>NC_052627.1:27163347-28363347 GCF_016161935.1 Mauremys reevesii | reverse complement strand
TTTACTACTACTTATCTACCTATTTTATTCTATAAGCATACTTGTCTAGAAATGTGAAAATATTTCCTAAATTTTTCTTAGATATTTCATTGAAAACTTTTAAATAGCTAGCAGTACTATGCTACATTGAGCCTCTGATACTATGGTAACTGACTATACAGGAATGTGTATATTATATTGCTAAAAGAGAAATAAAATGTTTCATTTTTTTTAGGAGCTGCTTCCCAAAAATGTCAACCACAGTTGGATTGAGCGGGTATTTGGGAAATGTGGTAATGTAGTTTATATCAGTATCCCACGTTATAAGTCCACTGGAGACCCAAAGGGATTTGCATTTGTTGAATTTGAAACAAGAGAGCAAGCAGACAAAGCTATTGAGGTAGGCCCAGCTTTAACACTTCTTTCCATGTCATAATTAAGGCTACAATTTAGTCATGGGTATTTTTAGTAAAAGTCATGGCTAGGTCACGGGCAATAAACAAAAAGTCACAGCCAGCAACCTGTCCATGACTTTTACTAAAAATACCCCTAATTAAATCTGAAACGCTTGCAGAGAGGGCGCTCCAGCAGACGCTGCTGATCTGGGGGAGGGTGCTCTGGTGGCTGCTGCTGCTCCAGGGGGTGTGGCCCCATACTGCCACTGCTGCTGAGGGGGCGGCCAAGGGGGCCCCGCTGCTGCTGCGACTCCTCCTCCCGGGGGGGGGGGGGCGCCCTGGACTAGCTGCCTGGGGCTGCCCAAGCAGCAGCCGGTGTGGCTGGCCCCGGGCCGGCTGCAACTGCTTGGGCAGCCGCTGAAGCTGCAGAAGTCCCGGAGGTCCTGGAAAAGTCACAGAATCCGTGACCTCTGTGAAAGACTCACAGCCTTAATCATAATAGAGTGGCAAATGTGAATAGTCTCCAGTGCTGTAAAGGGCAGTGGACGGGAAACTTAAGCATTAAATACAGGAATTCTCAGAAAAAATAAAATTTCAAAGCCTGGACATCACCTTGATTTTTTTTTTGGTCTTAAACCTGCAAGTAGCTTCACGAACTGTAAAGTTTTCTAATTCAGTTAAATTAAGTGGAGCAAATAGGAGAAAAACACACTGATATTTTCTCCCTTAATTTCATTGGGCTATTTTTTAGCTCCTTTTGAACCCAGAATAAAAATCTGTTTGACAGAAGCAAAATGGGAATGAAATGGCCTTGCACAGTTCACTGGAAGAGGATAGTGAAGGTATTAATACTAACTTTCATCATAGCTTTGTGGTGTGGTCTTGAGGTTTTAGAAATTATCATTCCATAGCACAACAAAAATAAAAGTAAAACTGTTGTACTGGCCTAAGGAGCTAGTAACACTAATGTCTTGAAGACTAATAAACTTTTAAGCAGTGCTCGTGGACCAGTTATCAAAAAGAAAGTACCCCCTTTGTTGGATTCTTCAGAGACCACATCTTTCTAGAATGGGTGTAGAGGCAGTATATATTTTTAGTAATTATTTCTTTGGGGGGGGGGTATTCTGCTGTGAATAAATTTAGTTTTTAAACAATATTTTGTTGATCTTAAATACTTTGTTTTTTTAAATTTAAGTTTTTGAATAATCCACCAGAAGAAGCACCAAGAAAACCTGGGATGTTCCCCAGAACAGTAAAAAATAAGCCTGTTCCTGCACTGAATACAAGTGACTGCAGTGTAGTGGGTAGGTATTAGTGGTGGGGGAGGGGGATATTTTGGGCATAATATTTTAATTCAGACATCTTAAACTCATTTTGCTGCTGTTTATTAATTTAAAACTTTATTGAAACGGAAATTTGTAACTTTTTGTTTTTCTTGGCAAATATGGGTTTAGGAAGGAAAACTGGAATACAGAGATGATGTAGTGAATTTCTGCCTCTTTTCTGTCTTGAATAAGGATGACAATTTCCTTTCTTGCTAACCAAGAAGCAACATTGTTTGCTTTCATACTAGCAGACTATGCTCTACTATTTATTATTCATCATTTAAACAATCACCATGAGTCCCAGTCAGATTTGTCACACTTGCATAAAAACATTAAGCATTGAAGAGAAGGATATAAATTATAATAGCAAAATTACATTTAAAGATTAAGGCTGCTAAAACCAAAATGTTTTAGGTCTAGCAGGTCTTGGATGGCAACCATCTGTCATTTTCTTTTTGCTCAACTTGTTAGCTGTATTTCTGTAGAACCAGAGAAATTTACCAGAATTTTACTGTCTGAATATCTCACTGAGGATCCTTCAGTCTTCATAACTCCAGTGCCTTTGGGCAGGGACTTCTAAATGTCAGTAGAACGTTTGCCCACAGAAACATGGGGAAAATTGCAAAGGGAAAGCCCTTCAGTATGCTTGAGCAGTGGTTCTGTAAGTGATCTGTAGATTAATTTTGATAGCATAATTCTTCAAGGAGCATGATTATAGTTTCAGTTGACTTGCACAGCTCATTCTTACCTTGTTTTTGATGGAGGAGCTCACTTTGTCTCATGTGGGGTCTTGAGGCTCCTTCCATTCACACAGTGAGTTTTCTCATCACAGCCATCATTTTTTCTGGCCAATGACTGTCTACTCCTTTAACAACAAGGCTTTGTTCCTTAATCATTTGTAGCGGTGATCGGTGTGAGTCAAAAGGTGAAGGTGCCACTTCTACTTCAGCATCTGACTGATGCTTCTCAGTAGTGTTCCCTGCCCATGCCATTCTGGAAGCAAATAAACAGTACTGGGTATCAGACCTAATTTTCCCACTTTACAATACAGATAATCTCCCTATTAAGTAATTTGGCAGGCATGTAGTTCTTGGTATATACAAATTGTGATAGATTCAGTGAGTTCATAAAAACAATTCTGACATTTTCCCAGTATCTACCAAATGTTGTGTCCCCCAATAAATCTCATAATTTAAATCGGCCCCCTTTCCTATCCATCCTGACTCAGTAAGGATGCTTTTCTTTCCTGCCAATCTCCAAAAGCAGCCAGTTCCAGGGAATGTTGTAATCACATACAAATCGTGAGGAAGAACAGGACTTTACCTCCAACCCTTTCAGGCACTCTTGATTCTCTCTGCTAACTCAACAGAAAGCATTCTAGGAAACCTCTTCTCAATCTTCACTTACAAGACCATGGCCCCACTCTGTATTGGGAGATTCTAGCAAAACCCCCTCTATAGTTTTATCTTGTCTCCCTACAATAACTAATAAAGCCCTCTGGGACCATCTCTTGCCTCTTTCCAGTAATTGCAAAGAAGTCGTATGGGATGATCCCAATCTCAACTTTCCCAGGAGCTGAAAACTGAACTTAAGGCCCAAACTCTAATCTCTTCACATGAGGGCATGTTGTGCTACCTCTATGCAGTTAGGCTCGCTGATCTAGTCTAAGCTTTAATCAGGAATGCTAATTGACAAAGTTTTAAATGTGTTGTTTTGCTTTATACAGAAGAGAAGAAGAAGAAAAAGAAGAAA
The DNA here is from genome assembly GCF_016161935.1 of Mauremys reevesii. NCBI lineage: Eukaryota > Metazoa > Chordata > Testudines > Geoemydidae > Mauremys > Mauremys reevesii. Next base: position 28,359,896 of record NC_052627.1, on the reverse strand, counting down.
AAATCCAAAGTGAAGAAAGAGAGCAGCTTACAGTCTGCTGCAGAAATGAAAGAATCAAACATGGACACTACTGCCGATCAAATAAGCAAGTCAAAGAGACACAGGACAACATCTGAGTGCTTGGAAATGGAAGTATCTGGAGTCCATAGGCAACCTTCTAAGAAAGAGAGAAAAAAATGGGATAGAACAGAAAGCCCAGAGTTAACTGAGGAAAGTAGGCTAGGGAAGAGAAAAAGAAGCAACTCTGGAGATGTAGAGGCATTAGGTGCAAAAGTCAAGAAAACTGTTCAAAAAGATGATGTTCATTCTGTAAAAGAAGAAACAACAGAAGCTCAAAAGGATTCCAAAGGTAAAAATATTATTGAATTTTGTACCGTTTGTATTTTCTTTTAGCTGCATAGAGGCAAAATTAACTAAAGATGGATTTTCGCAATCTTCCAGAGATAATGAAAGGTGGGTTTGCAGAAGAGGAAGAAGTGGGAATGGGGGAAGAGATTTGGGAGACAAAATAGAATTTCTTTCTCAGTGTTAGAAATCTTATTGTTAGGGTGTAAATTAAGGTGAACCAGTTCCTGAAAACCCACTTCCTTATGGAAAGGTGGGATTTTGGGCGAGTTAGTACTTGGTGACAGACAAGTGAAAGAGTAGGGAGCCCAGTAGGAGTCAAGGCTAGAGAAGAGCAGGGTTCCATGAAAGGAGGAGGGAGTGAAGGAGCTGTGCAAGGGGGCGGGGGTGGCATACACACTCCTGGCCTCGGGAGGGGTGGCCTCAGGGGTTACTAGGCCTTGTACTTGGACTAGTGTGTACTGGGTAAATGTATGTGCTAAGGAGACTGATAATGGATTCAGACATTGAACATCAATTGCTTTTTATCAAAAGGACTTTAGTCTTTTGAAGCATTCATTAGTGGTATTTGGGCCAATAGGTGGCAGATACATGAGGGTTCAGAGAATGAGTTGAGGAATATGTGAGTTGGATGCCATTGCTCATAGAAATGCTGTCAAGGTTAAAGCTAACACTGAGACATTCCAGAGAGATGAACTTGATGGAGAATAGCAGAGACACTAGGTACGATTTGATGCTCTCATCAGAAATTAATATGGTTTACAGGGAAGGCTCAAGTCAGACCTGGTATGGGCAGCTGGAACACCACTGAAATTAGGTGTAGATTTAAAAACTCAAGACTATGCTGACAGGCCCCATATAAAAACCTAGATGAGTAGGATTAAAATCAGAAAAGGAATGTGCTGGAGACACTTTTTCTTTTTCTTTTCTACTGGAAATAAGAAAGATACAGCAACACAAGATATCAAAGGCTATGTCAAAATTACATGTGAAGATAAGTATCAGAGGGGTAGCTGTGTTAGTCTGGATCTGTAAAAGCAGCGAAGAGTCCTGTGGCACCTTATAGACTAACAGAAGTTTTGGAGCATGAGCTTTCGTGGGTGAATACCCACTTAGTCGGATGACGAAGTGGGTATTCACCCACGAAAGCTCATGCTCCAAAACTTCTGTTAGTCTATAAGGTGCCACAGGACTCTTTGCTGCTTTCATGTGAAGATAAGGATCCTTGGTTAGAAGCTAAGAGTAAATAGCTAATCACCTGGGACTACAGCAATCTTAGTATGGGGAAAAAGTTGATATCCACAGATCCAAAAGTTTGTGTTGAGAAAACAACTTTTTTCAGAACAAAAATGATAAAATCATAGAAATGTAGGGCTGGCAGGGACCTTTTGAGGTCATTGAGTCTGCATACTGAAGCAGCCAAGTCTATATAAAATGGGAGAGGGGAAAGGATTGTGGTTCGCAAGTGAGGACTAGTAAGCTGAGGGTTTCAGCAGAAGGAGAGTGATAAGATCACTTTTGATCAGGGTAGTCGATTATTTTTTGTCAAGGTCCAAATTTCTTGGCCAATGTATAGTCAAGGTCCGGACTCCAGAAAAAACAACAATAATGATAATAAGTAAATAAAAAGATTTTGGGGTCCATTCAACAGCATCTGGCAGTCCAGATTTGGCCTGGAGTCTGCCTATTGACTACCCCTGCTTGTGATTTTGACAGGGAACAGTTTATGGGAAATAGAATAGTGTAGCGGTTCTCGAACTGTGGGTTGGAACCCCAAAGTGGGTCGTGACTCCATTTAATGGGGTCACCAGGGCTGGCTTAGACTTGCTGTGGCCCAGGGCCCAAGGCCCGAGCCAAAGCCTGAGGCCTACTGCCCCGGGGTCGAAGCTGAAGCCCAAGCCCCACTACCTGGGGCACAAGCCCGAGGGCTTCAGCACGGTGGTGCTCAAGTTACAGGGTAGGCTCAAATTTGTCTTTGACGCCCCACCCTGTGGTGATGGGGATTGGGCTTTGGTTCAGACTTCAGTCCCCCCCCTCTTGGGGTTGTGTAGTAATTTTTGTTGTCAGAAGCGGCTCACGGTGCAATGAAGTTTGAGAACCCCTGGAATATTGACTCATGCTACTGACGAGGGGGGAAAAGTAGGGAGACAGCAATTATTGTTGGAAATCCATTAATGAGTTTCTCTTATTCACATAGCTGGAGATGGTTTTGATGTGAACTAGAAGGGGTGTGGAGAGGAAAAGAATACTGGATTATAGGTGGCTTAAGGGAGAATTAAGAATCTAAGATGAAGGAAGCAATGGAGTACAATATCTTTTCAGCTTTGTAAAGGATAAACCTTCAGTGCTCAGTAGAAAAAGGAGTGAAGGGTTGGGAATGAAACAAAGTAGAGAGTGAATAATAGTCTAAAACAGGCACCATTGCATTCTGCATTGTTTTTCATGTTGGTTGACAGAGACAGTTTGTACTAGTCTGTACTTTTTTAAAATATACTGTGGAAATAAATTAGAAGAGAAAAGATGATCATAAATGTTTTCACAACAGTGCTTCTTATAGCAATGTAAATGAAGGAACATGTCATTTCAATTATAATGTTTATCACTTTAAATATGATCTGTCCAAGTCATGTCCAATTATCTTTCTTTTGTGGTTTTTCATTTAGAAGTTACTACAGAAGAGGAGAAAGATGGTGATAAGAAAGACACATCTCTTTCAAAATCAAAAAGGAAGCATAAGAAAAAGCACAAAGAAAGGCACAAGATGGGAGAGGAGGTCATTCCATTGAGAGTACTCTCAAAGTATGTTATGACACCAACTAATGTTTATAGCATTCAGAGTAGGGTTTTTTTGTCCTGATTGAGTATACCATACCATTCAGAAAAAGAGCAATGGTATTAACCTGCTTGCACTGTAGGGCAGTAATAGTTTTTTTCCCCACCTTAGCTTTCCCCACCTTATCAGTTAACTGCTATAAGTTGTCAGTCAACATTAGTTCAAGTTAATGTCACTGCATTAATATATCAGATGGTTTTATTTATTTGAGAACTTGTCAAAATTTGTCTTAAGACTGCTGTTTTAGGAGTAGTAATGAGGAAAATATTGTTTCCACCATATGGTGGGATGTTAGCTATATTTCAGATAATGAAAAATACACAGAACCCTGCTGTCTGTGTAGCAAATAACTTCAATCTCTTATGTAAAGAAAATAAGTGCAAAAGTAAAATGTTAAGGGCTACAGTTCACAGCCTATGTTGATCACCAGCTGGGATCAAGATTAACTAACCCTCCTTCAGTTCCCCACCATTAGGTTCACTATGGAAGGTTCTTAAACCTAATTAAGAATCTCTCATTGACCACTGTTGGATACTGAAATAAATGAAACTGGTCTGTACTTTGATGGCATTATATACAGTTTGCATAAGGCACACAGGTCTGCTTTTTCTTCATGTAAACTCAGGACTAAATTACACCAGCGTTACACCCTTCAGCTTGGTGGTATTTGAATTTACAACAATGTAAGATTGGAATATGTACCATGTTTTGCCTGATATAGGTTGATATGTTCAGGATTGAACTTCAGACTTTCAGTTTATTCTCTCAACAAGTTGTTTTTTGCACCTTTTTCCAATTAATGAAAACGTATTAATTAGTTATGATTTTACTATCCATGCAGACTGTGGTGTCAGTCGTGGCACCAAATCTGCTATTAAAAAGTTACTTTTCTCCTATGTAATTCCATGATGTGTGTAGGTAAAAATATTTTAAGTGTTGTTTGGAAACCATATTATGATATTCTTTTAAAAGGCAGAACAAGCTATGTAGCTTATCTTGTAACTAGCAATAAGTTGAGTCGTGTGGTAAGTATTATGGGATAAAAGTGTTGGTTCCCATTTTAAATGCTGCTTTTTAGCCAAGCTGTGTTGCCAGGTCCTTTGAATTTAATGGGATTCCTTCAAAAAGGATACTTTTAAAGAGTTGTGTGGATAACTATGTTGTATTTTCTTAGATCCTTCCAAGATTTTGGCTAAGAAGAGAGAAACATTATCTAAAGTTGTATCTATTCTACAAGTGAACAGACCAAATTAATCCCCAGAAACAGAAGTTTATAATTTATAGAATCTTTTACATCTGTTTAAACTGTTACATAGTAACCCAAATTTAAATGCTTTCTTTCATGTTTTGACATAATGGTATACGTGAATGTGCATGCTTCTTTACACCAGCATGCCACTGTTAACTGTGTGACATTCTCAAATAAAATATAAAATATAACTGTCCAATAAAATCACAAGTTTCTAAAGTTTTGCATACTTTATTAAATATTGCCAAACTAAAATTACATATTTATCTGAGAGCATCTAATATGTCCAGTATTACATTGCCATTTCCTGTATATCTGTTCGTATGTCTTACAGTCCATCACCATTGCTAAAGTGCAATTCCAGCTTTTACACAACAGAGTTGCATATTAACAACAGTAGTGGCCTGCAGTTAAGATATAAAACAACAAAGTTTAAACATTTTACAAGAGATTTACAGCAAACTTTAGATAACAAAAGATTCAAATTAAAATAAACTTCCCTATTTATTTTATTTACGTTCCTTCTAAATACTCTTAATACCAACATCTCATTGGATTTAACAGCTATCTGTTGCTCTGTGTGTTGTATGCTACCTGGAAAATACAAAAATAGGTATAAAACTCAAAAATACAGTACTATCAAATACAAACAACACTCTCAAACACAAACAACATTCCAATTTGGGGCCCTCCAGATAATCACAGTGTATTTTTGACCAGTGTATTTAAAACAGCATTTTCTGCTGTGTAATTGATCTGTAAATGAGCAATTAGGATTCACCACAACTAAAACATGGAAGCACTTACTTTTTCAAGCATCCAGCAAGTACTTCCATGTTAAAGTAGAGGGGGTCCTTTACAACAAAACTAACTATTTTTGCACGGGGGAGAGGGGGGGAAGTAAATCCATGAGTGCATAGCTGTTAAGAAGAGAGAAACTAATCCTGTATAGAGGGATGCATTAGTGCTGGAGAAACAGTATTGACTGCCCCCTGCCCCCAGAGAATTTCATATTTGTCATGATGCCAGACTAAGCCATGGATTCTGTCTAAGTGCTACTTACCTCATATGGGGAAGGATTTCTCCTTTAGAGTGTATGTTTTAAATTACTATGGTAGAGTATTTTTGTGTAATTCATATCTACAATGCATGGAATGTTTTTGCTACAGATTAAAAACATTACAGAATTTCTTAGGTTTCCACATCAAATGTTTTCTGTGGAAATGGGAAATTTTTCAGTGTAGATGTTCTGCAGTTGAAAAATCAGGTTTCACCATCACTAAAACATGGAAGCACTTACTTTATCAGGAGCAAAGCAAGTACTTCCACATTAAAGTAGTGGGGGTCCTTTAAGCTGAGACTGCAAACGTCTGTTATGCCTCTTTTCTGTAAAATATAACTACATATAAGAATTTGTTAAAATATATATAGCATGCACATTCAGAGTAATTTCTAATAGTAGAGTAATATATGTAATATAAAATGTAATCTTTAGGCAGCATTTTTGTTGTGAAAAATCTAAGTTTGAAGTACAACAATAAGTGTTGATATTTTAAAGGACAGACTCGCTAGCATTTGTTACTTTTTTGCATATTTTACTTTGCTTTCTGAGCGGTGATCAGTCTTATTTTCTAGAAGTGTCATAAATTCAAGACACTAGGATCCACCACCACTGAAACATGGAAGCACTTACTTTTTCTAGGCAGCAGGTACCCCCATGTTAAAGCAAAGGGGGTCCTTTAAAAGTTGTCATAAATACTTCATTTGTAAAAGGGGGTCCTTTAAAAGTTGTCATAAATACTTCATTTGTAATAATCAATATTAATTAGAATAACATACTCACTTAAATAAGTTGACCAGAAAAATCATACTAATTTTTTAAAATATAAATATAATTTAGTTACCTGACCCATATGCTGGTGTTGTATGAACACCAACTATGATAGAATATAGTTTTACACAATAGGTAAACATGATTTTTTATTTTTCCTCTTGTTGTGTTTATTTCCTTTTATGGGTCAACAAATCCTCTGACACAAGAGCAGAGGCAAGGTTCCTCTTTTTCCATATGGATATTCCAGGACTGAGATCAGGATTCACCTCTACTAAAACATGGAAGCACTTACTTTTTATAGTCACAGAAAGCACCTCCATGTTAAAGTAGAAGGGGTCCACATAAACCAGTACTTTGCAGTGTCTGCTATCCTTTTCCACCAGTTCAGTACACCTGCTGCATGAAATATAACACAAGAATATTACATTTCTATTCATTATTGCATAGTAGAAATGCTTCAGAAGAACATTATAAACAATGAATTACTTGCCTGGCTCATTCCCCATGGTGTTCTCTTCCTTTCCAGTCTAGTTAACAGGGAGTGCCTCCTCAGGCTCTTATTTATACCATACCTTACTACAGAGTGGTTGTTGCCTTTTTATCTCAAAGAATCATTACATGGCTCTTTTGTTATTTTAATGTCTTTGCTCTGTGAAAACGTATGATCCTGGGTGAGCTAGATGCTTTTTTGAAGTATACAGTTGTCAATGTTAACAGCTAAAACCATTACCACAAGATATCCTCCTCTTTAAAAATCCCCTATCAGCTTGTTTGATAGCACAGATTAGGGTAACAATGAGTCGTTCTCACAGTGGCACTATAGGCATTGTGTTTCTATGGAGCAAAGCTCTAGCTGTTTGCAGAAACATCTCCATGTTAAATGTATGTAAATATATAAATTGCTTCCATGCAGTGTGGATTTTTTTAAAAGTCTAATGCATTTGAATAGTAAGGAATGTTCTTATCTCTATAGGGTTTTTTTGTGAGTTTAACCAGTTGTTGGTTTTTAATCAGTGAATTTTCTAGAGAAAAATGACCAATTTTTAATGTAGTAAAACTAATCAGTCCTGAATTAGTGTCCGCACTCTTGTAATTCCATTTCCAAATAATATATGTCTGATTTACCAAAGCATTCAGAATGCTTTCTGAAGAAGATGTAATACATTTGGCAATCTCTCTTAATTTGTTTGTAATTTTGTTCTCCTGTTAGTATTTATTTAGGCCATTTAGTAGATAAAATGAAGTGGTAATTCAGTCAGATAACCATCAGACCCTAGACAGCTATATAAAAAGATGGGGAGGCCATTAAGCACAACAGGGGAGAGCCTCAGCTGGCGTATATTGCCATAGCTCCAATTTACGCCAACTGAGCATCTGCCCCCTGATGTCAGCTATGGTTTGTGTATTTTATTTGCAAGTCATTTTGACCATGTCACCCTATCCCCACTCTCATTTGCTATCAAGATGTTGACTGTCACCTCTAATCAGTCCATGATGCTACCCTTCTGTTGCCCACTTGTTAATTTTTCAAACAAGCACTCTTGTGCTTTTTCCATACTGTGCTTTGCGCTTGGGAGGAACTCCCCATAAACATCTTCAAAGCTACCTCATTATCCTCCTTCAAAACCCTCCTCAATACTTGTCTTTCTCATGATGCCTAAAAAAATTTGATAAGTTAGGCTGTTGGTGTACTGAGACCACCGCCTATCATGCTGACCAATATTGTCTTGTTCTACCTCATCTGTATCTATCTGTTGTCTCTTGTCTTATACTTTGATTACATTTTGGGGGGCAGGGACTGTCTTTTTGTTCTGTTTGTACAGCACCTAGCACAATGGAGTTCTGGTCCATGACTATAGCTCCCAGATTCTGCAGTAATACAAATAATAGCATCATAATTTTGTCTTTATGTTGGTAATGGCTTTTTTAAGTCTAATTATCTTTGCACAAGGATTGACATTTTTATTCCTAAATCTTTGTCTTACGTAGGAGTGAATGGATGGATCTGAAGCAAGAATATTTGGCCCTTCAGAAAGCCAGCATGGCTTCCTTAAAGAAAACAATGTCCCAAATCAAATCTGAGTGTCTGGAGAAGATGGAAACAGACAGTGGTGTACAAAAGCATCCGCAAACAAAAAATGTTAAATGTGAAGGTTGTTCTGATGATCTTTATGTTGTGTGTTTTATGATTTTTTTTTAATGCAGTTGGTGTTCATTAGAGTTTGATATTCTAATAGAACTGGAAAATAGATCTATATCAAAATAGTTCCAGAGTGTACTAACTTCTCTGAACGGAAAAGGCAGAGTGAAATAAAGCTTTTACAACACTTCATATTAAAGGAGCCATGTTATATAAAATAAATTGTATTTATACCAATTATGGTTTATTGAATTATCTGAATTAATGAATAAACAAATTACTTAGAAAATAATCCAAGATTACAAAATGATCTTTGGTTTTGAGAGGTTTAGTTTAATTTAATGATAATATTTCATAGTAAACCAACTACCAAGTATTGTGGTAGTTTCCATTCCGGGCCTGTCTACACAAGCAGTGCATATGTGTTAGTCAGAACCATGTTTCAACTCAGTTCTTGCCTTACTCTGTTACTGGGTTGCACTGGATCCCCTGAACTTCTGTCTACAAACTTCTAGCTTAGGAGCGCTAAACCTTTTTCAGCACTCTCCAAGATCATTCCCGAATTTGAGGTGCAAAGATCCTTACAACTAAGAGGGTGTTAATTTAAGTGTTCTTACCATACCTTGTGTTTAAAACTGCAAAAGGACTTGTATAAGGCCTTTTGTTTAGGAGGATTTCTAATTGATTCATTCATTATGCCATCTCCTGGTATTCTCACTTTGGTTTTATCTTTTGAAATACTAGTTTCTGCCATCAATAACCATATATATAAATTGATCCCAACTAACAATAAAGTATTTATTCATTGCAGCCGTGTTTGGTATCTGTTGTTTCATTCACTGTGTGAATGCCACCACAAGATTTATTGCATTGTTTGTGTGATTTTTGTGGTTATCTTGTGTTTGTCAAGGTAATATGTGTGAAGCTTCATTATGCTCTTTTCCTCTTCAATTTAACAGCCACCAATGAAGATTCTGCCCCCCCTGAGAAAGCTAACACAATGGGACCACAGTTTGTGAGTGGAGTAATTGTGAAGATCATTAGCACCGAACCCCTACCAGGCAGGAAACACATCAAGGTAATGCCTTTGTAACCTCAGGGCAGCTGTTATCCTTTCCCCTTATACCATCCTGAAAATGATTGAATACCATTTAAACTAGTCATGTTGAATTTCTATCCGGCAACTATCTGTATGCATATTTCTCAATAGTACCCATTAATGGAAGATTTCATTAAAGCAGAACCAGATTGAGAGAACCTATTTCAAAACCAACAGTAATAAAAGCTTTGAGCAGAGAAAAGAGCTCTTTCAGAGAAGTCAAGTTTACCATAAAAATAAGTTTTATAAAACAGTTTTACTTTTTACTGGGGGTGAGTCGTTTTCTCCCTCTATCACCAGCCCTGACTGCTCCACCCTTGCAAACATCAGTTGAATTCTGTATTGTTAAGAAAACAAAATAACTATTTGTTACTGGTAAGCTGTTGTTACTTCATATAAAGGCAAAATGGATGATAGCTGCTTAATATAGACTAATCTCTATCAAAAATATTTTACTTAATAAGGTTTGTTCATCTAATAGGAACTTGAGGCCAATAAAGTGCTCCCTGAATGAGAGTCATAAAATATTTCCCTAAGTGACTCAGAATTATTCCCAAAATACCATTTATGTTACATATGGTTATATGTAATTTGATAAATGAAATAACATGTAACTGTTACTTATTTTTGTGCTTGTCAAATTGATTTTTTTGGCCTTAGTTTACACAAAACTTAATATAAATTTGCAGCGCTGTGAGGTGATAGACCAACTTTTTTTTATTATTATTTGCAACTTGCAGCTTCTTATGTATTTTTGGTTCAGATAAGAAAGAATAAATGGAGACATGAACTTGTGCCTGTTTGAGGAAACACAGAAACTGAGTTTCTATGGTCATTTTCATCATTTGCCCCTAATTTAAATACGAAACATCCATTTCAGAAGTCCCTGACACAGTAATATATGAAGTATTAGTGTATGCTGGTTCTTTTACATAGATGGGACCCTGAATTAGTATATGGACTGAATCAGTTCTTTTATGATACTTAAATCAGAAGGTTTAATACTTGAATGCTTTTCAAACAATAAACATGAAGTTATATTGGCCATATTGGAATGAATACTCTGTAGATCATTTAAGGCAGTGAGAACTATTTCAGACCTAGTCTTGTAAAGACTTATGCAGTTGCTTAAGTTTACAATCCTGTGAATAATACAATTGAAGTCAGGGTGGCTAATCATAAGTGTGTAAACTTCAGCATATGCATAAATTTTTGCAAGATCAGGGCCATATCTCTCTTACTGAAAACAAATTGGTGATATGCTTGCAACTGAATCAGTCTTATCTATTTAGGTATTTATAAGCAGCTATCTAAGAGCCAAGAGACATTAATGAGAGAATGTCTGACCTCCTCCCTCTCCCTCACTCATCACTTGTAATATCTAAGCGCTATTCAGCGTTTGTCTGCACTTACATGTTTTATTGTGTCAGGGGTTTGTGTTACAACATGATGTAATATAGTCAAGGGGATAACAAAGTTTTGATCTTGTTTGTGTAGATGAAATCAAACTGTGTTAGACTCTGGTATTTTCAGATATGTAAATCAAATTACAAGACTGATTTGCATCAGTCTTAAAAAATAAATGATCTGACCTGTGACTAAGCATGAAAATTCTCAGGGGAAAAGAAAGGACTGCGAAAATATGAATGATAATAGAAAGTCACTCCCCATCTTAACTATGGAGTCACAACCCTGACTAGAGAATAAACAGGGCAGACATAACATTTTACAAAATTTTACACAAAAATGTTATGATGTTTTGGCTTACTTTAGGAAATTATGGAAATATTCTGTTGCTGGTCTGGTCACCTCTCTGTTGTAAGTCTAGGTTTCATAGTACATTCTTGACAGATATGTGCAAAATACATTTAAAATATATGCAATAATCCAGCAAAAGGTAACATTATTGCTTAAACATTTGAATTCTGATTACCAACATGTTATTTCATGCTACTGAGTGGAGGCGCTTTTCAGAGATAAATCAATAAGTAAATATTCCTGTAAAATTAATTTTGGTAGTCTGCATAATTTTCTGTGGAAATGTTATGTGGGAATACCAAACTTAGGGGTGAAAAGGTTTTGTTTGGACCACACATGGTCTTGTCAGCCTAGGTGCTGGGGGGTTTTCAGATTCAGCCTTGCAGCTGGAGGGTTAAAAGTAGTGCCTAATTCTTGCATAGAAACATTTTTTACTTGCAGTACCTGCTGTGAATGAAATTGACTAGGAATGCGTGATCCCAGTTAATTTCCCTCACAGCAAGTTTCACAGGTAAAGTATTTGATTGAAAGAGTGTGTGTGACTCTTCCTTCTTCAACTGCTGGTGTCAGTTTTCAGGCAGAGATCATTTGGTATAGGAGAAAAGGAACTCCAGTATCCACTGTAGTGTGCCATGTACAGATTTCCTAACTTCTTCACCGTTCTTGAGCTTTTTCTTTTCATTCTCCACAGTCATAACCTTAAATAAAATATTTAGGCATGGAAGTAAATATATATTTTTGTTGGACTAACATGTGAAATGGAAATACTATTGCATTACATAATTATTCTTCTGCTGTCATCCCTCCTAATGACTGTAAAGAACATCAACAAGGGTTAGCTTTTGAGTGTATTCATAATAGATACAGCCTGGGCTTGGGTTCTTGGGACATGTGCAACTCTGAGGTAAATTATAAATAGTTCTCAATCTAGTAAACATTGACTATTCAGAGATTTTCTTCTGAAAACTCAATAAATATTAGCCAGAAATTATTTGACATAAGATTTGTTTATTAATGTAATAAAGTTCCACTTTCACTTCCTTGTAACTGACTTTAGAGAATATTTCCCAAGCCATTGCTCCTTTTTATGCACCTTGGATTTTCAAAGGACAGTGTTTGAAAATACTGCAGTTTATTTTTGTTCTGGCTAACTTGTCTGAGTTCTCTTTTGTGGCACAGGATGCTCTGGCTATGATAGCTGATGTTGCTTATGTTGACATGCTGGAAGGAGATACAGAGTGTCATGTTCGGTTTAAAACTCCTGAAGATGCACAGGTTGTAATGAAAGCACATAAAGAAATTCAGATTAAAAACAACTGGAAACTTGAGGTCCTAACTGGTAAGATGTTTATTAAAATATATGCATGAGAGACAGCTCCTAGGAGCTAAGAGCAGGACTGTTGCTGCATTTTAACTTTATTGCTGATATTCAGTTAAGATACTTTTCTGCATCATGTATAAATTATAGAATCAGTATTTTGGTTTTATATCATTTTCTTCTTGTCGCTATTCTCCCTTTTCTACAAAAACTAAAGAGTCAAAACCGCAAACATACTATGTCACTTTTTCTTTGTCTAAATGTGTTGGTATTTTAAAATGTGGCCTGGTTAAGGCAACCAAAACTTTATTCTTACAAGAGTGGTCATTTGACTTTATATAACTTCAACTGGCAGATGACTAGACTAGCTGATGACTATACAGGAATAGTATACTTTACCTTAGATCTCTTTCTGGGTTTGTAGTGCTCGCCAAGTCATTTGTTTAGGATTTTTTTTTTAAATCAGCTTATTGAAATGAAAATAAGCAACTTTTAACCATCAAAAAATTTCCCAGACTTGACCTCAAAACAAAGATGATTTTGGGGGAGCAAATTTCCTCTCTGCTTTTTTCCTCTGCGCCTTCCTCCCCCCCACATAAAAAATATTCTTTCAGATTAACACAAAGTCAGTGATTGAAGATTTATATGTATGCCTAATGTTGTATTTAAAACTACCTTTATTGAAATGAGCTTCCATTTTAAAATGAGGTTTTCCCCCTCTCGTAATTAAAAGGGATTAACCTGTTCTTACACAGAAGTTCCTTCCTTGCTGAGAACTGAAGTGCCAGTTTCATCCACAAATATTGTTCACATGATTATACATATTAAAATAAGTTCACCTGGCCATGACAGATAAAATGCTGCATTCTTTATACTGGATAACCTTGTTAATGCACTATCACTTCATGTGTGTGTCAAGGTGATCATGAACAGCGGTACTGGCAGAAAATTTTGGTGGACAGACAAGCTAAACTTAACCAACCTAGAGAAAAGAAGCGAGGCACAGAGAAGGTAAAATAAGTTTGAATAGTGGATTGTCCGGATTTATATTTATTTTTGTGCAACAGTGATTGAAATGTGATTTCTGTGATCAAAAGCATGGGTGAATGGGAAATATCCATATTTTTTCCTCAACTTTGTGATCTTCCGCTCCACTTTCGTCTCTCATCTTATCCTGATGACTTGGCTGTAGATTTTACAGTCAAATGCTGCAGCCAAGTAGGGAGCACTTGATTACTGCAGGGTCCAGTTGCTATATGTAGAAAATAAAAATGAATGATTTGCCCACCTAGACACTAGTGTTCTGAAGCAGTCACTGCTAATGAGTTTTGTGTTTGCATGTAGTTAAAGAATTCTGATTTCTGGTTCTAAGCGGTAAGACAGCTTTATATTTAATGGAATAAACCGATTGGTCTGAATAGTATTTTAAAGCTGCAAAACAATGCATTTCAAATGGAATTTAAAAGGATTTATGTGCTGTTCCATGATAAAGTTAAGGGGTCTGATTATCCTCTGATTTTTATCACGAGTCTTTCAGTATTTTTTGTTTTCCTCAAACCTCTAGCTCATGGTGTCAGGCAATTACATGAGAATCTCGGCTTTTGTTTAAAAGCAAGTAAGCGGAGAAAAGCTTGTAAACATGAACCCTTAAAGTCTCAAAAAAACAGATGGTAAAAAAAAACAAAAAAATTTTTTTTAATTATTATTATTATTATTATTATTTGGAGCATGACTCATGATTTTTAAGATTGAATCATTTGGATTGCATACGTGGTGTTGGAGACCAGAGCATGAGAAACACTCCCTGCTACATCTCTGCTCTTGTATGTGCACAAACTTGCACATTTACTGTCTACGGATGAGATTCTGTGCTACACCAGAACTTGCAGCTCAAGAGGGTGTTGGGAGAGGGGGAGGGGGTTCAGAACCCTAACAATTCTAGACTGCTGAGGACCAGAATGGTCCCAGTGGAACCTAGGCTTTGCCCATAGTCGCTATTCTTGCATAGCCCCCTAGTGTAAACACAGCATCTGCTGACAGGAGAACTTCTGTCAGCATAGTAATACAGTACCATCTTCCTGAACGATATTAGCTATGCTTACAGAAGCCCTCTTCTGTCGGCATAGCTGCGTCTATGTTGGGGGTTTTGCCAGCACAGCTATATGGCCCAGGGCTGTCTAAGGCCAGGTCTACTCTACAAACTTCTGCCACCATACAGTATTGCCAACCTCAAATGTTGAAAAATCATGAGTCAGGCTCACCAAAAATAATGAGATTATGTAAAAATAATAGATTTGGTCTTTTTATTTCTCTTCTGCTTTTTGAGCCTTTAGGGTGCAGTGGGGTCACATTTTGAAACTTTCTCCACCGCCAGGAGGGCTAGAAACTTACTTTTTCTTTAAGAATAAAGGCTGAAATCATCATATATCCACTTGACTCCAGGAGCTGGGTTTTTAAGGAAAACAGTGATTATTCACTCCTTCTTGTCAGCTATTGAGAATAGGCCTCTTCCACCTTAATTGAATTGGCTTGTTAGCACTATGATCCCCCCCCCCCCCTTAGTAAGGCAACTCCCATCTTTTCATGTGCTATAATATTTATTCTGCTTACTGTATTTTTCACTCCATGCACCTGATGAAGTGGGTTTTAGCCCACGAAAGCTTACGCACAAATAAACTTGTTAGTCTCTAAGGTGCCACAAGAACTCCTCGTTGTCATTTTTTTAGTGATTTATCATGAGAGTTGGCAACACTGTGATCTGGCAGAGGTGGAAAGAATTGTGATCCTCGAGTAACATAGCTGTGCCGACAGAAGCCCTTAGTGTAGACACAGTTAGGCTGACCGGATGGCAAGTGTCAAAAATCGGGATAAGAGGCGGGGTAATAGGTGCCTATGTGAGAAAAAGACCCCAAAATTGGGACTGTCCCTATAAAATCGGGACATCTGGTTACCCTAGGCACAGTTATACTGGCAAAATTGTAATATTGGTGGTATAGTTTATTTCGCTTGCAGAAGCCAGCATAAGTTGTACCGGCAAAAGTTGAATCCATACTCGGAGTGCTTTGCTGCTATAGTATAATAGTATGACTATACCAGAGAAGCACTCCTAGTGTAAACCTGGGCTAAGTTGCTGCTCAGAATCTTAGTAGAACTGTGCACCTAAAATTCTCCTCCCGCCTTGTTGTACTCCTTAAGCCACTGTTTGTTAAGGGGTTCTTGGAAAACAGCATGTAGCTGTCATCTTCAGTTCCTGCCCTGGGGAATTTCTCCTTTGCCTAGATCTGGGGCTTTTTAGAGTCCCTTTACACCACTCTGTCCCCTTTACATTTTGTACAAGGGCTGGAGAAGGGGTGAGAGTCTCACCTTACATCTCTTGTTGCCTTGATCACTGTATATCCACTGCAAGTAAGGTCTTCTGTTTGAATTTTAAAATAACCCTTTTGTTTTCACTTGTAAAACTGGAAAATCATCTGGTTTTCTTGACCAGTCTTAGTTTCGCAGTTGCATATATAGATGAAAAGGAAAAAATCTTGTATGGCTGCATTGCTACTTCCTTCTCCAGGTAAAAATGCTATTAGAAGCAGTATTTTTTACATATAATATTATAATATTTCATATAATTACTGAATGTTCTCTGAGCTCTCACATAGGTAAAGCCACAATACAGAGATTTGTTGTTGCCATTTTTGATTAAATGATAGATTTTATTTTTATTTTTTTAAATCAAGGGTTTGATTTCCCCCCCAACCTCCCAAAGGTCCTGAGCTTCCATTGACTTCAGCTGGGGTTGTGGAAACTCAGCACCCAAGTTTCTAGAGCTTCTTGTTGTGAAGATAGTACAGTATTTGCTGTGCAAATTGATGTAAGGTAGCCTGTAATGTGTAACTCATCTAGGCTTGCAAAAATAAACTCTCAGTTCTGCCTAACAATAGCAGCTGCAAAAGGTGCAAACTCTCACTCCTCCCCCTCTCCCATCACCTTTCAACCCAGAGAGGTGTTAGCTTCAAAGCCTAGTCAGGTCTATTTAAATGCTAACATTGGTAAGTAAGGCTTTTTGAGAGGAATGATTAACGGAAGTCAAATAACTTTAACTCTTTCACTGCTCTTTAATAGTCTGTGTTCCAACTGCAGTTTTCAACAACTAATATGTTTTTTGCCCTGCCCTGTTTTTTGTTCATTTATAATTGTCAAAACTTTGTTAAAGATCCTTCAGAATTAGTTATGTTTTTTTCTTTAAAGTCACAATTTAGGAAAGCAAGACAATTATTGTAATAAAAACGTTCATAATTAAGTTCATGAAGACATTACAGCTAAGAACTAATATTGGGAATGGGCAACAGGGGATGGATCACTCGATTACCTGCTCTGTTTATTCCATCTGGGTGCCTGGCATTGGCTGCTGCCGGAAAACAGGATACTGGGCTAGATGGACTTTTGATCTGACCCAGTATGGCTGTTCATATGTTCTTAGCATTAAAGTGATTTAAAATCCTATTTCTTTTGTAATTTACAAGTACAAAATTAGTCCTTGTTTGTAAAGCAATTTACAGATAAGTGTTAAACATGAATCTTGTATAAAAATACATGCACTTTATATCGTCTGAATAGGATCATAATTCTAGTTAGAAACTCATCTATCATAATTTAAAATGATCTTCCAATTATATGAATGAATACTGAAGGTCACGATATATTGAAAAGAGTATTTGTCAGACTTACCTGGTACTTGGCTCTTCTCCAAAGAATTAGGCATCATTTTTGTTCACTCTACACTCCAGCTTAGGCTCTGCCTACATTAAATAAATTTGCACCAGTGTAATGTTTGAGCACCGATGTAAAGTGGGGCTTACAAAGCACTACCATCAATTCAGAACAGGGCTGTGTGCTCATGTTGTTTCTACTGCGGTGCAAGCACAATAGTGTGAGCGCGCACAATTGGTTTAGTTTAACAATTTTATATTCATATAAACAAGATAGGTGCAACTTTAATTATAGGTAAGGCTTTACAGTGGTGCCCGAAGTTAGCTGTACCAGTGTAAGCCCTGCTGTGTAACTGCATCAATGTAGTTAACGTGGTGCAAGTTTCCCTAGTATAGGCTGGGTTTTATTCACAAGAACATCTGTCTTCCTACACACTTTCTACCTAGACATGAAAGAAATTGAGGTACTTTTGTCTGTTCCTTGTTTCTTTGCATTTTCTCTGCTTCCTTTACTATATTTCATCACATGACATCTGGCTTGTGTTCTGGAGGATAGTGAGGGTGCCATGGAGTGAGTTTATACTTCTGATATTGCGGTACACAGGGCCTATCTACACGCAGACTTGCACAGGTTTAGTTAAATCAATGCATGCCCCAGTATGGACACTAAATGGCATATATCAATTTTGACTCAATATCCTCCAGAACACAAGCAAGATGTCATGTTTGTGTGGACAAGACTGCAGTTTTTAAAGTTGATGATTTAAGATAATTGATAAGATTCTGTCTCTCTAGGTGAATCTCAGCAGAAATTGTCATCTGTCTTTGCAGATTTATTAAGGCCCTAAAGGTGTACAGTGTATATATGTAAGATTTATTTTTTAAAAGTAAGTTTCTTGAAAGAAAAAAAAAGTTGCGTAGATATGAGTCACCATGTGATGGCAGAAATTTCCTGAAATTCTCACTTTTGTTTAAAATAGACTTTTGTGGTGTCCCATTTAATTTCTTCAGATTGGGGACAAAAAAGCTGAAGTTGTTAACTTAACTAGTTGTGCAGTTTGCTTCCGACAAGGGTAACATATGAGCATTTTTGCATTTCATATTACTTTGGACTGAGAGCTTTTCCCAGCTATTGTTCTTAATCTCCAAGGAAAGAAGGGAGGTTTGCTGTTGCCATGTGAGTTATGTGGTGTGTGCTGTGATAAGAGAGAGGGGTTGAAAGTATGAGTAGAAATGGAAGAAAATTTGCAGCTCACGTTAGTTGTGGTTTGAAAAACTGAGGACCTCTCTTGGACTGGCCTAATATTTTGAGCCCGTGTTGAAGAAGAAAGAGGGTCCTCTGGTCAGTAACTGGACAGTGGACGATAGAATTACTTTCGTAGTGGTAGAGTTCCCTGTGGCAAAACAATATCAATTGTTTAATTTTTTTTTTTTTTTTTTTTAAGATTCCAAGTTGTCCCAATGTCTTTGTGGTGAGTTCTGTGTGCTGCTGTGGAAGAGACTAGGTGTTGATTTCCTGGCTAGGCTATCCAGGGCTGGGAGTGCGGAGGATATAGCATGCTTGATCTGTAGGGGAGCCACTGCCTCACGTTCGTTACTCTGGACCAACTCTTGTGGCTCAGCTACAAATGAAGATAGAGCTCCAACAATGGCTCTGTCTATCCTCCCTCTGCAAAGGTGGTAAAATAAGTTGCCATGACAGAGAGCCTCAAGGGCAGTGGAAGAGGGTTAGGGGAAAGGTGCAAGGCCCTCTGGTCAACAATGCAAATAGTTGTTAGGCAGGTCTTCTGTTAATGCCAGTAA
The DNA here is from genome assembly GCF_016161935.1 of Mauremys reevesii. Lineage (NCBI taxonomy): Eukaryota > Metazoa > Chordata > Testudines > Geoemydidae > Mauremys > Mauremys reevesii. The sequence goes on along the minus strand of NC_052627.1, from coordinate 28,340,817 downwards.
AAATGCCTTCCCTTGGAATGTTCATTTTTATTATTATACTATATATAATGTAATATCCTTTTTAAAGTTATACATGCAGCCTTGGATTTTGAGGTTTGTTTGATTCACAGTTTTTAAAAGCTATAAATGCTTATTTCTAAAATGTACAATCAAGTCAAATTGAAGGGTTGAGAGAAATTGTCAGTAATACCACAATTTAACATTTATAATTTCATACGCCTTACAAATATTAACTAATCCTCAATACCCTGATAAGATGGGGACTATCTCCATTTTACAGATAAGGAAACTGAAACACAGAGAGGTCATTGATAGAACTGGCATTTGAATTCAGGATTCCTAGGCCCAAGCTCATTCCTGTAGCCAATACTGTTTACATTCAGATGAGTAGCCATTTGATTTGCAATCATAATGCATTGTTTTCCCAATCTAGAGGATGGGCCTCCTTCTGCATTTCAGTCTTTTCTCCCTCCAGAAATTGACTCTAGAAGATGACATAGCATTCCTGACAAACTTATTTCTTTAAGGTTTGATCCTGCTATAGTTAAGAGCTTGAAGCCTCAAAGAACTAGTCCATTTAAAAAAGGTTGTGTTTGAGGTCTTTGGGTTGTGTGTGTTTAACTATCAGTTCCTTTCCCTCCCTCCCTCCCTTCCCCCAGGTTGGATGGGACACTGGGATGGAATGTTAAAGGAATGGTAAAGACACTAATCTGTCCAGAGATTAAGGGAAAACTCTGTGCTATTTGTGTACTTTGTGATGGTTCCTATATGCTACTGATCAAAATGATATCAGGAACCTCTTCATTTTTGGTATCAAGATAACTATGCTCTGTACAGATTGGTTCAGTTGTTCAAAGATGTTATCTTCTGTGAGACCTGCTAGCCTGAATATGACTTTGATATAAACCTGTAATCTGAATGCAGTTTTTCTTTCACCTCTACTTTAATGTTGTTTTGTTTTTGTTTTTTTGTAGCTGATTGCCAAAGCTGAAAGAATGAGACTTGCAAAGACACAAGAGACAAGTAAACATATCCGCTTCTCTGAAGATGACTGACCTAAAATTGATTTTATTCTATAAAAGAATATTTAAAATAGTCACTGGACGTTTTAATGAAACCATAAACTGTTCTTATGAAGAAGTCAAAAACCAGTCCATTTGCTTCATAATTCTTCAGTGTGCAATTTTATTCTAAATTCCATTTTTAAATATGCTGAGTGTTTGCTGCTCCTGAGCCTGTAGGTAAAGCTTTCTGGGAAAATGTATCAAACAAGGTCTTGCTTTGTTTTACATTTAGTTTTACTTCTAATGAATTTTTGTATATTGCAGTTTTATAAACTGAATTACAGAAAAGAACAAATAAAATGTTTTAGAAATTGACAATATTAATTTGACTTTTGTTTTAAAAAGATCAGCAAAGAGTAATGTGAATAATAAAGCTAATTTATGTTAAATAAATTGAGGTCTCTGCTTCCTCCATCAAATGGTGGAGGAAAAATGTAGAAAGATTGAAATTATAGTAAAAAGTGGATAGATAATTTCTGGATAGATAATAATCTAAAATCATATAGTAAAAACTGGATAGATAATAATCTAAAATCATATTTAAATACTTTAGGGTTGTCAGAGTATTGGAGTGTCAGAGGTGGTGGGCAGGCTGAAAAGAAACCTATTGAATATGCCAAAAATTAACAACACCTCATTCCTTAAAAAGATCTTCTTTGGAACAAGTTTTACAAGCATATCTGTGAGGAAGGTAAATAAGAAAACATTTACATTTGTTATTTGAGAATTCTAGTGCCATAAGTAACTGCTATTTATAGCTAAAAGTGTATATATTGTGCATTTTATGTGTTAAGATACAATCTAGTGCACATCAATATTTCACATTGCATTGTAGGTTGACAGTATGAAATATTTTATAGCATAATTTTATTTCTACAGCTTGAACTGTGGGTTTCAGTTTTGGACAGAATAATGGTTAAACGTATGAATGATCAGCCCTAGTCTTTGATCTCTCCATTAATGTAAAGAGAAGTTCACACCTTTGTTTGTGCTTTATTGTTTGTGTCTGACTGCAGAGCAAATAAGACACTAACTCGTTGATCTATAAAATGTGAACACTGCAATCAGAAAGGTGAACAATTTGTTTTAAAATTAGAGGTACATTCCTAAAATATCAGCATAATCTATTTAAATAAACTAAGTCAGTGAAATGCATGGATTTTCTGTGCCCATAGATTGTGTTGCTGACAAATTACAGGAGCAGTGTAGGTGTTTGTACTAGCCACATGCACTGTGCTGGTGATATCAGTATATTTCTACTGTATGTAGTGATAATAGTTCAACACCAAGCCACACAATTCTGCCGTTATTGACAGCCAGTGTTACACAGTCATGGAGAAGAGGGAAGCAGATAGAAGAAAAGCATGGGAAAATACTAGAAAAGGAGGTGACATTAGATAATACAGAATGTACCAATCTGGGGTGGGATCAGACTGTTTCAGAGAGGAATGAAGCAGAGCAATAGGAGCAAGGAAAGTTTCCTGAACACAGAATTCCACAATTTGCTTTCTCATTGCATGTTTGTTCCTGTGGCGTCCCCTGCTGTGGCATACTTGCTCCAGGAACAGTGCTGGCCTGGTAGGCTCAGGCAGCTGTTCATTGGCACAAGCTTCTGTCCTTTGCTCCCACACCATTCAGCTCAGCCACAAGAGTGAGTACATGCCTCAGAGCCAGCAGTGGATGTGACCACACCCCAAGCAGTATTTAGATGTAGGTATCTGTGGAATGAAGGAGAATAATTGGGGAGAGGGAGCATAAATCAGGAGATCAAAATGGATTTAAAATAGTGACAAAAAATATGCAGGAAAAATACATAAGTGAAAAATTGAGACTAAAGAGAGAAAATGGACAGAAAGAGAGCATGACTAGTGGTTCAAGGCTATTGCACAAGGGGATATAAGGAGATGTGCTAAGAACCACTGTGTTTTAAATCCTCCTCACACAATCAAATCAGCCTCTGAGTTTCACCAATATTCGGAAGTTCTCTTATTTGCAGCTTTCAGGCTATTAAAAATCCTAACAAACATATAAAATGTTTAATTTTCTGCCTGGTAAAACATTTCATTATAAAGCAGGGATATTCTTTCCTTTCACTGAACCTTCCATGTTTTGCACAGGGCTGAGATGGCAATGCTCTGTAAAATAAATCATGTATCCATCTTTAGTGCCACGGATTGATTTATTTTACAAGTGGAACCTTCCCTACCCCTTCCTCTCCATGTTTACATTAGCCTAAGCGCTTAAATGAGGAGTAGTGTTTTTCCATTTTCTTTATTTAAAGTCCTGCTTAGATATATCATATGCCCTTGTTGAGCTCCTAACCCAATTGAAATCAGTGTCAAAACTCCCATTGACATTGACTTCAGTTGGGGATGTGGGTGGTGGTAGGATTCCATCACATGGTCTTTCTGAAGAAATCAGGAATTTTGCCACTGACTACAAATGGACCAGGGCTCATATGCACAAACCAAGTATGAGCCATCTGCTCTTCCATGGGAAGAGTAGATGTAAGTTTATCAGAATGGCTTACATACCGGTATGTTTTTTTAAGGTTAAATTTTATAATAGTTGCTCCACTTGTTCTTGTGCCTTGCCACTGACATAAGAAGATTCTGTCTGTTGGAGATGTACTTAGCAAGACTATCCCAAAACAGAGATGTAGCCCTCCTTTCACCTTTTTGTCTTTCCATTGGAGTGTACTGTCTAACTCCTACCTGGAATCTCTACTCAAGGTTGTTTTGGTTTTTTGGTGGAGAATATTGCCATCTGGAACTTCCATGTTCTTGCGCAATGCTTTTTATTATTTAGAATAATATGTTCATGGCTCAGCCACAAATGGGGCAACTCTAAATTGTGGGGTCAGGTGTTTTTGTTTGGAGTTTTTGGAGGTAAAAAACACTGCCAATCCATTTTTCAAAAATAATACAACTTGACTCAGAAAAAGAGATGTCACTGATGCCTCATGCTGCAAAGTAATCCTTGATCTTTGGTTATTTCACATATTTTGTTGAGTCGCCCATCTCCTAGAGTATCTACTTTTTATAAGAATATAGTTATTCCATGTTGTGCCTGGAGCAAAGTCTTTAATTGAAGCAGCTCTTAGTTCATGACTTCAGTAGGCTTAGGAATTTGAAACATGTTCAGTACCAGCAGCATGTTTTTAATGCGGTTACATTTTTTACCTCTCTCTCCTTTTACGTGTCCTTTACAAGGCAGAAATAGGACAGTAAGTATGAGTTAACTGAGGCCAATGGGCACTATCAAAATATAAATGTTAATAATCTCTTGGTTCTTTACTCAAAAGAATTAAAGGATGGTAAAAATATGAGTTATCCAACTATGAAACCATTGGATAGTCTTGAATTATGAGCTTGGATCTTGGAGTCTCTGATGCCTTATGAAGAATTTCTTACAAGCCATCTTCTCTAGATACCAATCCCTTTCAGACAGTTCAGACTTCAGCATGGAGGTGGGTTTTCCAGCTACACTACTTATGCCTGGGGAGTATACTTTTTCAGAAGGCTTCCCTGTCTCCTGAGCTGTTCAAGCCTCCCACGTCAGGACTCCTAGGCACTGTCTGGGGATGCTTTCGGGGCATTGTGGAAAAGGGCCTGCACACAAAGCAAGTCTTTGCTGAGTAGCCTTCTCCCTAACAAAGATGGTTAATCCTGTTTATTAAAGTAGTGCCTAGAGATCGACCAAGATTAGGGCCCCATTGTGCTGGACTCTGCACAAACACAGAGCAATAGGCAGTCCCTGCCTCAAAGAGCTCACATTCTAAATAGACAAGCTAGACAAAGTATAGGGAAAGGGATAGAACAGGCAGAGCAGAGCAATCACTGATGACAAAAAACAGCATGTTCATTTTGCAATTTCTTTGTGGGATGCACAAAGGTATGTGGAGTGACGCTGAGGTTGAGACTGGAAGGGGGCATTAGAACAAACAGGTAATCAGCAGAGGGGAAAGTCCAGTCAAAACTGTAGAAAATACTATCCATGTCTGTTGGTCTCTGCATAAGCTGCTTCTGCAGCTGCTCTGCTGGCCTCAGTCTCTGGTTGGGGCCTTTCAGCAGTTTCTGTCCTCTCTGGACACATGGCAGGGTGAGGGGAGGCACTACATGGATCCTCGTGGCCCCTAGAGGTGAGGGGTGTACTCAAGCCTATCTGTGGCAGGAAATTTGGGATAGGAAGCACAGCTTCTGTGTCAAATCTGCCATTATGGTTCAGATTTGAAAAACCCTATGAGCTGAATAAGTTTTTCAAAAACGCACTCCTGACTTATGCTAAGTAAACCTAATATTTGCTCTTGAGGATTAAGGTCAGGGCTCTGAAGGAAGGCATTCTCATCATATTTAGTCCTTCAGACACCTATTGGTTTGTTCAAATTCCTCCTCTTACACTGATATTTTAATTCATTATCCTCTTGAATTCATGACAAAGTAGTGGTTTTCCAGAAGAATTGCATATTGCACAAGTAAGCTGCTCAGCTGCAGCTTCTTGAGTTTGCCCAACATTGTTTCCAAAAACAGAGCCCCAAAACTTCCGTGGATCTCTCCTGTACTTCATAGTTGGTAACTGCCATTCACTTATTCATGCCTGCTGTTCTTGAAAAGACTGCATACGTATACGTTCACAGTGAATGTTTCACAATCTGGTCCTTATCAGACAGAAACGTGTGCCAGTTTCCAGCCTCTATTTTAAGTGAGTTTAATAAATGCTGATATTTAACTTTTATGTAGTGGTTTCAAGAAACCATTGAACAGATCTTTCTCCTAAATAGGAATTCGTATCATACTGGCTCATGTGTTGTTTTTAATTTGTAAGCAAAGAGCCTTGATGAGGCAGAGCTGAAGCTGTAGGGCCTGCATGTTCTCTAGTAGGCAGCAGAACCTCTTCATGTGCACACTTCATGTCTTTTGTGGGATTTTCTGTCTCACATTTCCTACTCGTAATGGTGTTCCTACTCTTCAATTTTTTCTACCTCACTAATGTTCATTTTATAGTTTGTTTTGATCTTGTTCTTTATTACTGTATGTACCTTCTGGAGCAATCATGAAGTCTTAAAATTCCACCTGTTCTGTATGGGATTTCCACTGAATAACACTGAGTTCCTGTAAAAGGACTTTGTGTGGAAAATGTGAACTTTGCAGTGAAAGAACACTCTAAATCATTAGTTGTTTCTGAGTGTGGATTCAGCATCCCCAAAGACTATTTCACTGTCTTTATTATCTCCATTTAGTTCTTTTGCTTTTACTATCTTAATGTTGTTTTTCCCATGAATGCCAACTATTGTGCCAGGGTGTTTTATCTTGCACAACTAACATCTGTGTTTGAGTTGTGGTTACAAATTGCATCAGTTACACTAATTTTTAAGAACACACTATGTAGCCTAGCTGAAATTGGAATTTAAACTGGTTCTTGAAGGTTGCCAAATAAACTAATCACGTTCTCACAGACAGGCTGTCTCCTAAAGCAAATTAAAATATTATCACTATGACTGAAGTCCAGGGGAGTTTGCCCACATAGGAACTGGAGGATTTAGACCTATATTCTAATCAGTTATTTGTATTACACTAGTGCCCTGTGGCCCCAACCAGGATTGGAACCCATTGTGATGCATCCAGTACAAACACACAGTTAAATCTCTTCCCCAAAGAACTGACAATGAGTTTAATTTAACTTTCCTGTGAATGCCCCCCACACCCTCACTTCTCCATACAACACTTCAATAACATTATTTTCTCTAATGTTACAAATGTTCCTAAAGTTCTATGAAGCATCTCCCTTGCTACAAACTGTGATGTCCAGCATAACAAAAATCTGACCTCATTTAAACTGATCAAGGTTTCATGGGGGGCTTATCAATTGATTTACTTGACAGCCCTCAGAAACTAATCAAAATTCCAATCTGTCAGACCACACATAATATCTTTAAACATTAATATAAGTGATGCAATGTATTAATGGTGGCCTAAAACTGTTATAATTCTGTGTCTGTAGAGAAGTCAGGATTGGGGTCTAAGTCATGTGTTGTATCTTGGGATTCAATTCCTAGCTCTGTTATAGGTAAGTGTTCAGTTGGTCCTACTTGTTCTCTATCCCACTATTTGTCATCTGGAGGTGCTACCTAACTATGTTGGCCTCCATCATTGCTATAGCTGAATGTCTCACCGATGTTTATTTATCCTCGCAGTGCCCCTGTGAGTTAGGGAAGTAGTAATATCTCATCTACAGATAGGAAATTGGGGAACAGAGCATTTAAGTGAACAGCTGTGGCAGTACCAGAAAGGACCAGATCTCCGGATTCCCAATCCAGTGCCTCAATCACAAGACCATCTTTCCTCTGTATTAATACATATCCACATATAGAATGTAAAATTACAGCAGTTGACTAAAGACAGGGATTTTCTTTCGGCCATGCATAATCTGGTCATTCTCTGTGATAAAATGCAATAAATAACGAACCCATTAATCACATATAATCAGACTATCATCTGCACAAAGCAGTTGGACTATGCCCCATTAAAAATTTATATTTAATTTTAATACTGTTCTACAGAACTTTGAATACTTCGGTAAATTATCTGAATTGTTATGAATACTTTGATATGTTCACAATTTGCCAATATAATGTAGCTAGAGGCACAACATTTAAATATCTGCAAAACTGGTGATGTATGGTGGTAAAGCAACTCAGCAAAAATGTGATGGTTAGTCAAATACCACAAACTCCTTTTCTCAGAGTCATATTTTAGTCACAGAAATCAGTTAAAAATCTCAAAATGTAACACAATATTCCCCAATTTGAGGGATTTTAACTCAGACCTATGGCTCTGGATTCAGAAAGCCAAACAGTTGCTGACTTCCTCTTCTTCATGCAGGTGCTTCCTGGAGCACCTGTGTGAGCCTGAGTTCCTTTTAATGCCTCATTTGCCTGGCACAGTGCAGGGATTCTACATCCTACCACAGACATGGAATCAGGAACCCCAGAGCTTTAACCTCAGTTCTGAGGAAAAAATGCCCCTTTGGGCAAGTCATTTAGGGCTTAATCTCGCTGCTACCCCTATTGACTTCAATAGGAGCAGGATCAAACCCTTAAGCTCTTGATTTCTCCATCTGTAAAATAGGGATGATATTGCACAGGTTGTTGTGAGGATCAATCAGATGGTGTTTGCTTGGTTCATTTGGAAAAAGGATAACTAATCAAATAAGGGAGTTAAAAATCTGCAAGTAAAATCAGCACAAAGTGATTGATTTTTAAAGGTCCTATTAATTGTATCTAAAGTTCTCTATAAGCAATAGACTATTGGACATGCCAGCAAAACCATTTGATTTGTAACAATTGTCAACTTATTATATATGAGTGCTGCTTTGTTACCTCTTGCTAGGATTGTTCTGGATTTGTACTATGTTCCTAACAATCCTATTACATCAAGATACTCATTTTTTGGACATTTTGATTTTGGCATGTATTGGAGAATGTCTTAAATGCAAACACACACACGGTTTTTATTTCTATATCATAAATATACTGGCATATACTTTAGGAATGCATAGAGGACAAATTGGTGGGCGAACTTAAAATATTTCTCCCTGTGCTCTGTGACACTGATCATGTCGCTACATCCTTTGCATTACATTCTGAGTTACAGAATGATGTACATGTAAATTATGTGTATTATCATTCATTAACCAGGAAACTACCAACACACTAAAATATTTATTACTTTGGTTTTGCATAAAGTAGCAGTAACTAATCATGGCCAATTGCACAGCACAAATTGTTGATGTAGTTCAGATACTGCTTGAACATATAATAAAAGTAATAATGTAAATCTTTTAAGTGAATCCTAATCCTCAAAGGGGCTCTGTTTAATGGAGCTGTAAGTGGAACAGAATTACAAAGTTGCAGATGTCTGAACTTCATCTCAAAATGCAGTGATTGCTGCTATTAGTAGGGCTACAGTACTGTAGATTGTGCAATGGTACATGGGCGCTTTTGAATTTAACAAGGGTCTGTTGCCAAAGTCCCTGTCTGTTCTTTGGGGGTGTTTGGGTACTCATAGATTTTTTGTTAGTTTACAAGCAGAACCAACCCAACTTTCTTATTCATTCAGCTTCTATCTGCTGGAATAAATATTGATTTGAATACTTAGTATGCATATCTATTATTCAAACAACTAAGAAAACAAGAGAAAATGAAGGCAGCATAATATTAGAGAGCTTTGCTTGCTGTTACTAAGGTAACCGGTTCCTAGGTATACACATGTTCAGTCACATCTACAGTTCTATTGCAGCTGTGGCTTTTTGAGAAGCAAAGTGTGAAGGGGGTGGGAGAAAGGTAAAGGAAAGAGGGAGAAAAACAACCCAAACACTTGAAATTGACAATTCTGTGAGCAGTAGAGCTTCACTTATCAATTAAATGGAGTTCTTGTTTGGGATTTGGGTCACAGTGCTCTGATGTGTGTGCTGGTCAGTTGTAGAGGGTTGCCAGAAATGCAACTGAATTGTTAGAAAAGATTTTTAAGTGGATAATTTTCTCGTGCTCGGTGATATTGATTTTGTGCAAAGGAAGAGAGTTGGAATGATGGGGGGGGTGGGTTACATTTGTTTGGCATCTGTTGAGTCCTTTCAGCTTGCGGTGATTTTATTCATGCCCATTTAACTTCCTTTATTTCTACCTACCCTTCTGCATAGATGGGCCAGATATTAGTGCTGGGGGTAGGGAGGGGTCTGTGGCTGGTTCATTAAGCCCTATTTCTGACTTTTAAGCATTGGTAGAGTTTTATGTACAGCATCTATTTGGTGATGGGCACATCACATGTATTTATATGAGCCAGGATTTTCAAAAGTAAATAATAATTTCAGATGGCCAACTAGAGACATCTTAAAGGAGTCTGATTTTCAGAGGGCAGCATTTTCTGAAAATCAACTTCCGACACCTTTGAAGGGGCCCGAACACTCCAAATTGAAGCATCCCAAATCACTAGTCATTTTGGAAACACTGGCCATAAATACATCACTTGCATAAAGTTGTCTACAACCTCCCATTAATGATTCAGCATTTCCAATGTTAATCTAAAGTAATAAATAGAGGCAAAACCTGACTCCCACTTCCATGGCCATAGAGAGCCCCTGATGCAATGCAACAAGTTTGGTTCCATGCAACACAGGAGTTAGGAGATGAGAGGGAATCTGTGCAGAGTGTCTGTAACACATGCACACTGTGGAGCTCAGTTCTGTAGGGGCTTTCTGCACTTCCACATGCTGTAGGGTTTGGGAGTGGGGCAGAGGTGATTCAGAAAGAAGAAAGGCCATGGCCAGGGGTCAACTGCTATATACAGATCCTCTCAGCATTGCAGAGGTGCAGAAACTTCTAAACTGCTAAAACCCTGAGGCTGTATAACCCAAACCCAATGGCTGTGGAGCAGATGAAGGATCTCCAATAGATGTCTTTGGCCAGTAGAGGGCAAAACCACTATATAATTCTCCTGAAAAGGTGACATGCAAAGTTAAATTTTGAGGTAGGTACCGGTTTCTGTGTTTAATGCCCTAACTAACCTGGCTAGACAGGCCATTCTATACATAACTTAAAACAGAAACCATCTGTGAAAATCCACTGCCCATCTAGTCGTTTTAGAGACCCCTCAAATACATTGTCAGGAATCCAAGATACAAGAAGTCTACAACTGCTGACTCATCTGGTGTCTGTGATCTGCCAGAATGATGTATTCTGGGGCTTCTGTAGTGAATACAGGAGAACAGATTTTTACAAAGAGAAAAAATACATTGTATAAACATTAATCAAAACTTATTTTTTGTGCTGAAAGCCTTCATGATCAGGAGAGAAATCTAGGCTTAGCTCAACACTGTAGTTCACCTTCATTCAGCTCTGAACACCCAACACATAAGCAGCTGCAGTGCAGTGCATACTTGGTGTAGCTACTGGACGTGTACAAAGCTGCAACGTGGTCAACACTAAGGGATGCTTCTCTATCCAAACAGGACACCGGTTTTGAAACATTAAATTGAGGGTCATCCTATCTGAAAGCAGCAGGTCTACCATTTGGGGGGAAAAAGATGAAGGGCACTAGTAGTAACACGTACAGTGATATATCAGATGTATATTATGTACATTCTTCACTTTTACTCTCCTACTATGAGAGGGCAAAGCTATTACAAAAGCATGGAGTTCTCTGAATCCTTCTCTCTGCTGGGTGAGTGTATTGTTATTCCCCTCTTTCCATCAATAGTATGTCGTTCCTCTATATAATACATAAGATCAACAGGGTGCATACCCATTTGCCTGACTAGTTGCTATGATTTGCTGTTTGTTCACCTTGGCAGACATTCCTGTTTGTTTCTCTTTTCCTTTCCTGCTGCACTCTGACGTGGTTACAGTAAGACGAGTGAGTGTGTAAAACATCACTCTCTTCCTAAGTATGTCTCAAGGACACAGAAGGAGCAGATATATCCGGTTAGTTCTCTGAGAGCCTGCTTGTCTTACAAAATGAGTTAGTAACTCCAGTGGGATGTCTTGCAGGGGTTTGCCCTAAAATAAGACTTTACTATTGTTGGAAGCACTGAGGTGGTACAGCTCTGGAAGAATAAACTTGATTGTAGTCCTCTTTATGTACCATCAAGAAAATGGCAGTTATTTTGCGACCACAGAATCATTTAATTTGCTACTGAGGCTTTTTCATCAGACCCCCAATTGCATTTTTTTCCAGGTTGACTGGTACAGCCCAAGTGTTCCAGTATTTCCCTAGTGGGAGAGTTCCTTTTGGATGTCATCTCAAGTGGAGATGGTATGGAATAAGGCATATAGCAGGTGTTTTTATCTCAGTATAATTTAAGGTCTGATCCTATGAAGTGCTGAGGACTCTAAACTCCTTGCAGGAATGGAGTCATAGGCCCAGTCCTGACGGGCAAAAGAGATGTATATTTCAATTATGCTAACTGAGCTAGCATGACACAGCTGGAAATCTCTAATCAGATGCAGACTAACACATTGAAAGCCATATTAGTTGGCCGTTTTATAAGTTATGTCTACACTGCATACCACTGGTGTCAGTATGTAAGGTATGTGTAGCTACATGCTGCAGTGAAAGGCTCTGGCAGGGGGAAAGCAGAGGGGAAAGGCTCTGGCAGCTCCTCCCTGCTCAACTTTCCCTCCCTACCAGAGTCTTTACCTGCGTCAAAGAAAGGCTCTAGCAGTAGAGAGCTGCCAGAGCCTTTTCCTGTTGCTAGAACCTTTCCCTGTGGTGAGAGAGACTCTGGCAGAGGGGAGGTAATGGGACACTACATCGCTACAACTGGCCTTGTAAATGGGGAAGCACTGGTTAGGTGTGTGGAGAGCTGTGTAGGATACAGACCTTAAGTGTTCAAGTGTGTTTTTTATTTGCCTCAGCAGTGCCTCACTGTCTACACTGCTATTTATACCCAGGCTGGGGTGTGTGCAGTGTATGTACTCTACATGCCACTGTGAGGCGTATGCAGTGTAGACGTACCCTTAATCTAGGCTAGAATATGGCTTCAGATGTGCTAGCCTACATCTTGATGGGGCTTTTCATTCCTGTTAAACTAACTTGATTCATCTAGCAGAGTGGGTAAGGCTTAAATCCAATTAACTCCAGTCTGTATAATATGTCAAATTATTAATATTACAAATCAGGATTGAATGTTCTTAAAATTATGACTGACAATGCAAAATGCATACTTTACTTCTGAAATTGTTTTTAAAAGCTTGCCTTTTAATCCCCAAATTCTCTATTGTTTGAGCAGTATACCCTCAACAGAAATACCAAATGGGATGTTTGATCATTTATTCTCATTTATCCTCCAATATCTATACATCTAAGCAACACTTCTGAAATTTCTTCTCTTGTAGAGGGGTTTCACCTCTCTAGCTGGTAATGTCAGACACAGAAGAAGTAAATCATCTCTAGGGCCTGGAACAGTAAACACTATATACAAACTAGTCAAATTTTATGGATTTTTCCAATTGATTATTGAGTTTTGATCCTATAGGGGCCAGGGGCTTGTCATCACATGGAAAGCATGTAATTTATTGGCAAAGTGTGTTTTACATCCCCCTCTAGTGGCTGATCCATCTTACTACTACCAAGTAATGGATTCCTTTAGCTCAAGTGGCAGAGGTCTGTGCTACAGTTCCCAAGTCTAAATTCTGCTGACGACTTGTGGGGGTTTTGTCACAGATGCAGGAAACATCCATGGTTGAATTTAAAGGAGAGACCTGCTGTTATAATGCAAGTGGCAGTAGCAGATATGGAGAAATGGCAGTGGCCTCTTGAAAAGTATGAACATATAGAAAATAAAATACTTTCCTGCTAGACCATATTTTCTTTTGCTTACTTTTCCCTTCCCTTCTTCAATTCTCCTTTCCCCTTTTTTCTTTCCTTGCTTTGGTTACTGTTCTCTTCCTTTCTGCTTCCCAATAGTTGTTTCCCCCTCCTTGTCTTTCCTGTGTCCTCATCTCTTAGCACTTTTCTTCTACCCTTCCTTTCTAATCTACCACTTCTAGTTTTGATTAGTTCTTTTCCTCCCCTGCATATTAAGGTTAGGGACAGGTTCCTTTCCCCAAAAAAACTCCCGCTGCCACTTCCTTGTGCTTGAAGTTCTAGGTCTTGATTCTTTACTCCATTACACCAATTTTACCTTGGTGTAAAACTAGGGTAATATAGTTTGGCTCTTGGTTCCTGATTCTGATTTTTAAAGTTATGTAGGCACCTAAAGCTTCAGAAAGGCAATCCCACTATCATCATCATCCATCATCATCTCTAGGCACCTAAACACCTTTGTCCCCGAATCACCAGTGGGAGAGGATGTGACTGCTGTGGCAAGATGGAAATGGTGATTAATTTACATGCACAACTTTTAGTGGAGGAAAATATATTCAGCAATTTTACAGCTATGAAGTAGGTGTTTGTCACTTTTTGTATGACTTGGGCCTGTGCTGCATTCGATAAGGGCCCAAAACCAGACATCATTATTCTCGTTTGGAATCAAGTCTCAGAATGCGGCCCAAGTTCTTAACCAATATTTTGGTTGTTGAAGAGATACTTCCTCTATTTCATTTTCTTCTTAATTATGATATTCACCTTTTTAATCTGTGACACTTTGAGCTCAGAACACTTTGAGCTATTTATGACCTCATCAATTTGTGTTAAAGGTTCCCATGTCAGAATGACTAATAATTCATACTTCCTGAAAAATGAATGCAGGATAGCTAACTAGTCCATAGTAGGCTTACTGAAAATATTCACTGGGGACTTGATGTCTGAAACGTACACATACAACTTCTGGAAATATTTCCACATTCGCTGATGCTGGAAGCAGACAGATAAAACACATTTAAATGATGATGATTTGGCCATCAGAAGAAAGGCAACAGTATTTTTGGGAAGTGGATTAACTGGTATAGAAGCTGGTAGTAGATTTCTAGAACACTGTTAATGTTGGAAAAAATGTTTTGTTTTTCTCTCTTCTTATGTTCAAGCTCCATAGTATAGAAACTAGCGTGGCATCTGACAAATTGATGCCAAGCAATGAGAGCATAATACAGGCATCCTGCTATACTTTGGTGAAAGGCATCTCTTCTGGTACCAATTATTCCTCTCTGCCAGCAACGGTGACACACAGCCCACTTTATGATAAAGCACATTTGTTCAGATATAATGGAGATGCAAGAACAAGTCTAACACTGATTCTGTCTAAGCAATTTTACTTCACTTATTCTGCTAATGGGAATCTTCCCAAGATAACAATTGCTTTTCCATCACTCACCTTTCACATTTGTTAAAGAAACACTGATAGGTTCCAAGACACACATACATTCAGTGCTGATTGCTGAAAAGTAGATGAAAATGCTCCAGTCTAATCGACCTAACTATCTAGCTTTTTACCCCACACTCACCACCATTATATCTTCAGTCCTGACTCTCTCAGGAAGATACAAAAGGCATCACAGAAGAGAGTTCTTGAAACAGGTAGATCAGTGCCATGATCTCAAGGACTCCTTTAGAGATGCCTGCCCCTTTCAGTCCCAGTTTCTCAGAAATGAATTCCCTAGATTGAAGCTTTCACTTGTCTCCTCAATGTAAACTCCTCAGCGATCTGTGAGAATAGCCAGAATCTGAAGATGAAACACCCAGCTCTTTGCACTTTTTCTCCACTGGCACACTGCAGCCTCCTCTTTAATTGTTTGCTCAGATCAATACAATAGTTATTCCTTCTTCAGTTGCAGGAGATGAGGGATTTCAGCCCTTCATTATTCTGTATGCCCTCTTTGCTGGAAGGCTAATATTGTATGGCAAGTATTCTTGAAGCAGCTGGAAAGAAATATAGTGTACACAAAAAAAGTATAGTACACTGCGTAAAGAAGGTCTGAAAGTGGGAGTAAATTCTGTTTATACATCCACTTTAAGTTGCTGTAGTGATGTAAAGAAGCCTTCATATTAATGAGAATCAGGCCTTAGTCTTTAAGATCCCAGTTCCGCAAAGTCCTTAAGCACGTTACTAACTCTTTACGCACATGAGGCATCCAACTGAAGCAAATGCTTAAAGTTAGGCACATACTTGAGTATCTTGCTGAATCAGAACCTTAATGTCCACATATTCCATTTCACTACAAGATTCCAAATGACACTGATACAAGAGTGAATGCCAAGAGGGACCCTACAGATTCTTTGAAACTCTTCTGACATCAAGGGTGAAACAGGAAGAACTGTTAGTGATACCTGATGATTTCTGACCTGATGGCGCAGGAGGGATCTTCTCTCTCTAGGTACAACCTTAACTTGTGTGGTGAAAAATTATACCTGCTGTATAGAAGCCTCATGTTCCAGAGCCTGTAAATGACAATAATGCTGACAGGAAGAGCAACAAGACCACAGACGCATGGCTGGCGAATCCACAGTAAGGGGCAGGTCAAGGGGCGGTGTTGGAGAGTTGATTGGTGCAGAGATTTTATTCTGAAGAATCATTCCACATGCTCTTAGTGTTTTGTTTCTTATAGGTGAGTGTATGTAGCGGAGGAGGGGGGATGTATACATGGACGCGTGCATATATATATATGTATATAAATACTGTCCTGTTGTTCCCCAGAATAGATTGATAGGTTTGTATTTTGTACAGGATATATCTTGTTTGCGTTAAACAATGTTTTATAATACAGTAGTTGTGTAAATACAAGATTTTGTTAGCACAATTATTTATTATTTTATTATAGGAGCATGTAGAGGTTACAACCGATTGGGGACTCCCATTGTGCTAGGCACTGAACAAACATCATAGTCCCTTCTGACCTTGAAGTCCCTGCCTCGAAGAGCTGGGGTCTGGGTGAGAGCTGGGAATAGAACCCAGATATCCTGAGTCCAGGTGCACTTGTCTCCTTGTTTTGCATATTAAAAGATACTCTGGTATAATTATGTTCTCTCCAGTAAAGTTATACCACTGATGAATTTAGCTCATCATGTAAAATTCAAAATGTTGTTCCAAATTAATAAATACACATACAAGAATATGAAATATAAGAATAGAAATCTCAAGTGATGGCCTCCAAAGCAGCTGTGTATTTGAAAAGTTAAATATGAATTTAGCAAAATAGATAAGCAAATATACATTTATATCAGTCGCCTCAGAGATAAATATGCTTTTACTATGGCTTCAGAGCTATGAGATTCTCTGCCATGCAGTAAAATAATGTATAGTTTCCCTTTAAAATTTATTTTTCGTAAGGGACAAAACAATAGGCCTAGTCCTGCTCCCATCTTTCTGTACATCTTCATTGGCTTCAACAGGATGAACCTCTACAACTGTCTAAATTAAAGGCTGCTTCTCCATTCCTAAATCACAACCTTGCAGTGTTTTTGCAACCTCAGCAATGATTTTTCAGATTCTGTAAGTAAAGGTCACCTTCAGCAAGAATTTTGTAAATGCATATGAATGCACAGGAGCCTGTCATTTGCATCTTTATTTGGTTTAAAATCCAGGATCCCCTACATATGACATTGCTATTTCTGGTTTTGCCAGACTCCTTTTTCATTCTGAGGAGAGAGCTACTAAACGAGTCAGAACTTGAGCATTTCCTATGAAAGGAATGACCACCAGCAAACATAGGAAATCCCTCCAATCCTCACAGGTGTGTATCTCTGTTGAAAAATCAAGAGTAGAATGAGAGGCTGCAGAGCACACAACACCACTAGCTCTTTTGGTGTGCTTTTCCACTATAGCTCCCAAAACTCTTAACAAAGGAGGTATCAGTATCCTCACTTTACATATGGGGAAACTGAGGCAAGAGGTGAAGTAAATAATGGGCCAGTGACTCTGCCAAAAATCCAGGTATCCTGAGTACCAGTTCTGTACCCCATTCACTAGATCTCACTGCCTGCTAAAATCTCTATTGACTTTATTCCTTTAATGGGTTTTGGATCAGGTCTTTAGTTGATTCTGAGGCCAGCATCAATACTAACTGTTCAAAAGTACAACTCCTCTTACTCTGCAGCAATAGTGAGGCATGTGTAAATTTGCATAACTGTAAAGCTGTAGGTGAGAGCAACATTACTTTTTGAACAGTTAGCGTTGAGCTATCAGCATGCAGCCCTGGCTACTGATCACAAGTTGTCAGCTTCAGAAGTCAGATAGACAAGGACATTCAGAGGCTCTGGGGGACCCAGAGCAAAATCTGAAACTGAGCCCCACTCGCTCCTCACAGTGAAACTTAGGTGTCAGGGAGGGAGGGGGATGGAGAGTGAGCATTCCCTGCAGTCACCCTACAGCAGCAGCTTCTGTTCCATGAGTCTGGGGCCAGTTTCCCACTCCAGGTGTTGCGACCTGGTGCATGGGGTTGCAGCACCACTCAAGCTTGTCCCAGCTGATCCTCTGTCATGATGGGCGGCACTAGGCCAAATTCAGGTGAGTGGCATTGTGACCTGTTCATGGGGTTGCAGTGCCACTCAGTGCCTCAGCAACTGGGCCAAACCGGAGTGGTGGCGTGATCTTGTGCACCAGGACATACCACCCTTCACTCAAATTTCATTGGCTTGGGGGCTCTCTCAAATGAGGGACCCAGAGCAAACTGCCCCTTTTGCCACCGCCACCCCGAAGGAGCCCTGTAGTTATATACGTGATTGCTTTGTGTTGAGATTCTAACACATTGTCTCTGATTCCTGAAATGGCCAATTTGTGTCAAGATTTCAAGCCACAGATGTGTGCGTATTGTGGTGCCATGTGTGTATGAGTCCTGTCTCCTCTGAAAAGTATCAGGGGATGTGCTGTGAAGTTCGCAGGTATTAGTGGGACCAGGCAAGGAAGGAAACTTGTTGGTTACTGCAAATTAGGAAAGGCCGAGGCAATTTAAATAAGATAAGAACCTACCCAATGCACCATCCAAAACTATGGTTGAACCCTGGTTCAAAACAGTTACTTTTGAAAACAGGTTTTTGCATGATGTCTCTGCACGTTCTGGCTTTAGCCATGATGGGAATTGGAAGTGACAAAATATTGCAGGGAAGGCTGTTCTTGTGGCATATATAGCATGACCAGAAGTTGGGAGTAGCAGGAACCTCATGAGAAAAGCTGTTTTTGTAAACTACTTTAACCTATTTTGCAGATACCAAGAAGTGTTGGTAACTCAGTTCAGATAAGCATCCCAACATTTGGAAGCTTATCTGAAGGACATTTCCAAGCCTGTTGAGGTTCATGTATCCTTATTTACTGCAAATGCCTACAGCCATTTAGCAGGCTGGACAGAATAGACGGTGGAAGAGCTGGTCAGAAAGCGCCCATCCCCAGACAAACCTGGGGCTGCTTTAAGCCTCCCAACTTCATCCCCCTCCCAGGAACAGCCCAGATCAGCGGGGAAAAAATAGGAATCCAGCAGCACGCCTTCCCTGCCCCAGCAGCCTCACTCCTGACTTCTGATATCAACAGAGACTTCCTGCTGGAGCAACATATTAGTGCAGAAAAGGCCCATTTGTACCATAGAAGAAGATGATGAAGGAAGAACCATGTCAGGTCAGGAGAAGGGGTTGGCAGGGAGGGTGGAAATTATGTGTAGGAGACAGTATGACTAAGGATGGGAATTTAGAAGGTTTAATGATAAAAACTAAACAATTTTTGAGACTGGTTATGGTGGTGTTTTGCTTTTTTAAAAGCAAGAATAATGATCTTGAAATCTCTCTTTTTGTTTGATTTATTTTTTTAAGGTGAAGATTTAATTCAAAACAATGTGAAAAAGTTTCCTAGCATCATACCCTTCCTCTCTGTGCTCAGATACTGTGGTGATAGGTATCTGTAAAAGACTCTACTACCTAATATCTAGCTAGCATGTTCATGTTGTTGAGGTACCTACAGTTCTGTGTACTGTATCTCTTTGCTATACATTTGTCACAATGGGAACATGAATGCACTTTGTTACTATTATAGAGAGAGTGAGGTGACTTGGGGCTCAATCCTGCAGGGTGCTGAGCAACTGCTGGAAGTGTTGAGTGCTCCAAACTCCCAACACAACACAAGATTGTGCCCTTTGTGAATGACTGAATGTGCTGTAGCAGGTCATGCAGAAACCAAATAATATTCTTGGCCACAGAAGGCTGACTCATTTGTGTGACTACAGTATCTTTGGAAATATCCCATGTCTATTGAGGAAAAGGTAAAGAATAATTTTTCCAGGACGAAAGGGCATTAATTTTCAGTGGCTCTCTTCTTCCCTCTAGATGCTCGGAGAGTAGCTCAGTAGAGGTCCCCAATCCAATGGAAAATTTGGATGTGCTGCTCTGATTAAATATAAGACTACATTTCTAAAGCAACTAACACATAGTTATAGAAAGACCATACATGTTAATAGCAAAATTAAAAGCATGCACAATAAAAATCTGACAAAAGCAGATAGTTGCATCAGCGTTTAGTCTTTTAGCTACCTGCTTTTAAATAAAGGCCTAAAAGCTCTTCTGAGTGAGAACAAGTAAGACTCATTGCTAGGGAATTGCTCGTGCTAGTTTTCTCATACTTTCTGTGCAAACAATAAGCACTGACTTGCCATATGTAACTTGGGATAGGGAATAAATAAAAGCAATGTTCAGTTTATTTAAAAGAAAAACATGTTTAGCCAATTTGAAGCATCATGTTAAAATTAAATTTAGAAGCATGAAGACAGCTAAAATTGCACACACATGGCTGCAATATATTTTGAGTGAAAATAACCAGGTTTGCCAACTACAGTTTCCTAACAGAAAGAGATGTTGCATATCAGCTCCCAGCTGATGCAAACTGATTCTGTAGTCCACCTCTGTAACTATTATAATCCTTCTCAGGGTTAGCTAAAAAGATAAGAGGCCAGATTCTCAGCTGTTGTAAACCAGTGTAGCTCCAGAGAGCTATGCAAGATTACACCAGCTAAGGATCTGGCCCACAATGCATAATGAGAGAACAAATTAATTCCCTCTTCTGTCTCCTACTTCATTATCACCTTCAATAAACTCTCTTTTGATGATAATATAATATTTACAGAAGAAAGCATAGTCTTGCTCTCCCCTATATGCTGGACCTATCTTCACACCATCAGGGATGATTAAAGCAATCTTTTGCAGAATCAATATTTGCCAAGTCTGATTCTTACTTTGCCTCCCATATCAAAGAGCAACAAAGATTAGGGCTAAAATCTTGGTCCCCATGAAGTCAGTGGGAGTTTGGCATGATTACAGTCAGGCCAGGATTCACCTTACCTGAATGGACTCAGTCAAAGTTATTTTCTTTCAGTATATTGCCCATTTCTCTGGTTAGCTGCACCACTTGTGCCTTATCCTGTCTTACTGTGAGTCCTTCGTTCTTGAGCGATTTCCTTAGGGCCATTGCCTTGCCTGCAAAGAGTCTCTGCAGGCTGTACTCTCATGTAACACAATATACAGCAGGATTTTACAGTGTTGTCTTGTAAACCCATTATATTACATTGCTAAGTTGTGAAGCTGCAGTACAACAGTCAAGAGTTCCTGTGAACATCTTGTTGTTTTTTCTAATAGGACCAAGATCCTCAGCTGGGGTAAATTGCTGTTGTTGCATTTAAGTTAATGGAGTTTTGTAGATTTACACCATCTGAGGATTTACTCCAGCCTTTAGCTCATTGACTTTGGCATATTAAAGAACAGGTGTGATCATATCTAAGGGGATTTGTGATGGCAATGTAGCTTTGTTGTCAAGAGAATAGGAGAGATAACAGAAGTGATGTCTCATGTTGCATGAGGCAGACCACCCTACTAATCCCATCTTTGTTTGGCATCTTTAGTGAGGTGAAACTAGCATACCTTAGTGAGCACAGTATCATCCTCCTCCCATAAAAGCATGCAGAGAGGACATCTATCTCATTTATCATGCTAAAGTATTTATTCTTTGCTTATCAGGGGGTCTCTGAGCACTCAGAGCCCTGCATTGCCATCAATAGGTGCTTGTTGAGGACAGGATTCTTGGTGATATGACTCTCCTGAGCTTCTGAGCAAGGTCAAAAGGGTGAAGAAATCAGTGCAGCCCACTTTTGTACATGGGAAGTCCAGATAACTCTGCATGACAGAATCCTTGAGTGTTGAGGTCACATAGACTGTTTAAGAGGAACATGCAGAATGAGAGAAGGAACATTATTTTGATTATATAAATCTGTTGTTTCATGCAAGAAGAGATGTGGAAGTAACTGGTAGTGATGTAGAGTTGTTATGGCCTGATAATTGAAAATTTTCAGAGAGTAAACTAGCTATATGAATGTTATTGGCCACTTACCCAAAAAGAACTACTGGAGTGTGAAATCACTGCTCAAATAAAAAAGCAGGCAAAAGTGCAGAGTTGTATTAATGGGAGATTTTAACTCCCAGGCACAGAGAGAAGAGTACATTAAATGGAGGAAATAAGGCTGGAGATATGTTAGTAGTGAGAGTATAGAAGTGCAATTTAATCCAAAATGTGCAACAACCAACAAGAAGTGGGACAATATTGGAGTTGGCATGAAAAGATAGACAAGATATAATTGAGGACAGAAAGGTAGGGGGGAAATGTGAGATCATTCCAAAGCTCCTTAGGTTTTATTAAAGCTTTCCTAATTAAAGGGAAATCTGAATTGTATATTTTAGGGATGGAATAACCCCCTCCCAAAGTTAGCCACACAAGTGACTTGTAGATGGTGACAGATATTTTCAAAGCTGCTTAGGGGATTTGAATGCCCAATTAAAATTAATGGGAACTGGGCATCCAAATCCCTTAGGCTTCTCTGAAAATCTCAGCCATTGTCTACACTATAGCTAATTTTTTCTTAAACTTTTTCTCTCTACCTAATATCCATAGCTGCTTTTTCCATAGGCTTGCCTAGGTGGAATATGGGCCCAATAAATGTTAGAGTTCAGGATCAGCTGTCAAACCCATGATGTTCAAGTGGTTTCAAATAGAGGCAAAAAGAGTCCATCCATCCCTATGGATGGATAAGCAATGTTAAGTAGTATCTGCAGAGATCTAACATTAGCGAATATATCTGAATGGGAAATGCCAGATCATCAGCTGGTGAAAATGGACCAAGCTCCACTGAAGGCAATGCTCTGCTCCCATTCATACCAGTTGAGGATTTGACCTATAATATTTATCTCTGTTAATGATACCATTTTCAAGGCTACTGTTAAAAATCACAAATTACATATAACCCTGCAATGTATGCATCTGACCAATGCATGTTGCAACCTTCCAGTTGCAAGGCTCTCGAGTCCACTAAGGCCACTTTGTGCCATGTAAGCAGAGCAAAATGGCCTTACAATGGCTGGAAATAACCAGCGCTGTATTCCTCCTGTGCAGGAGAACTCTGCTGGCAAAAGTATGGCACCACCCCCTGTGCTACCCACCTCATTGTCCCCAGTGTAAGGGCACATTGAGGGCATTCTGTTCGGCAGGGCATCTAGGTGACAGGGAAGAGGTGTGGTGAAGTGAAGCTCAGTTATGCCTGATCCTTCACTGATGTAAGATCTTTCAGGAACCTTATGGCAGTGGCATAAATTAGTTGCTCTTGTGTACCTCTCAGTTGCACTGAGGCTGGGCAGCTCTGAATCAGGGAACTGCAACCAGCCCGATGTGACACTCCACCCACATCCTTCCCCTTCCACTCCATTCAGGTGGAGTGTGAACAATTAGAAGATCAAACCCATGGCATTATCGGAATATCACAGGAAAAAAATCTGGGGCTGACATTGAGAAGAAATCCAACCTTTCATTACACTTTGTATATTTCTACAATATCTGGCGTTCCTTGACATCTTTCTTTCTTTAACACATTGGAATATTTTTTCCTAAACTAAGCAGATTAAGAGGATCTTCTACCTGCAAAATATTGGTGGGGGGAGTTCAAAATTAAAATTCTAAAACACAGTAGAAGAGAAAACAGGAGGGGAATGAAAACATGTCCTGAATACAGGGGCGGCTCTAGGCACCAGCAAAACAAGCTGGTGCCTAGGGCGGCAAAATCTAGGGGGCGGCAAAAGGCTGGGGCTCCAGCTCATCCTGCCACTGCGAGCTGAGGAGTGGCCCGTCCCCTGCAGCGGGGGGGGGGGGGGGCAGGCTGGGCCGCTGGACCGCGAACTGTCCGCAGCCGCGGGAGGTCCAGCCGAGCCACGCGGGACCAGCGGTCCCTCTGCAGTCATGCCCACGGAAGGTCCGCTGCTCCCGCAGCTCCGGGGCGCCTCCCACGCATGATTGCTTGGGGCGGCCAAAAACGTAGAGCCGCCCCTGGCTGAATATGATCAGTATCATTGGAATACCAGATCATTAACTCTTGGAATCACCTTCCAATAACACCATTAAACACTGGAGAAACAAAAGGGGAAATTACTCAGATGTTATCTCCCAAAACGGAGTTGCTGCTTGGAATAATTACCTTTCTCTGAGATACCCCTCTCTCCCTCTTTAGCATTGCCTCTACCTTTCCACCTGAATTAACCCCTTCCCTTCCCAGCCAATCTTCTGCCATGTATACTTGCTTCCCAGCCTCAGTCTCCTTCTATCACAAAATCCTATCCATAGCCTTAGAGTTCCTAAGCCTCTTAGTTCTTTGCCTGCTTGCAACAACCCTTAGACCCTTAAAGTCGGTGAGTGCTCCAACTGTAATTATCAGGAACAAAGCCATCTGATGTGCATTCCATACTTTGGTGAAGGGCACCATAAAACTCTCTGAGACAGAGAGGTGCTGCTCCATGAGGAACGGTGGTATATGGGTTCAGCAGTTCTAGGGATGTTAATGGTGCTGGAGGCTGTGAGGGTGGCAATGGAAGATAAATACAGGTAAGTAGGATGAAAAGAGACATATTTGCGTACAGTTAAAATTTGCATCGGTGCAAGGTGGCAGCAGTTGCCCCACAGACTTCATGCCTTGTAATGAAGGGAAAGGTCTATCATGAGCTGTCGTTTTGGTGGTGATATGTGAATAGACTGTGGCATGGGGGTTGATTCAGATCTCCCACTGTTTTACATTAGTCAAACGGCATGGAATTCAATGGAGTTACTCCTAATTTACACCAGACTCAGACTTTGTTTCCTTCTCTCACTTTTCACTTCACACCTTCTTTCATGTCACTCCTACAGTTAGAGCAACTGCCTTCTTTCATGCCAAACAACCCTTAATCTTCTTTCAAATCCCCCCTGAAAACCCAAGTCTTTAATGAAGCCTTCCAACTTTGATCACTATGCCAAGGATAGCCATTCTTCCTCTTCCTTTTGCGTTATTAGCCTACGTTTGTCTGGATTAGATTGCAGACTCCTCTGAGCAAGAATCTTCTTTTGTAGGTGTCTGTAAAATGTGATGTACCACTTGCGGTGCTCCATAAATAATAAATAACTCATCTCAGTCAACATACCAATGTGTTACATGGCTTTCCCTTCTTTGCCGAGATACATTGCCCACAGGTCACAAGATACTGTAGTTCCCTCTCATAGATTATATGAGCAATTTCCATTCTGTGCTTTCACACATGCTGTTCTGAAATATAATGAAGAATATTTCAATCTTCTATTTAGTAATAATGTGTATTGAATTGTTTTTGAGTGAATTAAATGAAGACTATTACCAAGACCATACTCTATGTCAGTTAAAAAGAATGCATATGAATGAGTGTAATTCATTCATTGATTAATGGAGCGAGTATTTCCAAGCATGTCACAAATCTACATTCCTGAGGGCCAGATCTCTGAGTTAGCTGAAAGATGTGTACAAGGACATGTAGTTCAGAGAGTTCTTGCTCTACAGGCATTCCTGGACATTTTTCCTCACTAGCCACTTACAATATATTACACTGAGGAAATTTGCTTTGTTGTTAGTTTCAGGCACAAGAATGTGAAGAACAGGGGTGTGGGGTTAGAATGTCCCAATGTCAATAAATTAGTGACAGGAAAACTCCCAAAAAGTTGCTCAGGATTTTTCCCAAAATTTCTAAACCTGTGAGGACCTCAGCAGGTCCCATGGACTTCCTTCTCCATGTACCCACTTTCTGAATCGCCATCTTAGCCAATCCTTTACACACAACTGTATGCTTCCCTCTAAAAGTTCCTGATTCCCCAACCTGCTGTGTTTATCTACTTGTGGTAAGGTTCAGCAGCCCATTTACATCTTTCGTGGATCTCATTCCCCCTCAAGGAGAGGATTGGGGCATGCTACCCTATCTGTAGTATAATGTTTTCCTAATTAGGGTGTGACTAGGTGTCCCCCACATCTTCCCTGGTTTATCTTCTCTCACTTCCCCAACTTCAGTCAAGTCGTCTCAACTGGATGTGGCCCATTCCCTGTGCATCTAGTAATCTCTTCACTGGGTTCATTAATAATTCACACAGTATGTAGTGAGGTAGAGGTGCTGGGAAATTCAGAGCCTGCAAGACCACTCCCATGAGAGCTGCTAACTTTGTTCCTGAATCCAGACTTTTCTTAATCTGCACCACCAAAAGACCTGACAGTTCTTCGCCAACTCTAATTTCTGCAATCTGTCCTAATATAGCATCCTGGAACAGCAAGAGTTGAGTGGAGACCTCTCAGAATTAGACACAGTGGCCATGCTGACACAAGGAACAAAGCTGAAATGCTAAAACATGTTAAACTTCTAATGAAGACAAAGTTATTTTAACATGTTAGCTGGTAGAGAGAATTTTAATGGTAGTTAATGCATATTAGTTAACACATTAAAAAGCATACTTTTTCCCACTGGTAAAAACATGGTCAGTATGTAGCACCAAAAATGCACAAGTCTGAGCTCATGCATAAGTCTACAGAGAGTATAACCTAACCCAACTAAAGAATAGTACTTAGGAAAAGACTTGAGAGACTGCATTACAGTTATGTGCATAATGTTTTTGACAGCAGTATAACAAAATAGTGTAGGGGAAAAGATTTCTGGTAGTAGAAAGCTCTTTAATCTGGCAGACATAGGTATAACAAGATCCAATGGCTGGAAACTGGAGCTGGACAAATTCAGATTAAAAATAACACAGTTTTAAATATGTGAGGGTAATTAACCATTGAAACAACTTATCTAGGGATGTAATGGATCTCTATCACTTGAGGCCTTTAAATCAGGATTGATTCTCTTTCTAAAATTTATGTTCTAGCTGAAGCAGGAGTTATGTGCTTGATGCAGGAATCATTGAGTGAAATTCAATTCCATAACAATTCCTGTGTTATGCAAGATGTCAGGCTAGATGATTATAATGATCCTCTCTGGCCTTAAAATCTATGATTCTTTGGGGCAGGGTATGTCTTTTATTTTATGTTTATACAGTGAGGGCTCCTGACAATAAAAATAAATAATAGTGAAACCAGGTTCTAATATGCATACACATGTTCTATGATAAAGATATACCTAAAAGACTTGGATGTACCTTAAGGATAAAGGCCAAAACCACTGATGTTCAGCAAATGAGAAATATAGGCATTCCTAGGCAATCAGACTGTATGTGAATATAGTAAACACATGAAAATATGAACTTTTTTTGTATCTTAAAGGAAATAATTTTATTTAGAGCCTACTTGGAAGGTAAAATGTATCCTTTAGTATTTAAAAATAATACATTTAAAATAGAAAATAAAATCTCTTCCCTTTCATCTTTAGTTTCTTATTGATATCCAGCTTGAGATGAAGCTGCAGAAGTTACAAAGACTCAGTGAACACACAGCTGAGATACACAGGTTGTATACCAGATGTTTTATCAGAAGCTTTAGAGTCCTGTGGCCTCCAGAATTATTTTTTCTGAAGAAACCAGAGAAGGAAAATTGCAGAGAAAAATAAAGCTTGAAGATCACTCTCATTGACAGCAAGGCAGTTATATATATATGGAGTGGAAAACATTTATATCCCAATTTACTCAACACTACAGTAATGGCTATTGATCTCCAGGAACAGGATAAGAGATATTTAAAATTATCTTGATTCAAGTGGTTCTGGGAATCTCCTTTTCTTTGCTGACCTAAGCACAGTCTGATACCACATCCCCAGTTGCCTGCCCTTCTTTCGCTCTCGCTCTCTCTCCCTCACTCTCTATTTTATTTTATTTTACATTTGACTTTATTCTCTCTCCTTCGCTGCTTCTCCATCTCCACTTTTTCCATGTCTCCCTCCTCCACTTCCTTTTCTATCTGTGTGATTGATATGGTACATAGACAAGGTACATGTAAAAACAGACAGAATTCATGGACTGTAGCAGTGCATTCTTGTGCCTACTATAACGACTGAGACATACAATAGCTTTGCTGTCTGACTGGTGGATAAATTCTACTTTCAAAGTAATAAAAGCATAAGTCACCTGTCTCTGGCTGAAATCTATTAGCTTCTACAGCACTCAGAATTCTAATGTGGAATCTCTTTTGAAGGTTAAAAAATGGTCACCCATTAATGAGTGCTCTAGGAGGGACTAAAAAGACAAGCCTGCCAAGGATGATATGCATTCATTCTTTATTACTTTTACCAAATTAGTGAAATTCTGTTAATCCTTCAGTGAGGTAACATGTCAGAAGGTAAAGTTTTGGTCTATTATAAGGATACTTAGGGCTTTACAAACAAATATTATAAACAAAAATATTTGTTTGCAAAGTCTTAAGTATCATTATTATATTTCATATTGTCTTGATCAATGTAAAGTTTTCAGGTGGCTGGCCTGCTCCCTGCAATGCACAGTGTAGCATCACACATTAAACGACAGTTCCTTAAAGTTCCTCTAGGCACAAAATTGTATAAATGTGTACGTGTGCAGGACTCCCCCGGTGGTTTTTAATTACAAACATGCTCTGGATAGCCCTAGCCTTATCATTAATGCATTTGTGCTGATTTTGCTAATTTCCTAGCACCATTTCCCCAGGGCTCAGAGACAGAAAGCACAGTAAGTGTATGCAAACATCCGCTACTCCACCCAAACGCACTTTTCTTTCAGTCCAGTCACCAGAAACTTCACTAAGCAGATTTCTGTAACTTTGCACTGAAGTACCATTGCCGGGATGAAGCTCCCAGCGTTCAGCGGGCACCGTCAAGCAAAAGAAACATCAACGTCGCTTTTGTCTCTCCCAAGGCTCACACTCCCCTCCCCGGAGCACAAGAAGGCCCCCATGCACTTTTCCCATTGCCCACCAGCAAGACACCTGCTTCCTACGCCTGTTGCCAAAGGGCTCAAAGAGAAGCAAGTCACGGTAGCAGCTCCTAACTGCCTGGGCTAATTCCTGATGCGGGGCTGGGTGCTGGTAATGGGGTGTGTGTGTATGGGGGGGTGGGGGGACTCCCACTTTACCCCCCCCCCTCCCCGGCTCGGCTCCAGCCAGGACTGGTGCAGCGCGACGTTATTTCCAGGAGCTGTCCATGAGCTCATCAGCGGCCCAGCCTCCTCGCTCCTCTCTCTGAGCGCGGCTAGAATCACCCCAGCGCCGGCGCCGCTCCCCACCCCCTCGCTCGCTCGCTCGCACACACCGGCTGGCGGAGGCTGGAAGCAGCAGGGCTGGTGCGCGCCTGCAGCAGAAGCCGCCCCGCCGCGGAGCCCGGGCGGAGGCACAGCCGCACTGCCGCTGCCTTCTCCCGGCAAGGTCATGCACTGACCGGCTCCCAGCCCTTCCCACCCGCCGCGGCGCGGCGCTGCGCGCAGGGGGCCTGGCTGGCCGGGACGGCGCGGTGCTCTGGGCGGCAGAGGGAGAAGCGGGGCTCCGGGCGGCAGAGGGAGAAGCGGGGCTCCGGGGTGAGCGGCGCTCCCTCCTGCTGCCCTTGTCGCGGTCAGAGGAGAGGCTGCGGCGGCCGCAGGCAGACACCGGGCAGCGGGGCTGGGGAGAGCGGAGTGACAGCCGAAGGCGCCCAGGAGCCGGAAGATGGCTTCCCCCACCTCCCCCGGGCCGGGAGGCGGGTCGTCTCCCCCCGCCGGCCAGGCCCGCATTCGCCAGGTGGGTGCACCCTGCAGAGGGCACATCGCTTGGGCCTGACACACAACACCCCCCTGCATGGCACTGACACACACCGTGCCTCACAATGCACTGCATGGCACTGACACACACACTGCCTCACAACACACTGCATGGCACTGACACTCACACTGCCTCACAACGCTCTGCATGGCACTGACACACACACTGCCTCACAACGCTCTGCATGGCACTGACACACACAGTGTCTCACGGCACCCACTGCATGGTACTGACACACACTGCCTCACAACACACTGCATGGCACTGACACACACACTGCCTCACAACACACTGCATGGCACTGACACAGGGTGCCTCACAATGCTCTGCATGGCACTGACACACACACTGCCTCACAACACACTGCATGACACTGACACACACCGCCTCACGGCACCCACTGCATGGCACCGACACACACAGTGCCTCACAACACACTGCATGGCACTGACACACACCACCTCACAATGCACTGCATGGTGCTTACACACACCATCTCACAACACATTGCATGGCACTGACACACACTGCCTCACAGTACACTGCATGGCACTAACATATACTGCCTCACAATACGCTGCATGGTATTGGCACAACCACACATTGTGATAACATCCTGGCACACATTGACTTGATTCTGCACACTACACACATTACAAGGCACTGGCACACAACACAGTCTGCATGGAATGCATAACGCAGAGTAACGTACGCTCCCCATACACCCCAAACAAACACACACACTTCACACTGACACCATGTGACACACATCTGACACAGAGCACTGAAACAAATATGACAGATGAGACAAACACTATGTGTGTTGAAACATCACAGATACACACAAAGCCTGACTCATTCATCTCACACATAAAACACTGCACATGAGAAACACCACATAACCTGGAATAGTCAAATACCAGGACATTGTATGACAGACAAACATCACTTGTGTGTCTCTCTCTCACTCACACACACAGACACACTGTTTATTATTGTGTTCTAGAGGAATGCGGGTTTCTATTTGTACTGTGCCATATAAGAGGGGCTGAAGCCATCTGGGTGTCTTAAGAGCTGTGTGGTGTATGCTTGTGATCTGCAGAAGCACTGATGACAGGAAGGGTAGCACAGAGGCGGTATGTCAATGTGTGTAGGCGTGAGTGTGACCTTTCTTGGCTGTGTTATTATTATCATGCTCTGACGGGACACGGGGATGGCAAGGGTGGCTCTGACACAGGAGGAAGCAGGCTGAGGACGGAGTTTGGAGTTTTCCTTGGTTACCGGCTCAGCTGGGATTGGGCTTCAGGAAATGAAGTGGGGATATGTGAGGAGAGGAGAGGGCAGGTTTTTTTCTCTGTAAGTGGTCAGAGTTGCAGTTGTTGGGAAGGGAGAAATTCAATGCCAACATGGAAGCGTTATGATAACATCTAGAAATGCTCTCAAGTGTTATGCTCACCTTCAGTTTACATCGCTTTCCACATCCGGACCTCCAAGGGTTCATGGTCTGACTCATTTAAGTGGTAGTATTATAAGGACTCTCCCATTTCTTTCCCCTTCATTCCACTTGTTTGGCAACACAGTGAAAAATTAAGGGGTTATTGCTCTGTCTGTTTGTAACCTAATTAAGTTCTGGTGACAATGCTGTACTGGGTCTTTCTTTTGACTGCTGTCTTGCTGCCTCTGTCTGTTCCCGATAAGATATCTATACTGTTGAAATCTAATAAATATGCTCTCCAGTGACATGCTCTAAATTGTCTAAAATGAATTCAGTTGTAGAAAGCAAGACCGTATGTTGTGATGGTGCTCACTCTGCAATGTGGTACCGCCCTGTTAAAGAGAGAGAGCTGATGACAATATTCCTGTATGTCTCTTTAAACAGAACTCACTGTTGCAATGATTGTGTATTTCTGATATTTACATGACAAGGATTTGTAAACCTGTTAATACTTCCTAGATAAATACCTAGAAAGCAGGACCCTAGTTGCTACAGAATTACATTAGAATTATGATAAAAACACATGGGCTTTTCCCATCACTGTGTACCAATAATGTAGAACCCCTCCCAACCCAGTGAGCTAGATGATGTCATTTTATGAACATTGATGATGAGGGATCCAAAAACCGAAGTATCACTGAGTTTTAAACAAAGGCAGAAGGACTGAAAGGTAAAGCACTGAAAGAAAACAGTTAATTATTAATCTATTGGCACATCTCTCCTCTCTTCACATTCTAATATAAATATATAAACAAAACTATTTCAGGGTGTGCATGTGTATACATGCATGTATGTTAATTATAATACTCATATGTGTATATACAACCTTGTGTATGCACACACATTGAATTATATCAGGATGCCAAGAGATTAATACAAAGTTGCATTAAAACAATATCAATAACAGTAGCTATGTATCGACAAATATTTTAGGGTGTGTTACTATTGTGGCTGAGACATGTTTATTGAAGCACGTGAATACAATTCTTAATTAATATAATTCAGCAATTTCCAGGCTACTGTTCTATCTCCTGTTTTTTGTAACACTCTTGCACCTCTTTGCAAAAAAGAGCTGTAAATTGTGGTGACTGGTGCATTAATTTACATTTTGAATTTTGAAATTGGTTTTTAGAGTTATTTGTCATTCTCCACCTGGCCTGGTCTTCATCCACTCAAGTAGAACAGAAATACTGCCAACTTCTGACTGCAGGGAATTGCATTGATACTGCTCTGCAAGTGTTTTTGAACATACTAGAAATAGAATAGATAATAATGTGTATGTCCTGTTATGGTCTGAAATGTTTAGTTTGCTTTTTATATTAAGACTTAAAAAGTAGCATGATTAAGATGGTAAAATTAGTACATTAAAACTGTTCAAAAAAGGATTCTTGGTAAGTAATCAGATTAGTGTGCAGCATATGTATTCTTCTTTATATCGTCTGTTGACAAAGTAGCCATAGTGTTTATGGGGGAATATCAGGTTTTGGAGTTCAGATAACCCTTCAGAAGTTTGGATGATTATCTGAACTAGTCAAATCTATTATGTATTGAAAGGTCAGGCTGGAAATCTCCGTTAACAAGGCTTTTGTGTGAAATTTCAAGACACATTTGCTTCTGGCCCCAGCTGGAAATACCACAAGAACAGTCTTTTTTTCAAGTATTTTGGCACTTCCTGTTCCTTCCCAGCTGGAAACTGAACGTGAGGAAGAAAGTATCTGGGCTTTAATAGTTCAGAGTTTAATTCTAGAAGTGAGCAAAATGAATAGGGGACTTTCCTGAATTCATTTGACTTTCTCTACACAGTGAAATCAGTAAAGACTTGGAGTATTATGACAAAATGACGTTACAGTAAAGAGACAGCAAGGACCTGACCTTGAAGAAATCAGGTCCCAAACCTAAACACTAGGAATCTTTGAGAAATCAGGCCATAGAGAAGCTTGTAGCTTTGTTTGCTTATAATTTATTCAGTATGGTTATTCAGTATCCTTGTAGTGACTGAGAGCTGCTATGGCGACTCACCTCAATAGAAATCTGATTTGATCCTCCTGCACGTTTCAAGCCTTTGGTGAATTTCTTAAATCTATGGTCAGCATCGAAGTCATGAATATTACCTGAATATTATGTTTCCAATTATTTATTTTTAATAGCAAACAGTTGGGGGTTGCTGTTGCCCCAGCCATGGAGGGAAGGGAAAAATAGAAGCCATTCTAGAACCAGTGAGTTGTTCTCTACATGGTAATATTAAACACAGAGACAATATTGCATTCCATCCAAAAGAAAAGTGAGATGTTACATACCGGGGAAGTGAGACAAATACCATAGGCTTCGCTGGGCTGTTATGTGTGCTCAAGTGGCTAGTGGAGTATTCCATGTGTGTAGGAGGATCTTCTAGTAGAATGTAAATTCCAGTACTATAACCCCTTCCTGACCATTGTCAAAAGGGCATGTCTACGGTAAAAGGAGTATCGTTGGGGCATCTCTACACTCTGGCTGTCCTTGCTTACCAGAATGGCTCCTTGGGGTCAGAAGCAACCAAAGGAAAAGGAAAGCAGTCTTCAGACTGTAGCAGAATTAACTACTAAGTAGTCAGATATATGATTAATGGCATTGAAAATATTATTTTTCTGTGCATATCTTTATTTTACTATTTTAGAAAGAGTTATTACCATGATTTACAATGTTACCTCACAGTCAGTTTGTTAGCTGCCATAGTTACATGTATCTCCATTAGGGTTCTGCTGGATTATTTTTACTTTCAAATCAAGTACTTTTTAGCATTCTGAATTAGTTTTTCATTACGGTATTTATTCTGCAATGAACATGAGACAGTGACACAACATTCTGAATGAATATGTAGGGATGAATAATGAAAGAAGTGTTTGATGGCTACAAATGCCTTCCATGCTTAATGTGCATTTTGTCTACTGTATGTTTAGAATTATTTTTAATTACACTTAGAAAGGAACCACTCGGCAGTCATGTTTCTGATCCTTGGATATGAGTTTTCTATTTGTTATTTGGACTTTTACTACACTGCAATGAAACAGCATCAGTGCAATGCAGTGGATGCCCTTCACAAACATTTAATAGTACATATACAGAGATATAAGCCCCAAGATGAAATCAAATAACCCAAATACAGCTAAAATTATTGACTCCCCTTATTCAACCACTACAGCTCTCATAGCTCCTTATGAGGGAGGGAGAAGAGAGGCCTTGCAGCATGGCAATAAATACAGGATGTTACAAACCAAATGCGTACATTAACTAGAAGCCATTATGTTGATTACATTTTGATATACTTATGTTATCACAATAACACTTATAGTTATTGGGCCACATCCTGAAACCACTCTACATGCAAACCTCCTACTGACTTGGGGCACTGAACTCTATGGGAGTCTTTCAGTTGATTTTAATGGGCTTTGGATCAGGCTCCTGAACTGGAGTTATTTCTGAAATGCTTGCTGGATTAAGTGCATTATTTGCACTTGCTGGCTATGACCCTGATTCAGCAAGGCATGTGCTTTTTCCTTAAGCATGTGAGTCATCCCATATTGTTTAAAGGCCCTGCATCCTAATGTCTGTGGTATTTATCATATAAAGCTTAAGAAATTACTAAACGTTAAACAAAGCTCTTGCAAATGACACCATTTCAGAGTGCAGTGTTTTGGAATATATTGGGTGTTGTTATCATCACTTACACTTAGGGTTTTGCAAGCTGGTTTCAAAATTTTTTCCTCTGATTTTCAGTGCTTATTTTAGGGGCTATCTCCTCAGGAGAAAAAAACCCTATAAAATCTAGGTAAATATAAAATTTGTCATGCAGATTTTAATTGTATTTTCACACTTATCTTCAGCATACCGGACACTTGGTGAAAACAGGGCAATGTGAAAATAATACTGTAAGTACTTCATTACCAAGATATTGAACTCGTCCTGTGGTGTATCCACATTTAGAAGGCCCCTTCTACAGATCTCCTACTACCTTGGCAGAGGATGGGTCAGCTACCTCCTTGTCCCAGATCCTATGGAAGCCTTCCCTGGCTCTGGACTCCACACAGGTGACAGAACAGGCACACTATCTGCATTGTCCCCTATAGCAACCTGAGCCCCCACATTGTAAAACCACCCTTTAAAGTCCTGATCTAGCTAAGTACTTTGGCATGTGCGTACCTTTAATCACATGAGTAGTCCCATGACTTCAGTGGGACTCCTCATGTGCTTAAAGTTTGCTGGATCAGAGCCTAAATGATGGGTTCTGAAACAGAAGTTGTCTACACAAGCAGGAAGTCAGAGGAATTATCCAAAAGTACTAAGGAGGGCCACAGGTCATATTAAGATTCAATTAAGGCTGGGAAGATTGAGGAGGAGAGTCCTCTGTGATTTTTGGATTAAAATTTTTTGAATGAAAAGAAAAATATAGGAAATAGCTCTTCCTTACTATCTTCCAGGATCTGTTCATAATCCATAAGAAGTGCGGACTGCCTAGTACATTTGCAGGAAAAGACATATGATTTGTAGTGCAATTTAAATTTAAAGGAGAAAAGTGGAGTGCTCAGATTTGAGCTGTCTATAAGTTTAAAGAGAAACTAACTAGCGATACCAGGGCATGAAAATACAATCAAACATCCCCTTTGAATGAAAGTTGAACAGTGCCATTTAGAGACCAAAGAATAATCTTGGGTAAAATTGGTGGAACATCCGCATTCTCTTATCAGTATTGCTGATTCTCTGGAGCACTGAAATTGTAGCTAGTGACTTTTGCTGCATTCCAGAGGTGAAAGTGAAAACAAAACTGAAGCAAGAAGCAAAGGTGTCAGGATGTATTATATAGTGTGAGAAATTCAGCATGCAAGTGAGAGAGAGATGACAACATGATCAGCAATAGCAATGAAGTCAGTATTAGGAGGAAGTAGTTTTCCCATTCAATGAAAATGTTCAAGATTTCAAAGATTTTTCCATTCCATTTCAGGGTTAACCTTTCAAAATATTTCATAAAAACAGAGAGAAAGAGACCCCAGAGTACTCACATGGAATGTGGGAGGACTAGGTTCAAGTTGCTGCCCCAAATCAGGCAGAAGCAGGAGTTTGTACATCTCAGGTGAATGCCCTAACTTTTGGGGTGGGTCTCTCTGTCTCATTTTGACCAGAAATCCTATATTGGACATGAGAAACCTTCCTGACAAAAGTGTCCTCTAAACTGATCGGTTCCTATGAAAAGTTTTGGTTTTGACAAAAAATGGTTTTGATCAAAAAATTGCAATTAGCTCTTGTCAGTACACACACACAGTAAATACACCACCTAGGAATGTGGGAACCAATCATCAGTCGGAGAATCAGGTTAGCAGCAGTGACTGAGTACTTTGAAATCCTTCTGATCAGAAAACCTCTCTCCTTTTTTTTCAATTGTCTTCATTTTGGTATCTGTAGGATTTTTTAATATATATGTATTTTTAAATTTACTGCTCTTAGAGGATGCCAGATGGATAGCCCTGGAGGATGGCATTCTCTCTCTCCAGAACAAGTGCAGCCAGGCAGTAGCTGTGAAAGCTTCCTTACACTGCCATGCCACTTTGCTTCATCCCTGGAGGGGCTCAATTCTGAGAGAGAGAGTAGATGAGATTTCATGGTAACTCTTCTGGGACAGCCAGCAAGGGTGTGAAAGAGTATTAGTGGCTTTTGTTGTGTGTTAACTGGTCTGAAATTACCAGAACATACAGTAATCATATGGTAACAGTGCTTGTTCACTACTGAACTAGGCTGGATTTAAACTTGTGATTCAGAGGTGGAAGATTCTTTAGTCCATTAACAGTCTCCTAATTACCCTCTTATCTACATTTTTATGGTGCAAGTATTTTACTGTATTAAGGAAAAGAACTGTCTCTATTTATTAGAAATTGGCCTAGTTGCAAAATTTGGATCCAGGTCTAGCTTCTCTCCCCTGTCCCCTCCACCCAAAGTTTCAGAATGTTGGTTTTTTAGGGATTCAACTGAGGCCCATCTCAGCCATTGCTCTAACATGGAATTTTGGACTAGTTAAAATATATTATAATTGTGCAGAGCCCTATTATGATGTACATGCAAGGGATGAAACTCAGCCCAGACTCTGTGCAGGCTGCGACTGGCATAGACCTTTATTGCAGCCTGCTGTAGCAAAAGATCCACTGAGAGGAGGTTGTACTGATATAAAGTGGTCACAACCTCTTCTTTGCTCAAGGCTCTACAGGTTACCAGTGTAGTTGCATAAGACATCCCAGGAAACCCTATGTGCAGAAGCAAACCATCCCCTAGCAGTCTGGGTGTGTGTTTGGTTCCAGTCACAGATTAAAGCAGCCTACTTCAGGTGGAACATCCTGAGGGAAGGCGGCGGTGGCCGCAGCAGTGGCAACACCTGTGGCCTCTCAGGGGGAGTGAACCCTCTCTGGTGCCTGGGGATCAGCTGGTGGAGGGAGTTGTAATTTGTGCCTACTTGTTCCAGTTTACATGAATTCTGGCCAAGGGGGACAGAATTAAGGTGAAGGTTGTGTGGCTGTAATCTCCACTTTAATGATATGTTAACTGTTAGTATTTTATCATATACAAACAACATCCACAGACATACTTGAATACATTCATATTGAGAATAATACTGAAAAGTTGAAGATGATAAATAAATAATCCAGTTGAATGAAGCCTCTTTAGAAAAGTCAGGGAAAGATGCAATGGCAATCACCAGAATATTTATATTAAGTGATATATTATATGATTTACCATGTGATCTTTATAAATAAACCCTTTTAATGTTTTGTTTAATCATGAACAGAGATGGGCCCAAACAAAGTTTCCAGTTCTGAATGCTTTATCAGCATCCAGAGTTTTGGTTCAATCTTATCTTTAATTTTGACCTTTTAAAACTATTCAAAAAGTAAAAGTAGTGATGTATGAGCTTAAGCAGCACAACATTAAACAAAAAAGAACATCTGCAGAAATGAACAAATATGCATTCGTGATTTCAGTAAACCATGTGTGACTTACTGGGAAAAATGCATGCTAATACAGAATCTCTAGTCAGCATTTTAAAATTATCATACATAATGGGTAGTGAAACTTGTATAATAGCTGTAAGGTATAATAGGAAAAGGTAATTATAGTTAGTGCATAAATAAATTAGTGTAAATAACTACATTAACAATATTATTCAAGTTGCAAAGTTAAACACTGAAAAATTAGGAGATACAATGTTTAAGGTTGCCCATGCAATCTTAATTCTAACCCTTTCTGTGTCTCTTCCATGCACTGAATGAGGCAGGACTCCTATGGGAAAATAGTATGTGATCATGTAATTAATGACTATTATCCTATACAGTAACACTTTAGAATATTCATGTTCAGTGTTACTGTTTTGGAATGCTGCCAATATTTTTAAGGCAATGGTGATTTTCAAAAGTTTATAATTCAACCAGACCTAAACAGAATTTCATAGGACAAATAAAAGGCATGCCCCTAGCCCAAGGGCTTTGTCTCTGCCAAGCTTCAAAGTCTTGCAACAAATGAGATGTTAAAGCTTCTAAAGAAAAAGGTTGCAAAGATTCTTTATAATGGAAGGTGATAGTGCCCTCCATAGTTAGGTTGCCTATCAGCTCCTCTTATATCGTATATAAAAATACAGGGCATATTGTATAGACACTAATGTGTACACTATATACTATCAGAAAACAATTTTTTCTTGGATGAAGGCCCAGGTCTTCAAAGGGATTTAGGTGCCTAACTCCCATTGATTAAAAAAGAAAATGAGCATTATGATGTTGTGATATTAGTATTAGAATTTATATCACTTAAAAATGGAAGAAGTAATAATGAGTTAGTATTGATAAATAAAAACTGTTTGTAAACAAACAAAAACTTCCTATTGAAGTTGCTTAGGTCTTTTACTATATGTATATATAGTAGCCAGTGTAATTGGGCTCTGACAGTCACCTTGGGCCTACAGGCAATACTGTAGTACAAGTAATAATAAATAAAAGCCTGAGTAGGAAGGTGGGAACATCCATTGCTAAGTTGCATTATAATTTTATCTGGAAAAAGCAAACTAATTAAAATACAATAGGATTGTAAATTACACTCCACAGTAATACAACTACAGTTTTCTGGAGAGGCATTCACAATCGTAGTGATATCCCTTGAATGAGATTAGCTATGTCAAGCCAGACTCTGGGATGGGGCTTTTTGAGTTAAATTGCAGCTGAGGTTTTCAGAGTCTCAGCTGGGAATGCCTGCTTGAGCTGAAGCAATTAGGTACAGCTGAGCCTAATTAGGTGCAGAGTCTTAAAAAGAGTCTGGGCTAGAGAGCTTTGTGTGTAAAAACCAGAATACAGAGCTCAAGAGAAAGAAAACTCACTGTTAGGATTGTTTAGAGCTGGTTTTGGTGTTTAACACACATGGAGGCAATGTAGCCAGAGATAGGGTGGGGAGAGAGCTGAATGAGCGAGGAACCCTGTCAAAATAAACCTGAAATCCTAGAGAAATGGTTTTTGCTCTAAGTTTTCTGTGAAATTTCTTTCTAGCTGGATAGTTCCCTGGTCTTGCCAGACTGATGTAGTAGATATATGACAAAACCAGATGCGAGGGGATGTTTGTAAAATAGGGTTAATATAGTTACCATACAAACCTTCTGTAAAACAATAGGTGAAACATACCATGACAACAGCTTATAAATGGTGTCAGGCTTAAGGTGTGTCTCCCTCTGATGCTAACTGAAGACCAGTTTCCAGTATTCCGTGGGACCGATAATCCTTCAGTTAGCTAACAACCTGATGCTATAACCATCTCTAGCTGAAGATGCAGTTATAGAAAAAACCAACATGTGAAGCACTTGAAGTGGAAAAGAGACAATTATTAGTTGCATGGATACATTATTAT
Source organism: Mauremys reevesii (assembly GCF_016161935.1). Lineage (NCBI taxonomy): Eukaryota > Metazoa > Chordata > Testudines > Geoemydidae > Mauremys > Mauremys reevesii. The sequence continues at coordinate 28,300,904 of NC_052627.1, read as the reverse complement.
TGCTGACAATACTGCTGTGACAATTGCTAAAAATAAGTGTGCACACAGTGATCACCTTCCTTATCCTTTGATACAAAAGCCTGAAGACAAATGCAAGTGAGGAGATCTGGATTTGGTGAGTTTTGATTCTGCTCATGATATTCCTTAGTCATTATAATGTTCCTTGTCAGGAAAGTCAGAGACTTTGGGATAGGCCTATTTTTCCATAACATTGCATTAACTTCCAAAGAATTTATGTCTGTGCATTGAAAAGAGGCTATATTATGTTGATGGCTAGACCACAGGGCTATACCCTGCAAATGCTGTTGGAGGCAGATGGGATTGCTGGGTGTAGGTTGTTTCTCTTGCTGGCTTGCATATGTTAGTAGGATGCTGCAATGATTGGGTTTTAAATCCCATTGGACAACTTTTATAAAGATAAATCATTTCCCTTACAATAATATAAAATTGATGGAAACATTTATTTTGATAGGTGCTTGGTTTTCTGAAACATCATTTTGGGGTCTCAGCTGACCTGATGGTATCCTTTTAAGTATGTGTGTGCACTGAGAAGGAGAATAAACCCCAGGGTTATTAAAGTAAGTAAACTGTGCTGATGATCAATTAAACTGGATGTTTTGTCTCCCAGTGGAAAATTTTTAATTTTTTTTTAAATAGCAGCTCATAAATGGACTTCAGAAGTTGCCCAGTAAACTGCCAACTTAGAGTGAGAATTGACTTAAACTGAGAAATAAAAAGGCTTTCATGAAATGTGGAACTCTTAGCTATATACAATGCTATGAAATAGACTCTTCCTTACATTGTTGTTGCTTTCAGCCATATCCTGCTTTCCTTGCTCACCCAAATCTCCCCTTGTCTTAGGGTGACCAAATGTCCCGATTTTATAGGGACAGTCCCAATTTTGGGGGCTTTAGGCACCCATTACCCCCACCACCTCCTGTCCTGATTTTTCACACTTGCCCTCTGGTCACCCTACCTTGTCCTTAGTGGGCATTTCGAGTGAGTAAGGAATGTAGGATTAAATCCCATGATTTTAAAATAGAAATTCTGTGTGATGTAGCAGCTGTCTGTATAATGCCCCTTATACAAAGGCTTCAGTAAATGATAAATATTTAAAGAAAAAGGAAGGGAAAAACCAGCAGCCTTTGTTCAGTAACCCCAGGAAAGATGCAAGATATTTTCATAATCCATTGTTGACACCAAAAAATCCTGAAACAAAGTAAATGAGTGTCTGGATTAAATCATATGAAAAAAACTTGTCTGAGAGCTCACCACTAGTTTAAGTAAATTTTGCCCTCTTTCAAAGTATTAAGAATAATATTGAAGGGCAGAGGGGCAATTAGAGATGAGACAAGAGAAGGATTAGTGTGTGAAAAAGAGCTACTAAAACAAATGTTCCAGATTAGCTCTTTGCAGAACTAAAAACTCCTTGTTAAGGGAGGCTTCCCTTAAATTTAAAATGAAATGATATTTTCTCCATTTTGAATCATAGTTTTAAATGAGACACTATCCAAATAAAATTAAGTATTGTGAATGAATGACCAGCTGTATCTGAAGGCTATGTCAACTGATAAGAAATATTACTAGTTATCAACTGCATATGCAATATATAATGAGTGGTTACTAAACCCTTTATGGACAATCAGTGTGATAGCTATGCTATGCAATTACAGGTGGAAGTGTCAGAATTGGACTTCCCCTGCCAGCCTCAAAATACAACTCTCAGATCTGAAGGGTTTGTCAAAGTCATCTGGGGAGTAATGTTTAAAAATGTGATTCTAGTAAATTATCTGATAATGCCGTGTAATAATATTTGTATCTATTTTTCCTTCATCTGTGAGACACACTGCTGGTCCCAATTATGTGCAACTGCTCTACATTTTTGGATGTAATTAAATCAAAGTCTTAGTCGAGTCATACATCATAGCTGTGATGCCAATATGAAGAAAAACCCGACCACTGATACTGTGTGGTAACAGCTTTAAAAAGTATCTTTCTCTGCCTCCAGTTGTGCAGTTCATTTTTAAAAGTCTGTGTGGTTGTCAAGTATTTGAGATTATCTGTGGGACTTAATTGCTCCCATAGAGTATCAAGAGTACAGTATATAATGGGGCAGTGACTTGAAACTTCCTATAGTAAAGGAATCTTTGTTTATGCAACAAAGATTCATTCATCAAAAATTCCTGCAAAACATTTTGGAAGAGTGTTTGCTTTGTTAATCCATTGGATCCAGTTTTGCTTCTGTGTCTGAAGTGGGGCCTACAGCAGATTAGGCTGCTGACCTTCCTATACGTCAAGAGTTCTCAATCAGGGATTTGTGGCCCACGGCAGTCTGTGGAAAGCTGGCTGGTCACATGGTGGTGTCTCCTCATTTCTGGCTGCTAAAAGCCATTATGATATCTTAAAAATGCCTTGCTTTCCTAATGTATTACTTTCCCATTCAGGAAATAGTTTTAGTCACAGGAGAGGTGTCTGGATATGTGGAGGGGTATAGCCAGAGTGAGCCTCTGGTCTCATGAGAGATCTGTACCCTCCTTTGCCCACCACTTTCTTTGTTTAAGGTTACAGGGTGGTTGCCCTGGGCATGCAGAAAGCCTGAGTCCAGGATCCTGTTGGAATAACTCAATTGTGTCATTATTCTTCATTGCCTTAATACTGTATCTTCTGTAGGAATCCATCGTTACCATCCTCATACAATTCTCCCCACAAGCAATATATTCATCAGTACTGCCAACCCCAGAGATTTTAATAAAAGATTGAATCATGTGGGTTTGTCTTTTTGCTCTGCCTTGTGATTATTTCTTGTTTTTAACTCCCCTTCTATCCAACAGAAATTTGCATCTAGAAGTGTGTTGCCAAACATCATGAGTAACACATTTTTGACCCCTGCTACTGGAATGTTTGCTAGAATGTTTGCTACTGGAATCCAACTTAGGCTAGGTCTACACTGGGGGCAGGGGGGGTCGACCTAAGATACGCAACTTCAGCTACGCGAGTAGTGTTGCTCAAGTCGGCGTATCTTAGGTCAATTTACCTGGCCATGAGGACAGCGGCGAGTCGCCCACTGCCGCACCCCCGTCGACTCTGCTTCCACCTCTCACCATGGTGGAGTTCCGGAGTCGACGGCAGAGCGATTGGGGATCAATTTTATCGTGTCTACACTAGACACAATAAATCGATTCCCCGATAGATCGATCACTACCTGCCGATCCGGTGGGTAGTGTAGACGTACCCTAAGATCAGAGCCTCATTGAGCTGGGCACAAACACATAGTGAAGAGAGAGTCCCTGCCCCAAATAACTTGCAATGTAGTGCAAAGCATGGCTGAGAGTTTGTAATGAGAACTAGAATTGTGACTCACCTAACTCTTCTCATGAAGGTACTACAAACATCCATTAGATGGGAACAACTTTCAATCTTTACCTAACTAGGCTGAATTCAAACTGATGACCTAAGGGACAGAGGTTCTCATATTCTCTATAAAGTAATCAGACAGCTATTTACATCTGTTTTTTCATTAATATATGTACTGTCTTAGGTTAATTTATAGGAATCTGCCTGTAAGGATTTGGCTCTTCCTTTCCTGCAAATCTCACTTATGTCCTAAAAATTGTATAATTTTTTGGACACTAAGTCGTCTGTTTCCCCCCCTAAATTAAGTAACATTATCTCAATTAAATACAAATCCCTCTAACTCTCAAGAAAGCAACAAAGGCCTGATCCAACTCTGAATGATATCCATGGCAAAACTGCCCATACAGTGTAGGAGTAGGTTGAGCCCCAGAGTATGTATAATGTTGTTCAAAGACAAACTGTCAGCTCTAACCGAGAAATCCCTTTCAGCTAAGTTCTGAGTTCTCCATGTTGGGGATTAGTTCACAAAATGCATCTCATTGTTTGTTATTTGATCTCATGACTAGGATACTTCTGAGCCACCCTTTTATATACTGAGTGTATCTACACGAATCCTCTGAGGCTATTTTTGTTTACCTTCTTTGCTTCTTCACACTTTAAAACCTAGTTTTCCCTCCCCACTCTGGTATAGAAAGAGTATAGAAAGCCTGCCAACACGTGGTAGTCTGTGACCCTCGACTGCTGCTCTGTTCAGGAAGGCATGCTTGGCTCTAGTAGCAAGGGAAGGCTGAGATTGTAATTCCCTGTGTGTGTGGGTTGCAGGGAGAGAAATGTTTTGTGTGTCATGAATAGGAAAGATCTAGAAACTTGCATCTATATCTTTGTATCTCTATCTTTGGTTCAAAGTACTGTAACTCTCCAAGGGAACAGATGATCAGTGCACAGAAGCAAGAAGCCAGTCCGTTCACTTGGGATATCACACCAGACCATCAGATGCTTAGATATATGCTGGCCTTAACCTTCTTTTTTTATTATTATTTTTAATGTCAAGTTTTAGATCTAGATCTTCTCCTATCGTTTGGTCTCTGAATCACCGTGGGTACTCTCTTGTCATTGTGGTGCTGCTCATTATCAGGACCATCTCTGAAAGCTTTTTTTAGTGGTGATAACATTGAAACTCTGTAAACTCATAACTTTTTCTTGGCTTATTCCTGGGATATTGTTTTGTGCTGGTGCACTTTCTCAATTAATCTGTTTGGTAGACTGGGATGTATTAGGCAGAAGTTCCTCATCAGTTTTAGAGTGTGGGGAAAATAAGCTTGTCTGATGTCAGAGGTAGGCTTAGGGAACACAAGAGGTTAGGACCTACTCTGCTTGCATGGAATAGCAAAACTCCCACTGATTCCACTGGAAGCAGGATTGGGCCCTTACTGAGGGCTTTTCCACAGTCTATCTTTGCAAGAAGCTCAGAGACTTGAATCCAGCAAGGCAGAAATGGAGGGCCAAAGTTTAAAAAAAAAAAGAAAAAAAAAAAGCAGCTCAGACTTAGTGGCCAATCACATTTGTATATGTATCTGTAACAACTCCCTACTATGCATCATGTGAACCCAAGACCTTTAGCCCTGAAGCAGTAGATCTCTACCACTTGAGCTAAAGTAGCACCATTAGCAGACAGTAGTCGTAAGCTATCTTCTATGTGGACTAGCAGTTAAAGTAGAACACAATGAACACTTTGCAAGTGTATGACATATAAATAAGCAAAACTGACATTTGCGCATACAGATAAAACTATCAAAGGGGCCTGCTCGGTTGTGTTCAATGGGATTTCAAAGCATTCAGCGCAATGTAGAATCAGTCTCTTTGGTTGTAAGTTTTCCTTAACAAGGATCATAGCTTACTGTGTACATTTATGGTGCTATATAAATTATTTGAAAATATAGCCAAAATTTTGTTGGCCAGCTTGGAAATTTGGTGCAAGGGATTTAAAGAAATCGGGGGACGAAGTCTAAACTGCCATTGATTTATGCATAACCGCACATTTTTTTACAGGTTTCAGAGTAGCAGCCGTGTTAGTCTATATCCACCATAAGAACAGGAGTACTTGTGTCACCTTAGAGACTAACATTACTCTCAGCAGCTAGATAACTATCCAGCAGAAGGGTGGTAAAAGAGCTAAAATCCTATTCCTAGAGTTGTTGTGATAGCACTGATGTTAATGAAAACCAAGTGGTAAACAAGTGGTTTAGAGGAAATCAATGTTTATTTGTGGAAAAGGGCAAAAACAGCAGAGGGAAGAATGTTTGAGTTTCTAAGCAGACTTTAAAAACAAAAAGGAAAATTTAAAAAACAAAAACCAAAACGTTGCGGCATTTCTTTAACAATGGCAGTGAAACAGTCGGAGTAAATAGAGGATAGTGAGTGTAAAACCTCCAAAGCGAAGTGCTCCTACCAGACCTCTTCTGCAAAACTCCCTTTGGTGCCAATGGAAACAGGTTCATCCTCAATATATTCAGTTTGAACAAAGTGAACAAACATATTGGAATTTATTTTGTGTAAATTTACCTCACTGAAGTTTTTTGTCTGACAAGAAATGCTTCATTGAGAGGTTTTGAAAGACTTTAGAAGTTTACATACAGGGACCACTGGAAATCAATAAATGTTCTATTTTTGTAATATGAAGTTGCATATTCAGCTTTTGCCTGTGGGTAATGGCAACTTAGCCCAAGGCTAATGATGATGATTAGTTAACAGTGTACTGGGGGCTGATTTAACTCATTTCCTGCTGGTCACATTGGTAGCTAAACTGAGGAGGGTTTGCATCAGTAGGAAGGAAATGGTTGGGGGCTGACAGAGGGAAGGCAGTGGAAGTTCTTGGAGTAGAGAAAGTAGCAGCAGGAGGGAGGGAGTGAGGCAGGAGAAGACACACTATAGAACAGAGAGGATAGGCAGAAGTGGAGGCCAGAGATTGGAGGAGAGAAAGTTTGGGCCCCTAATCCTGTAGTGTTAAGGCAGACTAACTTGCCAAATGCAAGGATTGTGTGACACTCAAATGTGTTGATTTGTTGATATAAAAACATATGAGGTCATTGCTAAGGTTTTGTTCTAGAGTACGAGTTTGCTGAAGCAGGGGTATGTATTACTTTTTGGTGTCTGCTGGAGATGGAAGTGAAAATCTTGTGGAGTATTGGAGCGTGTTATCAATAGCATTGCAAGCTAGAGTGAGTGGAGCAGCAAATGGGATTTTGCAAGGGAGCTCTCCAGGTAGAGAAGCAGTATGGTACCCTTGCCTGGGTTAGTTGATCTGTTGTGCTTGCTTGCCACGTGCCAGCTTGATTGAAGTTTATAGTGTGGTCATTTTGGGGGGCTGTGCGCTAAGTCAAGTATCCTGCTAGGCAAGACTGAGGGTAGGTTTACACTTACCTTCCGGGTCGACGCAGTGAGTTCGACTTCTCGGAGTTCGAACTATCGCGTCTGATATAGACGCGATAGTTCGAACTCCGGAAGCGCTGCGGTCGACTCCGGTACTCCACCACTGCAAACGGCGGTGGTGGAGTCGACGGGGGAGCCGCGGAGTTCGACCCCGCCGCCTCTGGATGGGTGAGTAGGTCGAACTAGGGTACTTCGAATTCAGCTACGCTATTCACGTAGCTGAATTTGCGTACCCTAGTTCGACCCCCCTTCTTAGTGTAGACCAGGCCTGAGAGCATCCTAATGAGGATCTAGCCTGCTATCCTTTGATCTCTAACCCATTTAGGATCCCTTGGCAAGGGGGTGCAGTTAATTAAGGGAGAACAGAGATTGAAAAAAACAGTTTGTAAGTGACCAGAGGAGCTAGCAAACAGGAGCAGCAAAGAGGGAAGTTTTGTGACGGAGTTTAGAGGGGGAGCATGAAAGACAAATACACCTAATAAACATTCTCTAAACTTAGGCTAATAACCATCTCCCCTGCAAACCTCCTGCCCCCCACATGCAAGGAACGAGTGAACAAACCAACCCCTGCAAGAGTAAAAACAATTCAGGCAGAAGTCCAGCAGCACAGTGGGGGCTATCCAGGCTGTTGCAGTCAATGCAACATGTATGATTACCTGCTTTGTGGGCAGGTGGTGTGTGTGCTTTCTGTGCAAGCAGCTCATCGCCCTCAGAAACTGAGCTCTTGAGACCAGAGTGGCTAAACTGGAGGCACCAAGGGAGACAGAGGGTATGGCTACACTTGCAGATGTGCAGCGCTGGGAGGTACAGCTGTGTAGGGAAAGCGCTGGTGTTTGGCCACACTCACAGCTACCAGCGCTGCAGTGTGGCCACATTTGCAGCATTTGCAGCGCTGTTGGGAGTGTTGCATTATGGGCAGCTATCCCTGCGTTCAAGTGGCAGCAACATGCTTTTCAAAAGAGGGGGGTGGGGTGGAGTGTGACAGGGAGCGGGGGAGAGAGAGAGAGAGTGGATTTTTGGAGCCAACACTTCAGCTCCCTGCCTTGCAAAATCTGAAAATTTCCTCGACCCCTCATTTACTCTTAACTGCAAATAGCCTGCAGACCAGATAAGCAGCTGCTCCAACGGACTCCCTCTCTCCCCCCCGCCTCCGCTGTTTCTCTCCTCAAGCAAACACTCATCCCCCTGCCTGCCTCATTCACAGCAAGGTAGTGGGTTATCTCAATTGATTTTTCACAGTCAGTTACAGATTGATCACAGCAAACAGGAGCTGTGTTTGTTTTTTAGATAAGCAGCTCCTGGAGCCCTGAGTTCACAACAAAACAAAGAGAGGCATCATAACAAAACAAAGAGTAATTTAGTTAAAAGCATTCTGGGATATCTTCTAATACCCTGGAGGCCAACAACAGCGCTGGTGTGTGGCCACACTTGATGAGCAGCGCTGCATCACCAGCGCTGCACTCGTTATACCCCAAGCAGACCCAGGTGTACAGCCAGCGCTGCAGCCAGGGAGTTGCAGCGCTGGATGTGCCCTGCAGGTGTGGACAGTTACTAAGTTGCAGCACTGGAAAGCCTCCACCAGCGCTGCAACTCTCAAGTGTAGCCATACCCAGAGAGGTACATACAGCAGACTTTCTAGGACACAGTAGAGCAGTCCTGCACCCAGTCTGACAGCCTCTGTGCTGTTGAGGAGGATGAAAGTCTTAAGGAAGGAGAACATTAAGCTGGAGCGGAGGGAAATGATCCCATAGTTGGGACCCTTCTTCCAGATAATGCCATAGTATCCTCTCTCACGGAGGATACCTCTATGTGGGGATTGGACCCCTGTTATGAAAAAACAAGTAAGAATCCTTGTGGCACCTTAGAGACTAACACATTTATTTGGGTATAAGGTTTTGTGGGCTAAAACCCACTTCATCAGATGCATGGAGTGAAAAATACAATAAGCAGTATATATACATAGCACATGCCCTCACTTGGTAAGGCAACTCCCATCTTTTTATGTGCTGTTTTAGCCCACAAAAGTTTATGGGTTTTAGCCCACAAAAGCTTACGCCCAAATAAATTTGTTAGTCTCTATGGTGCCACAAGGACTCCTCGTTGTTTTTGCTGATACAGACTAACATGGCTACCATTGTGAAACCTGTTGTTATGAAGAGAAAGATAATAGTAATGGGGGATTTGATTATTAGAAATATAGATAGTTGGGTTTGCGATGACTGGGAGAATTGTGTGGAGAATTGTCTGCCAAGTGCAACGGTTGCAGATCTCATAAGACATCTAGACTTATGTGTAGTGCTGGAGAGGAGCCAGTGGTTATGGTGCATATAGGTACTAATGACTTAAGGCAAGGGTGGGGAACCTTTTTTCTATTTGCGGCAATTGAGCCACAGAAAAAATCAGTTGTGGGCCGCATACAGCCCCGTGGGAGGGGGGTAGGGAGGGGCGGAGGCTTGGGGCTTCCCCTAGGTTCCGGGATGGGACCAGAAATGAGGGGTTCAGGGTGTGGGAGGGGGCTTGAGGGCAGGGGGTTGGGGCATGGGAGGGGGTGAGGGCGCCAGCTGGGGGTGCGGGCTCTAGGATGGGGCTGAGGGGTTTGGGGTGCAGGAGGAGGCTCTGGGCTGGGGCCAAGGGGTTTGGAGTGCGGGAGTGGGCTCAGGGCTGTGGCAGGGCATTCGGGTTTGGGAGGAGGTTTGGGGTGCAGGCTCCAGGAGAGAGTTTGGGTGTGGAAGGGGGCTCAGGGATGGGGCAGGGTGTTGGGATGCAGATGGGTTGCTTGCTCTGGGAGGAAGTTAGGGTGCAGGAGGGGGTTCTGGCCTGGGGCAGGGGGTTTAGGGTGTGGGCTCCAGCTTGGTGGCGCTTACCTCAGGTGGCTCCCGGTTGGTGGCGCCGCTGGGCTAAGGCAGGATCCCTGCCTGCCCTGGTTCCACGCTGCTTTTGGAAGCGGCCAGCATGTCTGTCCCCTAGGCAGAGGGGAGCATGTCTGGCCAATGGGAGCTGTGGAGCCGGCACTGGGGGCGGGGGCAGTGCATGGAGTTTCCCTGATCGCCCCTGCTCCTAGGGGCCACAGGGACATACTGATCACTTCCTGGAGGTGACCAGACTTTTAATGGCCTAGTGACCAGCGGGGTGAGCCGGCGCTCGTGGCTCCAGCCCCGTATGTGTGGGGGGTCACTGAGGCTTGGGGCTTCTGGCTGCGGAGCGGAGACTTGCCACAGGCTGGATGAAATGAAGCAGCGGGCCAAATCCGGCCCGCAGGCTCTAAGTTTCCTACCCCTGACATAGGGAAAGGTAGGGAAGAGGTCCTGGAGGTCAAATTTAGGCTGCTATGTAGGAGATTGGAGTCCAGGATCTCCATTGTCTGAAATGCTTCCAATTCCATACACAGGGCCAGTTACACAGGCAGAACTGCAGGGTCTCAATGTGTGGATGAGATGATGGTATTCACAGGAGGGATTTAGGATTATTAGGAGCTGGGGAACCTTTTGGTAAAGGAGAAGCCTATACAGGAAGGATGGGCTCCACCTAAACCAAAATGGAACCAGATTTCTGATATGTAAAATTCAAAAGGCTGTAGAGGAGTTTTTGAACTAAGGGTTGGGGGAAAGCCAACGGATATGGAGGAGCATATGGTTCAGACAGACTCATGCTGTAGGGGAGGATTTATTAAAGGAAATACTCTATATCCTAATAAAGAGGGACAGGATAGAAGTTGATAAAGTACAGATAGGAACTTTAGTACTAAAGTACAGTCAGATGAAAGAGTCCCATTCAATTACATCATTTGAAGACAGACAACTAAATATTGACAAATTTCATAAGAGTTTGTATACAGATGCAAGAAGTATAAATACTAAGATGGGTGAACTTGAGTGCCTGGTATTAAATGATGATACTGATATAACAGGCATCACAGAAACTTGGTGGAATGATAATCAATGGGTGTGATAAATGTAGAGGGGATAGCTCCCTTTTATGGACACCCACCCAACCAGTTAACTGTAAAATCCCTCTTGGTAGCTGTTCTCTGCTTGCTTTACCGGTAAAGGGTTAAAAAGCCTCCCTGAATAGGTACCCCCCCCCCAAAAGGGAGTGGGCACCTGACCAAAAGAGCCAATGGGAGGGCTATAACTTTTTAAAATTGGGGGGGAAAAACTTCCCTTTGTTGTCTGTTGTTCTCCCTGGGTTGCAGGGACACGGAGCAGCAATGCTATAATCAGGAATACTGTGTAAGGTTTGAACCCAGGTATGAAAAATTATCTTTCATACCTAGAAGGAATCATTGGGACAGGGAATGTTTAGATAGACGCAATCAAGTTTATTTCTTTATTTTGGCTTGTGGATCTCCTCTGTGCTAACCCCAAATGATTTTGTTTGCTTGTAATCTTTAAGCTGAACCCCCAAGGAAGGTATTTTGGAGGCTTAATTTTTGGAATTGCTTTTAAAATCTAGCAAAGGCCTAAGTTCCAGATGTATTTTTTTCCTTTTTGTTTTTAATAAAATTTATCTTTTTTAAGCACAGGATTGAATTGTTGGTGTCCTAAGAGGTTTGTGCTTATGTTGTTTGTTTAGCTAGTGGCAGCAGCTAATTTCCTTTGTTTTCTTTCTCCGCTCTTCCCCGGAGGGGTGTGAAATGGCTTGAGGGTACCCCACAGGGAGGAATTCCCAAGTGCTCCTTCCTGGGTTCAAGGGGGTTTTTGCATTTGGGTGGTGGCAGTGTTTACCAAGCCAAGATCAGAGAAAAGCTGTAACCTTGGGAGTGTAATACAAGCCTAGAGTGGCAAGTATTAATTTTTAAAATCCTTGTGGGCCCCCACCTTCTGCACTTGAAATGCCAGAGTGGGGCCTTAACAATGGGACATGGCAATACCAGGGTACAAAATATATAGGCATGACAGAGTAGGTCATACTGGTGGGGGCGTGGCACTATATGAAAGAAAGCATAGTCAAATATAGTAAAAATTTTAAATGAATCAAACAATGCCATAGAAACTCAGTGGCTATTGTGTACTTGGGCTTTAAGAAAGCCTTTGACAAGGTCCCTCACCAAAGATTCTTAAGCAAAGTAGGCAATCATGGGATAAGAGGAAAGGTCCAGTCATGGATCAATAACTGGTTAAAAGATAAGAAACAAAGGGCAGGAATAAATGGTCAATTTTCACAGTGGAGAGAGGTAAATAGCGGGGTCCTCCAATGATCTGTACTGGGACCAGTGCTGTTCAACATATTCATAAATGATCTGGAAAAAAGTGTAAACAACGATGTGGGAAAGTTTGAAGATAATACAAAATTATTCAAGATAAGTCCAAAGCTGACTGTGAAGAGTCACAAAGGGATCTCTCAAACTAGGTGACTGGGCAACAAAATGGCAGATGAAATTCAATGTTGATAAATGCAAAGTAATGCACGTTGGAAAACATAATCCCAACTATACATACAAAATGACTGGGTCTAAATTAGCTATTACCACTCAAGAAAGAGATCTTGGAGTCATTGTGGATAGTTCTCTGAAAACATCAGTTCAGTGTGGAGCAGCAGTCAAAAAAGATAACAATGTTAGAAACCATTAGGAAAGGGATAGAAAATAGATAGGAAAAAATCATAATGCCATTATATAAATCTATGATACGACCATACCTTGAATACTGCATGCAGTTCTGGTCACCCTATCTCAAAAAAGATATATTGGAATTGGGAACAGTACAGAAGTGGGCAACAAAAATGATTAAGGGTGTGGAACAGCTTCCAAATGCGTAGACATGAAAACAACTGGGACTGTTCATCTTATAAAAGAGATGACTAAGGGAGCATATGATAGAGGGCTATAAAATCATGAACTGTGTGGAGACAGTAAATAAGGAAGTGTTATTTACTCTTTCACATAACACAAGAACCAGGGGTCACCCAATGAAATTAATAGTCAGCAGGTTTAAAACAAACATAAGGAAGTACTTCTTCACACAATGTACAGTCAACCTGTGGAACTTGTTACCGGGGATGTTGTGAAGGCCAAAAGTATAACTGGGTTAAAAAAAGAATTAGATAAATTTCTGGAGGATAGGTTAATCAGTGGCTATTAGCAAAAATGGTCAGGTACCCAACCCCATGCTCTGGATATCCCTAAACCTCTGACTGCGAGAAGGTGGGACTGGATGACAGGGGATGGATCACTGGATAAATTGCTCTGTTCTGTTCATTCTCTCTGAAACATCTGTCACCGGCCACTGTCAGAAAATAGGATACATTGGTTCTGACCCAGACTGGCCATTCTTATGATCTTAACACAGAAGGGGGAAGAAATGCACTAGTCATTCCCCTTAGCTTCTTATTTCTGTGCTTTTCAGGCTAGGGTGCATGGAATGTTTTCCTGCTGCAATCTTAACTGTCATTAACCACAAGGTTTTTTTTGTAGTCATCACCATAGGTATTTGAGACTTTGTTATTGTGCCCATTTCTGAAAAGTGTGTGTGCCAATATGGACCTTTGTCTCCTTGAGTCAACCAGTAATACATAAGGGGCCGATCCTCAGCTGGTGGAAATTGTCATAGCTCCATTTAAGTCAATAAGTCATTTGGAAGTCATGGAGAGTTCACCCACCCGTTCCTCCTACTGTGCCATTTGCCCTAACTTGAAAAGAAACGGGCTTCTTCCCAGTGCTTGTCTGAGGCTGTTCTATACTCCAAAATGTTATCAACATAACTGTGGTGATCAGAGGTATGAAAAACCCACATTCCTGACCAACTTAGCTAGGCTAACATAACCCCCTCTGTACATGCTGCAGTGTCAACAGAAGAGGGTTTCCATTGATCTCACTAACTTTCTTGGGGGAAGTAGTGTTCTTGCACCAAAAGAAAAACGACCTCTCTGTGTAGGTTGCATCTACATTTGGCATAGCTATGCCAGGATAGCCCTGTAAAGTCTCCATAGCGTAGACATACCCTGCAGATTGTAGTGGCTCTGTTGCCATTAAATAAAAATATCTTCTTACTCATCTGAAATCTGGCATGAAAACTCCCTTTGACTTCAGTAGGGCTAGGATTTCACCCTGTGTCTCCGAGACACATTTGCTTACTAAATTGCCCTAAACAAATTTTACTATTGCTGGCACAGTCAATACAGCTATAGAACAACAGTTTGATTCTTAAGGCAGCAGGATTCTACTTTGCCTAATGAACTCATTGGTAAAAATTATCAGCTAGGTTCTAATAGCAGAATCATCACTGGTGGTGGTTATATGCAGACCCCAAGCTGAGTTTATGTTGCAGCACTGACAGGTGGAAAAGTATTTGAATTATATATGGTGCAAACATAGTAGTTGTTGAGAGAGTTCAAATGCTATCACAAAGCTCTCTTCTGAATATAACAGCATTTCAAATGGAATTGCTAATGCATTTTTTCTGTACTATTAATTCATTAAACATAACCAGAAGAACTCATTAATTTATCTCAATGCGGGGGGTGGGGGTGGGGGAGAAGAGATTCACTGCCTTACTCTGTGTATCCTCTATTCCTGTCTCCAAACACCTGGTGCTTGGGTTAATAAATCCCCTGGGAGAAATTACTATATGTATGCACACAAGTAACATTCTGGAGGTGAGAATTTACTCTCTAGCTGAAGCCTTTTTACATTCTGTTAAAAAGGGACATCTGTCATCTTCAACACGGCATTTTCATTTTTAAGTTGCAAGATGAACAATTCACACCTGGTGTCTATTTCCTCTTAAACAAAAATTAGTAAAGCCCCAAATCTAAAATGAAATTTACGTATTAAAGTATTCCTGGTCAATGGAGTGATTAAAACAATCCCTATAGGCATCTGATCTTTATTTATTTTATTTTATTTTGAGAAGAAATGGATTGGTGACAAGTAATGACATATCTACATGAAAGTGAAAGTCGAAGAATGTTTGGCTAAAAGTATATCTTAAACGAAACACTTCCATATAATTCCAGACTGTAAAAGACTGGAATGTAGAGATTGGAGAAGATGCTCCAAAAAACCCCAAACAAACAAATCAAGCAAACTTCTGTAAATTACTATGAAACTACAAAAGATAAAAGGGTAAGATGCAGAATACAGTCATCAGAATGGCTAGTTCATTAAACAGCATTTTAGTGTTCGCACTGTTTTGTAACAGGGATGATTAGAGTAAGAGTTGTGATTAGTCTTTTGAATGTCCGACCCCAAACTGTTGCCTTTTTTGAAATACCAAATTTAATCAATTGATAATGAAAACAATAATATAATCCACACTTAAATAAAATTACAAAGGTAGACATGCATTCAGGGAATTATTTCCTCTTTAGAGAGGAAATAAAAATTTATGGTTTTGGACTTATGCGGAAAGATGAAAATGAGTATGGCCTACAATACCATAGGGTAGTTTATTGTGGCAGAGACATATTATACATTTTGTCTGATTTTTTTTTCGGGTTCTAAAGATAGCCAGGGTATAATTATGAGCTAGAGAAGCTGTTATGCACTCAAGCCATGTTCTGTCATAACCACACGCACCACTCAAGGGTGCCCATTTTATGTGTAATTAAGATAATCAGTTTTATGCAATTTAAAAGTCATATTTAGAAGAGCATAAATATGCATATAGAAATCAGCAAGTGTAAAGAGAAATGCTTCTGTCTAAACATACAAGTGCTGAAAAATAAGGTTTAGGTCCTTAAGGGTGAAATTCTACCCTCAGGCCTGGTCTACACTACTCGTTTATACTGAATTTAGCAGCGTTAAACCTGTCCACACAACGAAGCCCTTTATATCGATATAAAGGGCTCTTAAAACCGATATCTGTACTCCTCCCCGACGAGGGGAGTAGCGCTCAAATCGGTATTGCCATGTCGGATTAGGGATAGTGTGGCCGCAATTCGATGGTATTGTCCTCCGGGAGCTATCCCACAGTGCACCATTGTGACCGCTCTGGAAAGCCATCTGAACTCGGATGCACTGGCCAGGTAGACAGGAAAAGCCCCGCAAACTTTTGAATTTCATTTCCTGTTTGGCCAGCGTGGAGAGCTCACCAGCACAGGTGACCATGCAGAGCTCATCAGCACAGGTAACAATGCAGTCTCCAGAGAATCGAAAAAGAGCTCCAGCGTGGACTGCACGGGAGGTACTGGATCTGATTGCTGTATGGGGAGAGGATTCCGTGCTAACAGAACTCCGTTCCAAAAGACAAAATGAAAAAACATTTGAAAAAATTTCCAAGGCTATGATGCAGAGAGGCCACACCAGGGACTCAGTACAGTGCCGTGTGAAAGTTAAGGAGCTCAGACAAGCCTACCAGAAAACCAAAGAAGCAAACGGAAAGTCCGGGGCAGGGCCAAAAACATGCCGCTTCTATGCTGAGCTGCATGCACTTCTAGGGGGGTCCGCCACCACTACCCCACCCCGTCCGTGGATTCCAAGGTGGGGGTGGTAATCGCAGCCATGGCTGAGGATTCTGCGGACGGGGAAGATGAGGAGGAAGAGGAGGACGAGCTTGTAGAAAGCACACAGCACTCCATTCTCCCCAACAGCCAGGAGCTTTTTCTCACCCTGATGGAATTACCCTCCCAAGCAACTGTCCCAGACAATGAAGCCATGGAAGGGACCTCTGGTGAGTGTACCTTGTAAATATAAGACATGGTTTAAAAGCAAGCGTTTTTTAATGATTAATTTGCCCTGAGGACTTGGGATGCATTCGCGGCCAGTACAGTTACTGGAAAAGTCTGTTAACATGTCTGGGGATGGAGCGGAAATCCTCCAGGGACATCTCCATGAAGCTCTCCTGGAGGTACTCCAAAAGCCTTTGCAGAAGGTTTCTGGGCAGTGCTGCTTTATTCCGTCCTCCATGGTAGGACACTTGACCACGCCATGCATGTAGCAAGTAATCTGGTATCACTGCATGACAAAGCCTAGCTGCATATGGTCCCGGTGATTGCTGGCATTCAAGCAACATCCGTTCTTTATCTCGCTGTGTTATCCTCAGGAGAGTGATATCGTTCATGGTAACCTTGTTGAAATTCAGGAATTTAAGTAAGGGGACAGAGATGGCCATTCCTACTGGGCTGTTTGCTTGTGCCTTAAAAGAAATCCTTCCCTGCAGGTAGCCAAGCGGGGGGAAGGGGGAGGCATGATTGGCGCTGAGCTTTTCCGCGTTTGGCTAGCAGGGATCTTTCCTGCTACCAGCCACGCGGTTGGGGGGGGGGAAGGGGGGTGTTTAGCAGTGATCTTCCTTGATGCCAGCCACGGGGTGGTTTCTGCTGCTGCACGTTAACAGGAAAGAAGCAGCACTCAACGGTAACACCAAAGCTGCAGGCACTCAATATTAAGATGCAAAATGTGACCTTGTAGTGAAGACACATGTGCTATGTAAGGTGAATAGTGTTGTTCACCGTGAAAGAGTATGACCATTGTTCTCTAAAATGTATCTTTTAAAATACTTCTCTCCCTTTTTTCCCCCCTCATGCAGCTGCAAATTTTTCAAGCCTCCCTACTCCATCCCGAAGGCTATCTCAGATAAGGCGGCGGAAAAAAAAGACGCGAGAAGAAATGTTTTCGGAAATGATGGAAGTGACCTGCAATGAAAGAGCTCATCTGAATGAGTGGAAGGACGTGGTAGCAAAGTACAGGAAAGATGCCAGTGACAGGAGGGACGAACGTGAGGACAGGAGGGACAAACGTGAGGACAGGAGAGATGCTCGAGATGAGAGGTGGCGGCAGGAAGATCAGCAGTGGCAGGATGCAACTTTGGGGCTGCTGCGTGATCAAAATGACATGCTCCGGCGTATGGTGGAGCTTCAGGAACGGCAGCAGGATCACAGTGTGCCGCTGCAGCCCCTGTATAACCACCCTCCCCCCTCACCATGTTCCTTAGTCTCCTCACCCACCAGACGAGTAAGAACTCGTGGGGGTAGGCTCCGTGCACCTGCCCACTCCACCCCAGTGGACAGCCCAACCAAAAGGCTCTCATTATTATGAAATTTTTTTAGTGGCCTTTTCCTTCCCTACTATTCTCCTCCCAAACCCCACCCGGGCTACCTTGTCAGTTCTCTCCCTCTTTTTATAATTAAGTAATAAAGAATACATGATTTTTAAACGAAAGTGACTTTATTTCCTTAGAAAGCAAGCTGTGATCGAAGGGGGCGAGGTGGCTTACAGGGAATGAGTCAATCAAGGGGGGTGGGTTCATCAAGGAGAAGCAAACACAACAGTCACACTGTACCCTGGCCAGTGATGAAACTGGTTTTCAAAGCTTCTCTAATGCGCACCGCTTCCTGGTGTGCTCTTCTAATCGCCCTGGTGTCTGGCTGTGCGTAATCAGCGGCTAGGTGAGAGCGCTCCTGCTGACAAAGTGCTGTTCACACTACTTTTGTCTTTTGGGGGTGTGTGTGTGTGTGAGATTTTTTTAACATCTCTGAATGGCAAAAGTTTTGTCATTCACTTGCCAGTGTAGACAAAGCCTAAGAGATAGCTGTGGCATTATCCTGGCATATGTATGGGAATGTTCCTGTGGGAGTTAGTGACAACGGGCTTGATTCTGCCATCCCCTTCTCATATTAAATAGGTTTCAGAATGGTAGCCGTGTTAGTCTGTATCAGCAAAGAGAACTAGGAGTACTTGTGGCACCTTAGAGACTAACAAATTCAAATTCTGCAGTTTCTCATTGGAGACTATTTTTGACATTTCTTGGAGAATTGCGACTTTTAGGTCTGTAATTCAGTGACCAGCAAGGTTGAAGTGTTCTTCGACTGGTTTTTGAATGTTATAATTCTTAACGTCTGATTTGTGTCTATTTATTCCTTTGCATAGAGACTGTCCGGTTTGGCCAATGTACATGGCAGAGGGGCATTGCTAGCTGTTTAGTATAGGGTAAAAGCATGCAAAAGACAAGATTTCAGGAGGGGAAAACAGATTTTCACGGTCTGTGATGCTTTTTTCATGCCTGTGAATTTGGTAGGGACCTACTTATGGGCATATTCTCGCCTATTGATGACCTTGTCCACCACCTCTCCTCCCATAACACTAGTGACAATATCAGCAATTGCTTCCATGGCATGGTAATATTAGGAAAGTATTTGTGTTTAGCTGTCTTTAGTGCTTTGTTCTTTTTAAACAAAAGTTATTTACACAGTCTCCTTTTGATATTACCAGCCAGCTCTCCAGTCCACCAAAGGTCCACTGACCAGGGCCGGCTCCAGGCTAAGGAAGCAGGTGCTTGGGACGGCCAATACAAAGAGGCTGCACTCCGTCCGGTATCGGAGCAGCATGTCCGGGTCTTCGGCAGGAATTTGGCAGCGGATCCCTCAGTCCCTCTCTTCCTCTTTGAGCTGCCACTGAAGTGCCGCTGAAGAGGAAGAGAGGGAGCGAAGAACCCACCGCCGAAGAATCAAGCAGCGCGATTGAGCTGCCGCCGATTGGCTTTTTTTTTTTTTCCGCCGCTTCTGGCGGCAGAAAAGCTGGAGCCGGCCCTGCCACTGACCATAGTCTTGAGAACCCTGGTGCCTTAGCTTAGTATAAGAGCTCCTTCTAGTGGTGGTAATGTTATTGTGTCTGTAAATTTAGTGCTGCATATTAAAAAAGTGACTGCAAATAGCTTCCCGGGTTCATCAACTCTTACTAGCCTGGCCAGATACACACATACTCTGTCCCACAATGTGTGTAGGGACTTCTATTGAATTGGACAGAGAATAATGTTATATTGTCTCAGCTAATACTTTACTGCCCCCAAAACTACAGAAATTTGGCCAAAGGAGCAGGTTTTCTGATTTCGGTTCTTGTCAGCAAGCATAGAGGATGGTAGGGCCCTAGGAAATGATGATCAGATTAAAAAATACATTAAACATTTTTATATAGAGAAGGGATCCTTCGTCCCTGATGCATATTTGATTTCTAGCTTGACAAATCAAAGATTCTGACTTGGAAATATTTCAGATTGTGAGCAAAGAAAAACACATGATATTAAGAATGCTTTTCACCTTGTTAAAACACACTATGTAGTTTTATTTTTATATTCCTCCATCAATGTTTTTGGAATGAGAGAAAAAGGAATTTCTCTACGATGTGTTACTTCCGAAGCTAAAAATAAATGTGATCTGATAAGATTTTTTGATAGCCTTGTTAGAATGGATTTAGGAGCAGAATGGTAAGGAATATAGACACAGCTGATGGGGAAAAATCAGTATAATTTATTAAACATTTTTATTTGAAATAAATGAACATTTATCATTTGGTTTTATTTTTTGCATGATTTTGGTGGGGGTTGATTAAAAGTTTTGTTGAGATAAGAAAATAAACACTTTCTATCACTGTTTCACTTTTTTCCTCTGGAAAAAGCAAGCCAGTGGGGGTGGAGAGAATACAAATGTGAAAGAAGTATTTCCCCCCCTCCCCACTGAAATGAAATAAAATTGTTTACTGAAAAAAAAATCAAAATGTTTCATTCCAAAATTTTTCATCTAAAAATTAAAATTTTCTACTGAAATTTTTGATAGACATTTTCATTTTGATCAAAAAGGCATTTTCTACTGCAGGAAAAAGTTGTAAGTACATTTTCAATCATCTCTAAATATAGATCCATTTCTGAAGTCCATCCTCAGGACAAACTATCTTCTTTACTAAGGGCCAGATTTTAATACCTTTCCTCATACTTAGTACCACTTTTCTCCTCAAATAGTCCTCTTCAGCACAAGCAAGGACATCACAATCTGGTCCTGGCGTTTAGCCTGAGCAATGACTTCACAAATGGGCCTTATGCTGCAGAAAGGAAATGAACCCTTTCCCAAAATATGAATTAATCTTTGAATTTGGTTAACTTTTCTACTTACTCATCCATTATCAAGCAACTCTGCACTTCCAGGTTTCAGATGAGGTCAACATTTTATGTATTAAATTGCTCAGAGAGGCAATTTTAGTGGGATTTTTTTTTTATCTTGGGAAAACCATAGAGTTCTAGAAATTTTCTTTGCCTCATCATCCCAGAGGAGTGCAGATACTCTTTGAATACATGTTTGAAGTTTTGTATGGTTATCTGAATCAAACCTCTGAAACTTTTTGAGGTTCACAAATCACTTAAAACAAGATAAAAACTTCACCATTGTCCTCCCTTCCATTATAGCTTTTAAGATTATTAATTGAGGCTTTCAGTGTATTTTATCATTGACACTAAATTTTGCCTATTATGGTCTATGATTTCCTAAATTACTCACTAGAACCATATTGATTCCTCCTTGGACAATACATATTTAAATATTGAACATAATTTATATCACCACTCCGCTTCTGTTAATGATTGTCGGTGGTGGATTTGTGTGACCCCATAGTCCTTATTTTAGGAAAGAGTATTCTTAAATGCATACTGTCCAATAGGAGAAGGATCAAAGTGAGGTTGAAAAAAAATCTGTAAGAGCTTTTTGTAAATCTTCCCCCTCCCCCCACTTGAATTATTTCAGATCAGAATGGCAGTCAGGAACTCTGTAGCAGCCCCTTTGCTATCAGATAGTTAGGATTAACTTTTCATTAAGTGGTTTCTTTTAGGCCCTTGACTACCTCGGACAGCCCTTTCCCTAGCTATCTTCATTGTTTCCACAATAAAATAATAAACCAGAGGTGGTGTAATTAAAGTAATGTTGAGAGACCATTCTAGCAAACAGTAAATGGGGACTTATATTGTTTAATTCTAAACATGTGGGCCTATTTAGAACAAAATCTATAGAAACAATCAAGATCACACCCCAAATTCAGATTAAGTGGGAAGGCTTGTTGGCACCTGTCGAATGTATTAGAAGAGTCTCTGCCAATTTTTAAATTATTAAAAGGCTATATAAACTTGCACACTAATTAGTTGGAGAAAAAATAAAATAAGTTTTGTTGATGACAGGAGAGACAGACTGGACAAAATAATTGTAATCCCCACTAGCAAAATGTGGGTCTTGATTTGCCCTTAATGACTGATGTATATGAGGATATCAGTCTACTTCCAGATCACAGCTAAGGGAGTTACACCTCTTTTAGCTCAAGCAATAGAGGTTCATGCTCTTTAGCACTGAAGATATTGGTTTGGAAAACCACAGATGACCTAAGTGAGGAGGAGTGGGATAATGATGATTAATGGTTCTGGTATGATTCATATTCTTATGGTTCCTTTCCGTTGTTTTTAGGGAAGAAGTGGAAGATTTTGTGAATAGGTAAATGATGAGTCCTGACAAGACATGAGTTTAAAGTACAGAACCACCAAGAGCAAAGAAAAAAAAAAGATTTAAAGGGGAAGCTGTTAAGTACATTCTGATGTACTTTAAAATGGAGTGAATGTTTTCTGGATTGGAAATACTTATTGGTTGTTGGGTTTCCTTTTGGAAATCCACCATTCCCAGGAATAGGGGGGCAGAGTGTTGCTGTGCAAGGCTTTGAGCCTGGGAGATAGGTGTTCAGATTAAGATTAGCTCACTAGTGAAAGAGCCAGGACTTTAGAGGGAGTTTTTCAAAAGCACCGAAGAGAGACAGATGCATAAATCCTACTGGAATGTCAGTAGAGCTTGTACTCCTACATTTCTTAGAAGCTTTTGAAAATCTTCCTCTTAAAACATATTAAAAGGAATCTGATCCAAAGTGATGGGATCAGAACCAACAACGGCAGTGAATAGAACCTGCAGGTGCAGGCCATTAGCAGAGAGGGACCTGCCACTCTAGATTACAGATGAAGTTAGCTTTGCCTTAGTTTAATCCTTAGTATTTTCCAACTGGGAAAAATAATGCAAGATAAAATGGTGAGAAAACCATTTTCACTTTGAAGCTTCTTAAAGTGTACTACAAACAATAGAGAATGCAAAAAGTAGAATCTATTTTTAAAGATACTGGTGGATATTGGTGGAGTAGTAGCTGTTTAAGAAAAAAGCGAATAACAGTTTGCCTCTAGATTTGATATGAAGTTGTCATCAGTCATGATTTTCTGTCAGGCAGAAGGACTAACCTGTGAAATAAGAGATGCACAGTAATGCTCTGTTGTACCTGACAGCCACTGTGCTCAGCTGCTCTCGATCCTCTGTGCCAAACAGAAGTTTGAATATACTGAATGTCAAAACCAGCTCTGGTAAGTGAAGAAAGAGCAGGAGGTCTGTCAGCTGCTAACTGAAATGCAAGCTCCAGATAGGACATTTCTAATTAAGGATGCAACAGTGGAAGCCTGATTCTTTAAAGCTTTGAGTACAGAAGAACATAGAAGGTTAATGGATGATTGATTTTTTTAATGATCAAAAATGGTTTTAAAAAGTCACTTCTCATAGACACTGCTTGACTACATTGTCAAAACACTGTTAAGGGCATGATGACAATCCGTGCATGCAGTGTGGGACAGAGCTCTTGGATTGTCATCCCAAGATTACCTCATTTGAATTATTGGCTGCCTCATGAGTCATTTGAACACTGCAGCAGAGGTCTGATCAAGTGCTTCTATCAGATGCATGAACATCGAGAAGAAGTCATATAATTCAGCTAGGTCAAACCTAGCAATGTATGTACTTAGATAAGGCACAGTTTTTAATTTAAATTTCAGCCATGCAGTGTACACATGCACTAATTCATAATAGATTCTATGTTCCATGACATCGCCAAATCTTTTAATATACAAAGGAATGGTCTATTGTTAGATAAGCAGCTCTGTTGCATGAGGAACCCTCTGGCATATGGATAAGATTAGTTTTGTCCATGCAGTGAGGCAGTCTCTGAAGAGCTTAACTTTTCAGAAGGAAAAAGTACGTTCTGCTTCTGAGCTGCGTTATTTGTGCATCTGGCCCTAAATGCTTTTAAATCTGATTTACTTACAATTACTACACACTTTCCTATTTAGTGCACTGATATGGGAGTCCATTTGAAACCATCTAAACCTATTATAAGCAGACCACTCTGAAAATGATCCTGAGATATTAAAATAGTGTCTCAGCTATTAGTTGGGTTGCCAACTTTCTAATTGCAGAAAATCGAACACCCCTTCCCCAAGGCCGCACCCCTTCTCCATCCCCCTCCCTCCTTTGATCACTCACTCATTTTCACCGGGCAGGGGGGTTGGGTGCGGGAGGGGTGAGGGGCTTGGGATGCAGGAGAAGGTTCCGGGTTGGGGGCTGGGGCCAAGGGGTTTGAAGTCTGAGAGGGGGCTCTGGGTCGAGGCAGGGGGTTGGGGAGTGGGAAAGAGTATGGGCTCTGGGTCGGAGCGTGGGAGGGGGTATGGGCTCTGGGGTGTGGGCTCTGGGGTGGGGCCAGAAATGAGGGGTTCAGGGTGCAGGAGGGGACTCCAAACTGGGGCAGGGGGTTGGGGTGTGGAAGGGGGTGAAGGCTCTGGTTGGGGATGCAGGCTCTGGGGTGGGGCTGGGGATGAGGCGTGTGGGGTGCAGGAGGGGGTTCTGGGTTGGGGCCAAGGGGTTCAGAGTTCAGGAGGGGGGTCAGGGCAAGGGGTTGGGGTGCGGGAGGGGTGAGGGGTGCAGGCTCTGGGCCATGGGCGCCAACTTATATGGGCTCGTGGAGCTAAAGCCCCAGGAATATTCAAAATCAGGGGCTCTGCTCCACCAATATTTGGAGCTAGGTTTCGCCCCTTTAAATTCCAGCCGCGGCTGGGAATCAGAGAGCTCTGGGCTGCCCGCTGCTGCGGGGAGCCCAGAGCCTTTTAAATCCCAGCCGCGGCAGGGAATCAGAGGGCTCTGGGCTGCCTGCTGCGGCGGTGAGCCCAGAGCCTTTTAAATCCCAGCCGCGGCTGGGAATCAGAGGGCTCTGGGCTGCCCGCTGCGGCGGGGAGCCCAGAGCCTTTTAAATCCCAGCCGCAGCCGGGAATCAGAGGGCTCTGGGCTGCCTGCAACCGCGGGGAGCCCAGAGCCCTTTAAATCCCAGCCGCGGCTGGGAATCAGAGGGCTTTGGGCTGCCCGCTGCTGCGGGGAGCCCAGAGCCCTTTAAATCCCAGCCGCGGCCGGGAATCAGAGGGCTCTGGGCTGCCTGCAACCGCGGGGAGCCCAGAGCCCTTTAAATCCCAGCCGCAGCCGGGAATCAGAGGGCTCTGGGCTGCCTGCAACCGCGGGGAGCCCAGAGCCCTTTAAATCTCAGCCGCGGCTGGGAATCGGAGGGCTCTGGGCTGCCCGCAGGGGCAGAGAGCCCAGAGCCCTTTGAATCCCAGCCGCGGCGGCTGGGATTTAAAGGGCTCAGGGCTCCCAGCGGCTGCCAGCAGCTCAGAGCCCTTTGAATCCCAGCCCCTGGCCGCTGATTGCCCCCTCCCCAGACCCCTGCCCCAACTGCCCCCCAGGACCCCCACCCCCTATCTAAGCACCACTGGTCCTTGTCCCCCGTTACCCACTCCCGAGACAACAGCCCCTAAGTGCCCCTTGGGACCCCAGCCCCTATCTAAGCCTCCCTTCTCCTTGTCCCCAACTGCCCCCTCCTGAGACCCCACCCAACTTCCCGCCAGGACCCCACCCCCTACCTGTCCCCTGATAAACCTCCTAGACTCCCATGCCTATCCAATTGCTGCCTGTCCCCTGACTGCCCCTCCGAACCTCTGCCCCATCCAACCCCCCCTGCTCCTTGTCCCTTGACTGGCCCCTGGAACCCCCTACCCCTTCTCCAACCTTGTAATGTTGTGGCACTGACGCCTTGTAGCTTCATTTTATATTGGCTTACAGGGCGGGAGTGGGGGGGGGCACCACCATTTTGGGCCCCACCAAAAATTATACAAACCTGCCGCCTATGCTCTGGGCGGCGCTGACCTCAGGCGGCTTCTGGGAAGCAGCGTCATCTCTCTCTGGTGCCTAGTTTTTCTACAGGAAACATGACTGTAAGAATTATCTGATCTAATGAGAAGACAGGAATATAGCATGTGACCTGTGGGGTCTAATAACCCCTCCCCCAAACTTTAGACTTCCAGTCCAGAATATTGATGATAAACTATTCATAAAAGACTACAGACCTAGAATTATTTGAGGAACTAATGATCAAATGGTAATTGTGATCACTGACAGACAATTTGTGAACAGAAAATGAGGTGTAATTAATTGAAAAAATTGTTAGTTAATTATACACCCAGCTGTACCCCAGATAATGCACCCAACTGCCATAATCACACCCTAACTTTTTAGTTCAGTTAGCACTTAATAAAATGGAATGAGACGCATTATATAGTAAGAGCTACTATGAACCTTTCAACAATAAGTAAAGAACTCCCACTGGAGTGGTGGGAAACATTCCATATTATGGGCCCTATCCTGCAGCCCTTAGGGTGTCTAACTGTACTGAGGTCAGCTGGAGTTTTATGTGCCTAAGGGCTGCAGGACTGAGTCCAGTATAGTTTTGGACCTGCACTTACTTTGTGTTTTTTTCATTACTTTCATTTAAATAGGCCGTTTGTTCACCCTTGCCTTCCACTACTGCCCAAAACACTGAGCTCTGAAGAACTTTCATTCAGTAAATATAAACTGCTTTATCTCCATGTTCATGCAGCAGACAACTAAGCAATGGATTTCAGTTAGACAGGAACACAGAGAGGGTGCCTCCAGATGTGAATCATGTTGTCATTCAAATTACGGAAGCAATCCTACTTTAAATGATTTGTTTGAGGGGAAACTGATTTTTTTTTTTTAATTTCCTCCTGTTTCTGATAACCCTTTAAGTGCTTAAAATGGCAAGTGAGTTTCTCCCAGGTTACAGCCTCATGGGACATAACTGTCTGCGACAGGGCACCATCTTGCCTGTGGCAATGGAACTTTTTTGATCTGAGAGATGTATGTAAATTAAATAAATTAAACAAAACCTCTGAACATCTATGAGCACCAATCATGGGAGCCCAAACAAGAAGATTTGGGATTCAGAAGGGGTTAGCATGCCACAGTTCTATGGGAGGGAAGCACTGGCCATTTGCAAAGGAGCATTACTGGAGCCCAAATCTTTAGAGGGTAGAGAGATGGTTTTGGAATGCTTTCACTAGGCCTGACTTGTGCATTATGACGTAACTACTACATCTCCTCTTGCTCTCCATACTCAATCTTGGCCCTGCATATTGCACCAGCATCAGACCATCCAACTGTCATTGCTCAGTATCACACACAATTTCGGATGGATAGGTGTAATTGTTGGCATTGGGGGGACCTAGGACTTCCAGCAGTACCGTGAACAGTATTGCTAACCCTGTGCATTCAAAAATCATTTGATTTTGAAAATATTGTTATTGTAATTATTTGTCTTCTCTTTTCCGACTTTTATAGCTTCTTGTTTTCATGTGTTTCTCCTCAGCCATGAGGGCTAGAAACTTGCTTTTTTAATGAAAGCTGAGATTCTTAGGTAATGTGATTCCAGCAGCTCAGGCTTTGAGACAAGCACTCATGATATTCATGATAAAATCACAGGAGCTGGCGACACTGAATAGCTCTCTCTCTGTTACAAGCCTGTAACTGCACAGCCAGCCAGCAGCAAGGACAGTACAAAACTGATTGCTGTGGTCTACAAGAACTGGGGTGGGGGTGGGGAGTGGAGGCAGAGGTAGGTGGTGGGGGTTGCAATTTGAACATGTCCAGGATCCAAGCCTGTGGAATCATCATTACTGGTGATGAGGTGTGAATAGAAAAGAACCGAGACTCGCTGAGCTCAGGCTGAGTTTGCAGGATTAGTATCTTTGTAAAAGATCAGATTATCATTCAGTACAAAAATCACTGAAATAAAATAAACATGGAATCCCATGACACCATGTTTTCTGGAGTTACTTTTCAGTGTAGAACTGCACTTTAAGAACTGACAAGTTCCACATTCATTGTTACTAGTCTATACTCTTGAGCACTCCGAGGTGTAGTGCAGGGTGGGCCTTGCAAATCCTGGATGCAACCTGGGCAGCACATCACTGCCAAATCTAGAGGCCCTGTTCAGTGCAGCGTTCAGATCCATAGCACCCCTTAGTAAGTCTGCTACCTCCAAATGGACAGGGCATATGGGGATAGGGGACAGAATTGTTGGCATTAACTGCAAGCTTCTAGTGCTTTATTTAAATTATGTGACTGTGATATGTTCTCCCACATTGCTTTTTCTTTTTCTCTCTTTTTTTTTTCTGGAAACACAAATTCTTCATATTAAATAAGTGTGTATTAAATTTAAAAACTAGACATGTCAAGCATGTTTGCTGATGCAGAGACCACTTCCACAGTGCACAGACGTGTGCAGTGATCGTTCCGCTCAGCTGCCCTGTCCTCCACCCTAAGCTCCTGCCCTGCCCCCATTGTGAACCGTACCTGGTGTGGAGGGCATCCATGTCAGCAAGAATTTCACCCCAGTGATTTGTTTGTGAGTGTTTATGTATGAATCATCCGCAGTCTCCACGCTTAGAGACACGCTAAATAGATCAGTAAGAGCTGCGTGAGTGAGTTTGCTGTTCCAGTTCACTGTGTGTGCTCCCTCTCTATTTTAATTCAATCCCTTGAACAATCACAGTCCAGTAGTATGTGTAGTGGAAAGGGGAAAATCTAAGATTTATTGTGTAGCTCAAGTTTCTGTTTTCACAGAAAAGGAGCTTTCTTTTAATTGCATTCAGCATGTTCCCTTTCTCACAGGAACCATGCCAGAAGATGGCATTGCTGTGCACTAAGCACCCATCTCCATTGCAACAAGTCTTTAAGAGCAAATGGAAAAAACTGCAGTTTGATAGTCCATTAGTGTGAGTCAGGCTGACAGGAAATAAATGTCTTCATATCTTCCATCAAGGACAATCTCATTAAAGGATCCAGAACACACAGTGTTCTGGATAGCGATATTTGTTTTTTTATTATTAGTACACTAATAAGAAGCTCATATTACAAAATACAGTTTAGCCCTTAATAAGCTGAGCAGAGTGCTTTAAAAACTATAGGAAATGGAAAACAAGCACAAGCTGCAGATGCTATAACCTTTCCCTCCATCTTTACTGCATGGCTTCAGCATCTGCTGATTCCTGTCCCAGAAAACTCCCCCTCCCTCCCTCATCACCACTAGCCCAAGAGGAAAAGTAAAATTCTAGTTTTTATGAAGATCTTTACAGGCAGTGGCACTTGAAACCTTCAGAAAATGTGGAGTTCTTAAAATCCAGAACTTCCCTCCAATGAGATGTGTGTAGGAGTGAAGATTCAGTGTAATCCTAAGTGATATGAATCAACTTCTGGAGTTCTGGGAAAAAGCAGGACTGCAGTGAACTGGTATAAAATGTCCTTTTTCTATTTCTTATCACTTCGTAGGGTAACATAACATGATATCTCAGGGGTGAGGGCTAGATCTCGCCCATCAGGGCTTTGGATCTGGCCCGCATGATTGCCACCCCCATGGCACACGGGCACCGTGCCGCTGCTAGAAGTGGCTGGCACCACGTCCCTGCGGCCCCTGGGGGGAGGTCTCTGTGCACTGCCCTTGCCTCCCGGCACCGCCCTCTGCAGCTCCCATTGGCTGGGAACAGAGAACCACGGCCAATGGGAGCTTGGGGGGAAGGTACCCGCAGGGGAGGGGCCGCAGGGATGTGGTGCCATCCACTTCCAGGAGCGGCGTGGGGCCAGGGCAGGCAGGGAGCCTGTTTTAGCCCCGCTGCATGCCACTGCCACCCCGGAGCTGCTCCAGGTAAGTGGCGCCAGGCTGGAGCCCGCACCCTGAACCCCTCCAGCACCCTGCACCCCAACCCCCTGCCCTGAGCCCCTTCCTGCACACCGCACCACATCCTGCACTCCCTCCCACACCCCAATCCCTTGCCCCAGCCCTACATTCATGGCCCTGCATGCAGTTTCCCCACGGACCTCGGGCCACAAAGTTTTCCCACCCATGATAGCTCCCACTTCCAAATTGCATCAGAACATCTTAGCAATAATTAAAACAAAATAACAAATTTTGACCCCAAATCAGTCAATCTCTTTAACTTTTGCTTGATTCAGTAAGGCAAAGAAACCATACACTGAATCAGTCTATCCTGTGTGGAGCTGTGTACTTTGTAATCAGAATTTTATTGGTCTGCTGCTTTTCTGAGATTGATTAAAGCTACTTGCTACGTTTGGAGTTCCTCATTGGATCATTGGATTCCTTAGAAGGCTCCTGGTTACCGTCTTGAGTCTTGGAAAACCTTCGGCTGGAATGTTCTTGACTCATGCTGGTGGCTGAACTCTATGGAGCCACATTTCCTAATTATGTCCAAAATACAAAGTAGAGCTGCACAGAACTGTAATTTAAAAAAACACATAGTGCCGGAAATTAACAAATACCAGAGAACTTCATTCTGTCTGTGCTGAAAAGAAGGTTACATTCTTTAATCAATTTTGTAAAAAGAGACATGTGGCAACGATACTGTTCAGAAATACTGGATCACTTAGTGATCATTTAGTTATCACTTTAACCAGCAAAGACATTGCTTGGTAACTCTCACTCTTTATAGTGGTCCAGATGCTTGTCCTGTGAGCCTTAACCTAGAATCCCATGTAGAAAGGAAGAGGTTCAACTTGGTTGCACCATTTCCTCCCTCCTTCCCAAGACCTTGTGTATGGGTTTGTATCTATTGGGGGGAAGAAAGGGTGCAGGCTTGGTTTGGGGGAGTCGGTAGCCCTTTATTAGGTGCGTCAGGATGGATTGGCACACATTGAATGAATGGACAGACATATCCTTCTCCTTCCAATCCCATGGAAGCTTCTTCCGGAACATAATGCAGTCTGGGAATCTATTATCTTTCGCAAGGAGTCCACTTCCATGGATTGGAATACCCCTTTAAGAGGGACCTTGGAGGCAGCTATGCACAGGAGAAGTCTCTGCTAGAGGAATTTGTTTCCATTGGTAACACGCTCTAAGGGATAGAGGCATGAGGGCCATCAAGGGCACAGAGCCGTTATGGAGGCACAGGGCCAAATTAATGTTTGGCGTGCTGC
Source organism: Mauremys reevesii (assembly GCF_016161935.1). Classification (NCBI taxonomy): domain Eukaryota; kingdom Metazoa; phylum Chordata; order Testudines; family Geoemydidae; genus Mauremys; species Mauremys reevesii. The sequence continues at coordinate 28,270,250 of NC_052627.1, read as the reverse complement.
TGTGGCTCATTCTGCAGAGTAGGAACAAATCTTCCCTTATGTAACAATATGGGAGTCACTCCATGAGGGACTCTGGTAGAGTTGTCCTCTCCTTGAGCTCCCTCAGCAGGTGTTATTGTGGGAAAAAGCATTCTGGCCTGAGGTTTTGTTTGCTGCTTAGAAAAACAAATCTCTAGTTTGATGGCAAAATCCCCATAGTACTATTCTCATCTGAAGAAGCAGATTGTCTCTCTTCTGTCGATTCCTAATATTGATTTTTCCCTTTTTTTTTTTTTGCCTTTTTCACTCATTAAGAAATCTTTAAACAGACTTAACAATGAAAAACTATTCCAAGTTCAGCAAATACAAATATCCTCTTTGAAACCAGTTATGTTTGGATAAAATTCTGATTTTTCATCCCTGATGCTCACCTGAATCTTACTGTATGATTTTTGAAAATACATAGGACCCAACTCACTGCAACATTACTTTAGTTTCATACTTGTGTAGCTCCAATAATTTCAGTGAAACTACACACCCATAGACAAACTGGATTAATCTAATGATGAGTCTGCAACTATCTCTGAACCAAGTCTGGTGGAACCACTCTAATAATAAGATAAGCATAATGGCTTGCTTTCTCTTTGTAAGCAAAAAAAGAGAAAATAGCAGCTTGCCCAACACTTTCACATAAAATACGCTTTGCCAACCTGCAGATTCCTTGGGAACTGTTACAATATCACCACCTACACCTAACTCCAGTGTGGTACTATTGGATTATAATATTGCCATTTTGAGCATGATCCAGCATTCCTTTGGCACTCACTGAACTCAGTGGGAACTTTGGCTGTGCAAGGAAGTTGGATCAGGATCAACTTTGTTTTTACTCTATATAGCTAAAAGCATTATTGATTTCATTCACAATGAATGGAAAAAGTGATTTTTAGATGCATCAGAAAAAATGGGAGCAGGAATGGGGAGAAACCAAAAAAGAGGCTCCATTATAGACATTATATAGGTTTCCTTACTTTAACTTTTCCTTCTTGTGCATGTTTTGCATAGCAAGATCCCAAATACTCATGCTTTCGCAGGCTGCATAAACAGTACTGGAGTCTATCATATATTCTGAAGTCAGACTAAGTGATTTTAAATCCATGATGGGCAATATCAGTCATGTTGTTAAGTTGTGTGCAAACCATGTTCACTTATCTATCTACTCCCACAGACCCTCAAGGTTTCATTCAAGAAGAGGTCTGTACAACAACTCTGCACAAGCTCCAGCAGCCATAACTATTTATTTTTTTTGTTGTTTTTTATTTAATTGGGTTGATATTTTGAATGATCATTAAAGCTGTGTCAGAATGAAAACCCCCTAGATCCAAATACCTCTTGACTGGCGATTGAAAGCATGAGCTGATGTGCAGTGTCACACTATAATCTCCTTATATCCTTCAATATATTTCTGCATACTAATTATTGTCCTTTTCCTTCTAATAATATGTTGTTATAGCCCATCTTCTGTCAGTTTCTCAATTTTCAGGGTAATACTTCCCCACTAAAACCTCCAAATTCAGTATGGTTATAACAATTAAGGGCCCAGTATGCACCGTGCAAGGACAATAGGATTGGGTCCTCTATGTAGAAATGCTTTTCTGGTCTTCTTTGTACATTTGCACTTAAAGAAAACATCAAGTTCATTTCACTTTTAGATGCTGTTACAATGAAGAACACTATAATGACGACAATATTACTACTCTAATGCTCATGCTGCACTGATGTGTCTATTATTACGTAGACGTGCTATTGGCATTTTCTCTGAACCACAACACAGCGCTGTTTTCCTAGGCATCTATAAAGAATACTGTCTATGCTTTGCTGACTTTAATTTTTTTATTTACAAGTTGTTATTCTTTAGCCAATATCCTACAGTGGTTTGCTTTGGTTTCTGCTTTGGTGTTCCCTTATTTCTGAGAAATGAGAGAGGAAAGAAGCTATCTGCACATATACTATGATGGGTTGAATAGCGTAGTAGGTCTACCTGAGAAAGCCACTGATTTCAGTAGGTGTACCACATGTGGATTTAAGGTCCTGGCCTCAACACCTATAGAAATCAATGGAAAGACACACTTACTTTGAATAAGGCCCCAAGACAGAACTTGCCCAGAATGTGGTCTCCAAATAATCCACCCAGACACTCAAATTAGTTTCTGCCTGTATTAAACTTGGTCCTCTAATCCTTTATAAACTCAATTCTCACTAAAGCTTATTGGAGGAATGCAAACTTGCAGCAAGGCATTACAAAATTTCCATTGCAAAGAGTTACCAACATTGAAAGAACTCCATTCAAAGCCTCTTTATAAGATTAACCTTCCTTGTAGACTGCAGAGGGCATCTGAACTTCCTATGCTAAAAAAATGAAAGGAGGGTTTAAACTAGTTTATTCTTAAGTATCTACTATACTTTGTGATAATCTAGGCAAATTACAGTATGTATTTTCAGTGCATATATATTTTAAAAATATACATTTTACAATATTACATTTTAACATATATATTTTATAAATAGTTCCAAAGGTACTTTTTAATAGTATCAATGATTTTGTAGGGGAATCTCATCAGAAATGCTATCCAGATTTACTTCAGAATATCTACTTCAATAATATTTTGTAGTTTGGCCAGCCTGCAGTATTTGAATTTCACCATGCAATCCAGTGCCTACCTTAGAAGGCTGAATTTGTATTTCAAAAAGTAGCAAGTCTTCACCTTGTACATATTTTTGCTGTTCATACGATGTTATTCTTAATTTGTATTTTCTGCTTGGAATTAATGCTATCCTAATCCGTCCACGCACATGCTAAAGCTTGGATCAATAAGATCATCTGGAACATATTACTCAAAGATTCTGAACCAGCTCCTTCTGAAATCAATGGCAAAACTCCCATTGGTCTTTTAGAAGGATGATTTTAAGGGTAACAGAACCCAGCTTTCCTTTTTAAAGTGTGTGGGTTTATTTGTTTTTGTCTTTTACATATTGCTCCATCCATAGTAATGAAATACCAAACACTCTCCTGCTTTTTCATTAGGGTTTACGCATTTAATTTAGGACAAAAAAAGTCAACAGAAAAAGAACTTTCAATTTACCTGAGGTGCCTTGATTACTATGATATTCTTGTGTACGGTTTCCATGGCCACAGCCATCAAATTAATCTCTTTTACTGTTTGCCAGACTGTGTTGTGCACACATCCTCTCTTGTCATACGGCAAGAGTGTCCGATCACAGATGGACCCCAGCAAGCAAACCATACTCTGAGACTATGCTGGGACACCATTCAAATCTTAGAGCTTACTACTCTGTGTGTGGAAAAATCCTTGATGTTATTGTTCAGTAAATCTCAAGTCAACTTTACATCTTGTACCTGAAAGAAATCAAATAGGCCCAAGGAGATCTGGCAAGGCAATGCGGTCTAAGAAGCATAATCTAGTCCAGGGATAGGCAACCTATGGCACAGGTGCTGAAGGTGGCACACAAGCTGGTTTTCAGTGGCACTCGCATTGCCCAGGTCTTGGCCACCTGTCCAGGGGTTCCACATTTTAATTTAATTTTAAATGAAGCTTTTTAATCATTTTAAAAACCCTTATTTACTTTACGTACAACAATAGTTTAGTTATATATTATACACTTATAGAAAGAGACCTTCTAAAAACGTTAAAATGTATTACTGGCACACACAACCTGAAATGAGAGTGAATAAATGAAAACTCGGCACACCACTTCTGAAAGGTTGCCGACCCCTGATCTAGTCACATATTTTGTTCATCAGCTATACCAGCTTTGACCCTTCTGTTTATTTCCTTGCACTGTTGTTGCTGTGGATTTTTCCATTCTGTCCCCTCCCCAGGCCATGTTGTCAAGCCACCACTCTCTTTATTCAAGTCTCATTCAAAAAAACCTAGTCTCCTCCTATAGTGCCCACCAGAAGCAAGTTTATATGTAATGGACCTGATTCACCACTTTGTTACTCCAATTTTACACCATTTTTATGCCAGTGCAACTCCACTTCTCAGCTGGCCATTTAGACTAGCAGTTTCCCTCATGATTCTGAAGCAGCTGCTTTCCTCCAGAGACTCCTTTTTGCAGCAAAAACCATTCCCACTGTAATTTTGTTTCTGTTTTTCTTTAAGGATGGTGATGGTGGTGATTTTGGGTTGGAGGTTGTTTGCATATGAAACTACATGTACATTCCTGAAATCATCACCTTGTGTCTACTTTACACGTCAATCAGGAAAGAGAAGCTCCAGGTGCTCCTGTACACATTGTGGTGGTGATTATTTGTATGACACTGGCATCCAGAATGCTAAGTGTTTGACAGTAAAAGGCGGTCCTTGTCCCAAGGAGCTTACATTTTACACAGAGAAGGCTGGCAAAGGGAAGGGGAGTAACATGCAAGTAGAGTGATGGTTGTCACATGTCCTGAAAAACTATGCTCCCTGAGGAGGCTTCAGCCTCAAGAACTTCCTCCCTCAGCTCATGTGGCTGGGGGGAGTGGTAGTGCTACATTTGGGAATTGCCAACTATTGGGTCCAGGTCCAGTGCTGTGAGGGTGAAGGGCTTCACACATTCCCTGCCACTGCTGTTGGTCCCCTGGGCTCCTGCTAGAGTGGTAAATTCCTGTCCTTAAAGCAGTGGTTCTTAACCTGGGGTGCACGCACCCCCTGGGGGGGTGAGATGCCCTTTCTGGGGGTGAGAGACATGCCAGATTTTTTAAAAAGATAAATCACTGAAAACACAAATTAAGCACAGGCATGTAAGTACAACTACTTTGTTTCATCCAACCTATGTATTTATTAACATTATACATTTTTTTTAATGATTAATATACAAACAAAAAATATATCTAGGTTTAAAGAACTGACCTACTTCAGTGATTTTTGATAAGGGGTGTGAACATATTTTGAGAATCAAAGGGGTGCAGGCTGCAGTAAAGGTTAAGAACCACTGTATTAAAGGAACCAGAGCGTCATGCTGTTTATTAGCCTCCCAAGGGGGAAGCAGCAATCTCTGGAAGAAACTCATTCAGAGCCCCTGTTACCTACCAGCTGTGATGCTCAGGAAGCTAAATGCAACTGAGGAGAGCAAGTTCTTGTGGGCGGATGGCTTGGAGCATTCAGGAGGTAGGGGTTGGATGTATTCCTGGAGTTTTCATCACATGATATAATCTTTAATTCCTGGAGACTCCAGGGCAATCCTGGAGGTTGGCAACTCTACTGGTAGGCTCTAATGTTGTCATAGTGATCATGTGGTGCTGTGTGGGCTGCAGGCACTGGCTAGCAGCAAACACATGGATTACAATAGGGAGGCTGTAATCGGAAAGTCTGTTCGAGCTAGAAGAGACATCAGTTTGCAGGAAAGCTTGGAGGCTCGCTGACTTGTCCCCTGTGCAGGGAGGGGGTCACAGCGCAGAGCGGGCAAGAGCCTGGTGTTGGTTGTGAGTGGCTGTATTGTATCGTTCTGCGACCGGGACGCTGTAGGGGGTTGAGGCTCCTTAGCTGAATTCCTTCCGTGACTTGCAGCAGGGAAGTGCTGTGTGTTACCAGTGGATTTGCAAACTGCAGGAATTGATGCAGATCCTCATCCTTATCACTGATCTTTGTAACATCCATGTACCACAGGCTCATGGCTGCTTTGCTCTGCACTTGCTGTTGTAGTTGGATGCAGAATTATGACTGCTGTTGATTTAGTTCAGATTTCTAAACTAGTCTTGAGTAGACTTAATGATTCTCTTCCCTTTGGAGGTTTCCTTGCAAAAAAGCAGTGTTGTCTCTTGCAAGAAACAGTGATAGGATATTTGGATTTGTGTCTTAGAGGTTGTGGTGAAATGAATGGTAGTTTTCTTGTTGGAAGAGTTTTGGGGATGGGGGGTAAGAGTCTCTAAAATGTGTTACTGACAAAGAAAAATGTACGTGTATGTGTTGCCCAGACCCTTCCTCTGTCCAGAACAGTTGTAGGGTTGTCAGTAGAAACCCTAGAGTTTGTTATATTGTGTGAAAACTATTGAAATGCAGAGCTGCAGAGAAGGGTAGGAGGACTGTAACCAGTGTTCTTCAAAGAGAACAGGAAATCTGCCTTCTGGGAAAAGATATCTAAAATAAAAGATTTCCCCTATTGTTTGGGGGCATCAGAAAGTAAATTCCTATTTTTATTTGAAGGCAATGGTTTGAAAGTGAGTTCTGCTCCAAGCTGCAACCGCCTTTCTACTGAAGTATTTATAAAAGAATAATAGGAATGAGCTTTTGAGAAGGCACACTGAGAGATTTATTAATAAAATCCTGCATGATTTCGAAAAGGCCCCCAACCCAAAGGATTATTTTCTACAGGTTATTAGGGAGTTTTATTTCTTCCTCCCCATATAAACAGGTGTTTTGGGGTAGAAAGAAGCTGCTCTCCATAAGATTTTTTTTTCAAGCAGTGCAGAATAATAGACTATTGTGAAGTGAGGTGACTCCACCCTGATTCCACTTTCTTATCAAGATAATGAAGATCAGTTAGTAACTGACCTTTTTTAGTAGTGAGCTATTGAATTAAGGTAACCTTTTTGTTAGAAATTATTAGTCAGAGAATCACAGGTGTTGAATTTCATCTGAGTGAAGTATGAGTAAGGAGTATTGAATAGGGTCCTTGGGTGTTTACAAATTTGGATTGTCTTTACCTTGCTTTGGCTCTGGTTTCATGCTTTTCACAGGAAAAAGGAAATCACCAATATTACTTATTTATGTCCCCTAAAACAGTCTCAGTTGTGCTAAGGTATCTGGCATGTTTTTAGTTGCTTATTCTGTGGGGGAAAATATTTCAGAGGAAAAAACCTCACCAAAGTATATATTAAGCTCAAATTATTACAAGTAATTTTATTATGGGAGACTGGGCAAAAAGATATGTTAGCTGTTTCTGATTTTGTTTTCCTAGGGCAGATGCATGTGTTTGATCTTTATAGCTGAGGTACGGAGGAGGCCTTGATACTTGGATACCCCTTTGGTTACAAATAACGGCTGCTTAGATGATGTTTACACTACAGTCATGTTCTATTGTAGTGTTTTCATGGGATGATCCACGTTTACTGTTAGCACATGTTGAAAGAGCAGGTTGATACAGTATCGTATGTATGCAGAAAAACAAATATTTAAAAAAGCTCTTTGCTAAACTACATTTCTTTTGCTGTGTTCAGGTGGCTTTTGTGTTGCATTTTTTTAATCATTTACGTTCAGTCATGTTTACTTCCCTTTATCCCCATATTTTCTTAACTATTCAGACGAGTGAACAGAATTGCAGTGCGCAGTAGTAAATGTAATGTGATTTCAAAAGATAACCTGGTATTAGTCTGCTCAGTGATGGTAACAGAGGGCCTGATCAAAAGCCTATTAAGATAAATGGAAAGACTCCCTTTGACTTCAGTTGGCTTTGGATCAGGCTCCTAATGTCCATCTGTTATAATTGTTGAATCTGGACTTTGGCTCCTCAAAAGGCTTCGGGAATTTGCTTTCAATTACATTTCAAATAGAGATAAAAATCACCTATCTTCTTGTTTTTCATCCTTATTGTTGGTGGCTAAAATAGTTCATGGGGCGTGGTTTTGTAATAAATCTTGCTTATGGTATTGCTGGATTATTTTATTAGTCTGCAGCAATCAGCTTACCCTAGCAAACTGTAGGTAATTATGCCGACTGTGTACAATCCTTGACCTGTCTTTTCAATCTAGGCATTAAGCTACATTGATATAGTACAATAAATTATCACTTGTGAACAGTGCTTGAGTTTTCTAAGTATAATTAAAGAGCTGTTCTAGGACTACCAGACTTATAGCTCTGAATAAATAAATAAAAGCCTCTTGCTTTAACTACTTCATGTCTCTCTCTCTTAAGAGTGATTTATTCAAATAAATATATTGCCATACTTGAGGTAAGCACTGCCCAGAGCCTGCATCCGTGACCCCCTCCCACGCCAAGACCTCTTTCCCCAGCCCTGATCCCCTTCCCGCCCTCCGAACCCCTCGATCCCAGCCCAGAGCACCCTCCTGTACCCCAAACTCCTCATCCCCAGCCCCACCCCAGCACTTGGTCCAGTTGAAAGTGAGTCCCAAAACTTCCATTGGCCCTGATTCTGTTTTCTTCATCAGTTCTCTCAGGAGTATCTCCACTGAAATCAATAGTCACACCAGTGTGAGCCCAGAAGTAGGTTAATCGATTTCTTTATCAGCAGGTCTGGACCCAGTTTCTTAAGTTTTCTGAATTTTTTTTAAGGTCATTGATGTTGTGCATAATGACTCTTTCGTGGTTTTGAAAACAAATACATGATTTATAATATGCTGCTTTTGAAGCATAAATGTCAATTAATGCCTGCTTAGTTTTGTCTACAGTGGATAGCTTTTGTCACATACTGTATATTGCTGTGTACAATGTTTGGGTCTCTTTCACTGATACCATTTAGTCATAAAACACAAGCCGATATCTCATGTAGTAAACAAAGCAGCAGATTTAAGTTAATGCTAATGTGTTCCCAGTCAGAGCCAAAAACATTTCAGGGTTGTTGTAACACACTGGGCACACATTCCATCCATCTAAATGTCTGGAGGAGACTAAAGATATAGATTGCCCTGGTGTACGAATCAGCTCACATGAGAGCCAGATGCTACTGTTTCTGTCAATAAGTTATCTGAGTGGAGTATGGGAGTGGAAGGATGATCCTGTGGTTAAAGTGGTAGCCTGGGACTCGGGAGTAGGACAGAGCGAATAATGATTTTTTTTGGTTTGCTGGCCATTCAAAAATTGTATGGGTTTTTTTTTTTTTTTTAAACTGGTTTGAGTTGAACTGAATGGAGGAGGAGGAAGTGGGTGCCTCCCTTATAACCTTATCTCGCCTGGGATGTGAGAGACCTGCATTCAATCCCCCTCCTCTGCCTGAGGCGCGGCCAGGAAGCTCTGCACACTGCCCCGTCTGCAAGTGCCACCCCCTCAGCTCCCATTGGTCGTGGCTCCCGACCAATGGGAGCTGTGGAGCTGGCATTTGAGGTGGGGCAGTGCATGTAGCTCCCTGGCTGCTCCTATGCCTAGGAGCTGTAGTGGGGACATGCGCAGCTCCCAGAAGCAGTGGCAGGACCACGGCAGGCAGGGAGCCTGCCTTAGCCCTGCTGTGCAGTCGACTGGATTTCTAACGGTCAGCGGTGCTGACAGGAGCTGACAGAGTCCCTTTTTGACCAGGCGTTCTGGTTGAAAACTGGACACCTGGCACCCCTAGGCAGAAGGGGGAAACTGATCCCTGTAAGTGCCTATAATGCCTTGCCTATGGGGGAGCATGGGGTTGAACTTGAGCTACTAACCTGAGTTTGTTGCCATGCCTTCACTACTATTTTAACCCAAAATAGCCAATGCAGATTAGCTAATACAAGTTAAGAACACGCCTTTTTGCAATGTAGACACACTCTGTCTCTCTCTAAAATGAGGGTAATAGTACTTCCCAACCTCACAGGGTTTTGGTGAAGATAAATATATGAAAAACTGTAGTTTTCAGAGACTATGTTAATGGGGACCAAATAGGTACTGTAAAAGAATATGAAATTAATATTTCGAGGTTGGTTTTAGATATATTTTACTGGTAATGTGTTATGTCCAATATCTGTCAATAATTCTTAAATATTGATTTGGGCCAATTACTTAGCATAGCCCCTGAAACTACCTGTTGTATTAAACTGATTGCCTAACTTATGTTGATGCAGAATTCCAGTTACTGAACATGATATTGAATATTTGTTGTCATGGCTGAGATTGAATTTTATTTGTTCCTTAACCATATCAAGGAACAACAGACATTTTAAAAAGTATGGTCTTGAGCGTTCAGCAAATACTTACAATGGGACTGCTCACATTAATAATCCAATATTGTTCAGGTGCATTCATGTTTGCAGGATTGGCCCCTGAATGCCAGTGGTTCCACTTGAATGGGACTACTCAAGTAGTTAGGGCCATTGGTACATATCAGTTGATCATGAACTAGAACAAATAATAATCTGGAATTTAGTGTCATGTTTAGGCTGCTAAGTACAATCAGTATTGAAGTTATTACAGTGTAAGAAATTGAAGTGATATCTGTCTGCTCAGAAGCTACATGTAAATACATGGCTCTGTTTTCCTAGAACTACTTTAATGAGATAATCAATACTTCGTTAAAAATTTAACAAAAACTAAAATCTTTCTTGAAAACAGTACTCTGCATTTAAATAAAAGTAGACATGGATATGCTTGTAATGCACAGCAATTAGACATACCTTTTAAAACGAACTCTTCAAGAAGGTTTTTTTTTCTTTTATTTTTAAAGACTTGGTTCTTGAAATATGGATGTCTGCATTAATGTGATACAGTAGTAACATCACCATGGTGCTAATGCTACAGCTTTCAGGAAATCAAAGCAGAGCAGGTCTGTATTCTATCAGTGCTGCAACATCTGCTTTCAAATCTATAGCAATTCTTCATACAGCAACATCTCTAGGTTCTATTATGTGAGTAAAATAGTTGATTTATTATAAATATATGTGTTGAACTTCATTGGGGAGAACATAGTTCAGTTTCTAGAAAGATGTTAGAAAACATACACATAAATATTGATATATATTTAAAATTACTTTGCACACTCCCATAAATTTACTTTTAATTGGATGTTGAATACTGTGAGCATTCATAATGTATGTTTGCAAAGTGATAGACTTTAGGCCCCAGTCTCTGTTACCCTGCATTTCTTGTATTTATTTATGCAAGAACCAAATGGGTATAAAGTGCTACCAAATCAGAATGATAGTCTTTTATTCTCACCTGGCACTCATGAAAATAACTACACATGATGCAGAACAATGGCAAATCAGGCTCTCATTACATTCTATTTTTGCCTGTACTCTTAATTGTATTTTTTCAAAACGTTCAGGCAATTAGAAAAATATTATTTAGAAATTATGCAGCCAGATATCAGTTTCTTAAAGGGTACACTGAATGTGATACACTCTGTAAAAGACAAAATGGCCACTCGTTAGTAGTAAAACCTCCAGAAATAATTATGATGGTAATAAAAATGATATTTCCTATGAAGTCTCATATCCTTTATATGCTTGCCCACCCACATAGGGATTTACAAAAAGAAATAAACATGTCTTCTATTCTATTGACAAGTCTGAAGCAAACTGCAGTACTCCATCCTCATCATCTGAAAGCTGCCTTTGACACAGTCAACTGCGCTCTCCTTGAAATCTTTCCCTCCCTTGGCTTCTGTGACTCTGTCCTCTCTTAGTTCTCTTTCTGCCTCTTTAATTGCTCCTTCAGTGTGTCCTTCTGAGGATCCTCCTCATTCCTGTTCCAGCTTTTTGTGGGGGCTTCCACAGGGCTCTGTCCTTGGTCCTTTTCTCCCTCTACACCACATCTCTAGGTTAATCTTATCAAAACACAAACTCAGCTTTCGTGTCTATGTTGATGTGTTTTCTTCTGTCCAAACTATAAAATTTTGTCCTGTCTCTCTGACATAGATGTGCAGTCATCAACTCAAGCTCACCATGACTAAAACAGAGTTTTTAATCCCCCCTCCCCGCCTACCCCAAGCCCTCTTCACTATCTCCTTCCTCCATCACTGTGGACAACACCGCCATTCTGCCTGTCACTTGGGGTGATAATCTGGATGTCATCTTTAACTCGGACCTCTGTCTAGGTTCCCACATCAAGGCTATGTCTAAATCTTCCTAGCTATCCCCACAATTAAATCTCATGTCCAGGGTGTTATAATCTCAAATCTTGATTACTGTAACATTCTTCTCTCTGGCTCAGTGGTGGAGCCAAGATTTGCAATGGAGGAGGCGGCGATGGGTCATTGATAATGCTGCCTGCAATTATACCTGTTGGCTTGCTGATTTCACGTTACCATGCCTGCTGCACTCTACCCTGGCACCACAACCCTAATCCTGGCCCAGCGTGGAGGGGAGGCCCCACCCAGGGTGAGGTGCGGCAGCTGGAGAGTGAGGTTGGCTTGCACTCAGCCAGCAGCAGTGACTCTTGTCCCACAAGGATGGGCCCAGCTCCCCACTCTGGATGTTGCGACCTGGCATATGCAGTTGCAGTGCCATTCAGGTTTGGCTTGGCTGCCCCTCCATCGGGATAGAGGGGTTGTTGGGTCAAATCTGAGTGAGTGGTGTTGCAATATGGTGCACAGGTGGTTCAGAGCCACGTGACTCTGTGCACCCTGGTGCAACACCTGGATCTGGGAGCTGTGCACAGCCCTATGGAACAGGAGCCACCACTGCTGAGTGAGCACAAGGCAGGCTCATTCTCCATATCCGTGTGAACATTTGTGTCATGCACCTCCTTTTGTCAATTGCATAATATATTTGAAAAGGTGCTATGCATGCAACTGAAGGCCACTGAGGGTGGGGAGATGATCATCCTCCCATCCCCATTTCCCTATTAGCTTCACCCTTGACAAATGCAATCTTACGCTGTTCATATCATTTCAGAATGTTCCTAGCCCATCACTTTGACCATGTCATTCCTCTTTTTGCATCCCTCTCCTGCCTCCCCCTTCTGTATTGCATCGGACATAAGCTACTTGTTCTTCACGTTCAAGGCTTTCCACGGCCTATCCCTACTCTGCCTATCATCTCTCATTGTTAAATTTTCCAACAAGCACCTTCATTCTTTTTCCAATGCTGCCTGTCATTTGAGAGGAGAACCATGTAAATAGTTTCAAAATTAACACATTATCCTCCTTCAAAATCCTCCTTAAAACTCTCCTTTCTGTGATATCTACAAAAAAATTGACAAAAGTTAGGCTGCTAGTGTGCTGAGACTGCTGCCTATCATGCTGACTAACGTTGTTTCCTTGTACTGTCTGTCTTTTTTAATACTTGGATTGTAAGCTCTTTGGAGCATGGATTGTCTTTTTGTTCTATGTTTTGTACAGCACCTATCACAGTGAGGTGTTGGCCTGGTAACTGGGGCTCCTCGGCACAACTTACAAATAATAAATATCTCATCCAGCGTAGCCTTTGCTATCGCATATTTAATACTATTCATCCAGTTATGCTAATTGTTGTTAATGGAGTGTACATGGCTTATATTACTCCCCCTTAAGATTATAGCTGACCAGTAGGCCTGAAAGCAACGAGAGCTTTGCCTGAGTCAGAACTGTGGATGGGAACAAAGGAGGCTGTTTTTTGAAGCCACAAAATATACGCCGCTTCTACGAAAATGATTCTGTTGTGTTGTATTCCCATTTTTGTAATGATGGTCAGAAACGCAACCAAGTGCTTGGTTACTCTGCAGAGATGTTTTCTCTCGGCTTGAGTTAATGTTAACACGTGCTGGGCATTTTGAATAGCAGGTGAAATGAATACCACTACTGTTTTGGGGTATTTTTTTTGAGTGGCTGTCATATGCTATTGAAGTATGATTCAATTCAAATGAATGCAACAGTGTGCTAAAGGGGGATATGTGGGATCTTTCGAGCCTTCTACGGAACTGTACTCTCTCTTCAATATATTGCACACTATGCAAGCATAGAAAATCACTGGAAATATGAAGATTATTTTATCTTTTGGAATAAAGTTTGTTATGACTGTACAGATTGATGTCAATTTTCTACTTAGGTATTTGAGAAAATACTGGTAAATTTTGTGATGAGAAATTTATAGCCTAACATTTTTAAATACTGATTGTACAGTATGTGAGTCTAGTTATTAAACCTGGCCATAGGACTTCAATGGAGCATCTGCCTTCACTTTTGCTGCGGCATTTTTTGTTCTCTCCTATTCCCTCCTCCCCCACACTGCCCATTTTCACCTGTAGCTATGAAAGCAGAAATTGAAAATTCTTGTCTGCCTGTCTTCCTGTGTTTTTTCATAGTTCCTCCATCTGGAAGCACAGGCCAGAGATCTCAAGCATCTGTAGGGCTAGACAAAAATTAGACTTTAGTTTTTACAATTTTTTGAAAGAAATGGGATTTTTTTGTTCATTTTTTTTCAGGAATCTTTTCATGTTTTTGATGGAAAAAATAGAAAAGAAGCAGTGTTTTTATTTTAATTTAAAAATAAAAGGTGCAGAAAGGCAGTTGATCTGCTTTTATCAGTTGAAAGGGAAACTGGCGGTGTTTACTCATTAGATTAGATTTCAGAGACAAAAATATCCCAATGGTTAGAGCTGTTATGTCCTGCATAATCTGTGATGCAAAAGGGGAAATGTTGCTGCCGGGGCAGAGATAGAGCAGCTGTCTGATTAGTTTGAACGGCCAGATACAAGAGTCACTACAAGAACTCAGCTCAAAGCTATGCCGCTGAGGTAGGATTTGAAAGACCACTTTAACTGTCAGCCACGGTAATGCGATGCTGTGAACTGTGCTCTACCTCGCTCTGAAGTTTTGGGGGTTATTAGGATATGTGTGGTGCTTGTTGTAAGTTTGTGAATATCACACATGCCAAACACATCAGAGAATGGCATAGGAAAGTGTCCTTCTGGGAAGGGAGAAATAAGGCAACCATCCCTAGAAACCTTCAGGAGAAGATTGCAGAGTACTTCCATGAAACTTTCATTGAGATCCCTCAGGAGGATGCAGGGGATCTCTCTATGTACAAACAGATTGTTCCACGTCTCCCCGCCCTCTTCACTGCCTAACCGTACATGGGGTTGAAAAGCAGAGAACTCTACCTTTTTGCATATGAGCAAAACAGTGACAAGTAGACACCTATGTCCTGCTAAGTTGGGGTTGGGCCGTGCACCATCTTCACATTTAAACAAATTAAGGGAGAATGCCAGCACACACTTACCCAAGGTTCCTTCCCTTGGATCGGGCTCATCCGTACTTGGCTGTTGGGACTGACTAGAGTGTGGTGAAGTCTCGTACAGATTCTGGTTTATGGCATAGCTGGACCTCTCCCCACCCCATTGTTGCATATCTCTCTTCCTCCTTGCTGTTCACAACAGGGGGCTCTCTTTCAGGCTTCGCTGAGCTATCCATGGTGGTCTGCGGAGTGCTGGTGGAATCTCCACCAAGTGTGGCATGCAGTTTGTTGTAAAAATGGTAGTTCTGCAGCTCAACACCAGATTGACTGACTGTTCACCTCCCTGGCTTTGCGATATGCCTGCAGCAGGTCCTTCGCTTTCACACAGCACTGCTGCTGATCTCTGCCATACCACTTTGACTGCATTCCCCTATGCAACCTTTTCATAGGTGTCCACCTGGTTTGTAGCTGTGCCTGCACAACCTCTTTCCCCCACAGGCTCAGGAGATCGAATATCTCCTATCTACTTCTGTCAGGAGTATGTCTAGTTCATTGAGCAGGAATGGTTGGTTGAGTGGTAGCAACTGTCCATTGTTGTGCAAGGTGTGCTCACCAAGCTGGGAAATCAGGAAAAGGCATTTCAAAAATATGTGGTGGTTTTAAAGGGAGGGATGATTTCCAGTCTCGATGACCCTTGGGCAGGCGAGTTCCACTATTGGGGATTGTGGGACAGCTGCTGGAGGACTTTCAAGGTCGATGTAGGTCATGCAGGTTCTGCACTTGCACTGCATTGCGATAACAGGGCGCTTACATCGGTGGGAGACACATTTGAGTGTATATACATGCACAAATAAGTTGATGCAAGGTAACTTGTATCAGCCTAACTTTGTAATGTAAGCCAGGCCATCATCTCTCCACTAGGTGTATAGGTTGCAATATAGATTTTGGAGCCCCTGAATAGAAAACAGGGTTCGCACTTGGAAGTTTTCTACTCTTGACTGTACCTGTCTCCTTGGTGTAAGAAAATCTGCATATGTTAATGTTTAGGGCATACTGCAAAGTCATCTCTTCTCTCTAGCTTTTCTGAGGCAGTAGTTTGATGGATATGGAGTGGTTAGAGGGTGACTCTTTCTGTGCCATGATGGTTTTATATTTTTCAGGTAAATATATTGTGTATGAATCAGGGCAGACTATTACAATATATCATGATTTGTACTTTTTTGCATTGTACCTTTTAATGCTGTAAGATAGTCTAGAGCTTGGGATAGGTGCTGTAAAATATTAAAGAAATAAAATATTTTGTATATATAGCTTTGGGAGTTGAGACAGAGATGGAGGCCCTGATTCTGGTACCTTTACTGACAACAAGGAGCGCCTTACTCCACAAATTGTCCCATTTGCTTACATAGGGCGATTTGCTCAGTAAGGTACTGCCTGTGATATTGGGGACTGTGCCTTTGAGGGTTGAGCTTCCCAGACAGTCTGGGTGGGAGTGCTGTGCAGCTGTTTTTGCTATGCACTGCTAGTTGGAAATGGATACTGAATAAAGCAGAGCTCTTGGAAGTACTTTAAACACTGAGTGACCATTGAACACCACACTACCCAGCATGAGTAAGGGCATTCAAAGGTGTCCTTTTGTGATTTACCAAAGACAACATGGGATGTTTGTGAACAGGTGGGGCTAGAATAGTAATCTCCTGACTCCTTACTCTCTCCCTTAGCTGCAAGACCCTCTTTTGCCTTTGTTTTTAAAATCAGTTGAAATATTTCCCTCCCTAATGACTGCAACATTTCCCCCTCATTCCCCTGCCAGGGAAGCTAAGAGATTTAGAGTTGGTGATATATGTTTTAAATGGAGTGCTGCGTTCATTTTAAGGAGCTGGGGGAGAGGAGACTTTAGTTTAGGTCCAGTTCTTCAAGGAATTGAGAATTTCTTGTGGCAATGGAAGCTAGGAAGGCACAGCATTTTGTAAGATTAGGCCCTGAATAAGGTGCTCAGTAAGGCCCCAAGCCTGAAACTGACTCTGTATGGGCATGCCTGCACCCACAAGGAGCCCCAAAAAGGGCTCATTTGCAGGTTTGGAGCCCAAATTAGTAGCATGCTAAAAGGTAAAAGCAGGGTTTCTCAAACAGGGGTCGCCGCTTGTGTAGGGAAAGCCCCTGGTGGGCTGGGCTGGTGTGTTTACCTGCTCCATCTGCAGGTCCCCTGCTCTGGGCCAATGGGAGCTGCTGGAAGTGGCACAGGCCGAGGGACTTACTGGCCACCACTTCCAGCAGCTCCCATTGGCCCGGAGCAGAGATCCATGACCAGTGGGAACCGCAGTCGGCCAGACCTGTGGATGGGGCAGGTAAACGCACCGGCCCGGCCAGCCAGGGGCTTTCCCTACACAAGCGGTGACCCCTGTTTGAGAAACCCTGGATAAAAGGGACTTGGATATTATTGTGATGGATGCCAATATGAGAACCTACGCAGAGAAAGAGTTTACATATAAAAGGCAACATTTCCTTCACAACTGTTTCTTTGACCAATGTTTGTCTTGTGGTGGCATTTTAGAACAAGTTTTTTCTTTTCAGTGTTTGTTCTTTTTAAACTTTTTTTATTTTTTGAACATTCAGTTCAGTTTTCAGCCCATCGTATTTATCTTAAAAGAAAATCATTGAGATTTATGGGCATACCAACTTTCAAACTCCAGTCTTCTTGTAGCCTGTTTTTTTTAATAGCCAGATTCCCGCCCCCTTTCTTTTTAACATTTTTAAAAAAACAGTAATGTGTGGGGTAGAGTTTTTTTTCCAGAGATGGGGGGATGGGAAAATCCTTTTCATTTAACATAAAAATAGCTTGAGAATTAACTGAAGTTTAAAAATAATGTCACTGTCTGACATACACCAGTCCATGGAAAATGGGGAACTACCTGATAAAAGCACGGAGACACACAATTATGATAGCACTTTTTGTTTTATGTACTGTGGTTACTATTAAAAAGTCAACCCCGCACATTACATCTGTGATACTGTAGTTATTCCATGTACCTGCAATAGGAAATAACTGTTATCTCAGATATTTGGTGCGATGACTGAGGTACATGTTGACTTTTCACATAATAACATGGTTTACATGACAAATACTTCAGTATTAATGTATATGCTGTGAGATACATGCAATATGTGCAGTATAGTTTACTAGAAGGAAAATAATGATACATACAAAGGTATGGATTTTCATACTACTTTGATAGAGCTCCATAAGCTTGCTGCAGACTGATCTGCTCTTGTACGTTTTAGTAATGAGGCTCTCAGGTTACAAAAGCATAGATCCCTAGGCTTAGAGGAAAACACAAATGCATGTAGCCTCAACACATTGTGGATGAGATTTCCAAAAGCACTCAGCATTGGCCTCTGTGCTTATTAGAGTCAATAGTAAAACTCATGGGATCAGAATTAGGCCAGTGCTCAGCGCTTTTGAAAATCCCCATGAGGTTTCTCTCTCTCCGCCCCCACCCCCCCGCATAAAAGACAAAGTGCATTAGTGTGTTTATCTTCAGTAGACAATATTATTGTGAGAGTCCATTGTAATTATTTTCTTGAGATTTAATTGAGGAATATAAAAGAACGGTCTGAGAAGAGACCTGAACAATCATTTGTGTTACTCTCTCTGAGTGAAGGCGGGATTTGATTATTTGTATAGTTTTCCTTGCCAGTACAGATTAGAGCTTTAGTTTCTGGAACATTAACAAAAGCAGCTGTACTCCAGAGTCCCAGTTATTTTCAAGTTGTCAAACATATATAAGCTAAAATTGTGAACACGTTTTTGAGGCACACCAACAAAATCTCTCTCTTTCAAGTTTTAGAAAAGAATCTATTTTGAAACTAAATGTGTACATACAATTAGATTTTGTGTGTAGTGCTAATGCTAGGGTGAGAAGGTGTATCTTAAATTTATTCTGCATATTGAATCCAAACATTTTTAAAGCATGAAATAAATGTTTCTCTTCTAGATAAAAATGGAAGTTAAAATATTTACACAAGCAAGTGTGGAGTGTTCCCAGTCTTGCTTATAAATCAAGTCCCAATTCTCTTCTCACACCAGTTTGGTAAAACTATATGGACTTGAGTGGAGATAATCCTGACATATCACTAGAAATAAGATCAGAATTGGCCCATTGTGGTTAAAGATAAAATTTTGCCAACTCTTCCCCTTCCTAGGCTACTTTTCTGAGCTTGTTTCTTTTCATATTCTCCCTCCTGCCTTCTTTGCTCCACCAATAATGCCATCCTAGATCTCTGTCTGCTTCCTGCACCGCTGCCTTCTAGGTTTTCTTCCACGTTGCCCCTTGTGCTTGGGATACCCTTCCTGAGCTGGTCTCTACTCTTTGAAATTCTTTTTCTAAACCCATTTCTTCTGTGAAACCTACAAGAAATTAGCCAATGCAGCTCTTATGTATTTTATTCCACTAATACAAGCAAAATAAAAATTTCTCCATGCTGTGCAGTAGCACTCACTTAGTTATCACATTATCTTATTGATGTTACTTCCACTCTTACTAACCCAACCACTTTCCTACTGTCTCATTTCATGTTTCATGTTGGCTTGTAAGGTGTTTGGGGGAGGGAACATGTCCTTTATTATGTTTAAAGATGTGCATTGTAAAATTATTGTGATGCTAAATCATACATTTTTAGTGGTGGAGTAAAGCATGGGGAAGAGGTTCAGCTTTCAGTCATCATTTTCTTTGTTTTTCTTCACAGCAGGTCAGATTCTGATACTAACAATGAGTAGTACCTTACTCCATGCTAAGCTCCATTGGTGTCAGAGGCTTCTTGCCGGGTATTACACATTATGAGTAAGAGTATCTCTCAATGTAATTCACATTGTTGTTTGCACAGAACAACAGAATAGGGATTTATCATGGACTTCTTTGCTCCATTGTCTCTTTGGAAAAAGCAATTTTTTTTAAAGCACAAAGATTGATAATCATTGGGTTAAGAACCTTAGATATTTTTATCTAATTGAAAAGGGAATCCTCGGAAGCTGGCATCTAAACGTCTATTTAGAATATGTCAAATAGTGAATCTCCAGTATAAGTAATATGCCAAACTATAAACCCAGATGCTTGACCAGTTCAAATTGAGTATTTTAGTGTTGCATAATTTACTTCTATACACTGGTTATACTCATTCTAGGGACCATTTCACACTGTACTTGGTAACTCTTTAAATTTTCTGCACTTTTATATTAAAATGACGCTGATGCTTATCTATAGAACATGCAAACCCCTCTACACTACATTTTTTAAAGTTCCCTTTCAAATATCAACATAGAATTGTAACTTTTGGGCATAAAATTGCTACTGTTCTAGTGATATCATATTAGCTTATTTAAATAAGAAATGAGACTGGAATATTACTCTGGAGGCATCTAAATAAATAGCATGATTAACATAACCTAGTGAATGATGTAAAAACACTGTGTAGAGCACTTTGATACTTATAACTAGGCAATTCTTAAATAAAACAATATGACCATGAAATCTGCTGGGGATTTTGTATATTTATAGAGAGCAGTAAGTTTACTAAACGATGGTAAAAGATTAAGAGTTATTCCAGATCCCAACAAAGTCAATGGAAAGAGCTCTGTTAATTTAAGGGGTGATTAGCTCAAGTTCTCAGTCCTATACTGCTGATCCTTTGGGTTTATCTATTATGCTGTCGTCATGCGACTCAGATCAAAGAACCACCTGGTACTGTACATTCAGAAGCACAGCAGGTGTATGCGTCCTGGATGTATATAAAACATTTGGCTTTAAGCAGTTAAGATCTAACCCAGGAAGAAATACATCTGGTTTCCACATTGTGCAAGTCAGTTGTAAAAGTTAATTTTTAGGTGGCTTCCTGGATGTTCAGACCAGATGTATTTTTGGATAAATGGGTCTTTCAGCAGTTATGAAGCAGTTTTGCCATTTCTCCTAGGGCTTTATTCTCCCTTCATTTACACAGATGTAAATCAGGAGTAACTCCAGTGACATCCCTGAGCCTGCTCTAAGGTATGTCTGGTGCCAAAATAGACCCCAATTGGCCCCAGAATTATGAATGTGTGCAAGTGTGTGCCAGGCAAAGCTTCAGGGGACCTGAGGTTGAACCCTAAAAATTGGTGTTTGTGGTTC
Organism: Mauremys reevesii; assembly: GCF_016161935.1. Taxonomy (NCBI): domain Eukaryota; kingdom Metazoa; phylum Chordata; order Testudines; family Geoemydidae; genus Mauremys; species Mauremys reevesii. Next base: position 28,249,319 of record NC_052627.1, on the reverse strand, counting down.
AGAGACTGAATTGTACAACTCTCCTTCAAAGAGATATTGTTTTAAAAATCTCAGGTATTTAACTGTGTTCTGTACTGACTGAGTGCACTTAAATTGGATTTCCTGGTGTGTAAAATGTATGCCAATTTTTTCAAACCTACTTGCTTATGTTAAGGACTTAAGTTCATGTTTAGGTACCTAAATAAGTGGTCTAACTTTCAGATGTACAGAACACCCACCAGCTCCTCTAACTCTAGCCTGGATGTAGGTGTTTAACTTGTTTAGCTCACGAAAGCTCATGCTAAAATAAATTTGTTAGTCTCTAAGGTGCCACTAGTATTCCTGTGTTTAACTTGGGCACTCAAGTTGGAAAATGTTGGCCATTTTTATATAACTTTATTAAAGTTTTAATGTACGTATGGTCCAATCCTGAGAGATGCTGAGTGCCAACTAAGGGGTTCTAAACAAGTCAGTCAATTCTCACTGACTTCAATAGGAGCTGAGGGCACTCAGCACATTTCTAGAGGCTGCTTTTTGTGAGATCAGGCCCATAATTGGCAGAAATAAACAAATCAGAAATTCCTTGAGCAAAGTTGGAAAGAATGTCGAAACATCTCACACAGTGCTGAACTCTCATTCATTAGTGCACTGCAGGCAGCCCTTCATACAGCAATGCTAGAAATTGGCTGTTATGTGTGCCAAATAACCTGCTATTCAGGCACATTCTCTGTGTTACACAATCTAGGCCCCTCCCATTTGGCCAATGATAAATAATTAACAAATCAGACCTTATATATATTGAAACATCAGAGTGATGAATATGAATGTCACTAATGCAGCACTGCCACAGTGGTCACTCTATGACTTACTAAAGACATTTAGGTTTCTAGTCTCCCTTTGATTTTATGTATTAAACTTTTATTTGCCTCCATTTTCAGAAATGTCTGCAAATTTTGGGTGCCTTGATTTCTGGGTCTCCTGTCCCCAGGACTTAATTTTCAGAGGTACTGAGTACCCAGAGCTCCAGTTGACTTCACTAGGGGTCTGAGTACTCAGCACCTCTGAAAATTAGTCTCTTTATGTCTAACAGGATACCCCAAATTATTGGACCCTTTTGAAAATTTAGGCCAGGGGTCAGCAACCTTTCAGAAGTGGTGTGCCGAGTCTTCATTTATTCACTCTAATTTGAGGTTTTGCATGCCAGTAATACATTTTAATGTTTTTAGAAAGTCTCTTTCTCTAGGTCTATAATATATTACTAAACTATTGTTGTATGTATAGTAAATAAAATGTTTAAGAAGCTTCATTTAAAATTAAATTAAAATGCAGAGCCCCCTGGACCGGTGGCCAGAATGCAGGCAGTATGAGTGCTACTGAAAATCAGCTTGTGTGCAACCTTTGGCATGCATGCCGTAGGTTGCCTACCCCTGATTTAGGCCATTGGAGTTGTATGCAAGGAATGAACTCTTAAATGTTTTATATGCTCTATTGGCAAATTCAAGGTTCTTCACATTACATTAGTAAATGTTGGTTTTACTTAACTCAGCCCGTTTTTGGCACTAATTTTAGGAAAACATTTCAATGGGACTAATTCTTAGCTGTAATTTCATGGGATTGTCTCAGGCTTTTATGCTCATCTTATTACTTGTTAGGAAGTTTCCTAGTATATGAGGGAGAATCATCATGGCCCTGAGTGCAACTTTACCAAAGTCAATATAAGCTCACCACTGTAAATTCAAGACTGTATTTGCTTATCAGAATGTTTATAGGGGTTGCTTTGTAGTTGTATTTCCTTTGACTAAAGCAGTGGTCCCCAACCTTTTTGTGGCCAGTAGCACATTCATGTTTTCAGAAGAGTGTGGTGGGCGCCAGCAATTACCCGGTACTCACATACAGGGCCAGCTCCAGGCACCAGTGGAGCAAGCACGTGCCTGGGGCAGCACATGCTACGGGGCAGCATTCCGTCCATTCTGCAGAGTCGGAGTGGTTTGGGGTTTTTTTGTTTTGTTTTGGGTTTTTTTGGCACCAGTTCTGGGCAGTGCAGAGAGAAGCCGGAGAGGAGCCGGGAGGACAGAGAACACTGGCGCCCGCAGCCTGCAGCCCCGGAGTTCTCTGTCCCCAGCAGGCGTGGTGCCACGGCTTCTCTCCCCTGCTGGGCACTAGGTGGGTGCACATAAATGCCCTGGTGGGTGCCATGGTGCCCACGGGCACCACAGTGGGGACCACTGGACTAAAGTGACTGTTGAAAAATGGCACCGTCTAACTCAACAGATCTTCTCCCAGTCTGTATTTCAGGTAAATGTTACTGTATTACTTAGCTGGTAAGCTCTTTGGTACAGGCGCTGTCTTTTCCCCCCGTGTTTGTACCCTGCATAGAACAATGAGGTACTGTTTGACGCTAGGATATACAAATAATAAATAATACTGTAATAGGTTTGATGCTGTTAGCCCAGCAGGAGACAATGCAGCTTGGGGAGAGAGAGTTGGATTCTATTCTAGCTCTTCCATTCTCAACTGAATGGTTAAACAATTTCCAACTGCTGCAGAACCAAACTGTGAAGAAAATGAGATTGCCAACGTATAACAGAGGGTAAAATTTTAAGACAATGGTGCAACGTGAAACTAAGGAAAAAATTGGCTACAGACTCTGATGCAGATGCAAGAGCAAACAATAGAGCAAAATAGAATCCAGCTTATTTTCAAGTGCAGAGCAAGGTCATAGGGCTGGCATTTCTTAAAGGCATCTTTTTATGTGTGTAGAATGAGAACACATTTGCTGTAGAAGTCATTGAGATTCAGGTTTTAAGGCCAAAAATGGATCATGATGATCTAATGTGATATCTTGTCAGTTAATAAACCTTACTCAGTAAACTCTGCATCAAGCCCATCACGTATTTGAGCCAAAGCATATATTTTAGAAAGACCTGCAACTTTGATTTAAAGTCTTCAAGTGATGATTCATTATTCCGGCGACAGAAGAGACCATAGAGATCATCTGGTCTGACTTCCGGTTGTAATAGGCCATACAGCTTCTCCAAAATAATTCCCAGAGCATATCTTTAGGAATAATATCCAGTCTTGATTTAAAAATCAAGTGATGGAGAATCTACCGCAACTCTTGGTAAATTACTCCAATGGTTAATTGCCCTCACTGTTAAAAATGTATGCCTTATCTCCAGCCTGAATTTGTCTAGTATCAGCTTCCAGCCATTGGATTGTGTTATACCTTTCTCTGATAGGGTGAAGAAACTATTGTCAAATATTTGTTCCCCACATAGGTACTTATACACTGTAATCAAGTCACCCCACCTTCTTTTTGTTATACTCAAGGAGCTCAATCTGTTTAGTTTATCTCTGTAAGGCATGTTTTCTAATCCTTAATCATTCTCATGGCTCTTCTCTGAACACTGTCCAATTTTAACATCTTTCTTGAATTGTGGACACCGGAACTTGATGCAGGATTCCAGCAGCAGTGGTACCAGTACCAAATAAAGTGATAAAATAGCCTCTCTACCCCTACTCAAGAGTCCTCTGTTTATGCATCCCAGAATCAAATTAGCCCATTTGGCCACAGCATCACACTGGGAGCACAGGTTCAGCTGATTAGACACTACTACTCCCAAGTCTTTTTCAGAGTCACTGCTTCCCAAGATAGTGTCTCCCATCCTGTAAGTATTACCTTCCTTCTTTGTTCCTAGATGTATACATTTATATTTAACCATATTAAGATGCAAATTGTTTGCTTGTGCCCAGTTTACCAAGTGATCCAGATTACTCTGTCAGTGATCTGTCCTCTGCATTATTTACCAATCCCCCAATTTTTGTATAATCTGAATACTTTAACAGTGATGATACTATGTTTTCTTCCAGCTCATTGATTAAAATGAGAATCAGCCCCATCCCTAGAGAAGTTGTTTCCATGGTTAATTGCCCTCTATTACAATTTGAACCTTTATTTCTATTCCAAATTAGTCTAACTTTAGATACAAATGTAATTATTAATATTACAGTAGCACCCAAAATGTACTAGGTCTGTGGAAACACATTGGAAAACAGAGTCACTGCCCTGAATTGCTTTCAATCTAAAAAGGCAAAAAACTGACCAAGGGCTGGGGAAAGGGGAAACCGAGCAATGACTGGCATATACCTGGTTAGACCCACAGTTTTTTGTTTGGCTGTATAAACTATCCTCAGTTGCTCCAGTACCTAACCTCTACTTACTATTTTCATGAAGTAATTTTTTATAGTCACTGTACATGGTTGACTTTAAAGATTCATAGAGACTGGTTTACTCTGGTCCTTGTTTTTCGGACTTTTGCATTTTTTAATGCAATATGACTAGGGCTGCGAATTTGTCACGGATTCCGTGACTTTCTGTGACTTCTGCAGCAGCTGGTGACCTGGCTCAGACGCAGCTCAGGCGGTCTCTGCGCAAGGCACATGGGCTGCTGCTGGGGCAGTCTCGGGCCACTGTTTCACCTCCTCCCACAAGCAGCAGCAGAGTTTGGGTGTGGGAGGGGGCAACGGATTGGGGCATGGGACGGGTGAGGCGGGTTCTGGGCGGCGCTTACCTGGGGGGCTCCCTGGAAGTGGTGACATCCCCCTCACTCAGCTGCTAGGTAGAGGTGTGGCCAGGCAGCTCTGCGTGCTGCCTGCGTCGAGGGCACTGCCCCTGCAGCTCTCATTGGCCAGGTAGGGAGCCTGCTGGCCCCGCCAACCTCCCCCCCGCACCAGCAGGGGTCCCGGGCCGTGTGCTGTTGCCCATGCCCTCCCAGCTCAGTGGGGGTCTCGGGCCATGCACCGCCCCTACGCCCCTCCAGCACCTGTGGGGTCCTGGGAATCCCCCCGCCCCCGCTGCTGCCAAGTTTTAGTCACAGGTATTTTTAGTAAAGTCATGGACAGATCACGGGCTGTGAATTTTTGTTTACTGTCCATGACTTTTACTAAAAACATCTGTGACTAAAACGTAGCCTTAAATATGAATATTCAGCCAAATCTTCAGCTGATGTAAATCAGTGTGACTTCAATGGATCTGTGTTGATTTTCACCAGGGGCTGATACGCCCTTTGGTTTGTATATGAACTAGAAGTTTAATTCTAGAAGTTTAATTAGACTCAAAGAGCTCAATCTATTTAGCTTAACAAAAGAGAAGGTTAATTACCATCTATAAATATGTACATGGGGAACAAATATTTAATTGTCTCTTCGGTCTAGCAGAGAAAGGTATAACACAGTCTAATGGATGGAAGTTGAAGCTAGACACGTTCAGACTGGAAATAAAGCATAAATTGTTAATGGTGAGAGTAATTAACCGTTGGAACAATTTACCAAGGGTCATGGTGGATTTTCCATCACTGACCATTTTTAAATCAAGGTTAGGTGTTTCTCTAAAAAGATATGCTCAAGGAGTTGTTATGAGGAAGTTGTATGGTCTGTGTTATACAGGAAGTCAGAGTAGATGATCACAATGGTCCCTTCTGGCCTTGGAATCAATGAATTAGGTAACAGTTTTAATTTAACATGCTCAATTGCTCATCGTACCGCTGTTCCTCTCAGCAAGAAAGACAGAGGCTCCGATGAGAGTGGGGGTGAAACAGGATCTTTGGGAGTCATAGCATTTCAGGTTACTGGGGGTGTTTTCAATGCACTCATTTACTTTAAGATCATGTGCTTTAACTGAGCATGTGCCTCTCAGCTGGCAATACATAGGGTCCGGTCATGCAATGTTTGTGTCTTCTTGCAATGTGCTAAGCACACTCAGCTCTCAGTGAGGCCAGCACCTCATACAGTACTAACTCAAATTCCTAAAATCCTGTCCCAGCATGCACTGGGATCACTGTTAAATTCAGCATCTTTAGAAGCAAATTCTTCTTTGGTTATTCTAAAAACTTGGGCCAGAATCTGGAAGGGGGCGGAGGGTGGAATCTTTTACGTTGCCCTTCCTCTGAGAGAAGAGAGAAAGGAGGGGAGTTGGAGTAGGTTTGTTTTAGAGTTGGATTCCCAACCCCGTATTGGTGTCAAAGTTTTTATTGTTTAGGCCTTAATCTTTTCTGCAGATTCTCAGTCAGCTGTGTTATTTATTAAAAGCTGATCTGGAAAAGAAAACAAGAAGCAAATTTTTGTTGTTTTTCCCTTAGGTTAAAAAAAATGACAGGTGATTTTGTCCTTATCCTCGACTAGTGCTTTTTTTTCTATCTTTTTGAAAAAGTAGAATATTGTGGGCCAGATTCAGTACTGTGCCAAGTTTATGCTCAACACAGAGAGGTGGCAATTAGGGAGCTGGTTATAGCTGGCCCTGGTGCAGGGTAGAACAGCTGAGAAGCCAACAGTGGACCCCAAGAGACGTGTCTCCTCCCCTCCCCTGACATGTCTTTGTAAAACAGATGGTCTAGTTGAATCACAAGTTGTTGGGCTTGATGCCGAAATCACTAGGTGAAATTGTATGGCCTGCCTTGTGCAGAGTGTCAAACTGGATGATCATAATGGTCTGTGATTGCCTCAAAGTGTAGGGGTGAAATCCTGGCCCTTTTGCAGTTAATGGGAATTTTGACATTGACTTCAGCAGGGCCAGGAATTCACCCTATGAATCTACTGAGCTGACCGAAGAATGACAATTTCATTTTGTGTCAACTTCGTAGGTTTCAAAATTGTTTTAATTATGCACTGGAATAAAACAAACTCTTTTTTGAACATTTTTGTAAAAACAGAATTATGTCAAAATATGTATTTTAATTCTGGGGGGAAGAGGAGATGTGTACCTCTGTCCATGTTCATTCGGCTAGGGCACTAGTCTGGGATGTGAGAGACCCAGGCTCTAGTCACTGCTCTGCATGATACAGAACAGATTTTTTCATCCCAAATCATTCTGGTCTAGGCAGACGAGGGACTTGAGCCTGGGTCTCTCACATCCCAGGCTTATGCCCTAACCAAATGGACATGGACACGGGTGCACATTTCCTCTGTCTTCTGGAAATAAATTATGAGTGCCCTAACCACTAGGCTGTAGAGTGAGAGAAAGCTAGTGCACGCTCTCTCAAATCTTCCTGATGAAAACTTTGTTGAAACAGTCTCCATTAAACAATATTCTGACCAGCTCTAGAACCCATGGCATGGCCCCTATACTGAGGATACAGGGAGAGTAGCATGAAGCTGGCTTCATTGGTTCTTGCCTACTGGGAACTCCTCGGGTACGTCTACACTACGGGACTATTCCGAATTTGCATAAACCGGTTTTGTAAAACAGATTTTATAAAATCGAGTGCGCCACACACACAACACAATTAAATCGTGGTGTGTGTCCATGGTCCAAGGCTATTTCTCTGTTGGATTCGTTGCACTGTGCTGTGCTATAGCTATCCTAGCCCCCCCAGTTTCCCCCCTCCCCCTTGGAACTTCCTTTCCGTTCCCCCCAGTGCCTGATGGGGGGAAAAAAATTGTCGCGTGTGGGGGTTCTGTATAAAGTCAGTCACTCCACTCCTTGGTCTGGGAAAAAGCAGGCAAGCATTTTTTTTTTTTTTTTTTGCCTGGATTGGGCAGCAGATGCCAAATCATGGGCATGGATGGAGCTTTTTTTCACCGTGTCTCACCGTATGTGTGTACTAGATGCCGCACACAGAGCGAGCAGCGCGCGCTACACAGAAGCATGCTTTTGCTTTTGCAGCAGAGATGAGATTTACACTAGCCATTGCACCCATCCAAACCCTTCCATAATAAATTGGAACTGAGGATGATCCACCAGTCCTTTTTTGTACCATTTGCTGCTGCTGCCCCTGGTCAATCAGGGCCAGCAAAAAAGCAAGAGTGGTTACAGCCATTGTACCTGTGTACCTTTGTTGTACAGTGCTGCATTGGCTGCCCTGGCCGCCAAAAGCCAGGGGCGAAAAGGGAAAAGAAAAAATATGACTCCTCTCCTCCCCCTCCTTTATCTGCTAAAAATAGAATCTGTGCTGCTTAATAGTATAGCCTGCTAGAGGAGTGTGCACCTGCTCTGTGCAGAGGTGTGAGTGGGGTTATCTATATCTGTATTTGTTTGGGGGGTGCTCCCCAACAACCTTTCCTCCCTTCTCCAGCCTTTCTTCTTCCCAGCCTTTTGTTGCCCCACTTGTGTGTCCCCCCCAACTGTGAATGGAAATAAAGACACACTGATGCACACACACTGACAAGAGGAAGTGAGCCTCCAGGCAGAATGATAGTCCAGACAGAGAGACAGATCAGACAGGTGTGTGGGCCAAGCATCCCACTGCTGCATCCAGGGGCCTGAATCTTTGGCTTTTGAACTCTTTGGGGGGGGGACTGATGATGGTTGAGAGCCCTGAGGGATGTTGTTGCTATGATGACCATGGTTACCACATCCATCCAACCATCCATCCACCAGAAAAAATGATGGCAAGGGGATGATGAGGATTTGTCCCATCAGCTCCTTTTGATCATCAGCTGAGATTGATCAGATGGATCATTGCCATCATTTTTGATGATTGATGATGATGATGGATGATGATGATGGCATTCCATCTTTTGGGGGATCACCTCCATGACGGGGTTGCTGCAGAGTGCGGTGTTATCTCTGCACGTCAGTATCTCTTGGCAGCAAGTAAAGAAGAGTGGGTGACATGTAGAGGAGGAGGGATGTTTGGTGCTGGGTGGGGGTGGGGTGTGGGTGGGGTGGGTGTTGCTACTGCCCTGCTGACCCCCCAGCTGTGCCTTGAATGCTTGAAGCTTAGCAAGAATGCAAATAATGCAAACAATTTAGTTGGCTGATAGGAAGCTTCAGAGAGTTCCAGTCCTCCAGTCCATTTGCCTCAGTTTGCTCCATGGCTTCTTGTTCTTTGGCTTCTGTCTGGCTGCTCAGTCCTGATGCTGCGGATGTGGCGGATTTCGATAATTTTTTTTGCCCCATTATCATGCGCCCGGATGAGCGGATGATTGCGGATTCATTTTATTTTGATTTCTCATTTTATTTTTGCTGATCGGAGCTTTTTATTTTGACTTGGGCAAAGCACAATCTCAACTGCTCGGTTACACGCTGGGCAAACACTGATTCAAAAGTTCTGGCTTTGCGGTCAGCCTACAGCACTGCTGCACTGCGGGATTATGACCCTAGCCAGAGCGGTGTCACTGCGTATACAACCCTCATCAGGCCATTACCGATAGCAGCGCCCACAACCTATCCGATATAGGGAATACTAACAGAAACTAGTTAAAAAGTAGGAAGCGATATTTAAGCTAAAGAAAGGTGTGAGCTCGATTTCACGTGCCTGCTAGCTGTTCGCTAAACGGTTTAAACGCTAAATCGCCGCCTAAAAAAAATTTAGCCCCCTCCATGCCAATGAAATCCCCAGCAGAGGAGTTAGGAACAGGTTCCATCCTCGTTGTGGTACAGGAGCCTCACAAAGGACACAGAGGAGGGGACAGAGAATCTGTATATTTTGTGGGTCTGATTCTCTGTACCACAGTATACAAGTAACTCCCACTGAAGTCAGTAGGAGTTACTTGTGTCCTTTTGAGGAGATGTGTGCCAGGTATGTGTGTTCTTTCTCTTTTCAAATATAACAAAAACAGTGAAAATAAAACGTTGGATGCCAAACAAATGAGGTAATGCTTTAAAAGGGCAGTAATGGCTCTAGCCAGCTGGACTTCTCTGCCTCATAAGAAACCTCCCCTGACAAATAAAAGCTTCTTTAAGCATATCATATTGAACAAGTAAATGTGCAGAAGAAAGGTCACAGGTGGCTTGAGCCCTCAAATTGCATTTTCTAGAGCTGCCTTTGTGATTTTAATTTCATAATGTGTTAACGGCTGTCGGGTTCTACTCTGCTGGACAGAATGGATGAGAAATTTAATGCGCCTCAGACAGGAGAACACTGAAATGGTCCTTAACATAGCACACCACAATCACTGCATGCTTTAATTACGAATGTCCTTTCCTAAGCTAGAAATGGCTGTGTGACTTTCCATTCTGCATCTCAGCTGTCAGGGAACTGCTTCAGCTACAAAGCTTTTGGGAATTATGTAATTGACATAATTTCCCCCCCTCTCTGCACAGCCAATATTTTGGAAGGCTATCTCAAAATATTTGCTGGCAGGGCTCTGTAGGGGGGGGCCGTGTTTTCCAGACCGCGTTCATATTTGGATTTTTTTTCTTTTTCTTTGTTTTTAATTGGATCAAAAATTAAAAATTTGTGAGAGGAGGAGGAGGAGGAGGAAAATGGTTTCATAAATAGGTAGCAAAACTTGTTGAAAGGAGGCCAAGCAGAAACTGTTGAGCCAGATTTTCCAAAGTGCTCAGTATCCACAGTGTTGAAAAATGCTCACCTCCAGTTTAGCTTTCTGAATGAAATGGTCAGGTTTTCAAAACTATTCAACAGCTCCCACTGAGAACAATGGGATCTGTTGCGTGCTGAGTGTAAGGGCATGTCTACACTTTGAGTTGGGAGTGCAATTCTGGTCGAGCTAGTGTGCTAAAAGCAGAAGAGTAACTGTGTGAGCAGCAGGAGGGGCTAGCTGGGGATCATTTAGCTAGCTCAAACATCAACATCCTTTTCATAATGGAAGCTTGTACTGAGATGAGAATGCATAACTGCTATCACATGATATTTGTGTCAAAACACAAGCAGCATTGAAAAGGCATATTCTCATAAGGCCACAGTCAGTGGATGACATCAGTACAGTATTTAGAGAAACCTTGATATCCTTTGCCATAAGGTTATTTCCACCTAGTCTGTGGTTTTCATTGAACAAACTTACATTTAGTTAAAATAATAATGATTCTAAGCAGAGGCAGAACTCTCACCTGGATTTTTCATATATTTAGTAAAAATTATGACTCTCTTGACTGGTAACTTCACAGAGAGCTGCTTTGTAAAGAAGGATGCAGTGAGTTTCTCTTTTTATCAGAGAAGCAGAAATATTCTCTCTGTTTCTACAAGGAATTAAATAGATTACTGCACCATTAATGCTCGGATTTACTTTTACAGGCACCTTGGAGACAGATATTACAGACTTTGGCACTTCAGTGCTTTTGAGAACATTGATGTAATCACAGCAAATGAAAATATTGCATTATAACTTATAAACAATCAGGTTGTACAAGGCTGCATCAGCTTGCCACTTGGAAATTCTGACAAATTTAGAGTCTGATCCTGCATGGTACTATGTACCCGTAACACATTGCAGAATTGACCCCTTAGGAAGGTATTTTGCATATCTTTTTTGGTTATGAGGGTGAGAGGAAGAGAGAAGAGACCTTGAGCCCAATCCTGCAAATCCTTACATGATGAGTGCCAATGATTTCAAAGGCTTTACAGGATCAGGCCCTATGAGATGTCAGTTTAAGCATTTATTACGCTCCTACTAAATAGCAGATCAAGAGTGATTTTTTTGTGTTGTACTTCTGTAATAAAAACCTTTCAGAAGACTTTTTGACTCCAAGAACATGTGTCAAAGTGAAAGAGTTCATGCTGTCAGTGCTTTAATATTGGACATATTGTGTAATGTACACTGTCTCTAATTGTATTATACTTATGAGTCAAACTCTCACTGTGTTCCAAAAAACCTGTACAAAGGCAGCATTTGTTCTCCTTCTTTGTGACCCTTGCTGATTCAGTTTCAGCATACTGGCCTGGAACTGAATGAATCTGACAGAAAAAAGGGGCTAGCTTTAGAATAGTTTGAAGGGGAATATCCAGTGCCAGATGGCCTGCAAGACTTTAAGCAAAGAAATAGGTATATAAAGGCTCTCCTTTTAATTTAGGATCCTAATTCCTTAAAGACTTCAGTTGGGTACCGCATTATTGTGTTATAGCTACAATCTGCGATTTATATTCAATGGTTGTTGCTCCGTGTGGGATTAGTGCTGTATCAATATTTTATCTCATATATTTGAAATGGGCAGCAGATGAGAATGCTGAGTGCAGTGAGCTTGTGGAGAGAGCTGAGCAAAACTATGATAGATAGATTTGACTTGTCTTTAAAAAAAATGTTGTGAAGTCAAAGCAAAATGTTTTGATGGCCAATCTACCCTGTGTCTCGTATATAAAGATGGGAAATACTTTGTTTCAGCACAGGCCCAAGAGTCTCTCCAGGAGTCATCCAACCAATCCCAGAATCGTACATGTAACCAGAGGAGTGTGTTTCTCCTTAGAGGTTTATCATCCATGTTGGTGGCTACTGACCTAGCTCTCTTGTTTTAGCCACTGACCATGCTACAAATGTACCAACCCTTTGGAGTTCAGAGTGAGAACCTTTCAGGTTTTAAAGCAACCTGTCTGAGCAAGCCCCACTACTCCTATGCCCACTGCAGGGATATACCCAAGATCAGTAGAGGTAAAGAAGTTGTATGCTCCCATTTACCCCCAGAGGGAGGCATATAAGTAGGCGTGGCAGAATTCTGTTTTGATTTTTTTAAATAATTTTGCTCCTGTATAAGAATACTGGTCAACAATGTTTAGCAACAAAGTATAGATCCGGACAAGACACTGGCTTTGTCGCTTATCCGGATCTGGGCATCCAAGAGATACTCTTCCAAATGATTCACTTTGATTATCAGATCCTAGATGGGTAGCCTCCTGCTCTATAGGTTTAGGACTCTTTTCAGTGGGGTGTCTTCCTTCACTGATTCTGTGGTATGAGTCACATAGTCACATGAGACACGGTCACATAGCAATTCAGCCAGTTTTGGAAGTAGCTGAAGATGTCACCTATACCTGTACTGAAAACCTCGATCCATCTCAATCATATAGGATCTCAGGATGTAGACTATTGCTGGTGTTTCCAATATTTCCCCTCATCCAATTTTACTGGGACTGGGTCTCCCGATTTAAATTTGGTTAAGCTTGAGGTTGCATTCTGATCATGAATGAAAGATACCCAAGACATCTTAGATATGGCGCATCTCAGCTAGGAGCGGCCCTAGCCATTTGGCCAGAAAACATTTTTGGTACCACATCCCGTCTTCCTTTCCACAGCTGCTGAGACAACCCTCTCCCCCCACCCAACCCACAACCACTCAATCTCCCACTGGCCTATAGAACAGGTTCTACCTACTCTCAGCTTCCCAACCTTAAGCAGGGCCATTTAGTACCAAGATTTTATTTTACCTGTAAAATTGGTAGCATTCTGATCTGTTGACTTACAAGAAGCTGAGCTGGACTTACTGTGGTGACTTGCCCTATAGCTTGCAGTCTTACTTTTGGGTTGCTCTGTAGTACAGCAGAGCTGATGGTTGGGTCTTTTTGTTGTAGAATTATCTTAGCCATCTGCACTACTATCTTTGCCAGTCCATTCCCTTGTGGATGGTCAGGGCTTGAAATCTCACTTTATCCCAAAAGCTTGGAATTCAGAACTGGCAATCTGTGTCAGTGGCTGTTTCTTTTGGAATGCTGAAATGGGAAAAAATGCCTTTTAACTTTTCTATGACCTTTTCTAAACCAGTTGGCTTGTTGGTTTAGTGAGAAACAGAATTTCGGACTCAAATTTGCTGATGGTCCATACAAATTTAGTATCCTTTTGATGCTGCTGTTGTAAATAGTTCACATGAGAAACAAATGCATGAAGCTGAGGTTATATAATATGTTCAAATAAGATGTCCATATCACAGTGGTATCTAAAATTTGATAGGGTTTATGATAAAGAAATTAATCCCATGTTTTCCAGTGATTTGTCACTTGTTTTATGTTAAAACATTTGGGGGCAGGGTCTATTCTTTGTATTGTACATGTGTGCACAGAGCCTCACGCAATGGGTCCCTATTCTGATTTAGGGCCTCTCGGTGCAGCTGTAATATAAAATACATTTTCTTTAGACCCTTATTTTGAGTGACTTTTCTTATTGTAGATCCAAGTCTTTGGAATTTAGAAGGTTAATCACACAATGTATGTAGCTGTTAGTGTTTCTGTTGATGTGCCTTAGTTCCATTTCCCCTTCACCTTTTCCCCTTCATAATGATCTGAAATTGGTTCAGATAATATGAACTTTATAAACAGTTAGTCAAATTTATTCCTGATGGTTTGAGCATTGGCCTGCTAAACCTAGGGTTGTGAGTTCAATCCTTAAGGGGGCCACTTACGGATCTGGGGCAAAATCAGTATTTGGTCCTGCTAGTGAAGGCAGGGGGCTGGACTCAATGACCTTTTGGGGTCCCTTCTGGCTCTATGAGATAGGTATATCTCCATAAAATACAACAACCCTCAATTGGCTTGGTGTGCTTAGACCAGGTCTGAATATAGCCCATTATTATTATTCTATTAAAACAAATTGCTTTTCTCTTATACTTTAAAGAGACAGAGAATTCAAGTTCAAACTGAAAACTGTGACCAACTTAATTGTTATAAACTTTTGGAAAGATGTCCCTTCCTTTTCCTTTTAACATATTGTTCTTTGCTGGGAAAAAAGCTAGTATTTTATAGGCCTCTCCCACCTTTCAATAGGAGTTGAAATGGAACATAAGCGAGAACACTCAAGTATGTTATATTAGCTCCTTCAGCTACCCTGCAATATGGTGATCAAGTGCAGTTGAGTTAATACCCACTTCCTCGGAAGCGTGCAGGGAACTGCAGACCTTAGTGCTGGCTGTGTTCCTACATGGCAGTGCTTGCGCAGGGTGGTGCACTCAACAGCTTTCCAGAATTTTGGCCTCCAATTCAAGCACTTCCTTCAGTGCTTTCCTCAACAAAGAAGAATTTAACATGCTTAAGTCCTATATAATCATGTGCTTAAATGTTTTCCTGAAAAGGGATGCTTTCCTCACCTGAGGCCTTTAAAACGATGTCCTTGCTAATAGAGGATGTGACACTGACAATACCTGACATACGCATAAGGGTCTGAGGAGCAATGATGTAAGATAGGTCTGTCTGCCTTCTCTGCAGGTGTGCTGCTAGAAACAGTGCTTCAGGATGATTTTGGCTTTGTGCTGTATGAGAGGGAGAGGCCAGAGGAAATTGTCTCACTGAATGCAGCCTGATGCGGGGAGAAGATTTCATCTTTTGCAGCCCTAACCAGTTTGAGTCATGTGCAAAGCCATACATCTCAAATTGCCTAGACCCAAAGTGGAAAGTGTTGTGTGACAAAGACTCAAAATGAAGGAGTCAAAAAAGTCTACATGTAGGAAATGCTGTAGGATTCATTCCATTAATGTGAATCACCTTGTCTGCATCCTCAAGTTCATGATTCTTTGTTTCCCATGTACATAAATGTCTATGATAAAATGTGTCAACAGACCAAATTTGTATAGAACATTTTAACTTGAGACTAAAGTAAGTGATATCACTCAAAATGAGGTATGGATGAGAGAGAGATGCATTCCTGCTGACACAATGATTTCTGTTTGTGCACCATGAAAAGCAACTGTGTTGGTTTCAGCTTCATTAGAAGACGTTTGGGGTGAAGAATCCGCATACTGTTTGCCAAATGGCAAAAGACAAAATTCTTGAGGAACTGAATTGTATTTTCTGAAGCCATGCTTTCTTGAAGATAGACGACGTTTGTACCAGTGCTTTTTTGTTTAAGTTGATCTCTACTTTTTCAAGCTTCCCAGAAGGTATTGAAAACAACGGAGGGAAAAACCAAATAGGTGCAGGTCATTGCATTGCTGTTCTCATCATCTCTGAACTGAGTAGGTATTTATTAAGGTCAGGGAAAGAAGTTGTGGAGGAGTTGCTCTGCGGGGCATCTGTGTCATACATTTTCATGTGGTAGACAGAAAGGAGTTTAGTGCTGCCTCTCTGCTAACCTTGAGGCACATACTCCTTGAAAAGCAGGGGAGGGCGAAGAAAATTAAAAAGTGGTGCCTTTCATCACCAGACAGTTGTTCTCAGTCAGATGCCAGGAGCACATTGAATTGTCAGTCTGAAGACTGAGTACAAAGAAGTACACTTTAAATCCAGCTAAGTACATTGCACAGTTAAGATACAATAGCATTATAAAATTTGAAACAGATCCAGGCACTGGAGAGGTCTGTGAACTGTAGCTGGCAGTTGCGGTTCTCTTGGAGAAGACCAAACATGTGCATGAGGACCAAGGGACTAAAGTTTTCTTTTTCAAAAGTGAACAATACAAGTTCTCCTGGCAGATCTGAGCTTATTCAGAAGCAGAACAGAGCAGCCCAACAGGAGATGGAAGGAACAGAATTTGTGCAATAGATGGTGTGATTTTTGGCAGTGATGTGAAATCCAGACTAACATAAAATCAGATGAATGCAGGCAGTTTTACAATTCAGCTTCTAAACTTTTCTCAGAGTGCAGTGAAGAACATTTGATTTCTGTATTTCTTACACCACATTGTGTGAGATGTTCAAATCCATTTCCAACTTTGCAGAAATCTTAGAAAAAGGCAAATCTGGAAAACACAAGGCATTGGTCCTGCGAACAACCCTTCTCTAAGAAATTCAAGTGCATTTTTGTGTTGAACGAAGAAGCCGTTAAGCAGGGTTTTTTTGGCCTGCATTTCTTTCATTCTGAGTTTGTGATGTTCCATCTTCCTACGTCAGGTGGATGAGGAGAGCTCCAAGAAAAACCCAGCATTTTGCAGAAAGAGGTGCTGGTGATTCAGTGCATAGCATTTTTCTCTTGGAACCTGTGCACCTACGTGAATACTTCTATTATTGTGTGTTCATATAGTGGCTAAAATGATATAGACACATTATAGAATGTATTGAAGATACAGCCCCTACTCTAATGAATTTCTGATCTAAGTATAGGCAAGAAATAGACAGACCGTAAAAGAGAAGGTGAATGAGAGGACCAGGATTATATCAACATGATTGTCTATTTCAGTTATTATTTTGATTGGGATGATGATATCTAAGATTGTTTTCGTTTGTGTGGTTTTTTGTTTCTTTTTTATATGTGGTGAGCATGTAGGGTGAGAGAGGTGAGATGTTGGGGAAAGTGGTGAGTCTATAAGAGGAAAAGAAAAGGAAATGAAGAGGAGGAGAACAGAGGCAGAAAGGAAGAGGAGAGAGAGTAATGGATGAAGGGCATGGCTAAGAAGGTAGGTAAGGCAAGCAGAGAAGTCATGTGGTAACTGGAATGGATGCTTTTATCCAAAATGTATAGACCAAAAATGTTCATTGTCCTGGTTCTGAAGCTGCAGGTACTGATTGATTGGAAGTCCATTATAGGCTGCCCTATAAGCCCATCTGGTCTGGGTTCTGCTCTATATGGATAGTCAGCCACTGGGGTCTGGGGCCCCACCACCACTGCTCTTGAGTCTGATGTGGGAGTCGGAGAAGTGTTGAGAGATTTTGTACTCACCCTTGGTTGTTCCTCATGGCATTGTTGGGTGACTAGCTGGTTTAGAGAGACTTCCATGAGCAAGGGTTTCTGGGGCATAGAGTTGTTCCCCATGGTGCTGCTCCTGCAGTCTGGCTGCACACCTTAGAAGTAGTTGGCAATGCACCAAGCAGCTCCTGGCACTTGTTGCTGTTGCTGTTATTGGCTGGGTGGTCTTTTTTCTCCATTATCCGTGTTGGCGGGCCTAGGAACTCTGTGCTACTGGAAACACATCCTCAAGATGAGACCAAAAGGTCAGTCTTGCCAACTATCATGATTTTATCATGGCTCTTCTGATATTTGGTGCCCTTCTGAAAGCTCCAGCTCCTGGAGTCATGTGGTTATGAGAGACTTTCAGGTTTCAATTAAAAATGAAAAGTAAGTTTCTAGCTGTTATGGTTACAGAGAGAAACTTGAACATGTTAACCTTAAAGGCTCCAAATCCAGAAGGCAAATACAAAGAATTCAAAGCTTATTTTTTAAAAAAACTCATGATTTTTGCAGTGTGAATTATAGATTTTTGAGTGCTTGGGTTGGGTTCGTTGCAATATTCCAGTTTGGGAAATTAGTTACTTCCAACATATCAGTTCATAGGTTGCATTGCATAGGTTGTGATATTCTTCACTTTTTGATCTGAATGGTTTTGTTCTGTTGCTAAGCACTTTAAAACAGTGTCAATATTCCACCACAAAAGTGGTTACACTTCAGTTTTGATATAATTCCTAAAAACAGTGTATAAGGTGCTTTTGGATCCATCTTTCCCTGATAATCTATGAGAGGTTGGTGTACATACATGTATAGGGAATGGTAACAGGGTTGAGGAACGGGTTATTTTGTTTTATCATCTAAACAAAAATGGTGTATAATTATGATTTGTGAAAAGTACATCTCAGTTGTTTTTGTCCTTGTGTAAATTTGGCCATAGCTAAATGTTGTCAAAATTACCAATAATGAATGTGAAGTTTGAGTACTGGTAATTCATCATTAAACAATACATTCTTTTAAGCACTAATCTAAATTAGTTTAACATAGATGTAGGAGGGTAGCAGCCATTTTAGATACTCTTTTGTTGAGTTGGGAAATAAAGGGGAAGGAGCAACATAGCAGAGAGGGGAGAGAAAAAGATAGTTCACCTCTTCTTATGTTTCCTGCTAAATAATATAATGGTCAGCAACAGAAAATGTTTTCTCCTCCTAATTCCTCATCAGCAACCTATTCTTCATCCACAAATTCTAGCCTACATAATAATACTTAGCTCTCATTTAGCATGTTTTATCCACAGAGCTCCAACCACCTAAGGGAAGTTAGATATTATTATCTCAGTTTTATAGATAACTAAACAGAGGAGGGAAGTGACTTCACCAAGATCACACTGGAGGCTGGGTTCAGAGGACGGAACCAATGGGTGAAACCCTGGCACTATTGAAGTCAATGGCAAAACTTCCATGGACTTCCACAGGACTTGGATTTCACCTCAAGTCGTTTGATCCCTGGTTCAGTGTCCTGTCCACTGGACCTTATTGACTCTAATAAATTTTTCTGAAGTATCTATTAAGAACTTGAACAGACACAAAGATAGTGTTTTGTAGTGTTCCTTTTATTAAGGAAGACTTATTGAAGGGGAAACCAGATTTGTGTTCATGTTAAATGTATTGATGGTGAAAGGCATATTTAAGGGTATTGGAAAATTCTGATCTTTTTCCTTTTCTTTTCTAGGTAAGTAACTGAACAGGGACATGAAGAATTGACATTTCAAATGACCACCATGTTGCAAAAGGTACTTTGGTATTTCGCTTTAGTTGAAAGGGCAGTGTCTGAAGAATTCAGTTGTATGCGTATTATGGTTAAATTTTTATTATTTAAATACATCTCTACCCCGATATAACGTGACCTGATATAACACGAATTCGGATATAATGCGGTAAAGCAGCGCTCTGGGGGGGCGGGGCTGCGCACTCTGGTGGATCAAAGCAAGTTTGATATAACGCGGTTTCACCTATAACGCGGTAAGATTGTTTTTTGGCTCCATAGGACAGCGTTATATCAAGGTAGAGGTGTACTAGTTTCTTCAGAGGAAATGAATTAAGCACAGATCAAAAAGCCATTTTATGGTTTTCTTAGTTTAAATGCTATTCTTAAATTAATTTTAATAATTAAGGGAGCCTAGTCTCTTCTTAATGCATGTATATAACTCATATTAATGGACCAAATTTTATCCTTCGTTAGTTTTTTCCAGACCTGTTGATTTCAGTACATTAGTAAACCCTGAGATTAGTGCACAAGTAAAATTTGGCCCACTATCGAAAGCTGTGCGACTACCGCAATGGTGTATCACTAGAAGGAGTCAGATGGTTTTAAGGAAGAGTGGACTGTATCATTAATGAGAATCCGTTGTGGATGGGGAGCCCTTTAGTGCACTCAGTTCCCCACCCCTACTTATGGACCTCTGTAAGCTTCAGTGTGCTTATCCTTTCTGACTCTAAACTGAGATCCAAACTGACTTTTATTGAGGCAGGAGGTCCTGCTTTCGGTTGTCACACTATGGAGAGGAGAATACACTTTTTTAGTATATTTCTTTATTCTTTAGCCAGTATGTTGAAATGGGTTAATTTGTGATAGGTTGAAAAGCTAATGGGAAAATGGGAGTGGGGTATGAAAAGTGGACTGTTTTTTGTTTGACTTCTTTTCTGTCTTTTAAGATTTTCTTTTATTTGGAATGAGGTCATGCTGTCTTGCTCCTTTGCTGTTACTCATTTGAAAATCTGTCTTGGATGCTGATTGTAAAATTGATAGACATGTCATGTCTGACTCTCTAAGAGATGACATCACTGAGTAGTCTTGAAAAAGCCAAATGGCTCCTTGTTCTCTAGACAGTTCTGTGCCAGCCAGATGGTTATTTAAGTGTGTAAGTGCTTACCAAGTGATGGAAGGAGGTATCTGGAGAGATGCTGTTAACAAAATGATGAGATTTGTTCGTATAACTCCCCTCCACAGGTTTGGAAGCCTACTCTCCTATAGTTTGTTTGCAGCATTTGTCCTGCTGGTTATTTTTGAAATAATTCAAAGCAACTGACTACTTGCCTAAAATGTTTGTTGTCAAAAGTGACAGTCTGTGGAATCCTCCAGAAATGAGAGCCTGGATGCTGAGGAAACAACTGTCACTCAAAATAAATCAAGTTGTTATCCTTTAAGAATGCTAATGTTTAATTAATTGGCAGACTTTTTAGGCATCAAATGCTGGCTGCAATTAACCTCTTTCCTTAGCTGCACTTTTCCATTAAGCCCCATTTTTCTTCCTCTGTTTCCCCCTATTTGGCCTTCATTGGGGTGGTCATCTCATACAGATGTGGGACCCTGTTTGGCCTCTTCTGAAACTGATGTCATGGCTACCTGGAGTTGCTTTGAGTAGTTCAGCTTGCATTTTACCACAGGTTTTCCTTAGCTGGAAATTAATGCCCTTATTTTCCAAAGTGCTGAAGAACCCCTGTTCCTGATGATTCCAGTGGGTGTTATAGGTGCACAGCACCTCTGAAAACTAGGACATACAATTAGATTTCTACAACATGAGCTGAGAAAGAGGATTATTCAAATTTATTCCCCTCAGACTTGCTCTTTCTTAGTAACACCAAGAACCTTTAGAACAAATGTGTATATGTGAAAAAGTGGCGAGGGTACCAATACCTATTTCCCAGTGAACAAATGCTCAGCTTCCCCTTCTCTATGTACTGGTGCTCAACTCCACTGTTGTATGAAAATGGAGCATGAATTAAAGGTACATGGTTTCCCCCCATTGATAACAAAGTATGCAGATAAGACTCTGTTGTTCACTTATGCTCTGTATTGAAGTGTGTAATATTTTCTGATTAATGTATATTTCAGTAATGGTAGAAAATAAATGGGAGAAAGTAGAGATGACACACACACAGCTGGACCTTTTAATGAAAGTAAACCTGTATTCAGACAAAGTAATTCCTTTTGCTATATACAGACAACATAATTTTTTCTGGTTTGCGCATGGAGTAGGAATTCAAGATGTGGGTTAAAATGTTCAAAAGTGCCTAAATGATTTATAAGTGCATCCCCCTAAATTACACTGTACTGACTGGAGCATTGATTGTATGTATGTGCATCAGAGGATGTTAGAAGAAAGGAAATATAACAATTCTGACAAAATGTGTATACCCCTCCTCCAGCAAGAAGAGGAAGAAGTTAATAAAGTCGCTTGGTAGGGAAGGAAAGTATGTATTGTATCATCCTTCGGGGTATAAGGTATCATTGCTAGAGGGTGAAGAGCTCACAACTGGGCCTCTAAAAGGAAGGGTTTTGGCCACGCAATAGCTCTTTGGACAAGATTTTCAGAAGAACCAGTGGTTCAGGAATCCTCAGTTTGAGAAACTTTAAGAAGAGTTGGGATGATATTTTGGCCCCATTGAAGTAAATGGCAAAACTTGATTGACTTCAATGGAGGAGGATTTCACCCTTTATTTTAAATGGTGGGTTCTCAGTGTAACTTTTGGATGGGTTAATGTTTACTTTACTACTCCTCTCCTAGTGCTTCAACACAACTCATATAGAAAGGTACATGGAGACCCAGAATTCAGCCACTGAGGATTTTCAGCAATGATTGCACAGGGTCAACCGCCCCACAATCAAGTTAAAAAAGAAAAGAGGGATTAATTTAAGTACCAACTTTATAAAATTTTATAATAAAAACCAAAATAATAGCTTAATTTCTACTAAGTAACTAGGCTACTTCATAATCCATTTACATTATCTTCAAAGTGATATGTAAATAGAAACAAAAGACAAATTAAATCTAAACAGGTCAGTTCCCACAGAAACACAGTGAGAAGTAAGAGTTCCATTAACTTTCGGGTGAGTTCATTAGAGTCTCTGTTCTCAACTCTGTACAGTCTCCTGAGTCAAAAGGCACTGCAAGGATATCTTTCCTCCTCTTGCTTGCAGAAATATCCAAATGGAACCCACACACAGACTTTCCCCTCCTCTGCTGGAGTGTGGAATCACTTAATTAGCTAGTCAGCTAACTTAATAACCAAACTATAGTTATTAATTGTATAAATGAATAATCCTGCTGCAAAATGCTTCAGAGTTAGAGGAAAACAGTTTCTTTCTGCTCCTGTGGCTGAGCTTCTCCCGACCCATCACACAGGTTATGTGTGTCTTTGTAAAGCAGCTACCCTGACTAATTTTCCTCAATTAATTCTTATTAGTCTATCTATAAGGAGCCTACTGAGCATGCCAAAAACTACCACAAGCAGTTCCAGGAATTTTTGGGCATGGAACAGAGCAACAGACAACTCATTCCTCCTCTGTCCCTTCCCTCTAGATCTCTTAAAGAGAGATCTCCCTGTTAGGTACGTGAGTTACATCAGCACTTTCTGAAAATCAGACCTCTTTAAAATGTCTCAGGTGAGCATCCAAAATCCACTGCCCACTTTTGGAAATCTTGTCCCTTGCCTGACTCAGGGAGGAACACACTCTGCATGAACTCAGACTCGAAGGGCTCTGCCTGGGGAGGGTGGGACACTGGCAACATTGTTGTGAGTTGACCTTTTCAAAGGGCTGAAATAAAATCCTATTTAAGACTAAAAATGGTGATTTGCCTTTGAACCCTAAATTTAGTAGAACACATGGTGGCCCAGTACAAAAGAAATGACTATGGGAGGACCGCAGTATAAAACCTCACATTACTGTGCTTGTCTTAAGTGTGTATTTGGGAATTATAACATCTGTGCAATGTCAGTGATTATTATTTATTTATTCTTTAGTTTTATAAACAGAAGAAAAATATTAGGACAACTGGTACAGCGTTTGCATGTTGAATATCCCTTGCAGTTGATAAGTGTAAAATTAATAAAAGTTTATCCTGGATAAGGTTTGTCTCTCATGGGTTAAATTAGGACCTACTGCAGGGAAACAAATGTAATGATATAAAAAAGATGAAATTACAGTGATTCGTTTCAGACAATGTAATCTATTACATCTGACATTATCAGAGCGCTGAAATCTAACTACAAGCTTCCTGTTGGAAATGTATCTTGTCCTGTCTCTCTGTGCTCCACAATGATAATCTGCAGTGCATTATCACTACCTCACTGCAGCTGTGTACATTCTCCTGGAAGCCAATGCAGACTGTCTGCTGATGAAGAAAACAAAATTCCTTTAATTTTTGTGAAACAAACTAGCCAAAGTTTTATCATTTTATCTTTAGAACCAGTGCTCAGTATACCTCTTGTTGTTCCAATGGGGGGACTGTGTCATAGTCTCATGCAACCTGGGATATTAATACTTGATATATTAAAAGCATTGTTTCCTTTCATAGCTGTTCTGTGACATTAAATTCGGTCCATCAAGCCATATACACTAGATTATAAAGGTTACATTTTAAACAACATACCAAGTATGTATTCTACATTCTGGTTGGGAAACCCCAAAGGACATCCTGTAGCTCAGTGGTTCTCAACCTCTGGGTTACAACCCACTGGGGAGTCGTGAACAGGTTTCAGGGCAGTCGAGATGCTCTTATCTTCTCCCTTTCTTACACTTTCATTTAAAAAAAAGTGTTTCTAGCCCTTATAATTGCAGAGAGAACCCCAAAAATATGACCCGAGTGTAAACTGATCTTGTGATGCCTGCCTGAATCTTCATACAGCCTAAAACAAAAACAATAAGAAGTGTATCTTGCCCCATTCATCGTAGTCAACCTCCCATAGAGGTTGCAATTCTGCAGCCGTGGAATCTGGCAACTTCTATTATGTCATAGAATGGAACATTTTAATTATTTGGCATTTTGCTGCAATCAGCCAACTAACATTTTCAGCTGACTCCTTGCCCTGCTGGGACCTGTCTGCAGATGCCTCTTGCTCTCCAGTTTCCCCCTCAAAGGGAAGTTAATTGGATTTTATAGTGCATGCTCCCTGCACTGTTTCAAGGAGCCAAGCAGCGAAGCAGTCCTGATTCCCCTCCTCTTCTCCTCAGTGTTATCTCCTGCTTTGCTGCCTGACTTTCCTCTCTGGTGGACTCCAGCCAAAACACATACGAAAACGTTTAACTACTGCTGTATTTCAACATGGTGCATTAAGATTCTGAATACAGCCTTTAGAGCAAGGGCCAGTTGAAGGCCAAGCATCCATCTTTACAAAGAAACCTACTGAATTCTTGAAGCAAAGTTCATAGTTTTTCAGAATTGTTTTATTGACAGGCCATGCTGTAAACATAAAAACACTCTCAAGTATCACAGTTGATGTCGCTGCGAATAGTAAAAACTGCTAAACCTTTTAACTGGGGAACACTGATTGTGTCTTACACTTTAGGTATCGTTATACAGTAGTTATACTGGGCTCTGATGTAGCCAGTCAACTCAAAGCAACTGTCGTCTCCAATGATGCAGTTGCTTCATTTACCTAAAATGTTTAGTGTTAATAGAAATTATCTTTAGCATATTCTTTGTGACATCTTTACAAATTTAAATGGATATTAAAGCTGTCTAGATGAAGAATTATATCTTGTTTATAATATGGGTAGCCAACTACTAAACTGCTATCGTTACATCATAATTTAATAGAAATATTAGGAAATGCTGACAGTTCTAAGAAAAAATATATAATTTAAAAAATACTTAAAAGGATAGTAAATTTTACTAGAGTGACTAGTCACTCTCTGCCAGCACTGTGGCTTATTCTCCAGATGCCAAGGATTCAAAAAAGAGGTACTTGTAGAGTCCAGAGAGAATGAGTTCTTCAAGGGACAGAGACTGTTCTGTTGCACGTCTGAGACTAACATCATAAAAGAAGTTGTAGGTGTGCCAATGGGCAGAAACTCTGAAACAGTGTGGAAAGAAAATATACATTTCTGTTTAACCCTGTGGTTTGCCTTTTGGCATTGACCTAGTCCCTGAAGAGCACTGCACTGTAACTGGCTGACTTGACAGGTATACTTAAAATCACATATCTGAGTAGTAACAATAGAACAGGGCAGGAGATTTACTGCATAAGAACACATTATAATTCCGTTAACTGTTTCAAATGAAAATTCACTGCTGTGAAGCTTCAAAGGCAAACTTTGGAAAATCTAGCTATTGTGTCTAGTTAAAACTATCTCTGTCCTTTCCTTCATTTCTTTCCCTTCCATTTACACTTCCACATTCGTTTCATGCCCGTAACCAATGGGACTGACAACACATAGCAATGGAGATAGTGACATGCTCTCTGACGTAAAGCAAGTATAATGCATGTTGACATGTTTTATTTGGATTGTCTTTCTGACATTTGCCTAAAGCTGAAAGGTATTTCTTTGTATACCAGTTGTATAGACTACACATCAGCATGGAACTCCTGTACAATCGGTTAATTCAGTCAGTGCACTATAATCCATGTGTGAGATGGAGATCCTACTCACAATTCCTTTTGTCTACTGGGAGAAATGGTGTTAAAGGCAAGACAGATTATTGATAGCCTAGAAGAGATGTACTCTGGGTAATCTGATATTGGGAAGGATTGATGTATGTATATATTTTAATGGATGGCAGTAATGGAAAATTAGAGCAGAGCATCCAGACAATAGGATTAAAAGGCTAAGTGCTTATACTAGTTTCTAAAAGTCATTTAAAAGTTACAGCTGTGTTTTGTTTTGTGTTTTGGT
Source organism: Mauremys reevesii (assembly GCF_016161935.1). Lineage (NCBI taxonomy): Eukaryota > Metazoa > Chordata > Testudines > Geoemydidae > Mauremys > Mauremys reevesii. The sequence goes on along the minus strand of NC_052627.1, from coordinate 28,223,415 downwards.
TTTTGAAATGTTCAACTAACACATATCTGCTGTAACGTTTCAAAATCATGCACATTTCATTTTTAAAAAGGATAAAGCACTCATTACGGGCATGTGTGTGTGGTGGAGACAAATTGTGATTGTTTCCTGTTCAAATTGAAGGATTCTAAAGACTTAGTTCTAATAAAGCAGCTCTGGTATAGTGGGCTTTGGTCCATGTGATGCCAGACAAAAAGGAAATGGGCCTGACAGATTCAGCTCCTGTGGAGCCAGCAGAGTGGCTCTGCATGCCAAGAGGACGACAGCTCTGGAACCTGTTGCACTTGAGTAAGCTTGAGCCAAGAGCAAAAATATCACTTCATTTCCCATTCTGTTCTAGACATAGTCAATCCTCTAAGCAATTTCTCCTTTGAAGAAAGGGAGTGGGGAGCAAGGAGTCTTAGTGCACGTAGCTAGCCGCCACGACTGGATTATTGTCTGGTGTGGGTAATGAGGACTGAGGGTACGTCTACACTACGGGATTATTCCGATTTTACATAAACCGGTTTAGCAAAACAGATTGTATAAAATCGAGTGTGCGCGGCCACACTAAACACATTAAATCGGTGGTGTGCGTCCACGGTCCGAGGCTAGCATCGATTTCTGGAGCGTTGCACTGTGGGTAGCTGTTCCGTAGCTATCCCATAGTTCCCGCAGCCTCCCCCGCCCCTTGGAATTTCCGGGTTGAGATCCCAGTGCCTGATGGGGCAAAAATCATTGTCGCGGGTGGTTCTGGGTAAATGTCGTCAGTCACTCCTTCCTCTGGAAAAGCAACGGCAGACAAGCATTTCGCGCCTTTTTTCCCTGGATTGCCCTGGCAGATGCCATAGCATGGCAATCATGGAGCCTGTTTTGCCTTTTGTGACTGTCACCGTATGTGTACTAGATGCCACTGACAGAGGCGATTCAGCAGCGCTACACAGCAGCATGCTTTTGCTTTTGCATGACAGCAGAGATGGTTACCAGCCATACTGTACCATCTACCATACCATAACTTGGTAATAAGATGATCATGATTACCAGTCCTTTTGCACTGCACCATTTGCTGCTGTCATAAGTGCCCCTGGCTGAGATCAGCCAGGGGCGCAAAAGCCAAAATTGGGAATGACTCCCTGAGTCAATCCCTCCTTTTTGGTATCTAAAAATAGAATCAGTCCTGCCTAGAATATGGGCAAGTGTACTAGAGAACCACTGTATCATAGAAGCAGAGAGCACAGCTGCTCTGTGTCAGATCAAGCAGAAATGATGAGCTGTATGCTATTCACAGGGGGTGCTCCTGCAACAACCCCACCTGTTGCTTCCCTCCTCCCCCAGCCTTCCTGGGCTACCGTAGCAGTGTCCCCCCACTTGTGTGATGAAGTAATAAAGAATGCAGGAATAAGACACAGTGACTTGTTAGTGAGAAATGAGTGGAAGGCAGCCTCCAGCTGCTATGATAGTCCAGACAGGACATTAAGCAGTATGGAGGAGAGGAGCCCAGTATCCCGCTGCTAGTCCAGGGACAATTGAATCTTTTCTTTACACATGAAGGGCGGGGGCTGATGGAGCTCCGCCCCCTGTTGCTATGATGAAGACGGTTACCAGCCATACTGCACCATCTACCAGGAAAAATCAGGAGCTTTTTACACAGGCTGTATCCCCGCTGCCTCAGTAGTGGGCTACTGACAGTCATGGTCTAGCCCCACACCCTGGGGCAGACTGCGCTACACAGGCGCCCATGATTGACCTCACTGAATGCTAGTACGCATGGTTACCAGTCCTTTTGCACTGCCCCATGTGCCAATAGGCTGATGATGACGATGGATATCAGCCATATTGTACCATCAGCCACCCATGGCGGGGGTGGGAGTGAGGATGTTGGTGTTGACTGCTGCAGCATCGTGTCTATCTGCAGCATTCAGTAAAGATAGGGTGATGTAAAAGAGTCAAGAGAGGATTGTTTTCCCTTTCACTTCTGGGGGTGGGTGGGGGGGGTACGTAAATTGCCGAGCTATGCCCTGAACCACCGCGGACACTGTGTTTGACCCTAGAAGCATTTGGAGCTCAGCCAAGAATGCAAATGCTTTTCGGAGACTGCAGGCACTGTGGGATTGCTTGAGTCCTCCAGTCCCCGCTCCAGTCCCCCCTCCATGAGCGTCCATTTGATTCTTTGGCTTTCCGTTACGCTTGTCACGCAGCAGTGCGCTGAGTCCCTGCTATGGCGTATGTGTGGAGATTTTAAAAAAATGATTTTGAATTTCGTCTTCTGTAACGGAGCGCTGATAGAACAGATTTGCCTGCCCTTACTGCGATCACATTCGCATGGTCCATGCTGGAGCTCTTTTTTTATTTTGATTTCGAACTGCATCGCCACCCGTGCTGATCGGAGCTCCACGCTGGGCAAACAGGAAATAGTCAAAAGTTCGCGGGGCTTTTCCTGTCTACCTGGCCAGTGCATCCGAGTTCAGATTGCTGTCCAGAGCGGTCAGTGGTGCACTGTGGGATACCACCCGGAGGCCAATACCGTCGATCTGCGGCCACACTAACCCTAATCCGATATGGTAATTCCGATACTAGTGCTACTCCTCTCGTTAGGGAGGAGTTCAGAAACCGGTTTAAAGAGCCCTTTATATCGATATAAAGGGCCTCTTAGTGTGGACGGGTGTGGCGTTAAATCGGTTTTACGCTCCTTAAACCGGTTTAAACGCGTAGTGTAGACCAGGCCTGAGAGAGACCTGCAGGATCTAGTTCAGAGACCCAGAACCAGACTGAATCCTTCAGTTTGATTCAGAGGGTTTAGAACTGACCTAGTCTCTGCAGATTCACTTGGAGTTCATGTTTGATGAATGATAATCTCCATGAAGAGCCCTCCACAAACTATTGTGCCTACCAGTATCTATCCTAGGTTTTGATGTACTCACCTGTCAGTGTGCTGTACTTAACACTTTTCTCTCTCTATCCCAACAAGCTCTGGACATTCTCTCCCTCCTCCCCACCCAACTGCTTAGCTTCAGGGGTGAGATTGATGGGAATGGTGAGGTAAGGAAGCTGGCAGGTTGACTAGGAATAGGAACAGGAAAGTGTGCTGGTTTCTCAACTGCATGAACAACCTTAATCTATTTGCCAAACATTTTTTAGTCTGAGTTGAACACTAATTCAGGCTGATGCAAAATATTTTTACAGTTTGCCTTGAATATATCACACCGCTCTGTAGGTAGTGTTCTGCAGTAGATAAACTAGCTCTCGCACTAGTGACAAAGATTATAAGTGGAGGGCCTGTATGTTTGTTAGAAATGATTTAGTACAATCAGCAACTAAACTTCCTGAGTTGACAGAATGATCTCATGTCTGCACTTTTTATCTTTATCATTCTATAATTAGATTTTCCTCCTTCTTGAAGTGTGCAAATAGCACTTCTGTTTTTTCCCCCATTTATATACATTAAAACTTAACATAACTTCAATTGGTAGTTATGAGGATTGTACTTTGATATCACTGTTGTCGTCTCTTGCTCTTTTTCATTGTAAGCAGTGGTGGCTCATAGTTCTATTACTCCTATCTCACCAGTTTCCATTTATTGTATTGCCATAGTTTCTTTCTCTGGGTTACTTGCATTGGATCTTAAGAAGAAGATCACAAAGAAAAGTTTTTTAACATGATGAAATGACCACAAACTAGAATAACAAAATGAAGAAAGCATGTGTGTTTGTTTTTTTCTGGCTTGGAGATTTTTCTTGGGTAAGGAGTTGGTAGCTTATAGTCACCAAGAATGTGATTCCAAGTACTAGGTACATCATGATGTGAAGTTGTTACCATATACTGGCTGTTACAATCATTTTATTTAATTTTCCAATGGAGGGGTGTCCAAATCTGAATAGCATTTTATATTAATTGGCATTCTGCCTGGCAATTTCAGAAGACAGGAAGGACTGACTGGGCATGGAGAGTGAATTACCCTTTGAACCATAAAGATAGTCGGGGTGAAACAGGATGGGGAAGTTTGCACATGTTGGTATTTATTTACTGGCTATATAAAGGACTTAATTCTGCCGGGCTCCAGCATGATCATTGTATTTGCATTACAAATTCTAAAGAAAATTTTAAAAAAATATATACTCACTTTAACTAAAATGAGCAAGTGGAAAAGCCATAAGGTGGTATACTGCCTTTGACCCCAAGCATTGTTTTGACCCCAGAAAAAGAGATGTGCCACTGACTCCATGAAGTCTATTAAGGACTTAACTGTTGCTATTGATTTATGTGGAAGGCTGCTAGAAACTGTGGTGATGAGTAAAAAGCAGTAAAAAGCCCTAAGATAAATATGCATACAAAGGGTCTGATTCTTTGAGGTGCTGGAGCCAGTGGAGCTTGAAGGCACCTTTCAGAAATGCTCATCACCTTGTAGGATTAGACCCATAATGCCCTTGATATGAGTGGGAGTTGTGTATTACTTGCCCAGTGAGTGGATATTTAGGCTTTTTAAGATACTTCCGTAGTTATGGTTGAAATAGCTTTCAGCTTAAAGAATGAATGAGGAAAAAACTGGGTGGGGTGACCATTCTGCTCAAAGCAGTGGCTGTTGAAAGAACACATTGTGCATGTTTTTTCCAGACCGTTCTTCTTTGAGAAATTGTTTTCAGTAATAAGAATCAAAAGGCAGAAGAAGCCATTCCTGATGGGCTGAAAGCTACTAAAATTACTTCCTTTCTCCTGTATAAAGAGGTCTATAAATCTTAAGGAAAAAGCTGATATGGTCTTAAAACTGTCCATGGCTCTTTCCACTTTCCAAGTGAAATTCCACATGTGAACTATTGGCTGCAATGAGCAACGTGCTGCCAAATTCTCTCTTTTTTTTTTTCCTGCCTTAAACTTACTGCCAAAAATGCTGGGTTTTGTTGTTGTTTTCTGCATTAACCTTATTGCCAAAACTCCTATTTTTCTTTTATTGCAAGTATGGCAGTCCAAAGGGCATTATCATTATTTGTCTCGAGCATGAGAATGGGTAGTTCTTACCAGCCGAACACATTTTATAAGGTACCTGTAAGGAATTCTGGAAATTTATGTTTGAGAGTGAAACATTTTCCTTAAGGCAATTTTTACAATTTTTCTTTATTACATCAGCGGGGATGAAAAAACTGTTCTGACCCTCTCTTCAAAGCCTCTTTTAAAGATGTTCTCCTTGTGTTGATATTTCTCTTAATTACAGTCTTTCATCTTTTTCCACACTTGATTTCTGAAGCTTCCCACATATGGCTGCACCAATAAAGGATCCTTCCCAAAGCAAAAGAGCACTCCACCTCTTCCCCCTCAGGCCCCACCCCTGCTCTGCCTTGTCCCTCAAGGCCCCACCCCCATTCCTCTTCCCCTCCCATCACTTGCTGCTCTCTCCACCTCCCTCCCCCACCAGCTGAGCAGGGCTCTAGGTATGGAGGGGGTGACTAGGGCAGCATGTTTGAGGAAGAGCCGCTTTCAGGGGGTGGAGTAACTGGGGCAGGACAGGGGGCAGCACACCAGGGGCTGGGCAGAAAGGAGGCTGAGAAGGGGGCCCAGGCAGTGAGCCCAGCCACTGACTCCACTCATCAAATGCCATGTGCTTCAGGATCCCTCCTCAGGTGTCAGCTACTGGTACCTCTTTCTGCTGGAGCCAGGCAGTTCCTGAGTGCTCCTCCAGCTCCAGCAGCAACTGCTCTTCCTGCCCTCCCAGCAACAGAACAGGTAATTGGACTTCTGGTGTCAGGTCAGTAGCACTGACTGGAGACTATCAGGTCCCCTTTTCGACCAGCCTTTCTAGTCCAGTACTGGACTCATGGCCACACTATACAGGACTCTCACCAAAAATGCCCTTCTCTTTTATAATGAGAGGATTCATTTTTATCTCCTTTTCCTTTGTGCTATACTCATGGACAATACGACTAGTAACAGCTGAAAATAATCATGATTAGTAGAGCCAGTGGAAAAAAAATTGAACATTTTCCTGTCAGAAAATTAGGTTTTGTCAAAATTGAAATTATCTGCAGTAAAAGATTTCAAGTTGACATTAATCTCTGCCTCTGCCTGAGCTGCCCCAGTGTCTCATGGGAGTTGCAGGTCTGGGTCCTTTGCACCCCCATTCTCCCCTATGGGCTATTACATCTCCCATAATGCATTGCAATCTCTCCGCTTGCTGGTATATATGCCAGTGGTTGGGAACCACTATTCTAACATATCAAGAGTCTAAGAATGGATTGGCTGCTCAGTTTGTGGTACAGGTGCAAATTCAAGATGGTCTAAAGCTGTGAAATTGGAATCTGTATTTCAGACACCACCAGAAAGTTTGGGATGTTCAGAGTCAGCATGTTGTTTTATTTGAACTGCATCCTACTGGTGCTCATTACTCTTTGAGTGCTACGCATAAATGTATATCTCTGTTTTGCCAATTCCTTTAAGTGCTTCACCAGTGTACTCTGTATCTCAAGAGATAGTGGTTTCACGGGCAGTATTTCAAGAACCAATGTGGAATCAATTTCAAGGGAGATTTGTGTTCTAGCTGGTAGGCTGAGCAGTTTATATTGGACATAAATGCTAATGGCAGAAAGCTTTTGACTGATGTATTTGTGGCAACACTAGTTCACTCTGGTCATCCTAATCTACCCAGTACAGTGATTGTATTTTTCCACCCCCCAAAAATACTGGTTGTATTCAATTATCTTGATATAAACCCTGCCTTCTCCAGGCTACTGCTTTGGGCAGCCACCAGATGTGAAAGCAAATGATAGTTAAATTCCCCAATATTATACCGAATTACTTTTCTCCTGTAGAAACTGAACATCAGTGAAAGCGGTAGGAGATTATCCTGTTTTCTTTTCAAATTAGGCATGCGGAGTTTTCATGAACTGCCACATAAAGGATCTGTGCTCTCCATTGTAGGATCAACTCTGCAAATTACCTGGCTTCTTTTAAATTTAGATAAAACCTCTTTTTTACATTTTTAAACATAGTAATTTAGATGGTATTGATTTAATTTTTGTCTTTTCTATTGGTTAATTCTATTGCGATTTAGTGTAAGGTTGTAAAACATGGCAATTTCATGTTTCCAAAGAAAAAAGTGCAGTCAAGAACAATTGTATAACCTTTGTTGTAATCACAGCAATTTTTTTTAACTTCCTGAGAGGCAAATGCTGTCATCTGTCCCCCAGTCTTTTACCCCCAGTGCTTCCAGTGGTCAAGTAAATGGTCTTTGCACAGGGAACTCACTGAGATTGGAGGGGATATGGAGAAACCCTCTTCCGCAGGAGCGGAGCCAGGCAGAATTCGGTGCCCTAGGCAGAATTCGGGGGGTGGCATTTTGTGCGCTCCCCATGGGGCGCGAGGGAGCTTCCAGTTCCACTCCCATCGCGCCGCCGAAGAAGGACCCTCCGCCGAAATGCTGCAGGCGACAGCGGCAGTCATCATGCTGCTCAATTGCCTGCCGCTGTTTTCCGCGGCGCGTCAGCAGAAGGTTCTTCTTCGGCGGCGCAACGGAAGCGGAACCGGAAGCTCCCGTGTGCCCCGTGGGGAGTGCACAAAATGCCGTCCCCCCGAATCCTGGTGCCCTAGGCAACCGCCGAGGGTCGCTAATGGAAGCGCCGGCCCTGCTCTTCCCACCTCGAGCATCAAACTCATTGGCACATTGTAGTGCCGGTGTAGCTGCTATGGGGTTAGTACTGTAGCCCACAGCTATAGTAAGTTGGGAGTCTTTTCACGTGGGTGTGCATCGCTGCAGATATTCGAGTCAGTCCTCTCTTCTGAGCGAGAAAGTTGCAGCGCTGTAAAGTGCCAGTGTAGCCAAGGCCTTTGAAACACCTGGAGAGACAAGGGTGCAGACTCCCTGTGTCACAAATGATAATTCAGCATTTCTTCTTAAGGAAGACTTTGCAAAGAATATTATGTAAATAAACTCATATAACATGCATGCATGGTTGTTTGAGGCCAATTTCCTTATGACATTCCTAGTGTTCTTTTCCATGCCCAGAGTCATTTTGCCTAGCTAAAAGCTGGGCGGCCTCCTCATCTTCATTTGTTTGCTTAGACCAGAATGTCACCATAATTTGTCTGTGAACAAACGTCGCCACGAGAATGAATTATAATCTACTCATCAGACAATAATAACTTTATTCATTCAAAAGGTTGTAAAAGATGATAGTGGAGGAAGTTCCTGTTTTTCCCCTAATATACTATAATGAGCATATTTTCCGAAAAGATTTAATAAAAAATAATCAAAGGATGTCTAGTTAATTTAAAGGAGAATGAAGAATATGTTTGAAATTAACGAATTCCCATTCCAAATAAAGAATTGGACTTAGGTACAAACCAGCATGGCTTTCATAAAGGAAAGTTGTGATTCTGCTATTCTAGTAGAATTCTCTGAGGGAGTCAACAAAACAGTGGAAAGAACAAAGATGGTTGATATTGTTAATGTGGACTTCAAAAAATCTTTGACAGTCTTTCACAAGAGGCTGTTAAGGAAACTGTAGTCTCTGTAAGTGAATTAAATGTCTGTCATTGGTTAGGGCTGAGAGAGTAAAAAAAAAGGAATAAATGGTCATTTTTTAAATGTAAGGATCCATTCCCAATCCAACACTAGAACTGGTGTTTAACTTAATTATTTGAATAAGGAGGTAAACAGTGAAGTAGTAACATTCACAAATGATACAAAACTCTTCATGGTAGTGAATCTGTGAGGAACCTCTGAAGAACTGTTGATTGGTATATCTGAGTACTGTGGCAGAAGAAATGAATTGTATGTGAGTGCAAGGTGATGCATGTTGAAAGGAAAGGTTTGAGCTACTTACACATGTTGATGAGTGTAAATTGGGTAACTGTTAAGGAAAAAAAGATGTCGATGTCACTGTGCACAGCTCAGTGAAAACATCTGCTCAATGTGCAGTAGCAGCCAAAAAAGCAAACAGGATGTTAGGTTGTATTAAGAATGGGACAGCTAATACTCAACATATTATAAAATTATATAAATTGATGATACATCCTGAACATGAATAATGTGTTTTAATTCCAGACACCCGTTTTAAACAAAATAAATAATTAATAGAAATACAAATGGTCCAAGAAGGGCAACAAAACTGATTAAAGGCATAGAAAGGCTTCCTCAGGAAGAGAGATTAAAGGGGTTAACCATACGGTTTAGAGAGGAACATAAGAGGATATGCTAGAGGTAAGTAAGGTAATGAATAGTGTAAAGAAGGTCAACCAGGAGTTGCTATTTACCTCTGCTCATACTCATAGAACAGGGGTTTCTCCATCAGGATGGTCACAAACAGGTTTCAAAGTATTACAATCGCCCGTTCACATCTTTTCATTAAAAAAAATGCTGCTGGTCCTTATGATTGTGGTGGTAACTTCTAAAATGTGAACGAAGCATAAACCAATGCAGTGCTGCCTGCTTGAATCTGCAGACAGCCTGAAACAATAGCTGTAAAATAGGGGTTCTTAAACCTTGGGGTTGCCTTGTTCTCTACTGAGTATAGGCAAGCTGTGATTATTTTTTTTTGAAGGCTAGTTCTTTGGCCAAATTTGCATAGGGAAGGCAAAAAATACATCCCTGGGACTAGGGTGCGGTGACCTCCTGTGCCAAATTCCAAGTCTCTTTTCCAAAGCATAGAGGTGCTAGAGCAGGGGTGGGCAAACGTTTTGGCCTGAGGGCCAAATCTGGGTATAGAAATTGTATAACCGGCCATGAATGCTCACGAAATTGGGGTTGGGGTGCGGGAGGAGGTGAAGGCTCTGGTTGGGGGTGCAGGCTCCTAGGTGAGTCCAGAAATGAGGAGTTTGGAGTGTGGGAGGGGGCGCCAGGGTGCAGGGGGGGATCAGGGCTCCGGCTGGGGATGCGGACTCTGGGGTGGGGCTGGGGATGAGGAGTTTGGGGTGTAGGAGGGTGCTCCGGGCTGGGACCAAGGGGTTTGGAGAACAGGAGGGGGATCGGGGTTGGGGCACAGGGGGAGGCTCAAGGGTGCAGGCTCTGGGCGGCGTTTACCTAAAGCAGCTCTTGGAAGCAGCAGCATGTCCTTTCTCCGGCTCCTACAGGGAGGCGTGGCCAGGCAGCTCTGCTGCGTGCTGCGCCCTCCACAGGCACCGCCCCCACAGCTCCCATTGGCTGCAGTTCCTGGCCAATGGGAACTGTGGGGGCAGTGCTTGGGGCAGGGGCAGCGTGGAGCCCCCTGGATGCCCCTTTACGTAGAAGCCAGAGGGGGGCCATGCTGCTGCTTCCAGGAGCCGTGCGGAGCAACCCCCGACCCTGCTCTCCGGCTGGAGTGCCGGAGTGGGGCAAGTCCCAGACCCCACTCCCCAGCAGGAGTTCAAGGGCTGGATTAAAATGGCTGGCAGGCTGAATCCGGCCCACAGGCCGTACTTTGCCCTCTCATGTGCATTTAATTCTTAATTAAATGGATGTAAGAATATTATTTAACATGGGGAAAAACAATGTATTTTCCCCTAATCTTGTTCTTGGAAATTAAAATTCCCTCCCCCCCCCCGAAAAAAAAATCAGCCTCAGGCAGACACTCAGCATGGAAAATTTGATGTGATGGGGTGTTTAAGCCACACATTGGCTACCCATGGGTTAGCAGGCCCCTGAGCCCAATTAGGCCCTGGGTGGTACTTAATTATTTTAGCCATAATTAGTGATGAAACCCAGCTGTGAAGGAGCTGGGTCTTCATAAAGGAAGGAGCTCAGGGCAGTGGGGGAAAAAAGGCCAGCAAGAGAGAGTGCTGTATTTCCTCTCTCTGTCTAAAGGCAGAGAGAAGCCTGGAGGCAGAACCATGGGGTTCTAAGTCAGGTGGGAGGCTGGGGGCAGTGAAGCCTGGGATCAGAGGTGAGTTGTCCTGAGCCAGGAGGAAGCTGGAAGCAGTGAAGCCCAAGAACCAGTGACAGTAGGGGCATTTGGACTGAAGTTTGAGGCGCTACAGTGACTCTCTTGATACTAGGGTAGTAGAGACTGACGGGGAACAAGAAGGCTCCTGCAGGGCTAGGAAGCCTGTGCAGAGTAGGGGCAGAAGAAATGAAGACACAGGATTGGATCAAGCTACTGTGGCTGACTCTGAACAAGGGCTGGAACCAGACTCTGGGGAGAAGCCTGAGGAGGTGTTGCTCATTGCAAAAGGCCCAGGAAGGGGCTGTGGAAAAGGCCTGATGAAAGGCAAATGGTGGAAAGGAGTCCAGGGAGTCAGCGGCAAGATGTCTGATAAGGCAGAACTTGGTTGCTTTTCCTAGGGTCCCTGGCCTGGAACCCAGTGTAGTAGGGAGAGCCTGGGCTCCTCTACCAGCCACTGAGGAAGGTGGTAATTTGAGGTTTCTGAGAAGGGAATAAAAATGAATGAAGATCCTGAGAGAAGAATGTGAGGACTACAGGGCCCAGAGTCAGGGTCAAAGATCTGTTTGAGAGGATGTAGGACTTGTTTGGAAAGAGCTGCTATCCTACATGCAGCCACAAGTGGGTGCAGCAGCAGTGAGTTTACTTTTCTACTAGCATCTTATAATATAAGTTTTAAGGTTGTCCAAACTTTGTGTTGCTACTTGCGCCACCTATAATGTGTGTGTGCGAGACCTTTAAAGGACATTGTATTTTTAGATTTATAGCAGACTTCATGCATTCTAATGCTGATCAAGAGGCACAACTAATGTCTGCTACAGAGATATTTATATAACACAGTATGTGTTTGGCACAAAATGCAGAGGATATTACAAGGTTGCAGTCATATGACATACCTGTAGAAAATAAAATTCTAAAAAAGCCTCTTCCCAAAAATACATGAAAAATATTATGAACTTGTGGAAACTGCTAGCCTTGTATGTAATTCCAGTCCATGATAACAGAAGAGGGGAAATTTGGAGGTAACCATTAAGGGAGTTCGGACAGCAGGTAAAACGTGGTTGTGTTTTGATCCCCAACGAGTGACACCTGAGAAATATTCCAAAGAGTTACAGAGTTTTCTGTGGGATTTGCTATTTTAATATAAACAGCATTGCTTGTTGCCAAGAAACTGTAATGACAGGCGATGCCATTGTTTGTCTCCTTCCTTTTCTCTAAGGTCACAGTTTTGTGTAAGAACTTAGTACAAACAGTCTGCAAATAGCCTGGAACAACAGCTTTGAGAAAAGTATGAACTGCCCCTATTCCTCTCAATGAGGTGTTAATTCTGAATCCCACCTCTGACAAGTCAAATCTCCACATTAACTATTGCACTGATAATCGCTTTAGCAGAAACATCAAGCCACAGTGCTTTACCCTTCATTGTTGGAATTAGCAGGAAGGGGCAGGTGGGGGGCTCCTGCCCCCCTCCTGAGTTTTGTACAGGAGGTCTGCTTGTGGCACGCATCCTAGCCCTGAGGCGGAGCTCTGAACTGCAGCACAGTCTGCGTGTGGAATGTGAGTTCTGCTGGGGAGAGGTGCTGCTCCCAGGTTGTGCCTGTGGGATAGGGAGTCAGTATTTTGTTTACAAACAGAGGCAGGTTGATCAAAATAAAACAGGGCTGGTAATTAAATTAGGGATCTAGAAGTCATTAGATTAGCCTGTAAAATAGGAATCCCTCTGCAGAGAGAATGCAGGGGACTCAGGAAAAAATACAGCCAATCCCTCTTAGCCAAGGTTACATTCAGAAAAGAAGGAGATATGAGGGGGATAGATGAAAAAAAGGGGCCAAAACTAAGGGAAGGGATAACAGTGGTATAGAGACATTCCTACTCTACCTGTGGTATTTATGTGGCCCCCTCACCGTAGTATCTGAGCGCCTCACAATGTCTAACCTATTTCTCCTCACAGCCCCTTGGTGAGGTAGAGCAGTGCTGTTATCCCCATTGTACAGATGGGGTACTGAGACACAGACTGACTAAAGGCCAGATTTTCAAGGGTATTTAGGCACGTAGTGGGATTTTCAAAAGCACCTAGAAGATTAGATGTTTTGTAAACACCACTAGATGCCTGGTTGCATCTTTGGGTGCCTAAAAGGCTTTGAAACTCTGTCCCTAAGGCACTAGCCAGAGATCATACAGGAAGTCCATGGGCAGAGTAGAACCCAGGTCTTTCAGGGCTTAGCTGATCCAGTGGATAGGGAGCTATCTCTCTGCTGTATGATGGAGGAAAAAGAGGACTCTGATAAATGGGAGCAAAACTAAGGTGGTCAGTTCTCTGAGACTCCAGGAAGTGGTCCCAGGCGACTGGGAAGGATGTCATGGTTGAGAAGCATGAAAAACAGCACAGGGAGCAGGAAGGATGAAGAAAGAGAACAAGATGAAAGGAGATCACTTAACCCCCAGCGGGTGGCAGGTTCTGCCCAGTGCTGGGCGGTAGAGCAATAGCTGCTGTGAAATTTTACATTTTAACTGAAAACCATTTTGTTTTGTCATTTTTTGTTTTGAATTTGAGAATAGGAAGGAATGAGAAAGTGTCATATGAGGCCAATTCCAGAACAAGAACAGAAATTGCATCCACAGTGTCCATAAAGTTGACAATTATTGTCATGATTTGTATTATTCTCTGGGCACATCTGTGTGCTCAGCACTCTTCAGAATATGCCAGAAAATATAGCCTCTGAGCCAAGGCATATACAATATGTAGCCCTGGGTAAGACTGCTCAGATATTTAAGTATGAAGTGTATAGTTATAGAGCACATGTTAATATCTATGAGTGGAAGTGGTGATGGCAATAGAAGTTTTGCCTGATTAAGGACTGGAAGATTTGACCCTCCAACTTTTTTTTGAGCTGCCCAGAGCTCCTGTGCCTGTTTTGGTTTCCTTTTCTGCCTGCAGTGGCCTTGATATACCTCAGAGGACTCATTTTTCCCCCTCAACTTTAAAATGTGTAATTTTCTTGGTATTTGGTTTTAAATATTCTCTTGTGAGAACTGCAACTCAATCACTGTGTTTAAGAGCCTTCTGGAAAGTAACTAGCCTTTAGCCTTTAAACAAAAGTGAAAGCAGTGTTGCCAACTCCTCATAATTTGGTGATGAGTCTCTTGATAATTATTGCTTTCCTTAAAGCCCCAGCTCCTGGAATCAAGTGGAGATGTGGTGATTTCAGCCTTCATTATTAAAGAAAAAGTAACTTTCTAGCCCTTGTGGCTGTGAAGAAAGCTTCAAAATGTGACCTCAGTGCACCCCAAAGTCTCAAAAAGAACACCAAATCTATTATTTTTACATAATCTCATGATTTTTAAGCCAATCTTGTAATGTTTGGTGAGCCTGACTCATGATTTTGAACACTTGGGGTTAGCAATACTGTGAAAGTGACTTGAAAGTTTCATTCCTGTTTAGTCAGTTTCTAGACTATTATTTATAGTATGGTAACACCCCTAGAGCCCAAAGAAGGTGCAGTATAAATTTACAGGGCCTTGCCCTAGTAGGATGTTTCCAAAAGCTAAACGATCTATTCCTTGGTGAACTGTAAAAAGTAAGTAGCCTAAATGATGGAAAGTAATCTAGATTTTTCTACAGTTATTTCAGTTGTGTTCAAGAGTCAATAACAAAGAATATACATTAAAATTTTAAACCTAACCAGTGTCCCCTAAATGACTTGACAAAAGATGTCAGAACATGCTAGTGTTAGAGCTGAGTGGGTCTAATATTCATTTGTCTTTCTTTATATAGGATTTGGATACAGTGCTCTTGTGACCTAATTTCTAAGTTGTTATCTGCAAAAAAACTAGAGTTTTCAGGAACCTAATTGGCCTCTGGAATCACGATTAAATTCCTTCTCCCCCTTACCAAAATCTGAAATGGCGCCCATGGGATTTAGTAATAGATTTTGTAGTGAAATGCAGCAGGTCAGGTTGTTGGAGAAGATGGAATTCAAACTTCTCTTCCTACAAATTTAAAGTTATCTCCATCCTTGCACATAAGGGGAAAAGGAAGAGGAGATTCATTCTCTCTCTGGTATGAGAGTCTTCATTGCTTGGTAACCAAATTCGCCTACAATGCCTCCTCTAATGCCAGAATCCCTAACAGTCCCCTATTCTGCTGTCAAACCTCCAACTTCTCTTTTCTTTTCCCCAGCAACTTCTACAATGCACACACTCACTTTCAATTTGAAATAGAATATCTGGGCAGTATAAAATCTCTTAAATTTGATACAAAAAATGATCAATCTGAGGAATATTGTACTGATTTGGATGTGTGTTGGCAGGCACAGTGAAGAGCTATTGTCCTATATAGCATAGAAAATGTGGGCCATGACCCAGGGTTGTAAGAAGTGACTAGTGATTTTGCACGATCCAATTTTTGGGTTCCCAACTTGAATCACCATGAAGGGGTCTCATTTTCCAAGTCTGTATGCTCAGCACTTATTGAAAATCAGGCCTCTTCATGATGGCTCAAGCTGGGCATCCAAAAAACCCAAAGCATCCAAAATCTTGCAGTTGCCTATAGTCTGTGCGGCAGGATCAATGTAGAGTTATGGCTGAATGAAATAAATTGATACTAATGAGAGATGGGAGATTTAAGTAGAGTAATAACTTCCACCCATAGCTTTCTAGATAGATAGCTGATGAGTATGTTTATGTACATTCATTTTCTCTGCCCCTTTCTTACGTGTATCTAAGTTGACTGGAGTTTATAGTTAATGTTGCTCACTGAAGTGTGAAAAGGACAACACGGAATTAATTTCTATTAGAAGTCATTCTTTCACCTCAAGCATAGCTTCCAAGTTTCATGTAATATAATGTGTGGCATTTCTAACTAGTATGAACAAGCTCCTGATTTCCTCCTCAGGGTCCCTTGAGCAGTGGAAGCAGGTGTGCGTGTGGATGGCAGGAGCTTGTCTCCTGCACCTCTCATTGATGGAGAAAGTTTGGAAGAGAATGGCAGCTGTAAAGAGCCATGGTGTTTGGGGGAGTGGCAGAGGACAGGGATATGATTGATCAAGAAGCCTAGGATAGACAAAGGTTGGGTTTGTTGGAGGTGGGGTAGGAACCTGTGTGGGTAGTTTGGGAGGGGTTAGGAGAGCCTGGAGCAGCCTGGTTATGGAATTGCCCCATCCCATCAACATACAGCCAGGGAAGCAATGAGAGTGGAAGAAAAAAGTCAGCATAGCTGCCTGCAGTTTCTGCACCATGTACTCCTGAGGGAATTCTGTGCCATTGTCTTCCTGCTTGCATTAGAATCCAGCGCGGGTGATGGTAGATGCAACGTGGCTCTGAAATGTGTGATTATCAAGCAGTTGCATGAAAACAAGTGAGGGTTGGAATGAATTCAAGTCTAGTCTTGTTTTTTTGTTTTGTTTTTTAATGTAGATCATATTTAACTCTCTTTAACTCTTCTCTTTTCTCCAGTTGTAAGAAAAAGTCCACATACCCTCCAATAACTCACCTGACTAGGAAAAGTGAGTTTTGTTACCATCAAGCAACTCACAATGCCTTTTATGCAAAGTGGATATACTATTTCAGGTCACATGATCTGATTTCCAGTCCTATCTGAGATGTAAAGTAGCTAGCTTTTTAAGGGAGAAGACCTGATAGAGAGCAGCATATCTGTGCCAACAGGGTTGCCACTAATAGTGAGGTTACTCTCTTTCAGTGGCTTTTAACAAATATTGTAAAAACAGTTTTCCTTTGATAGAGGATTGTTATTTCCAGTGGGGAAGATGGGTACAGTGCTCCACAGAACATGTTTATAAATAGTATCAGCTGTATCAATTCTATTTTTCAGGGAAGAGTCACAGTGTCACTAAAGATTTTATCACCTATGTCAGCTGGTAAGCAGGTCACTCAAAATTTTTACATCAGGTTTACAAAGGCCAAATAATGCCTTGGCTTTGTTCTTAGATGATTTCTAGACCTTCATGATAACTATTTCCAGATCTGCAGTAGAATGCTACATAAAATTAATCACATACCTGTTTAGTTACCGTGTGAATGACGTATGCATGGAAAGACTGCATGTTGTGGCTGATGTTTTGCTTAGGGACATATGCAGCATCATTCCATTGCCCAAATTGTTTTTTACTGTTTTAAACTCGTAACTGCACAGCTATTGCTCCAGTTTGTGCAATGACACTGTTTGATGACTATGTAGTAGTACAATGCAGAGTCAATTTTAATATGCTAGTGTTATCTAAAAGGTGATCTAAGGTACATGCTGGTTATAAACATGGATAAACAATAATAACAGACACAAAAAATGATGGTCATACTGGAAGTGGACTTACATTTTAGTCATAGCATATAACAAATAAAATAAACAGGTTGTACCAAACTTTTAGCCTGTCTTGGTCTCATGTATTCTGCTGTAAATCAGGAGCAATATTACTGAAGTAATTGGAGTTACAGTAGTACAAAACTGATATAAATGAATGGACAGTTAGGTCAACTAGGGATGACTAAATCAAAGCTCAAAATAAGAGAAGTATGGTTTTTTTGCTTAAGACAAATGTAATCTCGTGCAGCACAGTTCATGACTTCAGATACCATATTGAGGCATTGGGGCTACATTGGTATACAAATCCATATGGATGACCTGTCTAATTCACACCGGATTCAGTAAGGGCTTGGCTACACTTGCGAGTTACAGCACAATAAAGGAGCCCCGGGTGCCCTCGCTTACTACCCATCCGCACTGGCAAGGCATGTAGAGCGCTCTGACTCTGCAGCTACAGCGCTGCTGGTACTCCACCTCGGCGAGTGGAATAATGTTTGCTGCGTCCATGCTGGAGCGCTGCAGCGCCAGCGTGGATGAGGTGTTGCATTACTGCGCTCTGATCAGCTTCTGGAAACGTCCCATAATCCCCTTAAGTCAAGTGACATGTGTCTGACGAAGAGGGTATTCACCCACGAAAGCTTATGCTCCAATACATCTGTTAGTCTTTAAGGTGCCACAGGATTCATTGTTGCTTTTTACAGATCCAGACTAACATGGCTATCCCTTTGATACTTAAGTCAAGTGGCCACTCTTGTCATTGTTTTGAATCATTGTAAGAATGCGGATATGCCGTTTGAAAGCTCTGTTTCTGACAGCCGGGAATGGTGTGTGTGTGTGTGTGAGAGGGGCGTGGGGGGGATGGGGAGGTCTGCTGCTGTCTGAACTTACAAGACAGCATGCTGACATGCTCTCAGCCCCCCCCAAACCCAATCTCTCTCCCAGGGCCACCCAGAGGATTCAGGGGACCTGGGGTCTTCGGCGGCAGGGGGCCCCCGCTTCGGCGGTAATTCGGCAGCGGGGGTCCTTCTGCTCCGGGACCCGCTGCCAAAGCGCCCTGAAGACCCACGGCGGGGGCCCCCCCGCCGCCGAATTGCCACCAAAGACCTGGCACTTCGGCAGCGGGTCCCGCTTTGGCGGTAATTCGGTGGCAGGGGGCCCCCGCCGCGGGTCTTCGGGGCGCTTCGGCAGCGGGTCCTGGAGCAGAAGGTCCCCCCACCGCCATATTACCACCGAAGACCCAGAGTGAAGGACCCCGCTCCAGGGGCCCCGAAAACTCTCGTGCCCCACTTGCCCCCCCCCTCTGGGCGGCCCTGCTCTCTCCCCCCATATACACGCAACACACTCCCTGTCACATTCCATCCCATCCCCCATTTGAAAAGCACGTTGCAGTCACTTGCATGCTGGGATAGCTGCCCATAATGCACCACTCCCAATGCCGCTGCAAGTGCTGCAAATGTGGCCACGCCAGTGTGCAAGCAGCTGTCAGTGTGGACAGACTGCAGCGCTTTCCCTACTGTGGTCTCCGAAGATGGGTTTAACTCACAGCACTCTACGTCTGCAAGTGTAGCCATGTCCTAAGATACATAAGCATGTGCCGGTACTACTTACAAGCTCAAAATTAGGAATACGCTTAAATATCTTGCTGAATTAGGGCCTAACAGTTAGATCTTGCTTTAGAAAAAAGCCCTAAATTGAGCTTGTTGAAGGCAACCCAGAGAATAAAAGGTTGCTGAAATTAAAATGTTTCAGTCAGTATCCAGAAAACTTCTCCTGAGCCACTACACTAGTTGTGTTTCTGATATAAAATATGAATCCTTCACTAAGATATTGTCAGTGTTGTCTTTTAAAAAAATTAATAAAAAAAACCTATGCCCACAAAAACCTCCACTTACGAATGAAGGGCACAGCCCTAAGACAAAAGGACAGTCATCTAAACAAGCAATGTAGAGAGAAGATTTGTGAACATCTGTTGAATTCCATATCTCATCTGTACTCAGCTGTAAACCATTTAACAGCACCTGTGCTTTAATGTCTTTGAAGAAAGCTGGCAGCACAGAGGGAAAGATCCCTTGATGTGTGCAGTAAGCAGGTAAGTTTAAAAGCTAATGCCCCCTGTGCATCCCCACCTCCCCCATCGTTTTAAAGATGTTTTGGAACTCTTTCAGTCATCACGAGACAGCTCTCCTTTAGCTGAACAGTGTTTTAGAAACAAATCTGGTGCTCGGTCAGCACTAAGTAGGATGTGAAACCACAACGATTTTATTAACAAAATAACGCAATAAAATAGAACCTAATTTTATAATCACTCTTTTATCAGCTGGGTTCTTTTTAACTCTGGTAAACAAAGGAAGTACAAAGACTCAGTACAGTACACACAACGGGTCAAATTTTGCTTTCAGTTAAATAGCTTCAACCTTACTTGAAGTTAATGAGGTGGTACCTGTGTGACTGAAAGCAGAATATGGCACAGTCTGTATATGTTATTTGGGAAAACTTTCTCTTCTGTACTTCTCTAGTATTCAATACGTTTCTGCCTCATATCAACCATCTGTGTTAGAGCTGCACAGTCTAGATGCACGCAGCCCCTTTTCCCAGCAACATGCATTTCCCCTCTCAAGTTGGCTGCCAGTATCATAAATGCTGTTGACCATGAATTAAGCTTTGACACATCTGCCAAGAAGGTTGGCTTCCATGGAGTATGTAAATTAATGATTTTGTAAGTAATACTTTAAAATGAAAGGTTATTCTACAGTTTGTCTTAGACACTTATCAATAAGTCATTTTGTTTGTTTGTCTTTTCTATATTATTATTATTATTACCACAAGCCTGGACAAAAGATTGTCTATTCTCAGACCTCTGGACAAAGGAAGAGGTCTTACTCATTGACTAAAGGTTATTTTTACTACTAAAATAATGTGATGTGTTATGACTTCCCTTTGCAAGTTTTTAAGTTAGTTCTTTGAGCTATTTAGCATGTAACAGTTTGGAAACTAAAGGATACATTTTAAATTTACAACTCCAGAAAACAGCTTCACCAGCTGGATGGAAGAACAGTCTCTCTAATGGGCCTTTGTAAAAAAGGAAGGGGAATAATTGAATTTGTAAAGTGTAAGAAAATGGCAGAAACTCCCTTAATGACAGTGTCCTCTTGTCCTCCAATTTGAAGGTGTCCTTCAAATTGACAAAGGCCCATTGATAGTCATATGGGGTAGAACTTCCAAAAGTGCCACAAAAGATGTTTTCACTGCAGAGTTAACTCAGGTGATTGGCACCCAGATTAGCATAGCCTGGGTATGAGCCACTACACCTCAAAGCTATACCTGAATTGCTGTCCTTGCTGGTGCTGCACTCATCTGTGTGTGTTGATAGGACTTCTGGGGGCATATCCCAGGGTTCTTTGTGCTCCAGTAAGCTGAGACACTTTTTGATTCTTTCCCAGAGAATTTTGGGTGAACCCCTGTCCTCTGGCGTGCAGGGGGAATGGCGGGAAGGCACTGAAGGACTATCAGCACTTAAGTGGTTTAGCCTGTGTTCACACTGCAACAGACAGGTTGCCGGTCTGAGTGAAAGCCTGTACCCCCAGATGATCCAGATAGCCTGGCTTGAAAGCACCACCAAACTCAGGTGAGAGGGCTAGAGCAATAGCCAAGTAAGCGCCAGAGTTAACTCTGCAATGAAGACATACCTTCAGGGTATGTCTACACTGCAATTAGACACCTGCAGCTGGCCTGACTCAGGGTACGTTTACACTTACCTTCCCGGTCGATGCGGTGAGTTCGACTTCTCGGAGTTCGAACTATCGCGTCTGATCTAGACGCAATAGTTCGAACTCCGGAAGCGCTGTGGTCGACTCTGGTACTCCACCACTGCAAACGGCGGTGGCGGAGTCGACGGGGGAGCCGCGGAGTTCGACCCTGCCGTGTCTGGACGGGTAAGTAGGTCGAACTAGGGTACTTCGAATTCAGTTACGCTATTCACGAAGCTGAATTTGCGTACCCTAGTTCGACCCCCCTTCTTAGTGCAGACCAGGCCTCAGGCTCACAGTCTTGGGCTAAGGGACTGTGTAACTGCAGTGTTGTTATTCGGGCTAAGGGAGCCTCCCACCTTGCAGGGTCCTAGAGCCCAGGCTGCAGCCTGAGCCTGAACATCTACATTGCAGTTAAACAGTCCACTAGCCGGAGCCCTGGGAGCTCAAGCCAGCAGGCAAAAGGCAGCCACAGGTTTTTAATTGCAGGGTAGACATACCCTCAGTGACATAGGTGCCTCAGTCCCATTTTCAAAGATGACCTAGGGCTGTCAATGAACCTCCCCCCGCAGATTGGATGTAATTGCTGCCTTCAAATGGGAGGAATAAGCATACACTGTATACATTGTGTCATAGAAATAAATTAAAATAGACTTAAAATCATACTTCTGTATGAAAAATTTGGATTTTTTTTCTTTATATGACAGCACTTAGTGTATAATCCATTTCACTGCTTCCACGGTCTTGTCAGTCACTTTTACCCTAGCTAAGAAGAAACTTATAAATACCCAACAGGGAAGCAGAAAAATCCTTGATAAAGTTTTTTTGGTGTTTTTAAAAGGAAGTTTCTGTAAAAAAAAAATGGTGGTCCTACTATTTAGAGGGTGCCCAATCAGAATGTAGATTTAAAAAAAAAAAGTCTTGTGTCCCTTTAATATGATTCTGATCTTAAAATGATTGGATCACCTGAACATATGCCTTTCAAGGCATTGCCTCAAGGGTGACCAAGGAAACTTATGTAGATTCAAGAGCAACTCTTCTGTCTGACAAAAGCCCATATCCTGGGATGAAGGCTGAACAGGAATTGACTATTCCCTGCCAATCTGCTTGTCATGGAAACAGATCTCTCGAACTCTGTCACTAATCCAGGCAACAAGAAAGGGCAAGGAATAGTTTCTGAATAGTCTCTCATCTGTGAACTAGTTGGTAAGCTGCAGCCATGATACCACTGAGGTAAAGTTATTTAAAAACTAGTGTTAATTAGATCAGCAAGTGTTGGTTGCAGAAAGCACATCCCTCCAATCTGTGTAGCTGACCTTTAGGTGTAATATTAAAACACATCTTCTCTAGTGAACAGTTTCTCCTTCTTACTTTTTAAATCTTGTCGTCATTGCTGTGTGTCTCCAGATAATGATAGAAAATTACCAACATTCGAAATGAGTCAGAGTATTCTTTGTTCTGAAAGTATCTGTTAATATTTTTTTCTTCATAGCCCTTGGGGTTTTTAGATGGTTTTTCTGTTGTATGTAGTTTTTAGCTCATCAGGCCAATGGAAAAGAAATCTCTCTGTCTGGAAGGAATTTTAAGGTGACTGATAACAGTGTGATCTTGAAATATCATTCCCCACCATTAATAAAGATATTGGTCTAAATGATTTTGTCTTCTTTTCCTGATGCATGTTGTTCTGATTTATCTGAAGTCCGAAAAAAAATGCAAAATATTTTATGGATTTGAAAGCATTAGATTTAAAGTAAAACATTTAAGAATGTGAAACTGAGAGAGCAGCACAAACTTAGTGGAAAATAATCCAATATATATGCTTTGGACTAAATGCACGAAACTATGCAGATTTTTAGCAGCTGAGGATTTGGCCTTTTAATTCCAGAATACATGTACACTAATGCAATGAGAATGTATAACAGGTTTGTGAAAGAAGCAGCTCGAGTTATTTGCAATCCGATACAAGTGACTCTGATTGAAGTCAGTAGGAGTTGCTGTGGTGGAAGAATAGGGCTCTGCACAAATGAGTTTTCATTTTCAGAAGTGCACAGCACCCATGATTTCAGCTGAAGTCAGTGGAAGCTGCAGGTGCTCAATTAGGGTTGCCATCTGTCCAAGTTTTCCTGGGATTGCCCCTTGTTTGAGGTAGCTTTCCTGGGAAATCTGTAAGAGTGCTCAGTACGTTCTGCCAGCTGTCCAGTTTTATAGGCTCAGGATCATCCCAGGTGTCCCCCCCCCCTTTTTAATGCTTGAAAAGAGCAACCCTATGTTCAGTCAGTACCTGTGAAAATCAGGATCGGAATGCCCATCAGATATCTAACATAACTGCACTTCTGACTGTGTTCCATTTAAGTTTATATATACATTTTGTTACATTAGTTTAAAAGTTTTGTTCTAAAGTGCAATTACTAATAGAAATATCTTACATAAAAAACCCATGAGCATATTACAAAAGAATACCTATTTGAAATGTTTAGATCTATTACTTTCTCTTCCCACAGTTGCTTTATGAGCATTTACCTGGATTTTATTTTTATATAGAATAACTGCATATTTAGTACATTCATCTGTTAATCAAATTATTTTTTTATAAATGCTAAATTTAATAACTATAATCAGTCCACATGTTTGTGTTTGAAATGTAATATATACCATAGCTATACAAAGGAGAATCAGCATTCAGCATTCACAAATACACTTAATTGTAAGAGCTTTCTTGGTTGCTTTCTGGTATATATCATGGTCTGTTATTGTTTAACCTCAGCTGTTAATGTGAGTCTGAGTACATGATAATTTTTTTTATTTTAAATTTATTTGAACTGGGGATTTTTTGGCTGGAAGAAAAACTTTAGACATCAAACAAACATTTAAAGAAATCCCTGGCATCTGCAACCTAGCTAACAATCAGTTTGCTCTATATTAACAAGCACACAGTGCCACCCTATGGACATAAAGTAAATGAAATCAGAGCTGGTGTAATGATGGCTTTGAGGTTCACCATATTAAGGGAATTTTTGTTTATTTGCCCTTCTGTGTTATATTAATGGCAAATTATGCATTTCTGAGGTTTATTTCAGCCCAATAAGTTTATACAATGCTCCAGCTTTCAAAATGTTTGTGATTAACTTTTTAAATTGTATTTTCTAAATGTTAAAGTGCAATGCTAAAAAGTTTGTTAAAATCCTTGCCTTTCTTGCAGATGTGACACCTCACATGGTGAAAACATTACAACTGAAAGAACCTTAAAAAACCCAATTTACATTTATTCTGGTTGTTTTACTGTTGTGCATCTCTCACCCGTGTGAGATGGGGTGTTCACCCCACAGAAGACTTGAAGGTGGCTAGGTGGGCCAAGTAACGGCCTAGGCTGCAACTGAGGAAAAGCCAGGGCGTAATGAGGGTTTAATTAAAGAGGAAGCTCAGCTGGACAGGAACAGAAGGGGCCTGTATAATGGCTGGTAACTGAGAGTAGAAGGGGGTGGCAGAGAGACTGCATTCACTCTGAGGTGGAGAGAAGGTATGGAAGGTAGGAAGTAGCTCAGGGTTACAGCAGTAAGATTCAGGACTATGCAGACCTTGACTGCTTGTTGTAGGGTCCCTGGGCTGGAACCCAGTGTAGTGGGTGGGCCTGGCTGCCCCTACCCTACCATCCCCTGGGCAGTAGTGCCGTTAAGGAGCAGTGAGAGGAAGGTATGTCTGGGACAATGGGTCCCGAGAGACTGATACCCTGGAGCACTACAGTGGCCTGAAGGGGAGCAGTCGAGTCCCAAGCGAGCAAGACCGTGAGAATGACAGAGTGAGCCACCACAGGAGGAACGTCAGCCTGGAAGAGCGAATCCCCAGAGAAACCAGGAGGCAGGTGCCTTCCCATGGTGAGTAGAGTACCCCGTGACACCGTATCAGAACTGTAAACAGCCCATCAGTTTGTTTTTTATTCATAGACAGTTCAGGCTCTTATTATATTGCCATAATACTGTGGTGTTTCAGTTTTCAACTCCACAGGGGGATGTTTGAATAATTTAAAAAACCCCACCACCCCTGTTTTCTTTGACATCTAAAAACAGTTCATGAAAGCTTTTCTATTTATTTTTGGGCCTGAACTAAGTTAAGTGTCTTTTAGTGTCCCTTTAAGATGTGCTGTCTGGAGAAAGTTCAGTTCAGACTAAAGAGCCAGGCTTTTCAAAACTGAGTGCCTAAGGTTGGGCTCTTAAGGGTGAGATTTTCAAAAGTGCCTTATAGTTTGGTGTCTACCTCCTGTTGACACTTAGTGGGAGTTAAGCACCTAATTCTATTAGGCACGTTTGAAAATTCTACTCTATCAATATTAGCAGCAAAGAGTCCTGTGGCACTTTATAGACTAACAGACGTTTTGGAGCATGAGCTTTTGTGGGTGAATTCCCACTTCGTCGGATGCATGATTATTGACACAATTAAAAAAGTGGCCTGTTTCTCAGAAGTGTTGAGCAACTTTTGAAAATTAGGCCACTTGTTTATATGCCTAAATATGGACTTAAAACTAACTTTAGATACCCATTACTGAAAATTTTTTGTGCGTACGTTTATATATGGTGCATGCATTAGCTATCTTTGCATATATATTTAGACAACTTACGTGGTGGTGATATTCTTGTAATAAATTGTATTTACCATGCAACTTTGACCAGCTCACCTGTATTCAGCCTACTAATCCACCTCAGCTGGGACTATTTTGAAAATGCCACACTTCTGAACACCTTTAAAGAGCTAACATTTAAAACAAACAAACAAACAATTGTTTCACACAGATGTGGAGTCCTTCTTCCCAAAACACCACTGGTCTGAGTTGCAGAAAGGACAGTATATTTAGTCCTGGAATAATGATAGGTTATGAAATATAAGACTTTAAACCTATCAGGACTAGTCATAGCGGCTTTAGCTATTGGAGAGTTGAGAATTCATCCTTTCCGGTGGGTATAAAATACTTTCCCCGAGCCCTGGTCAGAGATACTGAATCACAATATTATTTTAATAAAAGAGGTATCTAAGATAATTTTAGATATTTACAAACAGTGCACTTGGTACAATACATAAAAATAAAGACAGATTGTAAGGTAGGTAGACAAACAGAAGGTGAGACAAACCAAGAAATCTAGAAGCATGGAAAAATTAAAATTTTGTTTTCCAAACTATAACATTTCTTACAGGCATTGGAGAGGAAGTGGGTTTTTCAGAAGGGCCTTGACTGAGAAGAGGTTGGTCTTAGATCAAATATATTAATTACAATTCCCCTTTCCCCGCAAGACCTCTGGAGTTGGATTTATGCTACTCAGGCAGTCTAACTTGACAAGTAAAAGGATACAGAAATTGTAATTGTTGTTTATTGGTAAACTCTTCAAAACACCTTTACAATACTTTTTCTGTAAAATGCTGGCATACAGAGAACTGACATTCTCTAGCATATAGAGAATTCAAAAAATGTCTGATTGTCATTTGCATGGTGGATGACCTGCATACTTGACTTTTTCACTTGGCTGTCACGAGCAATGTGTCATACCAAATTCATCTCAATAAAACTGTTACATACAAACAAAATACAATATAGTTTGGTCTATCTGACACCTGCATTTTCATGCTTCCCTGCTTTTTTTTGTGGTGATGGCTAATATTTAATTTCCAATAGAATCTGGTACATATGTTGATTTGGTATTCCATGTGTTCATGACACATTTTAATATTACATTTTACCATAGAAATTGTAGTAATGGTACCAGTTGTTTGTGCAGTGATTAAAATCTCAGTGTCAGCTGAAGAGAAAACAATGTCGATTTCTCTTATGAGTTCTTGAATATAAAAGCCCTGTTTGAAAAATACACAGAGAAGTTGAAATATAAGGAAGATTCATGGCACATTTTTTTTTAAAACTGAGATTTAAGCTCTCTCTCCTATGCGGAGTGACATTGGTGTGACTTCAGTTAGTTGAAAAGTCCCTGAATCAGTAAATTACAAATGCAACTAAATGCTCAGTATTTGTGTATCACATCAAGAAGCATAGGGTTTATGTGACTACTCTACTCTAAACCTTTGAACATTTTTAAAGGGAATAGCAGCAATTTCAATTCTGACTAGTTAAAGTGTATTGACTTGTCCTGAAGGTTTCCAGTTGGTGGTCTCTGGGAAAGCATGCCAATAAATATTTAGTGTGCCAGCATTCATAATTGCATCTGAAGAAGTGGGTATTCACCCACGAAAGCTCATGCTGCAGAACGTCTGTTAGTCTATAAGGTGCCACAGGATTCTTTGTTGCTTTTACAGATCCAGACTAACACGGCTACCCCTCTGATACTTCATAATTTATTTATTACCCAAGACACTGCCTTGAACGCTTGCAGTTCCATTAGGAACTCAATATCTATTGGAGGTAGAGTGGAACAGATACTGTAAACTACTTCGGAAGAGTACAGGGAAAAATCTTGCTTTTAAAAAGACTTGAATTTTATATTGCACGATGAAATTGTACTAGAAGAATTAAGGGGCATATTATACAACCCTGTAGTAAAAGTTGTGTGGGAATAGGAACAGAAAGAATCCTTGCAGTGTTCCTGACAAATGTGCTCATCAGTGGGACAGGTCTCAAGGGGACTATAGTGTAGGAAGGAGAGGAGCTTCCGAACTTCACATATCCAGAGATCTGCAAGAAAAGGGATCTCCTATCCCCTTGTGTGACAGTCTCCTCAGTTGCCTCAGAGTTGAAACAAAAACCTATAATTATTGGTATTAATTAATTGGCTTGCACTTATTTTGGGGGGGGGGGTAAGTACTGGTGTAGTTTAAAAAAAAGCCATGGTAACATCTATATTAAAAGTTTAGAAAAGAAGGGGCAAGAACAACTTGAGGGGGCAGGGGAAAGAGGATTTCTTTCTTGGCTGCTATAATATAGTAAGAAGTGTTCTGCATACTTAATGAAGCCAGCCAGCTGCTGAGCTCAGATATATTAATGAGTTTCTACAGTAACTCAGAAGAAATGTGGTGTGAAGCACATGGGCTTTGTCCATGTCACCAAATATTTGCAGATAGTTTTCCACATAGTTCCTCATAATCATTGCCATGTTAAAGGATCATCAAGTTTTAAAATAAACTATGGACAAAAGATGAAAGGCAGTGCCTCCTTACAATTAAAGAGTGATTAAAAAAATGTGGACTAAAGCAAACTTAATTGTTTGTATTAAAATATTCTTACTGAAAAGTTGGAGCCTGGTTATATGCTGGGTTTAGTGCCCTCAACTCTCATTGAATTTGCATCCTTTCAAAGGGACACTTCTCTCTCACAGTCAAGATGACATGGTGTTTTTTAGTTTAAATCTGACATCTGCTTTTTAAATTCTGTCCTCTGACAAATAGCCTAGGAAAATAAAGGGATATAATACAAAATCTGAGGCATAACTGAAGTATATACTTCAGTTTCTATCAGGACAGAAGCTGGACTAAGTATTGACATCAATGGGACTCACTTCTTTTTTTTATCCCTTAAACTTGAGGTCAATGAAACTTCTTACATACTTAAGTGCTCCGTTGGATTAGGATCTCAATCACTTCTCTCTAATCCAGGTTTTACACAAACTTGCACCAGTTTAACTAAACTAAAATATTAGTTTTTTAAATTGACCTAGTTAAATTGGTGCAAACAGATTTAAATATGGTTTATATTAAGTTATCTTAATTCTGTTATTAACTGACTGAAGATCAGTTGACATTTTAAAACTATTTTAAAACCAGGACAAGGCTGAAGCATTTCAGCAGGGGTCTCACACTTCTGCTGCCCATGTTGTATTTGTTTTGTGGATAAGAGTGTCCACACAAACCTTTACCGAAGTTTAGCTTCAATAGATTTTTAAAGTGTGTGTAGACAAGGCCCCTAACCACTGTCCATGATAGCAGTGGAAAACTAGGCTTCTAGAATAAACTCCATCCTGTAATTGGTGTGCATATTTTTGTACCAAATAATGCTGAAGAGAATGTACAGTAACTTCCTTTTGCTTTGATCAAACATTGCCTTTCATAGATTCTAATGCCGGAAAGGACTACTTTGATAATCTAATCTGCCCTCCTGAATAACACAGGCCATAGAACTTCCCAAAATAATTATTGTGTGAACTAGATTATATCTTTTAGAAAAATGTCCAATCTTGATTTAAAAATTGCCATAAATCAGGTTTGTGTCTATTTGGAGGGACAGTTTCTCTGTGAGAGAATTTCTTTCCAGGGCAATACTCTGAATTAAAAAAAAAAAAAAAGAATTGCAAAAGCAAAAGTAATGTTGGTAAGGAATAGATCAGGCCTTGTGTATCTATGCTCATGCATGGATGCTAATATCTGCTTGGGGGATGCAGAGCTCTCCTCATGCTGCAATCCTTTGATTTCACAAAGTCTGATGGTTAATCCATCCAGGTATTTATATTATCTTCTTGTCATGTGCCGCTCCTTATCCTCCCATTAACTGGTATGCAACTTCTATCCAGCCAGTCGGCACTCAGCATGAGATCCTATTTGTGACAGTTGGTGATAGTTCCTGCTGCTGTTAGCCAGGTTCCATCTTGTCCCCATCTGGCCGTGTTCTCCAGTGCTGCTTTTGTTTACCCTAGCCTAGTGCCAGCCAACTTGTCTCTCTTACTTTTCAACTCCCAGTCATCTCTCTCTTCTGCCATTACGTGGCTTCCACCATCAATCTCCTTCTCCCTGTCTCCATTCCTGTCCACCTCTTGTCTGTCATCCACTTCCCTCATCCTATCTCCCAAAGACCCTTCAAACCTCTTCTAGTGCTTCTTCTACCTCTCCCTTCCACTTCGGTTTTTCAATTCCCTTCACCTTCCTCCTATCTGAATCCCACCTTAGGAGCTCCACAGCCCAATCTCTGCCCTGTTCCCTTGAACATGCAAAAGGGAGTGAACAGGTTAATTCATTCGTGTTTTCCTTAACTAGAGGTACGTAGACTGGAAGCAGCCAGACTGAAAGAGTACATATTATAAATAGTAAGTGTTGTGGTCAGCTACTTGTCAATAGGTGATGGTCTTGGGACTGAAATTTGAATAAATTGATATGCAAATTTATTCCTGGGAAAGGAATGTTGGGATTTACCTTAGACTGTTAAAATAATTAGTTATATAATGTTACCAGAGCTTCACTTTTGAAGCTGTTTAGGATTCCAGGAGGGTTTACAAGATGTTACACAGGAGAACCGGAAAATAGGTCAGCGTGCAAGACAGGCTGTTAAGTGGGGAAACTGGGCTCCTAAAAATAGATGAGAGTTTTAGGTATTTGTGCATGTTTCTTATTTGGGTTCTGAGAGACTCAAGGCTTTTATAAAGAAACTCAGTGGCCTTTTGAGTTTACTTGAATTATTATTTGGCTTATAATGTGCAGTGAAACTGAGAGAAGTATTTTTATAAATATGCTCAGACAAAGAAATATATTACTCATCAAAATCTATTGCACTTTGTCCTTGTCAGTTTCATCTCCCATCCTTTCACATACAGCCTTGCATTTGCAACAGCCCAGAGACTTGAATCATTGCCCAATAAAAATGGGAAAACCAGAGTCTTTCTTTTGCATCCTGCACAATGTTATGCTTGGAATTCTGCTACTTTCTTTAATCGCTCATTAATAGGAAAAGTGTTTATTATTATTAAGATGTGCAGCATTTCAAATGGACAGTGTCCACCTGAAGCCTGAGCTAACGCCAAATGAAGCCAATAGGAGTATTTGAATGGGAATTGGATCAGGTCCTTAGGTTGTTTGTTTACTGAGATACCACCACCTAATGGTGCTGCAGTTTTAAAATGTAAATAACTTCACTCTTCTTGTGACCGCTGTTTGTTTATATGTATATATGTATCTGTGTGTGTGTGCATGTGTATATATGTATCTCTCTGTGTGTGTGTGTATGTATATATACATGCTTATCTGTGAAGTTTATAGGTCTTCATGTCTTCTCTTCCTTGGGGGAATCATTTGGTTAAGGGGGACTGTCTCTTTGTATGCACACAGTGTTGTTGTAGTTGTTTAGGTCCCAAGATATTAGAAAGACCAGGTGGGTGAGGTAATGTCTTTTATTGGACCAACTTCTGTTGGTGAGAGAGACAATTTTTTGATTTACACAGAGCTCTTCTTCAGGTCCGGGAAATGTATTCGGAGTGTCACAGCTGAAAACAAGATGGAACAGTTTGTTTAGCGTAAGTTGTTAACATGTATATCAAGGGACCATTCAAGGTGAAGTGGCCAGTTAACACCTTTCCAGTCTCCACCTAGAGGGGAAAGGAGGAAACAAAGAAGCTGGGGGGATGTTATTGGGTTGTAGATAGTTGTAATAAGCTATAAATCCAGTATCTTTATTCAGTCCGTGATTTTTTGTGTCGAGCAAAGTTATGAATTTAAGCCCCCAGGCTTATCTTTTGGAGGTGTTTGTGCAGGTTTCCTTTGAGGATGAGCAATGAGAGGTCAGATGTAGCGTGATTGCTTTGTAAAAAGTGTTCACACACAAGTGATAGGGTGTTTTTGTCTTCTGTCATTTTTCTATCATTCAAGGATGGAGTGATTGTCTTGTTTCACTCACATAGTGCACTGGATGAAGTACACCACATGTTGTGAAAGGCATATGTAGGACCTATGGATCTTGAAAGGTATGTTGTGGAGAGTGTTGATCATCATAGCAGTGGACATGTGCCTACAGGTTTGACATCTGTTGTTATGGCAGGGTCTGGTGCTGTTTTGAATTGGCGTATCTTGGTCTGTGAGGAGCTTACTTCTGATGATGAGCTTGGAGAAGTTGTTTGAAGGCTAGAAGGAGGAGGTTCTGGAAAGATTTATTTTAGGATATGGTCTTCATCAAGTATGGGTTGCAATTGTTTGATACCCTGTATGGGTTCAAGTGTGGGGTGGTGGGTGACAACTAGGGGTGTGTGTGATCAAAGGGATTTTTATTTCCACATTGAAGCAGGTTCTCTTGGAGTATGTGGGTGGTCTGTTCCATGATGCAGTTTATTTCTCTGGCAGAGTGTCCTCATTTGATGAAGGTGGTTTTAAGTGTGTTAACATGTATCTCCCAGACTTTCTCCTTGGAGCATATTCTGTGGTATCTGAGTGGCTGGCTGTAGATAACAGAGTTTTTGGTGTATTTGGGGTGGTTACTGGATCTGTGAAGGTTGATGTGGTGATCCATGGGTTTCTTGAATATAGTTGTTTAAGGGTTCCATTGTTGAAGCTGACAGTGATGTCCAGGAAGTTGGTGGGAGTGTTCTAGAGAGAGTTTAATGGATGGGTGGTGGTGGTTTAAGTTATGGTGGAGATCTATTTAGGTCATTTGTCCAGAGGAGGAAAATATCATTGATGTATCTCAGGTATACCGTTGATTTTTCTGTGTCCAGCAGTTCTTCCTCAGCATGGCCCATGAACAGGTTGGCATATTGGGGAGCAATCCTGGTACCCCTGGCTGTTTGTTATTGAATGTAAAATTGTTATGGGTGAGGATGAAATGGATACATTTGGCAATGTCTTTGTGGCGGATATCTGAGTGTTGTCCATATCCTTCCATTTATTTTGGATTATTGAAGTTCTGCTCTGTAGAATAGACTAATGAACTAGGAGGAACCAGGGAGACAAAAGGAAGAATGGGGTGTGGGACCAGCCCTACTAATGGTGGGAAAGAGAGAGCATGCAGTAACTGGAAGTAGGGCTACAGAAATTAAGTTGGCTCCAGAGGATTGTGCAAAGGTGGGCTGTTTGGAAGCTAGGATGACATCCATGTGGGGGATTTTAAATTTCTCCAAGCCACAACAGTTGAATTGTATTTGCTCCTTGTCCTGTACAGATCCACCAGAGACCCAGAGCAGAATATTGCTTCTCTCCTCTATGAGATGTATATCCCTAGAGTGTACTGCTTTTGCACCATTCCAGAACACTGTTCTTATAAAACTAAATTACCAGCCAGACATACTCAAGTACAGTTCAAAGTTACAGACTTCGTGTAGTATTCAACATGAAGCTTTGTTAGTCAAAGAATCCTTTGACAGAAGGGGCTTATTTTGTGTATGTATTACTTTAAAGTCCCAGTGTCTTTTTAAAATGTCATTAGATTCACAGGGTATTTCTTTCCCTGAAGGGTGAATTCCCTTGAATAACATTGTGATTCATATAAAAATAAAAAAGATCCTTCCTTCCTGTGGGACAGGTGGGATTTTATGGTTCCACAAATGCAGTAGTTAAGGAAGATGGGTGAGAGAGAGAGAGAGAGAGTGTGAGTGTGTGTGAGAGTGTGAGTAAAATCTACATAACTTGCCTCTTGAGCAGTTACAGTCTGAGCTTCTGCAAACAACCCCATTAGCATCCACCAAACCTCACCTAAGGGGGGCACTTCTAGGCCTGAGAGGATAACTCCATTCCCTGCCTCCATACTCAGATCACCAACAAGGGTATCAACTGTGGAGTGTTCTGTGATATTCACACCTGTTCACTGGGAGCTGGTATGAAACCATTAAATATGTAGGCCACAGAACAGCCTGTCAAATGGTAACACGAAGAGCAGTGATTTACATTTCCTTCTTCCTTTTCTGATTTCCCCTCTCTTCCTATTGCATCTTCTCAGCAAATAATCCTTTCTTGGGTGAAGAGGTTAACGAAACATCATTATTATACAAATAATACTTAATCTCAAAACCTTTTGAGGGCTTATCTTCCATTTTTCACTCATGTGAATTGTGAGCGCCTTAGTTATTTGTTTGGTGAGAAGGGATTACAGATGTTTTGTTTATATTAATTATGGAGATATGTCATTAGTGTTTCTCATATGGGACTCCTTTTTTGGACGATATTAATTTCCTGCTAGGGAAATTAAACTTTTGGTGCTCTCTAGAGAGCCATCTAATTGATTTTGTCTGCTTCCATAGTCCACTAGACAGTAGCCTCTTAATCTGCCTATCATTTAATGTTTCCAGGTAAATGTTACGTTGAGTCACTGTTCTTGGCATTTAAACCTCACAATTTAGTTCAATTTGAGTTTGTCACAAACAGTAAAATGACATGGGGATCACAGCGAGAAATGTTGGTACATACACCCCCTTTGGCAGTATCTGAGGTCTCAGAGGACTATCCAGGGATGTGGGTTTCATTCACAAAATGGATGATGATATTTTTTTTCCTATTCTAATTTTGAAATGTAGCATCACCAAATACATTTCAATAGTTGGCTGTCACTTCCTTGGTTTTTGCAAGTTATTCTGCCCTAGAACTTAACCTGTCGTAGTTTAATGGAGGGGTGACATTTAATCACGGTTTGACGTTTTCCCACCAGTAGAAGTTAAACCATCATTTGTGAAGGTGCATTTCATTGTATCACAGAGTCTGTTAGAGGGTCAGATTCATTTCCAGTAGAACTGACTGACTTATAGTCAACGTAATTACATCAGGGTCGAACTGATCTCATCATGGGGTTGAAAGATATCACAAGCACTTTTACTGGGTGACTGGAACCCCAAAATGGCATTTTGCTTTTGGTTTTCACACTTTAAATCTTTTATCACCAAAGTAGAACTCTGTGCAAGAGTCGTTATTGATCCTCCTCTGGCAAAAGAGGAAGCATTTTTGTCATGACATGTACCTAATATTCCGATCATTGCTGTAAAAATACAAAGAGCATTGTCTGGCATTTAAATTATTTGGCACGTCTCCTTTTCTTTATCCAAAACCCAAATAGTAGTGTGATCTAAAGGGCCCAATCTATCAGAAAATATCTGCAGTTTCGTGGCCTGATGGAGGTGGGTTCTGGAGGAGTCCCAAAACTATAACAACCCAGCATGTGATGGAATTGTGTTCCTCAGTTCCTGCATCTCACATGTACATAGTATGGACATAGTATGGACATATTCATCACCTTGGGCTACAC
The DNA here is from genome assembly GCF_016161935.1 of Mauremys reevesii. NCBI lineage: Eukaryota > Metazoa > Chordata > Testudines > Geoemydidae > Mauremys > Mauremys reevesii. The sequence goes on along the minus strand of NC_052627.1, from coordinate 28,188,603 downwards.
GCAGTCCCAAGACAGAGAACAGTCCACAGCTTTGAATATCATTTAAAAAAAAACCTTATCTAGTTAAAAATCAAAATAGAGAAACACGCGCAAGTCCCTCAGACTCCCAAGGAAGGCTGGTGAGTGGAACTCTCAAACAAGGATAAGGGGCTTATCCCTGCGATATTGAGGGCGATTTGTAATCATTCAAGGGAAACCCTCCCTCCTTACCACTAATTGATTCGTGTAGTGTGTGAATCTTCAGTCCAGTGGGGTTCTTTCTGTTCTCTGGTTGAATGGTACTAACAGACGGTGCGCCAAATTATAGTCTGGTTTCATTTGAAATGGCAAAAATAATGTTGGGAAATGGCCTCTGTAATGGAAACATGAGATTTTTAACTGTAGTAACACTATCAGATACCTCAATAAAAATAATTTATGTAAACAACTTGGGCTGGAGGAAGTGAAACCAAAATGTTCACAAAGGTGATACAGTACTGGAGCATTTTCCTATATTGTATGCATGGGCCAGGGTATGTATTATTCTAATGAATTAAAGAGGGAAAATAAAGAACTCCAAGAATATGCTTAATCCTGGGAGAATTCTGCACTAAAAATTTTAAACTTCAGTGCACAATGTGTTAAAATTATGCACAATTTTGCATATATTTTTAGTCAACTGCCAGTTTCAATTATTTTGGTAATTTATTTCAAAATATCTGTCAGCAACTATGTCTGTAACAATACAGACAACAACATAAATTCCCCCAGGAGTTGAGAAACCCTTATGAAAATCCAGGTCCTGTTTCTCTATATCCTCCCCGACACTCCCTCATCCCAGACACTCGCACCCTCTTTCTTCCCCCACCCCCGAGGCCAGGGAACCAGAGGGAGAAACAGTCTGATGCTGGGTGTGGGCTTGTACAGAATTTCCTGCACGCCGCCTCCTTCCTTCAGGGCATGCTGGGAACTGAAGCTACATGGAACCCTCCAACTCCCCCCACCCCCACAGTGTCCTCTTTTTTTGAGTTGGGGAGCTGGATTCTGCTGGGTCCAGTGGCTCCTAGTGGTGGCCAGGAGCTCTGCAGCTTCAATTCTGCGGGGAAAAAGGAAATTCTGCACAACATAAATTCTACGTAAATTCTGCATTGTGCAGTGGTGCAGAATTCTTCCAGGAGTAACATAGATAACTACTGTGGGCACGGTCTCTGTGAGCTTATTATAATGCAGAATTCACCAATGGCTATATGAAAACATTATTTTGGGGCACAATAGCAGGGATCTGATGGTCATAGCTAGCATTTAGGCAGATCTTCAGTAAATGAAGTACTAGTAGCTTATGCTGTCTCTTAGTGCATTTCCATAGCACTCAAAAGTGTGTCCTGGTTGCCAACGCACATCCCAGACTGAACCAAATGTGTGAAAAATGCCTATCTGAGATTTATTACACAGATGTCAGTTGCATTTTTTATTTAATTCAGACCACAGAGATTTTTATTACAATAGGTGAAATACCTAAGGCACATGGGGATCTTTTTACTTTTGCAGACAAAATATATAGAGATAGATATAAGCTGGGAGTCAGCTGCAAGGTTGCTACAAAAAATTATTAGACAACTGTGCTAAAAACCTCCCCAGCAGTTCAGCAAGCTACATGGGGAAATTCCCTGAGGACGTTAGCAATGCAAACGTGCATCCTGAAAAGGAATTTATATGCATGACCCGGACCCATGCCACTTGCTTCTTGGTGGTCCTTAAGTCTGCATTGAAACTATCTCAAGCTTTTAGCTTGATCTTATCACATGTTCTGAGTTCAAGTGCAAAATGCTTTGTGTGTCTATATATATTTCTGGCTTATGACAGTCGAATTCTTGTCTGGAAAGCAGAGAGAGTATCAAAGGGACTTGTGAGATTTGAGGTTGACTTCAGGAATCAGTCAGTGCACTTGGCTTACAAAGAGTGGAATGTAAATATTAACTGTGCTGTCCCAACATATTGGGTGCTGTATCATATGTGCTGCACAAATACTAGAATCAAATTATTCTTATCTTGCACCCACAAAGACATGGGCAAAGATTTCATTTCACTGAATCCCAATGAATACATGCACTTTTCCCACTTATCCCAGTGGGGATTCACAGTCACAGAGAGAAACATTTTGTATTTGGAAAATCAAAGTTAGTCAGTCTCCTGTTTTACTTTTCAGTTTGTTATCTTTTGACTGTAGGAGTTATTAAGATCTGATAAAATGCACTATACTATTGCATTTTATTATTGTTTATTATGCATCGCAAATAGAACCCCTGGTATGTCTTAACACACTTTGCGCAGGCATTTAATTTAGCTATTACAAAATCTAGTAATGCAATATATTTCCTTCATTTGGGCTTGGATTTCCCAGTGTGCTTAAGCATTGATCTAACTTTGAGCACATGAAGAAGTCTACTGAAAGCAATGGAACTACTCATACTTAAACATGTTTATTTACTTTGCTGAATTTGGGCCTCAGTAAAGTCTCCTCCTGGCTTCAGCAGCTGGCCAACAATCTTGAACAATACTAGGCCCCAGTTTCAAACACAATAAAAACTAGTCAATCATAAAAGAATTGGGTGCTAAAGAGTCATAAAAGAGTTATTTTGTGGGTGTTGGTGGGTTAAGTAAATGCTTAACAGTGCTCATGAAGGGTATCAGACTGGCAGCACCAGAAACTGAAACCATCCATTTATCCACTGATCTTCGCAGCAAAGGTAGTCACAATGCAGGCTTTTCCAAACCATGTTCCCACCGTACCTCAACCTTTACTTTATGCTGAGACTGACAGCTAAGGAACAAATTAGTGTTAATTAAATTAATGTTCCTAGTCAGAACTCTGGCTCTTATTCCAGTAGGCTGTGCCTACTTTGGAACACACAAAACCAAGGTTGTGGAGGCATGATGTGGCTGCTGTTTTCTGTGATAGATCTAGTGTCAAAAAGCCATGGAGCACAGCAAGGTGCTAAATGCCAGGCAGAGAATAATCAGGCATTTGAAAAAGTCCAAGACCGATAGTCTTTCCTATTCCATAGTAAATAGATAAAAGTCCAATAGCAAGTAGGCTTATAATGGACATTAAGAAGTAGCGAATAAAAATAGCTAAGGCAAGCTATAACCAATACATTCAATGTATCTTTCTCAGTTTTGAAGGGCAAAAGCCTTGGTTTCAATGCATATTTTCCATCAGCGTAACTTGCTTATCGTCTTACAGTTCAGAAGCCTCCAGCTTTAGGCTGCTTCTGCAATGTTCAAGAATGTTTTTCAAAATACATTTAAAAACCCCATAGAATATTAAATACTTTCTAGACAAGGATTTGCTTCATTTCTAAATTCAGGTCCATAGTTATTCTGAACCCTGATTCTCATTCACTCCTATAATAGGTGCTAGACTGGATGAGCATTAAGAGCATATATTGGAAGCAGAGATTTTTCCAGTGTGAGCTGTGTATATATTCTTGTTAGAGAGGGCTCTCTTAAGGCACACCCTATGATGGGCTGCGTGGAGCCACCCCACCCCAAGAGGAGCTCACTGGTGTATAGGGGAATGCACACGCTGCTACAACCCTGCAAGGAGTGCAGCATGCTTCCCTTTGAATGCCAAACCTGCATGGAGGGGTTCAGGGCTGCTGCCCTCTTTCCTACCTTATCTCTTTTTGGGCACTTGGAGCCCGAGGTGAGTGTAGAGGGAGCAGTCTCTTTACTCCCTATGTCAATTTGCCCTAACTGGGCCAGAACATTTGTATGCAACATCACTTGTCATTTATCACACACTGAATAAAAATGCCCTTTGCTCTCCAAGAGCCTCATCTTCTCAAATCGCAAGTGACCATTACAGTATCAACTGCTGGACGAAACCCACAAAAATTGTCCCTAAATTTGCTGTTTATAATAGCCTGAGGTTCATCCTATCATGTAAAACATTTGGAGTTAAATCCTGGCCCCATTAAAGTCAATGGCAAAGTTCCCATTGACTTCAGTGGGGTCAGGATTTCACCCCTGGAGTTGAAAGGTGTCTTCTATTCCTAGCTGTTTCAGATAGAACTTATGTTTCTGTTTAAAAACTTCACAATGTGCAAAACAGTATTTTCCTTCCTCTTGCTGTTTACTGTGTGTGACAATTATTTCTAGCATTCTTTCTTCCGCTGTACGGGAGTGCTAGTCACTTCCTCACCTCTGTGGTATCTTGCCAGATGTAAGACACTTAGAGGCCAGCCACCCATAAGCAAAATCACTCCCTTCAAAATAAAATTACTTTCCGTTTTTTGGATATTTTAAGACTTCTTTTCATAGTACTTCTTAGCGTTGCTTATTTTCATGCGGTGCTGTTGAAGTGATGGGGCTACTTCTGCACTGCCACCACCAGCAGCAGTGCAGGAGTAAGGGTAGCGTGGCGACACTCCCCCCCACAACTCCTTTTTGGGTCAGGACCCCTACAATTATAATACCATGACATTTCAGATTTAAAGAGCTGAAATCATGAAATTTACAATTTTTAAAATGCTATGACTATGAGACCAAAATGGACTGTGAATTTGGCAGCGCCCTACCGATAGAGGCTATTGGCAGGCCAAGATGTAAACTGCCACTTCCTTGAAAATCCCTCCATGGCCATCCCTAATATAGCAACAAACAGGAGCAGCTCAGTGGCACCCCAGCTCAAGCTTTTGTCTCTGCTCTCACCACACAGCTCTGCTGCAACAGGACAGTGGACACTTGCCCCTGGGCTGCATGTAGCTTTGGATGAGTGAGGAGGAAGAGGCACAGGGAAGAAAATAGCAGAAATCAGTAGGTATGGAAAGAAAACACAAGAAGGAGGGAAAGAGCAGAAACAAAAGGAAGAGGAGAGAAAAAAGTAGATAAGGGACAGTTGTGCTTTGGCATCATGCAAGAGGATACAATGGGGTGGGAGCCCGCACACCAGTGCATCACAGGATAGGCCTCCAGCAGAAATAAAACTGGGAGCCATTGGATTAGATTTATGACCAGGCTTAAGAGCAAAATGAGAACCTCAGAGTTAAAATATTTTCTAACTGTGGTCCGTGGACCACCAGTGGCCTGTGAGCTCCATTCAGGTGGTCCGTGGATAGTTCCCTCTGGGTGGCCGCACACAAGAGAATGAAGGGCCACTCACCTAATTAGTGGAGCCGGGGAGAGATGGCTCTCCTTCCCAGCCTCAGCTCTGAGGCTGCTGTGGCGGGGGAGCGAGGGAGAGGACCCCCCACCTCCTTCTCAGCCCCAGATTGGGGGCTGCTGTGGTGGGGGAGAGAGAGCACCATCCATCGCACTGGAAAGGTAAGACTACTGATAATAAAATTTGAGTTGTGTTTTTTTTATTAAGGCTTTTTTATATAGTGCTTTTATCCAAAGCACTTTACAATAGTTAGCTAACAGTACAAACAACATTTGGAAAGATCATTAAGTGGTCCGCCGAGACCCTCAGCAATTTTCAAGTGGTCCGCGAAAAAAAAAGTTTGAGAACCACTATTTTAACTTGTATCTTAGTATTACAGTTTTTAGATGCAATTTATAAACCTACATAAATTAAAGTATTTTTCTAAACTTTATCACTGTGATGCTTTAGTGGATTTTGGGCAAAGATTCCCAACTTAAAGTGAATCATCATTACAGTGATAGATACTGTGCTGGCAATCTGATGTAAGCCTTGGAGAAATGTATACCAAACAGAATGAATAAAATGAGGTCCCTGGAAAACTGACCACAGCGAAATATAGCTGCTGTCAGCTGTTAGAGTGCAAATGTATTCTATTACGCTATGAACAAGTCCTTTTCTTTGTCCTCTGTGTGAGCTCAGGTCAAGCAAATCACTCCATTTCCATAGATGTGATTCCCAACTTGACTGTCAAGATTGGAAATCAAACTGTATACTCTCCTGGGCAATTACAACCATTTGCCTTAAGAGGCTTTATTTGCAGTCATGTTTGCTGAAACCATGTGCTGCTTGGTGAATTCTCCAGTTTTTAAAAGCAATATGGACAAACAGTCATCCTACGTTCTTACCAGTGAAGCTTGCTTTTTTTTACCCATTAAGAGTCAAACAGTGCATGTAGTTAGCAATAAATTCTGGCATCTGTTCTTAATCTGTGGTGTTTGATACTGTTGAGATTTAAAATATTTTTTCAGCAACATGGATGGGATTTTTTGGTACAATGTTTTAATCTGTAGGTGGATTTACATATTGCACTGCAGCTGTCTACAGCTAGCTACAGTAATGAGTCTGCAGTTGAGAGGAGCTGCAGAAAGCAGACAGCAGGAGAAGAAAGGAGTGGCATTATTTCATTATACTTAGGAGTGACAGAGACCAAATGCCTTATAACCTCCACCTTCCACTGATTTGAATGGATCAACTGATAATGCCCCTGAGGGGCTTGGTTAGCACCAGTTAGAACCTGGCATACAGTTGAACACAGTCCCAGTGCAGCACAATTCCAGCCTATTCCTTCTTTGCAATTTCAGCTCAAACCTCCACTTTAACTGAATATACCATTTTTGTCCCTAATTGTATTGTTGAGAGCATTTTTTCTTCTTCAAAGCTGAACCCAATTCCTTATTCACAATCTTAAGTGTTGAAGAATATTTGATTCCTCATTCCACAAGCTGAATTTTTAATGATTCTGGGATTGTTTCTCACATTACAGCTTGTGTTTTGTAAGCCAAGAACATTCTTTTCTGGGAAGTCAGTTGGCTCTATATTCCTCTTAGCCCTTTACAGCTGCCAGCAATCAGATTATTGTAAGTGAGATAGTAGGTTTTAGTGTCAGGTGGAATAATTTTTGCAAACAAGATGGGGTCTGCTTCAGTTTAAGTTAGTAGCAAAACACCCATTGACTTCTATAGAAACAAGACTGTGCTGCCATTTAGTTTTTTCTGCTTTGATTAATAAAAATCAAATATTTGTACTGTATCCAAACTGAGATCTACAAGTATGCATTCCTAACTGTTCAGGGTTACTTAAAAATATTTTTTTCCTTACTACTGGGCAACATTCAATTGTCATAACATTGACTTGGAACACTAAAATAAGCTAGTTACTTTGACTTATTGGTAGCTATATTTAGAAAGAATGCTTATTCCTAATGAGCTCAATCATGCGCCAGTGTACATGCCTACACAAGGGAGTTAGCCGGTGTAAAGTACCTTCTAAGAGTTTGATCTTGTGGCCATTAAAAGTCAATAGTAAAGCTCCCATTTACTTTAATGGTGCAGGATCAGCTCTTATTCCCCAGCACAGGCAACCTGCATTGCAGGTCACAGTGTTCTGAGAACAGCAGCTGTCACTGGACCATTAGTTCCCCTCTTGTGTCGGACGATGGAAACTGGGTGCAACTGAGCTGGTGTGGAAGGAGCAGTAAACTGCACCAGGAAAAGTGTTGACACAGCTTAAGCTCTCCAGGGAACAGCTTCTTGCTATCCCTCACCCAGGGCAGATTGCAAAGTGCCAATCGTGGCCATTGTATTTTTCCAAAGCTGATAATTTTATTTATCTATTTTCGTATGAGGGTATCTTTGCAAGTGGAAAAACACCCTAATGTCATCAAAGGACACTTAATCTTCCACTTGTGATTTTTTTATTAAAATCAGACCCTAGACAGACAACACTGTTAGATTTGAACAGTATTCCTCTGTGATTACATTTAATTTTGGCTGAAGGTACTTGATATTTGTTTTTTGCCAGTGCATTACAAAAATAGTTAATTTGTTAATAAATTAGTTAATTTGGAATCAAGATTTAAGATTCTGAAATGCTTCTGTTAAAAAAAAATATCGATGCCTTTGTAAAGTTTATTTTAGTTAAGTTTTTTATTAATCTTTTATGAACATATGTATGAGACTAATAGCCAGAAGCTCGAAAGGGGAAAGAGCTCTCTACTCCCACCATTGATGGAAAGTGCTGCCAGAGAGAGCTTCATCTGCCTAGTCTACAGTCCTACAGTTCCTCTAGTGACACTTGGAGGGTCACTGTAGTACTTGGATAGTTGAATTTTGGGGATAGTAGACTCCCAGAAACTCTTGGATAGGTGAAAGAGCTCTCTCACCTTTATTTGCATATATATTCAATTGCTGGATTTTTCCAAGTTTTATGACTATGTTCGCTTTCTGCTAATAAAGATTTCCTTGTCTGTATGCAGTCTTGGAGTGCTCGCAACTGGGAAAGTCTCTCTTGTAAGGGCACCCAGGGGCAGTGAGTTTAGTTTTCCCAGGTTGCTGGGCGGGGGCTCAAGTAAGTTTAGTTTAGTCAGTACCCTAGATATATTGAACCTAGCACTTTTTGCTGCCACTAACCACCCGGCAGAAGGGTTACATATGTCCCATAACTAGCAGTGATAGCCACCTTAGTGTGCCATAAATATGTGTAGCACTTGACTTCGTTACCTATCTAGTAAACAAATAATTTACTAATGTTTTGTGCTATGGGAGGTCTCAACATACTTGACAAATATGTTATTTAGCCTCATTACAGTCTCTGTGAGCTAGGTACATAATATCTCCAATCGGCAGGAAACTGGAACGTGGAGCAGTACCCTGTCCAATGAGGCAAAGAACTTGGGTCTCCTATCTTCTGGTCTTGAGCCTTTACCACAAGGCCATCCACCACCCACTTAATTTTGTGACAATGGTAAAAAAGTTTAGATTCCACAAATAAATAGTACATGTCACTTGTAAAATGCAGGTACAGATGCTGGACCAGAATCTTATCCTGTTGACACGTGTAAACCCAGAACTATTCCACTGAGATATTCAGTGAAGTTACCTTGGATTTATGTGGTATAACTGAGATCAGAACCTGGGCCTCTGAGAACAAAATGAACAAAGAAGGGTCCCAATTCCAGATATAATTTTCAACTTGGATGAACAGCACCAGTAATAGTAGGGTACACTTCAGAGGATCCTCTGAAAGGAAGCATTAGACAAAATGCTGGGTTTCATTGGGCCCATTCATCATTTTCAGGATACATTTAGCTGCTTTGAGAGTTGTTTGAGGATGAGGGCTGCACAGAAGTGGCTTGAAATTTTCAGAGACTGTCAGCATAACCCATCCATGTATATCAGTTTGCTTCTGTTATATTCAATCTACACCAGAGGCTGGGAGAAAAAACAGATGCTTGTTTCTGTAGCATCTGGGCTAAAGTCACTGCTGGAGCTCTTGTTTAGAGGCATGACATTTGATAAATGGGCTATTCAGAAAGGGGGATATTTGATGAAGTCTTCATTGTCTAATTATCCTGTTTTTCTGATATCTATAATGTAAAGTTTATTCTTGACAGGAAAAAATACTGTTGTAAAAATGCTAAATGAACAGTCATGTAAAAAAATTACTGTTCAGAAAAGTCCAGCATATTCATGGTATTATGGAAGATTTATTTTTGTTTAATAATTAAGAGCTTTATTCTTGTTACTGTGGAAGGTGGTAACAGAAAGACATATTTGTTGCTAATTTTAACCTCTAGCTATCTTCTCTCCTACGATGAACTATGTAGACTGCAAAGCTTGTGGGCGATTAGGGAACAAGTGTATAATATGGACATTTGTGTTTGGATCCACACTGTATGTTTCTTCTCATAGAATCATAGAGTTAGAAGGGACTGCAAGGGTCATCTAATCTAACTCCCTGCCAAGATGAAGGATCTGTTGTGTCTAAGCCATCCAAGACAGATGGCTCTCCAGACTCCTTTTGAAAGCCTCCAGTGAAGAAGCTTCTACAACCTCCCAAGGCAGTCTATTCCTTTGTCCTACTGTTCTTAAAGTTAGGAAGTTTTTCCTGAGATTTAATCTAAATCTGCTATGCTGAAGTTTGAACCCTTTGCCTCTTGTCCTGCCCTCTTTGGCAAGAGAGAACAGCTTTTCTCCACCATTATGATGGCAGCCTTTCAAGTATCTGAAGATCACTATCATACCCCCCTTAATCTCCTTGTTTCCAAACTAAACATACGCAGTTCCTTCAGCCTTTGCTCATATGGCTTGAATTCCATCCCTTTGATCATCTTTGTCGCTCGCCTCTGGATCCTTTCCAGTTCCTCTACATCCTTTTGATACATTGGTGTCCAAAATTGGACACAGGACTCTAGCTGAGACCTACCGAGTGCTGAGTAGAGTGGTACTATTATCTCCCATGACTTGCACACTATGCCTCTGTTAATGCAAACTAAATTTGCATTTGCTTTTTTGCAACAGCACTGCTGACTCATGTTGAGGTTGTGATCCACCACAACTCCCTGATCCTTCTCAGCAGTGCTGCTGAATAGTGCCTTACTTTGTGAGTAGTGCCATTGAAATAAGATATGACTTAGTGTGAGCAAGGGTGATAGAACTGAGCCTTTAATCTGCATAGTTTTACCAGGGGTCATAAGCGCCGACTTACCAAGTTGCTGGGCGTTGTTTGACCCAGACTCTGCCTCAGGCCCTGCCTCCATTTCACCCCTTCCTCCAAGCCCCTACCCTGCCCTGCCTCCCCCCACTCCTCCAGCCGCCCTTACCACTCAGCAGGCACCCGAAGATGAAGCTGCCTGGGGCACACAGGCTGAGGGGTTCACCCATCGGGCAGAGGGGGGCACCTCCAGGGCTTGAGCTCCCTCCCAATCCCATCTTGGTGTCCGGCTGCATCCCTCTCCTGCTGGCGCCACACACTGCTGCCCTGGTCTCCAGCCCCAGCTCTAGCGCTGCCCAGACTTGCCCCCACGAGGCACACTCCAGGCCTGGGGCCGGAGACCAGGGCAGCAGCATGCGGCGCCGTCAGGAGAGGGATGCGGGCGGGCAGACGGACACAGAGCCAAGGTTGGGAGTCCCAGCCTGCGGATTTGGGGGGCTCTGACCCCGAATTGGGTGGGCCTGCTTGGATTCTAAGTGGGTGGGCTGTGGCCCACCAGTGGCTAAGCCTCCGCAGGCTCCTGCCTCTTTCCACCCTGTCCTCCACCAGCACCATGGATCAGCTGATCACCGGCAGGCGGGAGGTGCTGAGGGGGGAGCAGGAGGCGCTGATCAGCGGTGCCACCGGTGGATGGGGAAGTGCTGGGGGAGGGAGAGGCGCTGCACCCACTGTTTTTTTCCCCATGGGTGCTCCAGACGAAGTTGATGCCTATGCCAGGGGTTCTCAACCTTTTTCTTGCTGAGGCCCCCTTCAACATGCTATAAAAACGCCAGGGCCCGGTGGTGGTGGTGGGGAGGACGCGTGCAGGGCTCCAGGCCTGGAGAGGATGACACTTGGGCATAGGCATAGTTTTACTTCTATTTTGGGGGGGGCAAGGGCTGGTGGGGCTCGAGCCAGCTCTGTACAGCGGGGTCCAGGGAGGGAGTGCCACCTCCACCCCCGACTCACTCAGGACGCCACCCAGCCTGTCTGGGCAGTGGGGAGGACACAACCAAAAAATATAACTCAAAGTGGGGACTCAGTGTGCAGGCAGGGGATAGCTAGGGGCTGTGTGCAGGCAGGGGATAGCTAGGGGCTGTGTGCAGGCAGGGGGGTAGCTCAGGGTGCAGGCAGGGGGTAGCTAGGGGCTCTGTGCTGGCAGCAGGGTAGCTAGGGGCTGTGTTTGGGTGGGGAGGGGCTCCCAGTGAGGCTCAGAGCTTCAGCAGGGGGTGTGGGAGGGTGCTGGGGCTCTCGGCTTGAGTCCCCTGCTGCTCCTGGCTTGGTGAGGGAGGTTTGCTGGCTTCAGCCCCACGTCGCTCCCATCTTCGGGGGCTGCGGGGGGCCCACCAGCTTCAGCCCTGCACCGCTTCTGGCTTCAGCACTGGGGCTTGGGCACTGGGTCTCAGCCACGGGGCTCCGGAGCCCCCCTGAAAGTGCTTGAGACCACCAGGGGGCCGCAGAGCCCCGATTGAGAACCATACAGTTTATACCATACAGGGACAAACAGATACTGAATTTAGTCAGAGGAACTATATATTCCAGGTGTTAATTGCTTTCTTTCTAATACTGAATTTCATTTGTTAAAGAGAATCTATGAGTTTTATTATTGATTCCATGGATACTGTTCCTACATTAAATTTACATTTTGGGGGAAATGGATAATTTAGAGAATTTCTGTTGAGCTAAACAATAGAGCCTTTTCCCACTAGGTTACCTTTACCAATACGCTGGTTAGTAATTATTAGAGCTGGGGCAACCATTTTCAATGAACAATTTACTTGATGAATTAGTTCTTGATTTCAAATTGTCTGCAAACACACTGCAATTTAAACAAACTTGTTTGCCATTTGTAATAATTTTTTGCATACTAATTTCATTCTACAGACTTCTTCATTATTGGTTGCATGAAAATCACTTCCTACAAAAAATTTAAATTAATTTACTACTACTACTTCTTACTCTTAACCCATCATCTGAGGTCAGTTCGTCATGCAAGCATCTGCTATCTTCATCTGAGGCAGCTCTGAGGTACACCAGTTTGCCATCTTCTTTGATGCAATCCACCCACTGTTTCCTACCACCCTTATCTGATGCTGAAAATTAATTTGGTTTTGTTGCAAACTTTTATATAAACAAGCCAGGCATGAAAAACAAATAAAAAGGGGATGGAAACATAGCTGAAGCAAAATTATATTTAGAAGTCACCAAAATGTTTGCGTGTCATTTTCCACACTATGTGACCTGCTGTGACAGTGAGTGAAAGTTAACGCTATCTGATAGCTGTTCAGTGGCCTGTATAAAATGAGTCTAGTGGTCTCAGGTGAGTTCCCAGGGGACAGGTACCCATCACCAAAATCATCACCCCAGTGTATGGTAATTGACAACCTTGTCACTTGCTGAAGAGAGGGCAAGTAATGAAAGGGCATGGGAAATCTCATCAGTTTCACCTTAGATGTGGTTCCCTTCAGGACTAAGATGGGGCACAGTGAGGGTTCAGTATGGGAAAGCTTGTACTACTGTAACCCTTCTGCCGGGCCAAAACGATAGCAGCAAGGGCCGGGTTCAATACATAGGGGTCCCTTCCCCACAACATAATGCAAAACCAGCTTGAGCCCCCCACCCAGTGACCTGGGAAAATCTTACACTCACCCCTGGGCACCTCGAAGAGGCAATACTTCCCCTCTCGCAAGCACAGAGTCTTGGTGTAGCAGAAAAGGTTTAATTACATGACAAACAACAAGCATTAAACTGGGAAAATATCGGGGCCCTTGAGTCAGCAACCCCCAAATCACCACAGTCCCCATCCCGGTCAGTGCAGCCCCAGAGCTCAAGAGTCTCTCTGCAGAGGTCCCCCAGCCTGGGTAGGTAAAAAAGGGGCTTACGGTGGTTTCAAAAACCCAACTGCCCTGCCTCTTTCTCTGCTTCCACTGGTCCATCTCCGCTCTCAGCCTCAGCTCCAGCTCTCTTGGCTGCTCCTCTGCTCCTGCTCTGCTCTGCTCTGCTGTCTGTCCTGTGAGCCACTCCAGCCCCAGCCCTCTGCTGGCTGGCTCTCTCCTCTGCTCTGCTCTGCTCTATGGCTTGGCTCCCCCCACTCATTAGCACACTCACAGTGCTCTCAGCTCAGCAAGTCCAGCTCTTCAGTGATTTCAGCTCTTAGTAGGGAGCCCCAGTACCAGTGAATTCAGCTCAGTAACCTGCATTTAGACTCTTAAGGGAATCAAAATTAACTCTGACATTCCACAGTGGAGAGGCACAGGTGGAACTGGCGCTGTGGCTCACACAAGAAGCCTGCACCCCCAGTACAGATATCTGTCCCCAGCTCTCTTTTTTCCATGGGTTTGGAACCATGTGCCCCCCCATCTAGCGCTATCCAGCTGACAATGAAACCCCATCACAAGACAATTTTGTAGTTCAATCAGGGTGACATTTCATTCCTCCTGCCCCAATAACAACAAAATTAGGGACAGCTGCGAAAATAACCATCCCATTTGCAGTATATTCTAGACGAAACTGCATTACAAAGACTTTTTAATGCTTGTGATTGGTGCTAGATTGACAGTCTTGAAGACTGCTATGATTCCACTATTTATCTGCGGAACAGACAGCAGCGATACAAACAGCCCACAAGGACTTGACTTGGCAGGATTACCACATAGGTCAGAGGGTAGTTCACTTTTTATGTGATCTCCCTGCTAAGCCTGCCACCAGGGCACTAATTGTAATGGCAGTTTTTATGATATGGTTACTCTGCTAGTAGTAATTGGACTGAGATCACCAACTCATCAGAGGGTAATGAGTGTCACTATGTTCATGGAGCAGCTTTGACCCAGTCACCTGGAAGCGGGAGGCTCTATATCTAATTACTAATTCACTGAAGTATCCAGTCTGTCATAGGTTTTCTTTTTTTTTTTAATCACTGTTCTCATGTATGAGGTGTCAGCAAGTCAGGAATGACTAAAAGTATATTAGGAAGTATATGTTTTGTTATAGTCCCTGGATCTTGCTAGATTCACATTTTGTGTTGTGTTGATAGACAACCAAAACTGTGGACTGAAAAGAGGCCAGGCAACCCATCTGCTAAAAAGAGAGTTGTCTGTCTCTAATTACAGTCTAGTGAGCAGAGCCTGGAGATAATGACACACCGTTCTTCCTATGAATATTTTCATGATCTTTGCCCGTCTCTGGAGACTCCTGCAGTGCTCTGCTAAATTGGGTTATTTGTATGTATACAAAGGAATGGACGCAAGATGGGGTATATGTATTACCTTAAAACTGTAATTATTTTAGAAGAAAAGGGACCTTGCTTCACCCATGAGTAAAATAGATGCTAGAGCAAAAGACCCTCTGTACTTTACTCTTTTTGTACTTGTTTGGTTTTTAATGTAGTATAGAGCAAATTGGACTGGAGAATGGGAGAGTTTTTTTTAAAATAAAGGAGCTTTCCTGCTTAACCCTCATCTTATTAGTCCATTTAGTGCAGACACAGTCATTTTAAAATGTCTTATTAAGGTACAGTATTAAAACATTCTCACTGAAATGGCCATTACTACATATTTCTCTCTGTCCATCCATATCTGATTCACCCAACTCAGTACTATCTACATCTCATGCTGTTTTAATTCTAGCTTCAAGCAAATTTGCAATTGCAGGACACCTGCATTCGAGCAGTGTAATCTAACTGTTCAATACTGATATGATTATAAATGCACTCCAAATCCTTTTCTTGTTTTTTTTAAAGGTCTCTTCCAAACAAATACTCTGTAGGAATGTCTTTTGTTTTCAGGATGAAACAAATTCACTAGTTTTAATCTGACTAAATACAGTCCTAATTAAAAAAATTCTAGCACTTCTATGCTTAATGACCTCTTCATTTGTAGTAATTCCCACCACTCATAAATATTCGACTACAGGCGGAGCATCAACAAAGCTCCCTCACAGGCTTTCACACAATGCCTGAGTTTTGTATGAACATACAACATTTCTTCTAATGACAAAAACAAAATAAAGTAGCTATGCAGCATTATCTTTTGATTGAAGCAGCCAGTTACCTTGTCTTGTAACAGGATTAGTGAGTGGGTCAATTAAAGAGCCCTGGAAGCTAACTATTATTAACATCAATGCTTCCTCCTAGGATGCAGGTGCACTTGGTGCTGATCAGTCAGGGTATGGTTTTAGCTGATCCCAGTGTTACTTAAAAGGAGTCACAGCTGCAGTAAAGCAGTTTCCAATCTTCTTGTGTTAATGGATCAAATACTTAGATCATATGATGAGAATAGCTAATCTGCCATCCCAGTTCGTGTGCTCTTGATTCTTGCTTTGTTTCTGGCCTCCTTCTGCTCATGTCTGCTCCTGCAAGAATACTCCCACAGCAGCACTTTGGGGGATTTTCACTAGTTTCTTCTCCACCCAGATTCGAAGTGTTAGGATTTTCTTGTTGCGCACAATGAGAGGAACACACTTTGTATTTTGTAGATGCCTTTATAATACGATTAAAAGAAGGAAGTGATTAGGAATACCCATTGAAAATCTGTCCTAATCTTTTTACCAGCTGAGTAGTGATTGATAGTTTAGTCTGTTTCCATTTTAGCTGTATTGGTTATATGATTATAATATTTTATTGTTCATCTTTTGGTCTTCTGTAAAATCTAATTCTGCAAGTTCCTGCTAATCTTATAATAAATGTTTGCCTTTGGAATTATAATTTAAAGTATAAACATAGTTTCTATACGGGTTTTATACCTTTCCAGACATTTTCCTTCTATTTTTATTTAATGGTAACTTAAGATTCAACAGACATTTGGAAAAGGAAAGGTCTGTGTATCAGAAAGGGAAGTTTTTTATTGTTTTAAAGTTATTTATAAATCATTTGCATCTTGAGGACAGGCAAAAAAGGGAAAGTAGAATACATGGAAATTCCATGGTTTTTACTTAAAAGCATCATTATTGTATATAGTTAACACATTTCTAATTGAAAAAAAACCAAGTTATTTGACTGATGAAAGTAAAATGAAGAAAACAGACAATAGTTTTGAGTAGTATAAACAGATTTCCCTAATGTATGGCCGGCATTTGGGATTCCCACATCCCAGGAGAGTACCTTGACCATCCAGCAGTAGTCTCTCTCTCTTTCTTTCTAAAACTTGCCCAACAAAAGTTTCATCAAAACCATATGGACTTGATGAAACAGCATAGTTTGACAAAAATGTTCTGACCAGCTCTGTTGTATTATGGTGTCTCTATTACTGAGGGTCTGATACTGCACAGCTTACTCACACTGAATAGTACTTAAGCAAGTAGTCCCTTTGTCTTCAGTAAGTAACATGCAGCATATGTAAAGTTGCAACATTGAGCTCCTAGGCCCTGATTCTGCAGCTAGCTTTATCCGGATGGTCCCCTGTTCCAATGCAGAGCCAGCAGCAGGATTGGGCCTATGTTAAGTGAATCTGTTTACCCTCCTTTAGTCTATCATCTGTTTTCTTCATTTTCCTCTCATCAGTCACATCCTATGCTAAGTCTAGAAGACTTTTTGAGGACAGTCATCTCCATTTTCCACAAGTTAATTGCTGCTTTGAGTGCCTGTAAAATTGCTGATATAGCCACAGGTTAAGGAAGTTTAGGTACACCTGCCAAAGACGGTGATGCTACTCCATACTTAATTCTGCTTTATGGAAAGCTTGCTGAGAAAAGGAAATTTAGAATTCTGGGCATAAGAACCCTTTCTTTTGAGCACTGTCTCTGATGCAGAAATATTTCAGAAGTATGAGTGTGCACCATGGTAACCAGTGCATCAAGTCTCTCTATTATTTTACAGAAAACCATCTGAAACGTAGCAACACTATTCAGTATGCAGTAATGCCAATTACAGCAGTGGCATACCTGACCTAGTGTGTCTAGAGTGTCTGTTTATTCCAGTTTCTGAGTGCTAAAAATTATATTTTGCAGTTTTATAGGGATTTTATGTTCATAATAATTAACTTTAATGTAGCACCTCACAAACATCTTAATGAAGAATCACACACCCCTCTGTGAGGTAGGTAAATGATATTACCCCCATTGTTTTACCGCTTGGAAAACAGACAAAACAGCTTGCCTGATGCCACAGCCAGGAGTAACATACAGAATTCTTGCATCCCAGTCTTGTGTTTAAACCACTGGCCCATGTCTCTGTGTCCCACCAGATGACACCTCTCCCTGTAGCAAAGAACCATCATGCACTCCTGCCCTACTTTTAAAAAACCTGGTTTTAGGAGGTTTTGAATGGCTCCTTAACCCTTCAAAAACATGCTTGTTCTGTATTGCAAGAAGTTAACTATTCTTTCCAGTTTTTTGTATCTTTTTTAGCATTTTAATAGTAAATAAACTTTCAACCACAGCAAATCTACAAATGTTCAAGTAAAGCACCATGTTTCCTAGACTGAAAGCTGATGGGGAGAAGGTGCTGTGGGTGCAAGTGCAGTGACTTGGATTTGACAGGTCTTTTCAGTGTGTGTCTGTCTGTCTATCTCTCTCTCTCCCTTTTTTTAAGGTGGTAGTAGGGGGCTAATTAGTTCTTTCTGGGTTAATGAGCAAGGTGCAACAGGCTGTAAACATGCAATCAGTCCTTGTTACAGAGAACAGGTCTGATGTTTGTACACATCTTTTTGTTCAGATGAACTTCATGTCTCGATGCTCTACTTAATCGGGCAACATTTTAAAAAATATGAATCAGGGAAAAAACTAGAATAATAATAATTAAACTCCACTAATTAAAAAAATTAAACCTTTTGAGTATCAATATGAAAAGACAGAAGCCCTGAGTCTCTCCCCACCTCAGTCTGATAGGTGGAGAATGGGGGGAACGTGCAGGGCTCTGCGAGCCACATTTTAACTGTAAAAGAGCCACCGCTTGGTCACTCCTGTACTAGTTAATGTACTGAAGTCTATTGTGTATAAGTAAAACTGAACTTTCAATGAGATTTCAATACACTATCTGCCCGCTGGGAAGCGGGGAGTCAGCTTTTTTATTAACAAATGATAGAGGTAACTAATAGAAAATGCAGGGTAATGAGGTTCTACTGTATTGGGTTCTAAATAGGGCGTTTTGAGGATTGGTTGCTAAGCCTGAGCTCCCATCAACAGCCATGAAAGGATGTGGCTCCAACCATGGGTTACATTAACTTCAGGGTCTTAAAAGCTTAATAAGTGGATGTGTGTGTGAGGTGGAGGTGGGGGAGGGTGTTAAGAATTTTACTGTATCAACTCATTACCCATGAGAAGGACCCCATTGTCAGCAAACCCATTGGCTCTACAAGTTTGTGAAGCTTGGCCAGTCTTCCTTTATTTTTTTCTTAAGGGACTTCCACAGGCTGGTGAATTTTTGAAGGAATCAGCGAAGCCATTTCTATAATCAGGCAGTAAAGTGGAGTACATATCAATTACTTAAAAGAAAAATTGCAGTTGTAAATCTGAAGAAAAGAAATTCTATAGGCACATATTTATGAAATAATGACCTAAGAGATATGAGCTACCCTGAAGATGACACTGAGCTGGAAAAGCCTCTCAAATTTCCTCTCTTTAGTTTTGTACACATAAGTAAAGTTGTTTATGGAAATAGAAAGAATAAGCAATTGTCTGTATAGGAGAGGCTAAAAAGATGGACTTTATTGTTCCTATTATAAAGCACACCACTTTAGCTTTTCAAGTGTTTAAAAAAACCAAATGTACAACACTTTTAAATGAACAATGCTAGCAAAAGTCTTGCAGCTCTGTTAGGGAATCTCTCAACCTTGTGTAATGACAAAAATTCAGTCAAGGGAAAGAGGCCTGGCTTACTTTTGTGAAATTTTAATGGGACATTTCTTTCCACTGTGCATTTAGCCTTGCCATGCGGGAACTGGAAGAAATGCAATAATAGGTCAGAGGACTTTGGCATTTTGTTCTAATTTAGAAATGTCACACAAGTCCAAATTCGACAGCCAAAAGAAAAGACTTTGAAAAAGTAACATGGTCTGTGTGGATGTATTAAACTTTGAGCACCCCAGAACATAGCATGCTGAGGGCTGAATGTTTTTGAAGTTAATGTATAACATAAGGGTTTGGAAGGTGATAAAATATTAATATATAAGGCAGGGAGAGTAAAACAGAACAAATTAGTATTCTACCTTTAACTTATTAGACAAATATTTTTTTAAAAAATATAATGAATGTGGATTTATCCTGTTTTTTTAAATCCCACAATATTTTAAAGCACCTCACATTGGCATTAGGGCCAGCTTTTCAAAGGTAGTTAAGCATCTATAGTCCTTAAAAACATATGAAAATCTGGCCCTAATGAGTAGAGGAATGACTTTGTAGATTAATGCAGCAGCTCTTATGTGACTCAAAATGATGCACAGCCTTAGACATTGCTTACTGATTATATGAAACCACAATTATCCAAAAATGATAGAATTTAATAATTTTGAATTCAAATTGTATAATATAATTAAAATATTGTTTAATGAATATTAATTAAAATATTGCTTGGTTGCCAATAAGCTTAAGGCTGTAAGTATGAAAATGCTTTGTCTTACATCTCAAAGCTTGTCTCAATTAATTTTGAGATGGCATCTCAATACTGTCGGAGAAAAACTCAGTTCTCGCTTTTTGCATCCCAGCACGAGTCTCTTTTCTTTATAGGAAAACAGGTTCCTTTGTTATCCAGAAAGTCCCTTTTTTTCAATCTGGTATCTAAGGAGCCAATTTATACATTTTTGTCATCTTCCCAAATCAAGTTTAGGTCAGCCTAATCCTTTATCCCAGCCCCCAACAGTTACAGACAATAACACAATCTTCCATGCATAGCCATTATTCTTAATGACTTTTCAGTAACATTTCTGTGTCCCTACAGAGCACTCCCAATGGGTCACTGGGGATGTATGTCTGCATACATTAGCTAGGAAAGTCTTTGTGAACAGCTTGTCCCAACCTACCAGTGAGAAATGTCCAAACAGAAATAACACAGATGTGCAGAATAATACAACATGCTAACCTAGATAGCCTGCACTGCTATCTAGGACAAATAGATTAATTTGTCATGCAGTGAATGAGAAATGTAAGGCCAGGTTGGCTTCTTGCATTGGTTGCTGAATAATGAATTCTTCTTAGAAAGTGAACATGTTCCTTAAAGCGAAAAGAAAAACAGTTGAGTTTTCCCCTTATTATCTTCCCAGAATCTGATGTAGTTATGAAGAGTTCATTGATTAGTACCATTGGTATATAACATCTTTCATTTACTCTACAAGGTTTCACTATACCATTCAGTGTAATCAGGATACACTGCTATTGTGAGGCATGTATAAAGGATCAGGGGATTTCTTGGAAAATTGTGAGAAATTGCAGATGGGTGTTAAAAGGAGAAATACAGTGCTTTTATGCCCTGTTACCAAGCTTCTAGTGAAGTTTCAAGTGTTCTGTTTATAGTCTCTGTCCAGGTCTGCACTAGAAAATGTCGCCGGTATGGTAATGGTGATTAGGGGTGTGATTTTGGTTTTGGGTTTTGGTTTTTTTTACATTTATTTTATCAGCAAAAGCCCTAGATGGAAGTTATACTAGCAAAAAGGGCATTGGTCTGTTTTAGAGTGGACTTTGCTGGCATGTAAAAAAACACATTGGTTGTTTGGGCATCCAGATGGCAGTTCCTGGCCTGGGTCTGACTTGGAAAGAATCAGACCAGATTCAAAGTTTAATCTTCCCTCTGGCAGCTCCTCTTTCTATTGGGCCCAATGTAAAAGGGCAGACAAGGTGACATTGAGGTTTCTCTAATTTAGGGAAATCGTAGATCAAGCTGTGCATAGGTCAAACAGCAGCAACAAGGTCTCAGCTATTTACAGAGTCTGGTGGCTGTGTCAGGACTCCAATTTCAGCAATTAAAAATATGATACTTTACAGCACTGAAAATCTCCTGACTTTATTCTCAAACCCAATTGAAAGTGCAGTAGAAGTTCTCGAGAAGCAAAGGCAATTCTAGACAAACCCTGAGCAGAAGATGAACACAGCCTTGGTGTAAATCACAGTGCCTTACATCACACAGCTGCAGCTGATAAAAGTAGCCCAAGGTGAATGTTTATCATAATAAGAAATCAGATTTAAATATTCTGAACTACTAGAAATGTGCATTTCTCAGCTTAATTAAAGTATTCACCCTTTATAGCTATTTGATCTCCTAATATTAACTTGCGTGCAGGCAAACCGCTCCAACAGACAAGGGTCTTATTTCTTAACTCAGTCTTTCTTCAACTGGGCATGTGAATTCTGTGTGGAAGCACCAGAGACAGTCTGTTTCTAGTAGAGATGGACTCAAATCAGGATTTCTGATCCAGACCACACTAAACTTTGGGGATATTCAGATCCAGAATGGATCCAATCAGGGGCGGCTATAGGTATTTTACCGCCCCAAGCTCGGCAGGCAGGCTGCCTTCGGCGGCTTGCCTGCGGTAGGTTCCCGGTCCCGCTGATTCGGCGGCACGCCTGCGGGAAGTCCGCTGAAGCCGCGGGAGCAGCGGACCCTCCGCAGGCATGCCGCCGAAGGCAACCTGCCTGCCGCCCTCGCGGTGACTGGCAGAGAACCCCCGTGGCTTGCCGCCCCAAAATCTTCCCTCGCTTGGTGTGCTGGTGCCTGGAGCCACCCCTGGATCCAATCCACAAAAGGCTAATTTCTGCTTCTATGTTTCAAAGCAGAAATTGGGCAGCCTCCTTGCCCTTGCAAAAGCATAGCTTGAACCAGTAGCAATGTGCATGGGACTTGGATGGAGGAGCATAGATTGCAGGAGGGAAGATTTTGGAGGAGGTACCAGGAAACCAGTCTGTGTGCACATTGCTGAAATGTTAGTTGCAATTGCAGCATCTCTGTAAATAGTTTTTCTTAAAAAAGAGCCAGTTTAGTTTTAGAAGTATACCGTCCTGTCATATTATCATAAAGCATATGGTACATAGGGTTGTCAATTTTGGTTGGACATATTCCTGGAGGTTTCATCACACAACATCTTTAATTCCTGGAGACTCTAGGACAATTCTGGAGGATTGGCAACTGTACAAACAGAGCCCATCTCTTCCGTGCCTCAATAACCATGATTTACATCTGAAGGAGGGCTCTATTCCCTACTCACACTCTTTTAGGGGTCCCAGCTTGTCTCTTCTCCTACTGCCCCTTTATGGTGGCTGGCAAATCAGGCCGCTTGCAACTCTGAAGAGTCCAGAGTGATGGTGGAAACCTGCGGACTCTCTTTCTAGAAGATAGAAAAGGCAAATGAAAACCTGGGGTAGAGGAGATGTAGAGGAGATGGAAATGACAGCCGTTCTCAAGAGACTTCTGTCATTTCGGTTCAAATGCCAGATCTGATTTCAGACCTTGACGGATTAAAAATTTTGTGGAAAATGGGTCCATTCCAAATTCTGTGAAATGGAAACATCTTGGAAGTGTGACATTTTTTCAGCTAAAGCTGCTCTATATAGTTCATGGTAGGGAGCAGCAAGGGTTCCAGATTAATTCCAGTTCTCAGCACCTCATGTGTTCTTCTCCCTGATCCAACATGTGAATGCTCTATGTGGAGGATGAATGGTGAGGGGAAATTGCAGTCTGCCAGAAAAAGGTGGTGAACTGCCAGGAGGGAACCAGTATCTGACATTCAGCTCCTTCTCTCTTGGGCTGTGGGGAGAAAAAATCCCCAGCTTCCTACAGGGTAAAGGGTATGTGACTGTGCGTGTGTAAATTAGGTGGGAAGGGGTTGGTGTGTGTGTGTGTGTGTGTGTGTGTGTGTGCTGGACAGCTTTACAAAGTGAGAGGAGTGAATAAGAGGGCCGGGATGTGGATGAACAGCAGTGGTGCAGTGGATGGAAACGCATACACCCAAATGGACAGACCTGAGCCTTGCTGTTGGGTGTTGGCCCTGTTTCAGTTCCCTAAAGACTTGACTTCAGTGCTGCCCCTAGCTGTGTCACCTCACTTGGGATCATATGGTAGTTAGCTAAGGCTGTAGAGCAGACTCATTTTATCTCTCTCTTTAAGTGGTCTTGGTGCCACTAGATGGGACAGAAACCCACACCCAGAAGGTGTGTGGGTTACATAAGCAGTCAAAAAAAAAAAAGATACCTGTGCATCAACTTAGGGAAGACTCATATCAACAGACATAGAAATGGGGGTAGTATCTGCCTCTTTTTGAGCAGTGAGCTAGTTGAACATTAAAAACACACACAGAATGTAAGCAAGCAAACAAGATGTCATTATTATGTGCAAACCGCATTGTTCTTTGTATATTTAGGGTCTTTCGCTTCCAACCTTGAAGATCTGATTTTGTAAACAGGGAACACTGCCCTTTTGAAGGGCTCAAGCAAAGAAATTTTCAATGATATATTAAAGCTTGCAGTAACGATGATTTAATACTGGATGATGTGTAGTAGCTTCTGGCATTAAATGAGAAATTATATCCAGTTGTTGGGTTAATACTTGCTTATTGGGAGATGAAATATTGTCATTCTGCTTATTTATTTATCATCACTTTATTCTTTATTACTTGTCTTTATTTTATTTATTCCTGTTTTTATGGATTTATCTATGCTGTAAGCCAGAGCCTGTTTTTCTTCTCTTCTGCATTTTTTATTTTATGAGCCATGCAGGTGATCGCTCTGTGTGGTTAAGCCAATTAAATGAACACCACCAGCTCACTTGAATTTGCTTTGCATGTGAACTGCATTTCCATATTTGTACTAACTATTCTCTTACAGTTTTATTGGAATGTTTTCTTCTTATTAATTAACAAAACAATAAATTATTATTTTTGTGATGGTCATTTTATTTTTTCTCTTGATAAAGTTTTGATTTTAGTGTTCTAAAACTTTAATAAGTAAAATGTCATGAGGAGAATTCTGGACCCTTGAACTGTGGTGTGATTTGGGAAATGGCCTAGAGATTTGTTCCATCTTTCCAGTACAGAACTATATGCGCCATTGGGAACAATCCTGCCAGCTGACTGGGAGATGGAGTAGATGAGCTAAATGGCATTTTCCATTTTTAATTACTCTGATTTTGTGGATTAATAAATTATTTTCTTTTTGCGGAGTTCATAAGACCATCTTCTCCTCAGTACTATATTTCCTCCTTACTGCTTAGTTCACAAAATTCTTCGTTCTGCGGACCACCACTAAGAGCTCTACAAACCACTGGAGGTACAAAGACCATAGTCTAAGATCCACTGCCCAAGGGCCCGGTCCTGGAACCAAATCCATATGGGCAAAGCCTTGCACCTGCGTAAAAGCATGCTGGCTTCAGTAGGATTCTGTGGGTGCAGGGTCCACCTGGATGGATATAGCTGCAGGATTAGTGCCTTTGAATTTAACTATTTCCACTCATGAATAGCTAATAACTTCAGGCAGCATCTCCTACCTGTTCACATTAGTTATGGTATTGATAAAGAGTCTGCCACTCTGATTGTATTTCTTTTGATTTTTTATTGTCAAAGGGGACAGCAGCAGCAGTTCTGTTAAAATTGATGGACCAGTGAGTTGATCTGGCCTGGCAAAGCCTAAGCTTCTAATTGACTGTCAAGTTCTGGTATGTGAGAACACTGTCATGTCAGTTCACATGCAGCGAGTTCTTCTCTCCCAAAAGAAGCTGAGAGAAAGCTTGTACCGTACTCCATGAATAGTCCCATTGGTTTAACTGAGGTTACTTGAATTGTACAGTGCTACTAACGTAAGTAATGGTGGTAGAATCTCTCACAGGGTCTGCCCCTACCCAGTTGAAATCAATAGGGATTTTGCTGTTGACTTAAGTGAGTCAAGATCATGGCCACTGAACACGTGGTAGCAGTGGGATAGGAAATCAGTTTCTGGCTACCAATTCTGTATGCTTTTAGATCCATGGGGCCAGTGGCAGGTATAACTTAGAGCATGAAGGATGTTGTAAGTTACATAGGGGACCCATCCTAGAATGCAGCTGATATAGGGACCAATTCTGTGTGCCCCTGGCTGGAGCGGAGCATCTTGGCATTAGAAAATTTGAAGGTACTTTAATACACCTTTAAAAGACTGGTATGGTTTAAACAATGTAAGTGATTTTGGGAGTAACATTTTCTGTAGAGAGTTTTACAGAATGATTGATTATTTACAGTATTCGTGTCAGCTAATACTATAATTTGCAGTTACGTGAATTACAACCTTGACCCATCAAAATTAAAACTTAGCTTGCTTCTTACATATAGTACATGGAGATAAAGAATACTTTTAAATTTTAGTTTATCCTAGTTTTATGCACCTGTCTATGAATCCATTACATTTCTTAATTAGGACAACTACTGCTGGAGTTGAATTTCACTTTAGTAACAAATAACAAAAGAACTTTTCCATCTGCTTATGACAACTTAAATTCTTGAGGCCAAATGCTGTCACACAAGTGTAAATCAGAGTAACTCTGTTTACTTCAGTGGAATTATGCCATCTTTACTGGATTATGAGAGCAGAATTTGACCCTCACCCTGGTTACTAATTATGTTTTCTGCAGCACCTTTTCTTACAGCCATTGACTGGCAAGAAGACTCAAAGTGAAAAGAACAACCTTGATGTGAGTCTCTGTCAGTTTAGAAACATCAGAAAATACCCATTATTATGCAGCGGTAGGCCTTGAGGGAAATGAAAGGTAGTTTAATCTACAGCAGAAATGTTTGACCCAAAGTCAAATCTCTTGAGAACCAAATTGTGTGGCCATTTAACCACATCTACTACAAGCCTTCTGAGTGTTTTGTGATATTTCAATGGCTATATATGGGAGTGAGGAAGCATGGATGACATTTAAAGAACAAAGGATGTCTTTGGAAAAGTATCAGTGTTGTTTCTTTTTCATAGCTGTCCCCTCATAAGAAAGTCTTGGGCGTTACTCTAGACAAAAGGGGTTTGTTGATATGGAGCCAGATTGACACCCTGACTTGCACTGGTACTTACACCATGAATCATCTCACTGTGGAGTAAGATAATTCTCAGTGTAAGGATATTACAGCCTGTTCAGTGGATATGGTTAGTGGACCAGATCCTCAACTGGTGTAGCTCCACTTAGGTCATTGGAACTATGGCAATGTACATCAGCCGAGGATCTGGCTCAATATCTTCACATAAGTCCAGTGATGAAAGTAGTTTGAAGTATTGGGATGCTCAAGGAGAACCCAACTCCACTGATCTAATCATCTTCCTCTCTCTCTATCCCCTTGTGGGTTGGAGGAATCTGCTACTCTGATGCAGCAGTTCAATCCCTCAGATCATTTTGCTATTTTGCTCTTGCCTCTGTCTCTGTGTAATACTGCAGAGCAGTGGCAGCACAGCAGGATGTGCCTGCAGGGCATCAAGCTAAAGGAATCACAGATGTTAAAACAACATCAACATTAATTGACTTCAAGACAGATTTATTCTTCTTGTATTTCCGTAGAACAGCAAGCGAGCATCGTATCACTGTTATATCCAGTGTTCACATCCTTATCCATATAACTTGTTTACGATATCAAATGAAAAGAAAATATATTTCAAATACTAACCAATAAATAACAAAAACAAACAACATTCTAGCACAGTGGTTTTCAACATTCTCATTTGCAGACCCCTAAAAAATTTCAGATGAAGGTGCAGACCCCTTTGGAAATCTTAGACATAGTTTGCAGGTCCACAGGTTGAAAACCACTGTTCTAACATAAAGAATCACCATGATATAACTTAAGGAATCCCTTTGGTAGAATAGTATCCCTGTATGACATAATTTATTGGTTCTCATATTAATTTTATTACAAAATATTTATATAGGACTGTACATTTGCTTGGTGTATTACACATATTGCCTGCTCTGAAAATTTACAATCTGAAGAAGGCTAAAGGCAAGACCTAGGACCACCACTTGGGAGGGAAGGGGAGATGATTATTAATACTGAGAAGACAGGAGAAAGGATTGCTTAAGAGAGAATTTATGCTGGTTTATATATTATTCTTAATAGTGGTGCCACAGATACCCACAAAATAGAATCTGTTATTCTTATTGCATAACAAGATGTGGTGACTAAACTCTGTTCTCTTCAGTATTTTTTATAATAATCATTTTTCTTTTATAATCATTTTATTCCTCTGTATTGTTTTATTTTTTATATTATAATTTTGGGGGTTCTTTCTGTTAATTCTTCCCCACCTTATATACCATATCTTCCCCTTGCTTCCCTCTCTCCACACCTCTTCCCCCCCCTCATCGCAATCCTGACTTAATGTGGTGGCCCCAGACAATGCTTCAGACCTATCCTGCTGCATCCTGTCTGCTCCTTTCTTTTCCACATGAGGATTCTGATCCTTCTTCCATGGACTTTAATGGCAGAATGCCTATCTGACTTAAATGGGAACAAGACATAGAACCCAGAATGTGTCATTGGAGAACTGAGAGCAAAATAGCAGAGCAGGACATCTCTGCAGGGTAGCAGATCACATACTGCAGTGGTCTCTGCTGCTTAGGGACCCGATCCTGCAAACATTTATGGATGCTAGCATATTTACTCATTGTGGAGTCTCATAGAGCTCAGTGGCATTCTGTACAAAAGTGATTATACTTGCAGGTATAACTGTTTGCAGGCTGCAGAGATATTGAGGCTCACACTATATTTAAGGACTTTGTTGTATAGATTATCACAAATTAATGACAATTTGCTTCATGTTTATCAAGGAAGAGTTAAGTTAGATCAAGAGAACGAAATGTACCTTGGTTTCTTTTCGGTATGATAGGGCATATCCCAATTGGCTATTATAAAAATCCTTCCACACATTTAAAAAAAAAAAAAGCATGAGGCATAATAATTACTGCTAAATTGGGAGACTGAAAAATAAAAAGATAAAGTCAGATATCAAAAACCTGCTGGAACCTTCATCTTCTCATTGGCTCTTTGTTCCAAAATATGTCTATTCTGAGAATAAAAAAAAAGCTGAAGAATCCCAAAGGAAAATCAGTCTGCTCAGCTGCTATGGTTGCTGTGGGCACCATTTTACTCTAATTGTCTGTAGCTATTTTGTGTTCAGAACAACCAGAGAAAGGCCAGTAAATAATTTACATTTTTTTCCTAAAAGCTCTAATGTGTCTGTCAGAGAGAGGTTTCTGTCCCGTTTTAAAATGTTATTCAAAGTGTATATGGTTATACTGAAATCCACATAAAATTGATGGCTACTATTTGACTTTAGTTTACCATTTTGTAATTAGGAAACTTAAATGCTTTTCTTTACACACAGCAGTAGTTAGATCGCTTCTACGAAGCTACATTTGCAAACTTCACCCCAAAGCTATATAAAAGTGTACCCATGCTGCACAGCTTTCACTCATTTGACTAGTCTTTATTTTTGTGAGTAAAGAGTTGCAGGCTCACCCCTCAGTATACTTTCCAAAGTTTGACAAGCAGCAATTTTCATGTGCAATATCGAATTATGAATGCAGATCTCTGTATTCATTAATTGCATGTAACACTAATACATTTTAAAGGCAAGAATGGAAAATATGTTTGCATGCATGATTTTAGGGTCAAAGGCTGTCATGACTTACAATTTGTGAACCCAGTTGAGTTCAATGAGATTGCATCGGCAGGATTTAAGTCCAGATTTGGATCCCACTTGCACTGGTGTAAATCTGTGAAGGAAGTGGAGTTACTCCATATTTACACCAATCCGACATAAGAATCTGCCCTTAGTTTTAGGCAAGCTTGATTTAGTTATCACATTAATTGTCTGTAATTGAAAATATTCATTTAATTCATAGATACTCAGAGTTTTGAGGCCTGAAGAAACCATTATGATCAACCAGCCTGACCTTCTGCATAACTAGGGCCCTACCAAATTCACAGTCCATTTTCATGGTCATAGGATTTAAAAAATCATAAATGTCATAATTTCAGCTATCTACATCTGAAATTTCAGGGTGTTGTAATTGTAGGGATCCTGACCCAAAAAGGAGTTGGGGGGACGTCGCAAGGTTTTTGTAGGGGGGTTGCAGTACTGTTACCGTTACTTCTGCGCTGCTGCTGGTGGCGGCGCTGCCTTAAGAGCTGGGTGGCCGGAGAATGGTGGCTGCTGGAGAGTGGTGGCTGCTGGCCGGGATCCCAGCTCTAAAGGCAGAGCTGTCACCAGCACCAGCACAGAAGCAGGGGTGGCTCCAGGCCCCAGCACGCCAAGGGCATGTTTGAGGCGGCATGCCGCGGGGGGGCACTCTGCCGGTTGCCGGGAGGGCAGCAGGCGGCTCTGGTGGACCTCCCACAGGCGTGCCTGTGGAGGGTCCGCTGGTCCCGCGGCTTCTGTGGAGCATCCGCAGACGTGCCTGTGGGAGGTCCACTGGAGCCATGGGACTGGCGACCAGCGGAGCGCCCCCCGCTGCATGCCGCCGTGCTTGGGGCGGCGAAATGGCTAGAGCCGCCCCTGCACAGAAGTAAGGGTAGCATGGTATGGTATTGCATCAGCACAGAAGTAAGGTTGGCAATACCATAATTTGCCATCCTTACTTTTGCACTTATGTTGGCAGGGCGCTGCCTTCAGAGCTGGGTCCCGGCCAACAGCTGCTGCTCTCTGGCTACCCAGCTCTGAAGGCAGCACAGAAGTAAGGGTGGCAATACTGCAACTCCCCTAAAATAACCTTGTGACCCCCCTGCATCTTCTTTTTGGGTCAGGACCCCCAATTTGAGAAACACTGGTTTCCCCCATGAAATCTGTGTAGTACAAGGTGAAAGCACACAAAAGACTAGATTTCATGGGGGAGATCAGATTTCACAGTCTATGATGCATTTTTCATGGTCGTGAATTTGGTAGGGCCCTATGCATAACACAGGGCATGGTGGAATTCCCTAAGTGGTTCTCACATTGAGACCAATAATTTATTTTTGAACTAGAGTATATGCTTTAGAAAAGCATCCAATCCTGATTTAAAGACTTCAAGTGATAGAGAATTTACTACTTTCCTTGGTGCATTGTTCCATTGGTTATTACTCGTATGGCTAAACATTGTTTCCAGTTTGAATTTTTTTACCAATAATTCTATGGTCTGTTCACACACAGTCTATCTATTGGTACTTAACATTGGATAGAGGGATCAGCGCTTGCTGAATTATAACTCAAAATTCAGCAAATAGCTTTCAAAAGTAAAGTGCTGTGAGTGGATGATCTGTGGTGTTGGTGTGGTGTACTTGTTCATGGGAGTACTATTATATTTATGTGCATAAAGGTGCCTTTAAAAAAGCAGACCTTTATGACTTTACTCAGGCAATACTCCCTGGGAAGTCAGTGGAAGCATTGCCTGTGTAAGGGGTTAATCTTGCAAACCTCACTCAGGGGAGTAGTTCTTTATCACCGGAGAAAGGGTTTCCAGGATTGGGCTTTATCCCTTTTAATTAAAATTTAATTTAATAATTTTTCCTTTTAAAATTCAAAATATTGAAACATTTGCAAGTTGCTTGTACTTTAAATGCCTGTTTAAAGTCTTTGGCATTACGGTTGATTCACCAGTACATTACTTCAGTTTTATGGCTGTTAAATGGTAGTTAATAGCATTATAGTGGCATAAAATTGGAATCATGCGGTGGTGTGTCTGGCAGTTTGTCTTTAAATACTAACAAGTATTAAATGCTAGAAAATGATTTTTACATGATCTTTTCTTCAGCCCCTTTCCTCCCCCCAATTTGGGTCAAAATGCTGTTGTAGAATTATTGCAGTCTTTTCATCCCATATTGTTACTCCTGAGGGCATTCTGTGTCAAAAAATTAAAAATTCTGTACCCCAAAAAATATAAATATTCTGCGCACTATTTCAAAATTCTGCAAAATTCTGCACATTTTATTTGTCAAAAAAGTGTGGACACTCCAGCATGGCATTGGGAAGCACAGGCCACTGACTGCACAGAGGTGGGAGATCACTGTGCAACTCTGCCCGAGACACGGACTCAGCAGTGAGGCTGGACCCAACCGTGACACAGCTCAAGGACCTATAAACATCTCAGAGCCCTGCCCTGCGTGCCAGGTGCACCAAGAGTGGGCAGGCAGGCTCAGCAAGGCAGGATCCAAGTATGGAGGGTACAGTGTTGGGAGTGAGGGGTCCAGGTGTGGGTTAGAGTCATAGAATCATAGACTTTAAGGTCAGAAGGGACCATTGTGATCCTCTAGTCTGACCTCCTGCACAACGCAGGCCACAGAATCTCACCCACCCACTCCTGTAATAAACCCCTAACCTATGTCTGAGCTATTGAAGTCCTCAAATCATGGTTTAAAGACTTCAAGGTGCAGAGAATCCTCCAGCAATGACCCGTGCCCCACACTGCAGAGGAAGGCGAAAAACCCTCAGGGCTTCTGCCAATCTGCCCTGGAGGAAAATTCCTTCCTGACCCCAAATATGGCGATCAGCTAAACCCTGAGCATGTGGGCAAGACTCACCAGCCAGACACCCAGGAAAGAATTCTCTATAGTAACTCAGATCCCCACCCCATCTAACATCCCATCACAGGCCATTGAGCATATTTACAGCGAATAGTCAAAGATTACCAAATTAATTGCCAAAATTTGGCTATCCCATCATACCATCCCCTCCATAAATTTATCAAGCTTAGTCTTGAAGCCAGATATGTCTTTTGCCCCCACTGCTCCTCTTAGAAGGCTGTTTCAGAACTTCAGTCCTCTGATGGTTAGAAAACTTCATCTAATTTCAAGTCTAAACTTCCTGATGGCCAGTTTATATCCATTTGTTCTTTGTGTCCACATTGGTACTGCGCTTAAATAATTCCTCCCCCTCCCTGGTATTTATCCCTCTGATATATTTATAAAGAGCAATCATATATCCCCTCAGCCTTCTTTTGGTTAGGCTAAACAAGCCAAACTCTTTGAGTCTCCTTTCATAAGACGGGTTTTCCATTCCTCAGATCATCCTAGTAGCCCTTCTCTGTACCTGTTCCAGTTTGAATTCATCCTTCTTAAACATTGGAGACCAGAACTGCACACAGTATTCCAGATGAGGTCTCACCAGTGCCTTGTACTAACACCTCCTTATCTCTACTGGAAATACCTCGCCTGATGTATCCCAAGACCGTATTAGCTTTTTTAACGGCCATATCACATTGGCGGCTCATAGTCATCCTGTGATCAACCAATACTCCAAGGTTCTTCTCCTCCGCTGTTATTTTCAACTGATGAGTCCCCAGTTTATAACAAAAATTCTTGTTGTTAATCCCTAAATGCATGACCTTGCACTTTTTACTATTAAATTTCATCCTATTACTATTACTCCAGTTTACAAGGTCATCCAGGGCCTAATTCTCATTTCACTCGCACTGAATTTACATTGGTGTTTCTCTAGAGTCCTCACTGGAATTACTCTTTATTTGTAAGGGCGTGAGTAAGTTAGCCCTTTTGAAATAAAAAACCCTAGTCAGAGATCTATTTTTGTTTATCCTTCCATTTAGTTTGAACTGAATTAGCTC
The DNA here is from genome assembly GCF_016161935.1 of Mauremys reevesii. Taxonomy (NCBI): domain Eukaryota; kingdom Metazoa; phylum Chordata; order Testudines; family Geoemydidae; genus Mauremys; species Mauremys reevesii. The sequence goes on along the minus strand of NC_052627.1, from coordinate 28,155,763 downwards.
ATGATCACTTGAACCAAGGCTGTCCCCTACAACTATTTCTTCTATAAGGTCTTCACTACTCACCAAAACCAAATCTAAAATGGCATCCCCTCTTGTTGGTTCAGCAACTGCTTGGTGAAGGACTCCATCAGCTATCGCATCCAGGAAAATCTGAGCCCTATTATTATTACTAGCACTTGTCCTCCAGTCTATATCTGGGAAGTTAGTCTCCCATGATCACACAATTCCCATTAGTATTTACTTCATTGAAAATATTAACATAAACATTAAACCAGATCCCAGTGGTCTACAGCACACCCAAAGCACTATCCCAGGGGAGGCTCTAGTAGCTTTCTTCCCCATTGTGATTTTTGCCCAGACAGACTCTATCTTATCCATTCCATCATTTCTTATTTCTTTTCAGCTTACCTCATCATTGATATACAATGCTACTCCACCACCTTTGCCTTTATTTCTGTCTTTCCTAAACAGCACATACCCTTCAATACCTGTACTCCAGTCATTACTACTATTCTACCATGTTTCTGTTATCCCTATAATATCTGGTTTCACTTCCTGCACCAGTAACTCTAGTTCCTCCATTTTGTTACCTAGGGTCCTCACATTGGTGTACAAACATCTTAATTTTTGCTGTTTGGCTTTGCTCACATTCTTTACCCGATTAGGCACAGACATTCTACCACCAGTATCACCTATTAGACTGGTATCTACGCTACTCTTCCTCCTTATGTCCATTCTCCTACCCATGGCTGTATCCTTTCTTACGTCGTTTTCTTCCCTCTCGATGTTAAAATCCAGCATGGAGATTACCTGGCCATCTCCCCCAAATTCCTAGTTTAAAGCTCTCTTAATCAGTTGTGCCAGCCTCCATCCTAGAAGTCAATTTCCCTCCCTACTCAGGTGAAGTCCATTCTGAGAGAACAGCCCTCTGTCCATGAATGCTTCCTGGTGGCCACACATCCCAAAGCCCTCCTTATACCACCACTGCCTGAGCCATCTGTTGATCACTATAATCTTGTCACATCTTTGTTGCTCTTCTCTAGGAACAGGCAGAATCCCACTGAAGATCACTTGAGCCTCAATTTCCTTGAGCATCTTCCCCAGCCTGGCATAGTCTCCCTTGATATGTTCCAGTGAGAATCTAGCTGTATCATTTGTTCCCACATGAAGGACAATCAGTGGATTCTTTCCTGCTTCCGTTAGGATCCTCTTCAGCCTCAGGTCCACATCCCGTGTCTTAGCACCCGGCAGACAGCATGCCCTTCTGTTCTCTGCATCACCTCAGGTTACAGGCCTGTCTGTTCTTCTCAGTAAGGGTTGAGAGGGTTTTGCGTGGGGCAGTCTGGGTGCGGGTGGCTCAGTAGAGGGGAAGGTGGTTGAGGCTCAGTGGGGCGGTTGGGTGTCGGGGGGATAGAGCTCAGCAGGGGGATCTGGCTGTGGGGAGTTTAGTGGAGGGGTCCAGGTGCTGAGAGAGTGGGACTCTCGGGGGTGGAGATCCAGGTGCAGCTGGTTGGAGCTCGGTAGGGTGGGGATCTGGGTGCAGGTGGCTTGTTGGGGTGGTCCAGGTGCAGGGGGAGTGGTGCTCATGGGGGGGTTTGTGGGGTGGGGTGGGGGGGGGTGAGGCTCGGCAGGAGGGTCTGGATATGAGGAAGTCTGGATGCACAGGGGTTGGGCAGAGGGGGAGCAACTCCCTGCACAGTGATCCCTCCCCCTGAAGCTGAGGAGTGATGGGTGCTGGAAGTGTGTGTGTGGGAGTTTGCAGAGCTTCCTACAGCTGGGGGAGAAATCTGGGGTTGTGTCTGACGCAGGCCCAGATGCCTGCAGGGGAAGAGGAAGTGCCATCCTCCCCAGCTTAGCCGGCACTAGCAGCTGAGCCTGGCACAGGGGAGGAGCCACCAGCCAGGTCTTCCGAAGTCCTGCCCCCTACCCCACAGTGATTTCACTCTTTGCCTGCTGCCCTGGGCACCCGAAACATACTACTGGAGAGGGTTGCATGACGGCTTGTGTGGTTTCCCTTTGCTTCCCCGTCTGCGGGGGACACACATTCTGCGCATGTGCAGTGGTGCAGAATTTCCCTAGGAGTAATATTGTGCCACAGATTTGTTTAAGCATAATTCCCCATTTAAATCAGTGAGGAGTTCTATTTAAAGTCGATTAGCATGATTTGGCCACCTGTTAGAAAGTATATCTAATTGTGATTTTAAAAAACTCTTCTCTGCACTTACTATCAGTGGCAAACTACACTTCAGTGCAGCATGGCTTCCTTATATCTCTCCTTGTGATTCATTTCTAGCAGGCAGGAATGCACACTAATTAGCTGTTCATGCTTTTCTCTCTATTTTTGGTATTTTGCCATCTGTTTCGTGTGGTTTTTTTTTTTGCCACTTGTACAGTAGAAATTTGGCAAACATTTAAGTTAATTTCAGAAAAATGAAAAAAAAAGTAAGAAGGCTAATTTTTTTCCAGATGGATTACTTTAAAATGTTGCTCAGAATAATAGAGGCAACCTGAATGTGAATATGGATTTATTTCCAAAAGTTCTGTTTTTAAACCAGAACAAATTTGTTTATCAATTTACTTTGTAATTCTTATTATTTTAACAGGTCCATTTTGTTTGCTAATTATTGATTTAGGGTCAGTTTCTTTTGCCTTTTATATAGATTAAATGTTTTGTCCTGGGGTATTGAAGTAGATGGGAGTTTGGCAATTGATTTTAATGATATAGAACCTGGCCCTAAATTTGGAATTACTCCAGATTTACACTGGTGGAACTGAGAGCAGAATCTGAGCCATTGAGATAATTCATTGTAGTATAGTGTATCTTTGGCCTGGTGTACAAATTATATAATTTTAACAGGTGTTTTACTTTTAACAGAATTTATTTTAAGTGGCCTCTAGTATTCAAATGTTTGCAGGTGTTCTAGCTTAGAGTCACTGCACACAGGCTACATATGAGCTACAATGCTTGACACAGAGATAATTCTCCCCTCCCGTGTTAATGATGTGTGGAATCAATCATTGGGCTTTTTTGAGAAAGCACTTTATAGCTGCTTGTGTGCAACTAGCAGTGGGAAATACACTACTGAGGTCCAAATTTGGGTTGCTTGAACTAAAATCTCTGGAACCTCATGTATGATATCTCTGTGGTTGTTTCTTCTGAAAATAAGCGCTCAGATTTAATTGACAAATATCACATTGACTTATAGGCCGGGTTCTGCCCTTCTTCAAAATGGTGTACCCTTACTGTTGGTGGTGACATTGCATGTGTGCGATTGAGTCCAGACTTTGGACTTAGTATTATTGTTAAAACGCAGACAGTGTGCTCAGCACTGTGCAAGACAAAAAATACAGACAGTTTCTGCCTCAAAAAGTGCATTATGTAAGGTCTCAGTTATGACATGGCTGGGGGCCCACACAGAAAAAGTAAGGGAGGGCATAAGGAGTCCCTTTAAATGTCTGCATACAGTACCCACATCTCCAGACTCTGCATGGGAGCGGGAGAGCAGCTGCTGCTAGGCTCTTTCTCCCCCTCTCATGCAGGTGCATGGAAGTGGTTGGGCAGGAGTGGGAAATGGAAGGGGCCTTGGTATTGCCCACCCCAACGTATTGGCGAGATCAGATGTCTCTCACTTGAACTAGATTTTTAAAGGTAAGGGTGTGTGTGTGTGTATGTATGTATACACAAGCACAGAGAGAGAGAGAGAGAGAGAGAACTGGATACAATAGAAAGCCCACAGAAAGAATGACTGTGATTTTTTTTTTTTAAAGCTTATTATATGTGAGGCTGGTACCTTCCCATTACAACACCCTGTTTCTAATTGCTTCCATGCCGGTTGTCTGCCTCAGGCTGACATCTTTTTGGCAAGTTTCAGCGAAAATGGTTCATCTCTTTCTGAGAATGAGGCTAAGGAAAAATACATTGTTTTTCAATGTTAAAAATATTCTGGCAACCTTTCCTTTGAACAGGTCTATGAAGCGGGAAGTTGAAATGTGGCAGAGGATTGGCCTTTGTGTCAGGGATGTGCCTTTTGCTGTTTCTGTGAAAATCTTCACAATTTTGGACAAGTTACAAGCCTTTGACAAACTGTAGTTTGCACACGCTCAGAGACTTTTTAGGGTTTAGCAGCTAAAATCCTTGAAGATTCTGTAGTCACTGAGCGTGCTCCAGTGCTTCACAGCGCCTATGTGTGACCAAACTGTGCAGGCATCATCACCACATAGTGAGGAACGGTGTTCCACCCCCTCACATTCCTACGTGTGACCAGACTCTGTACATCCCATCCCCACAGAGCAACTGAGCATCCCCCAGCCGAGAGATACGGGGCAAAGCTGCCTCGGCTCCCAGCTGCTCCAGACTGGAGTGGAGCTGAGCACTGGAAGTGAGAACAGAGAGCTTGTCTCTCCTGTGCTCTCAAAGACTCATCTCTTGGTAGACTGGCAGAGTGGAGGAGGAAGCCACCTGACTCAAATGAGTATGGGACAAGAGCCAGTCTGGGGAGGGAAAGCAGTAGATTGGGACAAACAGCCTAGTGAGACAAGGACTTAAAGGGAGAAAGTGAAACTGTGATTGGGAGTGGGAAGACAGGGACTGAAGGGTTGGGGGTAGGGTGGCGGGGAGGCTAAGACTGCTTGGGCAAGGAAATTGAGACCAGGAGCTAGTAAAAGAAATGGAGCAGAAGGGGACTGGAAGCCAGTTGGCAATTGGGGGTGGACACTGAGAGTGGATGAGGAGCTGGGGGTAGAGAGGACAAGCAATGAGATTGGGAACCAGTGGGACAGAATGGGGGCATAGAAAATGAGAGACACATCTGATGAGGAGCCAAGTTGTGGGGGAAGAACTAGGACTGGAAAAAGAGACTGAGATAAGAACCGGGAAGGGGGAGACCGGACCAATGAGTGGGGGAGGGAAGACAGATTGGATGAGGAACCCCTTGAATGAAGCAGAGTTCTTGTGGAAAAATAGTATGAGAAGTGTAGTTAGACTGTATCATAATGCACATATAAAAGGAGGCTGGATTAAGGTTGTAAAGGCAATCTTAATCCAGGCATTTCTTAACTTTTGAGTGCTTGACTTTGCAACCTCAATAATAATCTTTTAATCTGTAATACTATTTTTTATATATGTCTGTATTGGGTGTAAGTAACTATATGTAAATTTAACATAATTAGTTAGATGAGGTTATCAACATTGTTTTATCACTTTCATAGCTGTTACCTATTGGTTCCTAAACTGATTCCTGCAATGAAGACATATTCCATTTTTTTATAGTAACGGGGCTTACTCAAGAAAGAAAATTATCTATGTTCAGTCAGAATTTTAATTACTTAGTAAATAGGAAATCTGAAGAATAACTGATTTTACTTACCCACAGACATAAATGACCTGAATAAATTAGATCAGAACTCTCATGATGACAATTCTGGCACAACAGCAGTATCAAAGAGATATCTGCTACTAAAGCCTCCATTGATTGGCATGTCTTTGGTGCAAAATCTAAATGAGGTGCTTCATGTTCATAAACCTGATACTGCAACACATACAGAGTTGTCTTTGATTCTAGGTTTGAAATAATTTTTTTTAAAAATGACATGGTTGGAATTCCTACTGATTTATTTCTGATTTACATTAAAAATAATAACCCGAAGCACTAACATTCCTAGCACAATGCCCTTTGTCAACCATATTTTTTAGTTTCTGTGTCGGTAAATAATGCACAAAAATGTGCAGTCAGACCACCTGCACCACAGGACCAGACTGTTTTTTCTTTTCTGTGGAAGGGATGCGATGGACTGCTCATAGGCAGCTGCTGGGAAGAAATCTGTATCTGCTGTGATTTTCTCTTTATAGGCTGCAGAGAAAAATAATCTGTTATATTTAACCCACTTTAAAGAAATCACAAATTCTATCCAAACAGGGCCAGCTCTAACTTTTTTGCTACCCCAAGCAAAAAAGAGCGCCGCTGAAACCCCCACCCCACCGAGCGCCACGCCACCCAAAGCCCCGCCCCCGAGCGCCATGCCATCCCCCATCCCCCCAGTGCCACACCAAGCCCCTGCTCCCCTGAGCGCCGCACCACCGAAACAAAAAAAAAACAACCTTCCAGTGCTGCCCCGACGAATTAAAAAAAAAACCAAAAACCCGAGCGCCGCCCTGCCCCAAGGTGCCGCCCCAAGCATGTGCTTGGTCGGCTGGTGCCTGAAGCCAGCCCTGTATCCAAATAAGCATAAGTACAGCTAGATTTTTCACAGCATCATGCCTTGTATCCTCCCAGTATCCACCTTTGTGATAGACACATGCATGCACCAAAGTACTGTACTAGCTTGCACTCATTGAGTCATCACTGTCAGTAGCTAAGTATCTAGGAGAATTTTACTTGAGATCTTGATGCCCATAGTACTTGATAGAGGCTAGCTAAGCAGAGATATTGGGCCTAATTCTCATTTCACTCGCACTGAATTTACATTGGTGTTTCTCTAGAGTCCTCACTGGAATTACTCTTTATTTGTAAGGGCATGAGGTCAGAATCAGATGTATTGCCTTTCTTTGTATGTCTCTCTCCTGTGTTACATTACTGTCAGGTCCTGGCTCATTTCATCATGTTAGATCAGAGGGGTTTATTAGCTGGGATGGGGGAACTCTTTGGAAGTTTTGGTTTGGAAAAACAACCAAGAACGTATCTGAATCTTCCTTGTTGGGATACAGTCAGAATTGTTTCTTGGGTGCAGGGATTGTCTTTTACTACATTTTTGTGCAACACATACACATTGTGCCCTCATCTTGAGTTGAGGCCTCTAGCAGTATAAATAACAATAATACCAGACTAGAAACATGCTTTTGTCAGAGTTGCACTGCTTCTGCTATTAGAAATAATGGCATAAGAACCTCCTTACTGTATTTCCTCCCAGTTCCATTCCTTTATTCCAGAGCTGTAAGGAATTAATATTTTTATATATTGCAAACTTTTTGTGTACCTCACAAAAGGTTCTCTTTGAGGGCCTCATTTCACAACCATTACAGAGCAGCAATGAACTCGCTTTGAGTTGTTCCTCTGATGTCACAGCAGATGTAGATTTAATCTGAGTGGTTTCTGTGATTGCTAGTTAATGAGTCCTTCTCCAGACAAGATCAGTCGCAGGTTCAGTGGTACGGGTGGTCTGTCGGTGGTGCCAGTGGGACTACTTGCAGAATAAGGTAGTGTGAATGAGGGTGGGAGACTCTGACTTTGGGTTTTGCTTCTGAGCAGGGTTTCCAAATGTTTTCAACCAGTTCTTGTTTTATCTTAACTGGTCTGCCCACCCTTTCTTACAATTCTGGACCTTATTTTGCATGCTACCCCTTTCCCAAGCAAAATCCCAATTGAATTTAGTGAAACTTCACTCTTTATTCTACCTGAGTAAGGAGTGCTAAATCAACATGACACAGCAGGCTATTGCTTTGGGGTTGGGCATCCAGGCCACTCTGCTTGTAATGAGTAGCTCCTTATGCCACAAAGAGCCCCAGATATGAGTAAGGGTGGCAGAATCTGGCCCCAAATAGGCGTTTGGGATTAAAGTAAACAAGGGAGAGGTAATTGGAGTAAAGTAGATATTGTCAGCGATGCTTTTGTATTGTCAGCTACTGCAGTTTGCCTCATTTCCTGTTTATTTTCTGCTTGTTCAGTGTGTCCTTGCCTTGTAAGCGCATGTTAATGGTATTAGCATAGCTCATCACATTCTGATCATTCTTATCAAGATATCTATATTCTGGAAATCAGATGATCTGGTTTAGATTTCTTGGAATAAATGCAGGAACACTGGGGGTGGAGAGTTGTGGCTGGTTACTAAGAATATCTGATCAGATTGCATTACTATAGCAACAGTGTTGCCAAGACTGAAAAGTTTCACTGCAATCACTAGGAATTCATAAGTGAAAGACATTGTTTATCTGAGTAGAATTTTAAAATGATCATAGATAGATATACTTAGGTGAAAATCCCAGGATTTGGAAAAGAGAGCATATGCTAATTTCTCTGTGATCCATATTGGATACTTGCTGAATACTGCAGTGCCTGTGAGAAAGAAAGCGCCTTAATAAGGGGTAGCATGCAGAATAAGGTCCAGAATAAGGAGATGACTTAAAGGGACACTGTTTGCAGTATTGTAGTCAGGTGCTCCCAGGATGTTACAGACACAAGGTGTGTGAGGTAATATCTTTTATTTGACCAACCTTGAAAACTTGTCTCTTTCACCAACCGAAAGAGGTCCAGTAAAAGATATTACCGTTCTTATCTTGTCTCTTTAAAGCAGTGGTGGGCAACCTGTGGGCCGCATGCGGCCCATCAGGTTAAGCTGATTGCGGGCTGTGAGACATTTTGCTGACATTGACCATCTGCAGGCATGGCCCCCCCACAGCTCCCAGTGGCCACAGTTCGCCATTTATGGCCAATGGGAGCTGCAGGAAGTGGTGGCCAGCCTGTCCCTGCAGCCCACTGCTTCCCACAGCTCCCATTGTCCATTGTGGGATGCCGTGCCTGCCGATGATCAATGTCAAAAATGTCTCGCCTGCGATTAGCTTATCCTGATGGTCTGCATGTGGCCCGCGGACTGCCCACCATTGCTTTAATGGGACACTATCAGATTAAAAATCCTGTGATATACATAAAAATATTAAAATTGTACCTTAGATTTTTTAAATTGTTTCCAATTTAAAAATCAAATTTACTATCCTCTGTTTAACCTGTTTACTTTTTGCAATTTTTTTTTCACTTTTGATGTTGAAACTAGTCAAATTAACCTTTGTTTCCAGTCCATTTCACTTTCAGGTTCTCATACATTAAATTCGGAAACATTTGGAGTATAGGCACTGCAGGAAATCATTTATATTTTAAAAAACACATGTTTCTGTTTGAATGTTTAATAACTTTTTAAAAAATACCAAAATTTCAATTCATCCTAGGTTTTGTAAAATTTTTTGTAAGCAAACTTAAATTTTGGGGCAAATTGGACTGGACAATGTCAAACACCCTATTTCCAAAGGAATGGCTGATTTCACAGGCTCTCATTTTCCATCTTGTCTCATAAAGGTCAGTCAGTTAATTCTACTAATATCCTATAAATTAAACTATTATGTAATCAGCACAACTTTTGTCATCTTCTAAACAGCACACCACTTTTAAATGCAATTGAGTTTAGTCTAATAACTGGCACTTTATTTTAAAAGCATGTGAACACTGACTATTTCTCAGAGTGGGCTTAATTCTGGGGGCAAGGAAAAGTATTTTAAAGCAGTGGCTCTCAACCTTTCCAGACTACTGTACCCCTTTCAGATCTATGAGTCATAGATCAAGACAATACAACTACTAATGGAAAATTATTCACTTAAGTAAAGACTGTGCTGAAATTAGGGCCTTTTCCAGGTGACAGATAATCATTGTTATCCTAAAGCTCTCTAAGGAATCTGAGCAGCAGTGAGGATACATTTGCTCCCTTGTTATAGTTGCTTGCCACTTTAAAACACAAGGAGGAGCTGGTCTGTTTTGGTCAGTTGGTATTGCTCTGATTTTACAGTGGTAAAAATTGAAACGATCCATAGTGGCAGTAGATCCAGTCTTCCTTAAACTGATCAGTGGTTCACAAAATGCCAGTGGTTGCTCAGCAAATACTGCTGCTTACCAGAGACCTTATTGATTCCAAGCTTCTCTATTGTACATTTAAAGATGTTACAGTGAATAACTATGAAACAAAATTAATGCTTTACTGTTCGAGTTCATAAAATGTATAGCAACCTGCTGAAAATGGGAAATCCATCACCTATTAAGGACTAGGGGTAAAATTGCAAATGCCTTAAGAGTGTATGGGTTTGTCTACACTTAAAACACTACAGCTGCATGGCTGTAGCGCTTCAGTGTAGACACTAGCTGCGCTGACGGGAGGGGTTCTCCTATTGGCGTAGCTAATCCACCTCCCTGAGAAATAGTAGCTAGGTCAATGGAAGTCTTCCATTGACCTACTGCTGTCTAATCTCAGGTTAGATTGGTTTAACTACACCACTCAGGACTGTGGATTTTTCAAACCCCTGAGTGACATAGTTATGCTGACCTAATTTTCTAGTGTAGATCATGTAGAATCAGATTTTTAAAAAGTATTTAGGTCCCTAAAGATCCAGATAGATGCCAAATGGCATTTTCAAAAGTGCCTGTGCATTTAATTCAAACTGAAATCAATACACAGGATGAAACCAATGGGAGATATGCACCTAGGTGCTTTTGAAAATCCCGCTTGATGCCTATCTGCGTCTTTCGATACCTAAATATCTTTAAAAATTTGTCCCCTAATCTTACTATTGTTGAAAGTCAGTGGAATAGTGTAAAGCCAATGGAATGGCTCCTAAGTCATTTTTGAAAATGAGACTGATACTACTAAGTCAGTTAAGCACTTTTGAAAATTTTACCATGGACCTAGGAATCTTGGCCCCGCTAAAATCAGTTTTACCTTTGACTTTGGTGGAGCCAGAATTTCACTCCAGGAGTTCATCATCTGAAAAATAACCACTTATTGGTATAAGATTAGAGGGAAATCACAAGTATTTTACTTAATTTGGAACTCCATTATAAATATTACAGTACGAAAATTGGTTGGTAGAACACCCCATGTTTATCTTAGTCTATGTTGTTGGAAATAATTTATTAAAATGTAAATATTTAATATAATTATTATACTATTAGAGAAAATGACCTAAGAAAAACCTTATTCTCTCTTCTATGGTGACTTACCCAGGGTTAATATATATGTTGTACAAAGGATATGAGATTTTTTTTATTTTGGATCCTTAGGGCCAAATCCTCTGCTGTTATAACTTGGAGCATCTGCATTGCCCTTACATTTTAAGCAGGTGTTTGTTTCTTACAAATTATTGAGAATTATTGTAACTTTTTATTTGAGTTGTGTTAATACACAAGTTGCAGAGTATTACATTGGGTATATTGCACTTGTCCTTAACCTTTTTGAATAACTTTGAAATAAAAATGATTTTGCTTCCTTTTTGAAATGTCTCTCAGAAACTGAGTAATTCTAGTTCTCTGGGACTCAGATCAGATCCTACAGTAGCTAAGGGTGTCAATCCAAATTAGGTTAGGATTCAAGAGCTAAATTATTGTTTGCCCTATCTGAGTAATGACTACCAAAATCTGATATCAGGTGTAGATGTATCAAAGAGCTCCTTGCTAAAGCTGTGTGAATAACTGATATTTTCCATTCACTGGTAGTTCAAAAAAATTGATTACATGAAAAATGTTTTGGGTTGAATGAATCATTTGACCCAAAACAAAATGTTTTGTTTCAATTTTGAACTTTTAAACGTTGTTTAACATAAAATTGAAGGAAATTTCTAAAGGGAAAGTCATTTGTAATACAAAATGTTAAAATGAAAGTTTTGATATTTTGAGAAAAATATTAACCCAGACAATTCAATGAAAAGGGTATGAATTCATGAAATGTTTCTGTCAACCTGAACCTGCATTATTACAAAAAAAAAAAGTTTTGGCTGAAAATTTTTGCCCAGCTGTGCTCAGACATTGTCTAGTTCTAGTCCTGGTCCTGTTGTTAGCTAGGAATACCAGAACTCCAGTTTTTATTGGTGTGTTAAGTTTGTAGGAGCCTTTGGGGTGTATACCAATGGGTCTTAATGCCAACAGATTTCCTAAAAATGGCAGTTTGTAGAAAGGAAAACTCACTGAAGGAAGTTTGACTTAAATTCTAGTGAGTAAGTATGCTGCGTCTTTTTATTTTATTTTTTAGTCAGTGCATCCTTGTATTGGGGGTAGCAAAGATATTTTTGTAATTATTATATATGTATGTATTGCTATTCTTAGGGGTTAACGGTAGGGAGATGACAGTGTGTGTACTTTAATAAAATACAACAGTTTCAAGAGGCTGATGTATAAATTTGTAATAAGATTTTAGGTGCCTCAAGCTTTCTCTGACTCTCATTAGGTACTTATGGTGATAAGGACACATGCTGCTCTCCTCACTCAAGCAGGTGGTTCTACTAGGCCAAGAAGGATTTGGCTGTGTACAGATTTCATTTCTTAATATCAGTTTGTTCAAAAAAAAAAAAGAGTAGTGCTCATCTGAAGCAGTGGTGTCCAACTACGACAGCCCATGAGCCAAACAGATAATTTCAGAAAGGCTTAGAGGGGTCGCTATCGATGCTTTGTGGCAAATTTTCTGTCCTGTTTTGCTTCACTGATGTCTCCTGTTGGAGGTTCCACCACCATAGCGGGAGTTCCCGAAGGGTGGAGAGTCACTGCAATCATGCAAATTGTTGTGTTGAATGTGAGATGGGGAGTGGCCAGGAAGCTTTACACTTCAGCTACCTCTAGCCAGGGCCGCCCAGAGGGGGGGGCAAGAGGGGCAATTTGCCCCAGGCCCTGAGCCCCACAGGGGCCCCCACGAGAGTTTTTCGGGGCTCCCAGAGCGGGGTCCCTCACTCGCTCCGGGGGCCCCGGAAAACTCTTGCGGGGCCGGGCGCAGGAGCTTCTTCGCTCCCGGTCTTCGCCGGCGGGTCCTTCCGCTCCGGGGCGGAAGGACCCCCCCACTGGCGAATTACCGCCGAAGACAGAGCGGGACCCGCCGCTGAAGCGCAGCCCGGTCTTCGGCGGTAATTTGGCGGCGGGGGGGCCCTTCCCTTCCGGGACCCGCCGCCGAAGTGCCCGAAGACCCGGCGCCTCGCCGCCGCAGAATTACCGCCGAAGACCGGGCTGCGCTTTGGCGGTAATTCGGCGGAGGGGGGCCCCGCCGCGGGTCTTCGGGGCACTTCGTCGGCGGGTCCCGGAACGGAAGGGCCCCCCGCCGCCGAAGACCCCGGGCCCCCAGAATCCTCTGGGCGGCCCTGCCTCTAGCTGGCATATGGTCCTTTGGGAATCACTGGCCGCTTTTGCAAGTTAGAACAGAGATCCTAGGTTCAGGCAAAGCCAGCTGAACTGCTATCCTGCTTCTGTCTCTTCCCCCTTTTCCCCTGCCAGGCTTCCACAGCCAGCAGACAATGGAGCAACCAGAGGTACTCTCTCCTCCCTCACCTGGGTTATGCAGCAGGAGGCCAGAAGTTGAGCTGCTGAGCATTTGCATCAGGGAAGAGACAGCATGTGTTCAGAACAGTTCTGGCTCTCAGCAGACTTTTGTGGACAGGGCAGTGAGAGAGATAGTGAGAAGTGGCTGGGGAGAGGGCGATGATCCCTACTGCTGTAGTGCGTCTGGTGAAGCCATGCTATGTCGACGGGAGAGCGCTCTCCTGTCGGCATAATTACTGTACCTCAATGAGAGGCATAAGCTATGTCAGCGGCACAATGTGGACACTGCTTTAAATCAATGTAACTTATGTCGCTCGGGGGGTTGTGGTGGTAGTGTAGACATAGCCTTAGGGATGATGTTTCAGTTCTTAATAAAATACAAAATTCTTAATGCATGTGCCTTATTCATTGGCCAAAAGTGGCCACAAGTTGGACACCATTGATTTATAGGTTGATTCAATTAAATACATTATTGTTTTCCTACTAAAATTTACTTTCTTGATCTTTGTTCATGATGGGCTCAATCCTGAAAGGTGCTGAGCACTCTGCCACCACTCCTGTAGAGAGCACTTAAACCTGGGTTAAATTGTATAGGGACTTAACTTCAGTGGTATTACTCATGTGCTAAACACATGCTTAATTGCTTTGCTGGGTTGGTATCAGAGTGCTCAGCATCTTCCAGAAATTAGGATTGAAACATTTTAGGAAAAAGCCTGATATATTGTTCTCGTTCCCATTTTTTTTTGGTGCAAGTATGTGCATGTATTGCATAAGAAAGCAAGAAACGTAGTTGTGAAAAGAGACAGGTTTGGGGCAGGCAGGCACTGTACAAAGCAAACTTCCCCTATCAGCTCTGCCAATGCACCTCCATCCTGAATTGCAAAATCTTCCTCCTGTTCAAATGCTGGGCCTCTACTGAGCACAAACTTCATATTATGCTGTGATTCAGGGATATGAACAAACCTCCATTTGGGGGAAAGAAAGAGACCACTAAATGTATTGCTACTTGTAAGGAAGAAGGATTTGAACCCATGCTTATATGGAGGACAGGCTAGTGCACTAATCTCCTGAATCACAATCCACCCCCAATTTTATAACTGTGCAAATATACCGAATCATTAACTTTGTCAGCGTCATTAGCCTGCATTAGTGACTGATAGAAAATAACAGTAGTAACACCTACACAATGTCAGACCCTACTTAGTCCTGAAATGAGAGGTTGAAACTTCTTGATGGTTTAATTTATGGAGTGAGCAGTGGTGGCAAGAATAAGCTATACAGCTAGGGTGCATAGAGGACATGTTGAGCTTCTTAAAAATTAGAAGTCCCAGGTAATTGGGTCAGCTTTTCATAGAAGTTGTGTCTCTTGAATGGACAAGCCTTTGAAAGTGCAGATTGTTTCCTTGGATTTATGATAGATTCTGAGGTTTATACTGTGCTTACTGGTCTTGTCTCTGCTTTTTAGTTTGATTTTTAAAACATGTTTCCTGTAGCTTTTCTTATGATTCAGTTTTGCCGTAATATACAGAGGCACTATTAATGGGCTTTCCTTTGGAAGCTCTTTGGCACCAGTTTTTAAAAAAAAAGGGGGAGGGGAGAGAGAAATATAGTAAGCTCATTTGGTGGAGGGTTGCCCAAGATGATGGTAATGTTAAAACTGAAAAAGGGGAAAAGGTTTTTATATTTTCATCAAATGACCCATTATGAGAACATACCATAACATCAATTAATGAAGAGTTGAGCGCACATAAAATACTCCTAAGAACTCCTACTTCACAGCCATTTACCCAGGCTAACAGAATGCTTGTTTTCTGTGAGGTCCTGAAATTGAAGGAGCAATGATGTAAACCCTTCAAAGACTAGAGAATGAAAGGAGATTTTTTCCATCTCCTAATGAAAAGAAGCTTTTGTTAGTGAAGAGAGAATTCAGAATGTTTTAGTGTCCAAGAACATACCATTCTTTCCACTTACTGTCATTGTCTTCATTACACCAGTACTCGGATTTCAATTTTTATCAATTTGCTGCAAGGGCTCGGTTCTCCTTCTGCATCTGCATGTATAATTGTCAATAATGTTAATGGGTTCTGTGCATGGTCTCTGAGAAAAGGTGCTCATATGGTCACTAAATATATTGGAATGAAATGTTTTTCTTGTCATTGTTTTGGATGGTTGACTGTGATAGTGGGATAGCCAGAATCAATTTTAGCTATTCAGAAGCTATTCCTGGCTTTTCACATGATCAGGACTCATTGATCTTGAACTTGTGACAACATTTTAGTTTCAAACTATTTTTATTTTCTCTGTACAACTGGACATTCAGATTAGTTCTTTATGTAGAATAAAAATATTATTAGGAGGTTCTGTTAAGTTTCCTTTGATCGTTCACTAATCGCACTGTTAAACAATAATAGAATAGAATACCATTTATTTAAATATTTTTGGATGTTTTCAACATTTTCAAACATATTGATTTCATTTACAACACAGAATACAAAGTGTCCAGTGATCACTTTATATTTACTTTTGATTACAAATATTTGCACTGTAAAAAACAAAAGTAATAGTATTTTTCAATTCACCTAATACAAGTACTGTAGTGCAGTCTCTTTATCATGGAAGTTGAACTTACAAGTCCACTCTGTCCTACTTCTTGTTTAGCTAATCGCTCAAACAAGTTTATCTACATTTGCAGGAGATAATGCTGTCTGCTTCTTGTTTATAATGTCACCTGAAAGTGAGAACAGGTGTTCACACGGCACTGTTGTAGCCAGCATCGCAAGATATTTACATGCCAAATACGCTAAAGATTCATATGTCCCTTCATGCTTCAACCACCATTCCAGAGGACATGCATCCATGCTGATGATGGGTCCTTCTCGATAATGATCCAAAGCACTGCAGACTGATGCATGTTCACTTTCATCATCTGAGTCAGATGCCACCTGCAGAAGGTTGATTTTCTTTTTTTTTGGTTGTTTCCACATTGGAGTGTTGCTCTTTCTAGACTTCTGAAAGCATGCTCCATACCTTGTCCCTCTCAGATTTTGGAAGGCACTTCAGATTCTTAAACCTTGGGTCAAGTGCTGTACCTATCGTTAGAAATCTCATGTTGGTACCTTATTTGCATTTTGTCAAATCTGCGTGAAAGTGTTCTTAAAATGAACAACATGTGCTGGGTCATCATCCAAGAGTGCTATAACTTTAAATAAATGGCAGAATGAGGGTAAAACAGAGCAGGAGACGCACCATTCTCCCCCAAGGAGTTCAGTCAAAAATGTAATGAATGCATTTTTTTAACCAGCATCATCAGCATGGAAGCATGTCCTCTGGAATGGTGGCCAAAGCATGAAGGGGGCATACGAATGTTTACCGTATCTGGTACGTAAATACCTTGCAATACCAACTACAAAAGTGCCAAGCAAACATCTGTTCTCACTTTCTGGTGACATTGTAAATAAAAAGCGGGCAGCATTGTCTCCCGTAAATGTAAACAAACTTGTTTGTCTTAGCAATTGACTGAACAAGAAGTAAGACTAAGTGGATTTGTAGGCTAAAAAGATTTATATTGTTTTGTTTTTGAGTGCAGTTATGTAACAAAAAAAATCTACATTTGTAAGTTGCACTTTCACGATAAAGAGATTGCACTATGAGGTGAATTGATAAATACTATTTCTTTTGTTTATATTTTTATTACAAATACTTTCACTGTAAAAATGAGAAAGTTAGCACTATATACTTTGTATTCTGTGTTGTAATTGAAATCAATATATTTGAAAATGTAGAAAAATATCCAAAAATATTTAATACATTTCAATTGGTATTCTATTGCTTAACAATGCAATTAACACTGCAATTAATTGCGATTAATTTTTTAAAGCACAATGTTTTTGTTAATCATGTGAGTTAACTGTGATTAATTGACAGCCCTAATGTCTTTATTGAAGAGGTTAAATAAACTGATTAAAAATGCAAACATTTAAAGTGCCTAAGGAGTAACCGAGATTGGGACCTCGTTGTGCTAGGCACTTTACCAGCACAGAATAATAGACAGTCCCTGCCCCAAAGAATTTACAATCTAAATAGATGAGTCAGGGGAAAGGGATAGGACATATAAACAGAGTGATGGTTGGCAAACAACTTGTTAGTGCCACAGTATTTTTTAATTCTTTGTGTGGGATTTAGCTAGAAAGGGATTAGTTAAATGGAAAGACAGAGGAAAGGAGGGGGAAGGGGGAATAGAAGAGGGGATAAGAGAGAGAGGAAAGGAAAGAGGGGAGCATATAGGGCAGCAAGAGTGAGGATAAGGTGAAGAGACTGTGAAATGGAACATGGGGTGGGGGGGCAAAGTGAGGGGGGCCTGAAGCAAAAAGCCGATCAGCACAAGAGAATGTCTAGACTGCATTCTGCACTTTTGACTGAGAACATCATCCATATCCACTGGTTCCTGCTGGTGATACTTCTGATGCTGGCTAGAGAGTTTCTTTGGCTTGTTCATCCCTGGATTTTTTTCTTTCCACAGCCAACATGGCTCAAGGAAAGGGGGTGCCACACAGGTCCTAGTGTTGCTGGAGGGCAAAGATTCACCCATACATTGCGGTAGGTCCGGGGGGGCGGGGGAGAGGCATGGCCCCACCCTTCCCCCAATACTGCTTGAGACTATCCATGCTTTCAAAGGGTCACAACCTGAATCCACATTTCAGTCTAATAAAACTCTTCAGGAGCAGAGTGAAGTAGCATATTAAACCCCCAATCTATTGCTGTTTCTTTCTCTTCCCATAAATGTCTGTCTATCAGATCTGCATGGCCACTGCATCTGTGGGTACAGGGATCCTCATAAAACCCCTGATGGCTGGTTTGTGTCCCAAAGCTTTTAGCATAATAGTATCTGAAAAAGGCAAAGGATGGTGTTGTGGAGAAAGCACTGGACTGAACTCAGGAGATCTGGGATCATTTGCCAGCTCTGACACAGACTTCCTGTGTAAACTTGGGAAAGTCACTAAATCTCTGATCTTGGTTGCAAGCAGGGCCGGCTCCAGGCACCAGCTTAGCAAGCAGGTGCTTGGGGTGGCTGCTCCGGAGAGGGGCAGCACATCCAGGTATTCGGCGGCAATTCGGAGGAGGGTCCCTCGCTCCTGCTCAGAGCGAAGGACCTCCTGCTGAATTGCCGCAGATTGCGATTGTGGCTTTTTTTTTTTTTGGCTGCTTGGGGTGGCAAAACCCCTGGAGCTGGCCCTGGTTGCAAGTGCCACCCTAATACAAATAAATAATATCACATCATGAGTGTAATATTCCAGCTTTTGAGGTGTAAAAGGATAATTAAATGTGCAGGCAAAAGGGAGATGTGTGGTGTAACAGTGTGTGAATCCTGCTGCAGACAGGAAGGGGTTAAAGAACAAGACATAGACTCAGTTATCCCCACCCTGTTACACCTGCACTGGTGAGAGGAAAGCCCTGCTGGTGGGGGCCTGATAAGGAAGGCGAGCAGACAGGCTCTGAGTCAGGGCCAGGAGTTGTCTGAAGACTGCAGCCTGCCCAAACCTGTTGGTAGTAGCAGGGGCCTGGACCACTTTGTTGGTTTGATTGGAGCCCAGTAACCAGTTGCTGAGTGTTGAGGCAGGCCATTGCAGCTGGAGCCGTGCCTGCAAGGAAAGGGGTTTAAGATTTTTTTGTTCGAAAAAAATGTTGGATTTGAACGAAAGGACACCATTACCCTGAAAAGAGTTGAACTCACCGAAGCAGCTTGGCAGGAGGATTAAGCTACATCTGTAGCAAAGTGGGCTGAAGCCAGGTGGGGAAACTGAGGCAGAGCTGCTGCATGGCTATGCTGCTCCATGTGGGGAAGCGCTGGTATGGCACCTCTGTTACATTGTGAGTATTAAAGATTTTGCATCTTGCAGTTATGTTAGAGAAGGGACTGCAAAGTCTAGCCCTTAGGCATCGT
Source organism: Mauremys reevesii (assembly GCF_016161935.1). NCBI lineage: Eukaryota > Metazoa > Chordata > Testudines > Geoemydidae > Mauremys > Mauremys reevesii. The sequence continues at coordinate 28,136,776 of NC_052627.1, read as the reverse complement.
GTGTTTTTGGGAAACTTCCTGGAAGGACTTTGGACTTGATTTGCCACTCAGTTACACTAGTACACCACTGTGTTACTCCAGTTTTATACTGAAAACAATAGAGTGAGACTGGCAAAAAAGCTGGAGTGCCATAGTAACAGCCCCTACTTTGTTTTTCACTGTTTATGCTCTTCATTTCATTCAGCCATTTTATTCAGCTTGCATAATACAAAATTGAGTAGTCACATAACACTTTCTGGATCTCAGACGTTATCATAATGCTGCAGAGTTTTCTGTTGCAACATTGCTGGGAAATGTTTAAATAAAAAACAACAAACTGAATAATTGAATTAAAAATTAATGAAAGCATTTCTGCTGACACAGAATTGTGTTAACAAAGATAGCTTTAAAATGCAAACATTACACTTTGGGCCTAAGCTTAACTTGATAATCTCTTTTTAGTATTTCTTGTAAAACTGAATATGTATATAGGATCTTAAAATAATGTTAATTAGTAGCTTTACACTTAATGAATCTGGCCCCCCTTCTCTTGTTTGGAATAAAGGCCCCATCTGATTACTATTAAGGATTCCAGAAGCATAGGCACCTGGAATAGGTATTTAACTATATTGAGATCTGATTCTGATCTCACATAAATCAGTAGTAACTCAACTGAAGTCAGTGGTGTAAAATGAGTGTAAGGTTAGAATGTCTTCTGTTGGAATTAAAAACACCAATTCTGCAGATTTTGAAACTGACATCCTATAGGAGGCAAAGCCAGAAAATAAACCCTCTAACAAACAGGGGCGGCTCTAGACACCAGCGCGCCAAGCAGGCGCTTGGGGCGGCCGTTTCCCGGGGGGGCGGCATTTGGCTCCAGTGGAGCTCCCGCCGGCATGCCTGCGGCAGGTCCACCGGAGCCCGGGACGAGCGGACTTGCCGCAGGCATGACTGCGGCGGGTCCCGTCTTCCCGCGGCTCCGGTTGAGCTCCCGCAGGCATGACTGCGGCAGGTCCGCTGGTCCCGGGCTCCGGTGGACCTGCCGCAGGCATGCCGGCGGGAGCTCCACCGGAGCCGCGGGAAGAGGGGACCCGCCGCGGGACCGGGGAAGGGCGGCGCAGCGCTCCGCGCTGCTTGGGGCAGCCTACTGTCTAGAGCCGCCCCTGCTAACAAATGAAAGGAATCATGTTTTTATTGGGCATAGCAACTGGTGGGTAAAGTTAGTACAGCTTTGAGGCAATGGGAGGCTGCCGCATGATAGATCTTTTCATCCATGCTGTGGTGTTTGTTTCATAGTTTGATGGCAAACTGTGCATTAAAGTACATTTTAGGCCCTTCAAATAAGATGAATTTCTGAAATATTTATTAGCATTTCAGACTGTTCCAAGAAGAGATACTGTTATGCTTTCTCATTATGAAAAGCTTATCAGAAAGGAAATGTAAAAAGTATGGCTGTTACTACCCATATTAATATGCCAGATAACTGTAAACCTGACTATTTCTCTTCTTCCACCAGTTTCCAGTCAATATATTTGTTTATTGATCTTGTTTGTTTTGCATCTAAAATTTTACATTACATCATAGTGAAAACTTTTTGAAAACCAAATTTAATATGATTAGCAGTAATCTCTCTTACTACAGTAGGACCTCAAAGCCTCAAGTGAGATCCTGGCCCCATCCTACTAAGTGCTGTGTTACAGTTAGTGGGAGACCTGAAGAGTTTACCATATAAATAGACAAGACAGAAGAGAAGTATTATCATCCCCATTTTACAGATGGGGAGCTGAAGCTCAGCAGGGTTAAGTATTTTGCCCAGGGAATTAGGTGGCTAAGATGGGAATTGAACGCATGTTTTCTGAGTCCAGTTTAGTGCCTTAATCACAAAGCAGACAGTTTTCTCTTAATTCATCCCTGCTGTTGCTCCAGTGAAGTCCATAGACTATTCTATAGTACCGCAAATGAAGGGGTTTTGCCATTCCACACCAATCCCTCTTTAACTAGCAGATGGTTTTGGTTCCACTTAGAACAGGGGTGGGCAAACTACGGCCCGGGGGGCCACATCTGGCACGCCAGATGTTTTAATTCGGCCCTCGAGCTCCTGCCAGGGAGTGGGGTTGGGGGCTTGCCCCACTCCGTGTGGCTCCCAGAAGCAGTGGCATGTCTGCCCTCCAGCTCCTACGTGTAGGAGCAGCCAAAGGGCTACGCAAGCTGCCCCTGCAGCTCCCATTGGCTGAGAACCGCAGCCAGTGGGAGCTGCAGGGGTGACACCTGCGGACAGGGCAGCACGCAGAGCTGCCTGGTTGCACCGCCACATAGAAGCCAGAGGGGGGACATGCCACTGCTTCTGGGAGCTGCTTGAGGTAAGCACCACCTGAAGCCTGCACCCCTGGGCCCCTCCTGCACCCCAACCCCCTGACCCAGCCATGATTCCCCCTCCTGACCTCCAAAACCCTTGGTCCCAGCCTGGAGCAACCTTCTGCACTCTCAATCCCTCATCCCCACCCCAGAGCCCTCGTCCTCAGATGGAGCCCCCGCAATTTTGTGAGTTTCACAATTTCCATACCCAGATGTGGCCCTCAGGCCAAAAAGTTTGCCCACCCCTCACTGGGCAGGGGAACTCTTTTGGCAAATTTCCTCATTGAATTAGCCCATGTTTTAAGAGCCTTTTTTCACAAATAGTTCTATCTCTGAGTGTTGAATACATTTTTTTTAATGCACTACCAGTATCGTCCCTCCAAATTAAGCAAAAATGTACCCAACTAGAGGGAAGAGGAGAAACCCACCACAAATAAAGAAAGGGTAATAAGTCTAAATAGAAGTTAGTTACAATCAGAGTCCAGATGGTGCTCAGTAAGAGATTTCTGGTGGGGGAAATAAATTTGATTAAAACTCTTTGAATTTTCCTCCTGGAATTGTTGACCAGTGTTGCAAGTGGGAGATTGCCTCTGAAGATTTCATATCGCTTCGGAATGTGTTCTGCTTTCTCTCTCTTTCTCTGTGTGTGTGTTTGGTGATCAGATGGGGAAAATGGCCAAGTAATAAAGGCACTAGATTGGAATCACAGAGTTCCTTTGCAATGTTGGGTAAATCACTTATGGCCAGTTTTTCAAAAGCATTAGTGGGAATTACTGGGTGCTGAGCATTTCAAAAATCTGTATGCTTTCTGTTGCTCATCTTTAAGATGGAGGTAATACTTCCTTTGTCTGTATTGTCTATTTAGGGTGGGATATTCCAAAGTGCTTAGTGCTGGTTTAACTCTAGGTAGCCGTTCCACCTCAGGCTGCCCTATGAGCTTTAGCTCTGGACGCTAACCCAAGTTAAAAGGTAAGATGCCCTGTCTCCATTGCTATTTTAACCTGGGATAGCTAATCTGAGTGAAGAGGCAGCTTTGTTTTGCAGTGTAGACAACTCTTATACTATAAACTAGAGTTGGGGCAGGGACCATCTCTTACTATAAGTATGTGCAGGATCTAGCACAATGAGGGCCTGACTTCCACTGGGGAATATAGGCATAATGTAATACACCTAACTAATATGAATAACAAGTGATGTAATTTAAAAGACCAAGCTTATCTCACGAACGGAAGTTGGTCCGTTAAAAGATATTATTTCACACACCTTGTGTCTCTAATATCCTGGGACCAACACAGCTGCAACACCACTGGATATTTAAAAAAAATCATGTAGAGATACAAGCCTTGATTATGTTGGCAGTGTAATGAGAATCAGCAGACCAATTCATAGAGCTCTCTGAAGGTTATACTGTTTTTAGTTGACATGGAGTCCGATCTGCAAACACTTGCACTTATGAGTAACTGCTTTCACAAGTGAAGTTACTTACCTGCACAAGTCTTTGAGAGAGGCTCGCCTCAGTTTATAGCTTTTTTTTTCAAAAAAATTCTCTATAGAGGGATTCTGATTTAAGAATTTACCTATTTTAAAAGTAGGAACATACACAAACTAGAACTTGTTTATGTTTTAACAGTGAAATTGTATGCATTTAAAAATTACAAATACTAATCTCCTAACACTTACACAAATTCTGATGTTTCAAATTGGGGAAAAAGCAGTTTTGCAAACAAACCTATTGTAGCTGATCTTCCAGGAATAAAAAACAAAAAAACCCTGATATCTTTTAAATGCTCAGTATTGTCGTTGAAAACTCTGACTTTATTTCCAGTATAGGAAGATTTCCTTATTAATAAATCTCTGTATGTCACAGAGCTGCTGTAAAACAAATACTAATCCTCTGTTCCATATTGTTATTGATGGATGTAACTTTTCATCAGGCAAATAGCAATTCTGGCATCTTTTAGTGATTCCCAAATGTAGCAGACCTTATATTTTCTCAGCTAAAACTGTGCTAGCTACTGATTTGAAAATGATTATCATATTTAAATCCCATGTTTTTTTTAAAAAAGTCATTTCTTATAGTTTCCTTTTCTCTCACCCCATCCTATTGTGTTTTTGGGGCATATTTGAGGGTAGACTTGTGCTTCTGGTGTTTAGATTTGTTTAGATTTTTTCCCCCCTTCTTAGCTTGCTCTCTGAGTATTAGTGGCTGATTCCTGACTGTGGTGAGCCTGACACCAATATCCTTGACACACTTAACCTTGAGGGAAGGGTATCAGAAACTCAAGTGGTTGCATCAGAACCATACCTATATATAGTAGGGGCAGTGACTGTCTCATCAGATTGCCTTGCTATGGCCCACTGCTTAGATTTCACAGCATTAACTCTAGTCTTCCCAGTTCCCCAAATGGGGCTTTTAATAATGAAGTACTGCCAAGTTTCCACTGAAAGAAAACAAATCAGCTAACATTCCAAAATTACTTAAAATCAGCATCTCATTAGATGTAGGTGTTTTGATCTACAGAACATGCTAGCTGTGGTGGATAGTAACAATTCATGTTATGATGAGATTAAGAATTATGGAGGTGGTAAAAGAAATATTGTGGGTGCTGTTAATATTACTGCATCAGTTCAGCCCTATTTTTTGGACGCTTACTTTTCTAAAAATGAGATTTAAGCAGGTTATGGTGCTCAGACACTGATTATGATGACTATAAAAGTACCTAGATATATGGAGTATGATTACCTCATGGGCATGTGCTGATTAGAATACTGCACCAATATGTACCTATCTTTAAAAAAAGGAACAAGGAAGACCTAAGGAATTATAGACCAATCAGCCTAACTTAAATGCCTGGAAAGATACTGGAGCAAATTTATTAAACAATAAGTTTGTAATCACCTGAAGGATAATTGGGTTATAAGAATAGTCAGCATTGATTTGTCAAGAACAAATCATGGCAAGCCAACTTAATTTTCTTCTTTGATAGGATTACTTAGTGGATGTGGGCGGGGGGGAGGAGCAGTAGATGTGATATACGTTGATTTTAGTAAGGCTTTTGACACAGTGCTTCATGACATTCTCATAAGTAAACTAGGGAAATGTTGTCTAGATGAAATTACTATAAAGTGGGTGCACAGCTGGTTCAAAGACCATACTCAAAGAGTAGTTATTAGTGGTTTGCTGTCAAACTGGGAGGACGTATCTAGTGCAGTCTTGCATGGGTCAGTCCTGGATCTTGTACTATTCAATATTTTCATTACTGACTTGGATAATGGGGTAGAGAGTATGCTTATAAAATTTGCAGATGACACCAACCTGGGGTGGGGGGTTGCAAGCACTTTGGAGGACATGTATAAAATTCAAAATGACCTTGACCAATTGCAGAATTGGTGTGAATTCAACAGGATGAAATTCAATAAAGACAAGTGCAAAGTATTTTACCAAGGAAGGAAAAAATCAAATGCATAGCTACAAAATGGGGAATAACGCTAGTGGTAATACTTCTGAAAAAGATCTAAGGGTTATAGTGGACCACAGACTGAATATGAGTTGTCAATGTGATGCAGCTGCAAAAAAGGCTAATTTGATTCTGGGGTGTTAACTGGAGTATTGTATGTAAGGCACTGGAGGTAATTTTCCTGCTCTACTCAATGACGGTGATGCCCCAGTTGGAATACTATGTCCAGTTCTGGGCACTACAGTTTAAGAAGGATGTGGACAAATTGGAAAGAGTCCAGAGGAGAACGAGAAAATGATAAAACATTTAGAAACCTGACCTATGAGGAAAGGTTGAAAAAACTGGGCATGTTTAGTCTTGAGAAAAGAAGACTAGGGGGGACCTGATAATAGTCTTCCACTATGTTAAGGGCTGTTATAAAGAGGATGATGATCAATTGTTCTCCACTTCCACTGTAGGTAGGACAAAAAGTAATGGGCTTAATCTTCAACAAGGGAGATTTAGGTTAGATATTAGGAAAAATTTGCCAACTATAAGGGTAGCCAAGCTCTGGAACAGGCTTCCAAGGGAGGTTGTGGAGTCCCCATCACTGAAGGTTTTAAAAAATAAGTTGGACAAACACCTGTCAGGATGGTTTAGGTTTACTTGGTCTTCCCACAGCACAGTGAGCTGGACTCGGTGACTTCTTAAGGTCCCATCCAGCCTTATGTTTCGATGATTCTGTGTATTAGTTGAAAGACGGTGACACCTGCACTAATGAGCACCTCCAGTAGGTGAACCCGTGTTCTCTTTAACACTTAAAAGTACCTTTCATGACTTTTTTTCAACATTCAGTTAAAAGGCCGCTTCATTGCTAAGCAACCAATTTTGGCTAATCCCCATATAGTAGATGTATCCAGTCATATTGGTTAATACAGGTGAAACCTGTAACTTTGACACACCAGCAATTATCTGTGATACTAGACAAACTCAAAATGGAACTCTGCATCCCAGTCCCCTCAGACACTAAATTCTGATCTGCATTCAAACTCTGCCCCCACCTCTCTCCTGATCGGGTTCATTCCTTTATTGGAGATTTGCAGAAGGGCTGTCAATTAATGCCTGTGAAGTTCATTCAGATCCTTGTATGATGTAGCGGCAGGATGGGAGGCTATGAATGTGCAAAGCCATTCCAGTAAGAACATAAACTGTTGCCAAATTGTTGTGAGAACTTGTCCATTTGAACCAGGGTAAAATATTCCTTCTTTGACCAGTAAATACAGAGGATTGCTGAAACATTAGGAAAATTGTATAGTTTCTCCAAGAAATGTTTATTTTGTCATAAGGAGGTATCACCTCACAGCAAGAGTGCTTTTACACGAACCAAATGGCAGAATGTTACCTGCTGAAACTGCTTCCTGTGGCTTTGCAGAGACCAGGAAAAATTCTTTGCTGAAAGATGTCAAACAATTCACTGTTGGGGAGGATGATTTTTTCATAGCCCTAACTGTTGTTAAACATTGATATATATTTCAGTGTAGTCAGGATCAGGGTCTCATTGCACTGTGCATTGTGGAAACAAAGTGAATTTGAATACACAGCCTCTGCCCTACTTTTAACAATTTAATTTTAACTTTAAAAAATGTTTGGTTTTGTTTGGCTCTAATTCTGTGTACAGATGGCAGTGCTCTGTTTGATCCGAACATGCAGGTGAATGAAAGATGGAAACAGAAATGAATTTAAGCAGCTGCCCTCAAGTACTTAGTGCTCCTCCCTGTTGTTATCTGTCTTTCCCCTCTCACATACCAAACATTTAATTGGTCCACTGAGGGGTTACAGGGCACCCATCATATAACCAGTAGCTCAGGGCAGACCCTCTTTAGCCTAACATGTAGGACTTAGTTCACTTCTGAATCCTCTCACTGCGCTGCTTGGCGGCCCCTCCTTGTGAAGTGGGGTAGAAGGTACCAGTGGGAAACCCAGTCTGTGAAGACTTTGGGTCTCCCCTTTGTTTTACAGGCCAAATGTCCAACAAACTTATTCTGGGTCTCGCTTGCCTCTGGGAGCTGCCTTTTTTAGCCTTTCTCCACACTGGAGACTGCATTCGTACAATCCTTCTAGCACTACATTCCTGTTCTGACAATTTTTAACCTAAACTGGGCCTCCACAATGCTGCAAGGAAGGTGAAAACCACTCTGCACTCCTCTCAGTTTAACACAACAGGGAGAAAAAAATCTTTCCTGGTCAAAAGCAGGCAATCACAGGGAATGCAGCTCAGTATAAGGCAGGACAGACCGGGGTGTGTGAGAGAGCCAGTCAGCCTCTCTAGTCCTCCCCTCATTGGCCAATGGGAGGCAGAGAAGCCTTTTCTTGTATCCAAGATACATACCCATTTGCACCTTAAGATACACCAAGGGGCTGGCATCCAGCAGTATGGGTTGGCACAAGCTCTCAGGAATTAGATCCCCCTACTGATCCAACCAAACTCTCTTCCCCACCCCACAGAGGTGTGGAGGGGCTTTCTAAAAGCCTTCATTCATTTCTCTGCATGCTTTAGGCTGATATACTGTAAACAGAATTTATTCGTGTAGCTGGTGTATTTGGACTATAATACTCACCATACAGCATATGAGAGGAGGCCCTATTTTAATCAGGGAGAATGTACTGTGTGGCCATTTTCCCTGAACATTTGTTGCTGTTGCTAGAGTGATTCACCGTTTTACACACTGTGGGAGTGTTAATCTCCATGTTATATCAGAGGTGCTACTTCTTCAAAAGGTAATTAGGGAATATGTTACTGTGATATACTTTAAACCAGGAATAACTTCGGAAGAGGTGTCAGTTATAAATATTGATTGCTGGTTTGGTTTTTGAAACAGAGCTATATATTGAGAAATGCATTCTACTGTTTATGCTTATTACTTAAAATTAGAAATCAGTTATGTTATTGGCAAATCCTATACATCCAACACAGAGTAGAAAGGTTAGACCCATTTATATGTTTATAAATGGCAACGTTGTACAGCAGATAATGACACACCAACATACATCCTCTTTGGGTTTCCCTATCCATTGTCTTCATTTTGTCAAATCACATTTAATCACAGGCCTGAGTTTTCCTAATGGTAATTTGCAAGACTTTAAAAACTCTTATTGACTTAGTTGAACTATAAGCTGCTTGCAGACGGGTTTGGTCAGTAAAACACACTCAACAGAACACTGAAAGGCAGTTTCAAGGAGCCCTGCTAAAGCATTAGAAACTTGCTACAATACTGGGAATGAATGGCATCAGTGCCTAATCCTAGTGAGTTCTGACTTCTAAATTAAAAAAAAAAAAAGATGTGGGGGCAAATCAGTGTCTGGGTCAGATTTTTCCACTCTCTGCTTAAGTTTGATGTGCAGCATAGGTGAGCCCACCAGTAATACTGTACATGAAGGCCCCACTTCAGCATGAGTTTAAGACCAGCCCTATTAAGACCAGCCCTATTAAGCATGTGCTTAAATGCTTCACTGAATTGGAGGCTAGGGACTGAATCTTCAGCAGTACCATAGTAAAGACCGGACTCTTCTGAGGAGGAAGATGCAAAGCAGCCATCTGTAGCTCCAGAGTCTGATGCTGGTTTTCTTCCATCCCATTCCCCATCATAGTTTAGAGCAGCCTCAGGGACCATATGGTCTGTTATCATGTCCAGTGATCCACGGAGCACCATGTGCTCTGGCTAAATCCACTTGCTAGAACAACCTCTTCCTGGAGTAGCAGAAAGGGAGCTTAGCATGAACCAGGATTGGTCCTAAACTCACATTTGTGCGTATGATTAGGGACTTGCACATAAAAAGGCCTGTTTATGCACAGAAATTAATCTGTGTGGATGTCTACAATTTATGCACTGTATTTTGCTAATGTAGTTCTGTAATTGTGTACTGTAAAAGCAGTTCTCATCAAAATTAGAACGTGTTTCTTACTTGGCAACAGCCAAGGTGAAAACTGGCAACATTATTTATGTTTGTTTATTGTTTCAAATGCGTATTTTGATACAATTTTAAAGGACATGTTTTCTGAAATGATTGATATCCTGTGGCTGTACAATCATATAAGGCTCCTCCTGAAAGTGCATATTCAGCTTCCATTGAAACATAGAGGAGCTGTATATCTGTCTAGAGGTCAGAAATTGGCCCAGAGATTTGAGTAAAAAGAGTTTGAAAACAGAGCAATAACACATTAAAGGGGTGAAGATATTCATCCGTTCTGACGTCTATAAACCTGAGCAGTGGAGAATGGGACTATCTAGGTGAGGAGAATAGGACTGGGATGAGGAGATAGGTGGGCAAGAGACAGAATAATGGACGTGCTCTGGGGAAAAATCAGGGTTGTGTAGCTGTTTGTAGGACACTTGCTTCATTTGTTGCAGAAATTGGAAAGAGTGTAGTGAATGAGGCAGGAGATTGCAGGAAGACACAGGATGGCCTTATGATGAAGACAGTTGAATACTACCCTGCAATCTGGATTCTATACCTGCCTCTACCACAGAGCTTCTGTGTGATGCTGGGCAAGTCACTTAAACCGAACTTTTCACAGGTGGTCACTAATTGTATGTTCCTCTTTTTCTGGGTATTTGACTTGAGATCCTGGCATTTGATTAGCAGAAGTGTTGAGCGTTCATAGCTGCAACTGAAGTCAATGGGAATTGTGCTTGAATATACAGAGAGCTATGTAATGGTACACTGAAAAATCAGATGCTGGTATTTCAAATTGGGCCCCCAGAATCAGTGGTTATTTGACCCTTAATCTTTTTGTACTTCTCTGTCAAATGAAGGTAATACTATGCCCTCACCTCACAAGGGCATTGTGAAACTAAATTAATGTTTATGAAGCACTCGGATACTGTAGTGATGAGCACCAGAGAAAAGCCCATGAGGAAATAAATAGTCTCTTCAGAGCAAGGTTTTTGATAATATGCAATAAATAAGACATGGGACCACACATTGAAAGCTGAGGAGAAAACAAAGTATTGAATAGTGAGCACCCTCCATTTTGAGGTAATGGTTGGGTGGAAAAATAGGATGTGATCATGTAGTGAAAGACTAATAATACATATGCACAAAGAGGCCAAATTAAGGTTGGACAAGTAACTTTCTAACTTTTGAGTGCTTAGTGTTGCAGTCTTAATAGTGTTTTTAACATAGTTGCTTGTGTGTAATATCTTAGCTTTACAAAATAAACCAAACTGAAAAAACAGAAATTCCAATATGTGGCATTATATTGACATCCATGTGGGCCATCAGCAGGGTTGGAATATTTACGTCCTCCACACAGATCTCTGCTGCTTGAGTGAATGGAGCAAGTGAGAGCAATAGTAGGCTGCCATCTCCTTTGTGGACCAGCACTAGAAGGGGATGGGACACTTCACCAGTGGATTTCACAGATAGTTGCTGACTGCAGAGGAATGGCGAGACTCTGGAATTTAGGGTTCCATTACAGGCTCTGGAGGGGAGTGGCCTCTAGTGGGCATAGACTGTACTGCCCATTTCACCCAAGAATTCCTCTTCAACTTGCCTATCTCCTTCTACCAGTCCTTGTCTCAGTCCTCTCTCTTCCCTACCCAGGCTCCTTATCCCAGTTCTGTTCTCTTCATCTAGCCAGTTTCCACTGCTCGATCCATTCTCAGTCTCTCCTTGTCCAGCATGTCCTTGTCTCTCACCCCTCCAGACAGTGTCAGTCTCTCTGCAAAGCCATTCCTAGCCCCCCCCTCCTGTTTGGCTCCCCCCCCCCAGTCCTTCCCTCCCCTCACTCATGTTCCCCATCCCCACTGGCACCCAGTCCCAACCTCACCATCCTCCCTCCCAGACTCCTCTTCCAAATCTGTGTCCTTTGTCCTCTCTTAAATTTCCCAGTCTCTGTCAAACTAGTCCCAGTTCTCCCCCAAAGCCCCAGCTTCTTGTCAGTTTTTCTCCTCTCTTCCATCACCTGGTTTGGAATGGCTCATATGAGTGCCAACTTTGGGGCAGACTGTCAAGATTCAGGGTAGACACTCCAAACTGGTAATATGTTCTATAATTAGATTTCCCCAACCCAGTAACAAGTGTGAACTCCTAAGCAGTATACCAATCTTACCATGGAGTCACAGACAGTCCCCTTCGTCATTCCAGTCCATCTTGCCACTCAGGTAAACTGGGCTTAGTAATAATAGATGGTTGCTATACCCTAAAGATCACAAAATATTCAGGTTACTCCCAGTCTCAAATGACAAGTCACTTGCCCCAGATCTATTTGTATCTTAGATCTCAACTAAAGACAATGCTTTGTTGCCAATCCTGTATAGTAAACTATCTAAGGATTTATTACTAAGAAAATAAATGAGTGTTATTACAAGGTTAAAGCAGGCAAATATATATACACAAATGAGTTAGTCTGTGGTTTCAAGAGGTGACAGAACTGTAGTAATTTGTCAGCTTTGAATGTCTTTTAAGGCTACCCTGGGGATCTCTGCTTCTGTTTCATATATCAGGCCCTGAGAGAGTCCAAACAATGAAAGATGAAAATTTTTCTTGTCAGCTTGTCTCGCAATGGCCTGTTTAGTTTTGATAGGGCGAGAGATAATCCCTACTGACTGTTTTCACAATTTTGAGCAAACATTTTTTTCAGTTACAAAGCAAAACCTATATCACATGCTGTCAGGTAATATTTAAGCTATTATAACTGAGATTAATGCATGCAGCAACTTAACAAGCATTTCATAAAGTCTAAACACGTTGTTATAAATCCAGTAATATTTAAGCTATTATAACTGAGATTAATGCATGCAGCAACTTAACAAGCATTTCATAAAGTCTAAACACGTTGTTATAAATCCAGTACCTATCTTGACCACACCAGGTGAAACAGACTGGTTTTTAGCAATGAATTTGTCAGTGCTCAGCTGAAGCCTAAAGCCTTGGCAAGAGCTGGCACCTGGTCTGCTAGTGTCACACCCTCTCTCCTCTTTCCCTTCCATCTTACTGGTTTTGACTCCCAGTCTCCCTGCTAGTCCCAGTTTCCCCTCAGCCCAGCTGCTCCCAATCCCAGATTTACTCTCCCCATCAGCCTCTAGTCCCACTTGCCACCGCTTCCACAAGCTTCTTGTTCCAGTCCATTCCCCCCTTCCCCTTGAGGTCCAGCTCTTGTCCCCTCTGTATTCAAACCATTCAGCCTCTTCCTTTAAGCTGCCTGGGCCCAACATGTGGGTCAGTGAGTGCATGGGAGAGAGAAGCTCCCCGTTCTCTGTTCAGGTGATCAGGCCCAGACCTGGCATGGTCCACAGCAGTCCAGACCTGCAGTTGCATGGAAAGTCCTGTTCAGCCCCAGACTGGAGCAGTGTGGATGGAACCTTCTGGGAATTTAGCTGCTAAAATCGAAGACCTCTACTGAGCATTAGCCAATGGCAATTTTTTCAAAGGGAAGCAAAAGGCCCACTTTGTAGCCCATTTCAAATCCCTGCTCAAAAGCAGTGGGTGAGATAGAGCTTTTCAAAGAAAAGGTTTCCAGAATTTTTTAACGCGGGAAAAACAACATATTTTTCTTAGCCTTGTTCTTGGTCACAGCCGAACTGTTTCAGCGGAAATTTCCCCCCAAAATTAGCCTGAGACAAACACTTGGTATGAAAAATTTCATCCCAAATGGTTAAAGGTTGATAAAATTATAAGCAGCTGAGAACAGTCTGGCAATCAATAAGATGGGGTGTTACCAGCCCTGCCTATAATATTTATATTTTCGTTCTGATGGTCTTATTATAATTCATGGCAAGGAGACAGAGCTTAATATAAACATTGTTCATTATTTTGTTATGGTCCCTCTGAGAAATTATTATGACAAGACACACTTTTCTCATAGTTAATGTAAATCAAATGAACTGAGATCCTGTGACATAAATGATCTTTTCTCTTCATTGTCTTTTGCACGAAAACTGGTTTCTAAATTCACTTCTGGTAATCTTTGCCTCCCCAGACAAACACAATCAGTTCTTCTTGTTCACCCTGAAATAAAATATAAACAAATTAACTAACTGAAAAACCAAAACCAAAAATCCAAAGCACTTGAGGGAATGCTAGTCAGAAAGTATCCACGCCAGGTGTCTGGTTACCATAGCAATCGCCAGATGGCATGTGACCAACATGATGATTTTAAGGTGCTTGAGAGCCCATTCTTTTGCCTCTCTAAAAAGAGAGGACTGTAAGTTTGTATGCTAAACAGTGGTGTTGTGTGAGGTCATGTAAATTCAACTACAAGAAGTTACAGAGTATAAGCAGGAATATTTTGGGGACCCCCACACAACACACACAAAGCAAATAAGGGGGCTCTCTTGAGCTGCCCGGGGCCCTAAGCAATTGCTTAGCCTGCTTATGCCTAGCTCTGGCTCTCCTGAAAAAGTGTTTATGAATGGATGGATGCCTGATGCAAATGGTTGATTTGCAGCTCTCCCTGCACAGAAAATGGTGTATTCAATTAATAGGTTTTAATTTATTTGAAGTACAGAATATTACAAGTCATGAAAGAATTTCCTTTGCACTTTTATGCATTGCAACATGCTTATTGTTTTTGTCTCGGTTTTGACTGGCAGTTTAGTTGTGTGGGAATCTCTGTTATGTACATGTTTAGGGGGGTTCTGCAATATATTCACAAACAAATGTTCTTCTGAACAACTTGGCAGGCAGTGGGAATGCAGCTAGCTCTAAAGCAAGATATGTGTAAAACAAACGAGTAATTAATATTATACTGCAAAGTGACTGGGGCCTTTGTAAAAACAAACAAATCACATTTTAAAGTTAATTTCAGAATTACCTGAGTTGATCTAGTGAATCAGGTGACTTGGGTACTCTAAATTGCACTAATCTCTAACACAGAATGGACCCAGGTTCTACAGTATTTGTCTGCATTATCTGAAAATGGATACACTTTTGTGAATGTTTTATTAAAATTATTTCAATTTATAGCTTTGTTGAATTGGGCATTCATTTAGTTATTTATACATGCTGAGAAGAATCCTACAGAAAATCATAGTCCTGGATGGAAAATGTTTCTTTAGAAACGTTTCTTGCCATTTCTGTAGAGTGGTATGTATTGTAGATTTAAAACCTACATGCATCAATCCTTAGCAATTCCAAAATAAAAGTAACGTGTTTTTTTGTGAAACGACTGAAAAGTCAATGCCAATAACAAACTCAGAAGTGAAATTCTGGTACAGAAGTGGTTTTACTTTGTCTTAGTTAATGACCTCCACTCCTGCACCCCTCCCCCAATAGTGCAAGCATAATTGTAATGAAGATCAGTGTGGAGGAGGAAGTGTGGGCTGGTGGTAAGAACAGTGGGCTGGGAGAGAGGACTCCTGGATTCACCCAATGGGCTGGGATAGAGGACTGCTGGATTTTGTTCCTAGCCCTTGCCAATGACTCACTGTGTTTGTCACTGAGTGTTTCTCCAAGATGGAAACCAAACCTGTGGGTTTCTCCCAACTGTTGCTTGTTAAATGCCTGTGTTTGCATAATAGCTTTGGAACAACTCTTTCCATGTGATTTTTGTTTTGTGTAATTCAATCTCTGTTCTATTTGGCTAATGGAAACAGAAAACAAGCACACTGTAAAGGGTTAACAACATACACAAAGAACAAAGGGCTAGATGTCTTTGTGTTGAGGTCCCCTGACAACAGCAGATACACAGCTGGGGAGATGAGTCACCCAGGTAAATTTGTCACTGAAGATGTTTCCTGGCTTTCTAGCACGTTGATAAATGAAGTGTTTGACTCCTCTTCTGCGTGATGCATTATCGTGTAATTTTTTTGTGTATCTAAAGGAAACAAAGGGTGAACAGGTTACATTTAAAAATGTACAGGGAAACAGGTTTATTCTGTGCTGCTGTCCATTGCTTTTGGTGCTGACACGAACAAAGGAAAAAAATGCAGAACTGACCAACATTATTTAACCTGGCTTACTTTAAAAATAGGTGCAATGTATATCTAGACAACTTTAATTGTATCTCTTTAGAGAGTGAGGATTGCTGTAAAATGGGGTATGATTTATTGTCCTGAGTTGGATGCACCAGAAGGTCATATTGATATGGTATAAATCCAGAAGGAAAATTATTTCATACCAAACCTTTCCAAGTGCAAGTTTAGTTCTTAAATGGAATGCAATAGTGTTATTTTTATGGGAAAATTGTGTCTTAATCAAAGACACAATCAAAGTGAAAATATTCTCCATCAAAGGAAGGAGTCTTTCTACTGGGACATGCATTCCAAACTGATAGTGACATACACAGAAAAGACCAAATTCTTGACTGTTGTAAAGGGGTACAATTCCATAAACTTCAGTGGAGCTGTCTCGATTTTCACTAGGTGAGGAACTGGGCCAAAACTAGATTTTTGTTGTACATTTGAAAGGCGCAGAAGTGATTGAGTGACTTGTTATTTGTTGCCTCCCTTTGAATCACAAAGTTTAGGAGTGACTGGTGTATCTTAAACTATTTGTGTTTGATAAATTCCAACATCCCTGTCCTGATAAACAACTTTAAAGGCCTGATCCCACATCCACTGCCAGCACTCTGTCATTGGCTGCAGCATTGTGAGCATTAGGTGTTCTTTATCAGGGAAAAATTCATTGATGTGGAAACACCTCTAAAATTAGATATAACAAAATTAATCTCTAGGTGACAGGTAATGTGCAACAGTTGGTCTGTCTCTTATGCTGCTGAAGTGGTGTAAAGGAGCTTTAAATGTGACAAAACCAGCCCCTAGAGGATAACCCAGCTTCTCTGGTTAGCATAGGATGGCAGTGGCTCTACATTAACATCCTTCTTTGCCCTCACCATAGAGGACATGTTGAAGGCATGGCTGAAACACTGCACTCCAGCTATTCTTTGCTAGTGTTATGGTCCACTACAATAAGGTGCAGTTTAGAGCAGTCCTTAGGTTGCTTTAAATTGTGCTGAGGGCTGGCCCCAGAATTTGCAAGTTCCAAAAGGGTCTGAATTTTCCCACTTGACCCATCCTTTCCTGTGCTAGGCATAGGAAAAGAGCAACATGGAATCTGCTTTTTGTGTCTATATATGGTGATTGACATGTACCTTTTGATTGCTTTATAATACCTATTTAATTATGGTTGTTTTTAATGACTATTTTGCATACCTACTCCTGTATCTCTTCTTTACCTATAGTCTACTTTAGTTCTTTCTGTTTTCCGTCTCCTTTTTATTCTATAGTTTTTATTTTTGACTAAATTAATCCACTCCAAAGCCACTAACTTGATCTCCTTTTCTTCCTGTCTTTTTGTGGGTCTGCTATTGTTTTTTTCTGTGCTTCACTTATTGTGGAGAGAATGATTATTGCTTAGGGGACTCTTACATAACAGTGCAGAAGTCCTGATTTATTGGGTATTATGTATAGTTTAACTTCAGCATTCCTCTTGAGGGATAGAAATAATTTAAAATGCCATTTGTCCAGTACTGAAGATATAATTAAAAATAAATGCCTTACCATTTCCCCTTCTCCTCTACCTCTGATTTTGGCTTGGTTTGATGATTTTAGTGATAAACTATAGTTTTGGTCTGGTCTCCTCTCCCCCCTAATCCTTCCTCCCTCCCTCTCTCCCCTCCCCCCAGTGATTTACTCTATTGTTCTTTCCTTATCATGGTGGGACAGATGCAGCCCTCAGGGTTCAGATCAAGGTAACCAGTAGAAACCAGAAACCTCTCAAGGGAGACTCAAGAAAACCCCAGAGGATCATCCCATACAGACCATTTAATAAGCGCAGAACGATTAATGAATATGATTAGTGATTCTTCCCAATATTAAATACAGACACTATTAACAAAATACAACTATCTGCCTTTTGAGAAAGCAAAACATTTGCATTTATTCAAGTGGAACACACAAGTGCTTTAGTGATAGCAACCATTAAATGCATTTTTATACTTTAAACGGAAGGTTGGATTCTGGATTCAGTGAAAGATTGATCAGTGGTCTAATATGTTTAGTGTGTTAGGGATTACCTCCCCCACCCAGAAGTGGCATAAACTGGATGAAATAGACTAGTGTTGCAGTGGAAAGTCCTAACTTGAATATGATATATCTTTCTAATGTTTCTCCATTTTACTGTTTCTTTGTAATGGCTGAATGTCTGTCCTGTGGGATTAAATTAAATGGGTGTGTTGCTGTTGACTTCAATGAGAGTGGATTTGGCTTTACGGAATGATTGATTATTTGTATTGTAGTAGTGCCCAATTATAGATGAGTAACCCACCATGCTTATGTGTAGTATAAACACATAACAGGTAGAGAAAGAGAGTCCCTGCCTTTCTTAGAGGTCAGGAAAGGCTAGGTGAAAAAGCTGTTGGTGTTGTTGTTTAAGCAATAAAACTAATAATATGGATGCAAATAAATCTCTTTAATCTAATTTGCTTTGGAAAAGGGGAGCATCAATTAGTTGATTAATCCTTTGTCTGAATAACTGAGCTAATGAAAGCTCAGCAAATTATTGTGGGTCTTTATCAAAACTACAAAACCCACTTCTTTTTCACATCCTCTACATCAATGATTTTCATTGTAAAGGAAATCAACATTTATTTGATATTGAAAGGTGGAGTAGAAAGCAAATTAAAGGCCAAATGGGAAATGTCAGTTAACTAAATCGTTTGATCTTTCTTAACCTCATACACATGGGCCCATCCTGTTGTTCTTGCTCATTTAAAACTTGATGTCACTTCCTGTGTTTTCCCATGGTCAGAGTAAGTGTGGGGAAGGCAGCTTGATCCATTAAAGAAAACAAAAGTACCATTGCTACCAGTTTGCCAATAGCGAAAATATCTATTCTTTGAAGTTTTTCTAGTTTGGACACACACACACACACACCCCAGGTTCGTTATTCTTTATTGCAAAAGAAAAGTGTAGGTGGGGGATGAGGAGGGGGGAGTGGAAAAAGCTTGAGGAAAACCAGGGGAAATGGTTTGGGATTGTTTGTACCTTGATCGCACTATGATCTCTGCTGCTTATTGTAGAATCGGGTGTAGAAACTGATTTTTACCTAAGTTCTGTAGTAACTAACACTTAGGATATTATTTATCTTCTCCATTCTGATCTCCAAAGAAGTTCTTGATGTTTGCCCATGATGTCCAGGGCTGTGAGAGCTATTGTTTAGTGCATTAATGATTATCCTGTTTGCCTACACAGTTTCATTATAATATGGGTTCCTAAATTATATTATACTTTAAAACACGTTGAGGTACACTCTGAAGCAATTGCTGTTTTCAGTGTACTTTGAGAGCAGCCTCTTATCCAAATTGAAAGGAAAAGCTGGTATAAAGTACATTCAGGAATCAGAAGAGTACAGTGGTGCTCCCTTCTTAGATCCCTGATTCAAAGACAACATGCCAACTTTCTCCTGTGTGGGTGGCTGACCTAGTACTCTACTTAACAGACTGTCATGGATACGGTTGTCAGCTGCATGCTAAAGATTATAAGTGTGGAAGAAAAGATTCTTTAGCAGGTGAGTAGAACAACACGTGAAAAGACCTTCCTGACAAACGCTAACTCTCTCACCTTCAAGAACTATCAAAATGCTTTTCAACCATTATTACTATTTTTATAAATTCTTCTCATGCATCACATTTGTCTATAATCTTAGGTAAGTCATCAGATGACTGGCATCCAAATTTGGTTGGATTAAAATGGAAAAACAAGATATATCTGAGAAACCCGATTTCACAGTAAACAAGGGGGATGCACTGTCGGCTAATGGAAAGCATCCAATTTGCTAGTAGATTCAGAAGAGACTAAAGTCATGCCCAGCAGTAGCCTTCCCTTTGTATATTGGGCCAAATCCTCAACTGGTGTAAATCACTGCAGCTTCCTTGACGTCAGTTGGACACCTTGTCTACTTATTTTAACTACTTATTTTAAGTGCCTCTGGAAACTGGTCACTGGCTGAATGATTTATCATTCCGCCACTGACGTGTTTCAGATGGGACCCAGTAGCTGGTTCTCAGTGGCCTTCTGTTCACTAAACACCTGACTGAGACCACTCATTTAAAAAGGTTACCGAACACTGATCAGATGTTGATGACTTGATCCAGAGGTGAAAGTTTACATATTCTTGTGCCAGTCCCCTGAGTCATCCAGTCCCTTTTTTCACCTCCTATGACTCCATCAATGGTGAATATCATCTGTTGATAGGAAGTCTTTTGTTTAGTCCAGTTTGATAACAGAAGCTTGAGAGAATTTTGTCTTGCCCTGTTTAATGGTAGTGGGTGTTTTTCTTTGGGTGCTACTGTTGTCTTCCATGCCTCAGTTAAATTCAGTTCCCTTCCTTACTGCATAGAAAGTAAAGTATACTTTAAGTTTTTAACTCTCCCTGACCTTATTTTCCCAAACTAAGCATTTTTGCCTTCAAATCCCATGACAGAAAGGACTTCTAAATCAAAACTGCATAACTCATTTTGTAGCAATAGGGTTTCCTTGGGCATACAGTTGGGTTAGTAAATTGCTCCGAAACGTGTGGCTAATATTTTCAAACCTGGGTGTCTGAAGTTAGGTTCCTAAAATCATACATAGACAACTAAATAGCAGCGGCCTGATTTTCAAAGATGTTGAACCATCTGCAGCTCATGTTGACTTCACTTGGAGGTGGAGTTGCTTAGTGCCTCTGAAAATTAGGCCACTTCATATTTAGGCACCTCATTTTAGGCACCTAGCTATGAAAATTTGCCCACAATCACAGTTCTGAGAGTGTTGGTGAAGTGCCACTTAAAAGTAGAGATGAAATGGGACTTGCCATATATGGATGGGTTGCCCTGTATCAGGACTACTGTTCTTGACAGCTCTTGGAAATTCTCCCGCAGCTCAAGTGGCAAAGCAAATGTTTTTGGGCATGAAGTTCCTAGGATTGTAAACAAAACAAGCAATTCAGTAAGGAAGCATTTCTCACAAATTAAGAGAGCCCTTACCAGACTATAGGGATTAATTTAATTCTGCTGAAAGAGGATTCTTGAACACTTTCATGGGGACTAGCTGGCATGTTGTTAAGGAACTTTCAAAGAACTGTTCCATAATTTGCTTGATGTTGTACGTTTTTAGGGACTTTTGGATGTGTAATCCTTTGGCAACTTTGTGAACATAATTGAAACCAGGATTTATTCAGCCCCATTAAAGTCATTTGAAGGGGGATGATTTTATACTGCTCCCTCTCCATGGAGTACTATTTCCTTTAGTTTTTCATAGATAATTCTAGACTGCATAGGGACTACAGTTAGCTATAAGAAGCCAACTAGCTAAATTCTCCATTGTCATAATTACTGGTTTGGGTCCATCTCATATTAAATATATTTAAAGACTAGTTACAAGGGGATACGCCTGGGAGAGTTCCCTTTCACTGTTCCATCTGAACACCTAAACTCTCATTCATGGGATCCTGGTGATCGTGTGTCACCAACCACTGATCTCATAATTGCTTTGCGGTCAGACTTCCTGTTGGAAGCTGATGGGTGTTTCTCATGTATGTGATTGAAGCATTCCACTGTTAGTGAGTTAACTACTCAGTCTCTGTACCATATAATTTCAAGGGCCTCCTATGTTAAAAGACTGACAGCTTGTATAGCATTTTGCCAGGTAATGCATTGTGCTCTGGGAAGTGGACCCCATAAGATATAAACATGGGACCAGCAAATCTCTTCCACCTGGGGCTTCTTCTAGCAATCTGTTATCTAGGAGTATATTAGACAGGCTTGAAGAATCCTGAGGAATAAGTGGGACATCCAGCATCCTTTCTCTTTGGCTTTAAGTTATCTGAGCCAAGTAAGGCAATATTAGTTCACATAAAATACATTCAGTGATAAACAGTAAGATGGTTGACTCCCTATTTACTAAGTTTCATATTGTATTTATGTGGTAACAGGATATAAGAAATTGTAACATGTCACAGAGTGTGAACATTATTTTCCATATCTGCATGTAAGATCCTGTTGCCAAAAATGAATTCCCAGACTTAGAAAACAGCAGTTAAGGTTAATGAGGCTGTCATCATTCAGCAAGTTTGTACCCTTCTAGCATTGTATGTGCCATTAATAGGTATTTGATATGCTTGTCACAACAAGCTTTTTCAATTTGGAATATTGTCACAGTATACCCGTGATTTCCCGTAAGGGTGATGCTGCACTGTTGCCATTATAAACTAACAGAACATGGAAAACATCTGAGAAGAAATGCACACTGTCACTAGCAAAACACCTATGCTTGATATATAACAATCCTACTTTGTTTGCAATCTTGTCTTCTAGCTAGAAGTGGCTGCTTCCCCATATATTTTTACGTTCTCAAAAGCTTATGTGAGGGTGGAGCTGTGAGAACTTTTGAAAGCCTACCTAATCAAAGTGAAAATCTCAGAAACCTGCTTCACACATCCCCGATCTCAAAAGCTTTCACTGATGCCTGGCCATAATACAATGGCACTAGCCTTGTTTTTTCCCTAGTCTTTCTCTTTTATCTGGCTTAAACCTTCACCATAAGTAACTCTTGTGACTTCCTGCCTGTAACCCTGGTTGTCACAGAGTTCTCTGGTAGCCATGTTTTCCTCTTCCTTTTTCAGCTGGAAGATTACAGTAGATGTAGAATGTAGAGTGAAATTTGGGATAGCAGCTTCCATATTCTCGGGGCCCTGAGGCAAGCCTCAGAGTTGGAGAGAGGTCTTTCTAAGTCAAGCTGCATCATTGCAATATTTTTTCAGTGATGCAGTGTGGTTTTTTTTCAATGTCAATATTTTTATCTGTCTGGGATGTTCATAGTTTAAAAATCCATGTTTTTAAATTTATCCAGTTTTTGTGAGGCTTGCAAGAGAAATTCATACAGTAACAAAACAAACACCAAGTATCTCATCCGAAGGCACATCAAGGGCACATCTTACCCTAAGGAGCAGTTTTGTAGTTGGGATATAGACGTAAACAGAAAGTTTTAAAAGTTTAGATCTACCGAGGAAAAGGCCCGAAAAGGAAAACAGCTGAGCATTTAAGATAGAGCATTTAAAAATAACTCTAGCGCACAAGGGTATTTTGCTTATGAGTTAAAAGTATGTCCTTGTCTTTCTAGGTTTCACAAATGATTTCCATGAATGTCTGACACTAATAACAAATGACTACTCCATGATTTTCCCAAACATTTACCATAACAAATTACAGCTCTAATTATGGCATAACAGATGCTAAGTAATATCATGTCTGCCTCATTCGAGTTATCCCTCTCCTTACTTCAACATGAAGATTCCTACTTCTACTAAGAAAAGTCACCTATAAGTAGCTCTAAATAAAGAGTTGCAGACTGCTGTTGCATATTGAACTTATTGTTATGATGCAAATGTTCATTGTGTTAGCAGCTGATTTAATTGTGAAACTGCACATTCATGCCTCATTGGTTCCTTTCCTCTTTCTCACCCCTCCTCCTCCTCCACTGAGTAAAAAGTTAAAGTGACTTCTTCCTTTTGTTTCCCTCACCCTAGCTGCTGTTAAGGAAGGAGGGCAAGTTTCTCTGTTTCGTCGTTCAGTAGTGCGTGGGATAGTATTTTTGTTAGCATATTCACTGGAAGAAATAAAGAACTTTCTTCGCTATTCTTACATGCATTTACATCTGAGTGTTTCTATCTAGTCCTTTCAAAACAAACAAGGTGGGGGTGATTTAGTTTAGAATATGAACTATTTGCCCACACTGTGGAAACCACTTTAGTCGTATTTGGACTTAATCTCAACAATTCCACATGTAGTTGTCTTAGTCTATTGATGTTACAGCAGTGACTCCACTAATGTGCATGGGATTCAGGACAAGGGTATGTGTGTTTCTACTGTGCCTAGTACAACATGGAACCTATCTTGACTGGGGCCTCTGTCTGCTACTGTCATTTAAATAATAAATAATTCTTAATCCATGAATTAGAGAGATGGGATAGAATCCTGGTGTCTACGCAGGGTTCTCGTCCTAAGACAGGCAGAAAACTGTTGTTGAAGTATTATGGCACCTGGGAATGGGGAATTTTGCCCACTTAAGAATTGGATCCAACAAAATGTATTCATAAATTTGATTTAGATTCTTTGATTAGAATAAAACAAATCAGGAGTCTGTGCCAGCAGGCATATGGGGTAAGAGAAGGTCTAGCTTCTAACATTCATTTCTTCTGTGGAAAGAAAAGTTGATAGAGTGAACGTATTAGTTAAATATAACTTCCATCTTTGTGGGTTTCTTTTCAAGTGGAACAGAATAACTGTAATCAGAATTTAATGTTCCAAAACTGGAATGCTCTCAGTAACCATGCTGCAAATCCGGAGTAACTCCATGGAGAATTCGATTTGGGTTTACACCAGTGTGTAACTGAAAGCAGAATTTTGCCAAATGCATCCTTCCTTTGCATAAAATGTAATGTACCCCCTTGGGTTTAGGAAGCACTGCAAAGTTGCTACAGTGATCTTATATGCCTTGTATCAGCTCTGCGTTGAAGTGCAATCACATACAGAGATTGTTGTTCAGCCTTATTCCCACATCTCATCAAAAAGGTGATTGTATCAAGCACCAACTAGTCACCATGCTGATCCTCGCACCCTGTGCTAGACCCTGGCATTCTCAGTTCAAGGCTTTCTTCATTGTAAAGCATCCGGATTCTGTTGGTAATTGGTTGAATCAGATTTAACAATGCAGTCAGATAAACAGTTGTGGCAGCTGCTGCCATGGCAACACCATCATGCTTACCCTCCCAGTGCGCCCTCTTCCCTCCCCCACCAACACACACACACAGACGCGCACATATACACCCCTCCTCCTCTCCAGCAAGTGACACACTCACTAATGGTCTGTACAGTCAGGAGGGTTTAATGGCAGAGATCTTTGCTTTCAAAACTGTTCAAAATGATGAACGGAGAAGCAGCCCAGAAAAGCGATGTTGGGGAGAAGTACAACGGCAGTAATCAGAGGAGGAAAAGACCCAAGAAGGTAATGTGAACGGAGACAGCAAAAATGTTGTGTGAGGAAACAGAGCGAGACTGTAGGAGTGGCTTGGAGACCAGGGATGCTGGAGCATCGAGCCTCTTTAATTGAAGGCAGAGATATGTCTATAGCTTTCCACTTTCTCTTATTCTGTAGATGAGGGAAAGGCAAGCAGCACTGACTTGTTTGTTTGTTGATAACATTGTAGTTTAATATAGAGCTCATAATGGGTGAGCTGGCTGAGATACTGTGATGTGTACACAGCTAAGGTGTGCGGTGTATGTGAAGCTTAGAGAGGGATTTTGTTGCTGCCAGTGATGGATGGCTCCATAGCTAACCTGGTGAGAGAGAAAATCCTAGAGTTTTTGGTGTGTCTTGAAAGGTGAACTAATAATATTGCGTTAACCAATCTGGGCAGTGAAGTGAAAGGCTTTTTTCACAAGCAGCTGCCAGTTTTGTTGCATTAGTCTTGACTTCATTAGACAGCAAATGCCTTTCAGCTCTGGATTCAGTATGTCCCTTTTCGGATAGAGGCAATTAGTTGTGACAGAAGAAATTTTACACCTGGGCATGATGTCTCTGATTTAACTTTTATTTTTTTCATTATTTTTTTTGGAATGACTGCAAATTTGCCTGCAAATGGATTTACCTACCTTTCATTTAATTTGGCAAGAAAGTTCTGTACCTCTTATGTTGGTTTAAGAAAATGGCTAAACAGAAGGTATAAAATAAATTTAAAAAATACAGTTCAGCATTTTGTATAGATCCCTGTAGCACTTCAGTGGTGAAAACCAATAAGGTAAAACTCTACAGCCACACCCAGTTTCCAAGACACAGTTTTTTTCTACACTGTGTCTCTAGTGAGACTGATTTATTTTTTTACAGCTTCCAGTACCCAACCGTTGAACCCCCAACTTGAAGTAGCATCCTCTTACAATTAAGACCATTGATTAAATGAATTGCTCTTGATTATTTTTCTTTTCTCTTTCTTTTAATGGGAAAGAGTGTAGATGATCCTGCAAAATTGTAAAATGGCAGGTAAGGCAAAGACTTATCTCAGCCACCCACCCATGTTTTATTTATTAAGGGCTAGACTCTGCCTCTCATTGAGTAACATCTTATCCTCCAAGTAGTCTGATTTAAATTGGACAACCCATCTAGTAAGGTATTGCTCAAAGTGAGGCAAAATCTAGCCCTTAAAAACAGCTTGCAGTGAATATTCACTAATATATTTTGCAGTTGCCTTTTTAAAACTTATATAGACTTTATACTGTTATAACATTGTGTTCTGGGGAAATAAACCACTGTATTTTTTGAAATCTGATCATATATGATGGGTATAACAGAGACTAATTAATGCAGGCCTTTAGAAAAAGGAGTTTGAACTAGTAAAGGAAGTGTCCTTATAGATGATAAATATGATATGTACCTTTATATCTCACAAAGAAGCCTGTGTTTGAATAACTACAAGGATGTGACATAATCCAGCCAAAGCAAGAAAACGGAGAGAAGGCTGAAACGTCCCCACCCCATTCCACTGTGCCTGGAATATTGCCTGAGTCTCCACACAGTGGGGAATTTTATATAGCACATTGGGTTTTAGTGTTTTTGCCTCATCTTAACTCTAAATTTTAGGGCCAAATTTTCAAAGGGCCTTTATCTGTGCGTATGTGTGTAAAACTCCTATGGGCATGTACATGTGGAAACCAGGTAATCAAGTGCAATTATATTAGACATTATTATTATTAGATGGGCTAGAAGATCTAATAATATAGTTAGGTCTTTTCCATCTCTAATTTTTATGAGTTACACATCTTTTAGGTTGTTTTTAAATCTAATTGTGTCAGACACTTCTTGTCCCTGGAATGCTAATATATTCCAGTTTGCTGCTAGCCAAATGAATGCATCAAAATGTGTGTATTTATTTAAAAAAAAATCCAGAGTCTCCCAAGGGCTAATATATTTATATCTTTCAGAAATATAGTAAGTGGTCACAAAGCTCTTTAAAATGTTTTAATAATTTTAAAAGAACAATTGAAGCTATTTCAGTTCAAGTACAACAAAATCTTTAAACCTCATCTTCTTGGTAACTTTCCTTGCACATATTATAACAATGACTTGAGTGCATTAGACATTGAGGCTTCAAGCCTGCAAAGGGGCCTGCCTGCATCCTGGACCCTTGCTTCCATGTGAAGTCTCCATGTGGCAGTATGGCTCAGCACATGAAGATTCCTTTGTAGACTCTGGGGATACATTGCTAGGACTCCGGAATCCAGTCAGATCCATGCAGGTGGATCTTCATGGCTGCCTGGAGTCTTGCTGAAGTCCCTGGGCCTCCTCATAAACTCAGGAATCCAACCGCATGACTTAGTCTGCAGGATTAGGGCCTAAATTTCTAGGTGAATTAAAAAAAATATTTTACACATTCAAAGTGACTAAATAGATTTTTTATTTTTTTTTACTCTGCCTAGAAGAAAATATTAAGGCTAAGAATTAGCTGAAGGCAAAAGCTTATATCAGAGAAAGATGGGATATATTAGAATGGTGGTGTAGGGGCAGCATGAACTGTATAGCTGCTGTATTCAGCACAGTGGGATGATTCTTAATGTAAAGCCAGCACTTTGGAGCAACATACGTGGAGCAGCACCTGTTGTCATTGGACCTGCACACCTGGTGCCTGTTGCAACACCCAACCTGTACAGTGCCATAGCGCTGATTAATTCCTATAATTGCTCTGGTAGCTCCTGGGGGATCATCCTGTGGCATTGTGAGCACTTTCTGGAAGGTGCTAAGGGCCATGGTGAGCACTTTCTGGAGGTCTCAAACTCCCGCTTGCTTCACTGGAGTAAGCCTGGCATGGGCCATGAGTTGTAGAATGCTATGAA
This sequence comes from Mauremys reevesii, assembly GCF_016161935.1. Lineage (NCBI taxonomy): Eukaryota > Metazoa > Chordata > Testudines > Geoemydidae > Mauremys > Mauremys reevesii. Next base: position 28,109,143 of record NC_052627.1, on the reverse strand, counting down.
GTTAATTTCTTAATATAGTACATTATTGTCATGGGAAATGAGGTGTTTTTTTTTTGTTTTTTCTTTTTTTAATTGTAGCACTTCTCTGTTGGGAAGAGCCTGTGGTGGTCTTTGTGGCAAGTTAACTTGTTCCTGTTTCCAGTAATACAATCACAGATGGCAAGAGGGTTTCTAAAACCCACAGATTTTTATTAAACTGGTGATCATAAAACATATAAAATGTGTCATTGATGGATGAAGAAATGGTCTGTCTCACTTTAGTGAAGACTCCCACTCTGAACAGTTGCATTACTTGTTCTTCAAGAGTGATTTAACTTTAGGGACTGCCTCTTGTAGTTGTCAGGCACAATGAAGACCCAATCTCAGCTGCGGCATCTAGGCTCCGCTATAGCATAAATTAAAAAAAATAATAATTGTTGGTGTGGTTATTTTTTTTTAAAAAGTAGGTGTAGTGTAGGATAGGGAATAATCACTTTGCAGATTGGCTTTATATTACTTAAAATGACAAATCAATAGTGATGACACAGAGTCTGGCGTTTGCATGGCAGACCTTTTGCAGTTTGTTACATCAAAAATTGGTTATTTGTTTATTTGAAGCTAGCCTGATGTGATTAGTGTGTTTGTTTTTCTAAACCTGAATCTTTCACCCTATTTTAATCTTAGCCAATAGTTTCACATTTGCCCTTTTTCATATTAAATATCTTCTGCAGGTCTGTGCTTGCAAACATTGTAGAGTAGCTTTCAGAGGTTGAATTATACTTACAGGCTGTTCAGTTTTAATGACTATAAATGTGACTATTTAAACACTTACTGTATTAGTTTTGTAAATTACTTTATTTATCCCTCTGCCAAATTCAGAGGAAAATTCTGTATTTATTGATCTTTATATTTGTAGAAAACAAACTAGTGAGTTGTCATAAATATTTATTTATCTAAGCTGTTGTGAGTGCCATCAGAAGTAAATTTTTAACCAGTGGTCAGTCTTCTTGTAAAATCAATATGGAGATTTCTAAAATAATAGTTCCCTTCTGCTGCCATTTGTTTGTTCTAAGTTTATTGCTTTTATTTTCCTTAGCTCTGCCCATCCAGCCATCATCAGTTAATTCTATTTCCCAATCTCTGCCATTGTTCCTGGAAATGGACAGGTCAACACTACTCTTTGCACCAACACATAGGCTCTTGTCTGGGTAGTTTAACCCTACCCACGTCCCACCAGCCTAAGAGAGAGTAGCCTCTGCTAATCTCAGTGGAATGCAGGATTTTACTGCAAATTTCAAGGGCAGAAGAAGCTCGGGAAGAACAATTATGTTAAATAAATCATTTCTTTTTCTCATCCACATTAGAGTGGCTAAAATCGCTTGTACTAAAACCAAGCCAAATTTAGCAGCTCTAATTGTAAGACAACTCACCAGTCTAGTGTGTTGACGAACAATTCTGGTAATAAAAGTGCATTCTTGTACTCAGTGGGTCGATTTATCCTCTCACACCAGTTTTTCAGACCTGTACTTCCATTGGCTTCAGTGGCTCCCACTTTTCATAGGTGTAAGCAAGAGGAGAATTGGGTTCCGTGTTTACAGTGCAATTACTAAGATTGGAATCTGGCCCAGTCTCGTGTCCTCCGACAAGCTTTACAGTATATTAGATTCTTAGTATGAAATTAACTGCGTGGTCACAATTTCATTTCGGTCATATTTTTTTTCCAGGTTTAATTGCTGCTTTTAACAGATAGAAACAAAATATGAAGAGTGTGTTGTGTTTATCTCAGTAGGCACTAAGGACATTGACCCATTACAACAATGAAATTGATGATCATAAAGACCCCTATTAATGACTACATACTGTGGGTAGTTTAATAATGGAAATCAACAAAAAGAGAAATTGTAGTCAAGTTTGGTACATCCCTGGGGGGTAGGTATGTACATGAGGGGGTTAAAAGAGAACTGTATTTTAATTTTAATGTAGTATTTGAAAACTATTATTAGCTTTTGATTTTCTGTCTAGGGATGTTATGCTTAAGACGGAGTAAAATTTTCCTCTCTGTTCCACAGAGCAGTTGAGCTCAACTGTGATATCCTATTCTCACTACTTGATCCAGTTGGAATTCTGTGCATGAAAGGAGAGCAGAATATTGGCTGAGATCATCTGCCATGTGGACCTGAGAGGAGAAAATTGTTTAAGTAAAATCAAATAGTGACAGAGTTCAGCGAATGTTTACTTAAGCTTAAGTGGTGCCTTGCATTCAATGATCTCCAAGTTCTTTACAGTCAATCCTTCAACACTCTGTTAGCCCTGTTTTAAAGAAGGAGAAGCTGAGGCACATTTAGGTTAAAAGATTTTTCCACAGGTCACGTGTGAGGTTCTAGCAGAGCTGGTAATAGAACTGAGGAGTCCTGATCTCTAGACTCTTGATTTCACTGCTAGATCACAAAGCTGATGAAGAGCGTATGGTAGGGAACACTTTCCCTTTTGTGACTTTATTAAGAACATCTTACATTACCTTACGTTAATTACAAACCCACTCCTCTACAGTTATTGCTAGAGATGAACTGAAAACAAAACCAAAATACTCCTGGGCTGTTTGATCAAGATTTGGACTTTGCACATCAGGCTCACCTCTAGTTATAGTACACCTCATTTTAGGTACCTATTGCAAATCTTTGTATAAAAATCCCTGTATACAGTGGGCTTGGTTCTCATTTATACCAAGGCCAATTAATACCAATGCAGCATTGTGAAGTGGCCTTAAAATAGATGTAAATGTGGCCAGCTAACATGGGTATAAAAAAAATAGTGTAGCGAGTGAGACATGGCTTTCCTTGCTGCCTCTCTATTGCGGGAATCTTTCACTACCATGTGTAGCTACACACCACAATGAAATGTGTGGATGCAGCATGCCTTTCACTGCGGCATGTAGCAATGTGGCTAGTGCCTGTACTCTACCTGCCACCATAAGTGTAGACTTAGCCTTAGACAATCCACCCACCTAGATAGCCCCAAATACTTGTACCCATTTTGCTCCCCAGACAGCCCCCACTCAGCATCCAGTTACCCACACACACAGGCCCCAGTCTCACCCTACCAACCTCTACATACCCTTGCTACTTGGGGAGGGTGTGCTGACCAAAAGGTGAAGTTTGTGGCTATATGCAAACTTGCCAGTGCATGTATTGACATATGACATGTATAGTTAGGGTGACCAGACAGCAACTGTGAAAAAATGGGATGGGGGTGAGGGATAATAGGTGCCTATATAAGAAAAAGTCCCCAAAAACGGGACTGTCCCTTTAAAAATGGGACATCATGTCACTATGTATAGTAGACAAATGTTTAAGGTAAAAATAAGGAACCCCGGACCTTACAGGGTGAGAGGAGCAGAGGGAAGCTTGGGACAAGGAGGAGGTGACTGAGAGCTCTTACCTTCAGGTTAAACTGCTGCAATTAGATATTTTCCAGTCTTTACAAACTAAACAAGTTTCTGGTCTAGGTGAACAGAGGTTGTTTAGATCTAGATTTGAAGTCATTGTAACTGCTTCTGAACTGTGTGTGTTGTTTCAAGTGCAATTGAAACGTCCCACTGTTTACTGCATGAATGCATGTTATAGACCACAGGGCACTCCGTCACCATTCACAAACATCAGAATGCTGCCAGAAACGACCTCCACACAACAGACCAATTTTTCAGGTATATACCAGCTCCTGAACTGCATGGACAACACTTAAATTTATTGACATAGCCCACATTGTCACATACAAATCTTAGAGTTAGAAACGCAAATACCCAGTTCGCATGTCCATTTTCCCCTTTGCACATTCAACTAGAGAGTGTGAAAATGTGGTTCTGTGTATGTATTTATTTAAAAATATGGCATTGCCGACTTGTATTTTAAGCCAGTTGCCTGAACATTGTCCAGAAAATAATAGATGCCTCCTCATAAACTTCTGGAAATACAAAAACAATCCTTCAGAACAAAGATAAAGTAATTTGGTCAGGCTGATTTAAAACATAATGGATGCTTGTATGAATTCTCTCACCTTTTGTATTGCTGCATCCAGCTGGCTAGCCACTATACTTACAGGTAAGTAATCTGTGTTTAAGTTACATTTGCTCTGCAATTTAGCTGATGTGCACATGTGAGCATACGCAAACATTTAAACATTCAGTCTCAGTATGAAGTGCTCTCTAGAGAGAGGGTCTATGTTTGCAATTTAGGCTCTGGGGGAAACAGCTGAATAAATTGCTGTAATTGTGGTTTGAAATGATTTGTCTAGGTTAAACACCATATAGGTTCTACCACATGGTAAGTTGCTCAAAGTATCCTTTGAGCAATGAATAGCATAAATAGTCTTGCATGACATATTCTTATATACAGTGCTGTAATTTTTGGATCTGAATAAACCTCCTGTGTGAATTTTGTACTGTATTGCTCTGAATCTACAGAATCATGTAAACTTGTGTTTTTTGTGTTAAATACAGTCTGTTCACTGTGATAACCTGAAAGATGTGGTGGAACAATGTTCAAAATATAGTTAAACCATATCATCACTGCACTTTACTGCCTCAAATAATTCTAAAATACATAAGTGTAAGAGAAGACTAGAAAAATATAGTGAATTCGTATTCTTTTCTACTTTTTGCATCCGAAGAAGTGGGTATTCACCCGCGAAAGCTCATGCTGCAAAACGTCTGTTAGTCTATAAGGTGCCACAGGATTCTTTGCTGCTTCTACAGAACCAGACTAACACGGCTACCCCTCTGATACTTTTCTACATAAATGATTCTGGTCTTTTTGGTGATTGACTATTTTATTTAAAAAATTGCTCTCATGTCATTAACTTGTATTCAAAAGGGTCTGTTATTCCCTTTACAGTTACATGCTGCAAATAGTACTAGCCTCTGTCAAAGGAAGAACAGACCCCAGAATATGGATTAAAGTATCATGAGTTTATAGCAGGGGTGGCCAAACTTACTGACCCTCTGAGTCACATACGATAATCTTCAGAATTTCGAGAGCCGCAAGACACAAACAACCTTTACACGTGCATTTTTTAAAAATAATATCCTACTTATTGTATTACAGCTAATTACTGCTAGAGCTAGAGGCTTTGTGGGTCTCCATCCTGGTCATAAGTCTTTGGAAATCTGGTTGATATGTTGTCGAGGCAGTACGGGGGAGCTTGGTCTGATGTTGATTTGTAAGGCCTGCATGATATTTTGATTTTACAAACTTCATCATGGAGTATGGCAATTCACAGCAGTATATTGGGCCAAAAATTGAAATGAGTCACACACTAGTCTTTTTGAGTTGAGAATACTTCATTCCTGGCCCTTGCTTCCAGAACTCGATTGAAGACTGTGATTTATGCAACTTCTTTAAAGCCTGGTCTTCGTGGAGTTCCAATAGTTCCATTTCTACAGTAGATGTTTCTGTAATGCTAGAGAATTCTTTAGATCATTTTGCATATTGCTTGCAACATCAGCACTGATCTGGGAGATCCCCCTCTCCCTAGTGTGGTGCAAAATTAGAATTTGCTGTATTAGTTGTTGAAATTTTGTGTTAGTTGGATCTAAAATTGCAACCACTTCTGAAATATTCTTTGTAACAAATTCTCCATCAGAATACGGACGTGTTGTATGAGTGATATTCCATGCCATAACAAAACTAGCTTCAGTCGTTGTCAGGTTCCTTAATGAATGCCAAAGGTAGTGTCTGTTGACTGTTGAGGTGTAATTTTAATGTGGTTAGCTTGTTTTTCCTTAATTCTGATAGAGTATTTAGAGGAAAAGTTGTCGTGATTCATTTTGTCGTGACATTTCAAGTTGCCCGCTTTGTAGTGAGAGAGCAATGCATTGCAGATAAGGCACAGGGGTTTGCCATCTTTACTAGTGAATGCAAAATCTTTCTCCCATTCTGGCTGAAAACTTTTTGGTTTTCTTCTTCATACTTGCGCTTTTACAGTTTGAAGATATCATTGTCCTCCACAAAATTAACATAGGGTTAACACTTCAATCTAAAACTATTCAGCTGCGACTTATGAACAGTAAACACAGCCTGTAGTGTGCCGCAAATGCAAGGAGATCACAGCACATGAGGTCTGCACCGCACTTCAGTGTCACAATTTCCTGTTATACTAAGCATGTGCTGCTGAAGCTGGAGCCTAGGCACCACTTGCAGGGCTGAAGCCCCAGCACCAGCTTGCCTCCTCCTGTGGGGCTGAAGCCCCCAGCAGCAGCGCCCTTCAGCCTGCAGGGCTGGAGCTCTGAGCACTGGGTTGCTGCCTCCTGCAGGGCTGAAGCACCAGCTCACACCCATAGGGCAGTCCTGAGCTTCGACTTGCCCCCCAATGGGGATGAAGCCCTGAGCCATGGCCCCCCACCGGGGGTGAAGCCACAAGCGCCCGCAAAATCTGCTGCGGGGCGAAGCCCCGAGCCTTGCTGCCCCACCATGGGGCTGGAGCCGCAATTGCTCGCTCTTCCCTCCTCTCCGCCGGCGTCGTCCCTCCCTTTCCCACCCCCAGCAGAGTGAAGCCTCAAGCGCTGCGAGCCATGGTTTGGCCACACCTGGTTTATAGTATAGTATTATAGTTCTTTATCATGGAAACAATTATTAAGATTTGACTGATTGCCCTGTTACTTATACTGATATGAATCAAAGGAGTTACGTTAATGTAAAAATAATATAAATGAGGAAAATCAAGTGCGCTCTCTTGTGTAGGTATATGTGTAATTATAATATACTTCTATCTGCATATCTGTCCATGTATTTTTTTTTGTCTAGGCAACTATCTAACCAACCAACCAACCACAAAGGACTAAATCCTCAGCTGGTGTAAATCATTGTAACTGCATTAGAGTCAGTGGGGACTCTGCCAATTTACACCAACAGAGGATCTGGTCCCATATTGATACATATGTGTATATTATAAAATATTAAAATTGAACATGTTTAAGATTGGGAATCAGAAACGCTGGAATGCATAGAGCATCTCCAATCCAGATGTGATTCATACTCATTAGCTTTGAAACACTGATGAAAGAAGCTTTATGAGCTGGCTTTTCCATCAGAGCTTTAACTGTTTTACTCAAATTGATGACACTCCAATGACTACAGCCTTCTCAAAATAAGTAAGAGAGTAAGCAAAGATTGGAAATACATTCTGTTCCTACTCTAAAGGTCACTGCTTTATCAAAAAGCTTAATGCCCCAGTTACAGAACACAGGCCTCCCATTCAGTTGCTGGGAATATCGGCAACAGGTTACTGTATGGGAAATGTAACTTCCATTCATACAGTGTAGGACTGAATGGGGCTTGGCCTTTGCTTGGGTACAGTATTGACTGTGGGGAGGGCTGGCACAAGACTTTGCCCCTGGCCTTGGACTCCCTGCACAAAGTGCTGGTACTATTTTAATTTTTATATGTATTAATTGTTTCTGGTAGCTCCCACAATGCACTAGGCACTTCTGTAGCGGTTTCAGTGCTAAAGAGCTCTCAGTAGCAGTCCCTATGCTCCAGGGAAGACAGGGACTATTTCATGGAAGTGCCCCACGAGGTGAAAGCCCTTGCTGCAGATAGAGCATGCTGCACCATCCTACTAGAGAGTACAGCAGATGCACTCCCTGGAGTTCTTGAGATGTAGCTCCTCCTGGAGCTCATTGCTGGGGGGGGCAGTGGATGCTCCATGTCAAACCAAACACAGCTCTGAGGAGAAATTATAAAGTTTGGATTGTAATGTTGTCAAGGGAAACCCCCTCCCACAAAACTACTGCTGAAAATGAAAACCTCTTCTGAATAATGTGGCTATATCCAAATGAACACCAGACAAGGCCAATTTAAAAAGTCATTAAAGGAAAGTAGTAAAAAGTAATTAGTGAAAGCTGACCTTTTCTTGTAATTAAAGTGACTGAGATACACAATGTGTATAACAGCATAAACAAGTCAACATACTTAAGAGTCAATGAAGCGTCATCTGTTTGGGTTTGATCCTATATAGCACAAGGTGAATGGACTATGCACGTAGGTAAGCATTCTAGGACTGGGAACTTTGCTTAGATTCTTCCATCTGTTCTTTTCTGGGGATTAATGAAATGGTGCAATACATGAATAAAGAAACTTTATTTTATATTTTATTTATAGGAGGAGGAAAACACGTGAAATGTTATGCTGATGTTTTTACAAAAAATTTATGTACCATTTAATGAAGGAGCATGAAGAATGAAACACTGCAGAGTGAGATAAATTTCTACTCTGTATGCCCTTAAGAAGATAACATCTGGTTTCATGATCCAAGAGTTTTGAAATTAACTTTTGAATGAAAATGAAAGTGATCAGGTCCAGTGTTGGATTTTTTTGGTGTCCGGGATTTAGAAGGGAAATTCTACTTCATGTTATCTATCAGGAAGAACATATGAAGCGCATTTAATATTACAATAATTTGAAAATATATATGTAATTGTTTCTTTTTTCTGTCTAAGAATATGATCTGTAACATTATTCATTTATTTATTTATACATAATACAGAAGTGCATAGTAATCCCAATTGAGATTGGAATTTCATTGTGCTAGATGCTGTACCAATGTATAAAATACTCTTGAATAGCACTTTTCATCAGTAGATTTCAAAGCACTTTACAAAGGATGTCCATATCATTCTCCCCATTTTACAGACAGTGAAACTGAGGCACAGAGATTAAGTGACTTGTGCAAAGTCACTCAGCAGACTATTAGTAGAGCTGGGAATAGGTCTCAGTCCAGTCTTCTATCCATTAGGCAACACTGCCTCCCCATATAGTAAGAGACACTCTGCCCCAAAGATTTAACACTCTAAATATGTAAGATGTAGGGTCTGAGAAAGGAAGGATTATTAATATTATTACAGCAGAATACAATTCTGTTCCTAAAGGAAATATAGCTTACCCTCTTCCACCTTTACAGCTAAATGCATAGTGGGTCTCCCTCCCTGATGATCATCCTCACAGCGTTCATCTATGTTAGTCCCAGGGGCCTTGCAGATTCTTGAAAGATAATGTTTCACAGCACTATGACTTTGTGCTGTTTCTCATATGTGTACACTTATAAAAGCAGAAAATGAGGGGACTGGATAGTTGAGACTGATCATTGGATATGGAGCTGTTTATCACCAGTTCAAATGTGGTTGAGGTTAATGGCGTTACTGCTTTGACGACTGGTAGCAGGTTTTGGGGTGCTGCACTGGGCTTGTTTCCCACTAGGACAGGAATTCATTACATAGATTCAGGGCATTTTTAGTGTCACTTATTTTCAAAATGTTCACAAATTCTGTTAACTTTGAACAGAAGTGGTCAGAAGTGCACACGGCAATTCCACACACACAGACCCCAGGTAATGCTGAGTCATTTCCATTGCCAAGAAACAGCTCCCTTGGCCTTTGTCCCTTTTGCTTTCCATACCCTGCTTGTTCTCTCTTGCCTGTGCCCTGTACTTTTCCTTGGAAAACCTCTTAACCCAAAGTCACTAACCTTTGGCAACGTCATTCCCAGGGATACTTGAGGTAGACTGGGGGCATTAGCCCAACCTTTCTGTGGCTGGTCTGCACAAAGAAACTATATCCAGTGTCCACTGGAGCGGAGTACTTAACCCACAAATTCCCTTATGGCATGAGCCAAAAAGCATGGAAGCAAATGAAAGACACTCATTGACTTCAGTGGTTTTCGGATTCCGTCTTTCATGGCTTTGGGATTCAGTCCAAGGGTAAGTTCAACTTGTGCAAATTGCATCTTTTCTTGTCTACTGTTAAGGTTTGCACGACTGCAGCTACGTTGATTGCTGAACTGGGGCTAAACATCAGTATAGATAAGGCTAAGGCCTCGGTTTGAGGTCTTTAGCAATCCATCTCTTGGGCCAGACCACCTGTTTAACCCTTCATCAGGCAACTTTCATATGGAAAACTTGTATTGGTAATTGAGATCAGGTATTTCGTTAACACCTTTAACACAACAGTAATTACCACTTGATTGGCTATTCATGTTCCTTGGTGAATTGAACTAATGTCAGTCCAGGGGCCATAAACCAACTGTCATCAAAACCACAGATACCTGCAAAAACATACCGGTACATATTATTGAAGCATGTCAGTTAACCTTTAGAATAGTATGATTGCAGCACTGAAGACACATCCCAGTCTGAAGGGTAGAGTTCACCTTGTGAAGGCTGGAGGCGCAACATACTGGTGAATTATTTATGCCAAAGAGCATTAAGAAAAGATCTTCTGGGAAGGGCTGATTTTTTTTCATTGATTTCTGTAGACCAATAAATTATTTCAAACAGCTCCCTTCACTTTTAGCTGCCTAGCTATCATCAAAGATTTGTTTTGTATTTGGTTTTATGCCATTGCCAAGACTTGGGGATCTGTTTCCCCTCTATGGTCCATGTTAAAGCATGCCTGCAGGACTCTCATGTGTGAGGGTGAAACAGCACTTTCCTCTTTGAAGGCATTACTAATCTGTGTGACCTGGCAGCAACACAATTTTAAATTGCACATTGCGAATGTTGTTTGAATGTGAACAGTTAGAAGAAAGCTGGGGTTAGATATCGCTGAGTGTGTTGGTCAACAGAGGAATCAGCTTACCAGAAATTGTTCTTTTATGGCCCCAGGCAATAATACATATAGGCCAATACTTATACCCCTAAGTATGTGACCTGGTTTTCAGGGGTGAGGTGCACCTCCTGACCTCCGCTGAAGTCAGGGAGAGCTGTGACTGTGTAGCACCACTTACAATCAGGTAACTTAATTAGGTGTCTAAATGTGGATTTAGATGTCTAATTTTATTCACCCACATTTGAAAATTATGACACTGGCTTAAACAGGACCTCAACATGGGAGCGATTCAGTATTATTGAGCTACAGTAGCTGTTGTACCATACAATCAAACTGAACCTAAATTATGCTGAATTTAGGTTGTGTTTTGTACTGCTGAAAATCTTCATTAGAGATTTTTGGTAGTCTAGTCATGGAGATGAGCATGGTATAAAAACTTAGATTTGGTGTTTCAAGGACATTGGGAGGACACAATAACTGCAAGAAGTGTTTGAAAGGCTTCATTTGTCATAGTGATTCCCTTTCAAAAAGCAGATAGTGCGCTCCATTTAGTGCATGAGTAATTTCAAGCGATGTGTCTAGTTTTCTGATGCTTGTGCTAATAGAAAAGTAGTGTACATCATAAAAATTACAGTGATCAGTTGCCAGGGACAGGACATACTAATGTTGGATGAAGACAAAGCTAAAAAATCTCCTTGCAGCTTAGTGTGGAACAGGACTGTCAGGCTCCAGGAGTCATCTAGTCTTGTCGTCTTTAGTCAGAAGGCTGGCATCTGTAAAGTAGGGCCTGGACTCAGAGGAATGGTGGGGAAATATTCAAAAGCTCATCGATGGCAAAACTAGTTGGTTTTGGGGGGGGTGGGGTGCGAGGAGGGAGGCTGTGTGTGTGTGGGTGTTTGAAAAAAACAAATATTTTAATTCTTGTCCAATATATTTTGAAAAATGAATAACACTTTTAGGCAGATGACTCTGTTAGCAATTTTTTGCAGGAAAATTTGGTGGCAAACTTCCTCTTGAAGTAAACTCACCACCACATTCACTGTCCTGACATTTACCATGATTCAAAGGGAGGCTAAAAAGCCAAACTCCTACCCACCTACTCTCCGCCTCCTATTTAATTTACAAATAACAAAAAAAATGCCCTTTGTCATTGATCTTGCTAATGTGCTTATTCTCTGAACACAAAAAATCCCCCGATAGAATTGCTGAATATTATTTATTAGGGGTGTCAATTGCAGCTCACTCATGCAATTAACTTAAAAAAATAATCACGATTAATCGCAGTTTTAATTGCACTATTAAACAGTAGAATGCCAATTGAAATTTATTAAATATTTTGGATATGTTTCTACATTTTTAAATATATTGATTTAAATTACAACACAGAATACAAAGTGTACACTGCTCACTTTACATTATTTTTATTACAAATATTTGCACTGTAAAAATGATAAATAGTATTTTTCAATTCACCTCATACAAGTACTGTAGTGCGATCTCTCTATCATGAAAATTCAACTTACAAATGTAGATTGTTACATAACTGAACTCAAAAACAACACACTGTAACATTTTAGAGCCTACAAGTCCACTTAGTCCTACTTCTTGTTCAGCCAATCGCTAAGAGAAACAAGTTTGTTTACTTTACTATGTCACCTGAAAGTGAGAACAGGTATTTGCATGGCACTTTTGTAGCCAGTATTGCGTGGTATTTACGTTCCCAGTATGCTAAACATTTGTATGCCCATTCATGCTTTGGCCACCATTCCAGAGGACATGCTTCCATGCTCCTGATGCTCGTTTAAAAAAAAAAGTGATAAGTTCTTAGTGACTGAACTCCTTGGGCAAGATCTGTAAGTCTCCTGCTCTGTTTCACCCACATTCTGCCATATATTTCATGTTACAGCAGTCTCGAATGATGACCCAACACATGTTGTTCGTTTTAAGAACACTTCCACTATAGATTTGACAAAATGCAAAGAAGGTACCAATGTGAGCTTTCTAAAGATAGCTACAGCACTCAAACCTAGGTTTAAAAATCTGAAGTGCCTTCCAAAATCTGAGAGGGACGAGGTGTGGAGCATGCTTTTAATAGTGTTAAAAGAGCAACACTCTGATACAGAAACTACAGAATCTGAACCCCAAAAAAGAAAATCAACCTTCTGCAGGTGGCATCTGACTCCGATGATGAAAATGAACATGCATCAGTCCTCAGTGCTTTGGATCATTATCAAGCAGAACCCATCATCAGCCTGGATGCATGTCCTCTGGAATGGTGGATGAAGCATGAAGGTACATATGAATGTTTAGTGCACCTGGCATGTAAAGATCTTGTGATGCTGGCAATAGCAATGCCATGCAAATGCCTGTTCTCACTCTCAGGTGACATTGTAAACAAGAAGCGGGCAGTATTATCTCCTGTAAATGTAAACCAACTTGTTTGAGCGATTGGCTAAACAAGAAGTAGGACTGAGTGGACTTGTAGGCTCTAAAGTTTTACATTGTTTTGTTTTTGAATGCAGTTTTTTTGTACATAATTCTACATTTGTAAATTCAACTTTCATTTTAAAGAGATTGCATTACAGTACTTGTATTAGGTGAATTGTAAAATACTATTCATTTTATTTTTTTACAGTGCAACTATTTGTAATAAAAATAAATATGAAGTGAGCACTGTACACTTTGTATTCTGCAATGTAATTGAAATCAATATATTTGAAAATGTAGAAAACATTCAAAAATATTTAAATGGTATTCTGTTATTGTTTAACAGTATGATTAATCACAATTAATTTTTTTAATTGCTTGACAGTCCTATTATTTACATTAAAATTTTCCTCTTGCAAAATCTTTGAAAGAACAAAGGAAGAGCCCTTTTTTTTAAATTGATTTAGGGTCTGAATAAGTGTTTGTTGCAGTCAGTGTAAAGATTCCATTTGGATCACTGTCCCAAATGGATACGAACAATTGTTCGATACCTTTGTCCAGTGCATACAAAACTGTGTATCAGTCCTCTCAATACTCAGTAAATTGTTTCTATACATTGTTAAATGTGTCTGTGTAACTAACTGCCTGAATAAAGAAACCATTGTTTAGCTGCCCAGTGTGCAGAAATGTCACAGAAGCCACTGGGAATTCAATAGCTGTAAAGTTTCAGAATTGTGTCCTTTGGCCCAGATTTTTAAAGATATTTAAGTGTTGTGCCACCCAGTATTGCAACACTTAGACTTAGGCTCCTACGTCTATTAACTTTCAAAAGTGACTTAGGCACTTAGCCTCGTAAGTCTCATTGCAAGTCAATAGTACCTAGGGTTCTAGAGTCCAGATCCTCAAAAATATTTAGGTGCCTAACTCCTACTGAAATCAGGGTTTTGGATTAAGGGTCTGGGCCCAAGTGCCTAAGTCACTTGAAAATGAAACCTTGGCTCCTAAGTCTGTTCGGTGTTGCAACCCTGAGTGGAGCCCCACCTAAAATACCTTGTAAAAATCTGAGCCATCATGCCTTGTTTCTGTATATCTTGGAATAGCTTCTTAGGGTAAATAACCTGAAATCAAGGAGGGAAAAAACAAATCTTGGCACAGTTACATTTTATTTACAAACAATAACTTAGTTATCAGCAACACTGTTGTTTCCTCTTCGTTCTTTAGATGTGATTTTGAAAATGAGATTCCTTTTACTTCATCTCTTCCCCTGACCCATCTTAAGAAATCTGCCTAAAATCTCCCTCCCGACAGATCAGGCTGCTATGAAAGTATTTTGTGCAGATTTTATCATGGGCTTTCACTCTTCCATCAATCACCTTCCCCTTGTGCAGGTGCAGTGCATCCTCAGATGCACACAACAGCAGGTGGTGGTGGGCAGGACTCTGATAACCCCCGCTCTCAGGATTAATGAGTAGCGGCTCAACCATCTGACAGTAGCATCCCAACAACCTTTCGTTTTTTCTGTGACATAGCTTCCCCTTCCCCAATCTTACATCAACTCTTTTATGCTGAGATCTTTATAGACGTAAAGATCTGTGCGGCAGTCTGTGTATTATATATTTATATTTATGCACACCTATTTATATGTTAATTAGATAATTACTTACCATTTATATGAAATACGTGGGGTGTAATAATGTAGGCTTAATCACTGGTATAATAGAACTTGGCATAATGTTCACGTATTGCTTATTGTTGCTTTTCTTGTTTAATGTTTATGGTAGTTTAAAAAAGATAGAGCAATAAACATTAGCAGCATTAAGCCATTCCATTTGTATTATGATAATGCCTGTTGCAACTCCATAGTTAAGGCTGCACTGAGATGTCTACTTAAAGCAGGATTTAAATCCCTTTGTTTTATACTTTAATGATCAGTACTTTACCCATATTACTATGAAGAAGTATAGCAGCATGAGAGGTGTTGCTACTTAAGAGTTGTATTCCTCTCAATCTACAAAATAAGAGACTGATCTTGTTTTGTGCTGAGCACCTGCGACTCCCATTGACTTCAGCGGTAGTGGTCAGTGCTCAACATTTCTCAGGAGTGGGACCTAATTATCCAGGTCATTATTGGTTGTGTACATGAGCTGTTTCTGAAATGGAGTGAGTTTCCAGTAGAGTGTGAAAAAGTTTTTGCATTCCAGGCACAAGACTGAATACAGTATCAGAAATGTGTGTATGGGGTTCATCGTATTTTCAGTTTGTCAGCAAAGACATATCGTGGCGCTCTTACGATTGTTAGGGCAATGCTTTCAGATACATATATTTTAAAGAAAAGCCCTTTATTATTCTAACCACTATGCACAGTTGGCAGGACTATGGGAGCTGTCCATGCCAAATGTACCCATCTTTACCATTTAGACACTTCTGTTGTCTCAGGGAGAACCCAGGATACTCTTTTAGTCTGGAGCACTCCTTGAAGCCCAATATATTATGTATTTGTAAATACAGAGCTAGCTAGGATTTGTCTACACAGCTGGGTATGTCTCATTGTCCCCATCTTGCAGATGGAGGAACTGAATCTGAGAGATATTAAATGCCCTGCTCAAGGATACACAGCAAATGTGTGGCAGGGATAGAAATAGAAACCAGTTCCCCTGACTTGCAGTTCAGTGTCCTGATTGTTGGATCATTTTACCTCAAATATGATGGAGAATTAGAAGGAGTTTTATGGTTTTTAGTGGGGGAAGAATATGAACTCCGGTTTTAAGTCCTCATGACTTGGGGGCTGATACGTTTATTTTGTGATAAATATTTATTTTATAAAGTGAAAGGTCAGAAGTCCTCTGGGAACACACAGACTTAGCAGACTGAAGCACCCTATTAAGGTTTACATTTTACACTTATGGAGTAGAAGACCTGCAGGCCGGTAATGACACTCTTCATTCTTCTTCCAACAGTCTATGAGCAGCAGTATGAGGTAATGTTTACTTACACAGGCCGATTGGGAGGCCTAACTCATTAATATTTGTAAAACTCTTATTTTCAAAGGGGAGGATCTTTGTTCTATGTTGGCTCCACAACAGTAACTCCTCACTTAAAGTCGTCCCGGTTAACGTTGTTTTGTTATTATGTTGCTGATCAATTAGGGAACATGCTCGTTTAAGTTGTGCAGTGCTCCCTTCTAACGTTGTTTGGCAGCCGCCTGCTTTGTCCACTGCTTGCAGGAAGAGCAGCCCATTGCAGCTAGCTGGTGGGGGCTTGGAACCAGGGTGGATTGGCAGCTCACATATCAGCTCCCCGCTCCCCTAAGTTCCCTGTGCAGCAGCTGCCTGCAATTCAGCTGTGTCTCCCCCACTGCCATGTGCTTCTCCAGCCCTCTGCCTTGGAGCTGCTCCCCGAGACTGTTGCTTGCTGTGCAGGGGGGATGGGAGTGTCATAAGTAGTTAGTTAAGGGTTAAGTTCTACCTGTAAAGGGTTAACACAGACCTGGTGAAACACCTGACCAAAGGACCAATCAGGGAAGAGAATTTGAAAATCCCAGAGAGCGGGAACTTGGGTCTCTGTGTTCTTTGTTCTGTGTTCTTAGCCGTCTGGAAGTACACCAGCCCAGACGCTTAATCAAGCCTGCTCATCTTTCTGAACTAATTTCTTCTATTCAAGCTAGTGAGTATTAGAAGTACTGGGTAATTTCATATAAGAATCCTGTGTCTGCAATTCTGTGTGTTTGTATTGATTATTCGTAATTTTGCCTGTATTGTTTGTACTGAGGAAAAGGGAGAAATTTCTCCAGGGATTAATAAGATTAGACCCTATGAATGTCTATCTTGGATTCATAGAGATTGTGTATTTTTTTTTCTTTTTTTATTCTTTTAATAAACTCTTTTAAGTTCAGGACTTGGTTAAGTTCCTTACCTGTGGATTCAGGGGAAGGAAGCTAGGCGCCACTCTGTGGAGACAAGGGTTGTCTCCAAGCAGAGAAAGCAGGGAAGGGAGAGGGAAGGAAAGGAATCTTCCTCCCTCTGTGATTTGATCTGTGCTTCCCCGGGAAAGTCTCTGGAAGGAGGAGAGGGAGGGGGGAAGTGGGCTGCTTCCCTGTGTGTAGAGATTCAAGGAGTTTGAATCAAGGTATCTCTCTCTCCGGAGCAGGCTGGAGAGAGGGAAGAGAAGGGAGGGGGAAGGTTCCTCCTCTGTGAGTGGATCTGTGTTCCCAGGGAGTGTCTTTGAAGGGAGACAGGGGGGGACAGAGGGGTGTCTCGATTCACCGAAATAATCGAGTGGTGGCGAGAAGGAAACCTACCCTAAAGGTTAGGGTGGGGGGAGAATACCTGCGGGTCCCCATCTTTGAACTCACAAGCTCAAAGTGGGGGTGAGACCCTATGACATGGTGGCAGCGGAGTTTCGAACCCATTGTTACAAGGAGTTTTTTTCAGCTGGGCTACGCTGAAGGAAGCTATTCTCTTCTTCTTGAGCAGGAAAGCAACCTGAGAGAAGAGGGAGTTTACAAGTATTCCTTTTCTAACTGGCATTGTTAGAAGCAGTTTCAGCAGTTTGGCTGGAGGGAATTAGTTTTTCTAACAGGCTTTGTTAGAAGGACCCCTACTGTGAGGTACTTAAAAATTGCTAAAGGCAAGTTACCAAACCAAATTTTCTAGTTTCTTGTAAGCCAGCAAACAAGCAAACACCATTTGCAAATCAAAAGCTTTTGTTTCTTTCTATTCAATCGCGAGTAGACAGGGTAGGAATTGGGAAGCAAGCAACCCAATTCCCTGACTGCAGAGGGGTGTGACCAGCACCAAATAGCAACACCAGCAAGCCACACATAAAATTCACTGACTGCAGAGGGGTGTGGCCAACACCAGAAGGCACTGTTCCCCATCCCAAGAAATTTCCCACCTACATGGCAGGTGAGGACACTAAGGCCTTCTTGAAACATTTTAAAAGGACCTGCCATGGGTACAGCATCCCTAAAGACCAGTACAAGGACTGGTCAGGAAAGTGGACTTTTACTGTCTATAACAATTATTCCATCCCCATGCTACTGGGGGAAGACTTGGCCAACCATGTGCAGCTGGCCAAGAAGGGGGGAGTGGTCACCCGCAGCCAGGCCAAACAAGCAGGCACTCCCATCCCTGTTCCTGAGCCATCCACCAGGACCCTGTCTGTGTTACCAGAGACCCAGACAGAGGTGGTGGAACCGGATCCCATGCCAACACCTACAGCAGCCATACTACATCCAGTCCCAGAACCGGAACTGGAAGAGCAACCAGCGGCAGTACCAGCGCCAGCACCGACGCCATTCCTTACCTGTGGAAATTCAGGGGAAGGGGAGTGGGGGAAGAGAGAGTTCCTCCTGGGTTTGATTCAAGCAGTTTGAATCAGGTATCTCTTTCCAGGACTAGGGAAGGGGAGGGGGAGGTAAGTCCCTTTTTGTGTTGAGTCAAGGATTTGACTTGGTGTATATCTCTCCAGAGTGGCTAGGAGAGAGGGAAAGAGAAGGGGGAGGTATCCCTCTGTAGTTAGATCCCGGTATCTCTCCTAGGAAAAGGGAGGGGGGAGGAAGCAGGGGGAATGGTTTGTTTCTCCTGGGTGTAAGAACTCCATGGATTTGGGGCTCTTGGAATCCCCTAGGATTTTGGGGAAGGACTGTGTCTCAATCCACATTTCCTGATTGAGTGGTGGCAGCTTACTAGATCTAAACTAGGATTTTAGTTTAGAGGGAAACCAAGTCAGGTCCCCACATTGGAACCCAACAGCTCCAAGTGGGGGTGAGACCTATGACATGGTGGCAGAATACATGCGGGTCCCCATCTTTGAACCCACAAGCTCAAAGTGGGGGTGAGACCCCATGACAGGGAGGAAGAGGGTGGCTAATGTCAGGGTGTCCCCCCCACTCCTGCACCCCGCTTACCCCATTGTCCATAGAGCAGGGGGGACACACAACAGAGCTTTGCTGGCAGCAGCTGCAGTCTCAGCAAGCTGATCTAATTAACAAGGCAGTATACTTAAAGGGGAATGCACATATCGCCCTCCATTCCTGCTACCTTCTAGAGTGAGAGAGTTAACCCTTGAGAGCTCAGCCAATGGTAGTTCATTATTTAGCAATAAGGGAAATATCCACCCTGTGACTCTTCCACCTCAACCAAGCTTCACAATCATCATCACTGTGTACCAGTATTAAATTGTTTGTTTAAAACTTTTGTGTGTGTGCGTGCGTGTTTGTTCGTGTTCTTTTGTCTGGTGAAAAATATTTCCCTAGAACCTAACCCCCTCATTTACATTAATTCGTATGGGGAAATTGGATTTGCTTAACATCGTTTCACTTAAAGTCGCATTTTTCAGGAACATAACTACAACGTTAAGTGAGGAGTTACTGTACTGTGGACAAAAGTAATAATTCACGCCTATTTCTGTCTAATACAGCAGAATGGAGATAAAATCCTTTTTTCTTAGCTAGATAGAAATGAAAATATCCTGCTGCTGGCATTTTTGCTGACTTAGCCATGCCCGCCTGAGCTCTCAGGTGGAGAACAGTCTCTTCTGCAGTCTGTGTGTGTGTGTGTGTGTGTGTGAGAGAGAGAGAGAGCGCCTTTTGCAAGGGATCATTTTGCTTTGGAAAGAAAGTTTCCTTTTATATTTTTCTAGGAATTTTCCATTTTGAGATGGAATGGAATAGAGTGGAGTGCCTGAAGTGGATTCTTTTCACACCAGTCATTTCCCAGATGCTCACGCCCAACTGCCATTGATGCCCTGAAGTGTTGTTGCTTCTCTTTTCATCACAAAAGTTATCCAAAAGCTTTTAATAAATCAGTTATATCAACTGTCTCGCTCCTCCCCGACCCCAAAACAATAACAACACTGTCTCACAGGCCTGATGTGGCCCGTTGAGGTACTTCTTGGGCCCCCATGACAGATTTTGCAGTATTCAAACTTTTTTGAGCAAAAAATGTAACTTTTAGTTGCTGTAGTTGTGGAAAACACCTTTGAAATGTTTGCAAACCTACTTGATAATTCTGAGTTTTACTTCTGAATGTCTGGCTTTGGATTTATAATATCAAGATTAACGTTCAGGTGATGCAAACCCAGGCAGGTCAAAACAGAAAAAGGAAATTAAACCAGTGAGCAATGAGTTTTGCCAACCCCTATATTTGGATCTAAGATTAATGTAATTCCTTGTAGTGAGAGACTGTTCATGAATATATTGGTAGCTTATTGTGCTGGGTTTTTTCCTTTGCTCTTCCTCTCTGATAGCCAACCAGTTCATCCTACAAATCTGGAAGGAAGGAAAATTCTTTCTCCAGTGTCTATAACCCATACTTTTGATAGAAAATGGTTACAGATGTTGATTACTTGTGTGTATATTGTCAAATAACACTACAGAGATGTAGTGTCCAATGTTAACCAGATGGAGCCCAAATGCTCTATTCAGATACAGCACCTCTGCACCACACAGGAGGCTAATCACTGTCTGCAGATAGCCAACAGAGAATTCATCCCCTGGCCTGGCTCTGAGCCCTGAACCTCTGTTCCTCTCGGCATAGGGACAAAGAGAGGGCATGGCAGAGAATGAATCTGGATGTGACACTGTGACTATCCTCCACTGTAGTAGGGTCCATTAGAACATAAGAACGGCCGTACTGGGTCAGACCAAAGGTCCCTCAAGCCCAGTATCCTGTCCTCTGACAGTGGCCAATGGCAAGTGCCCCAAAGGGAATGAACAGACAGCTTATCAAGTTATCCATGCCCTGTCACCCACTCCCAGCTTCTGGCAAACAGAGGCTAGGGACACCATTCCTGCCCATCCTGGCTAATAGGCTAATATCATCCGTGAATCTATCTAGTTCCCTTTTGAACCCCCCTCTAGCTCCCTTTTGAACCTCATTAGAAGATCCTAAAGCAAAGGTGAATCTATCAGGCGAGGTCTGATGGTCCAGTGAAATGGATGTGACCCTGGGCCCTGAAAGACATTAGTCTTCCTCAGCTAAAGGACTCTATCCTGGTCACATTGAAGTCAACAGGAATTTTGCCATTTGCTTCCAGAGGAGAAGGATTGTAAAGCAATAAATGTTGCCTTTTGGGGTTGTTTTTTTATATAAAAAGTTCTCTTATTCAATACATTACTTATCATATTTTCTTTTTAAAAACGATTTTCCACCTTTTCCTCAATACTGTTTCTTTCAGAGATTAAATTTCTTTGTCTCTGGAGATGTCTCCAAGTAGGAATCCATCTGTCCTAGTCCCCCTGTCTCCCACTCACTCAAACATACTTGTATTCCTAGCCCACCAACTCAGCCCAGGCTCTGTACCTTCCAGATTTGTTCTTTCTGTAGTCTTGCCTGACACTTGTCCTCTTTTCCAGGTCAGAGGTTAAGTGCCTTTCTTCAAGGCAGGTTTAGATATGTTATAGTGAACGATCAGTGGCATTCCAAAAGTCCGCCTCCGTGATCATCTTCATGAAAGAGGAAGATCATTCTTTATATTGGAGTCCAAGTGCCAAAAACAGCCGGAGGAATCTCGCTTGGGGGAAGCAAACAGGAGGTGTATAATTTTGTATCTATCAGCTTACATATTTCCATGTTTGGTATCAGACTGTGATTTGGGCCCATTGTGTTTAATGAGTAGGAATGATTAATTTTTTTCTAATTAACTGAGTTCTCTCTCCATTGATAAGAAGCTGTGTCTGGGCAGTTTGTAAACTCAAATCTCACTATATAGATGATGAACAAGATAATTTCAGTGATGTTTAATTAGATCATATGGTGTTTTATTGGGTGATATCTGAACTAGTTTGGATTACCACTTTAAAACAGAGGACATGGGTAGAAGGCGTGAATTGCTCTCTTTTGATATTTAGGGAGAAGTTGGGTTCATATAAGGCCAATTCTCAAGGATTTGCTGGCTTTCCACATTTCTCTGTTGTAGCAAATTAGAGAGCATTATACATAGTAGCTTGGGCGTGATTTTTTTCAAGTGTCCATTATCTAGCCCTAGGAATGTATTGTGTATTAATTTTAAACACTGTATACATGTAATTTCCTGATTTATATCAATTTAGTTTAATTTGGCTAGAAATGAATTAAGCTTAATCAATATAAGACAGATTTAAATAGATCTAGATGGAAATGGTAGAATTATCAATAATAATGTAAAAAAGACAGAAGTGTTCAATAAATATTTTTGTTCTGTATTTGGGGAAAAACAGATGATACAGTCTCTTTCGATTCCCTTAGTACCTCCTGAAGGATGTTAAATAGATGCTACTAAAGATAGATGCAAGTTATCTGGCCTTGCTGATTTAAAAATGTCTAAGAGTTTGAGAAGTGCTGGCTCAGGAGCTTGCTGAACTGGAGCATAGAGAAAGTTCCAGAGATTGGAAGAAAGCTAATATTGTACTAGTATTTAAAAAGGATAAACGGGGTGGCCTGGGTAATTATAAGCCGGTTAGCTTGACCTGGGCTGATATGGTACTCAATTAATAAAGAATTTAATGGGGGGGAGGGTAGTTAATCCAAATCAACATGGGTTTATGGAAAGTAAATCATGTCAAACTAACTCTCTTTTTTTAATGAGAATACAAGTATGGTTGGTTGATAAAGTAATAGTGTTGACGTGATGTATTTAGACTTCTGTAAGACTTTTGACTTGGTACCACGCTCTATTTTAATTAAAAAACTAGAACAATATCAAATTAACATGGCATACATTAAATGGATTAAAAACTTCCTAACTAATAGCTCTCAATGTACACCTCTGACCCGATATAACACGAATTCGGATATAACGTGGTAAAGCAGTGCTCCAGGGGGCGGGGCTGCGCGCTCCGGCGGATCAAAGCAAGTTCGATATAACGCGGTTTCACCTATAATGTGGTAAAAATTTTTGGCTCCCGAGGACAGCGTTATATCAAGGTAGATGTGTAGTTGTAAACAAAGGGAATTGTTGTTGAATAGGTTTGCTTCCAGTGGGGTCCTGCAGGGATCGGTTCTTGCCCCTATGCTATTCAACATCTTTATCAGTACCTGGGAGAAAACATAAAATCACCACTGATAAAGCTTGCAGATGACACACAGATTTGGGGACTGGTAAATAGTGAAGAGGACAGGACACTGTTCAGAGTGATCTAGATCATTTGGTGAACTGGACGCAAGCAAACAATATTAGTTTTTAATATAGCTAAATGTAGATGTATACATGTAGGAACAAAGAATGTAGGCCATCCTTGCAGTATGGTGGACTCTATCTTGGGAAGCAGTGACTCTGCAAAAAATTTGGAGGTTGTGGTGGATAATCAGCTGAACATGAGCTCAGCATGACACTGTGGCCATAAGAACTAATGCGATCCCGGGATGGATAAGCGGGAATCTCGAGTAGGAGTGGAGAGGTTATTTTACCTCTATATTTGGCACTGATGTGATCACTGTTGGAATACTGTGTCCCACTCTGATGCCCACAATACAAGAAGCATATTGATAAACTGGAGAGGGTTCAGAGAAGACACACAAGGATGACTGAAGGATTAGAACATATGCCTTATAGCATCAGTTCTCAAACTTTAGCAACCCAAGGATAAAAAAGATTTTTTGTGGACCCCTAAGCCGCCTCCTCAGCCCCCCCCTTCCCGCCTCCACATAACGTTCAGAGGGATAGATATATTTAGCATAAAAATCTCTGTGAACTTCCACTCATGAAAATGGCAGTACATGACTTCAAGTTTCTTATGGCCCACTCCTACAGCCCTTTCTCAAGCAAACTTCCATTGAACTCAGCAGGAGTTTTGCCTGAAGAAAGAATAGAGGATCAGGCTCTTGGTGTCTGTGCATTAGCCTGAAATATACATTTCAAAACAGAAGCTGAAATTTTTGTTAAGTAATAAATCATGGAATACTGAGCCTTGGAGAGCTGCTGTATGGCAGAATGGGCTTCCTTCTCCATCTCTAGTTTCAACTGTCATATGATTAGAAACCTAAACTTCCTGAAGTGTTTTTGGGGAGTGTCTGTGCTTGTTTAACCAAAAAACTCAGAAATGTGAAGAAAAAAGGGCAAAATTTCTAAAAGAGCATTTTAAAATGTTACCTCTGCAAGCTAGTAAATATTTCACTAAAATTATCTAGACTATTATTCTCTGAATATTTATTGTGCCAAGTGTGAAGATTCAAGATTATCAGATCCTATTGATGTCAGTGCAGCTCTGCCAGTTTACACTGATGAAGATCTGGCCCTAAAATTCTATAATGAAGTGTGAAATGGAGGGACACGAGTCTTGCTTCAAGTGCAAGTTAGAACCTTGTCTTGACTATGGAGTTTTACTGACACCTTCATAAAATTATGTCTAGCTATTATCATAACAACACGATCTCCCTGTTGTGTATTGGTGTACAGTCAAGTATTTTTCTAGAGGGGAAATCAAAACACAAAAAGTACATGAAAGTAGGGGCCTGACATTTGGATCAGCAGTCCCTCCATAACTTGTCCCATTGTATCTAGATATTACAGAAGTCTAGCAAGAACCACCTTTTAGTAGGGAGCAGTTTTTAAACACCTGAGTTACCCCACTATCCAAATATATATTTATGTGTGTGTGTATAGGTGGGTATGTGAGTAGTATGTGTGTAGGTATGGGTATGTATGTAGTAATTTGACCCTTAAGTTGAGCAGTTCAATTGATGTCTTGGATATGCCTTTAATATTCTGTAGGCATAGATCTAGGGCAAATAAGTAGCTGTCACATTTGTTGCTGTACAAAGACGTATTCATTTCTACATAAAACAAATGTAGACTTCAAATGATATTTTGAAATGCAGCACACGAGCTATGTGATCGGAATGGGCATCAGTGATTTTCAAAGTTTAGAAACCCTGTTATGGCAACATGGAAAAACACCATATGGAAAAAGTGCAGCACCAAATAAAAAATGTTAAATTGCTTTTCAATGGGATGAATAGAGAAAGCAATACAGGTAAGTTGTCATCTCATACACAATTAATATTTGGTATTTAGTGCTTATAATTATGAACAAGAATAGTAATGTAGAAGAAATACATTTCCAGACTGTTAAATGAAGAGACATTGGGCAAGTAAAAGTAAAAAAAATTCAGAGGTCGTTCTAACTCTAGAGAGTGGCTAAATTGGTGTAACATACACCTTTTCGCCTCACTGTGAGTGTAAGGCCATGTCTACACTTACCGGGGATTAATGCCACTGCAATCAATGCAGCGGCCAGGTCGATTTATCATGTCTAGTGAAGACCTGCTACATCGACTGCAGAGCGCTCTCTGGTCGACTCCGGTACTCTACTGGAACGAGAGGAGTAAGGGAAGTCAACGGGAAAGCATCTCCTGTCAATGTCATGTGGTGTAGACACCGCAGTAAGTTGACCTAAGCTATGTCAACTC
Source organism: Mauremys reevesii (assembly GCF_016161935.1). NCBI lineage: Eukaryota > Metazoa > Chordata > Testudines > Geoemydidae > Mauremys > Mauremys reevesii. The sequence goes on along the minus strand of NC_052627.1, from coordinate 28,083,754 downwards.
CAGTTATATTATTCATGTAGCTGGAGTAGCGTAACTTAGGTCGACTTACCCCGGTAGTGTGACAAAGCCAAAGATTCACAGTACATTCCTCTAGGTTTGCTTAGACTCCCTCTCCCCCCATACATATCCTTTCTAAATTTGGTGTATGGAGTCCCAGTTGGGGTAGTACACAATCTAAGGTCAAGAGAAAAAATAGCAAGAAACCCAATGAACAGAAGTTTATAATAACATATATTGTGTAGGCTGCTTTACATTTTACCCTACAGTTTCTTACACCTTCTTCCAGTTCACAGTATGTAAGCTGCACCAATTGAGACTCTTTTATGCATTGGTAAATGGGTGTAAGTGGGCTAAAGGGGTCTGAGGGCCAACTTGTAAACCATTTCTCAATTTGGCCTATGGTCTCCACTTCCCTTCCTTTAATCATATAGTATAAAAAGAAAAATAAGGAGGGCATCTGTTGAAACATTAGAAAAAACACTATACTTCCCTTATTTCAGATTTGTCCTACTGGCTAATTTTTCATTCCAAACATTCACATCACTCTAGCAGTATCTAGTGCCCATGCACCGTCTAGTACCCCTCCAAAATAAGTCCCACATTAATACTGTGGTATGCTTTCTAGTACCAAGCTAAAATTAAATATGGCACATTATCAGTGGTTTATTTTATTTTAATAAAACATGCCATATGTTGAGATTTAGCACATCCAGTGAGTTGTCTGTTTTAACCATGTATCCAAAGCTGTCTGTATAAATAAATACAAGACATTAATTTATTTTCAGAGACTTTCATGAATGTTTTTTGAAGAGATTTTATTGTTGAAAACTGCGTTTTCCTAAACAATTTGGAGGAACAAAAAAAAAAAAATTCCATCGTTCTCATTTAAAATGGACACACTTAATCAGGGAAAGACCGTTGGTCAGCTGTCTACATTTTTTTTAAAATTTAAATTAACATTTTATTGTTTTATATAAAGATACATAAAACATTAAAATACTATGCAAAAGGCACATAACAAAGAATATACAAACAATACTACAACATATGGCCATCGACTGCATTAAGTCTGGTACATTATAGCCCTGATTCTGCAACCAATACTAATATTAGAGTAGTAGTTATATAAGAAGTCCCAGTGAATATAGTGGGATAAAACTGAACTCATTGGCACTATTTGCATAAGGTACTATTCAACATGAGTAAAGTTTGTGGAATTGGACTCATTAATGACCCAATCCTATCCCACTGAGGTCTAAGGGAGATTTTTTCCATTGAGATAATCAAGATCAGGACTGGGTCACAAGTTACTACTCTCTGCTACAGTAGCAAACATTTTTAAGGTAACTCTTTTCCTAACACTGCTTCTGCAGTGGGTCTTACACTGAGTTCAACACACTCGTGTTTGCTGTGATGTTTTCTTTCTTATAGAGAAGTTTGTTTTTTAAACATCAGCTGTAGAAAGATTTGTATTGTTCCGGTGCATTCTTAAGAGCAGATCAGCTTTTCATTCTGAGTAGTAAATATTTAGTATGATGTTCAAGGAGAATTGGCAAAGCAAAAAGGTTATTTTTCTGGTGCTCCAAGAAGTGACTGATGAATAGCACTGATTAGAAACAGACATGATATGGCTAAGTACTGTGTATGTACATAATTTTCTAAATTCACTGCAGTTTTGGTGCACCGCACTCTGACAGTTTTAGTCCTGCAAATGGATTATATAACTATAAGCTGTATAGTGCTATTGTTCCATTCACACAACTCCTATTGAAGTCAGTAGAACTTTTCTGCCTTAAAATCAATAGCAGAATATGACTTATTGTGCCAAATAAAGAGACAGAAATGAAAACCCAAAGCAAAAACAAATCCTCTTCATACCAATCACAGCAATCCTGGCACTAGAAAACTAATGACTGCAGCATGGGAATTTTAGTTTTTGTCTCTTCATCTTTAGAGGAGAGAGGCACTTTTGAAGAGGTGGATGGACTAGGAAGTTTGAACTCATAGCTGTTTGATAGATTAAGGGTGAATCTTGCTAATATGGTGAAAGGGAACTGGTTTCATTATGCTTTTCATTAATAAAATGAAGTTAACAACACCTTGGATTAATGCATAATTACTATCTATTAGAGTTAGAAGAATATGCAAAAACTGTTCTATGGGTGAGTGCTAATTTTGGGACATGTTCTGATTTCACTTATGCTGGTGTAAAACCAAAGTAACTCCACTGAGGTCAATAGAATTATTGTTGATTTACCCAAAGTGAGATGAAAATCCGGATATTCGTGTGTGTGTGTGTGTGAGAGAGAGAAACAATTGTTCTCTAGTCTTGCCAGCTTTTTAAGCCCGATGCCTTAACTGCCAATAGAGAAGTAAATAAGATGCACTTAAAAGTTCTTGAGTAAAACATTATTTCATAATTTGACACTCAAATTCATGGAAGAGTGATTTCTGGAGTGAACATCAGAAGATTGTCCCCTCTCTCTCCCTTTTTTTTTTAAAGTGCAAAGCATTCCACCTACATCTTAGTTTCAGAACTTTTGTGCTTTGTGTGAACTCATGCTCCTCTCCTTTACTGAGGTTTCCTCTTCAGTCTTTTTCACTGATCCAGTCCAGCCTTCTTACTTATTGTCACTCCTCAGAAGGAATCAGTATCCAGAATTACCAGATCATATTCCAAATGAAGGCATGGCACACTAGGTGCTTTCAGAACATTATCTTCCATGGCTGTAATTGTTATTCACACTGCTTTGAAATCCCTTCTCTGCAAAGTAGTGCAATTTGAGGAGTGTATGTTTGTGCCCAGACAAATACTTTATTGCGAACCTAATGAGGATCTTCAGGTTCTCTGTGAAGAAGAAATCCATTAGGCAAGCAGCAGAAAGCTCTCAAGCATTCAAGGACCTAATTCATCATCAATATTCACACCTTTGGCAAACTAAATATGCCCTAATCTTATTCCCAGTGCATTATACATTGGATCATAAGAGCTAAGGTTCAGTTCTAGTTGTAAATAGAAAAAAAGTTTTATGGAGCTATTCTTTCAAAATATTTTTTAACTCAAGGATCTGCTCTTATATACAATGTAAATAAGTAACTTTTTTTAGAAAATGAGTTCTACTGGTCAGGTTAATTCACTAAATTAATAACTTTTTGCAGATCTGTATGCTAAAGCACATTTTCCCTGTGTATGGCTTGAATGGAGAATATTAATGCCTCGGGACTTTGATATCAGATCTATCACTGTAAATGTGCAACTTACAAATATAGAATTATATTTTAACATAACTGTACTCAAAACAAAACAATGTAAAACTTTAGACCCTACAAGTCCACTCATTTCTACTTCTTGTTCAGCCAATCATAAACAAATGAGTTTACATTTATGGGAGATAATGCTGCCCACTTCTTATTTACAATGTCACCTGACAGTGTTTGCATGGCACTTTGTAGCCAGGGTTGCAAGGTATTTACGTGCCAGATATGCTAAATATTAATATGCCCCTTCAGGCTTCAACTCATAGGCTCTAATGTTTTACATAATTTTGTTTTCAAGTGCAGTTACGTAAAAAAAAATTCTACACGTGTAACTTGCACTTTTATGATAAAGAGATTTAATAGGCAGCAGATTTAAAACAAATAAAAGGAAGCATTTCTTCAGACAACACACAGTCAACCTGTGGAACTCTTTGCCAGAGGATGTGGTGAAGGCCAAGACCATAACAGGGTTCAAAAAAGAGCTAGATAAATTCATGAAGGATAGGTCCATCAATGGCTATTAGCCAGGATGGGCAGGAATGGTGTCCCTAGCCTGTTTGCCAAAAGATGGGAATGAGCGACAGAGGATGAATCACTTGATAATTCCCTATTCTGTTCATTCCCTCTGGGGGACCTGGCACTGGCCACTGTCGGAAGACAGGATACTGGGCTAGATGGACCTTTGGTCTGACCCTGTAGGGCCATTCTTATGTTCTTAAGAGATTGCACTACAATACTTGTATGAGGTGATGAAAAATACTATTTTTTCTTTTTTACAGTGCAGATATTTGTAATAAAATAATATAAAGTGATCACTGTACATTTTGTATTCTGTGTTGTAATTAAAATCAATATATTTTAAAATGTAGAAAAACATCCAAAAATATTTATAATAAATTTACATTTTATTGTTTCAATGTGATTGAAACGGCAATTAATCACAACTATTTTTTTAATCTCATGATTAATTGTGATTTTTAAAAATCTTTTGACGGCCCTACATATTATCTTTACATACTTTATAAAGTTAAGGACAAAATTGAAGTATTTCATGAGATATGGGAAGAGTGAAGTGGGGTAGCATTCTGGGGACACCCTTATTTTGTTTGTTGATAGTATTTGTTGCTTATTGTCCATAGTTTTTCTTGTGTATCATTTTGTAGCATTTTTTGTAAATCAGTAGAGATTTATTTAAAAGAAACCACCAATGCAGTCATGCTATCTGTGTGAGAAGCTGCAGAACTGTATGTGATAAATGAAGAAACATAGTAAAATTTACCAAAAAAAATCATAGTTTTCACTATCTTTTGTATGATTTTTTTGAATCAAGAATCATAGAACAATAGGGTTACAAGGCACTTGGCAAATCCTGCCAAGATGCAGGATTTATTGTGTATAACCCATCTAAGACAGATGGCTATCCTGCCTCCTTTTGAAAATCTCCAGTGAAGGAGCGACCATGACCTCTCAAGGCAGTTTGTTCCATTGTCCTACTGTTCTTACAGATAGGAAGTTTTTCCTGAGATTTAATATAAATCTGCTATGCTGTCGTTTGAAGAAACTACTGGTCTACTGTTTGCATTCCTCTCGTCCTATTAAACACAAAAGCTAGAAGGCAGGGACTGATGGGCGATGTTGACTGAACTACTCTTTCATCTCCCTCTACTGAAGTATAACTGAAAATTTCAAACACCTCCAATGGTTGTGGATGTTTAAGGTCAGAACCAGACTTCACAGCTTGGTCCATAACTAGTTCCTTATAGGTCAGGATTGAGGCACATTGATAAGATGGCAGAAGGAAGCATGGACTGCCACTGCCTATACTCTACCTTGTGTATTTTTAAACAATGAGCTTAACTCTGCAGGGCTATCAGAGGTGGCACCTTTCACCAGCACTAAATTCAAATGTGTAGATACTCAAAGTCAAATAAAATATTTGTTTCCTTTAGAAAGTGCAGGGCTAAAATCTGAACTGTTGGGCTTATGGTTCTTGTTAAGGATCTGATAGCGGCTGTAGAGAAGACTTTCTCCATTCAGGCTAGTGCTGATTCTGGAAGTGCTTTGTTAGTTCCAGCATGCCTGATACTGGATTTAGATGTGTACAGGTTAAAACTCTCAGATTAGAGCTTCATATGTTTTGTTAATCAACCACAGAATTTTTTTGTAGCTTTTGAAATATAATTATCTTTATGCATCTCTGTGTCACTAAATTATTTGTTGGATTTCCCATGAAGACTACTAAACACATCCTGTGTTCTTATTAAAATGCAAATTTGCGATAAAAGTCAACCTTCCCCTTTTTTTACTACAGCTAAACTGTAATTGGAAGTATCTAGCTATAGTATGAAAAATAAACCAAAAGAAACAAATATCATGCAGTAGTTGCTCTTCCTGGGCAGGCCTGACTTAGCAGTGCAGAGAGACTGTACCCTGAAGCTTGCTGTCAGTCCAACACTAGTTCTCATCTCTAGAAACTCTTGACACATTACCAACACTGCAGGAGATTATAGTAATTAGCCCAATTTCCAAATAAAACTATTCAACCTAGTACAACTTAAGCAAGTTGTATAGGGTGACCAGGGGTCCCGATTTTATAGGACAGTCCTGATATTTGGGGCTTTTTTTTTATATGGGTTCCTATTACTCTCTACCCCCTGTCCCAATTTTTCATACTTGCTATCTGGTCACCCTATAATTGTAGGATTAATGATGGTGCCACTCTGACATAGAGGTAAATCACAAAGACAGTGTATCTCCATTAAGTTTATAAGCAACCAAATGTAACTAAAGCAGAAGTAGAATTGTATATTTTGTCGAAAGGTGCTGTATTAGTAATTCTGCCCTTCTTACTTCATAGAATCACATCTAAGTGGCAGATCTTCATCTGGTATAAATCAACATATCTCCAGTGATTTCAATGGAGCTATGCCGATTTACACCAACTGAGGATCTGGCCGTAGGTGAGTTTTTGGTGCAATATGATTTAAGAATAAAACAAATACACATTCAACTCCATAAGTCTCAGCGCAGATTGTAATGCTACAAATGCTTTGGTATCTTGGAGCTGCATCTTCATCTGTGAACACTTCACTTGTCTCCCTAAAGGAACTGTGGACTGGAGTGGCTTCCCAGCAAATTACTGCTAAAATGAAAATCAGCAAAGAACTTTTTCTTCATATTACTAAACATTTCAGTGATTACTCTCTACTGTATTTTAATCATATTTATAATTGTAGTAAAAGACACCACTCCAAGTGCTGTGGTGAAATAAAGCACCCCAACGTGTGCCACGTTAGGCTTGAACAGTTTTAATATTCTTATTTGAGGAGTGAGAAGTAAAAAGGAAATGAAAATGGTTTTTATCTTTAACACACTACTTAAAGTTTCCATCTGATGGGACATTTTGGAGATAATGTGGGCACCCCAAAAGCTTTAGACCCATGGGATGACATGCGTAATTTCAGGATTACACAATTTTTTTGTGTGGGGCAAAGTTAGGTGGAAAGTTCGAAGACTGAGCTTCTAATGAGGAGCTAGCTTCAGCTTTAGCTGTGGGGTGACTGCTGCTGCCCCAGAATAATTGCTCATGCATAATACCTGGGGGTAAGTGCAGAAATGTGGGGACTAGGTTTGCCACATTCCTGTCATGGGGATCAGCACAGGCTTCAGTGTGCTCTATCTTACATCTCCAAGGCAAAAAAGCTTGTGTATTAGAGTTGCCAGTTATGAGTTAATGACCGCTTGCTGCTTTCTCACCTCTATGAAATGCCCTTGCCTTTTGACTGGCACCTCTTTTATATGGCTAAAGACTCCTCTTTGTACTCTTCCTTTTCAGTTCATTTCTTCAGGGGCCTGGTCCAAAACCCACTGAAATCAGTGGAAAGACTCCTAGTGACGTCAGTGGACTTTGGATCAGGCCCTAGTAGGGAATGTTTTTTGTCATTTTGCTTCTGTGCCACTTATTGGGGTGGCTTGGCCCTGTAGGTGCGTACTTGTATAGAAAAAGATATACCAGGTCCTGGACTACTGTATGGATGGCTGTGGCTACAGTTACCAGGCTGTACAGGGCATTTTAATTTGGAAAAAATACTCAATAGTACATTAAAACTTCCCCATGAAGATAAGCCCTAAGAAGAAGGATGGAAAGAGGTGATTTTTATTTAATAATAATTTGATAAATCCTTTAAAACTTGATTAGTGGGAGTATTCAATCTATATTACCGTTCTGTTAATTCTGTTTGCAAGTTACTTTTCTGAATCTATATTCAAATGATAAGACATTTGGAAAGAGAGCAGATGAATTACCAGCAGTTATGCTAAAGGATGGCACTATGACACTGTAGCCTTAGCCGTAAGGCACTTACCACAACTGGAATGTTAATGATAAGGCAATGTAAAGTAAATTGAAATAGGAAGAGGAGCTCTTACCTCACCACAGTGCTCTGAGAAACCCTGCTTCCCAAAGGTAAGGGAGCAGAGAGCTCTTCCTCTGGTCTTAGTGGTGACGGTAGAGCTCCATTTTTCCCTGCAGTCTTTTATTTTAACCCCTGTAATAAGATGCAGACAGCAAGAAAGAGAAGAGGAAGTGGAATGGTTAGTATCTACTGTATGTGAACAGTAGTTACAAAATCAGTGTTATCCTTTGATAAGGAAGAGGGTGGTGATAATTATAATAAGCCACTAGTTCTAAAGAAATGAGAAATAAAAATGAAACTGCAGTGGGTGTAGACTACAGATAAGGGAAAGAGAAAATGAAAAATAGACTAATTCAGGGGAGTTTAAACCACAGGATATTGTGTGCTCTGTACTGTTTTCAATCCCAGATATCTATTGTGACACATGCAGCTAAACGTGGTGCCATCAGAGATTTATAATGTATGCAGAAATCAACAATGTTCTGCAGTTGTACCACCTTGAGGTGTGATCTTTGTTAAATCTTGTAAGCTAATCAGGGTTTGTCCTGATTAGTATGTGGATGTGAAGGAACACTTCAGGTTATTCAAGAAATAGTATTAGGCCCTCAGTAGGTTGTGCTCACCCTATTAAGAAATATGGTGCTAAGGAACACTGATTTGGCAGTAAAATCATACAGTTGAGATATACAAAAGAGGTCCCGACTGCTCATAGTCATTTGAAATTCTTAAGGCACTTTCACAAGAGTAGGATTGTGCTGGCAAGGTTCCAAATGGATAATTACATTATGTTGATCTGAAATTCCTCTTCAGTTTCAACTGGTGAAGGTATTCTTTTACTTTTTGTTGCTTTGTGGTGTAGCCATATGATGTCCCTTGACTTAATCGAAGTTAACTATACACTATCCTTGATTGAAAATAGAGTGTAGGGGAAAATCCTGCATTGGCAGAATATGGACAGGATGACTTAAGCAGTAGCTTTGTGCTTCTAAATTCAATGATAAAATTAAGCATATGAAGCTACAAAAATACAATTTGAAAGACAAATTCAAACACTCTTCTTAAAACAAAACAGAAGCTTTTATGGGCCACACAGATAAATAGCAGGTTGATAGTTGTATATACAAGATGTGCATGATATCTGCATAATCAACTGTAATTCAAAAATGAGTGTAAAAGCATAAACATACCAGACCTTATATCTCAGAAGGCTTTGGCATGTTTATTGGTTTCTCAGGAGCCTGTCTGGCTGCATAGATCCAAAGGAGACCGGTTTTCAATTATTCCTAGTGAACAGGGAGGCCAGCAGTGCATCACTGCACCATTGATTCCTTTTCTCTGCCTGGTATCCCAAATGTCTTGGCAATTATTAATGTAACACTGACTGTTGGAGTCATTTTTCATTAACATAATTTGGTTGAACTACCTATACATGCAACTTCATTCAAATGAACACTGAACCTACTCATGCTAGATGATTCTTAATCATTCTAACATGGAATGAACCAACAAACCTGCTCCTCCTCTTCCCCCCAGGAAGAAAATATGCATCCAGAAGTCATCTGGTCTTTATCACACTTCTAGGTGGCTTTATTGCTTAAGAATGTATCATTTCACAATTAAGTCCAATGACTGATCTCCTGGATTGCGAATTCTTGCAATCGGGACTTTAGTAATGTGGAGGATAATAGAACATTGAGGAGCATTTTTAATGAAGTGATGCAGGTGGAAGATGAGCATAGAAATCTGATTACCAAGTGAATGTGTCTTGCCTTCAGTGCATGGTTTCGGTTAATTTATAAAATACATTCAGGGAGCGGTCTGGAGCTTGAAGTTTTACTTTTGGATAGAACTTGTTTAGGGTGACTTCCTTGCGAGCTACATGTAAGATTTTTGAGAAGGATTCCATTAAAATGTATACATTTTCCAACCAACTCTAGCCAGGGCTCAGAGTGCTGCAATATATATATCAGTTTATGAAGTTATCCTTTCCCTCTAGTAATTACTTCCTCTCCATTGCAGTTGTATTACTCCCAGGGGCGGAGCAGGCAGGGAAAGATGGCTCTAGACCTGAGCCCTTCTGTGGAACTTCAGGGATCTGCTTGGATTTCCAGGAATCAGATAGTTTGCGTATGTTCTCAACAGCTAATTCCAGCAAACTCAACCCCCACTTTCTAGTGGAACAATTAGGGAGGACTTGAGTTGGGGAGTCTTGTGGAGATTGCTTCCCCCTCCAGGGTTGGTTTTTTTTTTTTTTTCATGGAGTGGATGGTTTGGGCAATGGCCATTATCAGTAAAGCTGATTTACTCTGAAAACATTCTAGAGATCATACCTTTTCGCTTTAGCCCTATAACTACTTTTCACAATTCTTTCAATCCTTCTCTGTATTGGAGTAGAATGGGTTTGGAAAAAGGCATGTAACCTTCTCTTCCCCAGTGTTAAGGAAATATTGTTAAACACAAGCTTTATTTTTGTCAGTGGGATAAAGTACATTGTTCAGTCACTTGGTTGCCACATTCATTCTTTAATTCTTTTCATTTTTAATGTCTTCACACTCAAGTCTTCTAAAGGGTGAATCAGAATGCACTAATTAAAACCCAGCTTTTAAAGCACACTCTCTTCATTAGAGAACTGAATGGCATAGGAGATCAGTAATGGAATATAGAGCTTTTAACCTCTATGCCACTTGTTCAGTTTCAGTATGGATCAGTAATGCTAGCGCTCATGGGGAAATGGGTTTTTCTATGCATAAAATTTCAACAATAATAATTGTCAACATTTTTCTTCACAGTTTGGAGTTTTTTAGTCTATAAACCAAACATCCTTTGGCATTTTTTCCAGTGAAACTCCAACTTCTTTCCCTTTTTTGACAAAAATGGACATTTCTCATAAATTGTTTTGGCAAACAAACTGTTTTTTCATCAAAATATGTTTCAGTGGAATAGTTTTGGCCAGCTCTAGTAATGACAAAAGACCATTGCGATTTAACAGTCTGTGTGAAATGAGCTGGTGGTCTCGTATATAAGCCTCTGCCATCACAATGAACCGCCATCTTATCAGAGCCACCATCTTATTCCTTTCTTTACTCTCCCCAAGCTCCACAACATGAGCTTTCCAAGTCAGAACTGAGGTATGTTGGCAAAGTAGAATAGGGAAGGTTTTCATTTCTGCCTCCCTGGTTGTAACTATACTTTCACTTTGGTTTATAGGGCTGTCAGTCTGGTTCACAAGCAATGAAAAATTCTCAATATAAAAAATATTAATTTTGCATACCTTCTTTACATTACAAGTGTGACTGTGACACAAAATCTGTGTTACAATGGAATTCTAAATGTTATAGTAAGATAAATGATCACAATAAACTGGATCATAGTGTTCATTGAGCTCTCTGATAGTCCCAACTAATTTACACCACTGAAAACACCTATTGTTTTCATCTTTTCCAGTTGCAGTATCCAAGACATTTCCCAAGCACATACATTTTATGCAATTGTGTATACATGATTGTAGCTTACATAGTTATGAATGGATTTCTGATGAACAAAGAGATTGTTCTTTAGGAATTTGGACTATTGACTGTATTTTCCCATCAGGAAGTGGAACATTTACAGGATGTTTGACAGCCAGTGTGCACTCTAAAAACATAGGCTCTTTAACAGCAAATTAATGTTAGATGTCATGTGCCAATCATAAAGAATGCCAGAAAGTCACTTTCTTTAACATTGAACTAATAACTCTCATACAATAAAGAAATCAAGTACTCTCTTTCCACTTTACTGTAGAATTTCTTCCTAGATTCTTCCCCGGCTCCTCCTTGGCTTCCTCTTGCAGATGTAAATAAACAGTACCCAAAACTTTGCAGAATGGGTGACCTAACCAAAAGTTCCATTAAAAAGCAGCAGATTATTTATTATAAATGTATGATGTTATTTATTCAGATCCCTGTTACTAGGAATTTGTTTGTACAATGTGTCTGTATTTGCTAAAAGTGGAAAAGGTTTTGAGAATAATTCCTCATAGCAAAAGTCAAATGGCCCATGATGCAAAATTCTGATCTGAGTTTGAGTCACAATACCTCCCTCTTTTCAAAGTGTGTAGGGTATTCCTATTTGGGGTTCTAATGCTGCCAATTATAAAGGGAAGCCTGAATCTCAAAATCCACTTCAGACAGAACTCTGATTAAAGTATTTTTATAAACTAATGTGATTTTGTGAATTAATAGAATTTCTGTCTATTAAAATTGCTGTCATAGCCATGTCACACAAATTGCACACGTCTCTCAGACTATTGCTTTTGTGTTTTATGTAGAGCCTTAGAAAATGCTAGAATATTTCCAAGAATGTTCTAAACCTCAAATAACATACATTTTAAGGCAAGGGGGGAGGGAGGGAGAGGAGCTTATTTAGAGTGTGGATGCATGCATTTTTAAATCAGTTAAATATTTAATATACCCAACATCTTACATGTGTATCTAAGACCATTTCTTTGTAATGAACATTGACTTAATAACAGAATCTAAATACATAAAAGGGTTTACATACAGTGTTGCCGGGCAGAAGTAGATTTAAAACTAGAATAAACAACATTAAAAATCTATGATATATTTATATAGTGCCACTGAAAATTTGATCTATAGCATCACCGTAGAGGCCTTTATAAAGGACCATTTTTGCTTTCATTCAGGTCATTGGAAGTTTGCTCTCTGAGAGCAATCATATTCATATTCTCCCCCTGACATGACACACACACACACAATCCCTACTATCATAATTGCGAATTGTAGGCCTGATTCGAAGCTCAAGTTATCATTTACAAATACCTTTATGAATCTCAGTACAGTGTCTTTCTATAACTACAGGTACAGATTGATAGTGCTAACTAAACTATAAAGATTCCTAGTCTCCATTTTGAGCATTGAGTCAATTTGCAGTTGACAAATAATACCTTGCTGGCTTAATGTATCTGATTTCTTCAGTTGAAGTCTCCTGATCGTCAGATCAGTTTAAATACTAAATACATTTTAATGGGCGAGGAAGTGAGTTTTTGCAGAAATGGGAATCTTGGTCTTCTGCTGAGCCCACCATATCAGATTAAAATAGCGTATGTCTCAGCTTCCAAATGCAAACAGCTGTCCAAGAGAAATTGAACTGATTAAAACAAGCAAAGTTTGCCTCCTGAACTTTGCAGTGTCCGGCTGCCTCTGCCATATTGCTTGTGACTGTTTAGCAGAAATGTTGTGGGGCTGCTGGGGGTTGTTCTGGGAGGTATCAGGAAATGAACTGTACATTCATGTTCCCACTTTAATTTTGGAATGAAGAAGTGGCTATGTGTTAGGGGTCATTCATGTAAAACCCAAGAGAACATCAATAAGTGCCATATACTCCAGTGGGAGGTAGTGGAAGTAGTTCATTTCCCTGGCAGTTGGCAAGCCTTTAATTTTTAATTCTATTAAATATTTAATATTCCTCACTTAGTATTCCACCATCTAACATGCAAACTGAGTTTGTTTAAAAATGCATGTCTTTGTACATGCTTATGTTAAGCATGTGAGCAGTTCCATTGCAGATAAGCATTGGTTTAAGCATTTTGCTGGCTCTAGACCTTAGGGCCGAATCCAAAGCCCATTGAATCTCTCTGCTCTCCACTGACTACAGTGGCCTTTGGGTCAAGCTCCTGGAGTCTCCTTTATACAAATAATAAATAAGTACTACAGCACTGTACAGTCTAATATTATAGTATTTTGGGACATTACAGTAGAATTCTCTGTTTGTTTTAATAAGAGCCTTATTGGGCAGGTGTTTGGTGATGCTGGCAACATGCACTTCAATGAGGCCTGCAGCTGGTTGGCAATGTTTTTGTAAATACATTGCCCTGTTAGTGACTGATGATCCTGCTGGAAAACCGTATGTTTTGCTGGCTGACCATAGCACATGGCTCTTACTCCACCTGGAGATCAGAGATTTGGGAGTGACTCGCTAAAGAGCGAGAACTAGGATTTGGGAGATTAGTGGTCCTAGAGGGCAACTAACCTTGTTTTGAAGGCTTGGGCTGGATTATGTGTTTCATTTTGATTTTCTTTGTGAGTGAAAGCAAATTTCAGACACATAGTTTTGACCCATTACAACTTGGAACAGGATGGGGAAGCCACTCACAGGACCTTCCTTATCCCTCCTGACATTATCTGTAAACAAACATCACCACCAGTGCATTCAGTAACCTCCACGTACGTTGTGTCTCCCCTTCCCCATCTCAGTTCTAGGTGATTTAGCATGTTTCAATCTGTTGTGCTATATCATATGGTTATTTAATTGTATAACCACACCAGACTGTTTTAATGATTGCAAACGGCACTTGCCAGATTAGTTGCACATTTTTTATCTGCACCCTAGTTTAGGTCATACAGATGTCAGAATCTCTGATTTGTTGGATCATTGCTTATATTAATCCTTACCCACATTAAAAAGCCCCCTAAAGTCAAGAATCCCTTGGGCTTTTAAAGGGTCAGTGGAAAATGTGACCATTAAAGTATATTTAGTGAAGATATGTGGAATTGTTTTTTTGTATCACAGAGGTGGTGTTGGTTCTCTTAATACTTATAATGTAACAAACAATTTGCAAGAGAGAGGAGACGGGATAAGAAGGGAGGAGATTCATCATGGAGAAAGACAACTTAGGCAAGCAATGTTGGAGGAAAATTTTTCAAAATGGTTTGTTTTGTTTTGACTTCTGGGTTTGATTTACGAGCTCATGCTTCTAGTTTTTCCTACAACTTCATACTTTATATATTAAATTGATTTTAATTATAACACCAAGTAAAGAATTTGGATGTAGATTTTAAATGTCATAATAATAGTTCCCTGAGCAGCTGTTATAAAGAGCTGCTACTCAGTGTGACATTTGATTTTTGAATTATAGTCAATGAAGTTAGTGGAATGTTAAGATCTAGGAGACAGATAGCAAAAGCTAAGACTTGTATTCAAAAATCGTGGACTAGATTTCACTCACAAGCCATACTTTTTTTTTTTCCAAATTCCACTGCCTTTTTGACATGATCAGCATAAACTTGATGGTGATAATCTGGCTTGGTTTGATTGGAGTCCATATTACCCAATGCATGAAAGAGATTTTTTGCTAAAACAAAGAAGCATTCTTTAATCTGGTGTTACGATTTCCGCCCCCTGAAAATGCATGAAGTAGTTTCAAATAGCTCAGCTACAGTACATGTACTCTTCCCACATATAACCTGCAGAATAATGAAGTCTCAGGAGATATGCCTGTTTACACCAGATTCAAGTGCTTACTTCTCTTTCTTTGTAATCTTCGATATTCTATCGTTCATGAATACCCTTCATAAGAACTGCCATACTGGGTCAGACCAATGTAGGGTTGCCAATGTATTTCAAAAATAAGAGAGTGTTTTCCTAGCACCCCCAACATACCCTTTCTACCAGTATTAATGTTTTTCATTATTATTATGAATAATAAATAATGAGTACTCACCTACATTCGCCACGGGTATTTCTTGCTGCTTTTTGCAGCACTCAGCAACTCTCGATGTTGTACAGAGATGAAAAATAAGGGGCGTCCCTTGTAATACGGGACTATTGGCAACTCTAGGCCAATGGTCCATCTAGCCCATTATACTGTCTCCAACAGGGGCCAGTAGAGCTTTAGAGCAGTGTACAGAACAGGGCAATTGGGAGTGCTCCACTGCTGTCTTCCACTCCTGGCTTCTGGCAGTCAGAGGTTTAGGGTTGTCCTGAGCATGGAGTTGCATTCCTGACCATCTCAGCTAATAGCCATTGATGGACCTATCCTCCGTGAGCTTATCTAGTTCTTTTTTGAACCCAGTTATATTTTTGGCCTTCACAACATCCCCTGGCAATGGGCTTCGCAGGTTAATTGTGTGTTGTGTGAAAAAATACTTTTTTTGGTTTGTATTAAACCTGCTGCCTATTAATTTCATTGTGTGACCCCTTGCTTTTGTAGTATGGGAAAGGGTAAACTTTTTTACACACCATTCATGATTTAATAGACCTCTATCATTTCTCCCCTTAGTTGTCTCTTTTTTAGAAAAGCCCTAATCTTCTTAGTCTCGCCTCTTATGGAAGTAATTCCATACCATTGATCATCTTTGTTGCCCTTCTCTGAACATTTTCCAGTTTCATTAGATCCTTTTTGAGATGGGGCAGCCAGAACTCGACACAATATTTAAGGTGTGGGTACACCATGGATGTACACCTCTACCCCTATGTAATGCGACCCGATATTACACGAATTCGGATATAATGTGGTAAAGCAGCGCTCCGGGGGTGTGGGGTAACAGCTAATTTAGAACCCATCATTATATATGTGTAGTTGGACTATTTTTTCCATTGTGCAAGACTTTGCACTTAATGTTGAATTTAATCTGAAAATTTGTTGCCCAGTCATCCAGTTTTGTGAGATCCCAATGTAACTCTTCACAGTCAGCTTGTGACTTAACTTGCATATCTGAAGTTAGGTTTACTGGCCTGTAATTGTCAGGATTGCCTCTGGTACAGAGGCTTGTTTCAGCATTTGGTTACATACTGAAGTTAGTGATCTCCTGTTTGAATTAATTCTGAACTCTTGGGTGGATCAGATTTGTTCATGGTGACTTCTTATTAAATTTATCAGGTTGTTCTAACCTCTCTTCTGTTGACACATCATTGTACAGTACTTCACATTTGTCACCCAGAAAGAATAGCTCTGGTGTGGGTTTTTCTCCCACATCTTCCGCAGTGAAGACTGAGTCAAAGAATTCATTTAGCTTCTTTGCAATATCCTTGTCTTCCCTGAACGCTCCTTTTACATCTTGGTTGTATAGTGGCCCCGCTGTCAGTTTGGTGGGCTTCCTTCTAATGTACTTTAAAAAATAGTTACTCTTAGTTTTTGGATCTTTAGCAAGTTCCTTCTCAAATTCTTTCTTAACCTGCCTTATTATACTTTTACACTTAACCTGCCAGAGTTGTGCACTTTCCTATTATGCTCCGGGAGTGGGGCGCCCAGGGGTACAAGTGGGGCAATTTGCCCTGGGCCCTGCAGGGGCCCCCACAAGAGTTTTTTGGGGCCCCTGGAGTGGGGTCCTTCACTCGCTCTGGGGCCCCCGGAAAACTCTCCTGGAGCTTCTTCAGCTCTGGGTCTTCAGCGGTGGGCGGAAGGACTTCCCCAACGCCGAATTACCACCGAAGCGGGGGGCCCCCTGCCATCGAAGACCCCAGGCCCCCTGAATCATCTGGGCGGGCCTGTTATGCTCACCAGATTGGACTTCCAAATTTTAAAGGATGCTTTTCTGCCTCTAAAGGCCTCCATTACTCTGCTGTTTAGCCATGGTGGTATTCTTTTGGTCCTCTCACTGTCTTTTCTGATTTGGGTTATACATTTAGGCTGAGCCTCTATTACAGTGTTTTTTAAATAGTCCCCAAACTGCTTGCAGGTGTTAACCCTTGTGATTGTTCCTTTTCATTTCTAACAAGCATCCTCATTCTTGTGTAGTTCTCACTTTTAAAGTTAAGTATTATGTGGGTTTTTTCCCCCAATCAAGAATTTTCTCTCCTCCTTGCAGTTTCCAGGACTAGCTGCTCCATGAAGCAATTATTTATGGTGTTTAGAAATGTTCTCTTCCTCCGTTCCTCAGGTGACATTTACCCCATCAGTTTGAGGGTACTCTTCTTTGAGTGCTTGCTCATATCGATTCCATTCTAGGTGTGCACATGCCCACGTGCACAGTCATCAGAGATTTCTGCTTTAGCAGTATCCGTAGGGTCAGTTGTAGTGCCCCCTTGAGTGTCACACTCATGTGTTGGTACATGAGGCGCTGCCGACCCTACGCCCTCGGTTCCTTCTTACTGCCCATGATGGTTGTTCGGAGCCCTTGTCTTGCATTGCATTGCAAGAGCATTAGCAGTTCTTCACAGCCATTGTCTGTCTTTGTGTATAGTTTGTAGATACTTAGCCATTAAGTTAAGAGTTAGGTTAGTTTGGTCATTGGAGTCCCGGCTGGGATGGAGTCCCGGAGCGGGGCATGCCCTACTCTCCCAGCTTCAAACAATGATCGTCATGCAACAGGCCAATGCCTATTAGCGACCCCTACGACAGTTGTTTGAAGTGCTTGGCGAGTCCCATAGAAAGGACAAGTAGAGAATCTGTAAGAACTTTCGCCTAGAACCCAAAAGGAGCGGGATATCTGCTTGAGGGCCCTGCTCATGGAGGCTGCGCTTCATCCTGCATCATCGCCCTCCTGCTCGGATCCACACTGAGCCACCTCGGCATTGGTGCAGAGCACACCACCGGCACTGGGCTCTGACAGGCATCGTTCCCCCTCGCTGGTGCCAAAGAAGTGGCAAAAGAGGAAGAGTCCCCTGGCACTGGAAGGGAAAGGGGTCTCAGGCAAAGGACCTATGTCAGGACATGTGGGGCTTCATGGGGGTACTGCTGAGGTCAGATCCCCTGGCCTGGCCAGGGATCTGCCTCTGACTCCCAGGAGTTGCAGGGGATCCCGGCTTCTCCCACGGCCCTCGTTGCCTCAAGCGACCTCGACAGCTAAAGAACAAGCAGGTTGACCGGCACTGCAGGCACTTTGCCATTTGCCAGACTCGGCTAAAGCCCCAACACTTAAGGGCAAGCCGGTCATGGGACCGCCTCATAGGGCAGTGGAATACCCTCGGTCCCTGGACTGCAGATGCAGATCCCCATCTCCATGGCCTAGGACCCCGACACCGCATTCCCAGTCTCCAGTCAGAAGTCCCAGGTCCCCGACACCGCACTCCCCCCCTATGAGGCATGGGACGCCAAAGTCAAGGCACTGGTCTTCCCACCAAAGATCACCACGGTGCAGGTCACCCTCTCCCAGACGTTGGTCCCCACTGGGGCAGGGCCACTCCCTGTCGTAACACCGGTCTCCATGCCCCCAGTACCACTCATCAGGCAGGCACTGATCCTCACCTCACTGGTAACCAACCTGGGTCAGCCGGCAGACTCGGGTCTTGACAGCTCTGCCCTGGTTGCCGGAAGGGCAATGTTTGGAGTCAGAGTGGGAGTTCAGCCCTCACCAAGGAGGGGTGATTTGCCACCGTCCCACGAAACCATGGCAGCAGGGACAGAGGTCCGCTCAGTGGCCATCCCGGAACCCACGGGGCATACCAGTAATGTCAGTCCCATATTCCTACCAGTCCTCCCTGGCCGCTTTGGACAAACCGCCATCGGCACCAGAGTCAGAACATGGTACCGAATCCGATGTGGGGGCAGCACATCGGACTCCAGCACCTAAGGAGCCATCCCCGGAGAAGGAAGGGGAACCCTCCTCTCCCCAGGCGGTGTAGTTGTCTTCATGGTCTCTGGACAAAGCGGTGGCAGGTCCCTCCCAAACTGACAGCCCCCAACCCCCCAATGACTTCAAGGAACACCAGGCCCTCCTTAAAGGTTGGCTATCAACCTGAACTTAAAAACTAAGGCAGTTGCAGAGAAGTCCGACAACCTCTTTATCACTATATCCTCCTCCACCCCAGCCCAGATTGCACCCCGTCCACCCAGGGCTCCTTAAGATTGCCAAATCACGGTGACAGACCCCCTCTTCGATTCTGCCTACTTCCAAGAAGGTGGAAAAGAAGTATTTTAGTCCCTGCAAAAGGGTTTGAATATCTGTGTACACACCCTCCAGCAGCATCACCGGTGGTGTCCGCTGTTCATGAAAGGGATAAGACAGGGCCAAGTCAGTGGCATGCCAAAAAACAAAGACGCCAGGAGACTGGACTTATTTGGGAGAAAGATTTATTCGATGGCAAGCCTGCAATTTCAGGTGTCTAAGCACCTAACCTTGTTAGGCAGGTACAATTTCAGCCTGTGGGACTCCCTGAACAGATTGAAGGAGGCCCTCCCACAGGATCGAGCCCAGGAGTTTGCCGCTTTAGTGGACAAGGGCACAGCAGTGGCAAGGGGGGCCCTTCAAATGGCCTGGGACGCTACTGACTCAGCGGCTAGAGTGGTCACCTCCGTGGTGGCCATGAGGCGCAGCTCCTGGTTCCAGTCCTCCCCGTTATCCCAGGTGATGTAGGCCGCTATACAAGACCTTCAATTTGAGCGGGAGAGGCTCTTCTCCGAGCTCACAGACTTGAGACTCCGCGGACTTAAATGTGTCCTGTGCCACCCTCTGCTCCTTGGGCCACCATACTCCTCAGCAGGCCAGGAAGCCGTTCTGCCCTCCACCTCCACAGTGCAGATCCTGGGGGACTCCCCGACTGGGCACCTACAGGAGAAAGGATGGGGTCTAAGCGGTGACAACTGTCGTCTTCCCATTCGTCTGCTCAGTCTGGTCTGTCTAGGAACCAAGGAGGCCAGAAACAGCCTTTTTGAAGGTGCGTTTGAGGATGATGCCCCAGTCACTTCCCAGGATCCACCCTCCCACACTTTCCTTGACCGCCTCCGCCCTTTCCGGTCAGCCTGGTTTCGGCTGACTTTGGACCATTGGGTGCTCAAAGTAATATCCTCAGTTTACACCATGCAGTTCGTGGTTAACCCTCCCTCCTACCCCTCTTCTCCATCCCTCTTCAGGGACCCTTCTCATGAATAACTCCTCATCCAGGAGGTCGAGAACCTCCAGCACCTGGGGGGAGGTGGATGAGGTCCCTCGAGACATGAAAGGAAAGGGGTTCTACTCTCGCTACATCCTAATCCTGAATGTAAAGGGGGCCTAAGACCCATTTTGGACCTGCATCGTCTCAACAAGCTGAAGTTTTGCATGGTCTCCCTGGCCTTCATCATCCCCTCCCTAGATCCAAGAGACTGATATGCTGCCCTCGACTTGAAAGATGCTCGATTCGGGGGATTGGATGCTTTTCTGCTCCCATGGTCCGGGGCTCTGTTATACGCCTTCCCTCCAGTGCCATTGATTCAGAGAGTCCTCATGAAAATCAAGCAGGACGGGGCAGAGGTGATCCTCATATAGCACCAGCTTGGCCGCGCCAGCACTGGTTTGGCACACTGCTGGACCTCTCTCTAATCCTCCTTTTCCTCTGATACATTTGTAATATCCCTCTCTCTCCCTCCTCAAACTGCTCTAGATCTTCGTTTTGGCTGAATTAATTGATAACTCATCTTTTGGTGGCCTTTATTTTTTCCATGCACAAATCTTCACTGACAATGCCTTCCTTTTCATATTTCTCACATCTAACATTCCCAGCTATCATATTTTACCTATCCTAAATTCATCACCAAGGTATATGAGCTCCTCAGCTCTTCAAGATTTTAATTTAGATTATAATGTTATTGGGGCAGGGACTGTGGCTGTGGCTTCTATGTTTGGATAGTATCAAACATATTGTCAATATTCAATAAGTAATAAAAGATATTTCAGTGGTCCCTAGTGAATTTATGTTTAGTTGAAAAAGGTTTCTTTGCATGCACACTCATATTTAGACTGTTTATGAAATATGTTCTCTCCAGTTCAGTATCTCATCATGAGCACACCAAAGTGAACTGGTTTACAGAAAGTATTTAAAAAAAATCAGTCTTTGATTAAAGCAGACTTGTAGTTTTATTTTTCTTAGATTTATAGACTCTGATCCAGTAAAGCACTTAAGCAATAGCAGTGGCGCATTAGCCACTGGGTCACAGTGCCTGTGCCCAGGGACCTTGGCCAATTGGTGAGCCCCTGGAAAAATGCTCCCACCCGTTCCACCTGCCCACCCGGTGTTTCTTCCATACCCCGACCTTGCTCCCCGGCAGGAGCACCAGGGGTGTGGGGAGGGGACTGCAGGCGGAAAGGGTGGGGAGGGGCCTCATTTGCTTTGGCCCAGGGCCCCACCAAATCTTAATCTGTCTGAGCAATATCTTAAATTAAACATTTGAGTAGTTCCGTCAATGCCAATGTGTGTTAAGTATGTGCTTAAACTGCTGTGCTGGACTGGTGCTTTAGTTAGCTTTTCTGTCACTGACTTCTGCCCTCTCCCTTTGTTGATACGTTTGCAAAACCTAGCAGCTGTAGCAGCTTCTGTGCTGGTCCCAAGGTGCTTTGATGGGAAATCTTGTATGTTCTCATACACAATGCTCTGTGGTGCATTGCTACCAGGGAAAGCATCAGACCACATGTTATCTGAATTCAGAGATTCTAGTTTGGAACAGGAAGTTTGACCCAGTTACTGGCTGTGTTTTCAGAGCAGGGCTCGAACAGTCTGCAGTTAATAAGACATGGGTACACCACACATGGAATAATGAGGTGAAATCAAATTATTGAGTAGCTGCGCAGTAAGTGAGTGCTGCACATTCTGTGCATTAAACGAAGTAAGGGTGCTAGGGAAAAATATGTGATCATGAACTGAAGACTCTAATAATTCATACACACAAGGGGGCCAAATAAAGGTTACAGAGGCAATGCCTTTTGACTGACTTTGCAATTTTAATGGGGTGTGTGTGTGTGTGTGTATACACGTACATGGAGGGAAAACGAGCAGAATGCCACAGGAATTGCCTTTAACATATTCACAAATTCAGTACAGAATTTCATATGCTGTGGCACTAATAGTTGTATGAGTTTATGAAATCCAAACGAGGAATAAAGAGCAGAAGAAATTACTGTTAATGACTGGCACTTCTGACAATACTCGTCACAGTAGCAAGGCACAAATGGAATTTGGACTTGCAATAAATCATCATGTTTGTTCTGCTATTGGCTCTTTGCGTTTGCAAAAAAGCTTTTAAGAAAGCTGCCAAGAACATCTGTTGGAGCCTTGTCATGATGCTTCATTGCTCTAATTTTTCACTTAGAGCATTCCAATATTTTGCTCCCAGCCAGCTGGGGGTATTATCCAATAGGAAATTGTATTGATGCAAAGCTGTCTGAGATCACCGAAGAAAAATAGCTCACGACCCACCTCTTTTATGCCCCTTACAACAAAGAGGTTTTTATACAGTTCCCCACATGACATTTTTATCACAGTTTCACTCCTTTCCTGCCCTACTGTGACACTCCCCTCCTCCAAATACTCATTTTCTTCTGGTAACACTTTTTAGCCTTTGGTGCAACTGTGGTGATTTGTAAAATACACATTTTACAGTTAAATTATCCTGTAGGAGGCAGGAATATGCAGAGAGTATTGCTAATTGATCATTATGCTTCTGTCACATTCTTCTGCTTTTCCCAACACACTAACTGGTTAAAAATAATAACAAACAAAGACAGACAAAAACAGAGTTGAAGGACAAAGTAACGTTAAGAAGATCACTGGCATGTCCTTACATCTAGTTAGTTGCATAACCTATGTAAGAGCTCAATCTGTGCATGTAATCTTAGTATGTTAAACATGCACATGTTAGTAGTGCAGTTGTATGGTTTTTTTGCCTGTGCAGTTGTGTACTTGAGGAATTGGAAATTATACCTTTATACATAAATGCACAGTAGCAACAAAACTGGTCAGAATGGCCCTGATCCAATGCCTGTTGAAGTCAGTGGGAGTCTTTCCAGAGACTTCACTGGTGTTGGATCAAGCTTATAGTTTCTTCTCTCTAATGGGCAAACAATGTTTTCCTTGTCTGTAAAAGAATTGGTTAGATAATTGAAAACCAACCGTTTGTTTAGGCACCTGTGCTTATGGTTTATAACAATAATAGTACTTGGTGTTTTTTCTGAATGAAAGTCCTGTTCTCCTTGCATGGTAATAGAGACACTGAACACAAAACACATGATCCCTGAGAATGATAGGCAAGCACCTGGTGGTTGTTGTTAATCTGGGAGCTTTGTCCTGAATTAATAATGCACAAGGCGCTCACTGGGATATGGGAGCCTCAGGTTCTAATCCTTGCTCTGAATTAGGAAGAGCAGGACATTGAACCGGTATCTCCCATGTACTAGGGAAGTGGCCTGACCACATGGCTCCGTGAGGTGGCTTTTGCTAGTGACTCTGGTTTTCACCAGAAATTCCATCTTGGACCTGAGAAACCTTTTGAGACAAAAGTTTAATCAAAACTAATCCTTAATCATGAACAGTTTTTTTGTTTCAACAAATTGGCATTTTCCTATAAAAACCCATTTGGTTGAAAAATCCCCTACCAGCTCTAGTGAAAAGTCCTTAGAAATTTAATGCAGCTGCTTTCTGATCCACAGCTTCTACCTTCCTCTGGGGAGACAGACCAATAACAGACCTGCCACCTGCTGTGCTGCCAGGGACCTATGTCTGTGGGAGGCCAAAACACCATGCAGTGAGGCATCTAGATGCCTTGAGATCTGCAGAGTTGATGACAGGATTCCACACAGTCTCTGTGTTTAAAAGGCTGTGCCCCTCGTGCCAACACTAATCCCTCTGCCAAGGGGATAATATGTCGTCATCTCTGTGTTTTGAAACTCAGAGGTTTTTCATTCCGCACACTTTTGCATGGGAGAAAGATGGAGACTGTGTGCGCATGCCTCTGATAAGTTGTATTTGGAGAATTACAGGAACATAGGTTTTGCCATTTCAGATCATATTAGTGGCCCATCTAGTCTAGTATTGTATCTCTGGCTATGGCCAATAGCAGACACTTCAGAGGAAGGCTTCCCCAGAGAAAGTTTAAAATGAATTAAAAACAGTTAATTTTTATACCATTATAGACAGTGAAACCTGCTAGGTTAGCAAAAATCAGTTGCTCAGTGGAGACAGTCTTCTAATATAGTTGGAGCAAAATTGTACTTCTAACTTTTGGGACTGAGATGTTGTCTTACAACAGGTTGCCTAATAAAGGTGGTCTTTAGTTCAGGTTTCACCATATTCAGAGCAAGTCACGTAACATTATAGGTCCCATTTACAGCCCATCGGACCAAAATAGGTGTCACAGTTAAATACAAGGTGGAACAAATTGTTTAGCATAAATAGTTAACACACATTCTGAGAGACCATTTGAGGTAAAGTAGCTTGTTAACTCCCCTGTAGTCATAGGACAAAATAAGGGGTGCGGGTCAGTGGGTTACAGATTGTTGTAATAAGCCATAAATCCAATGTTTTTATTGAGGCCACAATTTTAATGTTTAGCAAAGTTATTAATTTAAGCACCCAGGCTCATCTTTTGAAGGTGTTGTGCAGGTTTCCTTTTGGGGATGAGGACAGAGAGGTCAGGTATTGAGTGATCATTTTGTGAAAGGTGTTTGCCCATGGGTGATATGGAGTTTTTGAGTGTCATAATTTTCTCAAATGAGCACATATTGGTTGGTCCAATAAAAGCTATTATCTCACTCACCTTTTCTCTCTAATATCCTGGGACCAACACGGACAGCTACAGCAACAATACTAACCAATAGGCTGGTGATTAAAAGGATTACTGGGGATGTGGAAGAACCAGTACCTCCAGTCCCTGGGCACTTGTACCTTGGTCTTCCACGTCACAGACTATAATTTCCCACTCAGCCCACTGCCGGACTATAAAGAAATTTACTTTTTAAATAGAATAAGAGAGAAATATTCTGAAGCTCTATAGTGTAGTCCTGAAGTTAGATTGTTACTTGTAGTAGTCAAGGACCATAGAATGTTCACTGTTCAAATTTCTGACATTGAAGAATAACCAATAGGCTGGTGATTAAAAGGATTACTGGGGATGTGGGAGAACCAGGTTCAAGTCCCTGGGCACTTGTACCTTGGTCTTCCACGTCACAGGTGAATGCACTAATCACTGGGCTATTCTGAGATTGGTTTTTTTTTCTCATGTTGACCGGAAATTTTATCCTGAACCTGAGGAAAAATTCCAGATGAAAAATTTGTTGAAATTGTTATGTTCCCAGGAAAAGTTTCACCATATCAGAGGTTGAACATTTGGAGAAAATGCCTCTAAAAAGCTCAGTTCTAGCTGAGGCCATTACATTAGTTTTCCATAATATGTTCATGTAACAATTGGTGGTTTGTTTTCGGAAGGATTACAAGATATACTTCATCCCTGAACTGAACAAGCAAAGTTTTTTAGTTGAGGTGTGGTTAGCAGTCATATCTGTATCAGGAGTGCCCTCTCGTGGTGGCTGGGAAGAACAGCATTATTAGACAATAGTAACTTATTTCAGAGTGGTAGCCGTGGTAGTCTGTATCAGCAAAAAACAAAACCAACCAACCAAGCAAACAAAAAGAGGAGTCTTTGTGGTACCTTAGAGACTAACAAGTTTATTTGGGCATAAGCTTTCATGGGCTAGAGCCTACTTATGCCCAAATAAATTTGTTAGTCTCTAAGGTGCCACAAGGACTCTTCGTTGTTTTTGCTAATAGTAACTTAGTTCACCACTACAGGATGGTGCTTGGAAATTATAGTCTGACAATTATTGGGCAAGTTAAAAAAATGTGCACTGAATAAAACACTAAAGAAATTTACTTTTTAAATAGAATAAGAGAGAAATATTCTGAAGCTCTATAGTGTAGTCCTGAAGTTAGATTGTTACTTGTAGTAGTCAAGGACCATAGAATGTTCACTGTTCAAATTTCTGACATTGAAGAATAACCAATAGGATGGTGATTAAAAGGATTACTGGGGATGTGGGAGAACCAGGTTCAAGTCCCTGGGCACTTGTACCTTGGTCTTCCACGTCACAGGTGAATGCACTAATCACTGGGCTATTCTGAGATTGGTTGTTTTTTTTTCTCATGTTGACCGGAAATTTTATCCTGAACCTGAGGAAAAATTCCAGATGAAAAATTTGTTGAAATTGTTATGTTCCCAGGAAAAGTTTCACCATATCAGTATTTTTCAATGAAAAAGTGTTTTGCCAAAAATTCCTGATCAGCTCTAGTAAGAATTTCCCCATAATTGTTCTTTGTGAATGAATGCAAACAGCGGTAGATACATTTTAACTAGTATAAGTGGCAACTAGGCACTATGGAAATGGACACGCTAAAATGCCTTAGGTAGATTAGTTTAAAATGGATAAAAAGTAGAACTGATTCAATGTTGCAAATATGCATTGTGAATATTCACTTGAATTCCTTTACTGTGCTGTGCCCCTCCAGAATGTGGTTTTGGGAAATGACTGCCTAGGAAGGGGTATTGCAAAAAGGGATCGGGTGTGTGTGTCGGGGGTGGGGGGTTCATAGTGGATCACAAGCTAAATATGAGTCAACGGTGTAACACTGTTGCAAAAAAGGCAAACTTCGTTCTATGCATTAGCAGGAGTGTTGTAAGCAAGACATAAGAAGTAATTCTTCTGCTCTACTCTGTGCTGATTAGGTCTCAACTGGAGTACTGTGTCCAGTTCTGGGTGCCACATTTCAGGAAAGATATGGTCAAATTGGAGAAACTCAAGAGAAGAGCAACAAAAATGATTAAAGGTGTAGAAAACATGACCTATGAGGGAAGATTGAAAAAACTGGGTTTATTTAGTCTGGAGAAGAGAAGACTGAGAAGGGGACATAACAGTTTTAAAGTACATAAAAGGTTGTTACAAGGAGGAGGGGAAAAATTGTTCTCCTTAACTTTTGAGGATATGGCAAGAAGCAATGGGCTTAAATTGCGGCAAGGGGAGGTTAGGATGGACATTAGGAGAATCTTCTTAACTATCAGGGTGGTTAAGCACTGGAATAAATTCCCCAGGGAAGTTGTGGAATCTCCATCACTGGAGAGTAAGAGCAAGTTAGACAAAAACCTGTCAGGGATGGTCTAGAACAGGGGTTGGCAACCTATGGCCCGGGTGCCAATGACAGCGCGTGTGCCAATTTTTAATGGCACACTGCTTCCTCACGGGACTCCAGCGTGCCATTAAAAATCCTGCCCAGCCCGGCCTGCTCTCCTCTGCCCTCCGCTTCCCCCTACGGGGGCAGGGAGAAGAAGCATAGGCATGTGCATGGGGTGTGCAAATGGCCCCACTCTCCCGGCGCGGCAAGCCGCGGGGTCTGCGCTCCCATGCCGGAGCACCTGGCTGAGCTCAGCAAGCCGCCGGCCCCTCCCCCACCTTCCCTCCTCCCCTGGAGTTGTCTCACCATGCGCGCAGCGCTCTGGGGGCTGGGGGGCGCGCTCCCGCGGGGCAGCATATCTGGCTCTGCTTGGAGCTTCATGGTAAGGGTTCTGGGGCTGGGGAGGTTGGATAAGGGGTGGGGGCAGTCAGAGGACAGAGGGCAGGGTGGATTGGATGGGGGTGGGATCCTGGGCGGGATGGTTAGGGGTGGGGTGGTCTCTGGAGGGATCAGTCGGAGGGGTGGATGGGGCATGGGAGTCCCAGGGTCAGTCAGGGGGCGGGGGGTGGAGAGGGGTCAGGGCAGTCAGGAGACAGGGAGCAAGCAGGGTCTGGGGGGGCAGTTAGGGTGTGGGGGTCTCTGGAGGGTGTGGTCAGGGGACAAGGAGCTGGGGGGGTTGGATGAGTTGGGAGTTCTGGGGGGGAGGCCTGTTACCCAGCCCTCTTCCCTGAGCCCCGCACACACACCCAGGCCCCTGCCCTGAGCCCTGTACCTACCTCATACACACCCAGCCCTCTGCTTGACTCCTTAACCCCCTCCCCCCACCACCCGAGCCCTGACTCTGGCACCCCCACACATACCCATCCCCAACACCTGCACCCTCTCACATGCCCCCATCCCTCTGCCCTGACTCTTGCACCCCCCACATCCTCACCCCCCATCCTGAGCACCAAACGGGAGCTCCTGCACCCCTCACATCAAATGGGAGCTGCCCAGGTAAGTGCCCCACACCCAAACCTCCTGCCCCAACCCTGAGCCCCCTCCCTCATTCTAGCTTCTGGCCCGACCCTTCACCCCCAGCCCTGTGCTCAGTGCACTCCCACCCTCAGCTCAGTGCAGAGAGAGGAAGAGAATGGGCCAGAACCAGGGAGAAGGTAGGTACCCACTGTATGTAGGCAGGGCCGGGACCCCAGACCGGCAGCTGGGATCCCGGCTGGCAGGAGCCGACGGATGGAACCCCTGAGCGGCAGTGAGCTGAGCCACTCAGCCCACTGCCGGTCTGGGGTCCTGGCTGCTGGCCCCGCACATCCTGCTGCCGGTCTGGGGTTCTGGTTGTCGGATCCTTGCCAGCCGGGGGCCTGGCCGCAGGCCCCGCTCAGCCCGCTGCCGGCCTAGTTGAATAGAACCCCAGACCAGCAGCGGGCTGAGTGGGCCAGTGGCGTAAGATCAACATTTTAATTTAATTTTAAATGAAGCTTCTTAAACATTTTGAAAACCTTGTTTATTTTATAATACAGCACTAGTTTAGTTATATAATATATAGACTTATAGAGAGAGACCTTCTAAAAAACATTAAAATGTATTACCGGCACGCGAAACCTTAAATTAGAGTGAATAAATGAAGACTCGGCACACCACTTCTGAAAGGTTGCCGACCCCTGGTCTAGAATAATACTTAGTCTTTCCGTGAGTGCAGGGGACTGGACTACATGACCTTTCAAGGTCCCTTCCAGTTCTAGGATTCTATGATTATTACACACAGTGCTGTTCTCTTATACCCCCCAAATCCCCACGCATGGCTCCTGTTGACAGTAATGATAGTTTTGCACAGGGACACAGTGATGTGTGTGCAATGGTGATACTTATAGCACTTTTCATTTTAAACCCTACTTAGATTGTAAACTTGATGGGGCAGGAACCACTTTACATATATAATACAATACTTGGCCTATCACAATGGGGCCCCAGTCCCTGACTGAGGCCTATGCATACTACTACTGTTCATGTAGTAATAGACACACGTTGTACACACACGTTATTCCTCACAAGCCCACCATGTGGGGTAGTAAAAGTAATATTGCTCTCATTTTACAGATGGAGAAACTGATACTGAGAGGTTAAGTGCTTTGTCAAGGAGCACTGAGGAAATCAGTGTTAAAGCCAGTAGAGATCCAGGGTGGGTCTGAGACTAGAACTTTGTCTATTCTGAAAAGTTCACACAGCTAATTGTTCCTTGTTTTGTATGGTAAAAAGTCATGCTCTTACCCACTTGGCCTTTTGTGTTGATGTAAATGTACTAACATCAAGAGTCAAAGCTGGACTTGTTTTTTCATCTAGCTCAGAATATGCATGTATTGGATCTGTCAAGCCGCATCACAACAGTGCCTTTGTTAAGTTCTTAGCAGTGCTGCTTTTATGGTGTGATACTTTTTGAAGCTCCAAGGAGCTGTTTCTATTAACATTACACAAACGTAGCATTAAATCATAAAATCAAAACGCAACATAAATGTTATCCAGTGAATACTATTAGTTTGAATTTAATTGAATTTTAACCAGAAATGAAGTTCACTCTCAGTTGGTGAGATAAAGACTGACTCTTGCAAGAAGAGTACTTGCAGTCTATCATCTGGGAGTCTGAAGGGGAGAGGGAACGGATAAGCAAATCCTTTCAGGGAAGAGGTGGAACTAAATTCTAAAGTATTTTATTATTTTACTTGATCGTTTTGAAAAGTACAAGTAGTTTTGCTTAAATACCTAATGGTTCTCCAATTCCTAACAAAATAGAGTTTATTCAGATCTCTGTTGCCTTTAAAACCTAACCCCCAAACAACAGAAAAATCAGTCTTCAGGCAACTGAAAGTATGAGCCACTACTGAGGGAGGTGGTGACTAAACTACGTTGCCTGTTTTGGAATAAAGCCTCTGATAAGGAGAAGATTATTTGATTTTAAGAGTGTTTACTGCCAAGAAGTAGATTTGTTCTTTCTGTTGCAATCAGTCCCATAGGAATAAAACACCAATAATCTGAAAAGAAAATACCATATGATAAGTATAGTCTTCAGGTCAAACTTCAGCATGAATCATCATAGGCGCTGACTCCGTGGGTGCTCCGGGGCTGGAGCACCAACAGGGAAAAATTAGTTGGTGCTCTGAACCCACTGGCAGCCAAGCTCCCCTCCCACCGCCCAGCCCCTCATCCTCTTCCCCCCTGCCCTACCCCAAGCATGCCGCGTCCCCGCTCCTCTGCCTACCTCCCAGTGCTTCCCCCCAACAGCTGTTTGACCATGGTGGGGGGAGGAGGCGTGGGAATGTGGCAGGCTTGGGGAGGAGGTGGTGGGGGGAGGGCAGGAATTTGGGGAAGGGATTGAAATTGGGGTGGGGTAGGTGTGGGAAGATGTGGGGCAGAGGCAAGGCCTCATGGAAGGAGTGGAGTGGGGGCCGGGCCAGGGGCGGGGGGTGGTGGTGGTCGAGCACCCAGGGGAAAGCAGGGAAGTCGGCCCCTATGCGAATCATAGACAATTAGGGTTGGAAGAGACCTCAGGAGGTCATCTAGTCCAACCTCCTGCTCAAAGCAGGACCAACACCAACTAAATCATCCCAGCCAGGTCTTTGTCAAACCGGGCCTTAAAAACCTCTAAGGAAGGAGATTCCACCACCTCCCTAGGTAACCCATTCAAGTGCTTCACCACCCTCCTAATATCCAACCTAGATCCCCCCCACTGCAATTTGAGACCATTGCTCCTTGTTCTGTCAGTCCTTTGGAATGAAGCTCAAAAACATTATTACTAACAGGAGTTATAGGATTAACTCCCCTGTCCTCACATTTGGTGCCATGCTGAAAATGTGCAACCTAAACTTTTAAATATTTTGTGATCTACATGACTAGCTGCTCCACTCCTTTGCTACAGGTTACAGATACATGAACTTGAGAATAGCTCATTTCATATGACCTGGTATGGAAGAAAAAGGGAACTAATTTTCTTGACAGTGATTTCCCTGAGAATAGAAACAATGAGCATAGATTTTACAGCACAGATTTAAAATCATAATCAGTTTGGGCCGCCTCTTAAGATGAATATAGTGAAACATATCCAAGCACATTTCTAAAATGGTGTGTGTGTGTGTGTGTGTGTGTGTGTGTGTGTGAGAGAGAGAGAGAAGCTGTGTTTTAAGCAGTTTATATTGGAATAGAGTGTGATTACAATACCACCTTAATAAAGAGCAAAATAGAGATGGAAATTCAGTCTGATTCTGAAAATGTAACATCCTTCTCTTGATTTCTGAATAATAAACTGGCTATTTTTATTTTTGGGTTAATGAAGAACTCATGAGTGAATATTGAGTCATAGATTTTAAGAGTAGGGGCCATTATTATAATCTAGTTGGACTTCCTGCATAACACAGGTCAGAGAACCTCATTCATTAACTTGTGGATCAAACCCATAACTTCTCTTTGAATTCCAACATATCTTTTAGAAAGATAGCTAGTCTTAATTTAAAGACTACAAATGCTTGATAATCCACCACATCCCCATGTAATATACCATGCTCCTTGGTCTATTGTTGCATGGCACATGTACGTGCTCTGTGCGTGGGCTGAGATTTTCAAAGGATCACCCCAATGCTTGTTGAAATTCAACTAGGTTTGGTCTCTTGACTCTCTAGGCTCCCTTGAAAATACCTGTTGCTGTGTCAGAAGCACCTGACCACTCTAGGTCAAGTCTAGCCAGCTACAGCTGAGAGGAAATGGGACTTCAATATAAAAAGCAATCCAACTAGATTCACCTTCAAAGCAAATATGTATGATATTGGTAGGTGGCGAGGTGATACGGCACTTAAAAATATACCCCGTGTACGTATGTTCTATTATCCAAATGATGTGAAGATCAGGCTACATCAGTCAAAATTGACCAAATTTAGAATTATTATTTGTTTAAAAAATAGGATTGGTACTCTGTTGTGCTAAGCAATGGACAGATACATAGGAAGACAACTGCTCTGACCTGAAGAGCTTTCTTGGGTACTCATCACTGGAAGAGATGTGTAATATAATTAAGCTCCAGGATATGATATAGATACAAGTACATCTTTAGGAGTAGGAAGCTAGTGACTAAGGCTGTTGCTAATACCCTTATTTGGGGGTAAAAGTTCAGATGAGAATATATATAACTCAGAACTGCACAAGGCCTTGGCCTACTAGGTCATATGCTTTTGGAGAATATATTTTAGTGCTAAGACTACCATAAAGAGCCTGAAAAATCCCACACTCTAGGTTTTATGCCATAAGTCCCCTCGGTTGCCTTGTATCCTAGTGGTAAGGGATTGTGTCTTTTTCATCCCTTGTACTTTCCTACCTTGTTTGTGTTCAGTCCTTCCACGTTTATTACCTGGATGGTTCCAGTGGCTGCGTGGAATGCAGTTGACTAGCATGACTTCAACTGGAGCAGGTTTTGATCACGCCCAACTTTCTTTACCTACTGAGGAGCGTTGAGGACTATACATAGGTGATTGCCATACATATGTGTGATATTTCTCCAAGATAATTGTATTTTGATCATAGCATGGTAACTATCACAATAAAAAGCAAAGTAAAGGTACAGTGTAGAAGTCTGACTTCTTTCTTTACACACTGTGAAATAGTAGCTTTTCTTATGGTAAAATATGAAAATGTTAAAGAACTACAAGGTGTAGATTAGACAGGAAGTTTTCATATTTCAACAATTCTTAACTTTTAATGGCAAAATTATTCTATAAATCAACATAGACTTAGTATAACTAAATGAATAATTTTATTTCATTTCTGGTTGATTAAGCAGAAAAATTAATTCATGTAGGGAACATGTATTGAAATATATATTTGATAGCCATTTTGTTTTACATTTGTTTTGACTGACTCATCTCAAGCCCATAACGTGCAAATCAGCCCACAGAGGAGGACCCATATGGACAAGAGGAGTCTAGAGATTTCAGTGGAACTTCATGTCAGCATAAAAGTGGACCTGTGCGCCGTTTGTAGGATTGAAGCTGTCAGTTGTGATCATTTTAGGCAATGGTATGTGTCCTAGTCTGTATTTGTAATGTGCTGTGAAATATACATCATATCTATAATATTAGTGTTTTAAAATAACTCTTATTTTAACTAAATAATTCTGATACCGCTTAGTTCACCATGAGTTTGAGCCGTACCAGTGATTGAAACATAGTTGATCC
The DNA here is from genome assembly GCF_016161935.1 of Mauremys reevesii. NCBI lineage: Eukaryota > Metazoa > Chordata > Testudines > Geoemydidae > Mauremys > Mauremys reevesii. Next base: position 28,050,246 of record NC_052627.1, on the reverse strand, counting down.
AGCATGATGGAAGACAGTGCAAATGAACATACAACTGCAGAATTATAGATTATGCTTTCTGGTATAAGGGGAAGTCAAAATGACTGCTGACTTTTCCATACCAAGGGGCAAGTTCTCCCCTTGATACACATGCTCTACTATTTATATCATCAAAAGAAGAAAGAGACCATCTGTTTTCAATCTGATGTCTCTGTGGATAGGAAGGATAATAGTTTCCATTCAGCTGTCCAGCCAGTGGTGCCATTGCAGGGGTCTCTGAGTCACGGGTGCCCCACCCTTGCAGGACCTAGTTGAGATGCTGCTCCTGTTCCAGTGCCACATGTTGTGGAGTATGAACTCACTTTGTTCTGACGGAGAGCTGTGGTGTGATGATGATTTGAGTTCTCTGAGAAATCGGCAACTGTATCCTTATCATGGCCCTTGGGTACGTTACAATTTATAATCGCTGCCTCTTTAACAGGACACCTCCATTCACCATTTCCCTATTTCTCCCCACAAACACACACTGAAGTTTGAGACACATTCCCTAAAGTCACTTCCACCCATGGGAGTAAATCTGCCCATCTCCTCACCCACCCCCATGCTGGCATAGCTGAGGAAACACAATGGGTGGGGGGAAGAGAGGAATAAAATCACGAGCCTGGCAGCTGGGCCAGGGTGGGGGTGGGGAGCAGATTCACTTAATTCTGCCATTGAGTTATTTCAAGTCCTTTTGTAGTGTTGGGTCACTTGTAAGAAATATGGTTCAGCTATAAACATAAAATCATGTGTTGTCTGCTCTGCATTTGTTTAGAATTAAAGGGAATTCCATTTCCACAGTTAGGGGATAACAGACTGTAGACTTCCATGGTTCATGTGGTTCACTTCCATGGGCACATGTGTTTAGAGCTTCTGGAAAAGGAGCAGCAGCTTGCTCTGTCGTTCAGAAGAGAGGTGGGGAGGAGGGAGTGTGTTAGTGTACTCTTGGTTGATCATTTTTAACACTAATGACTTGATGAAATGTGAAATCTCTGAACATATAGTGACAGTCAAGGGGGAACATTTGGAGAATTCAGCTGAATTGCAATAAGGTTTCCAATTATTTCAGACTTGCCAAATGGAGTATCCTTTTGAAAAGCTACATTTCTCTTGTAATGATCTCTGCAATGCACTTTCAAATCTCCATAATAAGAGGTTGCTTCAGAGAGTGGTTCAGATGGTGCCACTTTTTTTTGTTGTTGCAAGATTTGTTATTTCCCAGGCTGTCTTTCTCAAATTATTCCCCTCAATAAATCCCTATTCTTTAACTAAAGATGGTAATTAGTGAAGCCTTACTAGTATTTTCATTTTAGCAATGAATTAGGGCCCAGCCCTGCTTGATGCCTGCCAGGACCTATTGAGTACTGTCAGCTCCCTGAAGTTAATGAAATCTGAGAGGGCTCATCTCCTTTTTGGGATCAAGACCATGGTGATTTATATGTATTTGGATATGTCAGGCACGCCTCTTGGTGCTGGGGAGCGCACTTTGCTGCTGATGGTGATTTGAATGTGTAGTTTAGTGGTTCTCAAACTTCATTGCACCGTGACCCCTTTCTAACAACAAAAATTACTACGTGACCCCAAGGTGGGGAACTGAAGCCTGAGCCTGCCCAAGCAGAAGCCCAAGGAATTCAGCCCCAGGCAGGGGTCCTGTAACTGAGCCCCATTGCCCGGGGCTGAAGCCCTTGAGCTTCAGCCACATGCCCCAGCAAGTCTAATGCCAGCCCTGGTGACCCCATTAAAATGGAGTCGCCACCCACGTTGGGGTCCTGACCCACAGTTTTGAGAACCGCTGGTGTAGTGTATATGCATGCATGCTCTATTGCTTCCTATAGCAGAGCCAAAGTGAGCAGGACAGGTTCCATCTTAACAGAGAATACTGTGCGTCTCCATTACACTCCCTCTTCCCTAACACTTCTTTATCTTGCTTATTACATCAAACGCAGTAGCCTCAGATCTAGAAGGCTGTTTACAATATTTTTGTCTTAAGTAGAGACCCAAAATAAGATCAATCCCTCCAGTTTGATGTAAACACAGTATTTGACCAGCATGCTGATGCAGGAGCCCATTGCCATTGCCCAAGTCATTTTGATCTGTCTCTATACAAAAACAATGTGCTCAAGGCTGCAGTCCTGCTTCAAATGTAGTGCTCTGGAATTGATCAAAAAAGTCCCCTTGACAAGAAGCCAAGCTATTTCTTGACAAAGATCATTCAAAATAATCTAAAATTAACTTCTTAAAACCAAAAGTGATCTCTGAAATCACTGAATGTTGTAAAATTGCCGAGATAATTAAGAATTCTACTCATCAGCAGGCGGCAGAATCCAGATAAAAATAATATTCCAAAGTCTTTGAAATCCACACAAGTATTGGAAATTCATTAGTGTGTGTACCAGCAGTGTGCCCATTTGCCTTTTAATTGTCTATGAGCAATCTTTTATTGTAAAATCCAATATACAAGGAATTGGAACTCAGCTGTTTTTAAAAATTGCTGTGGCCTGGAATTTAGCAAACACTAGGCCAAAGACAAATTTTTAAAAATAGAACCTCAATGCACTTTATATATACAGGAATGCAATAAATTATACCATCTGTGGTTCCTGATGTATTTGTGCCTTTATGTGACTCAAAAGTGACTTTGCCTTTAAAACCAATATTTCACAGACTAGTTTATAAAGGTTACTGAAGGCTTGAAAATATGACCAGGCATCTACTAACCAGAGGCTCTAGCCTACTAGCCAAAGACTGTTTTTTTTAAAAAACAAAAGTCCCCTCTAGCAAAGTACAAGAACAACACTGCCCAAGGCCTACCCTTAGACACCCCTGCTCTAGGGAGCTGTCCTTACATCCAACTTAGAGGGAGTTATTTCTTCCTGGTAGGTTTCTGATCAGTTTGAAAGCTCCTCCCCACGTCTGGGTGCTGGAAAGGGGAAGGAACTTTCTCTATTTCCACTACCCCAGGTACCTCTGGGTGCTACAGGGCAGTTTCTCCAGTCGTCCATGCCACTCTAAACTTTCTGGCTTGTGGCAGGATGTTGGTGGTATTCCCATTACTCAACCTCATCCCAAGCCTTCTGACAGCTAGCGGAGGTGGTCTTTGTCAGAACTAGATAACTCATGAAATGGATGCAGGGATAGGTTAATATCCACCTGCCCCCACTAGAGAATAGCTCTAGTATAGTCTCTCCTGTTTTCAAAAGGGTAATAGCTAAAACACCAGTGCACACAATTTTAGCCTTGATATTGTAGGTCATTTAAATGTAATTCTTCATGTGGGCAGGACACTCAGATTGTATTTGCAAGTGTTCTATTAAATAACTGTACAATCACGTCAACATATGCAATTGCTTTTATCCAAAGCCATATCTCTTTAACAACAATATAATGGATGTGTTCGAAAATTTGTGCACACCAAAGCTGTATAATCATTTGTGAGAGTAACTTTATCTTGTGTTCAGGCAGTTCTTCTACCTAGGATTATGTCAGTACTCGTAGTTTTAGTTGTGTTTTAGCTAACAAAGGTGTAAAATCTAGTGTAGACAATACACAAACGTTTGTGTATTATCCTCACTAGAAGTTACTATCATATTAATTAACAAACCATACTGCTGGTAAGATCTCTGACCTCTTTTAAAGTTTTTCATGTGGGTTGTGACTAGGTGTGTAAATCTACCAATGGGATCCTGGTTGGAACAAACCCTTTCACACACTTGGGCTACTGATTACAGAACGTCCATCAAAAATTACACCATACTTTAGCCTTGTTATAATCTGCCCCTAAAGATCATACTTAAAGTGCAGTAATACTGCAAACAGAAGTAGCTGTATAACCCGTAACTGAAAAAGCCTTTACTGCCACCAGTGTACTCCTCAGAAACTATTCCCTTTACTGATTTAGCAGGGCTTGCCCAGCAGGGGGCTATCATTCTCCATTCATTTCCATGGACACATATCAGAGGAAATACACTGTGTTTGTCCAGTTTATCCGAAATCACATTTCCAATGGAAATGGGCTCATGCCACAATATTTGGATATAGATTTTAAACAATTAAATTTTCAGGAGGTTTGGATTTGGGATTTCAGTTCAAGTTCATCTTTAATTTCCATGTTCCAATATTAATTTCTATTGATAAAAATCCCAGAGACTATTCTTCTTCTCCTTGATCCTTGCCGTTCACACAGTGTTTGAGCAGTGAACGATATGGATGGTCAGATTTCCAGTGTTCTTTGGGTAGAACAGCATTGTGTGCCATCCCTTATTAATGCAGGTTCCGCTATAGCAGGGCCAAATTCTTCGCTGATAAATGCAGTCTGCTGAGTTCACACAAAGTCAACTGAGGTCAGAATTTTATCCCCCTAAAGGGTCAGTTATGCTGAAGTTCAACTTTCTGAAGCATTTTTCAGTTTTCTGTCCATGATGTTTAACTGATTATATATAATATTACTGTAGCGCTTAGGGGCCCCAGTCACAGACCAGGACCCGATTATGGTAGATATTGTACAAACACAGAACAAAAAGACAGTCTGGGTCCCAAAGCATTTGCAATTGAAGGCTTGGTCTACACTGGGGCGGGGGGATCGACCTAAGATATGCAACTTCAGCTACGAGATTAGCGTAGCTGAAGTCAACGTATCTTAGGTCGCCCTACCTCGCGTCCTCACAGCGTGGGGTTGACTGCCGCTGCTCCCCCGTCGACTCCGCTTCCGCCTCTCGCCGCTGTGGAGTACAGGAGTCGATGGCAGAGCGATCGGGGAGCAATCACTTCCCGCTGATCCGGCGGTCGCCTAGGGCGCCAGGATTCGGGGGGCGGCATTTTGTGCACTCCCCACAGGGCGCACGGGAGCTTCCGGTTCCGCTCCCGTTGCGCCGCCGAAGAAGGACCTTCTGCCGACGTGCCGCGGAAAACAGTGGCAGGCAATTGAGCAGCTCAATGACTGCCGCTGTCACCTGCGGCATTTCGGCGGAGGGTGCTTCTTCGGCGGCGCGATGGGAGTGGAACCGGAAGCTCCTGCGCGCCCCGTGGGGAGCGCACAAAATGCCACCCCCTGAATTCCGTTTAGGGCACCAGAAACTCTGGCACCGCTCCTGCGTACCCCAAGACAAGAAACAACAGAGGGACACGGAGAGCCAGGGAGTACAAGGAAACAGTGAGATAATGATGGTCAGCATGATATGTAGTAGTCTCAGCACACCAACAACTTTCATACATTTTTATTTGATTGGATTGTGTCTTATGGGCTCAATTGTGGTTGGCCCTTTGCGGTTGCACAAAGTGGAAGGAAGGGTTTCCCAGGACCTTCTCTCGCTTTCTGTCCACTCCACACAGGAGCCACTGGTCTGTCAGTGGTGCTAGCCTCCCTATGGAATAGGCCAGGATGAGGCCAAGCCTACCCAGCAGAGCTTGATTATTACAAAATCATGTGCTGCACCATTTCAAAGGGTGGCTGAGCTGCAGCTCTAGTGTGAACTTCATGAGAACCCCAGGAACACAGTTCTGCTGAGTCAGACATATGTCAACCTGGGATTCCCTGTAACAAGGCCACTCCATCCACCTACTGTTGTCCCCAATAAAATGATGTGCATTGAAGGCACAGTCCAGCTATCTATGTTTAGTGTAAGGGATTGCAAATGAATTCTATGTAGTACATCTAGTCTATCTATAGGCAGATTCAGTCTTTGGGCCCTATGAAGCCCATGACCACAGGTCCTTGTGATTTTGGGGAAATAAAGATGTTAAGCAGTCTGAGCTTTCTTCTTTTTTAAAGTAAGTTTCTAGTCCCATTTCATTATGAAAACTTAAGCTGATATATGCAAATACATCCGTTTGTATGAAACAAGCAGCTGGGCACTTCTACCTACCTACTCACCCATCAACCCACATAGTTTATATTTGTAACAATGTGGTTAAGTTTGGGGCATGTCTCAGAGAATCGTCTTGATAACTCTCCTGAGAATCCTTAGTTCAGCCCTTTCTCCTAAGACCTATATGAACAGGAATCGGATATAGCTGGGATTGTGGTGAGCAATAGCAAAAACTTGCTTTGAAAGCAATCCCAAAAATGCTAAGGCAGGCTTTGTCTATAGCTATCCTGTAAAGTATTGCAGTGCAGCATTTAATCTCGGTGTCATACAGCTTTGCTTGCACTAAACAGAAAGAAAAGATGTAGATGTACTGCTGGCCTTAGATCAGGCTGTTCTAGCCATCCTGGACTTGTAAGAAACTTCTGATACAACAGACTGTAAATGTGGCTGTTGAAGGCACGGAGTTGCTAGTGTGTTTGGAACTGCTCTCAGTAGTTTGAGTCATACGTACAAGATAAGAATTAGAGAGAGCTGATGGACAATTGTGTGTACTCTCTGAGGGTGACATCCAGACCAACTACAGAAAGCTCAAATATTCAAGACTCTCTACGAGTGGACTGTGGAGCAGTTGGGAAGGTAAAATCTGCCCCATCATAATCTCCAGTGTTATCCAGATTACTGTGACTAATGTTACAGTTAACATATGTATAGAGATCACAGTCTAAATAAAAGATTCCTCATATATTTGCACTCTGCATTTTTACACATCGTAAACTATAGAAAATTACTAGTTATTTTGTGTCGTCATTCCATTATTTGGGAATAATCACATTGGTGTGCATTATGTTTAGGACCAGATTTTAAAAAGTGTCTGCATGAGTTGTGTGCACACAAATCCTGATTTGCATACATATGTACCAGTAAACATTTAATTCGAGGTTTGAATGGGCTCACCTGAATGATGTGAGTAGGTCATGCACGTTTTTATATGTACAACCAGGGATTCTTGAGTAATGCTGCCTATGTGAATTCTTCCAAGTTCAAACTGAAAGGGTTTCAAAAATCTTTTTATGAAATCTGGGTCACATGGACTCCCAGCTTCGGAAGTTTGACTTGGTTCCCATTTGAATGAATCCAGTTTTCCCCTGATGTGATCTTGCTGTAAAGGCATAGTTCAGTTTCAGGTTTGTGACCATTTGTGTGAATTTCCTGGTTTGTCTGACCTGGAGGGCTCAGCTATGAGGTAACAGAGCTCTGGCTTCAGAAAGATAAATATTTCATTCTAAATTGGGTTATGCTATACTAACTCTAGTCTGAGCCAAAATACTATAGCTGGAGGAATTTCTGAAGGTACTTGAGTGCTGGGCCACACTAATCCAGGTTAGTCAGACAAACACAAGGGTTAGGAAAAAATTTATTCTGACTTTTCCAGCTGGATCAGACAGTTCAGTTGAAATGCCGCCTCTTTTCTCTGGGAAATCAAATAAAATGGTTTCTTTTTAATCGCAAGAGATTGGTTGAGTCAGTCAGGGAAACAGGTGAAATACATAGAAATGACTTTCAGTTTCACTTGCCTCTTGTGATCTTCTCCAACCAGTTATACTTGAAATTGAAATACACTATGTTTCAGCAGGCCTAACAAAGTTAATGGGGCATCCAGCTAGGATGCAAAAATTCACAACCAATTTTTGCAGAGACAAGATGGGTGAGGTTTTATCTTTTACTGGACCAACTTCTGTTGGTGAGAAAGAGAAGCTTTCGAGCTACACAGAGCTCTTCTTCAGGAGCTCTAATATCCTGGGACTAACACGGCTACAACCATGCAGAATACAACTTCTGCAGATAGTTTATAGACACAGACAGCACAGACAGCATTTACATAGCCACCCGAATCCTCAAATACTTCTCATTATTTGGGCAGGAAAATTGAAAATACTCCTCCCCACTAGGCTCATGCTCTTGGTTTGCTGTCTAGCCAGTCCCTGGGAGGTAACCAATGTGACTGGCTCCTGCTTCCTATGACCTAAAAGCAGTAGCAGTGAGTGTGGTTGAAAGGACCTGTGTAAAACAGGCATGGATGAAGGGGATGAGAAGGCACATTTAAGTTTTGAACTAAACAGCAATGGTCCTGATCCAAAGCCCATTGAAAGCAATAGAAAGACTCCCATTGAATTTGGATGAGGTCTTAGTTCAGGGGTCGGCAACCTTTCAGAAGTGGTGTGCCGAGTCTTCATTTATTCACTCTAAGGTTTCATGTGCCAGTAATACATTTTAATGTTTTTAGAAGGTCTCTTTCTGTAAGTCTATAATATATAACTAAACTATTGTTGTATGTAAAGTAAATAAGGTTTTTAAAATGTTTAAGAAGCTTAATTTAAAATTAAACTAAAATGCAGAGGCCCCTGGACCTGTGGCCAGGACCCGGGCAGTGTGAGTGCCACTGAAAATTAGCTCGCGTGCCGCCTTCGGAACCTGTGCCATTGGTTGCCTACCCCTGTCTTAGTTGATTAAGTTAAAATATAATTCAGTATTTTCATTTATATGAAAACAAAGAAAAAGCCTAGTTAAAGCTACATTTATAGGCAATGCAACTTTATTGCAGTAAGAAAATTGCAAAAGGTACTATTGTCAGTGGTATAAACCTACAGTTGTGTGTGTACCTGGAGAAAAATGATTAGTATATTGTCCCTTTGCTATGCATTCCAAGGTCTTTACTCCACATTTGGGGTGGGATTTTCAAATGCACTTAAGTGACTTACGAATGCAGGCCCTGAACTTGTGCTTCTAAGTCACTGAACTGCTTTTGTAAGGCCTAGTATACACGTAAATATTAAGTTGACGTAGCTATGTTGGTCAGGGATGTGAAAAATCCACATCTATGACCGACATAGCTAGGCCAACCTAATCCCCAGTGCGGATGCAGCTATGTTGTCAGAAGAATGTTTCTATCAGCCTATGAGCCTAGCTAATGTCACTGAGGGAGGTGATGTTCCTACACCAACGGAAAAACCCTTTTTGTTGGTGTAGGCTGCATCTATGCTATGGGGTTATACTGCCATAATTACGGTGCCGAAGGTATACCAGTATAGTCCCCGTAGTGTAGACATACCCTAACGCTCACCCTTGGTGCTTAGATTGTAGGACAGGTATGGAAATAATTTCTCTGTTAGGGACACAGTTTGAATGCTAAGCAAGGTTCATTTTGAGCATGTTTATGGTTTGAGTCTAACTACCATCTCGTCCCTCTCTCTATTCCTGAATTATATAACTCTGCTGGTGACACTCATGCTATCATTGGCTGGGGGGAAATCATGAAATCACTATCTCAGTTGTGCCATCTATGAAAATAGAAGTAATTGGGAGGACTAATTAATTAATATTTGTTTGTGAGATGATTATGAAGTGTTTTTTTTATTTGCAATTTACTATTACAATGACTGTGCTCTGGTGTACAAGAGATATATCTGTGACTGGTATTAAAGTGAACATTCGCCAAGGCACGACACACTTACAGCACTGTACAAAGGGAACTTGTGGAGTTTCAGGTACCGCTGTGGCCAATTATGACCTTTTAGTGCTGACTACTGTAGGTTAGTACCATGAATTGTAGCCCTGGTTGTATCTCAGAGAAGGAGGAAGAGAAGGTAAGACAACCTAATTTCTGTTAAAGATTGTGACGTATAGTTTTCCCTTAGGCAATGAGTTTTTCCATTTCATGTTCTCTATTGTTTCTGTTCAATTAATAACATGGATTTGATTAAAATACTGAAAAAATGCTGGAATATAGTTTCACATTTAATCTTTTCAGTACGTGTTCAGTGATTGTGATTCACAGCCTAGAGCTTTCAGGAACATTTGATGTATTCATATGTTCAGTAACGTGACAGTGAGAGAGTGAGCCTTGGTTTCTACTTTTAAATTTTGCTCTTCCATAAAACATCAAACAACAAATTGAAGTGTTTACAGGACAATCTGCTTGCTAATTCTCTCGCTGAGTTATTGTACTTTTAAAAGATGGCACAATTGGTGTGTAACTAACAAGTACATTTATTTATTAGTTTTGTAAGAGTTTGGGTTAAACAGTGGGAGGGGAAGATAGAAAGGAGGCAGTAAACAAATATAGCATGATGGGCTTGAGAGTCCAAATTTAGACACATTTTTATACTAATTAGAATTAGTTTGATTTTGTCTGTGAAAGCTAGCAGCCATTTGAGTTACTAAATGTATTGATGTATACAGTTAATCAGAATTGCTTTAAATAGCTGAGTTAAATACACTGTCAGTATCTAGGAGCCTTTGGTTTCATTAAAGTGCTATGCACTGGTTATGCTGGATTTTTTATTTAACACTTCTCCCTCCCCCACCATCAAATGTATTTGGTTCTCTCTTGATTGTGCCTGTGCACATTTATCTCCAAAAAGGCAGAGTCCACAGAAGTACCATATAAGTGTTTCTTGATCAAAAGCGGGAATAATGTCTGTCTGACACTTAGCCCTGGTAGGATAATAGCACAGTTGGGTGTCTACACCAAAGGGAAAATTTAATCTAAGCTATGCAATTTGAGTTACGTGACTAGCGTAACTCAAGTCAACATAGCTTAGATCTACTTACCACGAGTTCCACGCTACATGACGTTGATGGGAGACGCTCTCCCGTTGACTCCCCTTACTCTTCTCGATCAGGTGGAGTACAGGAGTCGACAGGAGAGCGATTGGCAGTCAATCTAGTGGGTCTTGCATTGATCACTGCAGCGTCAATTCTCCGGTAAGTGTAGATGAGCCCTTAGTTAACTGTATGTGTAAGATGTATACTGCACTGTATTTGAGAGCAACCCTAAATTTCATGCAGAATTACATTTTACCTTTTTTCTAAAAGGTTGCCAGTCCTTTTTGAAGCCACACCCCTGCCAGTTATTAGTTGTTTTCACCCAGACCTGCTTTTTGGCACTCTCTCTCTCTCTCTCTCTCTCTCTCTCTCTCTCTTCCTGGATGCTATGAGGTCAGTGGGTGGGGGGCACTATCCCCATCCTAGTTGGTAGTTGGAGTCAGAAGCTGTTCCCACCATCGTCCCCCCGCCATGTCCCTCACACAACCATTAGAACATTTTTCAGCCACACTTCGTCTTCCCCACGAGTCTACTTGGCCTCTAGATCATTCCTCACACCCATCTCCATGATTGTTGGGGAGGCAGAGGAATCTTTGATGGGTCCAAAATCTTCCCCCCACTAATATGTCTGGTGCTGTACCAATGTTGATAATCAGGGGATCAAGCCAGGAGGCTAATTATTGGTCCTTGAGTTCTAAACCAGGCAAGGGGGAACTCTAGCTATAATTAAGTACCCAAACAACCAGTGGATCCCATGATACATCTAGGAGCTCTAAAACACACAGTGCATGCAAAAAATACACAGAACATTGTACAATGTGAACTCTTGGAGCCAAATCACCAAATCTTGGAGCCAGGTGAAAACCCATTGAAGCCAATTAAATTATCCCAGAGATGCATCTGGCTCCTGAGTTATGGAGTTAATGATGACAAATATGTTTCAGAAAAGACACATTTTTCTCTGGTGTTCTGTTCTTTTTGTCTTATTGTGCATCTGCCTACTCTCCCACTCCCCTCCTACAAACCATTTGTGGCAGAGTTGCGGTATGTGCTGTTGTCCTTGTGCAGCAGCCTCACTGTGCATGCCTCCTATGAAGAAATATTTTTAGGAAAATCACACTATGTAGGAGGTAACCAAAGTTTTATTGAAAAGGATCTGTAATATCTAATCTTTTGATTGATGTCTGCAGAGGGGTTTCTTCTTTTAAGATCTATGAAATGCTGCATACAGAAGGCACTGACTGATCATTTTCTGCTATAGTTAGGGAACTCTCCCTACACTAAAACAAAATGTTTCCTCCCTTTAACAGAGCCAGGTCGTGTACTTTGTGTTTCTTCCTTCAAAATTGAATACCACCATTCCTTGGTTGCAGTCACGATACTCTGTTGAAGGACAAGTTTTTGGCATGAGACAAATACAAACTCTGACCTCTGCTTGAATTAGGAGGACTGTTTTTGTGGGGCGTGTAAATAATTTAAGTAGCAGTGAACTCACAGGGCTAGTCTTAAGCCCTGCTTGCTCAAAGGTCAGCTGGGGAATGTGTGCTATCCTCTTGTGTCTCACCTGACATCAAAAATTCTAAACATTAGAGCAGGAAAAGACCTAAATCCTCTACCCAGGGTGCTGAAACCTTTTGGAGTGTGCACCACATTCTCTTGCATAGATTGGATCACAGCCCATCTCCCTCCCATTCACAACCTCTTGACAGCCTGTTACTGTAATATCAGGTAGTAATCAGTGCCATATGCTCTAAAAATACATAGGAAGAGAGTCCGTGCCCTGAAGAGTTTACAATCTAAAATGTCAAAAATAAGCAAAGGATGGGGGTAGGAAAGCCACAACATACGTATTTGAGGGGTTTATTATTTATTATTTTTAATTTAACCCTCACTGCTTTTTCTCTACCTAATTGTTTTTTATCTATGTAATCTTTGCCTTTACTATCTTTGTTCATTTATTGACAACCTCACCTTTTATTAAGATGTCTAGACAGGAAAATTGACCCTTATTTATCCCCCCCCCCAAAAAAAACAACAACAAAAAACAAAAAACCAACCAACAAAAAAAACAACCTTTAGTTAACTACTGTGAGGAAGGTTAAGGAGCTATCTCCAGTGCTCATTTGCAAAAGGCCAGTGCTGAGAGTTGTTCCTGGTGAACTGCAGGTTGTCAGCAGTCTTGTTCTGCAAAGTGTGATCCATCTGCTCTCTGCTGCCTCTGCCTTCCCTTGTTGCAGGCCATCCCTGAATGTGGAAACGCTTGTTCAGCGTTGTCTGGAGTCTCAGGGTATGTCTACACTACGAAATTAGGTCAATTTTATATAAGTTGATTTTTTAGAATTTGATTTTATACAGTCTATTGAGTATGTCCACACTAAGCACATTAAGTTGGTGGAGTGTGTCCTCACTACCGCGGCTAGCATCGTCTTACAGAGTGGTGCACTGTGGGTAGCTATCCCACAGTTCCCGCAGTCTCTGCCGCCCATTGGAATTCTGGGTTGAGCTACCAATGCCTGATGGGGCAAAAACTTTGTAGCAGGTGGTTTTGGGTACATGTCGTCAGGCCCCCCTTCCTCCCTCCTTCCATGAAAGCAATGGCAGACAATTGTTTTGAGCCTTTTTTTCCGGCATCCCATCCACCGGACCCGCTCAGCCTGCTGCCTGCCTGGATGATCGGAACCCCAGGTAGACAGCGGGAGGAGCCCCAGACCAGCAGCGGGAGCTCCGTCCTTCGGCTCCTGCCAGCCGGGGTCCTGCTCAGTCCTGCTCAGCTGGCAGACCTCGGTGAGGTCGATCAGAGGTGCCTGGACAGACATGTCTATCGTCCTCTTAGAGCACCGAATGGGAGTGACCCCAGGTCATTCTCTTCTTTAGGTTTTGTCTCATGGAGATTCAGTCCTGCCTGGAATATCATGCGAGCTGGAGGCTTCTGCCTCAGGCTGCTCTCTCAGCCGGCAGCACCGTGCGGTCGCACCTACCTCAGCCTGCCCCTTGCTCCCATGGCTCGTGAAGCCTGGACAGTAGTAAGGAGCAGTTCAACTTGTGGAATGACAAATCCAGAATGAAGGATTGCACTCTATGGGCCACGTTAAGATTATTTCAGAGTCCTAGATAGCATTTAGTCCCTATAAAAGGCTTCATGAAAATTTTCCCCTGCCCCTAAGAAAAATGTTAATTGATGAGAGCAGCTGAAAGGGTAAGGAACCTGGAACTATAACTTAGAAAGAGCTTCCATATTATTTAACTCATAATTGATATAATTCAAAGTAAAATTTCACAGCGCGGTCTGCTCGAAGACTAAAAATGCAGGAGGGGAGTCAGAAAAAGGAACAGTGACCTGTTTCCACCCAGTTTCGAACTGGGGAATGTTTCGTGTGTTAGGGGAACGTGATCACCACTACCCTAAGGGGCTTTTGCATGTTAGGTGAACGTGATAACCACTAGACTACGGAGCTTCTCTTTTTTTGCTACAGACTTTGCCAAATGCTCAGGAATGTTTTCCCTAGCTACAGAAGCTACCTAATGCAATGTCTATATCTATGGCCTTCCTGCTCACAAAGCGGTCATGCCCACGCCCAAGGCTGGCACAGCGCGGAGTGCATGTGAGACAGCGACCTGGCTTGGGCAGGATTACTAGCGAGGCATGATACTTTTGCCATTAAGCAAACACAGCAATTCTTTCCTGGCCTCTGCCACTGACTGCCTCCATGCATTACTCTGTGCCCTATCAGCATGGACGAACTGCATGAGCTCGGAAAACATGTCATCGCAAGTGCAGTTTTTTTCACCTTCTAATCTGCGATAACCTCAGGGACGGAGATGATAGGGGGACTGTAGAAACATTCTGCGGGGACAGCATGGTCACCTGTGCTGCTGAGTTCGCCACGTTGGCCAAACAGGAAATGAAATTCAAAAGTTCCCGGGGTTTCTCCTGTGTACCTGGCTAGTGCATCTGAGTTCAGAGTGCTGTCCAGAGCGGTCACAATGAAGTACTCTGGGATAGCTCCTGGAGGCCAATACTGTCAAATTGCATCCACATTACCCCAAATTTGACCCGGCAATGTCGATTTCAGTGCTAATCCCCTCGTTGGGGAGGAGTACAGAAATTGATTTTAAGAGCCCTTTAAGTCGACAAAAAAGGCTTCGTTGTGTGGACAGGTGCAGGGTTAAATCGATCTAATGCAGCTAAATTCAACCTAAACTCATAGTGTAGACCAGGGCTCAGAATCTTGAGGGTGGGGGTAGTTAAGGGAACCTGCTTAGGATGTGTCTCTGCCCTCACTGCTTCCTATCACTCTCCAGCCACCTTCCCAGTATAGCAGTTTCCTTTCTATAGGCCATTTCTAAAAAGGTGGAGATAGGGCTTCATCCATTTCCCTTCAGAGATTATTTCCACAGTCTTATAGACCTCCCTTTTCTTGATCAATTAGTGTCCGTTTTTCTAGGTTTCCTGCAAACAGGCAAGAGAGGGTTATCACCAGAATGAAAGCATATTAAAGGTTTTCTGGGGGAAAAAGTCTGGTGACTGGATTGATTAGTATTTATACAATCCACAGCACCTTTCATCCAAAGGAACCCAAGGTACTTTGCAAACTTTAACCTCTAAACACGCCCATCGAGCAATATCACTTGGTATGCCCAGAGCTTAAACCATATGCCAAGATTTTCAAAAGTGGCTAGTGATTTGAGGTGCCTCTGTTTTCAAGTTTCCCATTCAAGACACCTTGGGAAGGCCTGATTTTCAGAGGATGGGTGGTCAACACTTTCTGAAAGCCAACCCTCTTTTAGGTGCTGTCAGTTGAGCACCCAGCGATTAAAGCAGACAAAATCACTAGTTGGTGTTACCAGTCTTGGCCAGGATGTGTCCTGACTGGTTTCTGTATGCTTCCTCATTGATGCTTTCTCCTGATGTCTTGTTTTACCCATTCCCCTTGAATGCCACTTAATTTACAATGTTTATTATGTTTGATGGGTTGATGGCTTCAAATTTATTATTCCAATTGCTCAAATTGTGGTAAGGGGATTTCTCTGTCCTTGCAACAGGAAAGACGAGTTCTGGAAAACCAACAGCTCCTGTCTTGCTTTATAAGTAAGGCTGTGATTTAGTCACGGAGATCACAGCAGTCACGGATTCTGTGACTTCTAGGGCTTCAGGAGGAGGAGGCAGGACTGTGGGCCCTGACCTGCAACTGGAACCAGGACCTGGCAGCCCCGCGGCTCGCGCCGGGCCCTGTAGGTGGGGGCCGCGCACACCCCAGCCCCGCGTCTTGCGCCGGGCCCTGCAGGCAGGGCTGCGTACCCCAGCCCCGTGGCTCGTGCCGGGCCCTGCAGGCGAGGCCACGCACACCCCAGCCCCGCGGCTTCTGCTGGGGCCTACACCCGGTGCCGCACGCCCCAGCCCTGCAGCATGCAAGGCTTGGCAGGGGCTGCAGCCAGGACTGCGCGCCTCAGCCCCACAGTGTCCCAGGCTTGGCGGGAGCTGCAGCCAGGGCTGCATGTCCCAGCCTCGCGGCTTTTACCAGGGGCTGCAGCTGGGGCTGTGTGCCCCTGCCCAACAGCTGCACCGGAGGCCATGTGATCCCCGTGGCTGCACCCCCCCCATTCTGGCCACTGGAGCTGGGGCTGAGCTCAGCTTGACAGTCCCCACCCTCATGGGACTACATTCCTCTCCCCTACCTAGCCCTGCCCTTCCCCCCTCCGGGTTATTTTTAGTAAAGAACCGGACAGGTCACAGGCTCCGTGAATTTTTGTTTATTGCTCATGACCTGTTCATGACTTTTACTAAAAATAACTGTGATAGACTCTTAGCCTTATTTATAAGCAATGCACTATTGGTGATATCTGTGGTTCATAAATGTCAAAAAGGAAGTCTAGACTCTTTGCAACCTATTCTCTCCTTTATTTTGCCTCGTTAACTGCCTCGATGTTTCTCACGCTGGTGGTGGCTGACATTGCTACCTCTTATGTTCCAGTTGTGAAGCTACACAAAGCACTTCCTGTGAGCCAGTGTTATGGACAAGGAACCCAGTGGGAAGAACCCAGGAGGGAGTCAGAACATAAGGACGGGTGGGCCTTGGTTACATTGCATTGTCATTAAACACATGTTTATTTTGCACTTTTTGTCTGGGCTTTAAAGTAGAAACTGGGAATTCACTATAGAAGAGGGAAGCTGAAGAACCTAGGTTTTGCATCATGGTGATGGAATGTATTTTTTGACTTTGGGTTATTTTGGAAACATTTATGTTAATAAATTAGCTCACAGTAAGGACATAACTGAACTGAAGCACAAAGATGGAGTTTGAGGAACCTAATGATGGGGAAACAGGATGGGATGCTTGTGGGGTCACCTTGAGCCATGAGAAGGTGCTCCAGGAAGGCCTGCTCTGTTACACTGACAGAGAGAGGGATTAGCCACATGTAAGTTCCCGCCGCCTGCAGGCAACTCTTCTGGGCACAAGGATAAGGAGATGCAGTGGGGCCAAGCTGCAGCCACACTGAATTGTGTGTGGTTTCAGGGATCGTACACGTGCTTGTAAGAGCTCTGCTTTAATCTCAGTCCAGTTCCAACTGGCTGTACCTAGCAATAAGAGCATCACAGCACCCTGCCCAGACTCTTCCTCCAGGAAGTTCAGCTTTTTTTAAAGGCACAACCTCCAATTCCAGAAAGGGAAGTTTTACAGCAGCTGCAGCCTACCTTTATCCCCTGGCTGCCCAGGCACAGCCTGAAGTTTGAAGAGTTGGTATTGTGAGAGACCATGGATCCTCATTTCCTTCCCAACCTCCTACAATAGACAGGGGAGAGCCACTCCCTCATCCATCCACCTGCACAACAGTTAGGAGAAACTGCCAGCAGTTAGGGGAGACCTGTCTATCTCAAGAGCCAAAGGATATCCCAAGACACTCCACATAGCCAGAAGGCACTCGATCACTCTGCTGCCCACACTGTTTCCAGCAGAGGATGAAAGATTACCTACCATCACCGTTGCTGTGAGAAACAGCTGGAGTTTCCCTGCAGGACCTCCATAAGAGAGGGAAACGTGGTGCTCTGAGAGCAGTGCATGAATATTTTATTGGGAGGAGGTGTCAGAACGTTTTCCCTCCCCACCCTCCGAGAAATGTCAGGTGTCAGTGGACCTTAGATACTCTTGTGGGGAACAACTTGCAGAAATATTGACAGCACACTGCTGATTTTATGGATGGAAACCCAAACCTTTGCATCTTATGGGCCAAATACTTAGTTGGCTTCAGCTCTGCATCTAATTTGTATTCATAAGTTTTGGATGCAGTGATCGTATTTGCATACACACATAGCATATTTAGGCATCCAGCTATTTGACAGGCACACACCAATTGATGCCTGTTTTATATATCCATGCATGATAATTATATATGGAAAATATAAAACAACTTTTTGAAAATTTGACCCTTAATATTTGTGGGATCATCAAAGTTAAATGTGGCATCTTAGTTCTGTGGTAATACTACATAATAATAATAATACACGGTAATAATAGTCAACAAACACAATTGAGTTAGAGGGATATAAACCTAGTGCGAGATAAGGATTAGGCCCAAGATTTGAGCCACTGTCATATGTAACAGATCACAAGACATCTGTTAATGTTTTGGTCATGCCGTTTTATCATTAACTCATAGTGTCTAGTTTTAGTAGTTGTTGGGCCAATTTCACCCACTCAAGTTAAAGGAGATAGACCAGGGATTGATTTGGGCCATCTTGTAAAGAATATTTGGTGGATTGTTTTCCTTTTCCGTCTTTAATTTGGTGAGTTTTAGTGCTGATGTGAGTGAGTTGCAATGTCCCTTGCATAGCTGGCACGGTCTGAGCAGATGCTATGCAAAGATCTTTACTGCACCTCAATACAGCATCCCTGCTCTTCCAACCCAGCCCTGGCGCTACCAGTTCTGTGGTGGGTTTGGAATGTGGTCAGATGTCCACAAGAGGTTGGCTGCTCTTTTTAACTACACATGTCTGGAAGTTTTAGCATCTCCTGTTTCAATAAATGAGTGCTTAACGTATTTGCAGCAGCAAACTACACACCGGAAGATGGGACTGGTATTGTGAGATGGTGCTTTAGCTTGGTGATAAGCAGCCAGGGGATGACAGCCCCATCTGTCCCTGATGTTAAAGCTATACATTACTGTCTGTGATGTTTGGGGAGGGGATGATTATTTTTGTAATTAACAGGATGTTCTTTCTATCTGTTTCTTCTTGTCTCTCTCTTTTAGTCCACAACAGTAATCATCCCTGTTTATTCCCAACATAGTGCTTTGTAAGTCATCTTAGCAAATGGCTGAAAATAGCCTCTGGCAGTGAATAATAATGACCAATATACTCCCTATTATTATTATTATTATTATTTTTCCTCTGTAGAGTTCAGCTGGCTAGGGCAGGCTGAGCTGTGTGCTCTCCTTGCTAACGTCCCCCTCAGAGCAGCGTTTGGTATGCTGCTTAATGCTGCTCTCCTAATGCAGTCTCACGTGGATCCATAAACGACACAATGAGGACTTGAATATTCCCAGCCTTTTTCAGGCTCAGTCACCCGTGCTTTAGTACAGAAGTCGCTACCTGCAGGGGAGCAGGCTGCAGCTGGTCTCCTCTGAACCCAGCAGCTTTTGCTTCTGTTTTTATTTTAATTTCAATTTAAAGCAAGGGAAGAAGAAAAGGAAGAGAAGGGGGGAAAGACATATCAT
Organism: Mauremys reevesii; assembly: GCF_016161935.1. Classification (NCBI taxonomy): domain Eukaryota; kingdom Metazoa; phylum Chordata; order Testudines; family Geoemydidae; genus Mauremys; species Mauremys reevesii. The sequence goes on along the minus strand of NC_052627.1, from coordinate 28,031,107 downwards.
GTGCTCTAGCACAGGCAGTCGCAGCAGCAGCAGCAGCAAGAGCAGCAAGTCATTAAGTCAGACTGCACCATTTTATTCTCACCCTGCATAGAGGTGATGCTGGAAACTGGAAGGAGCTGTCCACCCTTTTCTCCACTTGATGGTTACACAGAGGTGGCTTCTTCCTGGCTCTAGTCTGGAGGAGTCCCAAAACACCTTCCTAATTTGGTGATGTGTGTCTAAAGGATGGATTTTTTTCAGCTGATCTGAAGCTTGTCTTCACTGACGACCACAGCAAATGTGAAGTGGTTTCAGGCTGGTATTAGGAGATCACCTGACTGCTATCTACATGTGTGTAGATGTGTGTGTGGCTTTGATTTAGAACATGTTTATGTTATGCTGACTTATGAGTGCTGCAGAGGCTGGAGCAGAGCTGTGACCTATCACAGGATGCTGAAGGAGGACGAGTGGATTATACTGTGAAGTTTTGGCTCACCGGCAGGGTCACTGCGAAACCCACCCCCCCACCCCCACACATTGTCTGGATATCCGTCTGGTGGATATTGATGCCTTGGAGCTGGTGTTTCCCTTTCCAAAATGGCTCATGCTGCTGCGTCTATTAAAAAAGTTCGGGAGGCCGAACTCGATGAGAGGGAGAGAAATCTCGAGAAGGAGAGGAAAAAGCAGCGGAAAATCCCTAGGGAGCGGGTAGATCGGAAACGCAAGGTATGAGGAATAATTCCCACCCACACCCTTCCCTCTCTATGCAGGGCATGGACACAGGTGTCCGCAGCAGCACTTGTAATACTCTCTCCTTCGCCTTTCTCGGTATCCTATTCCCCATTTGCCTCCTTCCCCATTATTTCTGCACTCAGACTGCACCTAGGCTAGCTGCAATGAGATGAAAGTGCTACCAGACATGGCAGCCTATAGCCACATGGATACATGCAAGTAAAGATGGCCAGGGGCGCAAATATTGCCTTCCTTCCTCAATCCCCCAAAGACCTGGAGCTCTGTTTCATCAGTCAGGGACCAGGTGTTTCATGACTCCAGCTGATCTGAAGCAGTTGTCAGGAAGGGGGCGGGTGTTGATTTTGTGCTTTGCAGTATTAAGGTGCATTTTGTGCTTGGTGATATCCCTTCCCCCCTTTTCCTTCCTATTTTCAATCCACGCCTCTTGAATTATTAGCATACAGCCTTTCCATCAAAGCTGGATGCTACATACAGACTCTGTTCCAGTGCTGGATCTATAGGCTGGGTTGTTATTCAGTCAGGTATCAGTAACTAATACTGTGTTTCAAGCTGTAATTCAGTACATTTACGCTGTATACCACAGGTGTATTTTTTTAGCTTTGGTTTAAAACACAAGTCTGCAGTCTGTCATTTTCTCTTCTGCTGCTAATGAACATTCTTGAGTCTCTGTGGGAAATAGCTTTGGCTACTTTTATTTCTGATTTTGGAAGGTTTCTATCAATTCCTAATTAGATACTGCTATTCTTAAAAACGGTATTAGAAATGAGGAGCTAGTCTTAATTGATTGCATCCCCCCCTCCGGCCCCCCCAACTAGCAACCCAGAATAAAAGATACAGGTTCATGATTTATTTGCCAGATCATTTTATAGTTTCCAACAAAGATGCAATATTTTACCAGTGTGAGGAAAAAATAGCAAGAATTGAGATTTATGTACCTTAACGAGCTGTTGTTAAAGATGCCTTTAGGACTAAATTGCACTGAGGATGCACCTGCTGTCAGTCCTTTCTTGACCATTATTCTTTTCCTGCCATATCAGAAATCTCTAGCTTATTGTTGTGTGCATTTTAACACATTTCTGACATTACCTTTTGATCCATTCCTAAATAAATTGCTTACTGCATAGTACCCAAGATGGATAATTTTCTCCCTTTCTTTTTGTATTGCATTTCATGTATATTCTCCTGAGACCCACCGGTTTGTCAGTAAAAGGCAAAAAAATAGGATCTTGCAGTACTGCATTTTGATTTACAGCTCCTTTTAGCAACCCTTTGGAGTTCGAAACCCATCTATTCCAGTGGCCTACCTGAGAACTTCAGAATTCATCTTATTTCCATATCATTAAGTAGTGGGATGATTTTTTTCTGATTGCCTGCATTAAAATAAATAAATAAAATTAGTAGGCTGCTTGATACCTTATGGGAACACTGATATGTTCTGTCTAGATTTTAAAAGGCTTTGTTTAAAGAGTTCATTAAGTTACATTAGAATTATTTTTATCAGAGCAGGAATGTCATTTCTAATATATGTAGTGTTTGGATGCCTAGAACAGAGCTGCTTGGGGCAGACTGTGATTACTTTACTAATCCCCTAAATGGGACATTCAGCATAAGGTATTTTTTATGATTACATTTTTGATTGTGGAAATTGCCGAAAAATAGCATTCTTTCTCTGCTGGGTGTGTGCGTGTGTGTTTGTCCTTGTTGGAGGGCCTTCACACGTATACCCATTGCTCACACGCACTCACGCACGTACATGGCCAGAACATCGGTCATTTTCACTGATTTGCCTTTCAAAAAGCTTTCCCTGGTCTGTACATTTGTTTGTTTCAGACATGGTTACTATGACCTTAATTAAAGCTGGACAGAATTAAAGCTGACCTTCCTGGCATATCCTTTCCCAGAGTGCTGCATAACCCTGATTGGAACCAGGCAGGCGCAGGCTGTCCGTGTGTTTGTAACACGGTAATAGAGTTGGTTGATCAGATTTTCATTTCTCAGAAGCAGCAGTAGGTCATTGCTTGGGAAATACCAAGCTGCTGTTTGCTTTTGTTCCTTGTTAATATTCATCCACTGACCTCACTTCTGTCTCCCTTTTACTGCAGCTGCACACTCGCTGTTACATAAATAGCTCCATTTGAAACTTGTGTTCAAATGGAGTGGGTGTGGCTTAGATTAACAAATATCTTTTTCTTTTTGTGTGAGATACATAATGGCAGAAGCATGATGTGCTATGCTGTGTGTATATGATGTATGGTATATAATAGATATGTATGCATTTAAATTGACGAAGGAATACAAATCCCTCTACTGCAAAGTGATGAGCATGTCCTGCCATGTGATGAGCCCCCTCAGTTCCCTTCACTGGGAGATGAAAGCCATCAGCATATTGCAGGTCAGGCCAATAATGGCTACAAATAAACGAGTGGTGCTTGATTACTCTCTAGCATCTGGTGCTCTAGTAAGGCGGGGGATACTGTTCTAGCTTCACTATCTATTTAAATTCCATTTTGTCGGGTTGGCTGGATTTTGAGTACAACGGGGGTCCATTTTATTTGTGGAATCAGTAGTGGGAGGGAGAATATGATGATAATGAGGTGTTGGAAACTCTGTCTCAAATATCTCCTTTAAAGATCTGTTGTATACTGTGTATGTGGGCAGCACCCTATTGGCCCAAAAGGGAATTTCTCTTACTTTCTCACTGGCTCTGAAGCTTCCTAATTTTGCCAGAGGAGCAGGATAAGGTTGACTAATTTAGCCCTCCCCTGCTACCAGGACATGGGTTCTTTACTACTTTACTGTACTTCCCATATCTTCCAGGATACTGCAAGGTATGTGGTGTTTGCTGCTTTACTCCGTCCATAGCCTTTTTATTTTTGGTGGGGGTGGGGAGGAAGGGAGGTGTGTTGCATCCTGCTCCTCCTCTTCTCATGAATAGTGGTTGTGCCTGCTACTGCTTATAAGTTTCCCTAGTAGCAGCTGTGTAAAATAGCAATCTTCTCAGTTTCACCAGTGTTTACAGGGTTATGAATAGCAGCAGTGAAACCAACCAGAATCATCTTAACTTCACTGTTGCTGTAGCTTGACATAGATGTGAACAATAGCAGAGGCTCTGGAATTATCTGCCCGCAGTCTAAAAAAACCATCTCCATGAGAGGCGTAGCTCCGAGCGCTGGGAGCACAGCTCCCGGTGCTGTAAAGCACCAGTGTAGACAGTGCACAGCGCTGAAACTTGCTGTGCTCAGGGGGGTGTTTTTTCAGACCTCTGAGCGAGAAAGTTGCAGCGCTGTAAAGTGCAATGTAGACAAGCCTTTATTTGAAATGTTTACAGTATTGTGCCTTTCATCCAAAGTTCTCAAAGAATTTGCAATCATTAAGGCTGTGTCTACACTGCTCTACCATTTGGACTATAGGGGTGTGAATAGCAGTGTGCACCAAATTCCTATACTGCATCTCCACTGTCTGGGCACTGCGGGCGTGAACTAAAAGGTTCCCAGTTTGCATTAATGTTGTTCTGTTTGAAAAGGATTACAGTCATGTGAACTAGGAACCTTTTAGTTTGCACCCGCAGTGTCCATCCTAGGGAGTTACAGTGCAGCACTTTGTACTAACTGCTGCTCACACTCCTATAGTTTAAATTGCACAGCAGTATGTGTAGACAAGCCCGAAGCCTCACAGTGCTTTTGCAAGATAGGTGAATCTGATCCCCATTTTATAGAAGGCAATCTGTCCCTGGCATTAACCGCTACACAATACTAAGCCATCTGGCTCGTTCACATTCTCCTGCCCATTTATAATACATTTGAAGGCATTCAGAACCTCCTGCTTTCTCACATTCCGAGCAGTTCTATTTTTCCATAGGTGTTGTCTGAAGTAGCTTTCCTTATGCCAAACTGTTGGAGGGGGAAATGAAACAGAAGTATCTCAATGGTCCTGTCTGCTACCACCTTCAATACCCTAAGGGATGTAAAAACTCGCATTCCACTGCTGCTAGCCAATACACACAGAAGGACAAAGACAGCCGTAGAATCAAAGTTCTGCTGCTGTCAGCTAACTTCAGAAGATGTGTGCGTGCAGCAGAATTTAGCACCAGGTAGGTAGTCATAGTCTCCTGAATATTTGTTGAAGACAGTGGCCTTGAATTTCCTAGCATTCGCTGCTTTCCCTCAATATCAAGGAGTAAAGAACATGCTTTCCCATCATTAAACTCCTGGCATGGTGCGGTTTTCGAAACTGTAGAGAGAAATCATGTTTCATGAAAAGAATGTGACCGGAGGTTTTGGAAGGTAATGCACTTATCGAACGCTATGCTTAGAAAATCATGGTGGTTCTTCGAGAGATGGTCCCTATTGAATTCTACTGAGGGTTATGCGCACGCTCCTGGAGCCAGAGCTTTTCAAAGTAGTAGTGTCTGTTGGTCCTTGCATGTGCTTTTGCCTTTGTGGTTTCGCCTGAGACGATAAAGGGTGGGGCGGACTGACCATGTCTTCAGTTATTTCTCACTGCTCCATGGTCTGAGTCAGAACTGCTGGTTGTTTTCATCCGAGGTGACACACTTTCCAAACTTCCCAAACAAACTTTTTATTTTTGTACGTAATTGGGATTTTACTGATTTTGTAGTTTTAGTGTTCGTAATAATTTGTATAGGGTTAAAGATTTTGCAACGCCACTTCGGTGGTTTTTCGCCAATCTACTATCCCCTCCCCCCGCACCTGTGTCTGGGTCTGGTTTATGCCAAAGATGCTGGGATCCAAAGTCTGCCCTGCCTGCCCTTAATATTATTTTGAGGTTTAGGAACTCGCTGGGCCAGGAAAATGGTAACTTGTCATGTGGTGTGTAGGCTTCATCCTGGGAATGGTCAGGAAATAGTTCAGTCTCTCTGGAAAGGGCCTGCATTGCCTGCTTTTACTGTAAGGGTGTGCATGACAGTGGGATAGTGCTCAATTAATGAATTCCCCAGCATTCTCGGAAAGGGAAGAGAGATTCATAATGAGATGGCAGCCTGGGGGAGAAATATACTTCAGGGAGAGATCTGGGGGTAGGGCTTTCCTCCTCGTTCCTCAGGGTCTTGGCTCAGGTAAGAAAGATGTTTATTGCCTTTCACGCAGTGCGGTAAGCTGCCTCGTTGTTTAGGACTTGTGTTTAGCTCTGAAAAGGGAAGTGACTTTTCATCATTTTCAGCAAAATACAGTTCCCACATGTCTGAACCTTTCTCCAGCCCCAGGGTCCTCGTTGGACTAACCCTGTTTGGGCTGGTCTGTTGTGGCATTTACTATGTGTTTTTGTCCTCCAGATCAGTGACTGTATCTTCTGTGTGTCAGTGTTCAGTTGATGACCACAAGAAACTTCCTTTCTATTCCATAGGATTCCAAGGGGTTCATCTGCTTTTTTGTCAGCAGGAAAAAGCTTTTGGTGTTTAATACTTGGTCAAAAAAATAGTAATATCTTTTTTAGATGGCACCATGCCTTAAGGCCTTTGAGCTCATAACTATTTATTATATACTACTTGTTATTGACTTAGTATCTGCAATGTATATGGCATATTATTGCCATATTGGAGGGCATCAAAATTAGGCAGACCAAACATAAACAGCTAAGTTTCAGGTAAGAGAAAGGGAGGAGACAGTGTCAGACAGGAAATCTAAGTTGAAGAACTAAGTGAAAAACATCAGCATCATCCTGAAAAAAGTATCAGGGGGTAGCCGTGTTAGTCTGGATCTGTAAAAGAAGCAAAGAATCCTGTGGCACCTTATAGACTAACAGATGTTTTGCAGCATGAGCTTTCGTGGGTGAATACTGCTCATGCTGCAAAACGTCTGTTAGTCTATAATGTGCCACAGGATTCTTTGCTGTATCCTGAAAAAAGGAAACAAGGCCCAATACACTATAGAAATGGCATAAAACCAGGTCAGGAGAATGAGATTTACCTTTTCTGTACCACCCAAACTATATAAAATAAAATAATAAAAAAAAAACAATAAAGTATTGGGCTTTGTCTGAGAGGATGCTGTGTGTATATAATAGACAATTAAGGAACACACAGTGACTATCTGTGTTTAAATGTACAATAAAGTCAAGTAGTATTATTGCTTTATACTAGTTTTTTCCATGAGAATTTCATGTTGTCTTTAACAGTTAAACTAGGAACAATACACACAACATCAAGAAATAATAAAAGCCAAGGAATGTAGTTAAGGCTGACGATTACTAATTCCCTTGACTATGAAGGAAAAGGAAGGAATTTCCACTTCCATTTGGAATTTCCTGGCCTTTTTATTAGCTTTTTATTGGTTTATAGTCCAACCATAACAATATTTATATGCAGTTTTAAATTTTAATTTCCTTGGCTATTTTTAAAGATAAGTTTCATTCTATTGTGACAGAAACAAATATATGTAGACAGATTTTTCAAGGTACATATCTATCCAACTGAACTACTGGTCTCTTGGCTAAATATGTATTTATGTATCTTTTAAAATGAAATTACTACATATTCAGCCTCCTTCAGAAAGTTTTGTGGCAGTGTGAAAGTTTGCAATAGACTGGACACTCTATTCACTAATGATATCAGGGCCCTGCTATTGAACCCAGTCCTGCCAGGTTCTTAGGCGAAAACCTTAGCCGCTATGCCAGGGCAATGCACTGAACTGGAGCTCCTGACCAACAGCCTTAGAGCTAAAAGTCTACATGCCCACAGCAGCCACATCCCAGCCCCTGATTGGAGGGACTGTCACTGTCATTGGTACCTGAACTATATAAAGACCCCAGCAGGAAGAGGAAGCTGTCTGAGCAACAGGCCAGTACTGCTGGTTGCTCCTCAGATGGCTATGCCTTCCTTTTGGGGCTACTTATGACCCTCCCTTGTTGCATTGCTGCCTCGTCTGACCCTGCCTTGCACCTCATCTGACCTTGCCTCCCCAGCTCACTGACCCATCCTATTGGATTGGATATTTTGGCTATTGAAACCTTGGTAGAACTCTGACCCCTGCCCTGGACTGCCTTGATATGGACAGAACTGCCTGCTACCCGCGCACATGAGAGTACTGCTCTAGATTGTCCCCGAGCCTGCCTCGGTCACCAGTTATTACAAATGTCTAGATTGTACCTTTGCCTTACTTCCAGAAATGGTTCTAGAGCCAGGCGAGCAGAGTGATAGCCCTGGGCATAAACTTCCAAGGGGTGGTGAACAGCTGCGCAGCTCAGCTTTTCCCCCTCTCTCCATTCTTGATTGGCTGTCCTTTTCGGGGGTGTGTGTTCTCTGCTAGCATGCTTATTTGGCTGAGTATGAGAGCGAGGCCTCACACCACATCTTTTCTTGGCTGAGTAAGACATACTTAGACTTTGGGGCCAGGTAAGGTGTGGAGTACAACCTCTGATCTCTGATACTTTGTTCAATAATGGGTGGTGGGGAAGAGCCAGGAGTAGCCAGATCCTTGTCCTCCCCCCCTACAACCTCTCCCACTCCTTTCCTACTACTATGGGAAGGCTTGGAGGAAAAGTAACCTGTACTCTTTCACAAGGGTTGCAATGACTTCCCCCACCACTATTCTCAAAGCAAGAGGGGAGCAAGGGAGGGTGTCTGAGTCATGAAGTCTCCCAGAGCTTCTGGTGCTGCTCAAGCACCACTTCTTTCTTATAGCTGGACCTAAAGTCATAAATTAGCCATTAAGGTTTAAAATGGTACAAATATCTAGAAATGACTCTATATTTAATCATTTTACTGCCATTGTACCCGGGGCACTCAGGCTCATGGCTTCATTGTGCTAGGCACTGTACAGAGGAAAAACTGTCCTTCCCCTGAGGAGCTGACTCCATCATTTTTTGCAGTGATGATATCCAATTGAATAATATGCCTTCAAATTTTGTTGCAGGATTGTTCCATAGTGTTAATTGCTTCCTAGAGAAATATTAGCCAGGAAAGAGTTGAGTAATGGAGTCCAAATTTTCCACTCCTATTAATTTCTTTTCAGTAAAGGGAACTTTTGCTATAATGTTACTTTATAAAAAAAAAAGCCATCAAAAGAGGGAAAACAGGCAATGCATTTCTTGTCCCAATCCATTCAGGGGCCTCTTTGCAATAGTTTTACAAATACGGATTTCACTTCAGTAGCTATAAGGTGGTCAAGAATTGAAGAGAGGAAATTTTAAACCTATACAAGAGGCATTCCTTGTAACCTTTTTGGTTTTGTTTTTAAACTACCTTAGCAGAAGTCTTGTAGTGGTAGCACTGTAAGCCAGACTCTTCATTGCCAGAAAGAAGCATCATTGGAAGAAGGTTCATTTCATGCAATTTTTGATCAGACATTTTGAAACCATATTAGGAATGAAGTGTCTCCACCTCATAGCTAGCCAATCAAATAGTAAATAATGTTCTGCGGTGTTAATTGAATAATATAAATCCATATAGTTGTTAATGTTCTATGGACCTTGAGAGATCACAAGGTCCTAGTATACATCTGCCAATAAAGAGGGCTTCCAGAGCTTGGAATCTATCAGTTGTGTGTTTGAACACAATATGTAGGAAAGCCATTTTGTTCATAAAAGTGGTGATTTGGAGTCTGAAAAACGTGGTGGTTTTTTAATACATATTTTAAGTTGATAGCACCCTTCACTAAGTAAATACTTTAACATGTCTTCTCTATTACTCAGTGAATGCAGGCGTATTGAAAACAGTACTATTTGTATACCAAGTGAGGAGTTGTCCCATAGCTAAATCGTTTACTGTGACTTTTTAAAACAGTCTGGCAATATTTTATTACTATTGCACATTGGAACAAAACCATTTTAGTGTAAATGCAATAATTGAATGCGTTATTCTGCATAGCATATGTCAATGAGATCTACACGGTCATCCCCACCAGACTCCTGTCATATTCCAATACCCAAATGCAAGTTTAGATACGAATGTCCATTAGTGCACACAAAATAACACTCAAAATAGCTTAGAGAATAGGACTGCACTGGGCATAAATCTGCTATCAATAATTAAGTGTTCTACTTTCTAACGTAATTGAAACCTTTCACCTTGAAATATATTTCTTTACTCCTTTCCAATGATCATTTAGGACTTGTTTCTAAATAGACACCTCAACTTGCAGTCTTTGCTTAGGGAAATTTCTGTGACATCAGTGGGACTTGTCTGTGATGGGGATTGGAAGATCATCCCTGTAAATTTCTTACCACTGATGTCATGAATTAAGTGATTTTCTTTTTCTTTTTTTATTGATTGTGAAGATATTTTACTCTACCTTACTTTTTTCTGCTACCTAACAGCTAGCATCTCTAATTCCTGAAATAATTAAATATTTTATCAGATTTTTTTAAAGTTAGCTTTTTACAATTTTATTTTAACCCAACTCTAGAGCTAAATGACTGATTTAAAGTCAATTACTTACTTGACTCATTTAGCCCCTTTGCTCACAAATTATCTGAGCAGCTTACAATTTATTAACTAATTTATTTGTTGCTTGAAGCTATTTTCAATAATTCTTGGTCTGTACATGGTTCATGAGGAGTTCTCTTTTGGGCTATTGTCATTTTAAATTCAATCTGTGTTGGTTAGTTTTGTTGAATGTGTGATATGACTGGATAAATGTAACTCCTGGAATCTGGTGTCTTATGAGGGTATGTACCATTTACAAGTTCAGATATCTCTTTCTGAAAATATATTTTAATATGCACTGTGACAAAGTTCCTCCTCTACCTTGGTGGGTCCTGCGCTTATTGGAAGATTTGCTCACCTCAGTGATCTTCCCCACAGTCTTGGTCAACTCCTCCTGTGTCTGATCAGTTGGGGAGGTTTGGGGGGAACCCGGGCCCGCCCTCTACTCTGGGTTCCAGCCCAGGGCCCTGTGGACTGCAGCTGTCTATAGTGCCTCTTGTAACAGCTGCATGACAGCTACAACTCCCTGGGCTACTTCCCCATGGCCTCCTCCAAACACCTTCTTTATCCTCACCACAGGACCTTCCTCCTGGTGTCTGATAACGCTTGTACTCCTTAGTCCTCCAGCAGCACACCCTCTCACTCTCAGCTCCTTGTGCCTCTTGCTCCCAGCTCCTCACACGCACTTCCACTCCTCTGGCTCCCCCCTGACTGGAGTGAGCTCCTTTTTAAACCCAGGTGCCCTGATTAGCCTGCCTTGATTGGCTGCAGGTGATCTAATCAGCTTGTCTGCCTGAATTGGTTCTAGCAGGTTCCTGATTACTCTAGTGCAGCCCCTGCTCTGGTCACTCAGGGAACAGAAAACTACTCATCCAGTGACCAGTATATTTGCCCTCTACCAGACTCCTGTACCACACTGGTCTGGGTCTGTCACAGCACTTAAAGGCTTAGGGCCTAACCCAACTCTCATTGTTGTCAACGGAAAGACTCAACTTCCATAGGAGCTGGATAGGGCCCTCTGTGAACATTCCTGTCAGTAAACTCATTCACCAGACTATTTACAAAATGGAATCAGACACAGATAAAGCAAATTATTTTTTTGTTTGAGTAAATATTTGTGTATGCCTTTCTGAGGTGCTTGTCCATCTCTGTACTATCCAGAAAGAGTGGAAACTAAACCCTAAAAACATGGAAGGCCAAATTTTGCTCTCACTTACTAAATTCAATGGGATTGCGCATGTGCTAAGGAGAACAAAATTTGCCAATGTGTGTCCAATATAAAAATGGAGATCACACAGATATAAGTGGAAAGGAACAAGAATAACAACTAGACACTTCCTTTGTGACATAATATACAAGTTGTCTGTACACTTCTATTTCAGAGATTGAGAAATCAAGAAATAGAACTGTGAAGATGGGATGATACAGTTAAGGTCAGGAGTCAGGACAAACTACTTTGATATGGGACCAGCTTCTGACCTTAGTTACATTGTGGCAAATTCACAGAAGCAAATGAATTTATTCTGAATTTACAGTGGTGTACCTGAGCTAAGTATTGTTGATACAAGGAATGTTTCCCTGTCAGATGATGTAAGTGTTATAACATGATTGTTTGCAGTGTTGTTGTAGCTGTGTTGGTCTCGGTGAGTTTATTTGTGGGTGTAGCGATTGTTTGGTTTCACCCTACAGTTGACTATGCTCTCCAATGAAAAATGATAAAAGACAAAAAATTTTCACAGAATTTTCACTCCACATCTGATCTTTCAGTCCTCATCTTCAAAGGAAACCTGGATAATACCTTCAAAACTTGAGCCTGGGAGTTTAATTCATAACTTTGTTACACACTAAAAATCATTTTCTTATGACACTGGATTTATGGCTTATCACAACAATCTGTAACTAACTGACCCCCTCTCCCCGCCTTTTTTTAATTTGTCCTGTGACTTGAAGGGTGTCAACAGGCCACTTCACCTTGAATGGTCCCAAAGCATATGTATTAACTATTTATGCTAAACAATTTGTTCAACAGCGGTGACACTCTTAAATATTTTTCCCAGACTGGAAGAAGAGCTCTGTGTAGCTCGAAAGCTTGTCTCTTTCACCTACAGAAGCTGGTCCAATAAAAGATGTTACCTCACCCACCTTGTCTCTCTCATAAAATATTAGCGTATGACGTTTAATATATAGTGCAAACCCGTACTCACCTGAGAGGTCCCATTTCACTTGAATTAGGCCTGCGTGCATGAGTAACTGTTCACAGATCCTTAGCAGCAATAGTTATATGGATTTTTCAGCAAGGTATGCTCATCCTTAATGGTGAGGTTAAGGCATGGAAAAATTCAGGAGGACATAATTTTGCATATTATCATTTTATAAATAGTTTCACTGTAACAAAAATGTGCCCCACACTGCTGTACACAGCAGTGTTCAAGTTCTTATATGGTGAGTAGCTCAGACTGCATTTAGTTAGAACCAATAAAGGTTAAACCACTGCAATAGCATTGAGGCAGCATAATGACAAACCCCCCTGTGCTATCCTAGATTTAGTAATGCAGGCTTAGTGTTAATTATTTACTGTTTCTTGCTCATGCTTTGCCAGGATGTCTAATAAAGACATGTCACTGTTTGAAACCACTGAAGCTGACAATGTAATAGAAGACTTGAATGGATAAAAGGGCAGTTAACCCTGCTGCTCTTTTCAGGCCAAGGTTTAAACAGGAATGGATCGGCTTTATTCAGCATGCTTGCTAGGGTTTTCTGTGGCCACTGAAGCAGCGGAGCTCAGGTCTAGGTGGGGGGTGGGAGGGGAAGATGGGGAGAGTGAAGAGAAGGATCAGAAAGAAATTGCAGTATGTTGATATTACTGCAATCAACCTGCATCAAAGAGAGTAACTGCAAGTTACCTAACACCAGAGCCTGCTGTTCTGATGAGCTGATTGAGAATATGGTTTGTTCAATAAGCATTTTCCATCTGCTACTGAAGAATGTGGGATTAGACCCTGTTAGAAACAGGATACTGAACTTGATAGACCAGTGGTCTGCCCCAGAGTGAGACATTGCAATAAACTAAAAAGAATTGTGATTAGCATGTAAAATATATGCTGATGTTTAAGCTCTGGCAGAAGGAAAAATATCCCACTTTCAAATGATGTCTATGTAAAGTTCTGTATATATGTTGCTGCTTAAAACATGTGGTTTGATACATTTTAGAAATTTGTATTCAGGGGGGACATAGTGTGGTATGAGACATTTAAAGGTGCTTTTATTTAGATTGGTTGTGAAATTACTAGCAACCAATGTTGCGGGAGCATCAATAATGCAAGTAAATTCAAAGAACTGATTTGAGCTTGAGCACTTTGAAATAATTGACAGGCCAGGCTGTTAAAGCCAGCGCGTCTGCACTGTTCTCAATGGTTGTGGTAGTCAGGGTAATTGTAACTAGGGAGCTACTACTGCATCAACTAATAGCAGTGTGGGGAAGCAATCAGGCAGGGAGTGGCAGCTCCCAGGTTAGTTGTGTACATAAACTAATGCCAAACACCTAGCATTGTACAACCCAGGGAAAGACAATGGTAGACCATTAAAGGTAATAGAAAGACTTTGAAACTGAAAAGAAAACCCTGGTTTTGGAAAACTAAGGAAGGAGGATAGGTCCATCAATGGCTTTTAGCCAAGATAGTCAAGGATGCAGCCCCACCTTCTGGGTGTCCCTAGCCTCTGACTGCCATAAGCTAGGAGTAGATAACAGGGGATGGATCACTCAATAATTGCCTGTTCTGTTAATTCCTTCTGAAGCATCTGGCACTGGCCACTGCCAGAGACAAGATACTGGGCTACATGGACCATCGGTCTGAACTAGTATGGCTGTTCCTAGGGAGCTTCCGCTGCTCTGTGTAACCATGAATTACCATAGTCTGAGAGAAGGGGGGTGAGGGGGAATGCCCGCAAACCATGTTAAAAGGGAAGACGGTGAAGTGAAGGCCAGCATCTAAGCAGGATGCTGTCTGTGAAACACTGGATACCCTCTGGGACAGAGGGCATTCTTGAAGACTATTAAGAGATAATAGTTGTTTGCAGTGATGTTGCAACCAGGGGCGGCTCTAGACATTTCGCCGCCCCAAGCACGGCGGCATGCCACGGGGGGCGCTCTGCCGGTGGCTGGTCCCGCAGCTCCGGTGGACCTCCCGCAGGCGTGCCTGCGGAGGGTCTGCTGGTCCCGCGGCCCCACCGGAGCTGCGGGACCAGCGGACCCTCCGCAGGCATGCTGCCGAAGGCTGGCTGCCTGCCGCCCTCCCAGCGAGCGGCAGAGCACACCCTGCGGCATGCTGCCCCAAGCACGCGCTTGGCGTGCTGGGGCCTGAAGCTGCCCCTGGTTGCAACTGTGTTGGTCCTGGGATTTTCGAGAGACAAAGTGGGGGAAGTAATATTTTTTTATTGGGAGAACTTTAGTTGGTGAGAGATGCAAACTTTCAAGCTTAGACAGAGCTCTTCATCAGCTCTTTGTAAGCTTGAAAGCTTGCCTCTTTCACCAATAGAAATTGGTCCACTAATATATTATCTCACTCACATGGCCTCTCTCAGAGGCCTGGTCTACACTTGGGGCGGGGTGGGGGGAGGATCGATCTAAGTTACTCAACTTTGGCCATGTGAATAATGTAGCCGAAGTCGATGTACTTAGATCTACTTACCACGGTGTCTTCACTGCAGTAGGTCGACTGCTGGCGCTCCCCTGTCAACGCCGCCTATGCTTCTCTCTCTGGTGGAGTACCAGAGTCAACAGGAGAGCGCTTGGCAGTCGATTTATTGTGTCTTCACTAAATGTGATAAATTGACCTGCAATGGATTGATCGCTCCAGAGGTAAGTGTGGACATGTACTAAGAGGCAATATTTCACTTGTTAGATAAGGGAATTTAGCTAATACAGAAGTGTAAAGCCTGAGGTTGTGTCTTTGGTTAGTTTCTGTGTAACTTGTGTGTTTTGCTTTTCCTTGCTATTTCATCTTTTAATCTATAATTTTTCTATTAAATAGCCTGTTTATTTTTACTCCAAGCAGGTCTTTGTTGTGCAAACTGTGTGGATTGTGAGGGTCAAAGTGAACTGCTAATTGGGGGCAGGTTTCACTCCTTCAGGAGTGATGAACCAGATGGGAAAAGTCTCAGTGTCAGGTAGTTAAGAACTCAGAGGACAGATTTTGGGAGATTTGGGATCAGAAGGGCTCTTGCAGCCACCCTGCAAGGAGTAACTAGGCTGGAGGAAGCCTAGGTGAAACGTTATGCTTGTAGGCTGGCTGCTGGTATCAGAGCTCTGAGCCATAACATTAAGGCACCCACAGTTATCAGGCAGGTGGTGATCCCCAAAACTTCACAATGGTTATAGAAACATTTGTAAATAGGTTGTTTGAGACTAAAAGTGAATTATATTTGCAAAACAATCAGGTTACCCAATGTTTTCACTAGCAATGGCATATGGTATGTAAATGACTTAGAGTTTTGCCTGAATAATGCGTGCAGGCTCCATAGCAACTAGATGAAATGAATGATACAGCCTCATTATAACTACAGTGATCTCTCTTGAAAAGCCAGCATTTACCAGCTGCTATCACACCATGACACCTATTCTAAGTATACTAAAGCCCTCCAGATACCTTAGCGTGGTAACTCTTGGTAAATAATTACTTTAAATGGTGATCACATGCCAGAATTGTTTTTAAGAATACAAAAAGGAATAAAAAACATTCAAAGACTTACCTTTGATTGTCACAGATGGCAAGCAATGGAAAAGAGTCTGTAGCATGGTCCAAAAGGTGCAGAAACCCGTTCATACATTTCTTTCCTTGTAGTAATTTCCTACCTAGCTCTCTTTACCTGAGAGACACTAGCCTAGGTAAGACTTACTCCCCTGAAATGGTACCTGGTGGTAGCCCTGTTCAGCTGTGAAAACTCAAGAAAGAATCCTCAAACAAATGGAGTCTGAAACACTTTATTCCAATGCACAGCACTGAACAGTACATGGTAGCGATGGTGAATAGCCTCAAAGAATCCTCATCCATAACTGTCTTTCCAGTATTAATTTTGAAACCTGAACCGTTACCATAATCTGTCTGGGAATCAGTTAGTGCCTGTCTCCCCCTAGTGGAGCATTACATATTTTATTACTGTCCAGCCGTGCTGGTGAATGTGATTTTAATTTGGCTGCAACATCATTCACTTAAAATATCTGGGAGTACCTGGCAACAAATGGTACAGTGCAGGTTACCATCCTTTCCTTGATCATTTCACGTAAACTCCACCCTCCCTTCCCTTGCCTCATCCCAGTAAAAGAGGGCCTCATTGCGGCTACATGGGGTATAAATACCTCTTCTGGTCAGTACCAAGGGCAGTGCAGTGACTCTTCCTGTCCATACCTATAAACTTCCCCCTTTTTTTTCTGTGGCATGGCAGTCTTTAAAGGGCAATGCCCCTGTTCCTCCAGCTAGCTGGACAAAATCCCTTCCATGAAGGGTGCAGTTGGGCACATTCTACTTTCTTTGGCCAATTTTTGTACATAAAATTTTTCCAAAATGGAGTATCCCTCTCTGGAGGGAAAAAAAGCAACAGTTGAACATCTGAGGATCTACTCTACCAATTTACACCAGCAGAAGGTCTGTCCCAGTAAGTTTTGTTTTTAACCATGGGTGCAGAGTTCTAGAGAAGAATTTAATGCTTGTTCTTGGCAGTGGATATGTGGAATAACTGCAATGAAATGGAAGAGAAAAGCTTTGAGGCAATCTAAGACAAGCAATATATTGCTTGTTCTTTAATTTTACATAGTAAGAAGGGCAAATTAGCCTCTATCTATTTAGGCTTAATTTAACCATATTTGTAAGTTATTTGTGGTGTACTGAGCAATAAAATGTTCTTTTTGTTCTAGCAATACTTGATATTTTCAGCAATGAGCCCTGGTGCAGTCTAAATCACTGGTGTGTTCTAGTAATCATCATCAATCCAGAATATAGGAAGAGGTCATTGATCACTCACTTTAAACCATCTCTGACTAAACTAATTGTAATATGCAAACATGATGCTACAAAATCAAAACTGTTGAGAAGCAATTTTATTTTTAGAATTGATCTTGGAGAGAATGACATTTAAGATTATAGCAAGAAAAATTAGCTATTTAAACAACTGTCAAGGTAGAACACACTTAATTAGATAAATAGAAACATAAGGGTGAAATGCTGTCCCTATGGGAGTTTTGCTAGTGATTTAAAAAGGGCCAGGATTTTATCCAGAGTGATTAAAAAGCTGTAGATAATTAACCTCAAGTTCTGTAAAAACTTCACACTATAAGAACACTTTGCACTTTACAGCTTCAAATTGCTTTACACTATTAGCTTACACCTTATAACACCTCTATGCAGTAGGTAGGTAAGTATTATTAACTCCACTTTATGGAAAAACTTGCCCAAGGCTGCAAAAGAGAATCGGTGTGAGAAACTGATCACTTGAATTACTGCATGCAGTTTTATTGAAACTGTACTGTTACACAAGAGTAATAATAGCATAACAAGTTTTATGGTGAGAAATACAAGACAATAAATACAACTTTAGGGCCAGGTCCGGCAAAACTATTTTCAGGCAAAACCTTATTCAGGCAACCTTATACAAACAGTGCCTCTGAAGTCATTGGTACTCTTAAAAAAGTACATTTGGTCTGTGTTAAATTATAACTGTGAAATATAGACCTTAAAACAATTGATAATAAAGAAATTACAATCTTTCTAATTATAGATTTATAGAAAAATTCTGAAAATATCATGGAAGTATTGGAGATAACCGGAACTCAGCAAACACTAGTCAGAGATGTTATGAAAAGAAAGATTCAGTTTGAAAGGCACATTATAATCAGTTCAACAGGCAGTGCATGTTTACAGGCACCAGAACATAAGAACAGCAATACTGGGTCAGACCAAAGGTCCACCTAGCCCAGTATCCTGTCTTTTGATAGTGGCCAATGCCAGATACTTCAGAGGGAATGAACAGAACAGGTAATCATCAAGTGTTGCCCATTCCCAGCTTCTGGCAAACAGAGGCTAGGGACACCATTGATTGATATCCTCCATGAACTTATCTAGTTCTTTTTTGTTGATGGCAGAAGAAATAGTAAAGTGAGATGTGCAGTAATTTTTAAGATGTAGGGTGTGAAATCCTGTCCCCTTGACTTCAATGGGACCAGGATTTCACCAGTAGTATGTATATAATTTATAATGGCACTAGTGCTTTGTAGTGAAGAGTCCAGTGACTAACAGGGTTTAATCAGTATACAGTGTTGAAGTTATGAGTAGTCTGCATCGATATACATAGTCTTTTAGTAATATATATAGTCAGAATTTTATATTTCTGTGCTGAGTTGTTTCTGCCTCCTCAGTTCTGATGTTAGGCCTTGTGTTCTGCTAACATGTTATACATGTGAGTTGTCCTGTTGGACTGTCCAGTATAAATGGTAAAGAAAGGGATATTTTATGAGAAATCTGCTTAGACAAATATTGTTGAAATTAAATTTTTGCCATTAGCGTGTTTTGTTTTGTATTACTTGTAACCATATCTGTCTCTTCTGTTTGTACTTATTATCACTTAAATACCTATTCTTTGTTGTTAAACTTAATCTTGTTTTATTACAAAATCATCTCAGTTTTGAGTATTAAAATGAAGGGTAAAGTCCTCATCTAAACAGGCTGGTGTGTATTCTGTCTCTTTGGAGGCACTGAACTTAACTTCAGGTCTGGACACTACCGGGGAGATGATTTTGGAGAGACTTGGGACTGGAAGGGCTGTTTGTGTCACCCTGAAAGAAGTAACTATGCTAGTGGAAACCACGGTGAAGCCATTGTAGTGTGAGCGTGCTGCTGGTATTAGGGCTCTGAGCCAAAGCTGCACAGCACAGAAGGTTACAGGGCAGGTGGTGACAGATCCCCCTACTGGTCTTGGTGAACCCCGGAAACAACACAACTTGTTCTTTGGTGTCTTTTTGGTCTGATAGCTTATTTGCCATTGTTTTCTTGTCATTCTTTTTCACAATAAAATATTATGGGAGTATGAGAGTGAAAGTATTTTTGCACTACATAAAGGTAATTTTCTTATAATTAGCTCGTGCAGTAAAAGTGTGAAGCCATATTGTGCCATTATAACTCATGGAACGAATGTGAGAAGAGATTAAACATACGCTGTACATTGAGTGCAATTCTGCCCTTTAGAAAATCCACTCATATAATTTAATTTTGGTTCCAGTTCACCAAGGTGCTGAGCAGTTCTTTTGAGATGCTGATTGCCCTAAGCTTCCATTTGCGATAGAGGACACTTACCACCACATTAGAATAAGGCCCTAAGCTAGCCAATCTCTGCATAGGAGGTGGATAACAGCATCTATACTGGATTCTGCCACTTTGGTTTCTGCTCTTCCTAGTCCTATAGGATGTCACTGAATTATGCTACTTAACTCTGAAGTTATGTCTACACAGCAAAGAAAAATATGTGGCTGGCCCGTGACGGCCAACTCTGGCTTGTGGGGCTTGGGCTGCGGGGTTGTTTCATTGATGTGTAGATTTCGGAGTCTGGGCTCAAGGACCTGGGGGTGAGAGGGTCCCAGAGCTCAGACTCCAACCTGAGCCCAGAAGTCTATTCTGCAATGAAACAGCCCCATGAGCCTGAGTCAGCTGGCAAAGGCCAACTACGGGTTTTCTTCACTGTGTAAACATATCCTGAGTGGTCAAGGGAGTCTTATCTCTTCTAGGGCCCAGCCTGGTCCAACTGAAGTCCAATTGCAAAAATCCTGTTTGACTTCAGTGGGAGCAGGACTAGGCTCATAGAGAACATATATGAACAGCCAAATATTTACGTAAGCAGACAGCTACTTTCCAGCTATAAAGTGGCCACTATCCTCCTTTTAACGAGTCATTCCTCTGCAGTAATAAAAAAACAAACACAAAACTTCTTTTGTCACTTTAATTGCAATAAGACAATAGGGTTTTATAAAAGTTTCACACATGATCTATTTTCTTGTACTTAACATTTCATTTCATTCATCCAACTTCAGTTCATTAAACTATTTATTATATAATGTTCCTTTTTTAGAATAACTTTCATTACATAATATGCATTGTCCTTCATTCTACTTGTCTGCTTTTTTAGCTACAGTTTATGGGGTTGTATAAATGTTAATTTTCTGGCACTTCTACTCTTTCTGAAATATAAAATGGAGAAATTTATACAGGAACTGGGGTCCAGTGGATAGGGCATTGGCCAGGAGTCAAGATTCTAGCGTCTGCCACTGAGCGGTTGCATTACATTAAATTGTCCTGTACATATGCCAGTGTCCTCCACTGTAAAATGGGAATAATTATAATTACCTTCCTTTGTAATGTGCATTAAAATCCATGGACAAAAAGTACAATCTATACAAAAGCCTAGTAGTAGTAGTATGTTAACATTTGTAAACTATTATTAGTATTCATCACTATTATTATTTTTTACAGTGTAGTTTGTTAAGATAAACCAGTTTTAAATTTTTTAAAAGTTTGGCATGCTGGAATTTTTCAGAATGTGTAGGATGAAGAGCATTCTCATACATTAATCCCTGTTGCCATAAACTATTATACTGATAATTACTGGGTTTTTTTAAATTTATTTGTAGAAAATTGGCAAATGCGGTTCTGTCACTTTAAAACACCGGCAGATTTGAGGTTTTGTAGGTACTCATCTCATGGAGATTGTGATGTCTAGCACATGCATTCCATACATCTTAGATTTCCTTCTTAAAAGGTGGTAAACTGGGTAGTTGTTTTTAATCTATTATGTATCCCAGCTAGTGGTAAACATTCAGTATGGACCAAAATGCTAATGTAAAGTTTTAATTCGAATAGTGTCTGTTAAGAACCCAATTCTGAAGTCCTGTTCAGTCTGATTAACACTTATTCAAGTAATCCCATTGACCACTTCAATCGTGCTACTCACTGAGGGTACATCTACACTGCATGCTCCTTATAGCAGAGTGTAGAATATATACATGGGTATAAATAGCAGTGTAGACAGTAAGGCACTACTTAGGCGAGTAGAGTAAAGACACGTGAACCGTAGGGTATATACCCTACATGGCTCTCTACATGCCCAAGCAGTGCCTCTGCTATCTACACTGCTATTGTGTCCTGCTGGTGGAACGTTTCCCCTGCTGCCTCCCCCTTGCCAGAACCTTTCACTGATGCATGTAGCTACAGACTGCAGTGTGGACGCAGCTTGCTTTTCACTGCAGTGTTGATGCCAGCGATGTGCTGTGAAGATGTACCTTGAGAGTAAGGATCGTAGATTCGATCCCCCCCCACCCTAAAATTAAACATAGCTCTAATTCTGCCCAGTAATAATGACTTCCATCTAAATAGAAACTTATTCATTTTCCAGTATCTGAAGTGGAAATTTTGTGACTCCCACTGGGCAGAAGTTCACATCTCAGTGGATGCCACTATAAACGTACTGAAGTCACAAGTGCAGTGGTAAAGAGGAATGGCTTGTAGAACTCTGCAGCCTGTTTTCCACATTGCAATTCCCATAGGCCCAATTTTGGTCCCCTGACATAAAGTCTGAATAAATCATCTGTAAGATTGGTAAGTTTGCACCCTTACAGATCCAGATAAAACCTTAACTCTCCAAAATGGAACATTGCTATAAATTATGAGCTATGAACATAATCATTTTAATCAAGTTATCCTACCCAACCCCCACCTCTTCCCAGCTGCACATCGGAGTCATGCTTCTTTGGAAAGAAATATATTCAATAACCTGTCCGGGGTGGAGGAAATAAATGTCATTGCTAAGAATTTCAGGATTGTATTTCAGCTTTCTTCGCTTCTGGGAAACTTCAGGATTAATGGACTAAAAATATAGTGTCATATTTAGTAACGATCCATTATTGTGTAATGAGCTTAGAGCAGGGGTGGGAGAACTTTCTGGCCTGATGGCCACATCTGGGTATGGAAATTGTATGACGGGCCATGAATGCTCATGAAATTAGGGGTTGGGTGCGGGCTCAGGCTGGGGGTGCATGCTCTGGCATGTGGCCAGAAATGAGGACTTCAGGGCGTGGGAGGGGGCTCTGGGCTGGGGCAGGGGGTTGGCATGAGGGGGGAGGGAGTGGATGAGGGCTCCGGCTGGAGGTGCGGGCTCTGGGGTGCGGCTGGGGATGAGAGGTTGGGGGTGCAGGAGGGTGGGGTGGGGATCAGGGTAGGAGGTTGGGGCATGGGAGGGGGTCAGGGGTGCAGGCTCTGGGTGGCGTTGACCTCAATCAGCTCCCAGAAGCAGAGGCATGTCCCCCCTCCGGCTCTACATGGAGGTGTGGCTAGGCGGCTCTGCACGCTGCCCTGTCCACAGGCGCTGCCCCTGCAGCTCCTATTGGCCCTGGTTCCTGGCCAATGGGATCTGTGGGGGCGATGCTTGGGGTGGGGGCAGTGTGCAGAGCCCCCTGGCTGCCCCTACATGTAGGGGCCAGAGGGGGGACATGTTGCTGCTTCCAGGAGCCACGTGGAGTGAGGTAAGCCCCTGACCCCGCTCCATGGCTGGAGCACCAGAGCAGGACAAGCCCTAGGCACTGCTCCCCAGCAGGAGCTCGAGGGCCGGATTAAAATGTCTGGAGGGCCAAATTTGGCTCCCGAGCCATAGTTTGCCCACCCCTGGCTTAGAGTTTAAAATATTACTATCTCTGTCCTTTCCATAGGAAGTTAACATTTAAAATTGGAGAGGGTAAAACAGATGATTTGAAAGTCATTTATGAAAGGCTTCCTGCTGTATATACAGCAAGGCCCTAACTTTTCTTAGCAAATGACTCTTAACATAATTGGGTCCCATTCAGTTTTATTTATTTATTTTGACCTTCCATTAATGGAAAGATTGATTTGCCAATAAGTTTGGGTTTTTTATCTGATTAAACTATAAAGCTGCTCTTGACTTCTCAGCCTCTGCTTTGTGAGATAGTGGAGCTATGTGTTAAACTTCCTGCAAAGTATGCAGACCAATCTGATGAAAGAAAAATGTCAGTAAAGCTGAAAAAAATTGACTGGTAACAAAGGGTCCTGTTTTGCCTCTTATAGAGGAACTCCCACTCAAGTGAATGAGTATCTCTGATGGATTCAGAGGGCAGAATTTGACTTTGGCTCATTTAAACTCTGTTTTCTGTGTGAGTTATCATGGATCATTTAAGTTTCAATTATTAGTCTTGTTCTGAGAGTGAACCAGACCACAGAAAAAAATAATCTGTCATGAGGTACTATCAAACAAGAAAGCCACAATGTGGTTGCAAGACATGGAATGTTCCATTTAATTAATCATAATAGTATTGCTGGCAGATCTGAAAAATATTATTTGGTGTCTTTAAAGCTTGATTACATGTAGATGCTTGACTTACTCTTAAATTCATACCGCACAATCACAGTTAATTCCATTTAATAAATTTACCTAGGAAATTATAGTCATTAACGTTTGCCTACAAATGGTTTGGTAGCTTAGTGTATATCTTTCCTGCACTGGAAAAGGCTGGCCACACTCAAGTTGTTCCTGCTTTATTATGCTGGAAGTTTATCTGTGGTCGTTCTTTTCTTTACTATCATGAACTGTTTGTTATGTATTTATTTATAATCTCATGCATTGCTTTGGGATCTGGGAATGATTTATAGTTATTTAAATTGATAAAATTTAGATGTGTGAAATGTACATTCAACATCAAAAGTATTTTTTGTGTTGTTTGAAGAAAATGTAAAAAAGAGAGATCATCCTAAAATTCCTAATTTGCTATGTTCATAACTTTAGCATGTATCTTGTTCCTCTATCCTAGACACAGTACTCAATCCAGTGTGTAGATTACCAATGCGAAACTGACAAGATTTCCTTTGAAACAGGGAGTGAAGCAGAGATTAGAAAACATTGTTCCAGTGCATACCAGATCACTACAATACTGGATACTACATAGACATAGCGGTCTCTTTGGCTGAAGATATAAAAGAGATTAAGAACAAGAGTTTTACTAGATCAACACAGAAACTCTTTGATATAGACTGAGACTGTTCCGATGACATCAGTCTTTGGAAAAGAATGAGGTTACTGCTACAGGATGTCTGCAGATACTGTAGGACCCCAAAACAACAAACTAGCCCTTAAGTGATGTAGGGAGTTACGTAGGGAGAGTAAAGGAGTGGTGTTGGTCATTTTGCAACACTGCCTCAGGGCAGGATGGCTTAAGGTGAGTAAGCAGAAGAGGATCTGTAGTCAAGGATCCAAAATGTGGGACTGAGAGCCTGACAAATCCTCTTGGAGAGATGATGTGTTGGTGGATGTGGTCCTCCTAAAAGTACTCTCTTGGGAAGTCAGTCAGAATCCTGCTCTGGAGCTATGCAGGTGCATTAAAGGGGAAAAGGCTCCATGTTTCCTCTACGTTGCCTTGTGCCACCATACAACTCCGAGACCCTCTGCCCCTTATCCAAGTCCTCGGCCCTGGCCCAGCACCCTTAACACACCGCTCAGAGCAGTGTGTCGGAGCCATCCCTAGGGGGGTGCAGGGCTCGGGACAAATCAGCCTCCTCGCTAGTCTCCTCACCGTCCGCCCAGCGCTCCTGCCTGCCCACCTGCCACTCGCGTTCTCACCCACCTACCTACCCACCGCTCGCCTTCCCGCTAGTCTCCTCACTGCCCAGCGCTCCCGCCCACCCACCTGCTGCTCGCCTCCTCACCCCACCTACCTACCTGCCTGCCTGCTCGCGACTCACCTCCCCGCTAGTCTCCACACCATCTGTCCGGCATGCCTCCCCCCGTCCACTTGACTGCTGCTCCCCTGATTGCCATTTTCCCGCCTGCCTTCCTCCTCACCCCTCTCCTGCCTGCCGCTCACCTCCCCATTCGCCTCCTCACCCTGCTTGCCCACCTGTGTGAGCAGCGTGTCAGAGCCTGACACGCTGATCTGCCGGAGTGTGCAGCCCCGCCCACCCAGAGTGCTGCTTTACCATGCTGTATGCGAACTCATGTTATATCAAGTCGCGTTGTATCAGGGTAGAGGTGTATTTGAACATTTAAGCTTAACATTTGTTTTCCAAGAATATTACATTGCCAACATTTGAGTATTCAAAGGTTTGCAGAATGAGGACACGTAAGGGCTGTAATGTGCACCACTCAGATTTCGTTTTAGTTCAAATGAATATTCATGGTTAAGGTTCTAATTTGAGGTGAAGGATTCCATTATTTCTATGCACCCCATTAAAATGCTTAGTGTTTACAGAGTGCTTCTGGAAGATGGTCATCTTTTATTTGTCACCCATCACAAGTGATTTCAGTCTGGGACAAATGCATTAACTAGAAGCAATATAAAAACAAACTTCCTAATTAATGTATGCAGGCATATGAGAGGCCTGGCAAGTTTCATTTCACAATTCATTAATTTTTTTCTAAGACTGAGATGATGAGCCCATTAGAGTTTATCTCCTAAGAAGATAACTTTGTGTAAGAGTAGAAGCATGGTCTACTGGTTAAAGCTAAGGGCTGGGAAGCAGTCGATCTAGGTTCTATTTTGGTTCTGATACTTAATGCCACACAGCAAGTTCCTAAGTTCCCAAACATCCTTGTGCCTATCCCTGTGCTGGGGGTAATCGTACTTAACTACCCTACTTGGCTGTTCTGAAGCTTAATTCATTAATGTTAGTAAATTCCTTTGAGCCCTTGGGATGGAACAGAATATAGAAGTGCAGATATATTATACATCATGTAATGATTCTTGCTATGGTATTGTATGGTATGTTAATGTATGGTAAAAATACTAGCTGGAATCCTATTAAATATAGAATTAAAATATAGTGATATTTTTTACTGGTTGTAGTTCAACTAAAGTGTCATTCCATTTTCTAGACTGTTTACTCTCAAAATGGATATATATATGTATTCAATTTATAGGCATTTGTTCATTAATTCATATAACTATGTTTTGGTGTGTGAATGTGTATGCATCCTCATACAGGAGATATCCAGTTTTAGAGACTTGAGCTTAACCAGATGCAGAACAGCTCCCTAAAACAGATTACTAAACACAACAGAAAATTGTTTAGTACTAGATATTAATGGAAACCCTGCTTACGCTAGACATATTTAATGGACCGTGAAATAATGGGTAGGCACATGAAGCAAAACAAACTAGAAATCATACAGATGAAATACTGCTTCTTATCAGCAAACATTAATTACAACAAAAGAGTAAAAGCTTACATTACCGGCTGCAATACTAGCAGAAAAAAAGTTGTTAGGTATTGACTTCTTAAGAGTGCTTTTCTGACATTTTTGACTGAGTACAGAGATAAAGAGGATAGTGAACATATAATCTGTCTGGTCCTTTTTTTCCCTTCCACTGCTTGAAATGTTAGGTGACTCTGATTGTACCTGTGTTTGCGTATCAACACATATCCTCAAAATTCTTATTAGCAGGACATATTTGGCCCCAATGTGATGAGTGCTAGAGACTCCAGAATTGCTATTGATGTAGAGAGAACTCCGTTGGTTCACCTGACCAGATGTAGCCTGTTATGACTTCCTGGCCCAAAAGACCCTCCCTAATTTAGATTGACTGCATCAAGTCAGGAATAAAGATTTGAGTATATTCTTGAATCCTAGTCAATGGGAAAGAGGCTTTCAAAACATTAAAAGCTATACTATTTATACTATTTATTAATACTAAGGCGGATTAAGCAGATAATTAAACAGAAAATTATATTTTGTTAACACTTGTCCCCAGATCTGTTGCAGTGGCCTTGCCAAAACAGACACTTCCTGGAGGTGTGGGTCTCACAGAGCCACGCTGGCTTACATGTTTTGGGAACATCCCAGGATTCAACCCTTTTGGCTAGAAGTAGGTAGGAGGATTAATATGATAATAGCTGCCTCCTTAAAAATTACTTCCCAGAACTGTGTTTTTGGATACATTCTGTTATCTTGGAAACAATCCAAAGCAAAGAAAGCAAGGTTCTTTAGGGCAGTGCTTGTATCTAAATGATTCTTGTTGCTTAGATGGAAGAGCAGGCTGCCTTCAAGGATAGAAGCTTGGCACTGTGACTTGGCTGATCTGGCAGCTAAAGAGCAGGTAACATTTTGGAGAAGAGGGACCTCAGAACAGATTAGGAAAGATTTGTTCTGACTTTTTAGAAATCTTTGATAAATTTGTAGTAGATGGAAACTGAGACATTACTCTCTGTTGGTCTCCCTGCCTCCCTTCTTTTCATTCTTTTACTTTTTTGTTCTTGTTTGGTTTTTGTGTTCTCCTTATTTTGGGGAAAAATAAATATAAGTAAAAAAAAATTTTAGTAGCAACGCTTAAAAGCAGAAGTCCTTAATATCTCTCTCCTTATCCATGACCAGTAATCAGAATGTCACTCTCATGTCACTAAGATTTAACTGACGTTATTGGCACTGGATGGCAAGGTCTTTTAGGGAAGATAGAATATGTAGTTCACATAGAACAAATGTAGCAATGAATGAAACCAAGTCAGTCAGTCTGTTCCGGTGGAGTGCCGTGGAGCCGCCCCCAACGGGGCTGTCCACGTCTATTTATTATAAGTGGTTACATAAATCATGCTATTATGCGCATGTGCTAACATAATCCAACTACTTCCCTCCCCCTGATTGCCTTATGCATTGTGTGTGTACTCCCGCATGCTGGTGGGCTTTATCTGTGTGTCTCTGATCGGGAGGGGGGGGGGGGGGAATCACTTCAGCTTCTCTAACTCTAAATCATTCCTTCCCAGCCCTTAGCGCTTAGGAAGTGTAACATTCCTACAACAAATAATAGAGCAGTGATATGAGGTTCTTTCATTCAAACTATATTAAAAACCAAGATGCATCACGAATACACAGTATGGTTCTAACCACTGGGAAAAGGCAACAATGATTTTTTTTGAACAGCTACTACCTGTTAATTATCAGAGAGGTAGCCGTGTTAGTCTGGTTCTGTAAAAGCAGCAAAGAATCCTGTGGTACCTTATAGACTAACAGACATTTTGCAGCATGAGCAAAACCTGTTAATATAAATAGTTATACCACTGTAAGTACACCTCTACCCCGATATAACGCTGTCCTCAGGAGCCAAAAAATCTTACTGCTTTATAGGTGAAACCACGTTATATCGAACTTGCTTTGATCCTCTGGAGTAGTGGTCCCCAACCTTTTTGTGGCCAGAAGCACATTCTTGTTTTCAGAAGAGTGTGGTGGACGCCAACAGTTTTTCAAGGCTTGTTCTGTATTTGTACATTAAATAATACAAAACCCATCATATTTAATATTACATAATATATGAATCCAGAAGATAAAAAAGGTAATTTTACATGTAAAATGTATTAATTAAATTATGCAGAAATTACTCTTTCACCTTACCATGTGAATTTGCTCTTTTTTATCTACCTGTACGAAAAATTAAGGAGTTTTTACAAAATAAATATCAGAAACATTCGGTCCATTCTGCAGAGGCGGAGCGTGTGGGTTTTTTTTTTTGGGGCGGCAGTTCTGGCAAGTGCAGAGAGAAGCCTGAGAGAAGCTGCGAGGACAGAGAACACCGGCGCCCACAGCCTGCAGCCCCAGAGTTCTGTCCCCAGCAGGCTCGGGGCCCTGGCTTCTCTCCCCTGCTGGGCACTAGGCAGGCCCTGCGCCTGGCAGGGACAGAGAACACCGGCACCCGCAGCCCTGGAGTTCTCTGTCCCCGGCAGGCGTGGGGCCACGGCCTCTCTCCAAGCTGCAGAGAAGCCGCAGCCCCGCGCCTGCCGAGGACAGAGAGCACCAGTGCCTGCAGCCCCGGAGTTCTCTGTCCCTGGCAGGTGTGGGGCCGTGGCTTCTCTCCTCTGCTGGGCACTAGGCGGATGCACATAAATGCCCTGGTGGGTGCCATGGCGCCCGTGGGCACCCTGTTGGAGACCACTGCTCTGGAGTGCGCAGCCCTGCCCCCTGCCAGAGCACTGCTTTACTGTGTTATATCCGAATTCATGTTATACCAGGTTGCATTATAATTGGGTAGAGGTTTATTCAGAGAGAGACTGCAGATTTGCTTGCTAAAATCTTTTGACTTTGTTACAGAGAGCACTGGCAATTCTGTAATACTCAACAAATATGGATGAATAAGACTTTACTGTAAAATGCTGCTTAGTGACTAAAAAGACTTAGTTGGGACTAAGGATATTATTTATTTTTCTGCTGTGCTTAGGAAGACTTAACTAATTGAAATCAGTAATGTTTGAAACCTTCTTGCACACTGAAAGGCGTGTGCTTACACAGTATCCTAGCTGCAGTATGTTTTGAGGTAGAGACAGGTTTGCAGGAAAATATGAAAATTGTATCTGTGAAAAGCATAGAGAATTTGCTAGAAGTCAAAATTCACCCTTCCTATACCTCAAACAAGAATAAGTTATTCAGGAAAATCATCCATATGACATACATGTAATAGAAAAAACTAACATACAGGGAGCCTGTTTTTTTGGTTTTTTCCCCCTAAAATAGTGGCAGCAACCATACAAATTTTTGAGCAGAGAAGGTGGTGATGGAAGATTACAGCCATCAGTACTGGGACCATTTTCTTCACTTTACTTCAATAGCCTGGAAGAAATAAAATATAATGGTTTAGGCTGGGAGTTTCAAAGGGAGCCCAGCACCCAGCTCCTACTGACTTGTAATGCAAGTTGGATGCCTAACTTCCTTATTCCCCTTTGAAAATTCCTTCCTTAAGTGGTTCATTGTAGAGAAATATGAGGCAGAGGAGAACCTAGGAGTGAATCATAAAGTAGTCTTATTTGTGCATAATATAGGAACCCGTGTTAGTCATCCTGGACTTTCTTCTGAATATCTTTGGAGAAGAGGATTGAAGGTTCCTTACTGAAGTATGCCAAATTCTGGATGAAGTAGTTTGAAGAAATGATACAAAACTTTTTAGACAGTATCACAGTTATATCATGGAGCAAAAACTGGAGCTAATGAAGGGCTAGGGTTTTGAGGAATTTGCCTGGCATTGCATTTAATAGTGAGCAGCTGATGGCTATACATGAAGTGAATTGCCACCAAAAGCAATAGAAGCAGCAAGTTTCCAATAAAATTATAGTATTTGATGAACAAATTATTGTGTGTGAAGGGGATGGGAAATGATGTTACATTTATAACTCTGTGGGCATGATAGGTCTGAATGGGATTCCTGGCTTTCCCATTGAAATTTCCCTGAATTTCAGTGCAGTGAAGCCTTTGCTGCAGCCATGTTCTTACATTACTGCTCCTAATAAGATCCAGCAGTGTTAATCAAAGTGAAGTAGGGCACAATTAAACAGAGCTAAACACTTGTATGTGTTACATAAGTACAGTAAATCTATTTGATACTGCTAGCTCCCATCATTGCTTATAAATAGCTTATGTATGATAAAAATATACATACATTTTCTAATTACTTGTTTAGTTATCAGCTCTACTTCAGTCCAACCACAACCCATTCTCTGTATACACAGCAAACAGAAATATTTTTACATGCTTTTAGGTGAATACCTTTCACACTAGAAAACAAACACGATGAAGACTCGAGCCCACAAAAACAAGGACGTTCAGAATGAAGGCCGACATTTTAGCCACATACTCCACCCTTAGCTCCCATTGTTTTGCTTAGGATTGTGGCATTGTTCTGACAGTGTAACATATTTCAGTGCATTTGCTTAAGATTTCTGCAATATGTGAACATTGCACACTGAATTAAAGAAAATTAAGGTCAGTCAATTAAGTTACATCAGTCTAATTTTTCCCAATGGTTCAGCCTGGAGTTTGTCTTAACTGTGATTTTTGCTTGTTTTGTGGTTTATAAGTCAGACTGTTTGTGATGGTAGTTTCTCTTATGGTTTAATCACTGTCTCAGTCTGGAGTTAACAAGAATGTTTAAAGATTCAGTGAGCCAGGGAGGAAAGAAGAAGAAAAATAATCTATTGTCGGTGTTATGATAAACTATCAAATAAAACTTACAATATGGTTGCAATGTGTGGAATGTCCTACCAAACTAATCATAATAGTGTATATGGCAGGCAGTCTAGGAAAATATATGCACTCCTGTAACACCTTTCACTCAGAAAGCTCAATATTTTTTACAAATATTAGGTAAGTCTTACATCTGTCCTGCAAAGTATATATGTGTTAGATCCATTTTAAACATGGGTGAAGAGAAGCAAAAGCAGAGCTGGGTAAATAACATAGGGGTTCACACTTCCATTATAAAATTAGCTCATAATGAAAGATTTTTGGGTAGATTTTCAGTAAATTTACTCTACAGTTTCTTGATGTGTCTTGGAATTCTTCAAATAGCAAAATATATTTTTTAAGATGGTAATTTGCTCTTTGTACAGAAGCACAAATGTGACGCAACATACATATTTTTGAACTGCATGAGAAAAATAATACATCCATTTTAGTTAACATTGTATATTTGTAGATTGTATGTCCATGTGCTGTACATCACTAGTTTCAGAATCATTTGATGCAGCAATATTTATTAGACATCAAAAGATGCAGCAGGCCAGTAAACTATACCTTTTGACTTGATAGAGCTCAAACGTAATCATCGTCACTTGGATTCTTTCTTTTGTTTCTGATGTGTTCTGTGAAATAGTGGATACTCCATGCCTCTTCCCCAGGGAGGCTCAGTTGCCCTCATATTTGGAAGGGGGCTCCTGGCAACTCATGCTGGACCTTTGAGATTGTACATTTGTATTGGGTTTAGCTTTTTAAAAAGTTATTTTACTGAATGGGAAATGATCTTTCTCTCACCTACTCTCCTTCAGTACTACAGTATCTGTAGATGCAGTGAGTAAAGGAGCAGGTTATCTATTTTCATATTCTTATTAACAGTTTAGAAACATATGGTGCCTCCTGGATTAAAAGATCTGTCAAGGTCTAGAGCGGATTATTATGCTTAATATATTGAGTGATTCAGTGTATGGAAAATAGTGGAATGATCCTTCCTTTTCCAAATAGCTCAGAAAAGACCTTTGTAATTGATTCGCTAGTGAACTTGAAAGGATTGTGGTTGTGGTCATTTGATGATCATCTGTTTATAAAAGTAATTGAATCTTCAGGGGATTTGTTGTTTTTAATGTGTGTGACCAAATACTAACAGGCACCAGAAGAAATATGCAGCTACATCTTTGGGGAGGACAATGATCACATCAGGATCATGATTATAAAACATAAAGGGCCAGATCCTCAACTGATACAAATCTTCATAGCTTCATGATTATCTACTCTAACAGAAGATCTGACCCAATATGCTCTCCAAAAGCCCATGAGCCATAATATACTGGATCTTTCTACAGAAGAATCCAGAGGAGTGGAGGACTTTGAAAGGTCCAGTAAACTCTGCATGTTCATCTTCCGTAGATTCCAACAAATCCTCCTCTCATTGTTGGCTCAGGAGGCTATGCAGTAGGCAAAGGATATGTGGTCTTTCCATGGATCCTAGAAATTCATGAGGAAGGAAAACACCAATGAAACGGAGCTCTTCACTTTCCTCATTTCTGACTGGCTTACTTGGCTATGAGAAGATAAACGGGAGTTTGCCAAATAAGGAAGATACTTCAAAAATAAGTGCCAAGGAATTGTATTGATAAGTTTAGTATTGACCGTATTCTGCTGCTCCCTTTCTTTCCCTATCTGTATCTCTATTTATCTCCTTTTCTCTGTCTATCTTTATGTAAATCAGCAATATATATTTATATACATACACTCCTGTTAAATTAGCCTTCTGTGTCAAACATGTCTTGAACATGTCTTGAAATATCCTCAATCGGGTTGACCAACCTGTGGCTCTGGAGCTGCATCCAGTTCTTCAGAGGTCAATATGTGGCTCCTTGCATAGGTGCTGACTCCGGGGCTGGAGCTACAGATTCCAATGTACGGGGTAGTGCTCACAGCTATGCCCCAGGCCCTGCTGACTGGTGGGGCTGCTTGCGGGCAGGACGGGCGGGAGGCACTGGGGGCTGGAGCTGATGGGGGGCTGCTGATGTATTACTGTGGCTCTTTGGCAATGTACATTGTTAAATTCTGACTCCTTCTCAGGCTCAGGTTCGCCACCCCTGACCTCAATAGTACAGGCAATTAACCTGTAACAAGTATAGTAGGAAAGATTTCTTCATAGCGGTACAGGGCAGCTTGATTATTCTGGTGCTGTGCAGATAAGTGTGATGGTCTCAAATGCTGTTTGAGTTTAGCAGACAGGGAGCTTTGCCCTTCTGGGGCTGACTAGCAGTATCCTGGGAAAGTAAATCTCTATCTGGAGATTAGATTATGGGCTTGATTTCACTGTTTCTCCCTTATAAGTCTTTGAGTTGCAAGTGTAGAGCCTAAAAGTAGCCTCAAATCAGTGGTCTCATATGCTGTCTGGGGACTGGAGAGTCAGTGTGAACGGAGATGCCACTGTTCACTCAGAAGGTCTTTGGAAAACTGAAAACAGAAATCGGTTTCAGTAAAAATACTGGAATTAAAAGAGTAAGTGTTTGTTATTGGCAATAATACATTTTATGTACATTTTTTCTTGTTCACATTGTATAATGAAGAATAAACATGAGTCTAACATGGTGAAGTACAGTAATATATGTGTATGTAAAAGAAAATTTCCTTTTTCTAGTCAGCTTTTTAACCTAAAGAGAGAGCTTCTCAAGCACAAAGACATTCTGTTTTATTTTTATCTTTTACAGTTGCTTTATAGACTCTTAGGAAATATCTTCTATCTTTATTGATGTTACTTTTTATTCTCATTCTTGAAACAATAAACATAGAACCTATCATGTTATACACTGTTTATGCCTGGATTACATTAAATGAAGTGAGTGAGGACTAACGTTTCAAATTATGCAAATAGTGAAAAAATTGATCGTGGTAATATAAGGAATACAATAAAAATTGTTATGATAGTTTAGCCAGGCAGGATCCTTGAAAAAATATTAGAAAATGTTTGTGACTTAATTTTTTAGAGCAGGGTGTAATGAGTTCATTTCATACATAGAAGATGATTACATGTTCAATATGTTATAAATATTCATATTAACTAGTGAGTCATTTGCCAATGGAGAGTAAGTGGTTAAAAATCACTATTAATAAATATTCGTAATAAATGTAAAGAATGTTGGCCCTCTGTCCCCTAAGTGTTCTAGTTGCCTTAAAAAAGGTTAAACTATTTTCAAATGTAGGCAATGTGATTCTGCCCTTTTTATCTTTGATTTTAATGGGAGTAGGATCAGCTATAGACATTAGATTCACTATGCATACTCTGTAAAATACACGTTTTAAAATTAAAACCATTACTGAAACCAAAAACTGAGCATTTTTAAATGAAATATTTGCAGAAAAATGTTTGCAAAGGAATTTAATGTAGCTAATTTGAGAAAGCAAACAAGCCAGCCCTGCCTGCCTTGGATTGCTAATATTTCCATCAGTGTTAAAGTTTGAGGTACACAAGGAATTAAAAATACAAAATATTTACCAGCCTACTCTGAATTCTCAAAATTTTGCTTTGGGTTCAGTCTTTTCAGATTTATTCTTAAATTTTAATAATCCAAACCTGTTCACGTAACCCTAATGTATATAAAGCATATATTAAGTGAGTACAATTATATTATACAAGACCCATCGTGATTAATATATGCAAGGAAAAGATAATGTTCATGTTTTATATTTTTGTACTGACGTATATAGCACTGCACATGTTCTGCTGCTGGATACATTTAGTAATATAGGATCTAGTGATATAGTAGGTGATTTAAATAAACCAAACCATAATAAAATCATAGATTCTGTTGAATGCTGTTGGCTAACTTGAATAGCTGCTGCTTTTCCAGAAGCTGTGAAACATGAACAACTGAGGTAAACAAGAATGGTAGAAGAAATTTCTAACAGGACTAAGTCAGGTTAATTCTTGCTGTAGCTATTTCTCACATAAACGCCATGATTTGGGGAAAAACCCTGTTTTTATGTATTGTGATTTTTGTGAATTTAGTGGCTGACACATTGCTGTTCTTGATCCACTAAATATTGTGAAATGAAATTCCCAAATAGACACTGCTCAGGATTTTGCCCATTGTTTGTGTTCTGGTTTTGTGTTTAAAAACAATATTAATATAATTGCCCAAGGCTTACTGTGAATTCCAGGCAGAAATAGTCTGTTTAGCAAATCCTGTAGCATGATTTAAAATAGAACGAATATATTGATACTAGACTTGGTGCATTTTCATATTCTTCTCTTTTACCTGAGAGCCACTTATGTTAGCAAGACTCTCTATCCTGGCTTTTTGAACTCTCTGGCCCAGATTCTCTGGTGCGATTTGTTCACTTTGCACTACTCAGTTTAGCAAATAGTCTGTTTAGCAAATCCTGTAGCATGATTTAAAATGGAACGAATATATTGATACTAGACTTGGTACATTTTCATATTCTTCTCTTTTACCTGAGAGCCACTTATGTTAGCAAGACTCTCTATCCTGGCTTTTTGAACTCTGGCCCAGATTCTCTGGTGCGATTTGTTCACTTTGCACTACTCAGTGGGGGTACAAATAGGATGGAAGGGAATTCCCTGTTGGCATACAGCTGTTGAAATCACTAGAATCATCTCCTGCACTATCCCTGTGTAGGAGGCATGCCACAGGTGGGAGGAATGTGCTAAAATTGGAGTGGAGCAGAGCTTCACTATCCTAATACTCCATTGACATATGTTAGAGTAGTCCCAGGGCTGTTT
Organism: Mauremys reevesii; assembly: GCF_016161935.1. Classification (NCBI taxonomy): domain Eukaryota; kingdom Metazoa; phylum Chordata; order Testudines; family Geoemydidae; genus Mauremys; species Mauremys reevesii. The sequence continues at coordinate 27,995,219 of NC_052627.1, read as the reverse complement.
TAAATAATGCTGGACTGGTTTTAAATCAGGGAGGTACCAGTTCCTTGATTTCTCCCACCTTTGTCCTGGACCAAGCAGAATTCAGACATGTTGGAATACTGAGTCCCTCTGAATCTTCTTCCAAGAGTAACACTGCTGTCCTATGGTCTGAACTCATGGACAAGTTTATGTGAAGGACATGGAGTGAGGAGGAGGTGTGCAACATACACTGAAATAAGATTCCTGTTCTAACTAACTACCTGCTTTTTCAGAGCATCACATTCATAAGCCCCTCGATGATTCATCCTGACTCCTCCCCAAATGGACAGAATAAACTTTGCAATATGTGTGAATATTAGATTCTGGTAAACCAAAGGGAGATGTGACTGTCAGCAGATTAAATTGAAGGAGCTCCTGTTTGAGCAACAAAACTGGCTTTCAACTGGAGCTATCATATTGGAAGAGAGGTGGCCTCTTAGGTAACCTATTACAGAACAATATAGAGTTTTGAAGGTCAAGACCAACACCTTGAATCCATCCACAGGTTGCCAGTGCTGCTAATGGAGTATAGACATTATATGTCCTCAAAATTATATTCTCTTTAATATGTTGGCCTCTACAGGCTGCACCTGTTTCAGCTTCCAAGTTGCCTCTGGTGTAAGCCATGGATAGGTGTAGCAAAGTCTGTATGTAAAATAGTCTTTGTGCCAAGAACAGGTGGAAAAAAGTGCTCTTAACCACAGCTATAACTTTGACATCCAACAGCAGTTTCATGTCCAGAAGAACCCTTATACTGCATACCTGAGTCACAAATTCTGTACTTTTATGAATGATGGTGATATAGTCTTTGCTAATTCTTCTGGTTTCTTTTCCTATTTTATCATCATCATCTTAGGTCAGATCTTAGCCAACTGCTTTCTAATCTTCTGGTTTCTTCTCCCATTTTATCATCATCATCTTAGGTCAGATCTCAGCCCTAACCAGCAAAATATAATATAATGGCTTATATTTATATGTGGTCTGGTGTCCTCCCAGTGGGAATGTCAAACACATTCCACTGCTTCCTTGGCCTTCTGCTGAAAAACAGAGACCTCTAACACTTAGTAAGCTCTGAGTCCTTTTCTCCCCATGTTATGAATTGACATACGTGTATGTGGCCACATAAACAGAGATTGTAATAACAGGGCTCTATGAATGACCTAACACATTTTCAAACTTTGTGATTTCATTAAAAAAAAACAAAGAAAACCAATATTTACAGAGGATGTAGTGTGAATGTTTAAACTGGTTATGCATATGTTATGCTAGCTACAGAGATTGAATCAGGTTCTGTTTTCATCTAACAAAATATAAATCAGGAGTAACTTCACTGGTTTCAGACAAGTTACTCTTGATTTACTCTGGTGTAATTCAGAACAGAATCTGGTTTATTATTCAGAAACAGGGGCTAAGATACTTTAATGTCTACACTAGAGCGTCATAACTGAAAACCAGGCCTTTGTTTTTGGTTTGTTAGATGATAGATTTGAAAAACAATAGTGCAGCCCAGATAACAATAATTGCAAAAAGAGCATGGGAACTTACAAAGATATTGCAAGTATGTCCTTCCATGAGGACTTTGAATCCTACATCCCAAGATACATACTTTGTTTGAATATCATGCCCTAACTAAGTTTGGCAAAACATGAAAATGTTTGCTTTCTGAGTAATTTGCCCTAATGACTTTGAACCATTTTGACAAACAACAGTGATATTGTTAAAAGGACTCTGGCAGAAAGCTTATCCCTTGCTCTGTCAGATGTCTACACAGATTGTAACTGTCTACAAGCGTTATTTCTAAGGAATGCATGCTGCTCAGTGTTCACCATCATTTTCCCCTCCAGCTGATGCACTGGTCTTTCTTTCCTTTTTTTTATAAGCTCATCTCGTATTAATTGACCACTTTATGTTAGGAACTAGTGGAACAGAAAAGCTACCATGGCAGGGGCTGCATTAAGCACTCACAAGGATGTCTGACAGGAAAGGTGCTAGTTGGTCAAATAGGTCCTCTCATGTTTGGGCTTTTAATATGGGAAATGAGGCAATTTAATCTGGAAAAAAATGTTTAACCAGCTGCCCAGTGAATAGATTGGTCATTTATGTGAAACTGTTCCTTGGAAATCCATTGTTTTTACAGCTGTAAAATTTATTTCTGAGGTTGTTTATTCAAATCTGTTTGGGCAGAAATCACCAGCAGCAGTAAAGCATAATGGATTTAAGCCTTCACACTTCTCCATTTCCAGCCCTCTTCAAAAATCTGTGATGTGCTATGACATCTCATCACAAGTAGATCTTTTAAATCAGTACTTAGTGCCTCGATCCTCTTGGGGTCCCTTGGTTTTGCAGATGTTCTTTACTCAGTGAAATGATCTGCACATGCAAAAGAGTCACCTTCTCACCCAGCAAAGTCCCAGTGTGTGCATGAAACTAGAGAGGAACAATTTTGGTGCTCATTTTAGAACCATTTCCTTTCTCTGTAAGTGTTGTTGCCTTTCATACATTAATGACCGTTTTTCTTAGAATTACCAAATCCATGCAGTTAGGAAATGAGACCTATCAAAAAGAAGGAACAAGGGTCTGCACCAGCTGAGGAGGCAGGCTGATGGAAGAAGGCCTGAAGAAACTAAAGCTCTGAATAAAACTGGGGACTTGTGACACTACATAACACAAAAATGATTTTAAAACAAGATGTCGTTGCCTCTGTACTCTGCTCTCATTGACCCTGATCAGTGGTCTAAAATGTGGAGTTGAGCTGATTGAGGCAAATGGCTTGTTAGCACATCAGCAAGTTGTGCTATTGCCTGAGAATGTTTTACCCACCATTATAATTAACAGCTAAGAGTGATCTGAAAGGCATTAAAGAGACAATTATATATATAATATATAAAATGTTGCTTGATTTGTGCATTTGGTAGATCTTCACAGGCTTCCCCTGTTTGTATAGGTCTTCCACACAGCGGTAGGGAGAAAAAAGTTATTTCTAAAAAGAGAGGCATGTTTGTGCAACTAACTCAAGGCGACTCATGAGAAGGTGTAATCCCTGAAACTACCTCTAACTCCTTTTTAAAAAAATGAATACATTTCAATTTGACAGTGTCCCTTTAAGATGAAGAGATGCTGTCTTTTCTCCATTCAAATCTCAGTCTAGCAAAACACATAAATACCTTCTTAACTTTAAATAAGCATGTGTTTGTGTTTTACTGGATCAAGACCTCCGGGCACATGGCTTTGTTGCACATATTTATGAATGAGACTCTGTAGAGGTAATTCAGTGAAGGAGAAAATGAATTTATTTACCAACAACTGGAATACTTAAAATATCCCAATATAGAGCAGATAATGTAACCATAAGGGATCTAACCTCAATTCCCGACAACATGATCTTTGTGTAAAGAAATGGTTTGGTGTCACAAATGAGGGAGCATGACCTATTAATTTGGTATGACTGGATAGGAGGAGGCAGTTCATTGCAGTAAATAACCTCTTTGGCACACTAGTTATATAGATACCAGAATATATACCACACGTGGTGGTGATATTCAAGTGATAAATTGGAGATCCATGGGATAAATGAATTTTTCATACAGCTTAACTGTTCCGCTTGCCCTCTACCTATTCAATCTGTCACCCAAGAACTTTACCTGAACAATTTCAATTAACTACAAGTTCTGTTGTAAAGCTATGTGACATAACAGTATTTCCTCTTTCTTCCCCTAATTGTGGGGCAGCTTTTATGTATCTGAAAGTTAGACCAAAATAAAGCCTGTAACTGTCACATCATAGCAATGGGAGCCCCAAGAGCACGTGTTGTACCTGAGATTACTTTTTATTCAATTTTTTGGGGGGTTGGCCTGATTTCAAATTGACAGTGTCCTTGTTAAAAAAACAAAAACAAACAAAAAAACAGGTAGGTGGGTGTCGGTGTGTGGGTGTGGTTTTTTTTACATGTACAAGCCTTGGTTATATGAACTTTGTCTCAGTCAACGATTTGGCTTTTTCTGTTTTTTGCTATTTTTGTAATAATTCATGTAACAGGAGCTGGGAATTACCATTGTCTGAACCACAACAGTTTATAAATCAGGGCAGTTTATAAATCAGGGCTATGAGAAAATCAAGGAGAACACGAAGAGAATGAAGCTGAGACAATGAGGAACAGATTACCCTTGCACATTTATTAAAAGTCCTTTAACACCATGGATGACAATTACCATAGTGTTGTGGGAAATAAATTATGCAATTTTATAACTGGGCTGTAGTCATGCAGTTACTGAAGTGTCAGAGGTCACTGTAATACTTAATGGAGCTTGAACTACCATGAAGCGGCTCTGAGTACTGGTGTATGATCTGTGCGTATATATATTACATTATATTATTACAATCTAAATGTGCTGAAAGCTTTTTTATTAATACATTTTTATATTTTAAGTTCAGGTTGTTTGGATATGGAGTTAAGAATGTAATCATTTAAACTATTTTCCTATTGGGCTTAAATGGCTGGCAGAAATGTTATTTGGGACATTTTGTGAATCAGATTTTACCTACCTCTGCATAGGTATAAATATAGCTAGGTAAAGTATATACCCGAATGCAGTAATATACTGTTAGTTCTTTTGTACATATGTTATTCCACAAGGTGCATTAGTTTATAAATAATACTGCCCAAGGTTTGGCAAGGGAACTGAACCAATCCCATATTGAAAGGCTTATCAATCAGAAAAAAAGTAGGGTTATAAATCAACCTGACATAATGAATCCTATATATGGGTCAATAATCCGAAAGGGGAAAATATCTGCTTATAACTCGCACAGATATGAAGGATAACTGGGTACAAATCAATAGGACACCATGGTGTCTGCTGTATATTTTAATACTGCAATACTTTGAAACTTGAAAGAGAAAAATGTTGGGTTAATGCTTCTGGGTTTTGAGGAACATCATTCAGTTTCTGAGGAATTTCAGACCAAGTTCATGCTACATATACACATTTCCACTTACAGATGGAATGCATATACCTCAAGATGATGTTTTAGCAAAGATACAGCATTCTCTACTACAAGCCAATATTTACTGATACACTGGCTTTAGAGATGCATTTGCTATCAGCTATATTTATTTCCTTGTTAGTTTTGCTGGTTTTAAGCTCTGCAGGGGAGGTTCTTAAAGTTAAGGAATAGTGGGCCAGTTCCAAAAGAGGATGTTCAATAAGCTGCTGTTCTACCTGATACAACCCTGAAGGTCAATACAAAGGCAGAGGGAAAACCTTTATACTCTGATTTAAAAAAATAATAATGAAAATATGGTCTAGACAAGATTTAACATAAACAAAAGGGTCAGAAATTTTTGCTTAAATTACAACTGAATATCTATAAAACCATAGCCCACATACAAATCAATCCAAAATGAGCTCATCATGATTAATAGATGAGTGAACTTTAAATGACAAAAGAATGATTAATATAAATGGTCATGAAAAATGTGCTTGTACGTTTTGATTGTCTTTTGTTTTGTTAAATACCAAATAGATGCCATTTGAATTAATTTGGGTTTCCTTGTGTTGGAAACTTGCAAGACATTAGAAACATTCTGAAATTTAGTGCTTTGTATAAACACAGTCAGACAGAGAGCAGTAGGAAAAAAATCAAAACAGTCAAAGGCATGCAACTGGGTAATTCAATAACCCTCACATGTAGAGGCATTTCACACAGTAGGACTTCAACTCTGTGTGCTACGCAGGCTGACTGTATGCTGGAAAGCAGCTCCCCCCCCAACTCCATTTACATGCATAGCTGGCCTAGTAGGTGTAAAAATAGACAGACAGCGCCTGAATTGGAAATGGTCACTGAACGCTGTCTGCAGTTGCTGGGGTTTCGAGTTCTCTTTGACACAGGCCAGCTAGAGAGGGAGGGAGGGAGGGAAGGTATTCAAGGGAGCACAGCATAGAAGTGAATGATCATCTTTCTGCATTGTCTAAGTCTGCCCTTTGGGAACACTGGGCACAGTCCATAGTGAAGGATAAACCCACTTGCAGGAATTGATAGAAGAACTGACATGGGCAATGCACCAGTTTGCCAGTCGTGTCACACAGGCAAGAGTATAAGAGCACAACGGAACATACAGGATTTGGATAAAATTCCTGATTACTATGGATACAACAATGAAGAAAGCAAAGATCCCGAGGCTCAGGTAAGTCTGATGAAAGTCATGAGGAAAGGTTAAGGTCCTAGAACTATAGATCTTAGACTTGAAAGGCACCTCTTTGCTCAACCCTTTTGAGGCTGCTGGATAGTAGTCTCCCCAGTTAAGCAGTGTGGTAGAAGAGTGAGAGAGAGAGAATGTTTAAGCTGTTGCGTTTGCTATTGTGGCACTAAGAGTAACGAAAAAGACAGCTGGCACTATGCTGAGCAGTAGCTTGAATATATTTTCAGATACCAAGTAGTCTAGGAATGTAGGCAGCAGAGGACTTCATGTGATCTTAAATGCTATGAAAGCATGGATATAATATCGTATTTTAGCATATCTTACTGCCATAAATCATCCTACATTGATAGATTAGTCACTAACTATCACTGGTTTCACTGTTCTCTAGAAATCTAGCAACATTATTTCTGGTTTTGTGGCTCTATAGTAGGGACCCTTGCCTGCAAACTCTTAATCCCATGAGTAGTCCCATTCAAATCAATGGGACTACTCAGGTACATAAGGACAATGCAGATGAGTGTTTGCAGGAGCTAGACTTAGACTTACTTATTTCTTGCAATGTATGACTGTCAGATTAAAACATATGAGTAACTTTCCTGCATCTAAGAGGAAAGAAGCAATGTGAATTGAATGTCTGTGTGTGTTAAGCAGCAAGTGAAGTGCCCTTTTCCTCTGTTGCTCTTATTCCCCAGGCTCAGTATGAATAGAAAACTACAACGAGGGCCAGATCCTGGCACCCTTGCTCTGACTAGTCTTTTACTATCCAAGTAATCCCACTGAAACAATGAGACCAAAAGTGTACTGCTCACTGAGTGTCATGCAGACTTCGCACTTGAGCTGATTGCGTTACTTTTGCAGCTAGTGCTGTGGTCACCAAAGCTAATTGCCTTGGGGGATTTAATATATGCAGATATTGACTCTGATATTCACTGATTTATGTCATGGCCCTCATGACAACTATGAGATTATCTCATGGCTTTTGGGTCGACTCATTCATGAATACGTATTCCGGATATGTTCCTTGGCGTGAATATACCTCTGTCATTGTCTGCTCAGGTTGTCATGGTGAACAAATGACCTACAGCAGATGAAGTAGGAGAGGGGAGAGAGCATCATTGGCAGAAGATCTGACTCTGCCCATATGAATCACAGAGAGGTTTAGCTATCCTGTTCCATGGATGTGATAGAACTCTCAGTTCCACTCTCGTCATCTGCACAATCTCCTACAGCAGAACTGTTCTAGGGTTTGGGCTATCATTCAGCTGCACCGGCTTCATGAGATTTCAGACAAATGTTTCTCAGTGCAAAGAGTTGTCAGTATAAATCAATGTATTTGGCATAATAGAAGCAGTGGCAAAGACCAAGAAGCAAATTCACCTTTCCCTAATGTACAGTCATTTTCACAATCCGAGGTTCTGGCTTCACTAGGAGTGTTCAGCCAGCTACCTTTGAGATGGATTCATGCCACTTGTGATTGGTGAAAATTAATGAGGAATGATGGAACCCTTTATAGAGAGAGCAAGGTGCCTGAAACCTTTAAAAACCTTTAGCCTGTGATTTAAAAAAAAACCTTTTTTGCAGACTCTGACCTTTTTCTACATAAGGTGAGGTCACTGAAAAGGTGATAGTAGGCCAAATGCAGCAAAATTATTTTGGATTCTTATCAATCAGGTTTCAGAGCTGCCTGTGGCATGGAGGCAACACTACTTTCATTGGCTCTTCAGGGCAATGGACAGAGATCAAACATCCAGGATGACACTGCCTGTAATACTATTAATCATGAGGTTCTTTTGATTCCTGTGTGGCACTGGCAGGGATGGAGGGAGTTACTTTAGGGCAGGTTTCTCATTCCACTTGTAAAGGACCCAGAAAATTACAAAGGGCAATTGCCTTTCTTGCATTGGCTTGTGGAGTCTCATTGCATTCACTGTTGTCAGTTCCTCATACAAGATAAAAAGATAGCTCTGTAAAAGAAAGTGTCAACCAAGTTTTGTGGTGACGTGGGAAATCCAGTGACTATATCATCTTTTCTGAAATACAGGTATAGTATCTGGCACAGTACCTTGTTGTCTTTTAATGCTATTTGCTACTTAACTAGGACCTTGTTTTATGGTCCTACTTTCAGCAAGACAGACTGTGGGTCTTAGTGACCAAAGGAAAAGATTAGCCTCAGACTGAGGATGGTGGCTCAGTGAAAACTTGCAGCAGATGCAACATCCAAAGTTTAATTCAGTTGGTGTACAGCCATCTTGAACAGCTAAATTATTTTGATTAATCTGATCCCTTCTAAACTGAAATTAAAAACAGCTTTCTCTGCTGCTTCAGGCCCCACTCACTAAAGAAATCATTCTGTGTGTTGGAAACAGTACTTTCACTCAGCTTTCCAGAATTGTCTGTATTGTGCAAAATAACTTTTTCAAGTGAGATGTCAAACTGCTGGATATGGTGGGTTTTTTGTTTGTTTTAAGCTAGCAGGGCTCATTTTTAAAAGGCTATTTTTAAAAAAAATCAAGTACATCTGTTGCTAAAGATTTTAAGAAAATAAACTACTCTAGACTGATTTTTATTTTTATTACTAAGAGATCGATCTCAAATTGCAGAAAACCAGAGTTTGACAGACTCACAGTAATTTTTCTCCCTTCCTTTCATACCCTCCTTGCCTAATCTTGCTGCTACTCTAATGGAAGTGTGGTCTGATCACACATGTGAGTGTTTGAGACTAAGTAGAATAGACTGCATTCTGACCTTTTCGGGGCATGACTTCCACTATGTCATTCTAAGGAGGAATGTTTCCTTCCTGTGGTCAGTGTATTGGACTTGGTGGAACATAGTCATTTCCTTAGATCATGCATGAAGGCAGAAAATGCACCTGGGTAGATTTATACTCAAACACGCAACTAAAACCTTGTGTGACAACTAAATCGAGTTTAAATGAAAGTGAAACTAACCTTCATAATATATTAATAGGCTAATACAAAGCCATGGATAAAAACATTCCCAAAATGGGGGAGGGGGTTAAAAATAAAGGTCCAAATCAGAGCCTGCTCACATTTTGGGCTCTTCAGAGTTTGTCCATTATAGAGAAACTTGATGATTTGGCTCTGATTTTTTGGTTTGTGGCCATCCAGCTTATCTGAATATTGTATGTAGTTGAAGGAAAATGTTGTTCAGTCCTGGGTATGGTACTTGAGATTTGGGTACCATTATGTGCTCGGGTAAGACATTTTTAATAATTTCAGATACAGATTATTTGGAGACTAAGGACCAAATTCCCTGTATTTGGCTCTAAAATGGTGGTGGAGTTTTATGGATTAAATTCAACTGGGAGTTAAGGAGAGAGGATAATTTACTGATATTATTAAAGTGAAGTATAAAAACATACAAACAGCAGGTGTGGCAATTAATAAAGAAGAACAGAAATGAGCATTTCATCAACCCTGAATACCATCTAAATGTAAATCCCAGTCAAGGAGGTGGTGGTGGTGATCTTAATATGAATAGGCAAAAAGAGATTATCCAGAGGCCAGCTGGTTACTTGACTGGTTGCATGAATCCTATGGAAGCCTAAGAAACCAAGTTTGGTCTCTCTAGCCACAGTGGGCATAAATGAAAACTCCACATTCACCACTCCAATAATGGTGGTATTTTCCTGTACAGTTTTTAGTTTAAGATATACCCTGTTACCAGAGTCGCAATGAAAGAACAGGTGTTCAGTTTTCAATAGTACCCACTCTTGTCTGTGTATCTACTATAGTCTATCTCACCGGAAGAAGAAATGTGAGGTTTTTTTTCTTTTTATGTTAACGGTAAATTACTTTGGCTTTGCAGTTGTTCAACCACATGTGTTCTCAGTCAAAAGGCAAAGTATCAAAGCTACTGTTGGATGTTTATCACTCACAATGCTAGTAAAATTCTTTTGCATTTAAACATTTCCCTCTGTGGTTGTAACAAGGCATGTAAGAGAATAGAAAAATGAAGAGACTAACACAGCTGGGATTATTATCTAACACTCTTTCACTTGACTCCTTTCTTTGTGATTTTTGCTATGACTAGGAACATAAAAATGAGATTTTTCCAAGATATTTTTAGAAAGTCTCTTAAGGGTCCATTCTAATGCTCTAAAGATCTTCTAATATTCTAGTCTGTAGTGTATAAGGGGAGGAGCTCTTTGTTTTTCTTTTTCTAGGATGTTGCTGGCAGTGGTAAATGTTGCCAAATAAACTGTTTAAAAATCAATCAGCATCTGAACTTTGTACTCCAAGATATCGGTGAACTATGGAGCTGTAAGTGCTAAAGCTTGTTCCTCTACTCCCTATTCCTAGTTGGAATCTTAGTTCCATACCAACATTTCAGAGATTGTGCTAAATAACAGTGTCCTCTGAAGGAAGTGAATTGGTCATGTCTCATTTGAGGGCATCATGAATACTGTACCTTCTTGGTGCAGAGAAGGATTATATGTTATTTTATTCAAATTCCAGTGTTATGAACTTCTCCATTATGCAATAGAGATTATCCAGTGTTGTTATAAGTATAGTTTAAATGTCTTAAGGAAAACAGCTGAATATTTTTCTATTTTTTAGTATTATCCAACCGTGATCAAGGCTTTTATTCTTTATACCCAACTTCTTTGGTTTTTAATACATAAACCCTTTCAAGGTTCTGCTTTCTAAAGTAATTGTGACCAGTACAATCTGGACTTGGATCCATTGATTTGTGTTTCCTTACCTGGGACCTTACATAAAATGTTTAATTTTAAGCACATGGGACTACTCACGTGCTTAAAGTTAAGCTTGTTCTGCTGAAGCAGGCTGTATTGATGATGAAACCTAACTATATTTTAAAACCGTATTTGGAAATCTGACACGGCACAATGTGGCAGCCTCAGCTTGGGTCATGCTGCAAGTCAAAATACTGATTCAAAATTTTCACAGGACTGTCATAGGGTGCCACTGATTGGCATGCCTTCCTGCTGCAGGCTATGGCATGACTGGCAAGCCTGCCTCAGTTTCCCCTCTGATTCCATGCACACTTATCCTCTAGTCCATCAACAGTATTTACCATCAGAACATAGTTTATAAGAGTCTATAATACAAGTTTCAGACATGGAGTTCATTTCTCACCCCTCTGCAAACAGTCATTAAAGATCACCTGATGTCTTATCCCACGACACCCCACATATCATACACCAGCACCTTCCACCATGCATGGACTCTCTATCAGTCCTCTCCTGTCCTTGTACCAGGACAGCTACCCAAGCCCTTCCAACTGGAGTGAAACCCTGCTCTTTCCCATGGGAATCGCTCTCTGAGGGAGCATCCTGGCTAGGGGAGCAAACTTCATTTCCCCTGGCTCTCTCATAGTTCCTCTGAGTCCTGCTCTCCATTGCTGGAGAGGTCAGCAGGTAAGCTTCTCCACCATTCCCCTGCCATCAGTCCTCTTTGACCCCTGGCTCCAGATCTCCAGCTTAGAGCCAGCCGGAAACTCCCTCTGCTGCTGCTGCTCTTGCCTTCAGCCCTCAGCTTGGGGAGGCCAGCTACCAAACCCCCTCTTGCTCCTCTCTTGCCTTCAGCCTTCTCCCAGAAGCCACAATCAGTCTCTGGCCATTTTTATTTCCTTACATTGCTGAATGAAGCAGTCTGCTCAGACTCACTGGGAGTTATGGTGACCAGACAGCAAGTGTGAAAAATCGGGACAGGGGGTGGAGGGTAATAGGAGCCTATATAAGAAAAAGATCCAAAAATCGGGACTGTCCCTATAAAATCGGGACATCTGGTCACCCTACTGGGAGTCTCCCTAACCTTTTTTTTAGCCTCCAGGTGCTGCCCAGCCTTCTTAATTAGCCAAGTGGGAAGAAGCAGCTACTCTGGCATGGGGGAGCTGGATCTGCTTCACTTACAGAGGTCAGCCACCCCATGACAAGTGCTGTATCCAAATTTTTCTTTGCTCTCACAAGTCCTTCATTGACTTAGGAAAAGGCAGCTGGCGGTGAGTCCACTATGCCAGACTAATGAATATGGTGGGAGGACTCCTACAAATGTCTGTGGCAGCTAGAGAGCTAAGTACTACAAAGGTTTTACAGAAGACTTTTGCAACTTGGATTCAAACCAAGGTTGATTTTGATGCTTAACAAGTTTTTGCATCACTGTTGTCTGCTGCTACTTATGACGATATTGGCCCAGATTCAGCAAAGTAATTAAGCATATGTTTAAGTCCATCTCTATTCAGCAAAGAATGTAAGCACGTAGTATCATGAACATGTTTTAACTGAAGTCAATAAGACTTAAGCAGATGCTGAAAATTAAGCACACACTTAAGAGCTTTGTTGAACTGGGGTCCTTATTGGTTTTGGAAACACGATTGGATTAGCATCTTTACATATCAATAGGAAGACAATCTCAAGTCATCTGGAAAGAGGAACTACTGATGGCTAAGAAAAACATAAAAACTGCATAGTTCTGGAGTCCTGAAGGAGCAAAAAAAGATCAAGGGTGTGGAACAATGCCATATATCATTATTGCTTTGAGAGACAGTAACAGGGTACAAGGAAACTCAAACATTAATAGTGAACAAATGGGATTTTTCATGTTAGAACTACAAAGCATAGCAATTGAAAAGTAGTTTTCCCCTAAAATATCCCATTGGAAAGCTATTCAGAGCTCCAGAATCCTGAAAAAATCTCCATGCTGAATGCTTTATCTCTATCTTGTATACACTTGTAATACCCCAGGAACTGTTAGCAAGACTTTAATTTCCCCATTAGTTATATGTTTGTTGAAATAAAAATATATGTGCTGGAAGTTAGAGGAAGCTCAGTGTGTCGAATACAACTTGCTGCGGACCCCTTTATCTCTTAAAAACACAAATCTCTGATGAGACCTAGTATGACTTGCTCTGAAAGTGTCACTTACACATATTAAAACTACTTGGAAAAAGCTTTAAAACCTGCATTAATTAATTTATCCCCAAAAAGATGTTTGAGATAACATCGTATGTGAAAGTTTGACCTTGTTTTATTTTCTTAGCCCCTTTTCTGCAATAACTTTTCTGCTGTCATAGCTGGTAATATTTTTTTCTTAGTGACACTCTAAATCTTAAATATAATTACACACTGTATTTCTTCATGGCTGCAACTTCTTCCTCTAGTAGAAGAGTTCTATAAGCACCTCATATACCAAATAAAGGCAAACTATATTAATTCTTCCCATCTACTTAGGCGAAGCATAACTTTTGGCTCCTAGCTATTCCTTAATAGGACTTCCTATGATATTTAGATTTTTATCTAAAATGTATGCAAGCCAATATTAATTTGTTACAAATGAATGTAATTTTAATGACTACAAAAGTCCAACAAGAAACTGCATCTAAAATAGTACACAACACAAATGGAAATATTTTTTTTCTTGTATCTCTTTTCCCTGCATGCTTTTATTATAAAAAACAGTGTTTTTGTAATGAGTAGCAATAGGCCTGGTACCAGAATTTGGACCCACATGCCAAACTCTGTGATGGCCATGGTGTTCAGATGCAGGATTGTAATTGAGACCCAGATCAGTAGCTATATTGCAAAACTGCCTCCACTGAAAGTTTTGTCAACTTTTTAGTCTACTTCACAACATTCCAAGATGAACTGATCTAATGGCTGCAAATGCCTAAAATACATGTGAGAAGTATTCACATGTGCTGTATGTACTTAAAGGAATAGAATTCTTTTTACCAAAACTGTTTCTGACAACTGTCACCTCCAGCCTCCTTAGAGGGGTAGTAAGTATAATGGGTCAAAGCCACTGAGATTAAAGCAATAGTTAAATTGTTCTCCAAAGAGAGATCAATCAGTTGCATGTTGATAGAGGGTCCTTGGCTTGTGCATGGACTCCCATACAGGAAAAGTTGCCTGTCCATTTTGGTCATGTTTTCAGTAATTCATATGATTAAGTTTGCTTGCTGGAAATTAGGTTTGAGAAGATGAGATGATTGCAAAGCTTTGTTGTGCCCTTTCCTTATACATGAATGCTATTCAAAGAATTTTTAATAATGTACCTATTTGTTTATTCAGATTGCTGTTTTAGTTTAAAAAAAAATTAGCTCTGAACTAACTAATTCTGTGCCTTTTATAAGGAAAAGGCATATGCCAGGACGAGTAATAAGAAGATACCTGTGCAACTTGAATGTTTGGAGAAATTTGCACAATTGGTTGGAACACAGAAACAGTAATAAAATTATTGAGTTATTTGAAATTGACACCTTACATGATAATTGAGCAAGTCATTTAAGTACTCTGTAAAACCTATCTCAAAGGAAAGTATGTTGGAAATGAAAAATGCTACTCCATATATACTTAGTTTGCATATGAAATCTGCATACTCTTAATAAAGCTTGGGAAATGACTCTTCATCGCTGATATAATTACTTCGCTTTATTCAGCCTTTTACAGACCTACCAGGGTCAGATCACTGAGCCTATTTTACTGCAAGTGAAAGACGTAGGGTACGTCTACACTACGGGATTATTCCGAATTTACATAAACCGGTTTAGTAAAACAGATTGTATAAAATCGAGTGCATGTGGCCACACTAAACACATTAATTTGGTGGTGTGCGTCCATGGTCCGAGGCTAGCATCGATTTCTGGAGCGTTGCACTGTGGGTAGCTATTCCGTAGCTATCCCATAGTTCCCGCAGTCTCCCCCGCCCCTTGGAATTCTGGGTTGAGATCCCAGTGCCTGATGGGGCAAAAATCATTGTCGCGGGTGGTTCTGGGTAAATGTCGTCAGTCACTCCTTCCTCTGGGAAAGCAATGGCAGACAATCATTTCACGCCCTTTTTCCCTGGATTGCCCTGGCAGACACAATAGCATGGCAACCATGGAGCCTGCTTTGCCTTGTCACTGTCACTGTATGTGTACTAGATGCCGCTGACAGAGGCGATTCAGCAGCGCTACACAGCAGCATTCATTTGCTTTTGCATGATAGCAAAGATGGTTATCAGCCGTTATGTACCGTCTACCATGCCATTGTAAATTGGCAATGAGATGACGGTTACCAGTCCTTCTGTGCTGTACCTTCTGCTGCTGTCATAGGTGCCCCGGCTGAGATCGGCCGGGGGCGCAAAAGACAAAAATGGGAATGACTCGCTGAGTCAATCCCTCCTTTATGGTATCTAAAAATAGAATCAGTCCTGCCTAGAATATGGGGCAAGTGTACTAGAGAACCACTGTATCAGAGAACCAGAGAGCACAGCCGTTCTGTGTCAGATCCCGCAGAAATGATGAGCTGCATGCCATTCACAGCGGGTGCTCCTGCAACAATCCCACCTGTTGCTTCCCTCCTCCCCCAGCCTTCCTCGGCTACCATTGCAGTGTCCCCCCATTTCTGTGATGAAGTAATAAAGAATGAAGGAATAAGAAACAGTGACTTGTTAGTGAGATGAAATGAGGGGAAGGCAGCCTCCAGCTGCTATGATAGTCCAGACAGGACATTAAGCAGTGTGGGGGAGAGGAGACCAGCATCCCGCTGCTATGATAGTCCAGGCAGTACAGAATCTTTTCTTTACACATGAAGGGCGGGAGCTGATGGAGCTCATCCCCCTGTTGCTATGATGAAGACGGTTACCAGCCGTTCTGTACCGTCTACTGGGAATGACTGGGAGGCCAGTCAGGAGCACTCATGGTCTGATGATGAGGACAGATACCAGTCCTTCTGTACTATACCATCTGCCAGAAGGCTGATGATGACGATGATGGATAGCAGTCATATTGCACCATCAGCCACCAAGGAGGGAGGGCGAGGATGCTACAGTTCAGTGCCGCAGCATCGCGTCTACCAGCAGCATTCAGTAGACATAGGGTGACATTTAAAAGAGTCAAGAGATGATTTTTTTCCCTTTTCCTTCTGGGGGTGGGTGGCGGGGTACATTGACGAGCTATGCCCTGAACCACTGCGGACAATGGGTTTGACCCTACAGGCATTGGGAGCTCAGCCAAGAATGCAAATGCTTTTCGGAGACTGCAGGAACTGTGGGATAGCTTGAGTCCTCAGTCCCCACTCCCTCCCTCCATGAGCGTCCATTTTATTCTTTGGCTTTCCATTACGCTTGTCACGCAGCACTGTGCTGAGTCCCTGCTGTGGCCTATGTCTGGAGATTTTTAAAAAATGCTTTGGAATTTTGTCTTCTGTAACGGAGCTCTGATAGAACAGATTTGTCTGCCCATACAGCGATCACATCCGTACGGTCCATGCTGGAGCTCTTTTTGGATTTGGGACTGCATCGCCACCCGTGCAGATCAGAGCTCCACGCTGGGCAAGCAGGAAATGATATTCAAAAGTTCGCAGGGCTTTTCCTGTCTACCTGGCCAGTGCATCCGAGTTCAGATTGCTGTCCAGAGCGGTCAGTGGTGCACTGTGGGATACCGCCCGGAGGCCAATACCGTCGATTTGTGGCCACACTAACCCTAATCCGATATGGTAACACCGATATTAGTGCTACTCCTCTCATTGGGGAGGAGTACAGAAACTGGTTTAAAGAGCCCTTTATATCGATATAAAGGGCCTCTTAGTGTGGACGGGTGCGGCGTTAAATCGGTTTAACGCTCCTAAAACCGGTTTAAACGCGTAGTGTAGACCAGGCCTTAGCTTTGCCAGTAGCCTGCATATCAGAAAGTTTGATAATATGCTGTGATACTCTTCTCAAAAAATGCCTTGGCATTCTGGCTCATAGCTCCATCTTAAGCATGCTATTCACAAAGCCATGTCACTGTTCAACAGTGATGCCCTCTGGAGAGCACCAGCACTTTGAGATCAGTATAGAAGATTGTTCTGAACATAGAAGATAAGATGCAAATAGATAAGAAATTGTAGCTCTCAATGCTTTGCAGCAAAGTTTTCTACATAAAAATATCTTCTTTTTGAGTCTCATTCATTTGAATATGGTGAGATAAAACAATTACTATGTTGGCAAAAAAACTTCATATAAAATATGCAGTGTAAGGATGCAGCTTCTGTGCAGTTTTATAGAGTTACACCCAATTGCATGCTGTCTGGTTTTAAACATATGGTCTCTGAAACCAGAGATTAATCAGATCAATTGGGACAAAAATTTAATGGTTGCCCCAAGGATATGATAGTAAATTTAACACTATAGGAAGTCTGGCATAATACAAAACTAATGAGAAATGTTTTCGTGTTATAAAGTGTGTGTGTGTGCATCTTGTAGCTGCTTGGAAACATCAAAAAAAGACAAAAAACAGATCGTAGACCATGTGGTTTTATTATTGTGGATGGCAGAACCACATATACTGTGTTTTCCAGATATTACTTGAATATTTTAGTGTGATGAACAGCCAAAGAATGAAGGGATTTTTTAATGGACTGAATTCCACATTAACAGAGTTAACAAGCCATCAGCATTGCACTATGAAAGCAGCTGGTTTACAAACACTTTGCCATTCTAAATATTGGGAGTGGTTGTAACACTGTCAAATAAAACCAGAATCTCTTCACAATGGCAGTTTCTATGTTCCTGGACAGAAATGGTATATATCATCATGATAATACAAGGCTCAATTTCATTTGAACATTTTTAGAATGGGTAATTGATTGAATCTGTTGGCATATAATAGAGACAAGTTAATAAGAATATTTTGTTGCTCACCTGTCCATCTGGATCAGAGTTCTTTATCCTTCAAGGTCGTATCCAACTAAGTGGATTCCATAAGATAGGATCTGTGTGTTTTAGAGTGAACACTTTAAAGGTGAACTTAAAGAAAAAAAAGAAAAGAAAAGTTATTTGAGATTTAGACATAAGTTACTATATAAAATACATTATTTGCTTAACTGCCCGGTACTTCAGTTTTGAATTTCATGCTTTCCTCCTTCAGTTAACACACTATGTTTAAGGCACAGGAGTAGATCAACAGGCTATTCCTTCATCGATTTTCTTTGTGATTTTGGACAAAACAGTTATTCTCCCTCGTTATTTCTCATTTTCCTTGTTTGAAACACAGGCCCTAACTTTCAGGGAAATGGTGAAATTAAATTCCTTAATGTTTGCAGAGTGGTCTTCAGGGTGCCATATTAACTGTAAATGATTGTAAATGTTATTTTTAAAGCAGTGCATGGAATGCAGTTCCCTGTGCTATTTTATCTGTTAGTGATGTCATTAACTGTTGCAGTACACTGGAGTTATAGCAGATAAAAAGCTATTAACTTTTATAAATATTTTGTATATAGAAAGGGAATTTTGAACCTCTTTCCCAGTCATAAAATTCCAACTTGGTCCCTATAATAATACATTTTATTTTGCAATAAAAATGGCTTAACATGGTAGACTTGGATGGCTTTGGTAATTTAATAGGAAGCCTGTCACCTTGTAACTGAAAAGTGAATCCACAAAATCAACAGGATTCAGACATAAAGCTGAATTTTCATTCTCAACTCACCTGATCATGCCCAGCATTCCACTGAGTTCTAAACACAGGGTGGTCCCTCACCATATATGCTGCAATAGATAAATACAGAAAGGTGGATTGAGTAGAGCAGGGGTCGGCAACCTTTCAAAAGTGGTATGCTGAGTCTTCATTTATTCGCTCTAATTTAAGGTTTTGCGTGCCAGGAATACATTTTAACATTTTTAGAAGGTCTCTTTCTATAAGTCTATAATATATAACTAAACTATTGTTGTATGTAAAATAAATAAGGTTTTTAAAAGGTTTTTAAGAAGCTTCATTTAAAATTAAATTAAAATGCAGAGCCCCCTCCCGACCGGTGGCCAGGACCTGAGCAGTGTGAGTGCCACAGAAAATCAGCTTGTGTGCCACTTTCGGCACACATGCCATAGGTTGCCTACCCCTGGCGTAGAGAGTTTCATTTTTAACTGTGACTTTCCTGGCTATAACATTTTTAGAACGTCATTTTGATAAGAAGCATTAATAGAAAGCCAAGGAAGAAAATAAGAATCTGAACAGAGCATGTGAGACCCAAAAGGAAGACTTCTAACTATTAAAATACAGGATTACTTTCAACAATAGTGTATAGCTCAATTACTAGGAGTCCCTAAATTATATGTGGTTTAACAAGTGTTACATTCAGGCAAAAATTCTTGCATTGGGTTCTCCTACCAGCCACTGGATAGTCACCCAAGTGGCACAGGGCATTGGAGATGTCAGCCAGACAGCTGGTCTGGGAGGACTACAATTTCCCTTGAAGGGAAGGAACTTAGTGACCTGGCCAGAGGGCCATGTCACAGACCAGAAACTGCAGCTTGGAGAGCGAGAGAGGCTGCACATTGAGAGAAGATGATGGGTAGAGAGACCACAGAGAAGGGTGCAGCACCTGGTAGAGCTAATTCCCGGAACAGCCAGGAGAGGTGCTATGAGCAGTGAGGGAACCCCATCACACTACCACTGTATTTTTCACCTCAGCAGAGACCTCTCAAAATAATACATTAGAAGAAAAACATGTTGATGCGCCAAGATTGTCAGTTTACTTTCTACTGTAAAATATCAGTTGAGTATTCTTTAACGGTTAAGTGCTACACAAGAAATGAAGCGCAGCATCATTCATTTTCATAACATGGGATGACATATAGCTCCCATGGTCTTATTTGTTCCATTTTGATGGCTATAACTGTGCCTAATTCTTAATAGCCAAAATCTCTGAGTTGCATGTGCAAATACAATTTGAGTGTGTGCAAATTAAAGTTTGGGGGCACCTAAAATTGGGTGTCCATAAACACAAGCTGCTAATATTAGGAACCCTAGATTTTGCTGGTAAATGCTTACGGTGCCTAGTTTTCCTCTTTTCTAGAGCTGGCCTTGATTTTTGTGGTGGTACATTTTCTTTTGGAGAGAGTGGAAACTTGACTGTGGTCTGTGAATCTCTACCATCTCTTACAGAGCTCAGAAGGATGTGCATAGGAAGGGAAAGTGCATTTGGTAACAAACAGTACAATACATTCTGTGTTTTTATCTTCATTTTTTCCCCCAAAACAAGTCACAGTGACAGGTGGTAAAATCATGTAGTCAACCAAAAGTTGAGGAATCAGCTGGACTAATATTCTCAACTGCTGTGCCATTGAGAGGTGTCATGAATTCAAATGAATATCTGCCCATAGGGAAACAAAATACTTCCCAAGGATTTTTCAAGTGATGGAGAAAGTCTGCAATAACTAGAAACCATAGTTTCATAGCACCTCAAACTACAGAAAACCCTGAGATTGATGAGTAGTAATAAGATTTTGAGAGAGTCGATCTGCATTTATGAGAATACCGGTTGGTAAATTATATAGACGACAGTATTGGTAAAAACATGCTTCTTTAGACCTTGACAGTTACAAGGAGGGAAAAAAAAGATCTTGTCTTAAAAAACTGCAGAGTTGCAGAGCAAACTGGCACAGTAAATTACTCACATTAGTACTTTGCCTTAAGTGCAACCTCTTAGGTTGTCCAGGCTTTGAAATGTAGTACTGCACCTTTGAAAAGCTCATGAAAGTGGAATATTTCATTGCTATTTGTGAGTCTATAATTAAGAAATATGTAACAATATTCTCCTTGTTCTGTATGACTATGGTGTCTAATATCAGTGTAACGGAGTGGCTCACCCCTTAAGGGCTGGAGGGCTAGGCAAGCCTGATTACATAATGAGCCACACCTGGTGAAAGACCAGGTGACTGCAGCCTCCTACTGCTGTAGGACAGTGGAGACAGCTAGGACTGAGCAGGCTCCAGTAAAGCATCCTGGAAGTTAGGACCGTGATGCCAGTCAGATAGGGCCCACCAAGGCAGGAAAGGCCCCAGGCAGCAAGGCCTGGAAGGAGGATGAGAAACTTTTGTTTGTGTGGACTTTTGGATGGACTTGAAAACTTTATTTAATTAAGCACAACCCAAAAAGTGATGGGAACGGACCAAAGAGTTTTTTGAGTTTCTTGAACAGCTCAAGAGAGGAAAGTGAGTTAGGCTGCCTGTAGCATGACTCTAAGCCACATGGGAGGTGACTGGATCACTATAAGCAGCTTTGGTTGAATTGCTGCTTTGGATCTTTGTCTCTTGGACGTTGGTGTGAGATATATGTTTCAAATGGATTTAAATGAAGAGCATCGTTGCTTGCTGATCCTTTTCTATAACGAAAAATACATTGGCCTACACCAACATCATTCTCTGTTCTGTTTTCTGAGGCCTGGTCTACACTAGGAGTTGATGTCGAATTTAGCAGCGTTAATTCGACTTAACCGTGCACCCATCCACACCAGGAAGCTAATTAGTTTGACCTAGAGGGCTCTTTAGTTTGAATTCTGTACTCCTCCCCGACGAGGGGAGTAGCGCTAAATTCGACATGGCTGTGTCGAATTAGGCTATGTGTGGACGGAAATCGACCTTAGTAGCTCCGGGAGCTATCCCACAGTGCACCACTCTGTTGACGCTCTGGACAGCAGTCCGAGCTTGTATGTTCTGACCAGCCACACAGGAAATGCCCAGGGAAAATTTGACATGCTCCGGCGCCTTGCGGATGTTCTGCAGGACCGCAGGCAGGAGGACAGAGCCCCCCTGCACTGTATCTGCAACCGCCCTCCCCTGCCACAAAGTCCCAACCCCCCCTCACCCAAAGTAACAAGAAGGAGGGGCGACGGGCCGTGAAAACTGTCACTGCACCCCTGCAGAGTGCACAAATACAAGAAGGCTCTCATTCCCTAAATGTTGAGAAGTCCTTCCCTTCCTGGCTCACCGAAGCCCCAATCCCAGTCTCATCCCCTAACGGTGTAGTTGATTATTAAAAGTAGTTTGCTGTTAATTACTATTTCCATCAAGTTTTTCTACAGAAGACTGTCTGTGAAGGGGGAGGGGTTGTTAATTGCATAGGACAGTCACCTTTACCAGGGTACAGACACAGGGGCAGGATCAACAGCAGGTCACACACACAGTGCAGTCAGTAGGCACCCTGGTCGGTCTGGGAGGTGTTTTCCATGTTCTGTGTGGGTGGGGGGTACGTGACTTTGTGGCATGGGAGGGCGGTTACAGAACTTATGCAGCGGTCCTTGTCCCGGACCACAGAGCCACGCAGCAGGGGAATCTGTAACCGTCCTCCCCCGCCACAAGGTCACATAGCCCCCGCACACAGAGTCCCGAAAAGGAGGGATGGCAGGCTCCGTTGAAACAATCAGTCCGGCACTGCAGACCGCTCTAGGAGCAGGAGCCTATCATTTCTCAAGTGTAGAAGCGGTGTTAACATCACTGCACACCCTACCCACCACAGTCTGTGTCCCTGTTTCAACCCTTTAACGCGAATTCATTAATAAAGAAAACGTTGTTAATTACCAATGTTCCATTAACTTTATTTTTAAACGTGTGTTGGAAGGGGGGAAACGTGGTGAACGGGGTATGTAACCGCAGAAGAAAGTCAACAGTAACTGAAGCAGGGGCAGGTTCTGCTTCTCTGTAAAGAAACTGAACAGTCACAGGTTACCTTGCTCCCTGAGGAACCTAGCTTTCAAAGCCTCCCGGATGCACAGCGCTTCCTGCTGGGCTCTTCTAATTGCACGGCTGTCTGGCTGAGCGTAATCAGCAGCCAGGCGATTTGCCTCAACCTCCCATCCCGCCATAAAGGTCTCCCCCTTGCTCTCACAGAGATTGTGGAGCACACAGCAAGCTGCAATAACAATGGGGATATTGGTTTTGCTGAGATCCGAGCGAGTCAGTAAGCCCCTCCATTTCCCCTTGAGACGTCCGAAAGCACGTTGAATGATGACAGTTACCCAAGACCACCCTCGACACATTTTTCCCCCCCAGCATGCATTGTGGGGAAATCCCAGAATTCAAATGGGCAGCGGGGACTGCAGGAACTGTGGGATAGCTTCCCACAGTGCACCGCTTCCAATGTCGACGCTTGCCCCATTAGTGTGGACTCACAAAGTCGAATTAGTGTCCTTAGTGTGGACACACAAATTCGACTTTGTAAGGTCGATTCCACAAATTCGAATTAAGTTAAATCGAACTAATCTGGTAGTGTAGACATACCCTGAGTGTATTCAGTATAATGCACCTGAACACTATAATGGGAGGAACGGGGGTTTGTTTCTGACCATGTTCAAAGACCCACAAAGAGAAGAAAGGAAAAAGAAACTTGGATAATGTATTGGAAAAAAATAGTCCTACCAATTAATGTAGAATTACTCTTCAGAACCCAGGGGTGCTCTTAAAGCATCATTATGGTTCTTATCAGTGCAATAAATGCCAAAGATGTTCGTGATAGAGAAGTCATTTGTTTTACAAAGCTACTGAAACTTTATTGGACTTTGAGATTCTACTCATGCTCTTCAGTTGCTTTCCCCAATATGGAGAACCAGATTCCATAAGCACTCTCAGGCCCCGCTTCCCAAAGAGACAAGTGGGGCAGGAGCCATGGGTTGGGCACTTAAGAGTTTCCCCCCATTCTCTGGAAGGAGGAAACCTGGCAGCAGCAGAGTGGCTTTCACAAAAACAGTAGACTGATGACGTCTTCTAGCTTTTATTGCTGTAGGGACATGATGTTTGACAGGGGTATGTGAGGTGAAGGCCATTCAAGGACAGAGGGAATGGTGTTCCATTATTTCAGGAGAGGCAGCAAGGATATTATTTGCTAATTTTACAAAGAAAAACAGTTGTTGTTTTTAAAGAAATGGCTAAAAAAATAGTCAAAGGTTATTGTCAATAAATACAAGATTTTTCTATATAGAATAGGGAAAGGAAATTCAGTTTTATGTAAGAAAAATGAAAACAGAAAAACGTAAAAAACAAAACAAATAAAAGAAGATAACAAACTGTGCCTGTAACTAACAGACATGTGTCTTTCAGTGGCCTGAGCAGTTTGTCCCTGGCCCTGCAGTCAGACCTTAATGGCAAAAGGGTCTGCCTGTGTGGATTCGCTTTGTCTTGTGTAGATTAAACCAGGTCTGCTTCCGGTAATTAACTTGCCTTTGGGTATTCTGGGCCAAATTCATCCATGATGTAACTCCACTGAAGTCCACAAGATGAAGTTGACCCATTATTTCAAAGGTTTGGTTGGGAAATATATTTTTATTGATATACTAGAAAACTCTTATTAAAAGATGAAACTAATTTTGATTCTGATGGGATTCTAGAAAATCTGGTTACCATACTTTGTTTGGGGACCTAGCCAGAATTTCATCATTTTCTCCATTATAAGTGATTAAAAGTGATTCTTTCCCCTATTTAGGAGAAATGTGTTCTCATTATGTTAAAGTGTTCTTCATTTTGACGAAGTGGGTATTCACCCACGAAAGCTTATGCTCCAATACGTCTGTTAGTCTATAAGGTGCCATAGGACTTTTTGTCACTTTTTATAGATCCACACTAATACAGCTACCGCTCTGATACTTCATTCTGTCAAGTTACTGTGAAACTATATTTCCTTCAGAGCAGATACTCTGCCCTAGCTATTTTTTTCAAAAGGAAGGAGGGTTTGAAAAGGAGAGAATATCAGGGATTTCATTTGAGCTCAGCGGGCTTTCACATCAGTGCCTGAAGTGTCGTAGGGAATGGATTGTAATCAACATATGATATGGTTCCATGGCAAATGCTGTTTCATCTGTTTGTGCGTTGACACTATTGGCGGCAGTCAGGTGCATTTGCATTCTATCTGTACTATCGTGCTGTTCCATACATGACAGGCCAATGGTAGAGAAGATGTTTAAGAACGTGAGAGGGAGTGCCACGAAGAGAAGGAGAAATAATGTAGGTCCAGTGCGTGTGGCAGTAAGGAAGAGGTGAAAGGGGAAATTAAGATTAGTCTGCAGTTTTCAAAGGGCCTGAGAGATTTATGCCCCAAACTCTCATTGAATTACAGTGGAATTTGAGCAACTGCTTCTATTAGGTTCCTTTGAAAATTCCAGCCCTAATATTTACAGTTGAAGTACATATTTTCCAGAGAGAGAAGTTTTGTGGTTCTTTCCATGTCACTCAGAACCAAAAACAGTAGTGGCAAACAGTTGGTGGATGGGGATTTTATCTGGCTTGCTATTGTGCAAACAAAGAAAACAAACTGAAGATGATCCTTTTAACTATCAAACTAAAATATGTTCACTACCCTTTGGCTAATGATTTCACACTATGCTTTCACAAGTATGTCATACAAGATATAGAAAGTTTTGGTCTAAGTTCAGGGGTCAGCAACTTTTCAGAAGCAGTGTGCCGAGTCTTCATTTATTCACTCTAATTTAAGGTTTCGTGTGCCAGTAATACATTTTAACATTTTTAGAAGGTCTCTTTCTAGAAGTCTATAACATATAACTGAACTATTGTATGTAAAGTAAATAAGGTTTCAAAATGTTTAGAAGTTTCATTTAAAACTAAATTAAAATGCAGAGCCCCCCTGGACTGGTGGCCAGGACCCGGGCAGTGTGAGTGCCACTGAAAATCAGCTCGCGTGCCACCTTTGGCACACATGCCATATGTTGCCTACCCCTGGTCTAGTTGATCTCCCACTTGACTGGCCAGCCCAGTTTTTCAACTGGTACACAGAGTATACTAAGCACTTGTTCATCCTTCAAACCAAATTCAGTGGTAGTACTAGCTCCTTTTCTCTCTGCTGAGGTCTTGATATAAATCTCCTTGCTATAATAAATTTTAAACATGTCTCATTGCAACCTCTTATTTTACTATCTCTCTGTAAGAAGAGCAGGTCTGTCCCAAAGTGCAGGTGTGACCCTTTAAAATATTTAAAGGGTCAAATCTTCCCTACTCTTATTTTTTTCAAGGCTAAATATGTTCAGCTCTTGAAGTTTTGCCTCATGGTGGAGACCTTTGTACGTCCCAGGGATCTGTAGTCTTTCTCTCTATGCTTGGATCCATACATATTTTTTTTTCTTGCAGTTCTGACACAGATACAAACCTAAACATTAGCACTTTTTAAATTTAGATTTGTAACAGACAAACCCAACACACCTATTCCAACATCTGGGCAGCTTTGACTGTTGTTTAAAACCACAACTAAGCATAAATCAAACATTTTACTAAAAAGAAAAAATAGAAAAAACCCCTCACCCTTTCTAAGAAATTGCTCCTCAACCAACCTCCAGCTCCTCAGAATCTCCCCTACAAAGCTCAAGCCTGTAGTTGTAGTATGACCTGAAGGTCAACACATCAAGGATAATTGAGACCAAGTGGATGGGGAGCAAATTCCAAAGCCAAGTGATGCTGGCCGGACATTCTCAATGGGCATCTTTTAAACTTTTACACTAGGGGAGGGGGCTTCAGCATGAGCACCTCTCCTGCTTTTAACTGCAGCAGTACGACATGGCGAGATTGTCATCCAAGGAGGCAGGTACCACACCATTTAGGGCAGTGGTCCCCAACGCGGTGCCCGCGGGCGTCTAAGCGTGCCCACATACTGTCCGGTGGATGAGCATCCACCAAAATGCCACTGACAAGCTGCGTCAGCCAGAGGCGTCGCCGTTGAAATGCCACCGATTTTCAGCGGTATTTCGGCAGTGACACCTCTGGATGACGCTGCTTGTCGGCAGCATTTCGGCGGTGACACCTATTGACGTTGCTGCTTGTTGGCGAAATTTCGGCGGATGCTTGTCCACCGCCACGGTCCTCCGTGGCTCGTCGTCTGGCGTCTGCCAGACGAAAAAGGTTGGGGAGCACTGAGTTACGGTTTTATATGTTTAAATTGACACTTTAAACTCCACCCAGGAACCCCAGGCAGACCTGTCAGTGCAGATCACAGAGCACTAGTCTAATATACTTATGGGATACCTTTCTTAGCAAGTGAACTGTTCTCTACCAGGTTGTTATCTGAATGGACCTAAAATATATCACTAAGTAGAATGCATTGCAGTAGTCTAGACTTGAAGAAGCAAAGGTATGAATCAAGGTAGTGAGATTCATATATGACAATAAAGCTTTGCACCCTTCTAGCCAGAAACAAATGTAAAATATCACCCTGCCTGTGGCTGAAAGCTGATTTTCCAAAAATAATTGGGAGTCTAACATTAACTTTTAATATAGTCTGGCTGGAAGAAAAGCAAATAAATGTTGGATTTCCGTGTCCTTAATAAAAGAGGATTGATTGCATTGTGTGTCATTACTCATGTCTTTACCACTTACACATTTTTGAAACTATGAAAGCAACTGATTGTAGCCTTGGGACTGTTAATTCCTGTAGACATGTAAAAAGTGTCAACAAACAAAAATTGACATAACCATAATGAGTAAATTCCTTTCCCAAATCTCCCACTGACTTCATTAGGGCCAGTATTTCACCAAAAGTGCTTTAATTTCTGGCTTTTTCAGTGCTTCTACTTCAAGACAGTTGATTTTTTTCAAGGTCATTAAAAATTACAGTGTGTGTGTGCACACGTGTAATATAGGAGATGGCTGCATTGCTTAATATCTCCTTTTATTTGGACCAATGGTTGTCAAACTTTTTTCATTTGTGGACTCCTAAAAAATTTCAAATGAAGGTGTGGACCCATTTGGAAATCTTAGACATAGTCTGCAGACCTCCGGAGGTCGCCGGACCACAGGCTGAAAATCACTGTTCTTTGGTAACAACAACCTTTTGCAGACCCCTTGCACATAGTCTGCTGATCCCCAGGGTTCCACTGACAATAGGTCGAAAACCACTGATATAGATGGTATCTTTCAACCATGTGTCAGAGACTACTGCTATGTCATGCTTTATGCAGTGCCTGATTGGCTTATGCCTCAGGCGATAATGCGACTCTTTAAATCCAAATTCCTATGCTACCTTTCTTCTCCATCCTGCTGTGTGT
This sequence comes from Mauremys reevesii, assembly GCF_016161935.1. Classification (NCBI taxonomy): domain Eukaryota; kingdom Metazoa; phylum Chordata; order Testudines; family Geoemydidae; genus Mauremys; species Mauremys reevesii. The sequence continues at coordinate 27,967,242 of NC_052627.1, read as the reverse complement.
AAGAAAGATCGTCTTCTTTCTTAACACTATAAAAGACAATGAAAGGAATTTAGAAGGAAATCTTTTTGTCTTGGCATGAAATACAGTAGTAAAAAGAATAGGTCTGATGATATCCATCTGTTGCAGATTAAAATAGGTGGGAACCAGTTATGTAAACTGAGCTCCTATGGAGTGATGGAGAACAATGGTGGTGGAAATAAATGGATCAATGCGATTAGTATTATTAAGCTGCACAAAAGCTGTCTTTGAGTATTGTGGGGCCTTCAGGAGAATGGGCTTCACAGTCTTGCTCCTAGACTGGCGAAGGGAGTACATGGAAAATGTGTTTAATGTAAGTTTGAGATATTACAGCAAAACTTTAAGTAGCAGAGCATTCTTATGCCTATTCTTCTGCATCACTATGATCCCAATAATTTCCTCCTGTGCTGGAAAATATGTTTCCAGTCAAAAACATACTAGTAGATTTTTTTTTATTTAGTCTTTCCCTTCAAATTGCATTTTCTGTTCTGCCTGCAGAAAGTCTAAATAGCAAGAATTACTTTCTCTTTCTTTAGGTCCCCAAATCTTCATACATGACCATCATCATACTGATTTAACCCTGCTGCTATAGCACTCCTTTCTTCTCTTTGCTGACAGCTGTATTAATTGGCAATTGACTTAACTGCAGGTGCACACTGGTGCATCATTGTGTTTGTATCTGTTGGCCAATTTGAATTCTGTGCTCTAATTAAAGACAAAGGGAGCAGGGCTAAAAGCTTTTCATACTCCCTTGGGTTACTGTTGGACTTTAAATGTGAATATATGAGCAAAAGCAGCATAGGAGGGGAATGATGATGGTTGCAACATTATCTTGGATATAGATACTTCATCCCTTTGGGTCTGTGGCCCAAGATTAAGCATACCTGCAGCACTGTTTTCATGGAAAACATGTTAGGGCTGTCTGCAGTGCCCCATTTACACACGCTGTTAATCATTGTACTCTACTCGTGTGTGCAAGCTGTTTTATTCATGCTCATCTCAGCTGATTACCGATATCTGATGGGGCCTTCTCTCTTTCAAATATTTTACTGGGTGGTGTGTGTGAGTGAGAGAGAGAGAGAGAGAGTCAGCCAGGCACATTCAAATAAGAGCCCAAATTCTAGTGAGATTTCTCTCTCAAAATGGAAACAACAGCAGAAGAGATGATTGGTTGCTTATGACCCAGGTGAAATGTTAGTAAGCTACCTTAGAACCATCAGAGGTTCCTGGTGAAATGTTAGTAAACTATCTGATGTGGGCACATATACAGAAAGAGGGATTCGGTGACTGGCAAATTGGTTGTACTTAGCTAGACTTTGTTCCTTTACCTACTATTGTTAATTCTAACTAGCTGGATTTTTACTCTCTTCCTTCAGGCTAACTAATTTTTTACCTTTGGCAACTGTTGCAATATTTTGCTCAGACTGAGAAGTCTATGGCCTGGTCTACACTGGGGGAGGGATGTCGAACTAAGGTACGCAACTTCAGCTACGCGAATAGCGTAGCTGAAGTCGAACTACCTTAGTTTGAACTACTTACCCGTCCTCACGGCGTGGGATCGACGTCCGTGGCTCCCCCGTCGACTCCGCCACTGCCGTTTGCGGTGGTGGAGTTCCGGAGTCGACGGGAGTGCGTTCGGAGTTCAATATATCGCGTCTAGATGAGACGCGATATATCGAACTCCGAGAAGTCGATTGCTACCCGCCAATCCAGGCGGATAGTATGGACGTACCCTATAAGTCCTTTGTGCCAATTTTGTACTGTTTAGGGTGTATATGAATCAATGAAGGTAAAATGTATGGACAGTTTTCTTTGCACCATATTGTTACAGCTTCAGCATACAATGTGGATACCTTTGATTATATCAGTGCTGTATTCTCTTTAAAGCAGTAGTTTGAGTTTTGGTTTTTTTCTCCTCTTTTCACAGTCTGACAGCAATGCAAGCTTTCTTCGAGCTGCCAGAGCTGGCAATCTGGACAAAGTAGTGGAATATCTGAAGGGTGGAATAGATATCAATACATGTAATCAGGTAAGAGAGACTGCATGGGCATGTGTTTGCTGTACTCAGGTATTGTATGTAACAGATAAGGACCCTGCAAATAGGAAAACCTTAAATGGTTTTATGGTTTAGATCAATTTAAGACCTTCACAGTCAAGTTCTGAGTCAGTTTGGGCTACATTTTCAGCTCTGGCCTTTGACTTGGAGCATCCACTTTTGCACAGCTGACTATGCCCACAGCACATATTTAACAGAACATCTCTATTTTAAGCAAACAAGCCTTTCTGAGCCCCTTATTCCTGGCAGTGCCACAATTCAAACCACACTAAAAAAGTGCTTTCTGGTTAAATATATTGGCTTTGTGTGCGGGGAAAAAAAAAGTCATAATTAAATGTAAACCTTGGATTCCCAGTCATACTAGCTGGGAAGGGTTTGTTCCTGGGCAGTTTTCTCTTGGATGAGTGCTTTGCAGCTGGCTTACTACTTTTTTCTTCCAGCTCCTCCTCTACTGGCCTATATATTGTGGTAATAGAGTGTAATGAGGTTCAGCTTCCCAGCTTTAACAGTCCCCTATGCAAGCTACCACCCCACTGATATTTGTCCACTAGTTATTCCAATCCTCCTCCTCACACTGTTACTCATGCACTCACTCTTTTTCAGACAAATAAAAGGAGCTGCTATTTTTCATGTTATATGCAATGGTGTTTAAGGCATGTCTGTCCTAGGATATTACAGACATAAGGTCTTCAGGACCTGGAGAATTCTGTGTAAGCTCAAAAGGTTGTCTCTCTCATCAGCCAAAGTTGAGATATTACCTCATTCCCACCTTTTCTCTCTTATTTTTTCATATTCTCATTCCTCTAGCCAGTATTTATTTATTCTTGTTGGTTGTTTGTACTGCAGTAGCATCCTCATGACCCAACTGGGGATCATGACCCCATTGCACTAGGGACTGTACATATTTAAAATGCAAAGACAGTTCCTGCCCCGAAGAGCTTGCAGTTTCAGTATGGGATGAGATACAATCTGGGAGAGGGGCACAAAGTAACAATAAGACAACTGTAATGAGGGTGAAAAGCAACATTCACAGCACACCAAGTGCCTAGCCGTTGTTAAGTGTTGTGTGGGCATCTTTACAGAGAGCTCCTCAGATGCAGAAGAGAAGAAAGTGTGAAGGTGTTTGTGTGAAACTTTGATTAAAGAGCAATAAAGGCTGGTATCACTAGCAGAGCCAATGAGGTGGTTGATGGCTCTAGGCCACGCGTAGGCAACCTATGGCATGGGTGCCAAAGGCGGCACATGAGCTGATTTTCAGTGCCACTCACACTGCCCAGATCCTGGCCACCGGTCCGGGGGCTCTGCATTTTAATTTAATTTTAAATGAAGCTTCTTAAACATTTTAAAATCCTTATTTACTTTACATACAACAATAGTTTAGTTATATATTATAGACTTATAGAAAGAGACCTTCTAAAAACATTAAAATGTACCACTGGCATGCGAAATCTTAAATTAGAGTGAATAAATGAAGACTCGGCACGCCACTTCTGAAAGGTTGCCAACCCCTGTTCTAGGCCATATAAGAGATGATAGGTAGAGTGGAGATAGGCCATAGATGGTTTTAAAGGTGAAAAGAAGTAATTTGTGTATGATGCAGTGGAGAAAGAGGAACCAGTGGAGCAATGCAATGTAATTGAAGCAACAAGCCAGGAAGAAGATTTCTACAGCAGAGTTTTGAATCAATTTAAGTACTGTGGGCTATAAAATCATTTTTGAGAGCTAAATAAATAAGATAGAGGAGGAGATATGAGATAGCGAATGGTTTTTATACGCATTAATACCATGATTAATAACTCTTTGGGGCAGGGACTGTCTTTTTGTCTGTGTTTGTACTGAGCTTATGACTAGCCTCCTAGGTGTGACAGTAATTCAAATAAATAAATAATATTTAATTTATGTAATTATTATTCTAGGTCAGGATTTTTAGCAAGTTTGGTATTTTGACACATATTCCAGAAGAAATGAACCTAGCCTATGATGTTTCTAATTACATTACTATGATTTGATTGCTGAGGAGGTGTGGCAAGTAAACATGAAAGAAGATAGAAACAATGTGTTTGTACAATTCACAGCTGTTGTATAAATGCCTAAAGTAAATAGATAAATAACTAAAAAAATAAAGCTATATATTTCTGCTGTTAGTAAGGGGAATAGCATGTCGGTATCAAATTCTGAACTTGGCAGTGGACTTTTAAGGTGATTCTGCTACGTCGCTAAATCCCCTCTGTGCACATCTTGCTTTGAATTACCTTTAAGTAAACTTTCCCTATAGGGCATTTAACTCCTAGAAAGTCAGGTGGAGGATAGGTAATAATTGAAGATATACCAATCTCCTAGAACTGGAAGGGACCTTGAAAGGTCATTGAGTCCAGCCCCCTGCCTTCACTAGCAGGACCAATTCTTGCCCCAGATCCCTAAATGGCCCCCTCAAGGATTGAACTCACAACCCTGGGTTTAGCAGGCCAATGCTCAAACCACTGAGCTATCCCTCCCCCAAGGGAGGAGCTGTGCATGTTTTCCATAAGCAGGGCATTGAGAATCCACTCAAGTAAAAGAAAGGCAATTTAAAAGTAGGTTGGGACAGCTACCAAATTAACCCATCTCTCACCAGGCCACATAAGTGAAAGATGGACATTGAATCATTTATTATTTCTCAATTATAACAGCAGATGTCACAACTTGGGGTGCAATCCAGACTAGTGAGGGATTGTCACTACTTGCCCAGCAACCCTGGGTGACTAGCATTGCTTTGCTGCCGTAGCTCACAGCCTGAGACACTTAGTCAGCCTACAAGTATGCAGGTCATACTCTGTGTGTTTGTGTGCTGTGTAGGATCTCCTGGTTCAGCAGCCCAGACCCTAGCAGCCCATCTATGGCCCTACATATGGCCTTGGTTAAGCCAGCAAGGTGACCCCAACACACTCCTAATCCCAAATTTTCCCCAAATCATGTGCTCTGTAATGTCCAACCCTCTTCTGGACAGTTCAGAGAAATAATAAAGTTAGTTTTTTTCCTCTAAAGACAGAAAAGCACATCACAGTTTATTAACTTAACTGTGGTAAATAACCCTTCTCTGGTTTATGGTAAAAAAAACAAAAATATTTTAACAGGACGTAGGTTAAGTGATGCCAAATAAAATGAATAAAGTTAGAGAGGGTTACATGCCAAAGTGAAAACATGCATCTAAAAATTTAAAAACTGAATCTAGCAAGATACACGCTTAGTTCAAGATGGTTTCTCACCTATGTTCAGTTTCCAGAGACTTCATCACCCCTACCATGTGGTTGAAGGACTATTCTTTCTCAACTTTCAAAAGCTCAGTTTCCTTGTCAGTCTAGTGATGGAGGCCAAAGATGGCTTCTACCTTTTCTTATATCTTCCAAAGTTCTATGACTTTGTTTTAAGAGTCAGGATGACCTCATGCTGTTTTTCCTTTACAGTGGACTTCCCATTCCCCCCTTTCTGATTTCTGTGTCAATGGGGCTTCCATTGTTTTGATTCCACCATACTGAATTTACATAGGAGACAGATAGATAGCTGCCATCTCTTCTGTCTGAGAGAGAACCTGTTTCCCACTCTTTGGTCACAGATTTTAAAGCATAATATTAAGTGTCCATATTTCCTCAGACAGTGGTAGTACATACATTTCATAATTATATAAATCACCAATGTGTTGTTAGCTTTCAGAAAAGACCTCACTCTGTACACTTTTATAATACAGTTATATTGTATACAATCTGTTGATTCAATTGCTTATCACTTGAGGTTCAACCCCCCTGTTTTTATAGACCATTAAATGTTTAAAATGGATTCTTCTGAGGGTTACTCCTCAAAGTAAAGTTTCTTCAGGCTTTGAGGAAGGTGACATGGAGTCTGGTGATGAAGGATGCTTCATGCTCTTCTCCCACTTGTTAGATTTTAGCTTTGTTTACCTAATATGTAAAAATGGACCTTCATTGGCTTTGCCTGAAGATGGGGCTGGTCAGGGAATTAAATATGCATTCTGTTGTCAGTAGCAGACCTGTTTACCAACTACCCCTGACATGCCTGATTTAATCATAATTCCAGTATGTCCATAGCTCTTAACACACATTGTGTACATACCTCACCAAAGAATATTAATGATCAGTGGTGATGTTACTTTTCAAATGAGACTTCACAAGGTATATTTTATAAAGATTATTACAATAGTTTGTAGGGTGTGATTACAGGGGTGCTTCTAGAAGGGTGGTTCTTCTCATCTATATTGGGTTTCTAATGCATCTTTAACTTCAATGGTTGTCATGTACTGGCGATGATTGTCCCACTACAAGAAAGATAAAACTCCAATTAGAAAGCGTACATGCACACAGTGGGAAACATTCTATAGGTTCCATGCAATATATACACTTCTACCCTGATATAACGCGACCCGATATAACATGAATTCAGATATAACACGGTAAAGCAGCGCTCGGGGGCGGGGGGGCTATGCACTCCGGCGGATCAGAGCAAGTTCGATATAATGCGGTTTCACCTATAACAGGGTAAGATTTTTTGGCTCTCGAGGACAGCATTATATCGGGGTAGAGGTGTAGTCTACACCATGTAGATATTAGATATTCCTTTTTACTGCAGGAAAGCAGTATGATCAGCCACCCCCTTCTTCCTGGCCATCAAATATATCATCCCCCATAAAGCATCTGATTGCCATTGACCCAGAGTCCAGACGTCTGAGGTTTCCCTGGCTGCTTCTGTGTGGTATCCGGCTGTAAGCAAACACTCAGTGGATTATTTTTAGCTGAAAGACTTAAGTGTGTCCAAGCAGATTAAAATCTAGTAGCTCACAATCACCGACAATAAACAACGTCAGTAGTGCCGAATGCCAATTAGTACTGTTGCTGTTATTAGAGACTCAAATGACTGGAAAGGGGCCAAATTTTTTGGATCTTCTTTGTTTTTCTTTACTAAATCTACAAAGGGTTGTAAATATGGAATACATGAGAGTGGCCCATTTATCAAGTTTTAGTTTGTTTTCCCATCAGTGGTTGGTTTTCTTTACAAACTAAAACACTTGTACAATAAAATTAGCATAACGAATGTTGAGAGCTCGTTTTTCTCCTTGGGTTACTACTCACCTTTGGAAACGCTGTTACTGCTGCAAAGGGTGCCACGGTTATGCACAGCATCCAGCCCGTGCTTTCCTACTATCACACACTAAAAGCCATTCTCTTAGACCAGTGGTCTCCAACCTTTTTGTGCCTAAGATCACTTTTTGATTCTTAAGGGCTACCCAGGATCTGCCCCCCCCCATTCACTACATCCCCTACCTCCATCGCTCACTCTCCCCCCACCCTCATTCACTTTCACCGGGCTGGGGTAAGGGCTTGGGGTTCGGGAGGAGTGAGGGGTGCAAGCTCTAGGAGGGAGTTTGGGTGCAGGAGGGGGCTCCGGGCTGGTGCAGAGTGTCGGCTCTGGGAGTGGGGGCTCAGGGTGGAGCTTGGGGTGCAGGGTGGGGGTATGGAGTGCTGGCTGTGGGAGGGGGCTCAGGGCTGGGGATTGGGGTGCAGCCTCCCACTGGGCAGCACTTACCTCCAGCGGCTCCCAGTCGGCAGTGGGCACAGCGAGGCTAAGGCAGGCTCCTTGCCTACCCCAGCCCCACACCGCTCCCTGAAGGGGCCATCGCGCTCCTGGGGCAGAGGGAGCATGTGGCTCTGCACTCTGCCCTTCTCTGCAAGCACCCGCCCCACAGCTCTCCTGGCCAATCGGAGCTGCGGGGGCAGTGCTCACAGGCAGATGCAGTGTGCAAAGAGAGACCCCTGCCCCCCACTCCCTCAGCCTGAGGGGCCACACTGGCTGCTTCTGGGAGCGGCATGGGGCCGGGGTAGGGAGTCTGCCTTGCCAGAGATCACGATCAACTGGGAGATCCTCTAGGATCGACCACTTGATTGCGACTGACCGCTGGTGACCACTGTCTTAGACTTTGGGTTGGGTTTTTCATCAATAAGCCTGTTCCATGAACCCAGTTTGCATCAAAGAGTGACAGAAGACCTAATCTTGCTTACACCTACACACATGCTTAACTTTTTGCAGTTGAGTAGAGCAGTTTAATTTAGTGGGACCACTCATGCATATGGTTAAGCATGCATATAATTTGCAGGATTAATGCTCTTTTGGGACCAATAGTCTAGCATCCGTGTATCTCCCACTGAAGTCAGTGACAGTTCCATGTACCAAGAACTTGCAAGATCCAGTCATGTATGTCTAACTTGCTGAGAACTTCTAATGACATTTGGCAAAAATGACCCCTGAATTTGTACTATGGTTGAGAGTTTTCAGGAAGGAAGTAAAATACTTCAACTGAAATTTCATCCAGCTCTGTTTAGGGACTAAAATCCTACAAGGCGAACTAAAATTCGGTGCACAGACTCCAACACAGGCTAAAAATATTTTTTTTTTAAAAATCTACTTTTAGAATGATCAAAAGCAGCTGTCATGGATTGGCCATAGCACTGGGCTCAGCTTACTGCTGGCAGAACTCACACTGTGGTGGGTTCCCAGTGTCGGTGAATCTGCACAAAGCGGGAGTGCAGCCTTGCATATTGATGGGGCAGGCTAGGAAAGGGTCAGGGCCAGGTCACTGCTGAGATATTGTGATCCTCTCATCTCCCAGTAACCTTCTAATATCTCCTAAACAGCCTCACTAAAATCTCTTGTTCCCTAGCTGCTCTTATGCCAACATTCAGTCCAGAAAAAAAGTCGTTGTGATATACCATGGTCTTTGTAGAAAGCTCAGATAATTAAGGTTTTTAAGAAAAAAATTGTCAAAAATCTAACTAAAATTTCACAGATGAGGCCATTATTTTGTTAGAGTGGTTTTAAGAATGAGAACCAAAATAATCACATAGCTCTTCTAACTACTTCAGAAAAGTATCTTGTCTGCCAAAGTAAAATAGCCGATGATTAAGTAGTCAAATGTTACATCAAAGTTTGAATAAAAAAGTGTGTGTGGAGGGGACTTCTGCACTTCAGAATATAATGTTGTGCACTCTGTGTTATTGAGAGCATAAAGAGAATTACTGAGTTCTTTTAAAAAGTATTATTTGAGGAGTTTCTAATTATTATTTTTTTAAAGAAATGGCTTGTTTCAGAGAATTGTCTGTATAAAGGTAGAACTGGGTGAATGCTGAAAAAAAATCTGCAATACTTTAAAAACATTTTGGCTATGTCCTATCCCTTTAGTTACTTTTGAGAGAATTTATGAGAAGCAAATTCTAAATTTAAATATGTGCATCAGAAACCTGCTTCTCAGATTTACACTTATCCAATTGGGGAACTTTTGTTCTTTCAGTTTCTTCCCATTTTAAGAGGAGTCATGTGTCTGTTGTGTAATGAATTATAATTAAGGAACTGAGATTCTGTGTAGAGACAACAAATAGACTGTACTGCCTATGTCTGTGGTTCCTCATGAGAAGACATAAAGTACCACAAACATTAAGAAGTGGAATAATTGCTACTCAAATCTAATAGAGCATTTGGGAAAGATGAAAACTCTTTTTGAAAGACCATGATAGTAGCACTGCAACTACATCAAGATGAGAGTGCAATATTTTATTATTTTTGACAATGGTTAGAAAAAACTCCTCTTTTATAAAAGAGTGTTAACGATATTGGGTGAAGCACTGGCTCCATTAACCATTGACAGTGGAAGAAGTAGGTACAGTGTGACCTGTACATGTAGAATAGAGAAGTCAAAATAAACACTGCATAATTTCGCAGTTGCTTGAAATAGATTTATGACTCCTGTGCAATACATTGTGGTGACCCCAACTTTCAGCATCAGTGGCTTGGGACTGGTGTCAAGGTCTAAACTAGGTTTATACCCACACATGCCATAAAACATCAATGGTCAATTATTGTGCAAAGCGTTACATGTATTAACATGGTCTGATTCAGTAAGTCAGTTGGAAAATCGTTCCCAGAGAGTAGTTTTCAGCAGTTCCCAATCATGCTGGAAGGGTACAATGAGTGGGGTCCCACAGGGATTGGTTCTGGGTCCGGTTCTGTTCAGTATCTTCATCAATGATTTAGATAATGGCATAGAGAGTACATTTATAAAGTTTGTGGACGATACCAAGCTGGGAGGGATTGCAAGTGCTTTGGAGGATAGAATTAAAATTCAAAATGATCTGGACAAACTGGAGAAATGGTCTGAAATAAATAGGATGAAATTCAGTAAGAACAAATGCAAAGTACGCCACTTAAGAAGGAACAATCAATTGCACATATACAAAATGCAAAATGTCTGCCTAGGAAGGAATACTGCGGAAAGGGATCTGGGGGTCATAGTGGATTACAAGCTAAATATGAGTCAACAGTGTAACACTGTTGCAAAAAAAGCAAACATCATTCTGGGATGTATTAGCAGGAGTGTTGTAAGATTGGAGATTTTTAAGAGCAGGTTTGACAAACACCTGTCAGGGATGGTCTAGATAATACTTAGTCCTGCCTTGAGTGCAGGGGAATGGACTAGATGACTTCTTGAGGTCCCTTCCAGTTCTATGATTCTATGAAGTCATTTTTCTGATATTGGCAGGAAATGGTTTAGGAATTTTCTATAAAATGTCCAGTATCTTAAGTGCTTGGAAGGCAATTAGTAAAGATTAAGACAGCAGTGCTTATAGGCCTATTATTAAAATGAGTGTATTTGATTAGCATATTGTTTGGATTCTCATAGTTGCCAAAAAGCTATGGAACTGTTTCTCCATGCATTGGGTAATTTGTATCCTCAAGATAGTCTGTCATGTGGCTTTGGGACTTTAAACTACAAAGAATTAACTGTGACAGGCTTCCTGCGTGATCAGGAGTAAAGAGTACCATTTCCCACTTTTAGCTTCTTGGCGATGGCCATCTGACAATGTGTGTTCCCTCTTCTGTCCACAGAGATTTCCACTGTGAGAATGAGTGGTAGTTTATCTTCTTTGAACCAGTTGTCTGGTCTTTGTTCTTCTAGTTCTGATTTTGAAACAAAATTGTTTGTTTCCATCCTAATTCACCCTGGAATGGATTTGTACATCATTTACTGGGGACAGAAGAACCAGCTTGAACCACATCCATCTTCCTGAATGGACTAGGCCTAGACAAATCTTAATATTTGGAAGTTGGTTCAAATAAATTTATTACTACTTTGATAATCCTTCTGGTGGTAGCTAATGGCACTCCATTGGGCAAGGCACCGTACAAACAGCATAGAAGACATTTCTGACCTGAAGAACTTACCGTCTTACTAGACCCAAAGATGGATATAGACAAATAGTAAAGAGGTAAATTGCCTAAAGTTAGCACGGTCCACTCTCAAAACAACCACATCTCCTACCCCACCTCTCAGTCCAGTGAGGAATCAAACTCTTTACAGCTCTTATTCACCTCACATCTTCCTTGCACCCTACCTTGCTCCCACAGAAAAACATTCAGGTGAAACTTTGGCTCTGTTGAAGTCAGTGGCCAGTATCACCCTCAGCCTCACCCTGGTTGAAGGACTTGAAGAAAATTCCACAAGTGTCTGAATAAGGGGCATGGCCTGGGTCTTCTCTGATGCTCCCAGGCAATTTCTTCCTGTCTCTCTCATATGTTTGAAAGTGGCACTTCGCAGTGTGCCAACCCCAAGCATTCAAACATTATGAGTTAGGTCCCAAAACTCATAAGATAGGCTTAAAAATCATGACATTTTAAAAAAACCTTTGTATTTGCTTTGAGGTGTTTTGAGCCTTCGGGAGTCACGTTTTTTAGTTTTTCTCTGCAACCAGGAGGGCTAGAAAATCACTTTTCTTTTTAAAATGAGATCTGAAATTCCTGAGTAATTGCATGACTTTTGAGAAGCTGGGCTTCAAGAAAAACACCAAATATTGTGAGACTAGCAATAAAATTGCAGAAGCTGACAACATTGTGCAGCGGACTCATTCCCAGTGAAATCCCCTTCCCATGAGATGGTTTCATCGTTCTCCCTCATTCTCTCTTGCCCTATTCAGGGGAAATATTGTATTCTGGCAAATATTGAATCTCTCTGAAGAGCTCTCTCATTTTAAGTCTCATGTAGTACTGGAGCTTGAATTTTTGACATAAGCTTCTTTCATTGTATCAGGGCCTCCAGAATAGTCCTGAAAGGAGAACTCTTCACATTAATCTTTCCCTCTGTGAATCTCTGCTTTCCTGTTCCATTTAATTAAATAAAGTCCCTTTTGGATGCCAGCCAGCCTCTCTTCTGAGTATGTTGGACTTTACCGGCTGACCTTTTGCTGTTTGCACAGTATGCAGTCATATGTAAAGAAGACCAACAGTTACATTAAATGGGCAGAGTGCAGTGGGGAGAGACATGGTCACCTGGTCTAAGCACAGGATTGATCCACCCACTTCTGTGTTCTGATCTGATCTCTGACACTTACCCATTTACAATAGTCCTCTTGATCTATTGCTGATTGAAACAGCAGGTTAGAGCACTGTAGATTTACTTCCAAGCTTGCTGCACCAAGTCTCTCTGTAGACATGCCCTCATTCTCTCTCTGTTCTTAAGGCTCTGAAAAGCTCACCATTTGCATCATGGTGATGGGCTGGGGTTAGAGCCGTTAACTAGATTCTTGAGGTTAAGACAGAAAAGAAATAAATGCTAGAATTGTGCTATTGCCTAGGTTACAAGGCAAATTCTGGTAGACCACAACTTCTAAATTTGTATCTTTTAGTTATTCTGTTTGATTTCTAATTGAAGCCATTTGATTGTAAATGGTCAGATTCTGCCATCCTTGCCCTATGGTGAGTAGTAGCTTATGAGGCAAGTAATCCTAAATTTGACAGAACTGGACTCAAAGGGAATAAGCAGCTGTGGCCTAACATGTGGCAGACTTGTAATGTGCAGGGAGACAATACTGTTTACTATATTTGCTGCATAATAGGCATGGATAGGACCACTGCTGCTTTCAGTCAACTCACTGTTATTTAACGCTGTCATTTCCTAGCATCACCATGCTCTTGTCAGTCGTCCTACTCTCTCAGGTGCTTTCCTTAAATATCTGTTTGCTCCCTTCAGTCATACCAAGAATAAAACATTTCCTGTGAGTCTCTTCAATGACGGAAGTCATTCCTAGCTAGTGAAACAATCCTCCGAGGGGCCAATTCCTGGGCCTTGCACACAGCTAAATGAAAGAAATGTGCTTAGTGGAGTTCTGTAGGGTCAGAAGGGATAGAATCCTGCTCTTTCAGACTAGGGAGTAGTACAGGAGTCATTCTGCAGCTGCTACTGCCGCCTTGATAGTTCTGCAGCTGTTTAGCTGTCGCTCTGCATGCAGTTTGGATGGTGTATTTATATAGTCATGGATCTATGTGCTATATGCAAGCCCCCAACGTGCCTGGGAAAAGGGTGTGCCCCCTTGTGCACATTGGACAAGGAGGTGTACATTTGACTTTAGGGAGAAAAGTCTGTGTACTGCTTTGAAAATGTAGCGTGACATGTCAAATGCACTGGAGCTCCACATTTGCCTTTTCCTTTCTTTAGAATGGTATGCTTTTTTGTTGGACTAAGAAATAATTCTCGTGGGTCTATGCCCACTGTCTGTTTGCACTGCCAACATATATACCACATGTTTAGGATGATGGCTTTTAAACATGAACCATTCATTTTTCTATTCTATGTGAAAAAGTAGCAGTCTACAGTATATCCATAACCTCCTAATAAGCTACATATACTTTTTTGTTCACATTTATTATCGTGTTTAGTTTGCATGTAATATTTTCACATACTATCAATCTATTTTCTGCTGTGCGCATTATTAAAAGTAAAATATGTTTTTAATAGGATGGATTCCTAGTAAATATTATCTGCTATTTGAGTGCATTTAGAGCACAATTGGGTAGCACAAGCCTTGCTCAGTTATATGCAATAAACTGGAGCATAATAGTCACTTTGCTAACTTCAAAGTGTCCTATTACTCTAATGGAGCCTGGAGGAAATTCTTTCTGTGTCTAGGGTGTCTTGTACTGCTTGGGGAATGCTGGCACTGTTTATATAGGGAGGACACTGATGGAGAGCAAGAGGTATCTCTGTCTCCAGATCATTCATGAGTGTGCCTACCCCAGGAGGAAATGCAGAAAAGGTGGGGTGGCTTGTCTGGGGTTTTTTTTAGTGTAGATCTCAGAGTTGAGCAGATCTCTTGTAACTATAAGGTCTGCTGTGCAGGGAGAGGTTGGGTAAGCTGAAGCATGGGAAACATACCCAGCGTGGTCAACTCTCTGTTTTAACTCCAGTAATGTGATTTTTTGGCCAGTGCTGTAGCCAGTTTTGCAATGAGACAACAAGCTCTAGCCCTCATGATGTCCAGCTGGGTCCAGGGGAAAATCCCCTCTGATTGTCCACCTTCCCCTTCTCCTGGGGAAGAGCAACCAATCAGAACTGCTCCAGAAGGTGAGTAGAGCTCTTCCCTCTCCCCTCAGAATACAAGATACCATTTTGGGTAGGGGAGGGGGGAGGAACTGACATCGTTCTTAAAGGGGGAGGGGGGACAGAGGAGCAGAAACAGCCCAGCTGCTAAATGGGCGTGTCCCCACCTCCGACCCTTCCTATAAATAGTGGTTCAGTCTGTTGTCTACGCCTCTGCTCTTCACCTCTTTCTAGCCTAGGAAGGGAAAGAGAGGGGGTGAATAACCCCTGGACTGGTCCCCTCCAGGCCTGGGAAGGGGAAGAAGGGGACCTCATCGCAGCTTCCCACACCAGGGCTGGGATGGTGGGTGAAGAGCCCAGGAGCTGCAGAAGGGGCAAGGATGCACTGATGCTAGTGACAGGTGGGGGACTGGAGGGACAGAGCAGATGTGCATAAATAATTACTGGGCTGGGAGATGGGTAAATGTGGGAATGGAGTGACACAATTAATTCAATTAGAATAGTAGAGCTTGGAGAGAAACTGGCAGCTCCAAACCCCATAGTTCAGTCAGTGAGAGCTCTTGCAGGGAGGCCAAAATCAATACTCTCTGCATTTGGGAGAACGGACAATAGTTTAATTATCACATGCATTGGGAGTGAGCAGCAGAAGTTAAAAAATAAAAACCTGAAAGACAGACCAAAAAACACAAGATAATCTTAGGGAAAAAAAAATCCAACCTCATGACTTTTTGGCCATTCTCATGATTTTGGGGGTTCAGATTCATGACAAAAGGATTTGCTAATTATGATTTTGGTATCATGTTTTTGTAGCTATTGTGTGAAGTTAGAAAATAAATGTTTTGATTTATAAATATCCAGCATTGACATTTCTCAGAAAATTGCCGGGGTGAATGGCAATGCATGAGGGATGAATGGTGATGTGTGAGTCCAGGAGTAGGCAACCTATGGCACGTGTGCCGAAGGTGGCACGTGAGCTGATTTTCAGTGGCACTCACACACCACAGGTCCTGGCCACCAGTCCGGGGGGCTCTGCATTTTAATTTAATTTTAAATGAAGCTTCTTAAACATTTTAAAAACCTTATGTACTTTAAAAGCAGCAAAGAATCCTGTGGCACCTTATAGACTAACAGACGTTTTGCAGCATGAGCTTTCGTGGGTGACTACCCACTTCTTCGGATGCAAGCCGAAGAAGTGGGTATTCACCCACGAAAGCTCATGCTGCAAAACGTCTGTTAGTCTATAAGGTGCCACAGGATTCTTTGCTGCTTTTACAGAACCAGTCTAACACGGCTACCCCTCTGATACTGAAGTACTTTACATACAACAATAGTTTAGTTATATATTATAGACTTATAGAAAGAGATCTTCTAAAAACGTTAAAATGTTTTATTGGCACGTGAAACCTTAAATTAGAGTGACTAAATGAAGACTTGGCACACCACTTCTGAAAGGTTGCTGACCCCTGTGTTAGTCTATGGATGCAGTCACATTACTAACGACACTATATACTACTGATCATCACTGTTGTGATAGAGTGAAGTTATATATGGAACAGTGAAAATAATTTAATACATTTTTCAGTTCACTGGCCACCCCAAAAAGTAAAATAAGTTCATTTTGGATCTACCCAATGCTAAACTTTTTCAGTTTTCTCAGCTAAACAAAATAAAATAAAGAATAAATAGTTTTGATTTTGGAGCATTCTTAACTGCTGTTTGGTTAAAAGCAAATTTGGAAATGCCATTAATGGAGGAGGTGGTGTCCCCTTATATTTCTCCCCCTCCTTCTCTCCCCCTCTCCCTTTGTCCAGTTTCCTGGGCAAAGGTGTTGCCTCACCCCACCCCCCTTCCTGGCTCAGGTTACAGGTTCAGGTACCGTCCCTCACCTAAAGTCATCCCCTGCTGTCCCATCCCCCCATGCAGACAGACCCAGTAAAACTAAATGACATTCCCAGGTCAATCCACCCCACTCCCTACTGAGTCACATCAGTGCTGTTATTTATTTATTTATTTAAATAAGATTGGCTCTGAACTTTTGGCTGGAAATGGTCCCCACCAAAGTCAATGGGGGAGTAGAATTGGTTGTGACGTCATTTTGTGCTAGGATGCTGGACAGAGAACAGAAATTCTTCTTTTGACTCACCATCATGGTCAGATCAAGTTGGTTATATTAACTTCAACTCAGAATTATGGAAGTTTTCTGAGCCTTTTGTAGCCTATAGGACTAACCTGCTTGCTTGCATATATATACATATCTTTTCTTATAGTTTAACTATTTGGTTTATTCTATTAGGTTTATAAATTTATATTAAAGTAAGTTTGGCTGTAATGCAGGAACCCTACGGGCCATATCCTGTATGTTAAGCTAGGGCAAAGTTAGCATATCTATATTAAGACCTTTTACTCAGAAAGTAAAGTTGACCTATACCTTGTTACCTAAATAGGTAAGCACCCACGCCAATGTCGATGACCTTTTATCTAGACCAATAGACAACGGAGAATGGCATAGGGGGGTTTTCAGTGTTGTACCCACAGACTTAACAGGTACACCACAAGGGAACTTATGTGCGTATGTCCATGTCATCAATACCCACAAACATACTAGCCTATGGGGTAAGCATGTCCTTACATTTTGTGGGTGAGAAATGAAATTTGGGCATAGGAATTTCCGGCACTTCTGCCCTATAAAAGAGGTGACCCACCTCACTAGAGTATTCTCACTTACTTTCTGTTTCTACTCTATCTCTATCTATTCTATCTATCTACGATAACTGCTACGTATTTGTGAGCAAGCTGATGTTTCTGTCTATCATGGTTAGAGATAAAACTCATTAACTTTAATAAGAATTATGCTGTGGCTAGTTAGCCATAGGTGATAAGATGCAGTGACACTCTTCACTCAGCCACAGTATTGAATGGAGTGCAGCATCCGCATGCAGGATGAGCCACAACAGGCTCTTCTTTTCCACTGTGTTTACAACTTCTTCAGAATTGCCCTGATAGTACACAATCTCATATGCACATGGCTTCAAGTTTCAGTGCCTGGGTCAAATTATCCACTGACTTACACCCCATTAGACCTAACTAACTACGGCAGGGTTGAACGGGATGGAAGTCAGTGACAAATTGTGCCCGATTCTTCACTTTGTCATTCTAGTTTTATATCGCCATAACTCCATAGATTGCAATAGAATTGCAGTGAAATAAACAGGAGTAACATATAGTGTTGAATTAGGCATACGTCTTCCATTCTCTTTTGCCATCCCAGGCTTAAGCTTGAATTGCAACAGAGCGAGACATTGACTTTTAATTTTCACACTTTTTTTTCACAAAAGGAGAGTTTGTCTGGGGTGGAACCAAGATCCATCCAGCCAAAATCCCTCTGGTTCATAAGTGACCAAGCCAAACAACGATTATCAGTATCTTTTGTGCACATAAATAATAATACTGTGACTTTCTTTAACAATTTTATTCTGAGGATCTCAAAGTACTTTATAAATTAAATAAGCAAGATTCCCAAACACCTTATGACATATTATTCTCTATATTTTACAGATGGGGGTAACTGAGGTACAGAAAAATTAAGAGACTTGTCATAGGTCACAGAATATCAATGGTTAGAGATGGGCGGGAAAAAAAAGAACTCCCAGCTCTGTGCTCTGACAACTAAACATTTCTGCCTCTGCTGAAAATCTTACTAAGTTTCCTTCTGTTTGGAAAATATAAAGTAATTTTTATATGGACTGAGTTCACCAGGTGATTCGTCCTGCCCTCTTCTATTGGAACCAACAGAACTACAGTAGTACTTAAACCCTGTTAATATCATACCCAGCAAAGGCAGCCAGAATGAACTGCATTACATTTAAAGTTAAATGAGAACATCTTAAATGATCAAAATGTTTTGGTTTTGGAAATAGATTTTAGTTTCATTGTTGTTTGCAGTGTTTTTATAGCTGTGTTGGTCCTGGGATGGTATTAGAGAGACAAGGTGAGTGAGGTAATTTTTTTTATTGGTCCAACTTCTCTCCCTTTCACCAGTAAAAGATACTACCTCCCCCACCGTGTCTCTTTCTTTGACTTCACTGAGGCTTTTTCCACAAATCCTTTCAGCCTTTGACTGATTCTGACTTTGAGAGTTTGTCTACCAAGAGACTTAGTGTATGGCGCACTAGCTGGCTACATGGATCCTGTTACCACACACTAACGATTTCATAGTTGCTGTTTGAGACAGGAGTATGCCAAAGTGCATTACAGAACTTTTAGTGCACAGTAGCAGGTCCGCACAACAACGTAGTGCTTAGCAAGTAAGTGTGCTGTAGAATCACACCTTGGCTGGCCACACACTGTCTCCATGCAGACAAGCACTGAGTGTCCTGAGGCAGCATTAGGCAGTAATAGGGGCCTGAAAGAGCCTGAGCATCACGACAAAGTGCTGAACACCCACTGCTTCCACTAAAATTAATGGGAGGTGCAAGTGTTCATTTTGTAGCATGTCAGGAAGTGAAAGGGGTAAGTCTATTGAGCTACATTTCTGTTTTCTAATATCATGAAAGACCTAAAGCGAAATGTGTACTTTCAGTCTGAAATGAGCACAAAAAAGTTGTTATTCCTTAGCAGACATTTGCCTAAATTACATGGCAAATATGCCCAAATGTAAGGATGTTTTCTAGACTTCATTCAAACTTTTTGTTTCACAGAATGTATGTTTTGATTTTGGTTACACCTGTCAGTAAACCATCTTCATCAGAAGAAGAGCAGGACCTTCTAGACTTACCAAGCAACCCTTCACAGTTGCTCTGAGACATAATTGTTTTATTAGTAAAGAATGATGCTGAATGCAGGTTAAGTTGAACAGGGAACTTTATTAAATCCTGTGCACTGCTCTGCCCCCGTGGCTAAGTTGCTTCCAACCTAACCATCCATTCCCACGTCTTGTCCATTACAATCCCTCCAGGGAACATGAACCCTCTGACTCCAGTTCCACTGATCATGATACAGTAGTAGTTAAACTACCTGCCCCTCATCTACACCAGTGCTTCTAGTTTGCTAATGCCGTTGGAGTTGTGCTGGCACTAGACCATCACTGCATCAAGTACTAGTTCAGATGAAGACTAAGACCAGCTATGAAGAAAGCTTGCATCAACAATCCTTTAATTTGAAGGGTAAAGCATATTATACAAGGGACCAATTCTACTCCCATTGACTTTGGTGGGGACCATTTCTAGCCAAAAGTTGAGACTTCAGAGCCAATCTTATTAAAAAAAAACCAGCACTGATGTGACGCAGTAGAGAGTGGGGTGGATTGACCTGGGAATGTCATTTAGTTTTACTGGGACTGTCTGCATGGGGGGAAGGGAGAGCAGGGGATGACTTTAGGTGAGGGACGGTACCTGAACCTGTAAACTGAGGCAGGAAGGGGGGTGGGGTGAGGCAACACCTTTGCCCGGGAAACTGGACAAAGGGAGAGGGGGAGAGAAGGAGGGGGAGAGAGCCTGCTGGAGGGGATTTTGCTTTCAGTTTTGGGCTGGCTGGGAAGAGGCAGGGAACCCCAAGTCTGGGGTCTAAGATCCTTGCCCCCCAGAGGGACCTGGCTGAGGGGTCCTGGTTGTACCTACAAGCCCTGCTTGGGACTGTGTTCCTGTCGTTTAATAAACCTTCTGTTTAACTGGCTGGCTGAGAGTCACGGTGAATTGCAGGAAGGAGGGGGGTGCAGGGCCGTGACTCCCCCACACTCCGTGACAACTTGGCTAAGTGTTGGAACAGATTGGCAATTTCTAGGCCTTTCATGGAAATGCATGGGCTCCTTTGTGGATGTAGGGAAATTATGTAAGTAATCACTGCTGAATAGTACTCTTGCAAACTCAGCAGGAGATAAGGGGTTGAAATGTCTTTCTTATAGATAGAGGGAACTAGAATTTAGGAGAGAGGGGGTCTCTGCAGGGAAACCCTTGTACAGCCAACCTTGAGTAGAAGGCTTAGGGTTATGTTCCTTAATTATTGTGAGAGTTAGCAATGAAGCCAAACCCCAGGAAAGAGGTAATTATGCTGTGTGCTTACTTTCAGGATTAAGACAGAACTCCTTCTGCTTTCAAATGTTGTTTAGCATATGACTAGTTTAAACAAAATCCCATCCACTTTTTTTTTTTTTGGCAGTTTCAAAAAACATTGTTGCTCCAGCATGCTGGAATTCAGCTGACAGGAGCAGGGGAGCCACTTTGATTTACAGACCTTCCATCATAAGAAATAGCAGGAATAAGTCCTGCGGGCAGGAGAATAATTACAACATTGACTCTGGATGGGGAGGAACAAAGCTCAGTTTAAAAGTGTACAGTTGTACAGGTCCTGCTACAAAGGATGCAGTGCTTTCATCTGATATTTCAGTTTAAAAAAAAAAAAAAAGAAACACTTGAGCTTTCAGATTTGTACAGCAGATACTACATAGTCTTTCTGGAATCTTTTCACTGCCCCATAGTAAAGCATTTTATATTGCAAACATTTTAAATGAATATTCTGCAAAATCCTATACATTTCAATGAGATTTCACATAATAAGCTTTTCATTGTACTGGGGCTGAAGTACCTCATATGATCTCGTTAAGCATGTATCATAAGATGCACATTAAAATATTTTAATGTAGAATGGAGTAGCTTTTTGTGTAGTGAAGCTGCTGTCCTTCTACTCTGCAGAATATTAAAATATAGGATAACTTGTTCCTTGCTATTTGCAGTCCAGGGCACGTGTGGATGTATGTCACAAGCACTCGCATCACATTCCCTTTGTCCTACCCTACTACTTCACTCTTTTTTCACTATGTGAGGATTCTAGTGTGTTAGCCATTGTCCACATACTACGATCTTTCATTGTGATAAACAGTTGTATACAACTGTAATGGACAAAATCTCACTTTCCATTCCTGCATATAGAGTCCTATTGATTCTGAGTCTGTGGGATCATACCCAAGTATAATTATCTGACCTAAAATAATTAGAAGAACACTATACCTGCCTGCTTACAGAATATGATTTTCAAAACTTTACATCACTGTAGGAAATAATATGGTCACATGATACTCAGTAGTGTTAGAAAGAATATAATCAACTTTGTGACAAAAGCTCGTCACAGTTTAATAAGCAGGCATGATACCTGCTGCTGAATGTGAGTTAAGTAAACACATCTGTCAAGTCTGCAGATCAATTTAGTGTAGCTCCTTCTGATTTTCAGTGCAGGACAGTATATTTCAGTGTGCTAAAAGAATTAATGAGACTCGTACAAAACCAGCAAGCATCACAAATGTACTGGGTAAATTTCCAAAGCTTAAAATCAGTACAATGGGCCAGATTCATTCCTGCTGTAACTCCACTGAATATAATCTCAAAATCTGCTCACCGTACTCACCTGAACACAGCATCTAGTGGTGTTACTTCAGAAATGAATCTAGCTCTTTCTCCTTTATAGCCACTAGGCCTAGTGCTATTAAGTGTCTCCTCTCAGGAGCTGAGTGCCATCAGATTCCACCGAGAATTGCAGACTTGAGCTGTTTGTGATGATCGAATAAAGACCAGAAAGCTGTTTGTTCATTCGTTCCAAGCCTTTAGCACCTCCAACCTGCTTAGAAACAAGACGTGTGATGAATATTATATAACTCTCAACTGGCTGCAGACTGAGTGTCATTTATGATGCTTGCAATATGGCAAAACAGCAGCGTGACAGAGGAAAGTGGCAGTATTTATATCTGTCACTTGGCTGATGTACTGTGAAGATCATCACAGGACTGTGAAAAATAGGTTTGCAATTTAAGGTTTGGGGGTGAGATGTGGGGTTTGTGAGGCTGTTTTATGGAGGGCATTTATTTGGGGCTTGAGTCATGGGGTGGGTTTATTTGGGGAGATGGGGGATGGGATGGTGGGGAGATGAGTGGGGGGCTGTGGCAGGAGGAGGTTTTGTGGGGTTTGGTTTTACTTATGGGGTGGGGGCTATGGTGTGTTTATTTGGGGACAGGGTTGCAGGGAGTTGGAGGGGTTTAACCAGGAGTTGGGAGGGTTGGACGGGCGCTGTGGAAGGGACAGGTTGGAGGGCTATGGCAGGGGCAGATTGAGTGGGGAGCTGTGGGAGGAAGGATGTTTGGGGGAAGAGAGCGGTGTGTGTGTGTATGAACGCAGGTTGCTGTGTGGCGACGTGGGTCACAGCTGGCTGTGGTTGTCTTTGGCTCGCTCCCTCCTCCTCAGCCCCTCCCCTCTGCTCTCCTCCCACCATCTTGCTTGCTCCCTCCCTTGCAGGCACCAGCCCCAGCTCTGCTCATTGGCAATGGGGAGGGATGGACTTGCCACAGCCACACCAGAGCATTAAAGAATGAGCTGACTCAGATAATATGGTAATAAGGGCCATAGAAGTATCCAACATAGTCCTGTTAGTGAATAAAAAGGTAGCAAAGAGGAGGAGATTTGCCTGCTGCAAAATGTGGTTTGTAATTATATCCTTGTTGCCATGAGAGAAGTGTTGTTACTGGAGGAGCTTTGTCACAGAGTACTTGAGCTCAACTAGTGTAGTAAGAAATATTGGGTTTATGCAGACAAATAACTAAAAGGTGAATCAATATTCTGGACATTAATCTTCATCTTTTACTTGGAGAAAGTGTGCATGTGTATCTTCACAAATGAGGTATTTATGACTGGTATGGCCCTTTTACTTACAGAATGGACTCAATGCCCTACACCTGGCTGCCAAAGAAGGGCATGTGGGACTGGTACAGGAGTTACTGGAAAGAGGGTCAGCAGTGGATTCAGCTACTAAGGTAATATGTGCATGTTTATATAGTTTATTTACAGAGCAAAGAGATGAAAGAACTAGAAGTAGATATTTCCCCTTGTTATCCAATGGGCAGTGCAAATACTCAGGAAATTTGCAAAAAACTGCAATAGAAGAATACAATATTAAGATAAATACCTCTTTGGTAAAGTATAAACCTAAACCACCAGGACAAGATCTTCCACGGGTGCAAATCAGTTTACCTTCATTGACTTCAATTTATAAGTTTGATACAGAAATTATGGGGTTGAAATTATGTGGCCTGTGTTATACAGGAGGTCAGGCTAGGTGATCACAATGGTCTCTTCTGGCATTAAAATCTGTGAATCTATGAATCAGCTGAGGCTCCTAGGTTGTAAATGAAGATGGGGACTGAGAAGTATGTGCATAGTGGGAGCCCTTAAAGTTTCACTATTATGAAAAAATTTACCCTTTCTAGTGGCATTTTTCATTAGAGAGACAAAGGATATAACTGACCAATTGTAGACTATTTCAGAATAGTGAAAATGTGTAACATATACAGGTCCCTTTGAACGCTGCATTACAATGGAACCATGTTCTGCAGCAATAATTTCTATAGTATAATTCATCAATGATTATTCTCAGTAATGACTAAGGAAGGGTTTTCAGCTGTGCTCTGTAGATAGCCGAGCTGTATGGCCTTCAGCATACGTTGTTGTCTAGGTGGTCTGGAACAGAATCTCTTTTCCCTACCCAGTGCATGCCACAGAATGGAGGACATTGTAGTCAGCTTCAGCAGTTCATTTTCTCAGTTCTCAGGAGCTGCTCTATTCTCTAAGCATCGTAGCTGACCAGCTTGCACATCTGATTACACCTGCTCCTTTTCTGCAAGCTGGACTCTAGCCCTGGCTCCCTGACCCCTGTCCTACCTGGTTCTGTAGAATAGTGAGGGAAACATACACTGTAATCCCAGTAACTCCCCTGCAAGCAGGTCCTAGCGGGACAAAGAGAAGGTAAACAGTGCTGAGCACCTGACTTCAGAACCATAATCCATTCTGCAGTAATAATGGTGAATTCTGGGGATTCTTGGAAAAATGGCCATTTCCACAACTGTACAATAACAGAGTTGATGGGGCCCTGAGTGAGATAATGGGGAAGATCCCTCCTCTCAGAGCTGTTGTTTCTGGCTCTTTGCAGACTCAGGTGGGCATTGATTATGCTCGGTTCATATTTCCATGGTTATCTTTGCAACTATTAGGGCTAGAAATTTAATTTAAGAAAAACAAAAGCTGAAATTCTGGAGCATTGTTCTGCAGCAAAAAGTGAATTCTCTGGCACTGCAAATTATGGAGATAAGTGAATAACCATGTTACAATATATTTTGGCTGTTGAGTTCTGACATATCGGGTAATGTTTCTAGAATCTTCATCACAATAAGTCTAGGCCCGCACTCCAAACTGCTTCTCCCCACCCCTCTGGTCACCTCATTGATGGAGGCCTAAGGATTCCCTCATTTTACCTTTTTTTAACCCACCCCTCTGACCATGAGCCTTAAATTGAACCATGCTTTTTCTAGCATAGATGGGACTCTTTTAAGAGTACATTAGCACATAACTGTTCAGCGAAATGTCTGTTAGATGTGGGATACTGCCTCCCCCAGGAACACCTTGGCTCACAGTGGGGCTGGGAATGAAATGCAAATCTCCAGCAACGCTCTACTGCTTTAGCCATTTATGTTCCATTGGAGAGAAATGAGTTCTCCAGGAAGCCTCCTTTGCGCACTCCCCCCCCATAACAGAAACCCTGCCTTCAGCTGAGAAGGGCTCTCTCCAGTGCCATTAATGCCAGTGAGAGTCCCTTGAGGACAATATGAAATGCTTCCTCCCCACTTTGCCTGCTGCCTCCACCCATCTTCCATCCCTGTTACAGTCCAAGTAATCATGTTCTTTCCTATGCACACTTTACTACATGCCAACAAGTAGAAAACAGAGTAAATTCTCTTCTCATTATTTTCATGTTTAGGTGGTTTTTGTCTCTGGTAACCTAGTTCTTTCAGCAAAGTACTCAGTACTCAGACTGTTCTTTCAGCCATGTACAAGGAGATCTCACTTTATTGGGTCATGTGGGATGATTTAGAAAGCTCCTAGATCTCTGCTTTCCCTTTTGGAGAGCACATCCACTGAGCTGAAGGAAGAACCTATCTGCTCTAGTTCTTTGTCAAACATGAAATAAACCAGCAATTTGTTCCATGCACCAGCCAATCCCTTTTCCAGAACTCCATCCCAAAGGTTATAAGCATATACCCTGGGGAGTTAACATGACAAAATCCCTTTGGAATGCCCTTTGGTGGCATATCCGAGCTCTGCCCCATGCAATGTCCACAATGCTGTGTACACTATAAGGTAGAACAGTGTCCTATGAAGTAATGCATGGAAGTAGTATTGTGTTTTGAATGTCATAATGATGGTTAATAAGGGATCATTTCTTTTACATAACAGAAAGGGAATACAGCCCTGCACATTGCATCCTTGGCCGGACAGGCTGAAGTTGTCAAAGTTCTGGTTAAGGAAGGAGCCAATATTAATGCACAGTCTCAGGTATGGTGATGTTTTCCCTCTATTGTAAGTATAATTTGAAGTTTTGTAAAACAAACTTAAGGCAATAGGCATGCACAATACATGCTTCCCCTGCACCTAATCCTGACAAATCAACCCAGCCTTGACCTGTGTCATAGATGGTATTCCTTACTATGTGACTGTGAGTATAAGTACCCAACTGCATAGAATGAAGTCGTGTGTTGGTTATGTGATGCATAAACTAGGATTGTTGTTGACTGAGATTACCAAGGAGAATTTTTCCTGTGTGTTCTAGCAAATCAGGAGCCTCAAATAATCCCACTATGCTAAGATGTTTTAAAATAATATGTTTGTCTTAAATTCTCACCCTGTCAAGCTGCCTGGAATGGCTCACGAGCAAGAGTACCCACCTCAGGGCAGACTGTGAAGAAGCAGGGCACAAACCCCAAACTGGTTGTGGGTTCTATACTTAGATTCACCAACCAAGAATCAAATGTGAACCCCTCAAGCACTATAACAGCCTTAACATGGACTCTCAGACAGTCCCCTGGGGTACTCCAATCTATCTTGCCACCCACGTTAGCTTGCCTTTGTGATAGATGGTCCCTTACACCAAAAATCACAACAGTGTTCAAGCTAGTCCCAGTCCCAAAGGAGCAGTCACTTACCCCAGATAAATTGCACCTTAGATCCTACACTAAAGACAATGCATTTAGCCAATCCTATAATAAATTAAATAAAGATTTATTAACTAAGAAAAAGAAATGAGTTATGTATAAGGTTAAAGCAGGTAAACATAGACACACAAATGGGTTACAGTCTTAGATTCCAAAAGTTAATAAAAGCTGCTATAATATGAAAGCTCTGTATGTCTTCTAGGGCTAAAGCAGACTAAGTAGCCAGGGATCCCTTGCTTATGCTTAGAAATTTTCACCCCTCAGAGTCCAGGTAGCATAAAGAAACCTAGTTCCTTCTTGTCCAGGATTTTTATTCCCTTTCCCCAGAGTTCAAGCTGATGGGATGGGCCCACCTGCACATCTCCTCTTCATAGGTGGATGGGTGGGGGCAATCAGCAAAGACTGTTGTCCTCTGGTGTTCCACAGTGGCTTATCTGGGCCTTCTTTTGTTGGGCAGGAGATGACATCTCTTGTGGAAAACTAGTATTTCACACGTGGTAATGCTTTTCTCATGATTGTGGGTTTCATAGCAAATGCTTAAATATTACCTTATAACATGGGATACAGATATTATAAATGAGATTAATATATGCAGCAACTCAAAGCATTTCATAAAGTCTGAACACAGTCCTATAACTCTAATATATATATATTAACAATACTAACACACAGGTGAGCCAGACTGGTTTCCAGCTTTGCATTTGTCAGTGTTTTCTGAAGCCGAGGGGCCTTGTCATGAGTTGTCATCTGGTCTGCCAGCATCACAACTCCAACACTTACTTTTCAGACACAAGGGCTAAAAGCAGTGCTTTTCATTGTTAACTATTGGTTAAAAAAGTTTGTAGATGGATTAGTTTCCGTTATGATAGGACTCGGTATTCATTCTTCACATAGTAGGCATTAAATCAAAGATTTGGCATGCACATTTGATCTGGGGAAATGCAGCTTATTTTGGAATGCAATCTAACTGTTATAAAAAAAGACCTATTAATCTCTATGGCATGAAGGTTGGCTACTCTTTCAAAATGTACGAAAGAGCATAATGATGTCATTATAGAAACTGACCAATGGTGAAATGCTTGAAGGTAAACTTCTCTCCACCTTTGTGCAAGGCTGTAGTGGCAACAGCTGTTTCATTACTGCTGTTTCAGACTTGTAAACAACATGTGTTAGGTTCTCAGTAGAAAAGAACAGAGTGCAAGCCATATAGATGGCTTGTTTTCAGAGCTAAGAACCTCCACCCCCACAAACAGATACACTTAATGGTTATCGTTGTTTTTAGCAATTTGCCAAGTTATCACAACACAGTATTTCAGATACTGCAATTGTTTGGAATCCTAAACACAGGTAAATAATGAATATCTCAGACAGCATTGTTTGGTATGTGTTGGTAAATGCTACTCTTTAACGAAGACCATTGAGCATAAACATGCATAATTGAGGGTTGGAAAGTGATCTATTGTATGTTAAAGAATCTGGCATCTTTATGCATCAGATCATTATGCAATGTATAGTGAGCCAGTGGCATTCTCTGAAGTAGGTCATCAAGCTAAATCCTACTGCTGGATTTAAAATATGGCTGGATCATTTGATGCCCACTGGTAATGTTTGTACAGTAGCTTTACAAGCTAAGACCATGAGAAAAATAAGTCATACTTCAGAGGGTTAAATTAAAGCCATGTTAAATTCTGCCTTGCTCTGAGTGAACATGGGCTAGATAATGGCCCTCACCTCCATTCATTTGTGCTGCACAAGGTGAGGGGGATGGGGACAAAGATGTCAGAGAGTTGCCTTAACAAAGCAGCTGGGGATTACCAGGTGAGTACCCCAGGAAGCATAAAGCTGGCACAGTTGCCTCTATGCCACATGCTTCCCCTCGCTCCAGCACAGGATATGTTTGTGGGCAGGGAGGTGCATAGGTAGAGTCAGAGGTGTCAGTGGGTGTGGCCATGTACATTTTAGGGGTCTGTCGTAGCTAGTGTTAATTAGAGCAGCTCTAAATTATGCCAGGGTCCAACCAGTCTTTGATTTGCTCCAGGATCTTCCCCTGACTGTCCAAGTCCTGCACTGAACACAGCTTGATCAGACCTGGAGATCTGGCATTTCATTGTGTGTAATATCCTGTCTAATGCAGGAGATTGGAAGCATGCAATGACCAGTGATGCAAGCAGAATGCGATAGACTGACCAATGTATTTATAAAATGAATAGCCCTGTCCCTATCTTCACAACACTCGCATAAAGATCAGGTATTTGTTTCTGTTGTTTTCTTCCCAAAAGCTTCTTTGCTAAGGAGCTCTCATGACAACTGACTATCAGCTACACCCCATACTTCAATTTCATTTAATTGAATGCTGAGGAATGCTATAATGTATTTCCTCTAATTCAAGAAATGAACTAGTTGCTTTCACAGAGTCTTAATTGGATAATTATCACACACTTTCATAAACTGTAGGTTCTAAAATTAGGATTTCAGCAATGCTAAGAGAGATCAGCGTGAACATATAATTGTTTTAATAACAGGAACACTTTTTAATATGAAAAAAATAAATGTGTTTTCTGCCAAATTGGGTAAACATTTTCACAGTAAGCTTAGAACAGCCATTGCATTTTCCAGATACTGTATCCAGTAGTGCCAACAAGCATTTGCTCCTTGAATTCTGATCCAAATGGAATTGACTTAGAGGATTATGACAGGCAATCTGACATACTCTCATCTCTTGCCCACTGAAACCCTTCTGTATATGACAGTAGTTTCAACATTCATAATAATGGTGAGACGGGCTGTTTTACCAAGATATCTGCTGGAAAAATCTATCCAAGAAGACGTTTACCACTGAAGTCAGTCTTCAACTTTGTGGAGGATAGCTCTTAGAGTAAAAGTGAGAGCAGCACCAAAGAGATAATGCAACCCTAGACCAGACAAAACTAAGAAAGAGGAAAAGGTAATAAGCAGAGGAGGAATTCACGGGCTAGTGATCATGAATAAGGCTACGTTTTAGTCATAGGTTTTTTTTAAGTAAGATTCATGAACAGATCACAGGCAATAAACAAAAATTCACAGCTCATGACTTGTCCATGACTTGTACTATTTACCTGTAACTAAAACTTGGACCGGTGCCCCCGGTGCTCAGAGGCGGGTGGTCTGGGTGCACCACGGGTGCTAGGGAGGGTGGCCCAGTACCCCTGCTGGTGTGGGGGTGAGGGGGAGGGAGGAAGGGGGTTTGGCAGGGCTGGTAGGCTCCCTATCTGGCTTTGCGTGTCTCTGCAGCTCCTAGGAGGAGGGAAGGCCAGGGGGCGCTGAGCACGGGTTCTGCAACTCCCATTGGCCAGGAACCGCAGCCAATGGGAGCTGCAGGGGTGGTGCCTGCAAGCAGGGACCATGCCCAGAGCCCCCTGTACCCTCCGCCTAGGTTAGGAATTGCAGGATCATGCGGGCTGCTTTTGGTGAGCCCCTCCACCTTCCAGGTAAGCGCCATCCTGCACTCCAACCCCCTGCCCCAGCCTTGAGCCCACTCCCATACCCAAACTGCTGCTGACCCAGGGACTGCCCGAGTGTTCGGGAAGCCCCTCAGCCAGCCTCACCAGCTGCTGCAAAGGTCACGGTGACCTCTGTGACAGAAACACAGCCTTAATCATGAACTAATTTGGAGGCTAGTTATCATGAACCAATCAAATCTTCATAGAAAGAAAGTTAATGGCATTACAAGATTAAGGGCCATACCTTCCTCTTCTCTTTTCTATAGGTTCTTATACTACGCTGATCACTGTTGTATCTGAGTGCCTTCCAGAGTCAGTACTTGGCACTGGTGAGGCCTGAGAGGGAGTAGTGTGTCCAGTTTTGGGCACCACACTTTAAAAAATGTAGGGACACACTGGAGGGGGTCCAGAGGAGAGCAACAAAAATTAGAGCTTTAGACACATGAGACAACATGACCTTTGAGAACAGGATGAAAGTATTGGGCATGCTTAGTCTAGAGAAGAGAAGGAGGACCTGATAAGTCTTTAAATATGTTATAGATTGTTATAAAGAGGATGATCAGTTGTTGACTCATGGTGACCAAGGGTAGAACTAGAAGTAATAGGCTTATTTTGCTGCAAGGGAAATTTAGGTGAAATATTAGGGAAAACTGTGTTAACTATTGGGATAGTTACCAAGGGAGACTGTGGAATCCCCATCATTGAAGGTTTTTAAGAACAGGATGGCCAAGTTATATTTAATGCTGCTGAGTATGGGGAGATGGAATGAATGATATCTTGAGGTCCCTTCCAGTTTTACTTTTCCGTGGTTCTATGAAAGCATGAATAACTCAGGCCAGGTCATTGTCTGCCAAGATGAGATGGTGTCTCCTAGCCAACCAGAGATGATAGAAAATATTACTCATGGATGCTGCTTTGTGAGAGCTCAACATCAGCAAGCAATCCAAGAGTATTCCTAAACTATGAACTAAATTGACCAATTCTGGATGTATACCTTCAGCCAAAGGAGAATACACCATGGCAGCAAGCTCTGCCCTCTAGCATCACCTCTTTCCTGCTCACGTTCGGTTTCAGCCACCTGTTCCATATCCGTGAGCATATCTCATCCAAGCACAGGGCCATCTTGGTGGTGATCAGATGTGGTGAAGGAGAGGTACAGCTGCTTATCATCTGCTTGTTGCAGGCACTTGAAACCATGTCATCCGACCAGTTCACCAAGTGGCTTCATGGAGATGTTGAAAAGGACTGGGGAGAACCACAAGTAAGGGATCTAGTGAAAGAGTTTCCCATCGCTATTTATTGGGGGGATCCCTTCCAGGAAGAACTCAACCATTTTAGTGCATCACCCTATACCACTGTCTCAGGTGTGCACATCATTTCCTTGATTATCTACAAACAGACTAGACAAAATGCTGAG
This sequence comes from Mauremys reevesii, assembly GCF_016161935.1. Lineage (NCBI taxonomy): Eukaryota > Metazoa > Chordata > Testudines > Geoemydidae > Mauremys > Mauremys reevesii. Next base: position 27,935,844 of record NC_052627.1, on the reverse strand, counting down.
AATTACACAGTAGGAAAGTAAGAAGTAAGAAAGAGATGATGTAATTGATCTTTCCCATTGCTAGCAAATCCTTATTGCATGTGTGTGTATATACCTCAAGCAGTTAGTGTAAAATAGACTTAAGTATCACCTGGAAAGTGAGTAAAAAGGATAGATGGTCTTTTGGTTAAGCACTGAACTAGAACTCAAAAGATTTGGGTTCTCTTCTTAGCTTTGTCATAGACTTCCTCTGAGATCTTGGGTAAATCACTTAATTGTCCTGTGCTTCAGTTCCCCGTTAATAAAATGAGGATATTAATACTGCACTTTTCCTCAACATTGCTGTGAGGTTCACAGAAACACACCTACACATAAATAAAACAGAAGAAGCTAAACAGTTAATAAAAGACCTAAATCTCTCCGGCTAAAAGTGTAAGTTTTGTGTGGGGGGGAAAATAAGATAGTTCATCTAGAGAATGGAAAAGCAGGTGATTGGAGAGAATAGTACCAAGAGTATGCCGAATGATTTGTATCTAAACTTCCCAATAGGAAATACAGACAGAAGAAGGAGGGGGCTAAAAGGACAATGGAACAATTGTCACTAGAAAAGTGTTTTTAATAGACATATTCAGAAAAAGACAAATCAAGAAATAAATGGGGTGAATACAGTGAGTAAAGAGAGCCAGGTTATGAGGCCTCTGTAGTGGCTGAAATTCTGGGGCTCTCATTCTTAGACTTCCCCGGACTTCATTTTTAAAAATAGACACCACATTAGTAACATCTTAGTCTTCAGGAACAGTTGCTGTTATTAAGGATGTATTACATATCCTTCTCAGCATCTCTGCTATTTCACACTTTATTTCTTTCAAACCTCTGGTGAATACGATCCAGTGGTAGTGATTTAATGCCATTGAGTTACTCAAGTTGCTCCATAACTTCCTCTTTAGAGACTTCAATATCTGTCAAAGTCACACTCCTATACCATAAAAATTGCCTTAGCAATAAAAATTTCCCACTGGCTTCTATATAGACTGATGAAGAAAGAGAAAGGACCTTCTCAACTCTCTCTTTTGTACTTTTTTCCTTTGGTTTATAGAGTGGGTGCCATCAAAATAATTTACACTTGCCAAAATTGATATCTGAAATACTGTAGTTATTTCCTTAAGCTTAGAATAAGGCAATAATGAGCGTATCTCAGGAAAATGCGGATTTTTGTTTAAATAGTGACCATGGAAGGCACAAACACAATCTATTGTCCCCCGTCTGGTAGAGGGGACAGGGATTCTGAGGCTGAGTCTGTGATTCTAAACCCTTCCCCCCCCCCATGAATTTTTATGAGGAACTTCCAATTTTAAAATCTGCGACTTTAAAGTTAATAATCATTGCTGTTAATTTTAGGGAAGTACTCCTCTATTCTGATAAAAAGCCTAATTGTGAAGTGATTTATTAATGGAATGTTTACAATCTGACCCATGCATATTACTTGAAGAGTAATAGATACTATCCTGTATGTACAAAAATGAGTGTCTCTAAAATACAATCATTTAAGATACAAAAATTACTAATCCAAACTATGCCCAGTTTGTGCCATCCAGTCAGTATAGTGTGCAAGGGAATGATACATTTGCTCTTAATCATAAAAATGTACTTTTTTCCTCCTGGCTATGATCTTGATTTGTGATCATATTGCCCCCGCAGTCAGTTTGAAGTCATCTTGCTGACGTTCACATGTGTCACATGTGCCTACTCTCTGCTTGATATGCTATGGGATGGTGTGATCTTTAGTAATGCACATTCCTTTCTCTTGGTGAGCTCAGTGATACTTGCCTACTGCTCTTCCTTGTAAGCATAAAGATTGACAATAGTTCATCACTTAACAGCACAAAATTACTTAGTAATCATCCTTCCAACTTCCCCTCAGTTCATGAGGTAACTGCACAGGGAGGGAAATTAATGACTTCTGATCCACAGTCTATTCAATCCAGTGGAAAGACTCCCATTGGCTTGGCTCATGTCCTTTTGATTGTATTCTAAAACTTAACAATATGTTTTGACTTTGCATTGATTCTCAGACTGGTGTTGGAGGCAGTGGTTGGTTATAACAAGGTGCATCTTCCTGTTTTATTGTCACAAATAATTTGCATCCAGTGCCAGTAAAGAATGAAACTCTGCTGAGATCAGATACGTAGCTGAATTCATCTGAACTAAAAAGAGAGTTTGCATAATGTAGGGGATGTAAGAGTTTATACCAGAAATTTGTACATAGCAATACAATAATTGCAGACGTAGACAAGTGCACTTTTCGTTGGCCAGCACATAAATGGCAGTTTGAAGAGCTACAAAGCCAATCTCTAGTTCAAGGTTTATCAAATTGAATTCTCTTCTAAATTCAGAAAAAGTGCCCTGGGTTATGGCTGAATCAGGATCCTTCTTGGTTCAGAGCCATGTAAACATCATGGGCCACCTATTTCACAGAATGGTCCACACTGCCCACCAATTTGCTTCTCCCACAGCTGGAGCACTTCCTCACTTTGCTTCCTCATCTTCAGTTGTTCTTGTGCTTTGGGTAATTGTTTGTCTCTCTCCTTCTATCTGCAAGCGTCTGATTTTGAGACCTATGAGTAGGGCCCTACCAAAACCACTTTCCATTTTGATCAATTTCATGGCCAGAGGATTTTAAAATTGGTCAATTTCACATTTTCATATGTTTACATCTGAAATTTCACAGTGTTGTTACTTTGGGGGTCCCAACCCGAACCGGAGGTGGGTCTGATCCCCACCCCCCAGAGCGGCCGTGCAGGGGATTGACAAGTCCTGTTCCTCCACAGCCAGGCAGGGACTCACAGCTAGGAGCCCCCTGGCTGGGCACTTCTGGCAGCAGGGGGAGATTGGACCCACCTCCACAAGCTGCCTCCAACTACAGGAACCTCCAGGGCTCCTGCCCAGCCCCAGACCTTCCTGTAGCAGGGTGAGGTACTTACAGGTGGGTCTGATCTCTCCCCAAGAGAGGCTGTGAAGGGGATGGACAAGTCCTGTTCCTCCCCATACTGGCTGGGACGTGCAGCTAGGAGCCTCCCTGGCTGGGGCACTCCCAGCAGTACAGCAAGATCAGTTTTCATAGGCAAGGGCTTATTTCACGGACCATGACATATTTTTCACAACTGTGAAATTGGTAGGGCCCTACCTACGAGAAAGTGTTAGCAGCATTTCTTGGTCTTTGGCACAGCACATAACCCATGAAAAGTGCCAGCTGTCTGAGTCAATTGTGCTTCTAATCGGTAAACTATTGTAAGCCTCCCACTACATTCTCTTAGGTCATGTCATGTCACGTGACCTCAGAGGGTCAGACAGCGGATACACATCCACATCTCCCTGTCCTGAGTTAATCCTCACCCTCCTCCATATACACCCTGCTCCATACAAGAGGCCTCCTCAGAGGCAGGACCTGGATGCCAGTGCACTGGGGAACTGGCTTTAAATGTCTACATCTGAAGTTTATGTAATGGAAACATTTTTTAAAAAATATGAACTGCTGGGCAAAGGGCTTTTATTGGGGATAATGTTGTGCATTAGTCATGTGGAAAAGTGCAGCTGATTCTAAAATGGCTACAGTTGTTGGCACGTATTGTTCCCCACATGGGCTGAGTTAGAGAGGTTTGAATTTTAGGTGTCCAGTCTTTTAAACGTCAAGGAACAAATTTTCAGCAGGTATTACTTGTATGTATAACATTTTCTGATTGTCACTTATGTAATAATACCAATTTGAACTAATGGGCATTCCTTCTACAAGTAACAAAACAGCGGATAGACCTATCTAACAATGGACTCTTTTCTTGATAAAACAGTGCCCTGTAGGCTTGACAGGGGACCACCCAAGCTCTGTTCTGCTGTATGAAGTCACAAATATGTAAAGGGAAACATCTCTCTCCTTTCTTCATTTGTGGATGATTTCTGGCTCCAGTGTGATACAAAGTATGCTTGACAATCACCCACATTAGCAGCCATTATGGATTAAGTAGCACCTGACCCCACCAAAGAGCCTGGCAGGTCAGTGGAATGATTAACTTGCTATTGCAATATTCCAGTATCTGGTCCTATTGGTCTATCAAGACCAGAGTTCTGACTACAGCAGAATCTACAGTGCACCTACTGGTTCTCTCTCAATCTGATATTGGCAAAATGCTTTCTTCTTAGGAGGGAAAAAAGAAGTTCTTGAAGGTGACCATTGCCTTCCTGGGCCTCATATCTTCTAGGTCTCTTGGTATCCTGCAGAAAAATAGTCCTGTGGGCTCACATCTATGTGAAAAGTCTTCAGGCATAGCTCCTCTGTCAGGGTGCTCATATTTTATTCAGGGTCTGCTGTGAGGGGCGAGTAGTCCACTAACTGTGACAATATCCCTACTGCAGTAGTCCTGATAGATAAATTTGCTGGAGAAAACTCCCCTGGAGCAAGAACCACAGATGTCAGTCTCCTGGACTGGGAAGTTCATCTTGATCATCATATACTTCAAAGGGGAAAACAGTTTGTTTCAAAATGATGAAATTCAACATCATTATAAAAGCAGCAAAGAGTCCTGTGGCACCTTATAGACTAACAGACGTATTGGAGCATGAGCTTTCGTGGGTGAATACCCACTTCGTCGGATTCATGATGTTAAGTAATGGTACTTAACATCATTATACAGAATCAAAATGAAGAGTTTAGACTTGTCTGGTATGAATAGGTAAGAAAAAGCCAGGAGTGGAAATAGTGTGTAGTAGCTACAAAGGAATTGTCATATTTCAGAGCCCTTCATCTGATAGAAAAAAGCATCACCTCAAATTTTAAAATTTCTTTAGCAGAGCGTAAAGGAAAAATCAGACAAGTAGTATGCTTTAAATTCATAGACTCTTAGAAATGTAGGGTTGAAAGGGTCCTCAGGAAGTTATTGAGTCCGGCTCCCTTCACTGAGGCAGGACCAAGTAAACCTAGACCTTCCCTGACAGGTGTTTTTCTAACCCGTTCCTAAAAATCTCTGATGATGGGAATTCCACAACTTCCCATGGGACCCTGTTTCAGAGCTTAACTACCCTTATAGTTAGAAAGTTTTTCCTAATATCCAACCTAAATCTCCCTTGCTGCAGAGTAAGCCCATTACTTCTTGCCCTACCTTCAGTGCACACAGAGAACAATTGACCACAGCCCTTACTATATCTATTATCAGGACCCCCCTCAGTCATCTTCTTTTCTCAAGACTTAAACATGGCCAGTTTTTTTAAAACTTTTCTCATAGGCCAGGTTTTCTAAACCTTTTATCATTTTTGTTGCTCTCTCCTGGATTTTCTCCAATTAGTCCCCATTTTTCCTAAAGTGTGGCTCCCAGCACTGGACAATCTCCAGATGAAGTGTTGAGTACAGCGGGACAGTTACTTCCCATATCTGATATATGACATTCCTGTTAGTGCACCCCAGAATGATATTGTGTTGTGGCCAATGGTTCACTCAGGGGTCCATTTAAAGGCAGAAGCCTGCCCTCTAATCACTAGATTATTTAGAGTGATCTAGATCCTGAAATTGAGGATTAAGGAAATTGTTTCTCGCCAGAGCCTGATCCTGTTGTTGAAAAGCCTCCAGTCTCTGCCTCTCCCCAGTCTCCTTTGAACTCACATCAGATATTACTCTAGACATATTCTCATCTAAGTTTGCTACCTTTATGGTGATACTTCCAATGAAAAGCATTGGAGGCATGGCTGCCCTGGTCTCTGAATCCTTTATCTTTATAAGGACAAGGGAACCCTTATGAGAGTACAAAATGTCCAGCCTAAGGTGATATCCCAGAGATAAATTTAAGGGTCTTGCTGGAGGCCCATATTAAATTCTGTCATCAAATTGAAGACATGGTTTAGATGATTTTCCTGCCTGTGAGTCACTTCTCTCAGGATACTCCTGAATCTTCTCTTTGAGCGGTTACTTCCCCCCTGACTTTATAAACATACTCTTGAAGCAATTATTTTGTCTTTGGAATGAACCATTTTGCACCACGTGTTGGCAAATCCTGGTCACTCCACAAGGTGTTAACCCTTCTCCCCCTTTTCTGATTGCACAAGTTGAACAATGTGCTTTAATATCAGTAAACTCAGCGGGTCCACTTCTCAAATAGTGTAAATCAAGATAGATCCTTTGATTTCAATTTAGCAAAGCCAGTTGACACCAGCTGAGGACCTGGCCCATTGTCTTTCAGTTTATTTTTCTAGCTAAAGGAGAAACTGGGAAAGTCTCACTGACAAACCTGAGGATGCTTTTACAGTAGGTAAAAGTTCAAGCATCTTACTGTTTCATTTGCTTGTCTGGCATGTGTAGAAGATGGGTACATTTATCCAAGTTATTATACCTACTGATTATAAACCCAATTTACCACCAGAAGGTTTCTATTTTAAGAGATTTAAACAAAGACAATGCATTAACAGTGACAAAAGGAGAGATTTCCTCATTCATCCTTTTTTCAATCTAGTCCAGGTTCCAGCTGCCTTGTCTTCCTTGCAGCACTTATTGGTTTATACAGAACAATGAGTATTCTTGATCACAAAGGTATGATCTCAGCAAGTGAGGAGGAGGGGTTCATTAGAATGCCTGTGAGTAAGCGATACCATGAATATAGGAAATGATGGAGAAAGTACAGATGCTGCAGGCTACAGCAGTACATAGCAGTGGTAAGATAGTGACTGTCAAGTAGTGTTAGAGTATTTACACAAGGAGACGGTGAGCCTAATACAATTCTGCAAATAGCTAAGATATACAGAAAGCAGCATAACTACCATGCTGATCTGAAATGTGGGATCGGTTGGTTCTATCTCAACTGAACATGAAGATCTTAAGGAATAACAGGGGGCACTCAGACAGTTTTAGTGTGTCTCCCTGGGGTCTCTGCTGCAGCCTCAGCAGGATTAAAACTGCTGCTGTGGCTGGATTTACAGTTTAAAATAAACCATGGGCAAGTGCCAAGTTATTGCATACAGGATCAATAGAAATCCATAGAGAAGCATCGTGTAACCATCCCTGATGCTTCCTCATTGAGTCCTGTGACATTTTTTTAAAAACTGAATTTTTCAACAAGTCTTCAGATATACAGTAGCATAGTATTTAGCCTGCTTTGTGAAAAAACGCCTGTGAAAAGATGCTGGTTTGTAGTTACACCTTTACCTGTATATTATTAGTTACAAGGTTCATTTTTTACAGGGACAGATTAAGGCAGTTTGGAGCCCTTGACACCATATTATAGATGTCCTGTGGCCTGGCACTGCACTTGGACTGGCAGTGGCAAAGGCTTCTGTCCCTTCCCCTGGAGACAAGGAGAATGATATGAGGCCCCTTTCTTCAACCCAGGAGTAGCAGGGCTCACCACTTCCCAGAAACATCTGGGTAGCAGCAGAGGGTCTAAGACAGTGATTCTCAACTTATTTCTCATGCGGCCCACAATGTGTTACCTGGGCTGCAGGGGTCGGGTGATGGGGCAGTGGTAACCCGAACCCAGACCCCCGACCTCGTGGGGCTGGCCGGGAGCCCCTGACCTCTTGGGGCGTACTAGCAGCCCAGACCCTGACCCTGCCACGCTGGACAGCGGGGCAGCTTGGACCCCACCGCGCCGGGCAGCCGGGAACCCGGACCTCACCATGCAGGCTGGCCTTTAGCATACAGCTAAGCTGGGCCGCAGCTGTGTGCTAATTGGGCTGCATGCAGGCCATGGGTTGAGAACCATTGGTCTAAGATACAACACCTAGAGTTGGTGCTGAAAATTTCAATTCATTGAAACTAAAACTCTTTACAAAAACATATTTGTTTTGATTACATTTTTGTCAGGAAGGTTTATCAGGTTCAGAATGGAATTTCTGGTTGTGTGTGTGAGAGAGAGACACTAGAATAGCAAACAGACCAGTGGTTGGGGTACTCATCAGGGATGTGGAAGACCCAGGTTCAAGTCCTTGCTCCATATCAGGCAGGACTTGGATCTTTCATCTCTGATGAGTGCCCTAGGCACTAAGCTGTAAAGTCAGTCTCTCTCTTTTACCCAATGAATATTTAACTATTTATACAGAGTGGAGCAGCTCCAGCAGGAGAGACAGACTCACTGAAGACCCAGGTTCAATTTGCTGCTCCAAATAAGGCATAGCAGAGACTTGAACATAGGTCTCCCCCATCCCAGGTGTATGCCTAATGATTGGGCTATTGGCTATTCTGCGATGTGTCTCTCTCTTTCATTGTGAAAATTTTCTAAAGATCAAAATTGCCGAAGTTTCACTCCTCATTGAAACAGAAACAAATTATGAAACCTTAAAATTTTTCACCAAATGGAATTTTTGTCTTTTTGGCCAGTCCTAATAACACACCATTCAGATTTATGATGCAATTCACTACTCAGAGCAATCATTTCAGGCCACCTGCATACTCAGGCAGACCTTACTATGTCAGTGAAAAGGACTAGTAATTAACTTTTGTTGCCTTTTGTTTGAATGAAAGCTTAGATTCTTATGTAATCACATGACTCCCAGAGCTGGGGTCCTAGATATAGGCCTAGAGTGCTTACATCTTAATCTGCCCCAATTCTTAATCGTGTTTAAAACATCCTATGGAAATACCTGAGACGTATATCCTGGTATTGTGCCTGCAAAATACGCACATGCTCTGACCATCGTAAAATAAAAGCCTGCTCAGACCATGCTTGAATAAAGTTTCAGATTTAATTCTCTACTACACGAGAACATATATATTAGTTTGCAGATGTAAATGTACAGTTATATGTTCATTAATTTAGTTTGCAAGAGGAACGTAGCTACCCAAGTTGTCTTTTTCAATAATATTTACTGTTCATAAACACTGTATTGTAGTGTAATGTAAAATGTTTATCAGGCTCAAATTATTATTATAATATTTATTATTTAGCATGTATATTACTATTTAGTATTTATATTACTGCAGCACCCAGCCATCCAAATCAGGATTAGGTTTCCATTGTACTGGTCACTCTCAGCACACACAAAGACATAGTCCCTGACCCAAAGAGGACGAGTGATTTATGACTGTCTCCCTTTTCCACCACCAAATATAATAAGCATGTTATACATTTGCAGTTTTTCAATATACATGTTATATATCTGCAATTTGGAGGGGGGTGTTATAATTAAAAATGAGTGCCATCTGTCCCTCAGTATAGCCAAAATTAATTGGCTGAATGGTCTATGGCAAGCAAAAAGTTAAGTTATATTTGGGGGAGGGATAGCTCAGTGGTTTGACCATTGGCCTGCTAAACCTAAGGTTGTGAGTTCAATCCTTGAGGGGGCCATTTGGGGATTGGTCCTGCTTTGAGCAGGGGGTTGGACTAGATGATCTCTTGAGGTCCCTTATGATCTGACCCTGTTTTGGTACCTTATATCACCTCTGATAACTTAAGTATTGTAAAAGGGTGGAAAGTCTGTGGAAAGTCTTCCATTAACTTCAGTGGGTTTTGGTTAGGTCCAGAATTATGTTAATTTCAAAGTAGGCACATCTTATACATAGATTTAGTAGGTTGTAGATCTCTTCAGTGGTCATGTGGCCTAGAGATAGATAGCACATTGCAGTTTTTGTTGTTTATTTTTCTTCCACTTCATTATTTTGCTGTCACTGCTCTTACATTGCACAGATTTCAAGCACCTGGATAAAACATATGGACCCAATAGGGTTTTTCGTAGACCAAAATGCTGTGCTTCATCCTGGGGTCATGTCTATAAATCAAAGGAATAAAAAATCTAAAATCAAAATACAGTATGTTAGCATAAGTTTACGATAATATGCAAGTGGATGAGTTAAAGCAAACTAAGATAGTCAGCAAAGAACTTGCTGAACAGTAGTGAAATAAATCAGAACCAAATAGTATAAAAGTGTGTATGTTTACATTTTAATCTTATCTTTGTTGCCTCCAACCGCCATTACCTAAACATAAAATAAATTGATGTTTCTAAAATGCTTTCACTGCAGATCTGAATTAAAACCAAGGATAAAGGGCAAATACTTAGCGATATTAATTCTGGATGCTGTCCAGCCTGAAAATCCTCCTCCGCCCAACTTCTTTGGGCCTCTGAGTTGGAAAGGGAAAAAGCCAGTACCCAGGGCCTGCTTCTTTGTGCATGACTAATCCATTCTCTTCCCAGTATCCACCCCTATCAACTGAATTTCTGCTAAAAGGTTCAATCTAGTAAAAATGACATGTTTTCAAGGAGAGGAATATCTTGATTTCTGGTTGGCTCTGTTTTAGTCTCTCTTGTTAATCTGCTGTTCTGGGGGAAGTTGAGGGGGATGCAGTTGTGATATTTGAAGCTACTAAAATTGATGCTTGCACATTTCAAACTGTTCTTATAAGCCAGAAAGCTCTGATACTGTTGAACACTTTAAAAAGCGATCAGTTTCCTGGAGAAGGATTCTTCTAACCAAAGAGTAGCAGCTGTCTTCTAAGTAGTGCTGCTTGTACCACTTTTAAGGTTCCCTATAAGCCATGAGGAGTGAAGTCAGTGAATATATCATAAACCTAAATAATATAGTTTATCTCTAGACTTTTATATTTATTACCATGATATAAAAATGGAGTGTAAAGTGCACAGGATGCTCATTTTATCAGTAAATTTGTGAGACAGCTGAAGAGTGATATTTTCTATATAACCTTTTCTGCCATGACACATTTAATTTATTACAGTATAACATTATTTACATGATCTGTCTTAAAAAAGATCAATATTCCTTTTATTATTCTTTTCTTTTAATAACCCAACAACATTAAGCTCTAGTGATTTAGAAACTCTTCCCTTACTAAATCTTCTGTAATTCTATCCTTTTTCCTACATCCGATATATTTTCCTGACCTGTAAGGCCGAATCGTTAGAGTCAATGGAGCTCCATACAGTTAGAACATTGCATTTGGGTGCAGTGAATTAGAGGATTGGAGACTAAATTCTTAATGAATAGCAGTATCCTGTAGCACTCCAGGATTTAAGAATCCTTTCATTCATAGTATTTAATGAAACTGGAGGTTGATGGAGAAAAGAGATCATTCTGCAGTTACATTTTTGAGAAATAATTTTTGATCAAAAATTAAACAAAAATTGCCTCTATAAGAAGATTTAAGTAGAAGCTTCCACTTACATAATTTTATCAGGTGGATGGTGCCAGGTCTTTCATGTGTTGTAAGGATAAGCAACTTGATTGACAATATTACCCAATCAATGCATTTGGAATACAGGACTGTGCATTCAGAATAACCAAGGTGAAGGCCTCAGTTTAGAGGATTACACCGCACAAAAAATAAACTGGCAGCGCATAGTTATGTATATGTATTTAAATTCTATTTAAATTCCTGCAATTGCAAGTATTTCACACTTGCTTCTAAAGGTTGGAACTGAATCTGTGTGTAATGGCAGAGTCTTCCACAATTGGCTTTCCAACAATCACATTTTCCTCTAATCAACTGATGGCCAGTATGATACCATATGATACCATACTTCACCTTCCGTTGGACTGTGCTACTACTTGGGGAATTCTGCACCAAAAAATTAAAAATTAAAAATTCTGCAATTGTTTTGGTAATTTATTTAAACTACAACACAGAAAAAAAGTCACAGTAACTATTCAGCATTTCCTAAACACGTGAAAGTTAAGTTACAAATACTTGATAACTAACACCCCACATTCCAGTTATAATCCTGGATTTTCATTTAAGTTGCATTACAGAACACCAAATAGCACCCTCCTTCCCCCCCCCCCCCAAAAAAAAGTAATTGTAAATTGCTCAGACTTGCACACATGAAAGTCAGATCGTTTTGCTAATGATTCTCCTGGACCAGGCTGGGTACTTTGGGAAGCGCTTGGTTCTGATTGTCCTGACATTTTATTGACTGCTTGGTAAATGTTTTATTTACTCTCAGTCTTTTCCTTTTTAATGGCTAAGTAAAATAAATCCTGAGCTGTAATCTAACCACACAGGAAAAAAGTGAGAAAGCACATAGATCTTCCTAGCTGAATCCCTTACTGTCATTTCTAAGGCTTTACATCACTCTGGGAATGTAGAGGCCTTAAAACTTTTACAGGTTTTATGCTCCTGGGGGAATTGACTGAGAATGGGAACAGTTAACTAACAATAGGAACATTAACAATGTTACTAGGCAGGCAGGCTGCTACATTTCTGTCTCACTGACAGAGTCTGCCTATTGCATAATAAAAAAGCCCTACCTCTCCATGCAAGTAACAAGTGAGAGGAACAGAGTCTGTCTTGGTTGTTGGCACTTACACACCCAGCTCTGCCCCCCGACGGTGATCACTGTCTCCCATGCAGGCGCACATGCCCAACCCCTCTCCCTCCGCAGTGATTTGCATCTCTGAGCCTGCTCCAGGCACACTGGAACAGACTTGCTGCCGGGGAAGAGGCGTGTGTCTCCCTGAAGATTTCTTTTGCATTTTTCTGCATTGGTGGGGCCCACAAAAATATGCAGACCATAAGAATTCTGTCAGCAGTACTATGTGAATGAGTAGCGTATTACTCTTTGTGAGAGTGGTTACGAAAATCTAGTCTTGAATTTATGAAGACTCACACTCAGACATATATCACAGAATAACAGTAAGCAATACTTCAGCGCTAGCTGCTTAGGTTGGATGCTATGGAATAGATTCCCATACTCTTACGCTGAGTGGTACCTTAGTCCTCAAGTAATTGTTTGAAATCAGTGGGACTCCTTGAGGTTTTAGGTATTGCTCAACATGAATAAGGATATGAGAATTTGTTACCTAATTTTTAAGTATAATTTGTCCTTTATCTGAAGTGTTGCATCAGGGGATATTTAAAATACAGAGCTCATTTTAAATCTTCTGGCTGTTCAGTATAGAGGGCAAAACTGCACCATTCTTAGGGCCAGATTATGACTTCAGGTGTGCTCCCACATGGGAGGAGAAAAATGTGTTGAAAGCTCACTTACGTTCTTATATGGGCTCTCCGTGCCACAATAGAAGTGCAAGGGGGAGAGAGAGAGAGAGAGAGAGGAGTCTTTGTGCATCTGCTAGTTCCACTCCTGAACAGATGGGTGATAAAGGTAAAGGAATGAAGCCCATATGCAGGCCAATTATAGGCTGATGCATATTACTTCACCTGGAGCAAGGATAGAGCCATGAATCAGATTGTGCCTCTCAAAGTCACAGTCTGGTTCCTGATCTGTTCCTGGGGCAGCTCAGCTACACACAACCCATTACTCAGGTCTTGTGGCTGGGAGAAATCCGTACAGACAATGCCCACAAGATAAAGTAGGTCATTAGATCAAAAATCACACAGAACTTTGAGCAGCTGCAATTTCAGGTCATTGTACCCACATAGGGTCTTAAAATAAAGGATTAAATGTTAAAATCAGACAATATGAGTACTTATTCCAAGGAGCAAATTATTCCATTAGTTTTGGTGTGTAAGACCAGAAGTCTGTCTCTATAGTCAATTTTGGTCATCCTTAGTTTGTAATTAATAGATGTTGAAATGAAATCAAAAGAAAACACAGTTGTATGTTTCCATATGATGCTTTTTAAAAGTCACAACAACAATATAAGTGAATGTGAAATATTTTTTATCCAAATCTGATCAACCTTGAAATTTTTGTGAATCTTCCACGTGCTCTTTAATTTTTTTAAATCCACGACTCACTAATTTTTTAATTAGTCGCTGAGAGTGCATGCACTGATTCTTGTAATTAGCTTGCCTCACGTCCCCTCTAAAATTCAAAATACATATTTGATTTCTCACTTTTTATTTCCCAAATGCCAGCCTATAACTTATCAAATGTTAATTTAACTTGTGGAGTATGATAGCCTAAGGAAATAAAATTATACATGGTTAGAGCGGAAAAACTCGAGGAAGAATGAGAAGTGCTGTTTATTCCAGCATCAGTATGACCGCCTGTCATACTCGGACTGTGATTTAATCATATCTTGTAAACTAAACAGGATCAGACCTGGTCAGTACTTGAATTGGGGAAGGGGGTGGGGGAGGCTTCTGAAATAAAACCCAGTGTGCTGCAGGAAATGCTGGCAGAAGTGATTCAGTATGTACACTCTTTTTTCTGGCCTAGTACTGAAGCAATGACCCAACATGCTGTTTAGTGAGCTTACTGCTGCTAAAATGAGTCTTTCAGATGAGTTTTAATACTGAGGTCCAGACCTTTTCTCATCATCAAAGATCCACCAGTGCATTTCACAGGCATAGTCATGCTAGCCCAAGTGTTATGCCTGAATTCCAACACCTCTCTGTTGTTTCAGTCAGATATAGTATTCTGGTTTGCTTCAATCATGTCTTAAAAAAATTGTGTTAGGTTGCTCTGTTAACCATCTGTTCCATTGTACACAATGACATAGAAGGCTGTGGAATGCTTTGTGGCCCTCTTGGTGAAAGGAGTTAGCTATATAAATGTATAGGGTGACCAGATGTCCTGTTTTTAAAGGGATAGTCCCATATTTAAGCCTTCCTGCAGGTGTCCCAATTTTTTCTTAAAAAAATGGGCAAATTGTCCCATATTTTGTGTCTTTCTCCCCCTCCCCCCAGAATTCTGGCAGGTCCTGCTGCTGGCCAGATCCCTGCTCCCCGGCCTCCCACCCACCAGTGGTGAGTGGGGGGGTCCAGAGGCCGACGATGGGGGTGGGTATGCAAGGCTGGTGGCAGGGCAAAGATGCAGCATGTGGGGCAGGCTGCTCCCCCCCGCTGGTCTGTCCGTGCAACCCCCACTGCGTGCCAGCTCTCGGCCAGCAGGGCCCTGTCCCCTTTCCGGACAGCACTGGCTTAGCACTGTGGTGGCTGGTGAGTGTGGGCAGGCACCAGATGGTGGCCAGTTACATGGCACCTCTTCTGCCACGTATCAGCCTTTTGCGTGTCCTCTCCCTGCTTCGCCACCCCCCCCTCAGGCCTGCTGCTCCTCCATATCCCCACTGGTGGGGCGCATCCCACTCCCAGTGCTGTGCAGACAACCAGTCCCTGGTCGGAGTGTTCAGCTCACCACCAGCCTGGCCAGCAGGCTCCTTCTTCTCTAGCTCGGGGTGCTGGCCAGAAGGAGCTGAGCCCTGCATGTGCCAAAGACCCGCACAGCGCTGGCATGGGAAGCCTCTCTGCCTCTCAGCTAAGCTCTGGAGTGGCGGCTGGGGGATGGGGAGAGCTATTTCCACCCTGTTCATGGGGGGCCCAGCCAGGCATGATGGGTGGACAGCACCGGCAGGGAGGATGGGATTGGTCGGTCACCCCTCCCCATGCGAAAGAGTTGTACAGTTGTGTGTGTCACCTCTCCCCATGTGTGTGGGAGGGAGGGGTGTGTGTGTCACCCCTCCATGTGTGAACCCTAAAGGCTTACAGATAAGAAGGTAAATAAAAAAATCCAACTACGTAGTATTTCTTTTTAATGGGGGCTCAGTCAGCTTGATGTTAATCTGAATGTTTGTACTGCATAGTTCTGATTTATTGCCGTTGAACTCACTTGAATATGAGTAATTTTACCAGGTGTCCTGTATTCAGCATAGGGAAATATGGTCACCCTATAAATGTAAGATGTTATGATCTAAATGTGGGGGTTTTTTTTGTATGTCCTTCATTCTTTTTACCTGTCATGGTAACAGAATGTATAAGAAAACATCTTTTCCACATCTCATCTCTTGCTTTATCATAGCAGATGATTTGAATTCCTTGAGGTTGAGAGAAGCTGACTAAGGGCTTGTCTGTACTGGCAAGTTTCTGCGCAGTAAAGCAGGTTTTTGTGCTCAAACTGCAGACGTGTACACACTGCCATGCCACTTTGTGCGCAGAAACTCCTCAGTTGCAGCGCTGCAAAAAAAAACACCTCAATGTGAGTCGTAAGGCTATTTGCACAGAAGATCCACACTCTGTTGCCAGTGTAGACACTTCATTGCTTTCTGCACTGTAATTGGCCTCTGGAGCTGTCCCATAATGCCTCAAGTGACTGCTCTGCTCATTGTTTTGAACTCAACTGCCCTGGAAACATGCGCCCCTCCCCTTTCAAAGTTCCCTTTCTGACAGCCATTCCATGCTGGGCTGGGCTGCTCCAGGACACACAGCAAACCATTAATGTGGAATGCTCCTGCTGTTGAACACAGAGACGGAGGGATGTGTGTGTGAGAGAGAGAGAGAGAGAGCCCAGGGAGGGAGGTGGGGGCTGATGTCAGGGTTTCCCCCTCCTCCTGCCTCAGGACTGGTTGCTTCTTGCTGCTGTCTGAACTTACAAGACAGCATGCTGACACGTTCTCCGTCCCCCAAAACACACAGTCTCTCTCTCCCCCCGCCCCATACACACACACACTCCCTCCCCCTCACTTCAGTTGAAAAGCAGCTGGCAATGTAGTAGGATGCCCATGGAACAATGGGCTTGGGAAACCTGCATCATGTGACTCTGTGCCTGCCCCATGAGGCATTGAAAACCCTTCCCAAAGCACCCTGAGGCCAGTTGCACAGTGGGATAGCTACCACAATGCACTGCTGTCTGCCATTGCAAGAGCTGACGACGTGGATGCACTCCACCGTCACAAGGAGCCCAGTGTGGACACGCACCAGTGGTTTAATTCCAGCGTTTTAATAAAAGTGGTATAACTTGTGGTGCAGAAACTTGTCAGTGTAGACCAGGAGTCGGCATCCTTTCAGAAGTGGTGTGCCGAGCCTTCATTTATTCACTCTAATGTAAGGTTTCGTGTGCCAGTAATATATTGTAATGTTTTTGGAAGGTCTCTTTCTATAAGTCTATAATATATAACTAAACTATTGTTGCATGTAAAGTAAATAAGGTTTTTAAAATGTTTAAGGAGCTTCATTTAAAATTAAATTAAAATGCAGACCCCTTGGACCGGTGGCCAGGACCCGGGCAGTGTGAGTGCCACTGAAAATCAGCTTGCATGCCGCCTTCGGCACACGTGCCATAGGTTGCCTACCCCTGGTGTAGACATACCCTAACTCTGTTCTGAGCAATGGCATCCTACACAATTCTTAGGTGTAGTGACAGTGCTTTGTCCTGTGGTGTCATTTCCCTTGAAGATCAAGGCCCAAACATAGCAAAACGCTTGCTTAATTTTAAGCATGTGAGCAGTCCCATCCCTACTCAGCAAAGCACTTGAGCATATGCTTAACTTTAAGCAGAGGAGTAGTTCCATTGACTTTATGGGTGAAATCCTGGCTCCACTAAAGTCAAATGGAATTTTCCCATTAGCTGCAGTGGGCCAGAATTTCAGTTAGCGTAGTCAAGTGGTTTGCTAAATTGGGGCCCAGATGAACAGGGTGGTTAGACCTTTGGCCAGAAATTTTCAAACTCACAAAGGTAGGCACCTACCTCAGTGGCTCTGCAAATCAAACCACTTACTATCTGCAGGTCCGATTAAAGTAAAAATGTATTTGTAGGTTAATGGGAGTTGCTGGTGCTCAGAACCCTGGAAAATCCGCCCCCTCTCTTCACACTTATCTAAATGGCTAAGTATGGATTTAGCTGCCTAATTTCAGGGACCCAAGACTGAAAAATATTCCCTTAATTTATATAATTTACTGTACTGTTAATCTGTGTGCAGAACTCTGACAGTAAATATGACTGGTGATCTTAAATGCATATTTATCTATAGAGATAATGTGTATTCACAGATATTGATTTGAATTTGTATACGTATCCTCTAGTCAAAATGAATATTTTCCTGGGAGATCATTCTCTTGAAAAATATGTAAATAATATAACATTTTATGAAAAAAATGCCTTTTTAATTATGGAAAAAGCAAGGAAATAGAACATTAAAAACCCTGGCGTGTCAGATATTGACATAAACTAATAAAACCCAGGAAATTGAAAGATAAAGTGGGTTATCTGTCCTTAATTCACCCTTTAAGAGAGAGAGAATCTGTCCTGTTGAGGTAAAATCCTCTTATGAGGAATTTATTTTTAGATGGGCTGAGAATAATGCTCTGAGTATAATGCAAAACAAAAGTTATCAAAATTCTGAGCATTTTGATTCTTTCATGGAGCCATCCACCACCAGTTCCCTGAGTCTATTAAAGAACTGACTCTTCATTTGGCTTATAGTGACATAACATCTGTACGACTTGTGTTTACAGGTCAAATCGTGCATTCATTTTGTCTATCAGTGCTCCCATGGAGTTGAATGAATGCAGGATTTGCCCTACATCATTATCATATAATCCCTTCATTGGGATGCTATACTCCCTCCCGTGCAGATGGGCAGGAAATGGGCAGGAAGGCATTAGGAGTTGGCTACACCTTGGCTCTGCCCCCTCCCTACACACACATGGACGCCCGCCAGCCAGCACAGCTGAGCCAACTCACAGTGTGGGGAGTAGCTGCCACTAGTATAAGACCAGAGCAGTTTTCTTAACCCTATAACTAGGGCCCTACCAAATTCACCATCCATTTTAATAAATTTCAGGGTCATAGGATTTTTAAAATCTTAAATTTTACAGGTTCAGATATTTAAATCTGAAATTTCACGGTGTTGTAACCATGGGGCTCCTGACCCAAAAGGAGATTGTGTGTGTGGGGGGGAGGCTATTATAGGGGGGTCATGGTATTGCCACCCTTATTTCTGTGCTGCTGCTGGCAGTGGCACTGCCTTCAGAGATGGATGGAGTGGCAGGTGCTAGCTGGACACCCAGCTCTGAATGCAGCGTCACTGCCAGCAGCACTGCAGAAGTAAGAGTGGCATGGTGTGGTATTGCCACTTTTATTTCTGTGCTGCCAGTGGATGTGGATCTTAAAGGGACCTAGGGCTGGTTGTGTGTGTGTGTGTGTGGGGGGGTAATCACAACTCCCCCCTGACCACAGTGCCCTGGGCAGTCGCCCATGTCACCTGCCAGTAAGTCCATCCTTGACCCCTGAAAAGTGACAACCCTCCATGCCACACTCACTTCTGTGCTGCTGCTGGCGGTGGCGTTGCCTTCAGAGCTGGGTGCCTGGCCAGTAGCCACTGCTCTTTGGCTGCCCAGCTCTGAAGGCAATGCAAAAATAAGGGTGGCAATACTGCGACCCCTCCCCATAGCCAGATTTCATGGGGGAGACCAGATTTCACAGTCCACGTTTTTCACAGCTATGAATTTGGTAGGGCCCTACCGATAACAGTGTACCAGTGAGGTGCCAGGGAGAGAATTGTGACATATTGAAGAATGGTGCCAGTCAGGAAAGTAAACTTATATTGTGAGGTGCAGCAAAACCGTGACAAAATTGTCACAGTAGCAGTTAGAGGTCCCAAACAAGATCAGGGCTCTGTCAGGCTAGATACCATCCGAAACCCATACTGAGAATCTCTATCCGGACAACATTATAATTTAGATAGATAAGACAAAGTATACAAAGGGAAATAGACACGCAGAGGTGAAGTCATTTGCACAAAGTCACACATCAGGTCTTTGGAAAAAACAGGAGTAG
This sequence comes from Mauremys reevesii, assembly GCF_016161935.1. Lineage (NCBI taxonomy): Eukaryota > Metazoa > Chordata > Testudines > Geoemydidae > Mauremys > Mauremys reevesii. The sequence continues at coordinate 27,916,425 of NC_052627.1, read as the reverse complement.
AACTCAAGTCTCCTGACTCCTAGTGCAGACCATCAAAATACATCAGACATGCCTTTTCCATAGGCAATATATGTGGATTGCATCCTTCTCTGAAAATTGTTTTAAAATAGAGTTAAACAGATGTGGTAAAGGTTTTTCTACACAAAGGATATCATTCATTTTCATTTGAGAGCTTGGCTCAAAGACTTGTCATTAGTTTGATATTGAGCAAAGAGCTGAAAAAAATATGCAGTGAACTGGAGAGGCAGAGAACAGGAATAAGCCAAAACATATTACACTGAGATCACTGCAGGAATCCTGTTTTATTTGTTTGAATTGCAGCTAGTCTGTAAAGGGCAATCTGATGATCGCATTGACCTGCAAATGGGTAATTACTTTTTGAGCATTAATTGAAGAGAAGAGCATTCGTTGTAGGCAAACAACTGCATTAGACAACAGTGATCTCCCACTCTCCCAGTGATGCCATTGATCTGCTGTCACCATCTCATACAGAGTCTGTAGGCTTTTAAAGTACGTCAGATACATTCATTAGTACCAATAGCACTGGACATTTCATTATGAGAAATGCTATTAACTCTGATATAATATCTCATCTTAAAGGAAACATCAGAATTAGCACAGAAGAGACAGACCCCCCCCATATATTATCACATGTATAGTTATTATAATGAGGTGGTAACTCCTCTATAATTACAATTGAGACAAGCTTTCTGTTTAACAGCTAATTTTCCTGAGTGCTCTAAAATCCACGTTTACTCAGATTGCTCTTCATCAAAGGCCTGGGGTAGGTTTAATAGTGCAATATTTGGAAACATAAATATAAAGCCTCAGTAATTTCCATGAGTGACTTAGAGAGCTATAGGGAACTACTTATTTTCTCAAATGAGCAAGCAAGTGAGCAAATATTGTGGGGGGAACCCTCCAAGGATAATGTATAACAAAATGTACTCCATTTATGTAGTTTTAATTCTTCATCATAACTTCATATTATACTAGTAAATGTCCTATTTTTACTGTCTTTGTAATGATAATGTCAAAGCAATATGAGACCTCATTACATGTATTCTGAGAAGTGGAGGGATACCATTAATTTTTTTACTGGAATTATACGGTATGCTGCAGATCAGCAGGATTCTGTTATGTTTGTGTGTGTGTCTGTTATAGACCTTTCTAATTATCTCATTACCATAGGGTCTAGAATCACATCCCTACCTGCTACTGCATGTAACACATTGCCAAAAGACTGGCCCACATAGAGAAGGTGGCCTGAAGCCTGGTCCCATTGAAATCAAGGGCAAAACTCCCATTGACTTCATTGGTGCAGGATCCAGCCCTCAGAGAATGCAATTCAAACCTAGGTGAGGTTCAAGTGGTACTGCCTTGTGCTTTTGGTGCAGGAGGTTCAGGGATCTGTCCCTGTTGATTGTTGTAGTTTTGCTACATATGCATCTATTAATGTTGTAGAAAATTTAGTATGATATTTTGTTGTCCTGTTTGAGAATTAGTATGTGGCCTTGTGATATATGACAAAGGGAAGCAGTTAAGTTTGTGCATGCTACTTTTACTGTGGCATTTCCTGACTTTTAACTGGAAACCCCCTACATTAAGATTTAAAGCTTCATGGATAAATACTAAAACATTCAGATATACCAGAATTAAAGTGAAACCTTAGCTCTGTCGCCTTATGCATAGGCGTTGTGATTCAGTATTTGATTTCAAGATCACAGGCTGTTTTTTTCAAATACCAAAACTAAATTTACGAACAACAAAACCATATTTCAGGCCTTCACAAAGAAACAAAATGAAGTGCATTTTTCCCCTTCCTGGGTCATTTTAGAATACATTTGTCCGATTTGGCCAAATCTTGATATAGATTATGCCAGATTAAGGGCTTTATAATCCAGAGACAAGTTTCTTAAAATATGGCTTTATTTCTAAGGCTTAATAAGACATTGTTCTTTTATGATCCACGCACAGATCTCCCATGCCTCATACAAAAAATGAGGTCCACAGCACCATCCTCTTCCCCCCACCCCCAACCTCCATGTGTAACTCTCTGTAGAGTGGGGGCTGGAGCAGACACATTTCATTACCCTTGCACCTATCTGAAACAGCATAGGAAAATGAATCCATCAAGGGACTATACCAACTTTCCTATAGAAGGTCCATTCTTTCTGGGGAACTTCCTTACAGGGGAATCCCTTGCAGGGATACAACAGACCTGTGCTGCTAGGGATTTAGGGCAGAGCTGCAAGAGACTCAGACAATATAGAGGAACACAGCCAGCCAGTGGAACGCCAAGATCCTCTGTGTCTCAGAGAGGGCAAATCACACCTCGCCTCTGTGTGATCTCAAAACAAGCTAGATTTTGAAGAAAATCAGTGTAGTAGTTTTAAAGTTTTGAATGTTTAAATGTGGCAAACCAGTTTTCAAAACTCAATGGGAGTTGTAGGTACTCAGCACCTCTGATGATCAAGCCCTGAAGTACAAATCCTGATCTTAAGTGAGCTAAGGGTCCCCTACCACAGTAAGGCAGCATTTGCACAGGGGGACACCCATATATAAATATATATAACTCTGTCTTGTATTTTACTTACTGCATATTATCTATGCAAGCTCAGATAATATCAGCTTTCAAAGCAAGTACTCCTTTTTACATATTGGAGCAGTGGAGCATTTTTCATAAACTCTTTACTGGCCAGTGTTTTTCCCAAGGGAATTTATAAAACTGTAAGATGAAATACTTTCTATTGTATAAAGGCACCATTGTATTCCACTGCCATGTCTATATGCGTAGAGAAGTGGCTAGAAATAATGACCACAGGAGTTAGTGCTAAATGTTTCTCTAAGGGATTCTGAACTTTAATCATATTTATGGTATTGAGGATGAATGACGCTAGGAATGTTGATTCATCTTAATTCAATGGAAGCTTAAGGAAAAAATATTAACCAATAAACATAATTTAATGTGTAAGTATTTCCTTCCCCACAACCCCTGTGGCTTTCACCATGATTATGGCAAACTTACTGCTATGAATGATGGGTTTCCTCAGTGTGATAGACACTCTGTAGGTCATCATGTGGAGATGCATTATACACCTCCTGGTGCTAAATGACCGGGTCATGTATGGGATGACTATAGCCTCCTCTAATCGAGAGTTTTATTATCCTGGTCCTGCTCCAGAACTAGGAAACTTAGTTGGCAAAACCCTTCTGCTCAGCTTTTGGACAAATCATTTCACTCTTGCTCGAAAATTCTTTATTTCCACACATTTCTAGGAATGTGCATGATGCTGGTGTACGTATTTCTTAGTATTCAGTAACATCAAGATTTTACAAATGGCATAAAATCCATGAAAATAAAAAGGGAAGAGTATAATTGTACAGTGTGAGCCTTTAATAAATATTAGACACTGATCCTAGGATGTGGTAAATATCCATTAGCTACACCTAGTATAAGCTGATGCTGTGCGCGTATCCAGGTCTACGGGGACAACCAAAATGTTTACACAGTATATTCCCCTGCTGCTTTCTTTTGCTGTTCTGCCAAATACAAGTTTTTAAATACTGCTTTAGTTCCTGTTGCCTGCTCACTCCAGCTCTAATCAGGGCCCATTGTGCCATTCTAAATGAATGCACCAATAGGCGTGACTTCATTTGATTCTGTGAGGCTCAGAGCAGGCTCTGTATGGTGGAACAGGATTGTAAAACAATAGAATCCAGGAGCAGAAGAGTCTGCTGAGTTGCAGGGCATCGTCTATAGATTACTGTTTGAAATCCAGCAGTGATTTATATATTGTCATAAGCACAAGGGATTGCATATCTTCATAGTTTGGCTTGACCTAATGAAGAACGAGCATATCCCCAACTTCACTAGTTGGTTGTCAAGAAGTATATATGTTTGTTATGGTGCACATGCCATGCACAGGCCAGGATGGACATTTGCAAAATAACAGATGAAAAGATCAGCCAGGAAATACCATAGGGTCTCTTCAAGTATCTTGTAAACTGTCCATTCAAAATTATTTATCTTTAGTCCTTTGCCTTTGTTCAGCAAATAGAGAGATGTAGACTTGTTTCTTGTTACTGGGCTGAATTCTGCCCTTCAATCCCCTGGAAACATCAGTTAAGTGAATAATGATGCATGGATGTAAGCGAGTGGAGAATTTGACCTAGAAGCACTTTCACAGTTGGCTGTTTGATCCTGAGCTTCTGATGCCAGGTGGGACTTCAAAGAAGAGCATGATGTTCAATATCAAGATGTGTGTCCTTTATTTCTTGAATGAGTTTCTGTTAAATTACTAACCATGGAGAAAGGTGCAGCATAAGTGCAAGACAGTTAAGCAAAGTATACCTGTGTTTAGCCCCAAAAAACCCTCCTAAAAACAATAGGCAATATAGAGTTATAGTAAGGGTGGTTCTATACTAACGGGAGTGTGTACACTGTAGCATTTTAAGTGTAGACAAGCCTTGAGATATTTTAAAGTGGAGACAAGGCATATATTTCTGGTATATCAGCCTATAATTATGTGGCCTTCTTAGCTAGCAATTGGAAAAAGCCATCAAAAAGACATGCTATTAGCCAGCGTGGTTTCTTCTGAGTACCTTAGGGCATTTCTAGATGAGTTTATACTTAGACAGTCTTACTGTGTAGTCAATCGGGGCTCTGCAGTGTTGGGTTTTTTATGTTTGGTGGTTTGCATTATTTTATATATTGTGAAATTATATGTATTATTTTAAAACTCTGCCATCTCTGCTTGGTTTCTTTTGAGGCAGGTGTTTATGGTCTCCAGTGAGAAGCCTTTGGTTAAAAAATAAAGTAGTAAATAAAGGGAAATTCTTGCCTCCTTGTCAGCTTTCTTAAAACTTTATTGCTAATATTACATTCCTGTTCCATAAGAGGGGCAAAATAGTTGTGGTACTGTAATAATGAACTTTCCCAATGTATACTGAGTTGTCCTAAGAGTATGGGAAAATATTCCAAAGTATGCCAGCTGTGAAAGGATGTATAGCATTTCCAAATCATTGCAAAGCAGCATACTTTGATGTTTTAAAATTGCTTCTTAATATTTGTTTTTTGCTGTCCTGACAGTGAAGCTTTTTGAATTTTTAAGTAACATAGAAATGCATTCTGTGCCTTCAGTATATCCCACTAATGCAGAAAGTGCAACCTCGTTTCTTTTTATCAGTAGAGAAAAGTGCTGTTCTCAGAAGATATTTTTGCTATGTGGGGTCTTTAACATGTTTTATGTACAAAGCTCACTACAATGTTTCCTGTTGTGCTTTTTCCTAGAATGGTTTCACTCCTTTATACATGGCAGCTCAAGAGAACCACATTGACGTGGTAAAATATCTGCTGGAAAATGGAGCCAACCAGAGCACTGCTACTGAGGTAAAGCATATACTCCTTTTTCTACAGACTGTCTCATATTTTCCTTTCCCTCATGACCCAGATGGTTTCAGAATGAGCATGATTTTCAAACCGAATATTTCCAAAGTTTGTGCCAGATCGTGCCACTGTGATCTGTGTGTGAATTTTTCTCTTTCCGTGTGGGTGTGAGAGATGGGGAAGGGGGAGAATCAGTTGTCTTCACAGTGCAGCTTCTTCCTCCCCATGCTTGGAACCATGAAAAACCCTCTTTGAGTCTAGGCGTGAAATTATGGCCCAATTGAAGTCAATAGAAAAATTCCCTCTGACTTCCCTGGGGCCAGAATTTCACCCTACAATCTATGTGTGGGTGATGCAGTGTATTGTCCTCCCACCAGCCCCCTGGGGAATATGCAGAAAAGTTAATTAGCCATTGAGGGGATGTTCCTACAGCAGCATCTAGGAGAGGAAGACATGGCAGCTGGACTTCATTGGAGCTGCACTGCCAGAGCGCTAGTTTGAAGAGTGCAGAATGCAGAAGTACAAGATTTTTGGTGAAACCTTGTGCCTCAGGCATATTCTGTGAGATGCTCACTGTCTTCACCTAGGCAAAAATGCCATGTATGCATGCCCTACCCTAACAACCACATGGTGTGATCTGAGGAAGAGTCAGCAAGGGGAACTTTGCAAACTTTTCCTTCCACTGTCCCATGTAGTGGGTTTTTCAGTGATCTGGAACCTTGATTCAGTCTCTTTCTGAGCTAGAGCAAAATGTGTGGAACATTTTGTGTGTTCCATAACCTGGACTATGAGGAACATGTCTTAAAATATATATATTTAAAGCATAAGACACAGCAAGTCTTGTGTTGACAAAGAATAGTATTGCACCTCAGCTGTCATATCCTGCCTCTCAGAGCCAGTCCTCTTTGTGTTAGGAGTCTCCTGAGTTCACATGTTCCCATCTTGGGTTTTTATGGGTTCTCACAAAATGAAACTGAGAAAAACAAACAAATATACAGAAAAGAAACACTATGAGAGAGATTCTCTCCTGTGATTTAGTTCTGCTCAGGGAAGAATAGTGGGAATGGGCCTCAGTGAGCCGATCAGGGTTCTCTGATTCTGAGGTTTGTGCCTGGCTTGTTGAAATAGTAAATGTTTCCAGGTGTGATTAATATAACTGGGAAACCAGTTCTATCCTAATGAGGATACAAACTCACCAAGTAGCATGCTGCTTCATCTTCCATCAATACATATTTGCCTACAGATCACAAGTATGAGTACACAAAAGTTTGATACTCAAGGCCAGGTTCTGAGCTCAATGAAAGGGATGTAAATCTGGAGTAACTCCACTGACTTCAGTACAGTCACTGCAGATTGACACCAGTGCAACTGAGATCAGAATCTTGCGCTAAGAATATAGAAATTGGACCATAGGACCATTCACTTCTTTCCCCAGAATTTTAGGCAATGAGCAAAACTGACATAAATCAAACTTTGTATTCACCCTATTTCCCATTGTTCTCTTGCTACCAAATACTGCTTTCCTCTGTCTCAGAAAACTAAGTGGATAGCTGTTGTTCTGTAAAGCCTGTCAACTTTATTACTGTTCTCTTCATATATAACTATTGTGCAGTGTGAAACAATAAAAGGAAACCTTCCTCTCCCCCCATTTTCATTCCTCTTCTAACCCATTCCTTCTTTTGTGTGCACTTGTTACTTTTCTTCCAGTCAGTATGGAAACTCACCCACTGTGGGTTACCTTGGCCAATGAACTGATTTGGAATAGTGTTGCTATAGCCAAACAGCTGCCTTACTATTCCTTCATTCAGTAGATACTGTATCACTTGACGATGGCTCCTAAAATTATCCTTTCTGTGACTTGCATTGATTGAGATCGTGTTACCATTGCCGCTTTTCTGAAATATGAAATCCTGTGCAATTGCCAGGCAACTTGGCAGAAACAATGTTTCTAAATCTCAACAGGGTTTTGGGACTCTCAAGATCTAAGCCTCCCTAAAAGTTCTTAATGACCAGCTTTCAGTCCTCCACAGAACTGCTTTGCATTTTTTGTGGTCAGGTGTGCTGTAAATTACTTTAGGGGATCTGGAGGCCAGTACAGTTACAGTTAATCTACAGATGGGCCTGATCTCAAGCGGTGGATTGAAATATCCCTGGAATTCATAGATAGGTTTGGATCCAGGGTTCTATATCTGACTGTCTTCTGCATTCTAAACTTGGCAAAGGCCAATTTCATTTTCTGGGGTTTGGAAGGTGAAGTCATGCTCAGTTCAACCCCTGGAAGGGTTCCCAAGATAGTAGTTCCAGCAGAGAAGGCTAGTCCACCCAGGGAGTGGACTGTGCTCCCACCTGCTCCCACATGTGTGTTGATTCTTGCTGGTTACCACCAATGGGAAAAAACTAGAGCTGTCAATTAATCACAGTTAACTCCCACGATTAACTCAAAATTAATCGTGATTAATCACACTGTTAAACAATAGAATACCAATTAAATTTTATCAAATATTTTTGGATTATTTTTTTTACATTTTCAAATATATTGATTTCTATTACAACACAGAATACCAAGTGTACAGTTCTCATTTTATATAATTATTTTTATTACAAATATTTGCAGTGTAAAAATGATAAAATAGTATTTTTCAATTCACCAAGTAGTGTAGTGCAATCTCTTTATCATGAAAGTGTAACTTACAAATGTTAACAGGGGTGGCAGGTTTGTAGAAATTTTGGTGGTGCCCAGAATCTTCCCCCCCCCAAACTCCGCCCCCACCTGCCTAAGGCTCTGGGAGGGAGTTTGGGTGGAGGAGGAGGTCTGGGGCATAGGCCCTGGGCTGGGGCTGGCAATTGGGGTGCAGGCTCTGGGACAGAGTTTGGGTGCAGAAGAGGTGAGAGGTTGGGCTCTGGAAAGGAGTTTGGGTGGGAGGAGGGGGTCTGAAGTGCAGGCTCTGGGATGGAGTTTGGGTGCTGGATGCAGGCTCCAGGCTGGGGCAGGGGGTCGGAGTGCAGGACGGGGTGCGGAGGGAGAGGGTGCAGGCTGTGGGAGGTAGTTTGGGTGCAGGAGGGGGTGAGGGCTGTGGGGTGGGGCTAGGGGTGAGGGGTTTGAGGTGTGGGAGGGGTCAGGGCTGGGCAGAGGTTTGGGGTGTGGAGAAGTGAGTGCTCTGGCTAGGGGTGCAGGCTCTGGGGTGGGGCAGGGCTGGGGATGAGTTTGGGGTTCAGGCAGGCTGCCCGGGACTGGGGCCAGGGAGGAGGACTCCCCCCAGCCCTCTCCCCGCTGGCAGCAGTGAGCTCTGGGGGAGAGGCCACCCTCTCCCCCCTGGCAGCACACTCACCCCGCACCACTGTCACTGCACGTGCTCCTAGGGCCCCTCTCAGGTCCAGGAAGCCCCCTCACCTCCCCTGTGGTGGGTGCCGGGGTGGGGGGCTGCCATCACGTGTGGCCTCCTCCCCTGCTGCTGTAGCCTCACTGGGGGTCGGGGATGGGGCTGCCCCTTGCCCAGCATGTGGGAGGAGCAGTGACTGTAGTGACTGACACCAGACTGTGTCCCCCCTAATCCAGGATTTGCTCTCAAGTTTCCAGAGGGAGAAGGCTCTTGTGCAAAGCCATCTCACTACCAAATGTAGTCCCAATCTTATTCTGGTTCAGCTGTTTCTTCAGCTGTTCTCCCATTTTAATTCCCAGTACAGAATGTAGTCTCTTGAGAATAAGCAGCTATAACAGTGTAGCTGTTTCAAAGTCTACTCATAATTTTACACAAAAGGGAGTGAAAGGTATTAGATTAGTGAGGTGCATGCCTGGTTTGGTGAGTCTGGGCAACACCTCAAATATCTGAACAGGTTCAGGTCTTTACTGCCTCTGACGTTCCCCTTTCTCACTATTCCATCTTTTTCCCGGCTCCCAAGCCAACCAAATTCTTCTCTTTCCTAACCCCATTACTCTGTTTCTCCCAAATCTATCAGTCTGCTTCCTTCTCTCTTTCTGATTGTAAATACAGTAACTCCTCACTTAAAGTCATACCAGTTAACTTTGTTCCATTGTTATGTTGCTGATCAATTAGAGAACATGCTCGTTTAAGGTTGTGCTATACTCCTTTATAACTTTGTTTGGCAGCCACCTGCTTTGTCCACTGTTTGCAGAAAGAGCAGCCCATTGGAGCTAGCTGCTGGGGGCTTGGAACCAGGGTGAATCAGCAGCCCCCCTATCAGCTCCCCTAAGTTATCTGTGCGGCAGCCACCCAGCAGGCTTTCAATTGCCAGGCAGTTCAGCTGTCCCTCCCCCACCATTGCCCTGTGCTGTTCCTCTCCTCTGCCTTGGAGCTGCTCCCAGGAGCCTCCTGCTTGCTGTGGAGAGAGAGGGGGAGGGGAGAGGGGTGCTAATGTCAGGGTGTCCCCCTTCCCCTGCCCCCATCTCCATAGAGCGGGGGGGGGGTGATGGGGACATGACAGGGCTCAGGACAGAGGGAGCTTGCTGGCAGCAGCTGCTCTCTCAACTTGCTGATCTACTTAAAAGGGCAGTGTACTTAGAGTGGGCTCAGCATGCTTAAAGGGGCAATGTGCGTCTCTCTTTCGCACACAAGGTGTATGTCTCTGTCTCTCTCTGCCATGCTGTCTCCCCTCCATCCATTGTATTGTGTGAGGCTACATTAACAACAATCTGTTAACCCTTGAGGGCTGAGCCGAGTGCTAATTCATCATTTAGCAGTAAGGCATTCCCTGGGAAATATCCCATTCTCTTCCTCCACCACCTCAACCAAGCTTCACAATCATTGTTGCTGTGTACAGTATTAAATTGTTTGTTTAAAACTTATACTGTGTATATTTGTGTGTGTGTATATATATAATATATATTGTCTGGCAAAAAAAATTTCCCTGGAACCTAACCCCTCCATTCTTATGGAGAAATTAGATTTGCTTAACATTGTTTTTCTTAAAGTAGCATTTTTCAGGAACATAACTACAACATTAAGCGAGGAGTTACTGTAACTGAACCTTCTCACCTGGTCATGGTAACTTCCTGTTCTCCATGCCTTTCCCAATGCTTCTGTTTTCAGTTAATCCTTGTCTGTGTTCCTTCCTATCGCTTCATCCATCATGACCCAAATCACGGATTTTCAAAATTACTCCACATTAGCCTAAGTCTGTACCCATTGATGTAATGGAAGTTTCCTCATTGAGGACAATGAAGTTTTACCACTGAAGTCAATGGGAGCAAAGTCTGGCCAAGACTGGACACTTTTGAAAATTATATTTTACCAGGTTAGAAAAGAAACATAAAGTTCCACACTCTGCTGGATACCCCTTCCCCTATCTCTGCTTGCTTATATAATGAAGCCAAATTATTTCCACTTGGAGGAATGACTGCAGCTGCAATATTTGTAATAGTCAGACTTGATTATGTTTAAGCATTAGCAGAACAGGACACATTTTGGTGACTGAACATTTTAAATTAAAACTAGAAATGTACTCAAAAGAAAAAAAAGATTTATTTCTGAAATTTTGTTTCCAGAAAGAACTACTATTGTGATGCTTTGCTGCTTAGGATCAGAGTCAATAAATGACATCCAGCTATCTGACTGAATCACACAAGCAGCATGTAACTTGGGAGAATTAGAAGGAACAACAATAAATGTATCTGGAGATGAGAAAACCTGAGACACTCTCTCTAAAAATGGTATATTGTGAGGTATAGTGTAAGATGCACCTAAGAGGGGCTCTCCATCTTATTCATGCCAATGCCAACAACGGACCATTTGTTCTTGCAAGTATCTCTCCAGAATCATTTGATGCACGATGCTTTTAAATATGGTGAGCATTAAAGGAGATACCATAGGAGTCAATGCAATGGCTTATATGGAATGTACTTGACATTGGAAAAGGACCAGTTTGAAGTGACTAAGTGCACGTCACAGGTGTTTGAAGACATGTTAGAGATAAAGTTTGTGACTCCTGTGCCATTGACAATTGCTGGCCATTATGTTGGGGGTCACAACCCACAGGCTGAAGTTGACTGCTGTATACATTTAACATGTGCCTGTGTGTGTACAGTACTTATGGGATTGTTGATATATGCCCTTCTCCTTATGGAGTATATTTTGTTTTCCACTCTATCAGGATGGCTTCACCCCGCTAGCTGTTGCACTACAGCAGGGACACAATCAGGCAGTGGCCATCCTCCTGGAGAATGACACCAAGGGGAAAGTGAGACTGCCAGCTTTGCACATCGCTGCCAGGAAAGATGATACAAAATCAGCAGCACTGCTGCTCCAAAATGACCACAATGCTGATGTTCAGTCCAAGGTAAAAAGGCTTTGTTTTGGAGGCCTGGGGTAGTCACATGACTGGGTGCCTCTGGGAAAGGGACATTCATTCCATAATTTTAAAATAAGAATTAAAAGTAACTTCTGTGGTAAATAAGTTGCTAAAACCAGTATCACCAATAAAACATCTGCTTTTGCAGTATATAGGTGCAGGACACAATAAATACGGGCTGTGTACTTTTTGACACATCATGTAAATCCTTTTAAAATCTGTTCTCTTTCATTATTTATGATCAAGAAGAAACAAGAATGGAAGCAGAATTACTGAGTTCTTTCAATTAAATAGGATACTGGTTTGTGGCCCATGTGTGCATGGATTGTATTTAATGTTTAATGTTTGTTTGAGTGGCTTTTCCCATAACAACAACATAACTCATTTCAACAAGCAACTTGGTTTTCCTTTTCCTGGATGATCTGTAATATTTTTCCTCTTTTTTTCCAAACCGTGCTGCATCAGATGATGGTGAATAGAACAACTGAGGTACCGAGATCAACAAATATTTTAATTAACTTTTTCTGCTAATTAGTGGTTACTGCTCTTCCTTATGCTACCATATTTCTTTTCTATATTATTTAGCACTAAAAGTGAAACTTAAGGACCTTTTTTAAATACCTGCCAGTGACAATATCTGTAAAGCAGCAACTTTTTTTTTTGTTCTGCCTTTGTCTTGTAATTTCCTCCAGCTTGTGAGTGTCATTGTCTTGAGGTAAATTAGAGATGTCACATGTGGTCAAAAAGAGTTAAGGGCTAGAGATGGGGGTAGATGGATGGATACATTTTTTAACTCAGTAAAATTAATTATGCAAAAGCATTCATTAGTCAAAACTAAATGAAAACTATCGGAGTGTCAGGCTAATCCAAAATCCTGGCAAAAGTTAAATGCCAAGACAATAAAGATTCTGTCTTTGGTTATATGCATGCCACCCCATTAACTGTAGTGAGATTGCATAGGTGTAACTTGGCCCAAAGTGTTTTGAATCTGTTTAAAAAAATGTAAACCCATTAAGGGGATAAATTCCTCATGCACCAAAAAGTGAAATACAATAGTTAATTAACCTGTCACATGTATGCATTTTCAACGTATCAAAGCCAAACATTTAATACATAAAATAGTGCCCTCCAAGAAGAATATTTGTTCAAATCATATTTTTATTTGGAGTAAGCAGTAGAATGGGACAAATTGTTTTAACAGAATGTTCAGAAATCCATGTGGGTATATTCTTGCATAATCAAAACTTAGGCACAGCAGGCACCATCATGTGTTTCATGTTAATTCTGGAAGTACCAACCCTGAAAGCAGTACTGTCGGGCATGATGTGTCTGCCACACCAACTGCCTATAACTCAGATATCAACCCTAAAAGTATCACCAACCTTGAGGGGAAGGGATTGTTTTCAAGATTCAAATAATTAAGTAGTGTTTTCAAATGCCTTTGTTTAGTCAGTTGGGAGTTTTGCGAGGTGGAGGAGATGGATTTTGGATGCATGTGTGTGCAAAAGTGTCTTGAGTTGTTAGGTATTTTCTTGGTAGCCTAACTCTATCAACAAGGTCATGAATTAAATAGTGTTTGATTCTACTTAGACCCTTTTCAGAGTGGTAGCCATGTTAGCCTGTATCAGCAAAAACAACGAGGAGTCCTTGTGGCACCTTAGAGACTAACAAATTTCGTGGGCTAAAACACACTTCATCAGATGCAGACCCTTTTAATCTTGGGGCTGACATTGAAGTAAATGGAATGAGATTAAAATAATAGGAGGAGTGCTTTTGGGAACAAAGTCTTTTGGGAAAAAAGTTGTTTCAAATATGTAACATCTGAATATGGTTTGCTAATGGACGAACAGTTTACTATGCTGATCCCGATTCTAAAAAAATGGAATCTGATTTAGAATACAGTATGTTCAGAAACAGAAAACATTTCACTGTTCCTTCCATAATTGATGCAGTGTTGTAAGGACATAATATATGCAACATTAAGGCCTTTCAGAGGAGATCTTAAAAGAACAAGATTTGATCCGCTTCTTGTGAACATTAAAGATTCCCTGGAACTTTTTATAAAACTAGAAGTTTGTTATTATCAGTATTTCAAATAAATTATCTCATCTTACACTGTTGTGCAGCATTCTGTACTCTGGCAGAAGTAGTAGTCACACTCTAGCCCACTACACGGTGGCTACACTTTAGTGGTGTGTTTGTTTTTCGGTCACTATACTGTTCGGGACGTGCTTTGGGATCCCTCAGGACACAGGGTTTAATATACATATAGAACATTGTGGTCATTAAACTCTACTGTCTAATAAGTAAAGTATTTTGACACGCCTTGAAGATACGTTCAATACAATATGAACATGTGTTGCTTTCCCATACAAAAAAAGGCATTCTCATGCTGAAATTTGCCCTTCTAAGAGAAGATCAGCAAAGTAAGAACCCAACAACAAAACAGGACAGGCTGAAAGCTGTGCTTCAGTGTTGTGGAAAGGAGGAGAAAAACACTTGTTTGAATGTTTTCTCTGACAGGGTCTGACCAGCTCTTTCTGGTTAGCAGCATAGATTCACGAGGAATAGCAAATAACACAAATGACCAAGAACTGAATGGAAAAGAAGAGCTTTTTGTAATCCACAGTAGGGAAAAACTGCATTCATTCTCTGTTCAAGACCCTATGTTATATTGTAGGTGTGCGAGTTTAGAGTAACATAACACATTTGTTTGCCGAAAGCTATTAAAATCAGAAGCTCTCTGGGGACGCTGATCATATAGAATTGAAGAAATGTGTTCCCTAACTAGGACTGTTTCCTTTTGTAGAGCGGCTTCACACCTTTGCACATAGCTGCACACTATGGAAATGTCAATGTGGCGACACTTCTGCTCAACCGAGGAGCTGCAGTGGACTTCACAGCCAGGGTATGGACGAATCCTTTTTTCTTCTTCGATGGGACAGTCAGTAGATGTGGGAGTGTATCTTTGCTTAAAATTCCTAATCAAAAGCAGAGTGGAAAGTGAAGTGCTGAGGAAATTTCAGAATGTACCTAAAGATATTTTTTTACATAAATGTCTAAAGAGTGCTTCAAGGCAACTCAGCACATTCCTTGTGAGCTTAGAAGCAAACAAATAGTTATTCCCAATTAGAAAGTAAAAGGGCCCCTTGAGGATGTCCAGAATGCAAACACTCATGTGTCACCTCATTTAAGGGTCTTTGCCACAGTCAGGCATGCTATAAAAACAAGTATTATTCATTGGCTTTGCCCTGTCTCCTTAGTTTTTAAGATTTACCAGAATAAGTTTATTTACCTTTCCAGAATATTATTATATGTGAACATATCAATACATTAACATATATTGTGAATATATAAAACAGAATAAAGGTACCGATTAACTGAAAGCCATCTTTGCATGAAAAACCGCAACCTTAGGACTAGCTAATACAGTCCATTTACTATTCTATGTCACTTAACAACTAATTAACATGTGCATTACTATAGCTATCTCCACTGGATTAGGAATTTTTTTGTTTCGTTTTTCATTGCCAGAGCCTTGTTGAATTGCTTTATGAGGAATGTCTTTCAGAAGGATTTCATGTTCATGCTGATACTATTATTCTCACTAATGTACACTCTTATTTTCTCTGAGAGTTTCCCACCTGATGTGCCGCCAAGGGCATCCTTGCTGAAAATGAAATATTAAACACCATCTTCCAGCCTAATTAGGGCCTGTTTTTTGACACTGACTTCTGTTATTCTAATGAGCTTCCTTTGTATCTGAACCACCATGTTGTGTGTATGTTGCAGTGATTTAAATACATAAGTGTGCTGTGAATATTGACTAATTTGGGGTCTGATATATGTTTTGTCTTACAGTGTGATTGTGATGTTTGGTGTTTTGGCGAATGTGCTTCTTTGTTACTTAAGAGTAAATCAAGATACATGTCTATAAGAAAACCCAAACACCAGAAGATCAGTATCTTAAATGACATGTGCACCTAGCTCTGATGCTCAAAAACATGCTTGTTTATCTTCTATACTGTATTGATGTTCCTCTTTTTGTGATCCAAACGCAAAGGCATCACCATTATACACTTTCAAGTCCATCATGCTCTTTGTTTGTTCTTTTCATGGTGTAGAATGGAATCACCCCACTGCATGTGGCTTCCAAAAGGGGAAACACAAACATGGTGAAGCTTTTGTTGGATCGTGGAGGGCAGATCGATGCCAAAACCAGGGTGAGTGTTTCTATCCCTGAATATCATGTTATCACTTCTTGGGTTTTTTTAGCTGGAGGCTTGGAATGTCAACATTCATAGATAGGCAAACTCAGCTTCAGAGATTGCCTCTTTCCCTTCTGAAAGTGAGACTTTAGATGCAGCTATTACATATCACATGAGAGAAAATGCTCAGCTGAACACAATCCCAAAATAGTGAACATTCTTGCCTCACAAATAACCCTGAGCCATTTTTGATATCGTGGGTCAGATTTTCAAAGGCAACTCCATAAAACTATTCCATGCAGCTATTTGCACATGTAGAATCTTACATCTGTGTTTATAGGGAGACAAGATAGGTGAGGTCATATTTTTTATTGGACCAGTTTCTGTTGGTGAGGGGGTTCAAGCCTTCAAATAACTCTCCAAGCTTATCAGAAGCAAGTTCCCCACAGATCAGGGCACATCAACTCAGAGTGGCACCAGACCCTGCCAAAACAACAGATGCAAAACCTGCAGACATCTCTCCACTGCTACAATGATCAACACCCCCACAACACACCTTTCAAGATCCAGAGGTCCTACACATACCTATCACAATGTGTGGTGTACTTCATCCAGTGCACTAAATGCCCCAGTAGCAACTATGTGGGTGAAACTAGACAATCACTACCCTCGCGAATGAGCTCACACTGAAAAATGATAAGACGTGGGTAAACACTTTTCACAAAGCAGTCACTTTATATCTGACCTATCAGTCCTCATCCTCAAAGGAAACCTGCACAACACTTTCAAAAGAAGAGCCTGGGAGCTTAAATTCATAGAGGTATACGCTAAAAATCACAGCTTGAACAGGGACACTGGATTTATGGATTATTACAACAATTTATAACTCATTAACAACCCCTGCCCTCAGCTGCCTCAGAAAACAGCCGTTGTGGGACCACTACACTTCTCTTTCTGTTCGAGTGGGCAAGGGGTAGGTGGGCAAGGCTGAGAAATGGTTTGAAGTATTGGCTCAGCTCGCAACACGCTAGCCAGCAGAGCTGAGTCAGCACCGGAGAAGCAAATAATTTATTGTTGGTCTGTACCAGCAGCAGGTTGCTTCCCCACAGAGTATGGAGGAATCACAGAGATAACTGTCTCTCTAAATCACAATTTCCTTCCTGATCCACTCCTATGGCTTAACTCTGCCCCTTTGTTGATTGGAGTTACCTATTTTGAGATCTAACATACTTATGTACCAGCTTCTGAGTGTATGATGGGATTTTTTTTTTAATTGAATTTTTTGAATGACCTCTGAAGATGTTCCTCCTTGTGCTAACTGATCACTTCTTTCTCACACAAGTCGCTCCTTGAAAAATTGACCTGTTCTTAAAGAGCTGTTCATTTTTAAGCCTTGATCCACTTAGTTATTAATCTCAGCCATGCCCACAATTAAAAACTGGTTCAAGCTGCAATGTTAATACACGGCTCTAGGTTTTGAAACAACAGCTGTTAAGGTGTTTGAATTTGAGTTTTTGGTTTGGGCTGTTATAAATATAGGGGATATTTGCATTCAGTTCCAGGGTTGGATTTCCAATACCATTTGAAAGTTTAGAGGATGTTTGGAGACCGGTATTTGATTTGGGTCTATCTCACCAATAGTGTGATAGCACTGGAAGGTCTGAGAAAGTGGCAGTGACAGTTCATTTCAAAACCTGTATAGTCCTAATCATCTTTCTTGCTTTTTAGCATGTAGTGCACACAATAAACAGCTCTTGAGATTGACTCAACCCTTCTGCTTCACTTTGCCTATTAATTAATTAAATCAGCTTTTTATTGCTTCATATGCTACAAAGGCTGTAGAGATGATCTCTTAATTGAATTAATTGTATGATTGTATGATTAGTATTTGATTTGTGATTCTGTAGGGAAGAGAAAATCATCTCTGTTTTTTTACTACACCTCATATGGGAAAATGCTGCCTTTCACAGAGGGCCAGATTCTCCAAAAGTAGTGGCTAAAATACATGCGTACAATATACAAATGAAGGCACAAACAGCTAACTGTGCACCGTACACAAGATATTGATGTACATTCACAAGTTGGGCAATTGCGTGCAGATGGCCCATTTCGTGCATGCAATTATAGTTTTGAATTAAAGGTACAGACCCCTGGACATTTTGTGTTCAAAATTTAAGCATCTGTTTTGGAAAAGTTGGCCCAAAATAGATGTAAAAAGAAACATATGATTCTCTTTGAGAGTTATATCTCATATTTTGTGGACTCAAAGTACAGTTCCACCAGCCGGATCAAAGCATAGTTCTAAACCAACGGCTGTCAAACTTTTTTACTGATGACCCCTTTCACATAGCAAGCCTCTGAGTGCGACCTCCCCCACCATACATTAAAAACACTTGTTTATATATTTAACACCATTATAAATGCTGGAGGCAAAGTGGGGCTTGGGGTGAAGGCTGACAGCTTGCGACCGCCCATGTAATAACCTCGCAACCCTCTGAGGGGTCCTGACCCTCAGTTTGAGAACGTCTGTTCTAAACCGAACTAGAGGAACAGGACCACATACTGTTTGTATCAAAAGATCTAATTTTAGGAGACCACCCATTGTCTCCGTTTATCACCCCTCATCAGGTGGTAGATTAGCTCAAAGCTGCCAGCTGTCAGAGACAAGGATGGAATCTGAAAAATATCACCAAGTACACACATTCTGACCTGCGCAGACTCAGCAGCTTCTTGCTTTAATAGTCTACATTCTCTCTGCTAAAAGACTGTGTGCACTTGACAGTGTGGGAGATTCCAGAGCTTTGATTTTGTCTGTTGATGTCTCGCTGTGATGATGTCCTCATGCCAGCATTATATATAGTCTTGGTGTCTTTTTTTCTTTTTCCTTTGCTTTGTCCGCATGCCTTGTGCTTTGCTATGGCTGTGAGTGTGTAGGGTAATGAAGAGGTAGGTAGTGTCTCGCATGCCATGCATACATGTGTTTTGCATTTTAAAGGAAAGACTTCTACCTTCTACTTGGTACTAACACACTTGTCTGTCCATACTTTCCTTTCTATTTCCCCTGGGGAAAGCTTCTTTCTCCAGCAATGCAGGGTAAAAATGGGAAGCAACAGAATGAAATACATTAGGATGTTTATTCTGTGTTCTGAATGCTCTGACCTTTATACTTGAGTTCTTTATCACATTAGAACCAGCACTTTGGCCCAGGAAGTATTCACTGATGTCATTCTTTTTATTTTTGACCCTCTTCACTATGTGGCATTTGGTGATGCATACATCAGGACAATGAAGGTTTAGTTTAATGTATTTTAAATGAGTCTTAAGAACTCTATACGCTGTGCAACAGACACATTATAATTGTTTCATTAGAGCTTTTTATGTTTGGAAATGTTTTCTAGGATTGATCCCTCTGGGAGTTTTTTCACCTTCTGTCTTAAATAAATGGACAAACCCTAGTTCTCAAAAAAATAGTAAATTATGGTTGCACACTCACAGCTCTATAGTTAAAGTTGCCCTGGCATTTCTATTTAAAGCCAGGATTAAATCTCTTAGTTTTGTATGGCTAGGGTGACCAGACAGAAAGTGTGAAAAATCGGGATGGGGTGGGGAATAGGTGCCTATATAAGACAAAGCCCCAAATATCGCGACTGTTCCTATAAAATCAGGACACCTGGTCACCCTATGTATGGCTAATATAATGTGTCCTATCCAAGCTTAAAGCACTTATTCCTAGAGTTTAGAACCATCTGAGAATTTGCAAGTAAATCTTCTGGTTACGTGGATGAGTTATAATTAAGATTAAGATTTTGGCATGGGGGTGGAAGGGTTATTAAAAATCACAGGCAGGACATGGGCAATAAACCGTAAATCATGGAAGCTGGAGCCCTGCCGTGTGAGGCTGGCAGCTGGAGCCCGCCGGCTGGGGCTGAAGCAGAAATCTCAGAGGACTGTTAAAGTCATGGAATCTGTAACCTCTGTGACCAAATTGTATCCTTAGTTATACTCATTTAAAAACAATCCCTTTTTGAAATTTATAGTGAATCTTGCCATTTTCCAGACCTCTTTAGCAAATAAATTATTTAAAAAATGTGATTTGGATACTTAACCCACTTACAGATAATTCCAAAATCTAAAATATAGCCTACTTGCAAAGCTTACTAACAGGAATATTTTTGTTAATTAACATCATTAGTCATAAGCAGTTCTCTTTAGATCATGATGTTTGTCATGAGATTTGGTATCTAAAGTTTTAGACGATAAAACTTCTTATCATAAAAATTGTATGACTAAAACATTACAAGGCAGAATATATTCTCTAAAACCTTACATGAATAATGGGTGCAATGACATCAAATTGTCACCTAACATTTTAGATGACAAAGTTTTAGATAACAAAACTTATGACTTCTAAAATATCATATAATGAAAAGATCTAATGATATATGAATATTGGTTTCAGAAATGATTGTACAGATGGTGGGTTATCTTGGTTCTGATGGGCACATGATGATTGTCTAAAAGTCCACGGCAATTCAAATTTATGATTAAAAGGGGGTCATGTGATCTGGGAGGGTAAGGGAAGAATCAGGTGGCAACTCTTAATTCCAGTTTTGTTATAAAAAGACTTTGTAACCTTTCCATCAATGACTGTTTACAGGGGAAATAATCCTAGCCTTAAAAAGGGGGCAATACTTGGCATATCAGAAAAGAGATTTCTATTGAAATGCATTTCTCTGATATAAAAGAATAGTGACATTGGAGATATGCAAATGATATATTTACTACAGTGACATGTCACTGTACTGTTAGTAAAGAGACTGGTAAGACTGATTAGAGTTGAGTGGGAAATGCCTGCCCCATACTGAATAGTTTTAAGAGTTCAACATTTTTTCCTATCTGAAACTGTGATGAAAAGTCAAAATCTTAAAAATTTTCATGAACCTAAAAAACAATTGTTTTCAATTTAGGTCACCAAAACATTTTGTTTTGATAATTTTGAAATGGTTTGTTTTGATTTTGACCTTTTAAAAAACTCTTAAAAGTCTAATTATCTTAAATGTCTAAATTAAGTCATTTCAAATAGGAAAACAATTTTTTTTGAAATGTTGATACAAAACATTTCAACAATTTCTAAACTTTTTTTTCCTCAGCTTTTTTTCCAAATCAGGAAATTTGTGAAATCCAACTCTGGTTCATGAAAGGCTCTACTGGTGATATTTTTTGGAGAATGGGTGTTTGTATAGTTTTCACTGTTATTTCAGTGTTCTTTAATGAAAATGTGGGGTGGGGAAGGAACACCAGGAACGTGGGGTTTTGTTGGCCTTTTGTTTCTCTCTCTGTACTTTATTTACCTTTTCATACAATGTTATTCACACATCTTTGACATCTGATGGTGTTCCCTTATTCATGCTACATGATATCAGTATTCTCATGAAGATGGATGAGCAAATTCTCCCGTAATAACTCTGATCAAATGTTAGCCCAATTACTTTAGCTTCAGTTGCAGGCTCATTTGGGTAGGGACAGTATTCTCCTGTGTGAGTAAACAGTACCTAGCACAGTGTGGACACAACCAGAATACAAATAAATAGTAATAATCCCACTTCATCTGAACTGAATCCAAAACCTTCAATATTGGATTAGTCTCATTAAACAAATTCATCCCAACAAAGGCTCTCTGTCCTTGACACTGAAGCTGTGGCGCTCATCAACAGTGACCAGGGCCAGCTCTAGGCACCAGCGTTCTAAACATGTGCTTGGGGCGGCACTTTTCAAGAGGCGGCACTCCAGCCTTTTTTTTTGGCTTGGGATGGCAAAAAACCTGGAGCCAGCCCTGACAGTGACAGTCTTTTTACTGAGCCATGTCACCTTCTTCGTTTACATTTTCTGTGCTCCGGAGAGTCACCTTTGTGTAACAGAGAGGCTAGCACAGCTTCTGGGACTTAGTATCAAAGATAGCAGGGATTGGAAGCCTGTTATGATGGAGAATAAGAATGATACCACGGGATTCCATATCTAGATATGGGGCGGAAGGTAGAAGTGATGCCAGTAGTAGACTGAGAGGAATGAGGGGAAATTTAAATGAGGGGAAAAAATTGCTGTAACCCATCTGAGGTGGAGGGAGATCATGGAAAGGAAAAGAGTCTGAGATGGAGCTGGGAAAATTGACAGGCTGGTCACAGAGAGCTATGAGACTGCGAGGAGAGGAGGAGTAAGGAAGGATCCACAAGCTGAAGAAAACATCGTGAAAGGAATAACATTTCATTTCATAAGCATAGAGCAGGGGTAGGCAACCTATGGCATGTGTGCCGAAGGCGGCACGTGAGCTGATTTTCAGTGGCACTCGCACTGCCCGGGTCCTGGCCGCCAGTCTGGGGGGCTCTGTGTTTTTATTTAATTTTAAATGAAGTTTCTTAAAACTTTAAAAAAACTTATTTACTTTACATACAACAATAGTTTGGTTATATATTATAGACTTATAGAATGATCTTCAAAAAATGTTAAAATATATTACTGGCACACGAAACCTTTAAATTAGAGTAAATAAATGAAGACTTGGCACACCAGTTCTGAAAGGTTGTCGACCCCTGGCATAGAGCATCCTGATAGATCAGAAAAGGGTTTCCAACATAGCAAGATTATAATGGGTTTCTTATAATAAAACCATTGTGATGGGATCTCCCAATATAATCTCAGAAAACAGTAAAAACTCAGAAAACAGTAACAGCACTAACTCATTGAGTGGCTGCTGCCATTTTAAAAACAGTGACAAATGATGTTCTTTCTTTCTTTCTTTCTTTCTTTCTTTCTTTCTTTCTTTCTTTCTTTCTTTCTTTCTCCAAAAACCTTCTTAGTGTATCTAAATAATATTTTGAAAAAAGAAAAGAAAAAATATATGTAGGCTGACATAGCTAGTGACTACATATAACATAAATAATACTTTAATATAATTCTACAATTATTTAAGTATAATATATTGTGTCATATTGGTTGGGCAAACCCAGTTAAGATTTTTTTCTTGATCTTTTAGATTTGTGTTTTGAAGAGCATACATGGTCGATTACATTAGAGTGTATTTAATTACAACAAGGGAATGAAGGCTTAAAGCTAGAGGCTGAAGTTACACTGACTGTTTTTAATGAGATGAGGACTGGCAGTAATAAATAAAATAAGTGGTTTGCAGCCAGAAAAGATAAAGTTTAAGCAAATTAAGATGTCCCACACAAAGGGGACATAAATGACAATGAAAAATATGTAATAAAACTTTCAAAGAACAGAGTAATCTGTTTAATGCAAAGTAAATTTAGGAGAAATTTGAATTATTTATTTCACAGTGCTGAGTTAAATCTGTTGCAGAATTAATAATAAATGAAAATATGGTGTCTGGTGCCTTATAAATAGCTGCACCTAATATTTACTCTACAAATCTGGATTAGCACTTAATTTTAATACTGCAAGAGATGGGCTGATAAATAAAAGAGGACCTATACAAATGTACTAAAGTGGAACTCTTGAGACTCAGTGCTCTTGAAGCATAGTACATTTTTGCTATTGTTTGTTAGATTGTATTTTAGCATAGAATCTGTATAATGGGCCTAATCCTGTGAGGTGCAGAGTGTGTTGAACTCCCATTGGATTAAAAAAAAAAGAGTGCTCAGCAATTTGCAGTATTGAGCTTACTATGCATCTTCATAAATACTAATAGTTTAGTTGATTTCCAAAATTATTTAAATTGGTAAGATGTTTTGGAATACCCATAATATGGTGGGTTTTTTTTTAAATTACCGTGTTCAAATGTATTGCTTTCCCTTATCTGGCAAGGAAAATGCATAAAGAGTTCCTGATGCTTTATATACAATTATAAAAAAAAAAATCTGGGTTAGATCTTTAGCTAGTGTAAATCAGTGTAGTTCATTGAACCAGCTTGATTTACGGCTACAGAAAGCATGACCCTTTGTTGTAATATAAGTCTACTTATCCACCACAGGTTTTTGGTATTTTCCTTCCCTCTTTTTTACTATTGTAGACATTTGTGTGAGAGCCTGATCTTTCTGTTAGGAGGAGTTCATCTATCCTTCCTGCTTCTGTCTCATTTGGAGTTTGATTGGCAAGATGTTGAGTGTCTCCTAGAATGCTGAGATCTTAGAAGCTGAAGGCATTCAACACCTAGCAAGATTGTGCCCTTCAAGTCACAGACCTGAATTTTCAAAGGGATCTTCTAAATTTTGCCAAATTTCCATATGCAAACCTTTTGTTTCAGGCAAAAAATTGACATTGAATGTAAGTGCCTGCCATATGCAACATGCAAATGTGAGTTCTACCAGGTGCTAATGAGAGTTTTGCAGGTGCAATTTAGAAGACTCCTGTGATAATTTGACCTATAATGTTCACATAATATCGTCAGCACTTCATATATAAATGTGCTCTACCTCTTTTAACAAAATGGTCCTTTGCCTCCCCTCCCCGATTCCCTGCTTGAATGCTTTGTAGTGACAATTTCTTATTTCCAGTCTTGCTGTTGCATTGTAGTAGAGTATTTTAATAACTATGGTATGACAGAATAATTTGTCATAGCGAGCCTGCAGTGAAAAGCTAATGCAAATGATTCATAATTCATTTACAGGTTAAAGAATGGGCAGCAATATCAGCGAGAGGGGGCGGGTGCTCTCTGAAGTTCATTTTCACTTTAGACAGCCAATTAAAAGGGAATGGAGAAATTCTGAATTTTTTTAGCTTTTATACTGATGTGATCGAACTTGATGTCATTTCTGAAAGTAAACTGTCCTTTTCACTTGGTTACAAAAGGTCCACAAATAGAATATGGGACTGATAGAACAAATAGCTCATGGATGTTAAAACATTTATGTATGTTACTCAGTTACTCTCATGAGAACAATATATACAATAGGCCTTAAATTCATCATAACATACATTACTGGGTGATGAGATGAGTATGGATCCTTTAATAGAGACAGATGCACTGTATTTCTTCACTTCTGTTAACTGTTTTATGGGAGCTTTTTTGCTGCTGGAGTACCTGCTGGCTTTGTTTGAAAGCCATGATGTTTCAACCAAGACACAGTGTGTCAAAATTACATGCTTAGTCTTTGGGGCAGCACCTGCCTGTATTTTCCCAATGTAACAGGTACACTATATAGTGGTAGAATGATTAAGAAAGATATAACAGGTAAACTCCCGCAGTACATTTTAGAGCAGGGGTCGGCAGCCTTTCAGAAATGGTGTGTCAAGTCTTCATTTATTCACTCTAATTTAAGGTTTCGCGTGCCAGTAATACATTTTAACGTTTTTAGAAGGTCTCTTTCTATAAGTCTATAGTATATAACTAAACTATTGTTGTATGTAAAGTAAATAATGTTTTTAAAATGTTTAAGAAGCTTCATTTAAAATTAAATTAAAATGCAGAGCCCCCCGGACCAGTATCCAGGACCCGGGCAGTGTGAGTGCCACTGAAAATCAGCTCATGTGCTGCCTTTGGCACACATGCCATAGGTTGCCTACCCCTGTTTTAGAGTGTTCAGAACCACTGTAACTTGCTACATGGTGCTAGAGCATATTTATATGTTATAGACTATAGTGTCTATTTTAATCACAATCTTCTTCTTGGTTAGAAGTTCCTGAAATAAACAAGACAGTTCACTTACACTGTGGTTGTGTTGGTTTGTCCTAATTGCACTATATACTAGTTCCTCTAGTGCAATGTGCTTTTCCCAGTTCAGTTCTCCTCACTTTTGAACAAAACATAAATAAAAATATGGTTATTTTTTAAAAATAATAAAATATCGATTTAAAAAATCCACATGCAGTTTTCCCTCTGCAAGAGGAAGAAAGAATTGAGGAAAAAGCCACAAAGGATGAATTCTAGTTACATTGCTTAATGCATATGGGAGGCACTCAGATACTACAGTGATGAGAGCAGTATAAGAAACAGAACAGGATAGGATAGAGATACAAAGCTTTTCTTTGTAATTTTTTCCCCATGGGGTTAGATCCTGGATAAAAGACACAAAGGGATTTTTTTTAACGCTCAGATTAGTTCCTATTTTTCTTTTCACTAAAATTGAACCTTTTTAGCTATGGAATTGAGCACCATTTTGTGAGCATATCTACAAATTATTCATCTCTTTGGTTTGAGTTGCTCTCCATTTCTTCACTCAGGGGATTTGTCTTGTTTTCTTGAAGGCTTCACACCAATCATTACCTTTGTTTTGCTATTTTTCAAACTAGAACAATAGCGAAGACGGTAAGCAAGCAATCACCCATTCTGATTAAAAGATAGAGCGCAAAAAGACAGATCTGGGAGAGCAATAACAAATAAACACCTTTCTCCTAAATCCCTCAGGGATTTATTTTCACTTCAGTACTGCTAATGGGAGTTAGATGTGTAAATCCCCGTGACGCTGAGATAAGGATATATCTCAGTATATGCAGCTGCAAAATTGATTTAGGATACACTAGAATTTCAGAGCAATAAAAACCCAGCTAACCCAGTTATGCTGCATTCCTTTGTAAGGATACAATTTTGTGAGATGCTGAGCACCCACAAAATCCATTTAAAGAATTGATCCTGCACCTATTGAAATTAATGGCAAAGCTTCCATTGACTTTAATGGTGCAGGATCAGTACCTTAATTGGTGGGAGTTGAGGCACACTTAGCACTTCATGGTATCTGGAAAAATCTCTGGTAGCTAGCAGCTAAATATTAGAGCAAGATTTCAGCTCCTGACTCCAGCTAAACTCTACAAGTCACTCTTTCAAAAAAAGCTGTTCTGTCTTCTGTGATATTTAAAATTGAGGGCTGGGAGAAACAAAATAATTTTAAAGTATGTTCCAGAATCCACCACTGCCCCCATCAGGTTATAACTGGAATAATAAGGTGCAATGGTTTACCATACATTTACTCCTGGGGGAATTCTGCGGGGCTGCATGCCCACAGAAAATGCCCTCCCCCCACAGAATTCCTGTAGAAAATGGCAGGGAAGCAAAAGGAAGCTGCATGGGGGTACAGGTGGGGATGAGGATGGGTGCAGTTCTAGGGGGATTGCCCCCTAACAGAGGTGAGGCATGAGGGGCACATAGGGTTACGTGCCATTGCCCCCCCCCCCATTTCTGCAAGCACAGAGCTGCCCAGCTGAAGGAGGTTGTGTCTCAGCTCCCCTGACTCTGCAGTTGAACACCATCTCCTGGGTCCTAGTGCCAGTCGTGTTCCCCTTCTGTGTACTGGGAGCCTTCCAGTTTTCTGTGCAACAGTGAGTGCTTGCAGTGGGGCCGTGTAAGAGGGGGTGGGGGAAATGAGGGAAGGGAGAGTGGGGGAAAGAGGCAGTGGGGAAGGAAGGGGGGTGGTAGAGGAATGTGGGGGGGAGGGGGATGGGATGGGGAAGAAAAGGGGCTAGGGGAAGTGGGAGCCTGGCACGCGATGTTCCCTCAGCAGCAGCTGGGGCTCCCCCATTAAGCAAGCCCATTGAACCCTCACACTGACAAGCCCCACCCCCTACACCTAGACCCTCTCAATGAGTTCCCCACCCCACTGAGCCCTAACCAGCTGTACCTGGAATCCTAGCCCATCAAGCCCCACTCCCCCAGCACCTGGACCCCCCACATCCAATCTCCCTGCTGATCCCCATCTCCCCCACCTATACCCCCTCTGCTGAGCTCCAACCACCTTCACCTGCGTCTCCTGGAGAGTCCCATTGCCCCTGCACCTGGAAACCCCACAGCAAGCCCCTGTGCATCCAGATCTCCCACTGAGCCGCCCACCCCCAGAGTGTCCCGCACAGAAACCTCTAACTCCACACCTCTGCGCTGGGCTGAACCTGCCACCCAAACCTGTTGTGCCTGGCACAGAGGGCCAGGCAGGGCCCCAGGGTGTTTCTGGGCAGGCCCGGCCCTTACACCAGGGTCGGGTGCAGCCTCACTGCCGAGTCCCTGTATCGGTGGGAGGCGTGGGCATCAGGATGCTCTCCAACCTCAGTGCAGCCAGTGGGCTTCCATACTGGAGCCTCCACTGTTATTTGACAAATAAAATTTGCAGAATTTTAAAATATTGTGCGCAGAATTTGTTGATGTTTTGGTGCAGAGTTCCCTCAGAAGTAAATATATCAAACAAGTCAATTGGTGTCACAGTGGTGTTTTCTATTACTTTAAATTCAAAGAAAACATCTCAGTTACACATCTGTACTGAACAGGCATTGAGTGCTCATCTGAGTGCATATATGGTGATACAGCATTGCACTTTAAGGTTAAAATTCTCTATATTTGGGTTTCTTTTTATATCTTATGTGATTTTCTTTTTTTCTGTCATTCAGCACTGATATTTTATTCCCTTTTTTATCATTCCCCCTTGCATTTGCTATCTCTTTCGCTCTGAGGGAAGGACCAGACAGTAGCAGCATTATCTAGAATGCACTTTCCTTTCTAAGTGTTTCATTGACCCATCTTTCTCTAACTGCTTTGTTCAGTGACTGAGCAGCGTGAGCACATGTTTTGGGACAGGATGGTCTTCTGCAATGGAGAGAAAATTTCAGAGACGGTGCTGTCACAGCAAGTTTAGCAAAAGATTATTAGATCTTGCTTGTCGTTGAGCCTTGGAAGGAAGAGTCTTTTCTCTGTTGGTTTCTCTCCTCCACTCAAATTCTTTCCTTTCCTCCTGCTTGTTAGAAATTTTCTGGCATGGACATTTACTATTTCATCTCTGTATCAAAAGCAATTGAAGCACTGTGGTGGATTAGCTGAGTATCCTTCGGCCATCACACAGTATTCAGAGAGAGGAAGCACAATTTCAAAGCCATGAGGAGAGTGAGGGAGGGAAGGAGATGCATGCATGCAATCTCTTCTTTGATAATGGGTTTGCACACATAATGTGTTTCCTCTCCACCATTCTCAAAGTGTAACCTCAGAATGTCCTTCACTGATACAAGGGTGAGCTGGGGGTAAAGCTTAATTCTACTAAGTCAGTTTCATTTAGACATTAATAAAAGGGACAGCTTTTGCTGGAGGTTTGCAAGATTTGCAGGTGCTCAGCACTCAGTCAGTATCAGGAACTTGTGGGCTAGATTTCTGAATGTTTGTTCCATAGAGAGCAGTAAGATGAGCAGTCTGGATATATGCTTAACACTTTCCTTTTGCTTAAAGGATGGACTGACTCCACTCCACTGTGCCGCACGAAGCGGGCATGACCAGGTTGTAGAGCTCCTCCTGGAACGGGGTGCTCCACTGCTTGCAAGGACCAAGGTGAGTATTTCATTCACAGAACAAATTAATATCAGTGACAACCCTTCAAAGCAATTACTAGGTACGCTGGAAGGGTGAGGAGGAATATAGGGACGTGTCAGTAACCCCACTGGAAATGCTTTAGACTGAATAAGTATTTTGGATAGAGTAATCCAAAAGTAAGGATTTTCTCTTGAAAATAGACTTGAACCTTCCACATAAGGAGAATTGGCATACATGAACAAAATCACTCCATTTTCTCTTCGGAGACAGGTTACATGTGTGATATAGACAGTACTTTTTCAGGACAAGTGGCCTGTTCTCATCCCATACCACAGGAATTAACTAACGTGGTTTCATGGAATCATAGAAGCTAGAGATGGGAAAGATGGGTTATGTATCCCATCTCTTTGGTCAGTGTAAGATCATTCCCTCTATATTTTCTGATCTTTTATCTACTTTTGTTGTATCCCATGGAGCTGTTCTCACTTCCTTTAGTAGACTAAACAATTCCAGAGTATTCCCATTAATGAATAAATATATAACCACCATTTTTTAAAAAAAATTGTGTAATTAAGGTAAAGCCATTTAATATAAAAGCTTTCTTTGTTTTTCCCTTTAATCAAATTCTCTCTGCCAATCAGCGGATACATTTCTCATCCTACATACTGCATCAAAGGCAGATGAAAACAGGTGTTGGGCAGCCATACTTATTAAATGATGTGAAGTATCTGAATAGAAATGGAGAATGTCACTTTGTCTTTGTGTTCTTAAGAGATTGATATGGTCATAACAGATTGCATCCTAAATATGTTAAGCACTTTGCTGACATAGAGTTAAACAAAGTCTCCTCGCCAAAGAGTTGTCTAAAATTAAAGTATTAAAATTAATTACCATTAATGTTCCTTAGTTGCAGTTCAGTTAACTACTAACTAATACTAACAGTAATTGAACACTAATTGAACTAGTAACTTATACTAGTTACTAGTACAATTAGTATTCAATTACTGTTAGAAAAATTTTGACCAGCTCTAATGACCACCTTTGAAAAGCAGGTCACTTCTTTTAGGTGCCTACGTGTGGATTTAGGAGACTAATTGTAGACACCTAAGTTTGAAGATATCAGTCTTGTGATCTGTTTTAAATCGATAAGTCTTGGCTATTTTACATTTAAAAATAGCTTCTTTCATTGCTCTCAGTCTGTGGGCTGTGCCATGGACATATTCGCAGTGTGTAACTTTGTATCCCTGTGAGCATCCCGTGTGGGCAGGTTATGCAATGGGTGTCTATATAGAAGCTGGGAGGGGGTGTGCAAAGGAATCCTTATGGCTGCACTGGTTCCTTTCCAGGGCCGGCTCCAGCGTTTTTGCTGCCCCAAGCGGTGGGGGAAAAAAAAAAGCCGTGATCTGCGGCACTTCGGCGGCAGCTTTACCGCAGCCGCTTTGTTCTTCGGCGGAGGGTCCTTCCCTCCGAGAGGGACTGAGGCACCCGCCACCAAATTGCAGCCAAAGAGCCGGACGTGCTGCCCCTTTCCCTTGGCCACCCCAAGCACCTGTTTGGTGCGCTGGTGCCTGGAGCCGGCCCTGTTCCTTTGGCTGGTGTGCTCTTCGTCTGCTAGAAAGAATGGCTGGGGATACATGCAGTGCTAATAAAATAGTAAATATAAATAAATATTAAATAATAAGTGTCTTTGTGACTCCACTGCACCTCTCCCAAAATCTCTCTTGCACTGAGAAGCAGGGGGCCCCCAATGGAGCCAATGTCTGTGGCACAAAAAAAGTCCACACTTTGATTGCTGGAATCCCGGATTTTGAACATATATGTTCCACTGTGTCATGGCCCCCGATTATGATGAGGGATTGGCAGGAGCTGGTCCAGGGTCTTCTACCGATCATTCGGGCAATTGGTCTGAAGCATAGCCACAGGTGTGGCATGAAAGATCTGTACAGCGAATGGATCCTACATGTTAAATACTTCAGTGATGATCAGAGGGCTCCATTCTCCCATCATCAATACACAATTCCCTTCACCCTTTTGGTATTGACAGGGATTGGGACTCTCTTCAGGAAAAGTAGAGGGCAAAGAAGCAACCAATTCAAGAAGATATTTTGTAGCCTTTCAATTATATTTTAATTAAATAGTAACTTTGAACCATCTGAACTGAGACATTCTCTTCTTCCCCGCTGCCAAATCATACGTGACCTGTAAAATGAAACCTGTGTTAAAGACAGCTTCCCTTCCCCCTGGCCCCATTGGAGCTGTTCCAGATTGGAGACAGACAGATGAATGAAAAATAGAAATAAGTCACTTTGCTTTAGTTCCTTCCCACAAACTTCAATATTTTATCACTTTTTCTCTTATTTTAAAATGACATATATAATGCCGAGAGTGGTACAGCAGCCTGCCTGGCAAAGCTCTACTGAGACCTCATTGTGTACATTTGTCAAGAGACAGGTCAAAATCCCCAGCAGCTGATCAGGCTGGAGCTTTCATCCAAACCACTTGATAATCATTTCCTAAAAACTAAGCACATCAAAGTGTTACCATATTCAGATACTAGAGCCTGATTCAGTAAACACTAGCAAATGTAGCAGGATTTTTCCTGGTAGTGAGCACTACGCTTGCTAGTAAGTGTTCTCAGGATCAGCCCTACATTTGTAAACTCTTTCGTAAGTACCATTTGCCCTGGTTTCCAGAGGTTCGAGGCACATTCAGCTATATTGACTTTAGTGGGAATTGTGGGTGGTCAGCACCTCTGAAAATCAGCCCACATGTCTTTTGAGTGTATGGTAACTTGCTGCATACAGTACCATTTACAATGTTATGGCAGGGTTTATTAATAATACTCAACTAGCCTTTTTTCTGTAAACTATGCAGGAAAGCATGAATCATTTGTGTTTAATTCCTAAAAGGCCTATAGAAGGTTTGTAATTGAGTACCTTACTATTCTGAATAATAGTGTACTTTATGTATTTCTTTTAACCAGGAACATAAATATGATTACAACTGTATTGTATAATTCCTTGTTGACAGTGGTAACACAGGGCCCATGACATCTTCCCACGTTGGGCTGTGAGAGTATCAGGTCTCAAACTAAAAAGGGTCAGGGTTGGCCAGTATTTATTGTTGGAGACCTTGAGGAAAAATAACATGTTCTACAGTATGTGTGTTGGTGACTAAGTAGATGCTTTTCCTTCTGAATGAATACAGACCCTATTGCCTAGCATAGGTTTGTCATAGCCTAGGGAAGCACAGTCCTGACATTAAAGATACCATGAGACTTTTCTCAAGACAATGCACTATAGCTAATTTCCATATTTGGATAACTGTATTCTGCCTGCCTACATTTTCCACACATTTGCCATGGGTTTATGGCATTTTTTTCCACTCTCTTTTACAACTGTCTGTGATGTTGCTGTGAACTGTTAGTGTTTCATCCCACAGGTGCTGCATTTCAGTGCTGGATGAAGTTATTCCTATACATTTCGTAAAGCACATTGGGATTCTTCTGAATAAATGGCACTATATAATCATAAGTTATTTTTACTGGAAGTTTGATACACTTGTATTTTCTGCTGGCACAGAATGGACTCTCTCCGCTTCACATGGCTGCTCAGGGCGACCACGTGGAATGTGTCAAACATCTACTGCAGCACAAAGCTCCTGTTGATGATGTCACACTGGATTACCTGACTGCCCTACATGTTGCTGCACACTGTGGCCATTATCGTGTCACCAAGCTTCTGCTGGACAAGAGAGCAAATCCCAACGCTCGAGCCCTGGTAAACTTGCCTCACCCCTCTAATGCAACACCGCTGCAGATTGTAGATGGCCCCATCCTGCAAACACTACTGAGCATAGTGCTTACTTCTTTTACTAGTCATACGTCAATAGGATGTAGTGCTTACTGTTGTAAATGGCAGTTACTGTTGGATGTAGGAGTTCCACTTCAATGGGTCTACTCATGATAGAAAACACTATGTTCACTAGCAAGTATTTGCATGATCAATTCCTGAGGCTATGCAACCGTTCTTGGAATCACAGTCATTGCTAGCTAACACTATCACACGTTCCGGTGTTTTAATGCATTTGCCATTTTGGCCTTTCACACTTTACCGCATGGTGGTGCAGTTCATATTTGTTACCACTGTAAAAGGCTGATTGGTGTGGACATAATACTACATCTGAAGGTAGACTTTTTAAAATAAATTGTCCAATATTTTTGCTAGATGGCAGAAAATTAGTCTTTTGCACTTATTGAACTTCCATTTACCAAATATAATTAATGATAGCATGTCCAATTTTTTATTTTTCTGAAGCATAAATAAAAATATTATATTATAAATAATTCCTTGTGCTCAAGGACCTGACCATCATCCCCTAAACAGGAAGGAATTTCTAAGGCCTTTAAGACTTAACAAAGAGCCTGTCACGAACACTTTATGACCTCAGCAAGGTCAACAAGATGAAGTAAAATGAACTAAATGCAATAAAATTAACAATGGAAAGTTCTGAAACACTACAACTTCCCAGAAAATGTATCCAGCGATATGACACAGTATGTGAAATTTCAAGGGTATTGATTTCTTTTTGGGGAAGTTGGGAGGGTTAATTGTTGGGCTTATAATGGGAAGCTACTATCACCCTTAACTATGGAGTGGCTGTTGTTCCTCTATAATATTCATCACAATAAACATTGGTCATCATAATTGATTTCTTTTATAAAGCTTCCCCGTCCTTTAAGAAGAACAGGAGAAAAGCAACTGACCAGAGTCTGGTTAAATGACATACTATAGAATTCTAAGTTAGAGATGCCCGTTTGCAAGGGTGATGATGATGATGAAGACAGAGATAACCATTGGGGTGTTGTAGGCAAGGTGTACATTTAACAGGGAGACATAATTTTATAACTCAGATTTTTCAACAACGAGACTAGAGGGCAACTCTAGGACATCTGAGCAGTGCCAGCTAGAAGCATGGACAAAGCTTGTGTTGAGCTATATCTGAACCTAGCTATTCCAGGCTAACATTTAAAGCTACCTAGACTAGTTAATTTACTATTCTACATAGTATCTCTAGCAAGTAAAGTGATGGAATAAGCTTTATGAATAATTCATTTTGAGATAGATATTCTTGAAGTACTTAATTAGTTAATGTTTGTACAGCGCTTTGAAGATATAAAGCCCTACATATGTTCTCAGTTGTTTTAATTATTGTGTTTTAAAACATATTAATGTCAACCTATAAGTAACATTTATTTTAACAGAGACTAGCCATGGAGTAAGCTGTCATTCTAGCAGCTGCTCTCCTCTCTCTCACTGATTAACTGGCTGTACTTCTAGTTGAGCACTAGCAATTCTGACCTTTTTCATTAGAAAAACCAATGATTATCTAACACATTCTTGCTTTGCATTAAAAAAAAAACTACTTGTATTTTTCAGCAAGTGTCTACTTAAAAAAGTAAACACTGTGGTCCTGATCTTTCAAGGATTTGTTGTCCAGCCTAGGTCCCAGTTCAGCATCAATCACTACTCAGCAAAGAACGTAAGCATTTGCTTAATGTTAGGCATATGCTTATGCCCCATAGACTTTAAAGGGACTTAAACATGGACTTGAAGTTAAGGATATACTTAAGTCAAATAGGGATGTACTCAAGCACATGCATAAATGCTTTGTTAGACTGCGGTCCTAGATCCTATTACCAGGATAATTTCCATGGAAGCAAATAGATTTCTTAATGATAGTAAGGATTATGCTCAATAGAAAGTGTTAGTACAAGCTGCCTCTTAGTCAATGCATGTATTCACCTGCATATAAAATATACAGGAGATATACTGCATAAATATGGACATACATAGATATAGACACACAGATCAGAGAGTCTTTTTAAAGGAGAATAGAAAAATGAGATGTGATCTAGGAGAAAGGCAAGCAGTTAAGTATCCTGCCCCCTATTTTTTAAATGACAGTAGATAATTTTGAAAGCATCTGTTGGTTTTTATCACTATCATCTTTTAATATATGATTTTTTCTCACGTGAGGCAGGTTCCGCCATATATGTAAGCTATTCCCAAATGGATGGTTTTATATTTGCTTTCTAGTATTTTCTTCATTTTCAAAAGGAGAATGTCCGTGTTTTGTTAGTTTATATGTTTTTCTCCAATATGTGGGCAGAAAGCCTTGGAGGCTGTTGTGTATTAAGGAAATAGCAGCCCATTAAGATGACTTGGGTTTTTTTTCTATATCTCAGAGCCTACTATGACTGAGGAACAATGGCATCTGATATTCTAACACTACTGCTTGCAGTGTGCCAGCCAGGAGCTGTGTGGGAACTGTAGCTGCATGTTTTTAGCTAACAGAATTGTTTTTCGCACAGAATGGTTTTACTCCACTGCACATTGCCTGCAAGAAAAACCGCATCAAAGTCATGGAACTCCTGGTGAAATATGGGGCTTCAATCCAGGCTATAACAGAGGTAGAACAGTGTTTCAACTCCTAAAAAACACATTCCTTCTCTTCTCCCTTTTCTTCTTCTCCCTCTCTCCGTATCTTCTTAGTCATGTTTTATTTAAATGAAGAAGCCCCTCAGCCCCTGTGCAGAGGAGTAAAACTGCTGTTGCTTTGTTTCACAGTCTGGCCTCACACCAATACATGTGGCTGCATTTATGGGCCACTTGAATATAGTCCTCCTCCTGCTGCAGAATGGAGCCTCTCCAGATGTCACTAACATTGTGAGTATGGCTTGGATTAGAATAATCACTGCATCAGCTCATGCACCATGGAACTGAGCTGCCATGTAGCCCAGCCAAAGGTCACATTTTAATGATTATTTATTACTAACTGAACTTCTCTGAAAAATAACCTCATATATTTCTCAAACAACCATAAAAGGGGGAAGTTGGCCATAAAACAGGCACTTTAACCCTTTTGTGGTACAATAGTTTTAGTGTGTTTCTCAGCAGCACTGGGATTCTGAATAGTTTCCTTACCAGGTTTATCAGGGGCACAGTGAAGGGAAGATTTTGTGTTTCAGTTTTGAATACTGCAGTTTAAATCCAAAAGGATAACCATTTTGCGGGGGTCAATGGGCACAGCTCCATTGACTTCAATGGAGCAGCGCCATATAAACTGGCAGGGAAGTTTTAAAAATGTTAACCTAGCAGTTTAAACTAAAACCTAGAAGTTTTAAAATAAAGCTGTTCCTTTACCAGACCATGGATGTTTTTCCCATTTAGAAGTAATGGAATTACAATTCTAGAGAACATCACTTTTATTTTTAAAGTCCTTAAAATATGACCTTTGAGAGGTAACACCAAATGCAGGACCTGACTTGCCATGGAAATGAGTGTTTGTGTACCAAACATCCCACTATTCTAAAATAAATGAGACCAGGGACATGTCCTGGGGTTACATTACATGTGTTTCTTATTGTTTGAGTTGTTAATATAACAAACTCAAATGATAGTTACTTGTGAGTGTCTGTTTTTTAAAGCAGAATTTTACCAGTAAATAATATTTTAAAACGATAAATAGAGGTTCTGAGCTAAATTAGTTAGTAATCCATGTACTCTGGACTTACCACCTTTTCTCTACTAGAAAGGTAAACAAATCCATTAGGGGGTTCCAATAAGTATGCATATTATATTGTATTTCTTTTTTTTATTTGTTTAATATGACAAATTATTCATGACAAAAATGGTCACTGCTTTTATACTTTTTATACGGAAGCAATATTTATATAACTACTTTATTAATTGTAAAAATGCTAACAAGAAATTTTGGGAAAGAAACTAAGTCAAAAAAGGATCAGGACTGATAACAGATATTAATAAATGTTTGGATACAAAGTTTAACATTTTACAATTGTTTGTGCTTGGCAGGTGTCTTCGCTTTTACTTAGCAAAGCTCACTAATTGTTTTCAAAAGTTAAATTGCTTTACTAATGCAAGTATAGAGTGATCTTTATAGAAATCTAAACCTGATAATTTGCTAAATGAAAGGCTCATTCACAAACAGAATGAAAACATTTTTAACTGTATATTCTTCAAATGATAAGATTTTTATATGGTCAAATCTTTCAATCAAATCTTTAGGTAAAACTCCCATTAGGACTGCAAGCATTTACCCATTGTCTGTTTACTAAACATAGCTGTTGACCATATGTAGATTTCAAAATTTATATAGATGGATGGGTTTATATAAATAAATTAAACCCTCCTTGTTGGGAGTTAATTACATTATAAGCTCATCACTGTGAGTAGATTTGGGTTACTTTTTAACTATCTCAGTAAATAACAACAAAAATTGGTCCTTTTCTGCGCTTGATACATGGACTCAGCTCCTAGATGAGAGGAGAGAAAGCCAGTGCTATAGCAATTACAGATTAATTTGACAGAGTGTCAACAATAAGAGCCTTCAACTGGTAGGTATGGTCCATCCATGGTAAAAAGATGAGGCTCTTCTCTTTATACAAGATTATACAAGTAGGTGGCAAATCAAATGATACTCTGTCATCAGCAAGAGTTCACGTGTATGTAGGACGAAAAATGCTAGACAGTGATTTATCCTGCTGTGCTGTCATAACAGAGAAGACACAAGAAGTCTCTCTATCGTTGCACTATGCCAATGCCTGGTATGTCCTAGACTAGCCACATAGAGACTCTCTTGGGATAAATTACAGTTCTCTCCATAAAGAAGATGGTATAGTGCAAGATTAAGCCAACATCTCCAACAGCAAAGATTATTTATTAATTTCTAATGTTGCTTTGCAAACATAGGGAAAGCAAAGGAACATCCAGAGCTTTTCATATTCACTTTCTTACCCAGCTCTTTATACTCTAAAACACTTGGACTTCCTGAAATTCATGTATCCATCTCAAATTCTGTGGGCTATAAAAGGATTGAGAGGGTCTAGCTAGCATTCATTGCACACCCAGTGCCAGTGACCACAGTTTTTAGAACACTATCCAGGGATTGATATATTGCCTTTACAATGCTCTCTAAAGCTGTCAGCTCCACACAGTGCACAGGAAGAGACCATCTGGAAAAATGTCCCCTTCCATTTTGAAGCTCAGGTGCTCAGCAATCCCTTGAGAATCCTAGGCTCAATATGTTCTTATCCCCTGGCTATTTTGAAGTACAAGCAGAAGCACCATTATGTAGAAAACCAGGGAATACCTATGATCAGGGGGGAATAATATGCAGAATGCCATTTAAAATAATTGTTTGGTGAATATTCCCAGGCACCACTGGTGGGTTGTGATTTATTTAACATGTTGTAAGTCTCAGAGTGTCAACTCTTGATTCCATTGAAGTCAATGGCAGAACTCCCATTGACGACAATGGGCCTAGGATTTCACCCTGACCCTCAATGATGCAGTTACCATTGTCTGTGACCACTGGGGTGCCAAGTGAAACACGGCCTCCAGTCCCTTCCCCCACCCCAAAGACATGTATATACACACACTTCTGAATTTGTTATTACGGTCAGACCCTCAGCTGGTGTAAATGAACCTCACTCTATTGACATCATCAGTGTTTACACGAGCTGCAAATTGCTTATTTCTCATGACTTGGGGCTCTAAAATCTCTGCTTTTCTGTAGCGTGGGGAGACCGCCCTACACATGGCGGCGCGTGCTGGGCAGGTGGAAGTGGTCCGCTGCCTCTTGAGGAATGGTGCCCTTGTTGATGCCCGAGCCAGGGTAAGTGTTTCATTGCAGCTTCCATACCTTCTGTTCTACTTGTAAGCACAATAAAAACAATGGGTTTACTAAGGAAGGATGTTTTTTTCTTCAGTAGACAATAAAAGGCCACATGTTGTGTATTTATCTGTTTTTTTTTGGGCTTCACCCTAACCAGTTCTTAATACAGTCCTGTAGAATCCCATCTGAAACCCCTGGTATGTACGCAGGGTGGCTAGTCTGTCTTGCCACTCTGACTGCAGTGGATACACTTCTGTGTTTAGCATTCCTGCTCAATCAGAGTTAGCACGGGTATGTCTGCCGGAGATGGAAATTACACCTCCAGCTCCAGGGCAGACACACCCTACATCATTTCAGGGCGCCTCATGACCTATTTCTGCACCATTATTGGATTCTGCAGCACAGCATGTTATTTTCAGTTACAGTTTACCTAGTAAAGGGACTACCTGTAATTCCATGTAGCAATATTTGCTTTTGAATAGTAAGTGTGCAAGATAATTACTGGAGCTAGCTTATATTGTCTGAAGTTGAAAGAAAGAATAGATTGAAAAAAATGCTGGTTGTCAAGGGAATGATTCTGGCACACTGGGCAGAATTTCTGTATTGTCTGCTGTTTGTTTAGCTCTGTAACCTCACACTGTGCTTTCTCCCCAGCTCCCTTCAGGGCTCAAGTTCTAAAAGACATTTGAACTCTTAAGTTTAAAAGAGTACGATAATATAAATGCTGAAACAAAACATCAGAGGATTCTGACTAATCTAACAGCTGAACTTCCACCATTGTTATATATCAAGTGCAATTCTCCCACTGTCCACTAAAATCAATCACGTAGCCCTGATTTGTATACCTGTGATGTGGTTTTAAACATTTAATCCTGATAATGCATTATAAAATATAGATGGAAGCAGTTAACACACAAAAGGCCAAGCTGTCTAAACACTGGCACGTAAAAGAATTATGAGCCAGATGCTCCTTATGTAATCACTTACAAGATTTTGTGACTATTTTTTCATTTGCTTTAATGGAAGTTGCATAGGTGTGCAAGATGGGTGCAAAGTGAGTGTAAACCACTTGCAACCAGGATAAGTGAGTGAAGAATTCTGTTTTAGTAGCATTATACACCCAGTTTGCACAGTATAAATAACTATACTGAGAGGAAGAATGGTCCAGTGGTTAGGGCACTGGCCTAGGACTTGGGAGACCTAAGTTCCATTCCCTGCTCTGCCACAGACTTCTTGTGTGACCTTGGGCAAGTCAATTAACCTCTCTGTGCCTCATTCCCCATATGTAAAACGGGACTAATAGCTCTGCTTTGCCTCACAGGGGTGTTGTAACGATAAATACATTAAAGATTTGTGAGACACTCAGATACTATAGGGATGGGGGCCATATAAATGCTTGATGTAGGTAGAGAAATGTTCAAGGCAGTGGAAAATGTATCTGAATATATGTGATCATGCCTTAAGAACATTGTCTGTGGTTATTGGGGAATTGTGTTCTGTTTCCATGTATTTGGAAAACTGCAAATAGACAACAATAATACTGTACATATACTGGTTATTCTTTAGCCTCACCAACATTAGTCATGTATTCTTTCACAGACAGGTCTTTCAAAAGAGCTCATCTTAATATTTTGAAAATCTGGCCACTTCATTTAGATGCCAAAATGGGAGCTGATCATTGTAAAAATCTAGCCCTAATTATCAGCACCTAAAGACTGAGGAAAATCTGTCCCCCCAGTGTTTAAAAGAGCATCTATTTTTAGCCTAGATGTTCTTACAAAAATTAAAATTCCTACCACAGAAACACATTGAAGCAATTGCTGTGGCCACAATCAACCCAAGAAGTCCCAGGAACATCTTTTTGTCTGATTTCTATATTCGATGATGCATATTTTGACAATATTGAAAAATCAACTGTAGTTAGCCATGTGCAATACGCATGGTATATATCAGGTGAAGATATTAAGCCTGGGTTGTGCTTTAAATGATGGGGGCAGGGGATTCCTGGGGTTAAGATTCCTACTCTGACATTAATCCCTTCATGCGAAAGCAGAAATACCTTTGGATGGTTTAGGGCGCTCAAACAGTGTGATTTTTTGTGTGTATCATTAGTGCACATTTAACCTCAGTCTATGCAAAATCTGTCATTCGGAAATCAAATTGAAAGAATATTATACAATAAAAGCAAAATATAATGTCTCTGAGAGCCAAACTCATACAAATGTGAAACGTTTGCTTTTCACCAGGCCAGTTTTGTGCATATTTTTCATGCCAGTAAAAGGCAAATTTTGCATGAAGAATGGAATTTTTCACTATACATTTATGAAATAACTCTGGGCTGCAGAAAAATAAAGTCAGGAAACTGAGGTAAAAACAACAGCAAATGTTTCTGAGTCGTTTCATTGGAAACTGTTCATACAGCATAATCCTCAAATTTGGCACAGCTCCTCCGAAGAATTTGGCTGTTATAGGGAAGGCTTCAGTTACCGGATTGAGGACTTTTTATGTTTCCTCTGCTCACATGTTGGACCCAGATCTATGGATGGACAGCATGTGAGTGCATCACTGCAGTGCCTCTGGGATTATTAACTACCCAAGGACTTCATTTTATGACAATAAATGATTGAAGAGTCACATGTAGTCAGTTTATTTTTAAATATACACCTTGAAAGCAGCAAGAACAGGAATAGAGAGTATCTAGAAATTGTTTCCATAGGGCCAGATTCTGAAGCTACTTGTGGAGTAAGGTGCTACTGAAGGTGAGTAAGGGTTTCATAAAGTTGTAATACAAAGAAATACAAGTAGGACTATGGTGCAAGTGATCTACATTCATATTTAAAAAAGAAAAGAAAAACAATGTTCCTCCCTACATTTTCCTTCCCTTTGATCTAATAGCACATTGTTTAATCTCCACACTGGTACTGAGCATTCCCGTGTGTCCTTTATTCTTTTATATGTGGTGAATGTGTAGAGTCTTCAACTGGAATCCATTAGGATGTAGTATTCAGGTTGCTTCTACTGGCTTTAACTGTTCACCTGATTTGAGTTGTAGGAGGAACAGACTCCACTGCACATTGCCTCTCGGTTGGGTAAAACAGAGATTGTCCAGCTGCTGCTACAACACATGGCTCACCCTGACGCCGCGACCACTAATGGGTACACCCCGCTGCACATCTCTGCCAGAGAGGGGCAAGTTGACGTAGCATCAGTTCTCTTGGAGGCAGGTGCTGCACACTCTTTGGCCACCAAGGTAAGATGAGATGCATTGTGCTAGTCTCCCAATAGGAGAGAGAAGACTGTGATGTGGTTAGCAAGCAGGGCAGCTGTATAGTGAGGGAAGCATTTTCCCAGAGAAACTGACCTGGTTTTATTATAAACAATAGTCAACAGATGAAAGCAATATACATGGAATTCATCAGTTTTTGACACACATTTGTCTTCCTCTGAAGTCTCAGGTTTTGGTTTAAGCTGGAGACAAAATACTAGACTTGATAAACAATAAATGATCTTAACAAGTTTAGAAAGTACTAGGTTTCTATGACAAAGGAACCTCTCTTTCCTACAAGGTGCCTTCTATGTATCCAAATAAACACCTAAAATCATCATCCCTAGCATTCTTTAAACAAACAAACCTCCTTAAAGGCCTTATTTATTTTAATTATTTAAATTAATGAAATAACTCTGGTATCTAACAGCTGAAATGAAATTCTCAAAATATAAATTGCATAATAAATCAGAATATTCTACAACCAGATTGACATTCAGCATCTTAGTAAATTAGTAAGGTATTGTACCACATGTCATGGCATAGTTGATTATTTCAAAGATTGTCCTAAAATATTCTACAGTACTAGACTTGTTTGCCTGCCTATTAAAGTGTTAACAGGTAGATTCCTAATAGAAGTAATATAAAGGAAAATGGATATGGGGGATAGAGCAATGAATCAAGAGGTCTTCTCCAAACCCATCATCTGATTATGCAATTGCAAATATGGTATCAGGTGGAAAGAAGGGCTCCTTATTTTATAGTTGGAGCTTAAACCTTATATCTTCCAGGGTTAGAAAATTCTAAACCAATAGTTCTCAAATGAGAAGTCATGGATTACTGGGGGTGCTGGCTGTTTCCAGATGCTAAATCACATTAAAACACAGTTAAAACTGCAGCTACTTTCCTAATTTTCCATATAAGCAATTGCTGTAATTGCTGCTGGGATGTTGTGTAATCATAGCTAAGAGAAGAGGTAGTCTGTAAGGCCATCCTTCTTTGTTAACATGTGATCCATGCTATGGAAAACTTTGGGAACCCCTGATCCAAACCCTATGCAGGTAGAGTAACATAACTTGATGGCAACTAGAATAAACACCACACATTGTCAAAATGTCAGGCAAATATGTTATGGTGCTCCCTGGTTTCCAGGACAACAGTTGCAAATCATCTGCCCCCTGCTGTCCTTATCCCTTAAACTTTTCTTACCAACCTGATTTTTAAAAAGAAATTACTGGGGAAATAATTTGTTAGACATGCTAGTGAATCCATATTAACACTTAATAGAAAAGGCGTTTTTAAGAAGACAACTTTTCACCCCTAAATGTATGTGTTTAAAAGAAATTAACTTGCTACAGCCCTCCTGTTAGACAATATCTATTTCAGTAGAGCTGCAGAAGCTGTATCCAAATGTATTGGCTATATAGTGTGTCTATATAAATGTGTGTCTTAATATATATAGTATCATTCTTCTGCGGAGCTGCTGCAATGGTAACACCAAGTTCAGAGCTGTTCTCATAGGATTTAGTTTCTTGCAGATTGTTTGGCCTATCAGTTGCTTCCAGGCACAAATCAATGTAGTGGATAAATAATTAAAAACTCTGTCACCATAAAACTAAATAAAAAATTGAGCCACTGAAAAGCTAAGTTTTGGATAAAATTTGAATTGGAACCTCACTACCCATACAATGGATATTGCTTGGTAAACTTTTTATGTGGTAAAATGTCATACTGTGGCCA
Organism: Mauremys reevesii; assembly: GCF_016161935.1. Classification (NCBI taxonomy): domain Eukaryota; kingdom Metazoa; phylum Chordata; order Testudines; family Geoemydidae; genus Mauremys; species Mauremys reevesii. Next base: position 27,872,587 of record NC_052627.1, on the reverse strand, counting down.
TATGGAAGACTGAAAAGAGGATATTTTCTTGTATGACACACTCATATCAAAATACTTCAGACTGATTGGTACCATTACTAGTTGTTAAGTCTTAGTAGTTATTAATGAATAAAAATTGCAGGTGGCTTTAATTTGAATAGTAACCTGCTAAAACATTCAAAGGTTAGAAGAAGGAAAAAATGATCGTTACATGAAAGATCCCAGAGACTTACACTAAAATTTTTGTCTCCTAAAAATTATTCAGAAGGGATTCACACCACTGCATGTGGCAGCCAAGTATGGAAGCTTGGATGTGGCAAAACTACTTTTGCAGCGTCGTGCTTCTCCTGATTCAGCTGGCAAGGTACAGTTCTCCACTACAGGGAATCACTGGGGGATTGAAAAGCAAAAAGCAATTATCCTCAGTAATTTGGTGAAAAAATAATGTAAAAGAAAGAAGAAGTTGTATTCACTGTCCAACTTAACTGTATTAAAAATAACAGTCTCTCTAGAATGCTTTTTACATACACATGCATGTGAGGCTACTCACAGTGTGTTTAATGTTTTACTTTTATTACAGCAGAGCATGTTGGTGCACAATTATAAAGACTGATATGTTACTGTGGATCAAGAAGTGCCCGTTCTGTTAAATTATTCAGGTCATAAAAATCACAATTCAGAAATAATGGGGCAAGACCAGAACTATTACTTTTTCCCATGTTGCGAAGGTTGCTCATAATGATGTTTCTCTGACTTGGAGATTTCAGAACGTGATTTGTGATGAATAATAAATACTGGCCAAATCAAATTCATCCTCAGTTGCTTGCCCTGTTTTAAGCAAAGTACATCATACTAACTGTTGGCTTACTATTATTTTCAGTCTCAGCAAAGTTTCTAAAACGAAAATAATTCAGACTGAGTTAAATGTCATTTTGTTTGTGTATTTATTGGCTAATCAATTAATATATTTGTTTAATATATATTGATTTGCGGCTTAATGGTTGCTTATGCCCAGCTAACAACTTAATTCGATAACACGCCCTTTACAGAATGGCCTCACCCCACTCCATGTAGCTGCTCACTATGACAACCAGAAGGTGGCTCTGCTGTTGCTGGAGAAAGGTGCCTCTCCCCATGCTACTGCCAAGGTGAGATTTCACAGCCAAGCACTGGCAACATTACACTCTGAGAACCAGGGGAATAATTTTAAAACAACATCAACAAACAAACCAATGAAGGAGCTGAGTCAGCTGAAGGCTGGAGTCACAGTTGCAAACTCCTGACACTAGGGTGACCAGACAGCAAGTGTGAAAAATCGGGACAGAGGGTGAGGGATAATAGGAGCCTATATAAGAGAAAGCCCCAAAAATCGGGAATGTCCCTATAAAATTGGGACATCTGGTTACCCTACCTGACAGCCCAGAAGGTGGATATAGAGGCCTCTGCTGGTCAGAGGCTACAGTTGCAGCTGACTCATGCTTGTTCTTGAGCCTCTCAGATAAACAGTTGATGGGTGACCAGCAGGGAAAAGGGAGAAAGAATGCTTGGGAGTTGCTGCACAAAGAAGCCTCATACTTTTTCTTCTCCCTCCTCTGTTGCCTCTTCTTCTTGCCCTTCACAGCCAGACACAGTTTTGAGGGAAAGGAGTTCTCCTCCTCAGAGAAAAGCTGGAGGAGAGATGCCCCTCCTTTTGCTTATAATTGTCCCCATCATTAGAATACTCTTAGAGATATTTTACAGCCTCATAGCTACGGTAGTTTTGTATCTATAGTTTTCAGGATTTTTGAAGCTATGCAAGAACTCTGAATAGCACTTCTGAGACTATGCTCAAGCCTATTAATCCTATCTTCTATGCTCATTCTTAAAAATAGAGCTTTTTTTAATTTCCAATAGAGACTGTAATGGTTGTTTTTTAAAGTCACTGTAGAGCCTTTTAGAAGCATACTTGCTTTATAGCATAGCCAATTATAGTCAAACCTTGTTACTGAAACGTAAGGACTGCTGATTATCCAATGCATTGATAAATATGAGGAAATTCAGTCCATGCGGACACCAGATCAGGATGTCCTTGTGTGATTGAGTTCCTGAGTAGACTTTATGGATCACTCGTCTATTGTCCCTAAAAGAGACCGTATTCTGGTCTTACTGAAGCTACCCTGTTGCCTGTTCCAGTTCATGACCAGACACAAAAAGACTGATTTTCCTCTTACAGATATCAGTCAAGAGTAACTCCATTAAAGTCAGTGAAATTACACCAGCGTAAAATCAATGTGTAAGAAAAATCTGGTCGAAGAGTACACAGCCAATTAGAGTGGCATCTCCATCTGAAAGCTAGACTCAGTATCTGTCCAATATATTATTGCAGACTCAAAGTAGACCCCATACAGCAGGGGTCAGCAACCTTTCAGAAGTGATGTGCCGAGTCTTCATTTATTCACTCTAATTTAAGGTTTTGTGTGCCAATAATACATTTTAACGTTTTTAGAAGGTCTCTTTCTATAAGTCTGTAATATATAACTAAACTATTGTTGTATGTAAAGTAAATAAGGTTTTTAAAAAGTTTAAGAATTATTTAAAATTAAATAAAAACACAGAGCCCCCCAGACTGGAGGCCAGGACCCGAGCAGTGAGTGCGCCACTGAAAATCAGCTTGCGTGCCGTCTTTGGCACACGTGCCATAGGTTGCCTACGCCTGCCATTCAGTATAAATGCTATGGCTCTACCAGGTAAACCCATAGCGACATTCCTTGTGACTGAGTAGTAGGAGCTGTGCTAAGCTTGTCTCAGTCATTCTTTGAATATATTGCATATATGACTGTCCGAGTCCAACTTAATTTTAATGAAAAAGAAGCATAATTTGGAGCTTACTTTAGTATTGCATAATGTTGGAAACCTGTCCTTGAACCTGTGTGTATAGAGAGGTGTGCCTGTGTGGCAGGATCAGGGCTTGTAGCATTCTCTGATATGTTATAGGAAACTAAAAAAGGAAAACACCCACACAGAACCCTATCTCTGCAAGTTTTCATTGATTTAAAATTTTCTGGATCCTACACTCTACTCCAACTGTCCTACAAGTAGTGGCCCTTCTTTTCATTGATGTACAGGAGGCACTGCTTTTGCTGGTGTGGATGGGAATTCAGCAGAAGCATTGCTGCAGTAAGAAATTTTACCAACCCTCCTCCCCAACACAGATACTACAAACGTAACAAGGATTCTGTTTGTCCTAACCCCTTATTACGTCTTTGGAAATGCAATACAGGGAATTAAGTGGAACACCAGCCTCTTCTTTCCAAATAAGGCAGTGTGTCAATGCACTGAGACTGTACATTATAGTTAATAGCTCATGAATTATAGATACAGTACCTTATAGATACAGTACTTTAGCACTAGAAAAGGTTCAGAAAAGAGCAACTAAAATGATTAGGGGTTTAAAGAGGGTCCCATATGAGGAAAGATTAAAGAGGCTAGGACTCTTCAGTTTGGAAAAGAGAAGACTAAGGGGGGACATGATAGAGGTATATAAAATCATGAGTGATGTTGAGAAAGTGGATAAGGAAAAGTTATTTACTTATTCCCATAATACAAGAACTAGGGGTCACCAAATGAAATTAATAGGCAGCAGGTTTAAAACAAATAAAAGGAAGTTCTTCTTCACGCAGCGCACAGTCAACTTGTGGAACTCCTTATCTGAGGAGGTTGTGAAGGCTAGGACTATAACAATGTTTAAAAGGGGACTGGATAAATTCATGGTGGCTAAGTCCATAAATGGCTATTAGCCAGGATGGGTAAGAATGGTGTCCCTAGCCTCTGTTCGTCAGAGGATGGAGATGGATGGCAGGAGAGAGATCACTTGATCATTGCCTGTTAGGTTCACTCCCTCCGGGGCACCTGGCATTGGCCACTGTCGGTAGACAGATACTGGGCTAGATGGACCTTTGGTCTGACCTGGTACGGCCTTTCTTATGTTCTTATGTTCTTATAGTTAATAGCTCCCTCTGAATGTATCCAGCCAATTGCATAACTGACACAACTATCAAAGTTGCAGGTGCAAACACACATCCTCTTCTATACTTTTACATCCAAAGAGCTGAGTGCAGTGCAGAGCATGCACCCATCAAGCACCAAAAAGTTGTCACTCATCAGTCAGAAGCAGGGTATTTACTCATTTATGGGGGGAAAAATTGGGTGAAATAGAGCCAGTGACAGGACAATTCTAATGTGTGAAGGCTAGGGTATAGTTAAATTCCAGCTTGGGTGGAAGAGAAGATGGATGAAGACAAAGCAGTGGCAGAGCAGGTCCTAGTAGGTTCCAAAATATAATTAACTCTAATCGGTGAGAGTATAAAATAATATTGTTTCCAGGCACCTTATTTTACAGTGTACTGGCTTTTCCTAGTTTTTATGAAACTTCTCTTTCTGTTCTCTCTCCACCCACACTCTAGGACTAGATCCTTAGCTGGTGTAAATCTGAATAGTTCAGTGTCAATTTGTATTAGCTGGGGATCTGGATCTAAGTTTTACTGACATCTGCTGACTGCAGTATTCTTGTTAGCGTCCATATGGGTCAGCCAGTACATGCATGCATTTCCAAATCAGTGCATTTCTGTCTGTCTCTGTCTTCCTTGGGACATCTTATTCTTATATGTTCTTCTATATATTACAGTACCCAAGATTTCCAAAATTTAGGGTTCATTGCAGTCTCTCAGTCTTCATTTATTAACCACCTACCACTTTGGTATGTGAAGGACAAGATGCACTTTTTTTGCATGATTACGGTATCACAAAGTGGAAAAAATGTTTTTGGATTTAGAGAACTAAAAAGAAAAATAAACTCATTGTAATATATGCCTTGCGATTAAACATTAGAACTGCTGGAAAATGGAATTTCCCTCATGAGAAAATTTTGATTTTTTTTTTTTGAATGACTTTTCAACCAAAATTTCAAACTTTTTCACAGAAGGAAAATTTCTGAAAAATTCCATTTTGGGATAACCAAAACAGTTAACTTTCCAGGCAGCTGCCTCCAAGGGGTGCCCAACTTCTCAGGCAGCCAACTCCCTTGGGGAATCACGCACTACAGGGAGGCAGCTGCTCCAGGAGGCAGCTGACCAGGGAAACCCAGGCTCTCAGGAAACCTGGCAGGCAAGCACTCTGTCCTGCTTTCTTGGTTTCTTTTGAAAGTTTCCATGGAATTGACACATTCCGCTGAACCTTTAGATTCTGTCATTTTCTGACAGAAAAATGTTCTGTCTGAAAATTTTTGACAAGATCTGCTAAACATAGATTTTAACGTATTGCTTTATAATGTGCAGTTTGCAATTGGAAAAGTTAAAATGGCACTCATTCCCACCAGATAGCATTGAGGCGAGGAGCCCAGAGGTTTAGAAAAAGGACTAAATATTTATGTGGATATTAAAAACAGCCACAATACACCAGATAGCATGAGGAGTTATATCCTTTTTATGCTAGTTTAGGGCATAAGATAACTACTAAATGGCAGGGTTTAGGAAAAGATTTCCAAATGCATAGGCTATTCCATAATTGTCCACCTTCCTTTGAAGTATCTGGTATTGGCCACTGTTGGAGGCAGGATTCCAATCTAAATGGACAGTTGGTCTCATCTGATACAGGAATCCTATGTAAATAATTCTTAAGATACAGAAATGTCTCAATAGTTGGCTTTTAATGTTTTTTCTTTTCAACATTCCTTCATATTTCTCTGTGCCACCATAATCTGAAAATTGGACATTTTCTATTCCTCCATTATTATTTCCACTGGAAACTGACTGTAGGATTGACAAGAATGGGAAAAATAACGCTAGAGGCAGATTGTTCCAGATTTTTCTATGAAATAAAATGATGCACTATTTGCTGTGTGATGGATTTGGAAACATCAGAAAAGGCTATTAACATGTGGAGCCTGGTTTTAGAATGGATACACCCCTCTGCACATTGCTGCCAAGAAGAATCAGATGCAGATAGCTACCACGCTGCTGAGCTACGGAGCTGAGACCAACATTCTGACCAAACAGGGAGTGACCCCGCTGCACCTGGCCTCTCAAGAAGGTCATGCTGACATGGTTACCTTGCTCCTGGACAAAGGATCTAATATCCATGTGGCCACTAAGGTAATGCCCTCTCACCACTGAGGATAAGCTATCACAGGGAGGGCATCCAATGACTTGTGAAGTGCAATACAAGAATAGAGCCAGCTGCTCAGAAATAGAGTCCAAACTACACACCCCTATACACATGCAAAAGCTCAAGATCTGAGAAGTGTAAGGAAGCAAGGCAGGTGAGTGAACAGCAGCAGTGAGGGTAGCTAGGGATAGCAGAGAAAGTGACCCTGATCAGAGGCTGTCTTAAAAGCATATCATTAACAGCTATGTTGGGTAACCTAGGGAGGGTCTGCAGTGGTGTGCCATGTTCAGTGGAAAATGATGTGCCTGCAAGCTCTGACAGAAAGGTGGGCCTGGAGAAGCAGACATGCCATGGGAAGTTGCTGCAGAACCAGCCATGGAGAAAGGGTTGTAGTGTTTCCACTGTCCTGCAGTCTTGTAATCTCTGAGCTGTTCCCAACATAATACCAAGGTTGTACATCCTATCTAAAGGATTAATAAATAATAGAAGGGAGGTTGTGAAAGCTCTAGGTCAGGGGTCCCCAACGTGGTGCCTGTGGGCGCCATGGCGCCCGCGGGGGCATCTAAATGCGCCCACGTCCTGGCCGGCAGTCGAGCATCTGCTGAAATGCTGCCGAAATTCAGCGGCATTTTGGTGGTGATGCCTTTCGATGACGCCGCTTGCCACTGACAAGTGACATCATCGAGAGGTGTCGCCGCCGAAATGCCAGAGAAATTCGGCGGCATTTTGGTGGATGCTCGACCACCGCCACGGTCCTTCGTCTGGCGCCCGCCAGACAAAAAGGTTGGGGACCACTGCTCTAGGTCCTGTGAGTCATTGGGTTGATCCAGCCCTATGTGACATATGTCAGAGAACAATAGCTTGAGGGCTGAACTAGTGGAGTGCTTATGGCACTTATCCCAATATATTGTGCCATCCAGCTTCCTTGCTGGGATGGAAGAAACTAGTAATGTTTGGCAAAGAATAATGCAGCTTTACTAGTTGAGAAAATAATAAAATAATCCTAATGAAAACCATTCTGATCCATCAGGTTTTCTATTGGAATGTGTGCCAAATCCTTCCTAGAAGTACCTTGATTCCCTCCCAAAAAACATTACATAAGACTTTCTGTGATGCAGTTTTATCCAGCCAAAAGATGCCGAACAAACTTTACTCTCACAGGCCCTGGTTCTGCAGCCTTTGCTCAGGAGTAAAAGCTGCATGATGAGGCTCTTGATGTATGAGAATAGTGTAATGTGCCATTCTAAGAAATGGGAAGCAAACTGCTTTTCCAGTCTCATACTCAATGTATCTATTTATATAAGCTCTTACCCATTTCCTGTCCACAGGCTATCAGTGTATGCTTTTTTAAAGATTTGCTTCAATTCTCTTTTTGGGCCTCAATTCTCTTCTACTGTTTCCTTTATTCTGACTCCCACCTATAATTGTTAAGGCCCATTCCTACCAGCTGAGGAAGGCTACATATGGCTCCCAGAGTTGCAGAAGGGGTCATCCTTCTTCATTAGTTGGCACTTTGATTTCTCCAGTGACATTATTGTAAAGTCCAGGTATGGTAATCACTAGCCAAAAGCACCAATCTATAGTTACGATGACAGTTCGCTGTGATGAGCTGTTCACTAGTTTTATATGGATAGAGACCAACTCCCGTTTCTGCTTAAAAATCTTTATTTTTGAAATTACAGACAGGATCTTGCTATATTTAAAAATGATAAAACTTGCAAGTCCTGTTTACTTTCCTTTTGGTAACATTATAGTTCTCTTTCCATTTCATTTGTAGAGTGGATTGACATCCTTGCACCTTGCAGCTCAGGAGGATAAAGTGAACGTAGCTGATATACTGACAAAGCATGGTGCAAACCAAGATGCCCAGACAAAGGTAAACCACATAATGCTACTGTTCCCAGGTGAACAAGGATGTTATTGTTATAATGTCAAGTATCAGAGGGGTAGCCGTGTTAGTCTGGATCTGTAAAAGCAACAGAGAGTCCTGTGGCACCTTATAGACTACAGACATATTGGGTGAATACCCACTTCGTCGGATGCATGTCATGTCACAGAAAGTCATGCATCCGACGAAGTGGGTATTCACCCACGAAAGCTCATTCTCCAATACGTCTGTTAGTCTATAAGGTGCCACAGGACTCTTTGCTCTTGTTATAATGGAATGTCCCATTGACTGCAGAGGTTTACTTTTTTGTGTTGTTTTATTGTAGCTGGGCTACACTCCTTTAATTGTGGCTTGTCACTATGGAAACGTCAAGATGGTGAATTTCCTCCTGAAACAGGGAGCCAACGTCAATGCTAAAACAAAGGTAAAGAATTTGTCATCACTTCTGTTTTTTCCCTTCAGTGACCATATGATACTAATTCATACTGCATATGGACAGCTATAGGATTGTTTTCCTAGTAGATCTTTTTACAAATTACGCATGCACACTAGGTGTCAATATCTGCTGATTTGTGGCTGTGGTGGAATGAGTTCCCTCTGTTCTGCTTCAGGGTGCATTATTCACTAAGCTGAAGTTAGGTGCATTAACTCTGTGTGTGCGTGTGTGAGAAGGGAGATCTGTTCTCTTGAGTTTTTCCTTTATTTTATTTGTACTTGTAAGACATATGAGCCTGATTCTGCTCACATTAGTGTAATTCCATTGACTTCAGAGTTACTTCTGAGTTACACCAGAATAAAACCCTCCAAGGTGTGCTATGTGGAGACAACTCTGCCTCTCTCAACCAATGGTTTCTGAATCTGCCAAATATATGCTTACACTGAGGGATCTGTGACCACAAAGCCATGTTATATCACAGATGTCATCACATCACCTGCACCAGAAGAAGGAGAAGGCAGCCCACAAGGGCCCAGCACTCTCTGGCTCCAATTCAAACTGGCTTCCTGTTGGTAGCCTATAGTCATACCGTTCACCTGGTTTCCTTGGTGTTCTGGTGTCAGTGCAAACAGCTAAGCTCCATTGATGGCTCCAACAACACATCTGGTGTCCTTGACAACTGATCAGAATCACACAAACTTGTAATTCACTGATCATTCCTGCTGACTCCTCTGTCTCCAGCTGCTTACTTGTATGGTTGATCCACTCCTCAAAGTGGGACAGCATCATGAAAATGAGCCCAACTAAACAGCGCTAACTCCAATGCACAAAAAAACACAGTGGCAGGGGTAGAGTCAAGACATTTCCAGAGCAGTCATAGCCCAGACTCAGTAGGTTAAAACTATAGATAAGAATGTTCAAAGAGCTAGTAGGTATAACAAGAAAAAAGTTGAAACCCATAATAAAGCAGACAGCTAGAAACTGTGTGCTACCAAGTGGCAGCTGGCAGCGCATCCAGCTGAGCTACTTGGAGGCAATTGAAAGGAATATCCTAATTGCCCCTTATCTGTTAGGTGTCACTCTGTATCTAAATGTGTGTTGAACTCATTGGGTCAGGTTCTGACTTGAGTTTCCCTGGTTATTCTAGTTATCTGAAATAATTCTATTAAAGTTAGTTTAGAGTAACACCAGAGTAACTGAAACCAGTATCTGGCTCACTAGCTCTTCGAAAATATCATAAATCTTGGCAGACTAACAGATAACCAGCATTGTGGATTCACTCAGTTTAAAGAGCAAGTCCCTCCTGGCCAGATTTATAGCTGACAAAAGCCGAATGACATGCTATTGGGGTTCTTTCTATAGAGAGAACCTTCAGGATATTGTGTGCCATGTCCAGCGGAAAGGTGATGTGTCTGGACTCGATCCCAAGGGACAGCACTGATATTAAAGTAATAGAAATAATGTGCTTGTCAGTATAAAACAGCACAACCTATAGTAAACCCCTGCTTTGTATCCTACCTGGTAGATGAATGCATAGCCTAAATGTTACAAGGGCAACTAGAGTACCAAACACGTTCTCACCCATCTGTCCATATGAAAGACGCATGTCGTAGTCATAGTTTAAGGCACATACACAACTCCAAGAGATCAGTCTGAGTCCCTTAGGCTCTCTTATACATACATACATGGTACAGTGAAATCAAACTGCTATTTCCCCCCAGTTTTATTCTCTGCCTGCTTTCAAAGTCAAGTGCAGATAATTTGTAAATTAACTGCCTGACTAGATTCATACAATTCCCCCTCAGATCAGCTAGCTGAAGTGCAGTCTGGCCTTGCTTTTGTATTGTAGAACATCATGAATGGATCACTGGAGTAGATAAATATACAGAATTTAAAAATGTTTATTGGTATGCAGAACATGCAAACATTTTTCACTATATCTGTGGCACAGTTGGGACCTTTTGCAGACCAACAGAAAATGAACTGCACTGACGTTCATAATCAGCGAGACTTATAGTCAAACGGCTGCTTCATTTAAAATGGACTCAATCAGTGCTGTTAGAATTTACATGGCTTTATAAATTAGCCCAAGTGTTTTTAAAGGCAGACTCCTTGGGTACCCATTAAAAACAGAGGGCTGGGAGTCAGAAGACCTGGATCTGTCCCCCTCTCCCTCATTTGCTCTGTGACCTTGGGCATGAGCATTATGTTCTCTGTGCTTCATTGTTCCCATCTGTGAAATGGGGACAGTAATGTTTGCTCACCTTTATATAGACCATTAATATTGTCATATGAAAAATGCTCCGCAAGTCAAAATATTATCATGATTTATTATTTCGGTAATCCCTAGAGGGTTTAGAGAAGGTGCTGAGAATTATTGTATGTGTGGGTGAAATGCTGGCATAGATGTGGTTTTAAATAAATTAAATGTCTTGAATAGAGGAAGTAAATTGAAATGTATTTTCTAATCACTGTATTTTTCTCTCCTTAAAAATATGGTGGTTACCATTAATAACAGAATGGCTACACCCCTCTGCACCAAGCTGCTCAACAGGGTCACACTCATATCATCAATGTCCTACTCCAGCATGGGGCCAAGCCCAATGCCATCACTGCTGTAAGTCTGGAAACTGTCTGTGTTACTACTGCAATCTATCACCTGCCTGCAGCTTTTCCCCCGATGGCTCCTCTCTTTCCTGAGTCTGATTGACTCATCTGATTCCTCTCCGCTCTAGCCTTTTGCTTTGGTGAATGTGCTTCTCATACAGCTGGTCATCAGATGTGTGAGTGTGACTTCCTCTCTCTCCTTTCTAGCCCCTTAAGGTAGCTCTGCTTAGTTGCAAAGCTCTTTCCAGATGGAGAGTTAGTTTGAATAGTGAGCTGAGCATGGGATTTGGAAACAGTAATTCCTGAATTATAATTCCAGGTTGGCCACTGACTGGTTGTCTCACAGGCACTCTGCATCTCAGTTTCTCCATGTGTAAAACAAGAATAGCAATAAAGATGGTAGTCTTATTATTCCCCCAGTGCCTGGCCAAGATGAGGATGTGGATGAAGGCAAACTGACTGCAACCCTACTGTGTATAAGATGAAAGGGATACTTACTGCCCAGGATGAAGCACTTAGTCCAGACCTGATTTACCCTATCCCTCTATCCATTTGTTTGTCACCTCCTGCATTGAGTTCACTGCTACTCCTGGATTCTGAGATAGCAGTTATAGCCTGTAGCGTAGCTTCTATCCTTTACAGACAGCCAGGAGTCTGCAATTGTTGTAATAGCCATCTATACCACTGACAACTCCACGTGAGCTCTGTGTACCCAGAGGTTCCAACTGATTAAAAAAAAAAACAACAAGAAAAACAGGCCTCAGCCTAGCTCCTGAGTGGGTCAGACTGCCATGAGTGCATAATACCCCTGCTTAAATCTGCACTGGCTTCTCACTCACTCCCTGGAACAATACTCTGAGTTATCCAAGAATCCATGTTGTAGTTTATATCCTACATCATTAGCTGCGAGGCTTTCATGGTCAGTTCCTGAGGCTAAACACCCCATCAGGGCTCACTTATTTTGAGGGTATGTTCATTTGATTTCCAATGACCTTGTAGTGCTGTCACAGCCTGGGTCCCTCATACCTCAAAGCACAATCACTGCAGAGGTAGCCTGGGCTCTTACTCTGGTGTTACCATCCACACAAAAATATCTCATCCAAGTTAAGTGGCGCTTTCAAGTGGGGCTAGCTGGCACAGCTTGTTGGGGGGTCAGGTCAGTCTGGGTTAGAGCCCCAGTTCAGCTTTCATTTGGGACTTGCCTTAGTTGCAGTGTTCGCTAGAGGTATATGTAATTCAAGTGTTACCCCAGCTTGATTTCTGTCTACACACACAAATCTCTCACTTGGGGTAAGTGGTGCTTTAAACTTGAGCTAGCTGGACCATCAGGCGATGTAGGTTGAAGCTCAAGTGCTTCTGATGCTTGAGTAAATAATGCAGTAAATCTATTCTGTGCTTCTAATCCAAACACTGTTCAGGCTGAGTGTCATTTTGCAGTATGGCTGCTCTCAGTCAAGAGAGCCTAACTCAAAAGGAGTTAATTTGAGTGTAAATAACTGAACTAACTCTGAAGTGAAGCCAAGGCTTTGGGCTGGAAAGCCACCCACTTTGCAGTGGCTAAAACACTCGAGTGCTTATAGTCCTTCCCTGTCTTCCCACAATTCTCACCATGTGCCCAGAAGGACAGACAAGTTCTCCCATTATTCACTAGGAAAGAATAAAAGAACTGCTCAGCTTACTGCTGTACAAAGAACCATGGGAGATGCCCTCAGAAGTCCTAGTGATACACACAGGTGAATACAGTAGCAATAAGGACACATGAACTTGGATAGGGCTTTGCAGTGTGGCGGCTCATACCCTGGGGCTGATCACCCAGGTTAACTCTGCAGTGAAGACATACCCTCAGACATTCTGACCTGATGTAGCATGTGTCTGATATTTTTTTTCTGCTCCTCCTGACAAAAAGGCACTGATTTTTGGCTACTCATTGTGGATGGATTTACGCTGTGCTGCTGGGCACTTTTGAAATAAATAAATACAGACCAGATTTTGATACTCTCATATTCCCATTGAGTAGCTCCATTGACTTCAGTGGCACAGCTCCTGATGTAAGATATAATGCTGTCCTCGGGAGCTGAAAAATCTTACCGCGTTATAGGTGAAACCGCATTATATCGAACTTGATTTGATCCACTGGAGTGTGCAGCCTCGCCCCTCCCAGAGTGCTGCTTTACCGCGTTATATCCGAATTTATGTTATATCGGGTTGCGTTATATCAGGGTGGAGGTGTACTGTTCAGTGTGAATGAGAATATAGCAGTCTAGCCCTATATAAATAAATTAATACCTATCCACATCACAAGGGTTTTCTGGGGTTCAACTAGCTAATTAATTTTTTATTTGAAGATTAAAGGGGCTATTTAAATACTAGTTATTTTTGATGGCTTAGATAGGCATTTAAATGAAAAAGAATTCTCCTCCTAAACTCAAACCTTGTTTTGTTGTGTTGCCTGTTATATCATGAGCTTTTGCATAAGTTATATATTCCCAGAGAGAGCACTGTACCTGCTGCAGATGTGAACTGTTTCTATGAGACATTGGACTCTAAAACTTTAATAGTTTTTAGAATAACTTCCCAAATAACAGAGTTTTTGGAAAACAATGCAGTCAAGGGACATAATGTGTAGTGAAATTTGACAACTTTAGGGTTAAAGCATGCAACATGTTTTTTATGAGGAATTGCAGGCAGATGTAAGTGTGTTTGTGTTACCATGGTAATCAGGACTATAGTCTTAAAGAAGTTACAAAGACAGATTCAGATGTAATGGTAAAACTCAGTGATTTTCCTAAGCTGTGCCTTGTTTTGGATGGAAATGCTGGCTCATGCAGTGCTGGGAGTGATCTCATTGGTTTGAATCACAGTCCTCCCTCTCATTTCTCTCTCTCTCTCTCTTCAGAATGGTAACACTGCCTTAGCGATTGCAAGGCGTTTGGGATACATCTCAGTGGTTGATACTCTGAAGGTGGTAACAGAGGAGGTCACCACCACCACAACTGTGAGTACTAGATGTGTTTTAATGCTTCCATTCTCTATTCATAATGCTGTCTCTGCTGTACTGCTTCAGACTCCCTCTGCCTCCCTCTTCTCTTTTTAGTTTAAGTTTTTAAGACCTGCCTTTGCTTGGTTGTTGCAAATGTATTGATGTGCATATAGATGTGCATACAGTACACAGAATTAATATAAATAGCTCTATAAATCTGAGTTTACACAGATGAAATAACAGGTACTCAAACCAGAATATAAGTTTTTAGAGAAGGGCCTGAGCAGCAAATCTAAACTTCCCTGAAGTTTGGGAGTGTTTTTATAGGTTCTGGCCCATTTCTCTATTTTTCTTTTCCATTATTCTAGTTCCTTCTTTTCAGTCTCTCCTTATACTTGTATGCTTTCCTCTGTGACACCTGCTTGTTGCAGAACCACCACAGCAGGCTTCTTAGCAATCAGGCTATGCCAGTCCATGGATGGGTGCCAGACTTAGTGGCGCTCACTTAGCGGCTCTGAAGCACATAAATCCTCATTTTGCTCAAATCACTTCCAGAACAAATGGATCCAGTTTTATCATAGTGTAAAAAATCCCTGCTCAGTTCCTCAGCCCTCAAACTGACTGGAATCAGGATTTTGATTCTCGGGGCTCATGAATGATATATGCCAAACGTCCTGAGTTGAGCCATGTTGATGCCTGTGGAGTAGTTTTATTTTTCAAAACTCTGTTTATTCCTTTTTAAAAAAAATTAATTTTAGAGAGGACAGTGGTAACCAGCCACTTGGTTACATTGTCAGAATAGATGCAAACTGTTGCTTTTAACCAGAAAGACTAACTATATTCTGATGCCATGACACAAGTGAGGGGAGGAGAAAGAGTCTCTCTCTCACTGGTCACATATCGCTACAGTCTGCCACTGTTTTAGTAAGTCAGAAAAGAGGCCTTCAAAAAGCTGTGTATCACTGAACACAGTAATACTACCATTTTTTGCATGAATTTGCCTTATTGTCTTTTACCATGAAAACTTATAAGGACAATGCTTATTTTTAAAGCGTAAAACATTATAAAAATAGAAAGGCTATAGCATTAGATTCCCCATAATGATAAATCCAAAAATTTGTGAAAAGATGCTACCATATGTTCTAAACCAAGAACATGCACCACAATGGAGATGGGGGGTGGGGTGAGGAATGAGAGAGACGAAAATAATTTTGCTTTTGCATTGCATGCTGACAGCAAGTCCCTGTTGAAATGAACAGAGTACGATGGAACAAAATTGGCTTGACATGATGTTATAAATAGAGTGAGCTATGTTTTATTAATGAACTGTGAGAAACAGGCTTAGTTTTCTTCTCCAAATTTGAGTCAATCTCCAGAAAAATCTTAGTAAATATGGAGTATTTGCTTTTGCTGATATTTATTTATTTACTCTTATAACATACGTGTGTGTGTGTGTGAGAGAGAGAGAGAGAGAGTGGGAGTGAGGCTAGAGACACCATTCCTTACCCATCCTGTCTAATAGCCATTAATGGACTTAACCTCCATGAATTTATCCAGTTCTCTTTTAAACCCTGTTATAGTCCTAGCCTTCAAAACATCCTCAGGCAAGGAATTCCACAGGTTGACTGTGCGCTGTGTGAAGAAGAACTTCCTTTTATTTGTTTTAAACCTGCTGCCCATTAATTTCATTTGGTGGCCCCTAGTTCTTATATTATGGAAACAAATAAATAACTTTTCCTTATTCACTTTCTCCACATCACTGTTGATTTTATATACTCTATCATATTCCCCCTTTAGTCTCCTCTTTTCCAAGCTGAAAAGTCCTAACCTCTTTAACCTCTCCTCATATGGGCCCCTTTCCAAACCCCTAATCATTTTAGTTGCCCTTCTCTGAACCTTTTCTAATGCCAGTACATCTGTATGCAGTATTCAAGATGTGGGTGTACCATGGATTTATATAAGGGTAATAAGATATTCTCCATCTTATTCTCTATCCCCTTTTTAATGATTCCCAACATCCTGTTTGCGTTTTTGACTGCCGCTGCACACTGCGTGGATGTCTTCAGAGAACTATCCACGATGACTCCAAGATCTTTTTCCTGATTAGTTGTAGCTAAATTAGCCCCCATCATATTGTATGTATAGTTGGGGTTATTTTTTCCAATGCACATTACTTTACAATTATCCACATTAAATTTAACTTGCCATTTTGTTGCCCAATCACTCAGTTTTGTGAGATCTTTTTGAAGTTCTTCACAGTCTGCTTTGGTCTTAACTATCATGAGCAATTTAGTATCATCCGCAAACTTTGCCACCTCAATTTTTACCCCTTTCTCCAGATCATTTATGAATAAGTTGAATAGGATTGGTCCTAGGACTGACCCTTGGGGACACCAGTAGTTATCCCTCTCCATTCTGAAAATTTACCATTTATTCCTACGCTTTGTTCCCTGTCTTTTAACCAGTTCTCAATCCATGAAAGGATCTTCCCTCTTATCCCATGACAACTTAATTTACGTAAGAGCCTTTGGTGAGGGACCTTGTCAAAGACTTTCTGGAAATCTAAGTACACTATGTCCACTGGATCCCCGTTGTCCACATGTTTGTTGACCCCTTCAAAGAACTCTAATAGATTAGTAAGACATGATTTCCCTTTACAGAAACCATGTTGACTTTTGCCCAACAATTTATGTTCTTCTATGTGTCTGACAATTTTATTCTTTACTATTGTTTCAACTAATTTGCCCGGTACTGATGTTAGACTTACTGGTCTATAATTGCCGGGATCACCTCTAGAGCCCTTTTAAAATATTGGTGTTACATTAGCTATCTTCCAGTCACTGGGTACAGAAGCCAATTTAAAGGAGAGGTTACAAACCATAGTTAATAGTTCTGCAGTTTCACATTTGAGTTATTTCAGAACTCTTGGGTGAATGCCATCTGGTCCCGGTGACTTGTTACTGTCAAGTTTATCAATTAATTCCAAAACCTCCTCTAGTGACACCTAAATCTGTGACAATTCCTCAGATTTGTCACCTACAAAAGATGGCTCAGGTTTGGGAATCTCCCTAACATCCTAAGCCGTGAAGACTGAAGCAAAGAATTCATTTAGTTTCTCCTCAATGACTTCATCGTCTTTAGGCGCTCCTTTTGTATCTCGATCGTCCAGGAGCCCTACTGGTTGTTTAGCAGGCTTCCTGCTTCTGATGTACTTAAAAAACATTTTGTTATTACCTTTTGCGTTTTTGGGTAGCTGTTCTTCAAACTCCTTTTTGGCTTTTCTTATTACGTTTTTACACTTAATTTGGCAGTGTTTATGCTCCTTTCTATTTACCTCACTAGGATTTGACTTCCACTTTTTAAAAGATGCCTTTTTATCTCTCACTGCTTCTTTTACATGGTTGTTAAGCCACAGTGGCTTTTTTTTAGTTCTTTTATTGTCTTTTTTAATTTGGGGTATACATTTAAGTTGGGCCTCTATTATGGTGTCTTTGAAAAGTGTCCATGCAGCTTGCAGGGATTTCACTCTAGTCACTGTACCTTTTAATTTCCGTTTAACTAACCCCCTCATTTTTGCATAGTTTCCCTTTCTGAAATTAAATCCCACAGTGTTGGGCTGTTGAGGTGTTCTTCCCACCACAGGAATGTTAAATGTTGTTATATTATGGTCACTATTTCCAAGCGGTCCTGTTATAATTACCTCTTGGACCAGCTCCTGTGCTCCATTCAGGACTAAATCGAGAGTTGCCTCTCCCCTTGTGGGTTCCCATACCAGCTGCTCCAAGAAGCAGTCATTTAAAGCAGGGGTCCCCAACCCCCGGTCCGCGGCCCGGTACCGGACCGCGGCCTCTTACAAACCGGGCCACGAACCGACCCAGTGGACCTCCCGCAGGCGTGCCTGCGGGAGGTCTACCCGAGCCCAGGGCCGCCCAGAGGAGGGGGGCAAAGGGGGCAATTTGCCCCGGGCCCCGGGCTCCGCAGGGCCCCCCAAGAGAAGAGCGGAGGCTCCCGCCTCCGCCCCTCTCCGGGAGCCTCAGCGCATCAAGCGCCGAGACTCCGGCCGAGCCCCTGAGCCCCGCCCCGAGCGCCGTGGGGAGGGGGCGGGGCAGCTGCCTCCGCTCGGCGTGGAGCTCACAGCCCCGCCCCCTCGCCACGCGGCTCTGAGCGGGACGGAGCTCAGGCCCTGCCGGCGACGCGCTCAGTAAGAGGCCGGGGCGAAGCCGGGGCCGGGGAGAAGCCGGGCCGGGAGAAGCCGGCCGGGCCGGGCCGGGCCAGGCGGGGATGGAGAAGCGGCGGCCGGGGGGGGGGAGAAAAGCGGCGGCCGGGGACGGGTGGGGGGGGAGAAGTGGGACCCGCCGCCCTCGAAGCGCAGCCCGGTCGTCGGCGGTAATTCGGTGGCGGGGGGCTCCCGCCGCGGGTCTTCGGGGCACTTTGGCGGCGGGTCCCGGAACGGAAGGGCCCCGCGCCGCCGAAGACCCCGGGCCCCCGGAATCCTCCGAGCCGCGGGATGAGCGCTCCCTCCGCAGTCATGCCTGCGGGAGGTCCGCTGCTCCCGGGACTCCGGTGGACCTCCCGCAGGCATTACTGCGGACGGTTCGCTGGTCGCGCGGCTTAGCTGGACCGCCCGCAGGCATGCCTGCGGGAGGTCTACCGGAGCCGCGGGACGAGCGCTCCCTCCGCAGGCATGACCGGTCCCTGGTCCTGAAAAGGTTGGGGACCCCTGATTTAAAGTATCAAATTTTGTCTCTGCATTTTATCATGAGGTCAAATGTTTCCAGTCAATATGGGGATAATTGAAATCCCCCACTATTATCGAGTTCTTAATTTTGATAGCCTCTCTAATCTCTCTTAGCATTTCATCGTCATGATTTACCAGAGCAATACAATATCAGTGGAACTACATAGACCACATATGCCTCAGCATTTAAAACTCCAAGTTTTATTGGGGTCATTAAGCTGTCCACAGATCCTCATCCTTTTAAAAACTGGGTGATAATTAATGGTTCTTCATTCCATTGTTAAATATAGTGGCATCTGCAGGTAGAAAGGTTATAGTCAGGGGAGCTATAATTGATACATTGTAGGATGTCAGAATTAAGGAATATGTTTGTGCTGAGGAGACCCAGAAACACAACATTGTTGTGCAATACTGATACTCTGTCTATACATCAAAGGCAGTATTTGGCTCAATATTTGACATATTGTGCCATGCTCAAACTTAGGGGTTTACATTTAAAATAACCAATTGCGACATGCAGTGTATAAAAAAAAACCCTGATTTTTGGATGTTTAACTCTACAGTGAAGTTTGAATGCACATGTACAGATAAGTACAGTCTGTGTATGGACAAATGACCATTTATGTACAGTATCTAGAACATTTGATCTGTACTCCTGTTGAATATGCAAAGCAGGCATACAAATATATACATGTATTTCTGTGCTGAAGTTTCTGAAAATCTGGTCTTGCAGCCAGATTTTCAAATGCAGATGTCTAATGTTAAGTGCATACATAAGTGGCCAGAATTTCACAGGTACTAAGCACCCAATGAGTTTTAGAGGGAGTGGAAGGTGTTCAGCAACTCTGAAAATCAGGTCACTGAGGATGCTAAATATGGATTTGGGTGCCTCGCTTTAGGTTCTTTAAGCTCATATGTCTCACTAAGCATTAGGGTTGCCAACTTTCTAATGGCACAAAACCAAACACCCTTGCCCCGCCCTCTGCCCTGCCCTGATATCCCGCCCCTGCCCTGCCCCTTTTTGGAGGCCCCGACCCCATTCACTCACTCCAGCTCCCCTCCCTCTGTCACTTGCTCTCCCCCACCCTCACTCACTTTCAGGGGCAGGGGACTAGGATGCGGGAGGGCATGCAGGCTGTAGCTGGGGGGTGCGGGTTTTGGGGTGGGACCACAAACGAGGGGTTCAAGCTGCAGAAGGGGGCTCCAGGCTGGGGTAGAGGAGTGGGGTGCAGGCTCAGGAAGGGGGTTCTGGCTGTGGTAGTGGGTTGGGGTGTGGGAGGGGGTGCGGGTTCTGGGGGAGAGTTAGGGTGCGGGAGGGGTTTCTGACCTGTGCAGGAGGCTCGGGGTGCAGGCTCTGGTTGGGCAGCACTTACCTCAGGCAGGTCACGGTTGGCGATGCAGCATGGCTAAGGCAGGCTCCCTGCCTCCCCTGGAAGGT
Organism: Mauremys reevesii; assembly: GCF_016161935.1. NCBI lineage: Eukaryota > Metazoa > Chordata > Testudines > Geoemydidae > Mauremys > Mauremys reevesii. The sequence continues at coordinate 27,852,380 of NC_052627.1, read as the reverse complement.
GTGGCCAGGTGACTCTGCATGGTGCGTGCTACCCGCAGCCACAGGTGCCACCCCTGCAGCTCCCACTGGCTGCAGTTCCTGGCCAGTGGGAGCTGTGGAGTTGGTGCTAGGGGCGGAGGCAGCACTTGGAGCTTCCTTGACCATCCCAGTGCCAATGGGCCGGACAAGCCGGCCACTTTTGGGGAGCTGCACAGAGCCAGGTCATGCAGGGAGCCCAGTCAGCGGTGCTGACCAAAGCCACCAGGGTCCCTTTTCGACTGGGCTTTCTGGTCGAAAACCAGACGCCTGGCAACCCTACTAAGTATTAATGTGGTTGTGAGTGCTAATGCTAGTGTTGTGTAAGAGTAATAAACAGACGACTATATAGGTATTGATCACGTTTATGTACCATGGCCTATGTCTAAGAGTCTATATTGATAAATTTTACAGTGATCTAATGGGATTTTTTCCTAAGTAAAGCAAATTTTAGAGCCCCAATAGGCTGACACCATATTCTATGGCCACTTATCTGATATTACTAGATATTGGTAGGGGTACCATGTATACAATATGCTATTTGTCTTATACTATATATTAACATACTGATCCTATTTTGGTACTTTAATTAGTTGTCGTCCTACAACAACCACTGTCCCTACCCCAAATGGGGGGCATTTTGTTTAAATAGATTAAATCTCATCTTGAACTGTGATTCTTTCTCCAATTATTGTTAACACTACTGAAGTGCTGAGGTCCAGAAGCTGTGGGCCAGAGAATTCTAACTCTCACCTCTGTGTTGTTCTCCTGTGCATGGCTCTTGTTCCTGAGCTCAATATGAGAACTGGGATTTGGGCCTTAATGAATGAATGGTCTGTTGCATTTATTGTAGACAGAGATGAATTTCTCAAGAGCTTTCATATCTGACTCGTACCGTATATACTCATTCATTAGCCTGTTCGTTTATAAGCCGACCCCCCAAAATGGATACGTAGAAATAGCAAAAACTGTATGACCCCCTCATAAGCCAACCCTATGTTTCAGAGTGGCTTATGGCCTGTCAGAGTAAGCTGCTGATGGATCGGGATGTTTTGTTTACTTGGAGCATCTTTAGGCATGGAACCCCTCAGCTCCCTGTGGCTACAGTTCACCGTTCCCAGCCAATGGGAACTGTGGGAAGTGGCGCACCCCCATTGGCTTGGACCAGCGAACTGGGGCCAGTGGGAGCCGCGATCAGCCGAACCTGTGGACATGGCAGGTAATCAAACCAGCCCGGCCTGCTAAAGTGCTTACCCTGGCGGGCTGCGTGCCACAGGTTGCCGATCCCTGTATTAGATATTCAATTCAATAATTCCTTAGAGTTTTAAATCACCAGATTTTGGTGTAGACCCGTTTATAAGCCGACCCCCACTCTTTGATGTGTCGCTTTTTTACAAAAAATATTTGGCTTATGAACGAGTATATACGGTAATTTTTTTCTAGGCAATTCCATTTTTCCTCTTTTCCTCAGAGACCCCCTCTCTGTTTGTTTGCTGAGTTCTTGGCTATTTTATTCAGTGCTCATACTCAGGAGCAGTACAGCATTTGGGTTACTTGCTCATCTTTTTAACAACTGATGTACACACACAGTGCTTTGCCCATCACTTGAAGAAAATACTGTCCTCCTTCTCACCTTATTCCACTTGTAGAGTATCAGCCTTTTTATTTATTTAGAATTTATTTCTTAATTCATTGCTTTTATTGCTACAAAGAAGGAGGTTGAGGTCACCTGCACTGCCGTGTGTGTTCAGCCTGCTTCAGCTGGCTCAGACTCCCTACTGCTGCCTGACCTTTCTAGGGGAGTGATAAAAAGAGTCAAAGAATTGGCTGAGGAATGTAATGAGTACAAAAGAGCTTGGAACACACAACACATGCATTGAAAACCGTACTTGTTAATTCCTTGAACCATGATTAAGATCTAATTAAAGATGAATAACTAAGATTGCAGGCAACCAGTTTTGCCCATCCTCCGTTCTGCCCACATACAAACTGTAGGAAGGTAAATTGAAACGTATTGTCTGCAGTTAATGCATTTCAGACACTTAAACTTACAAATTATCAGTGTTCACAGATTCAACAATCATGAGAGAGGTGTAGATATGGATAGAAAAACATCATAATAATGAGTAGTGCTATCTTCCTCACTGGCTTGCCAGAAGTATAGAAATACAGCACCAGATCTGGAAGTCCTCACTCAGTTTTTACACAGGCAAAATTGCTGTTGACCTCAGTGGGAGTTTTGCCTGAGTACGGATAGAGTAGGGGCTTCAAGGTTCATCCCTCAGTAAATATCACAAGAGCTATATGTTATTTTGCTACTTCCACGTTTGGGATTAATTTATGCTTTATAGGTGCTGGCCAGAATTGAGAGTGGAGCAATGGTGATCTATTCCTGTGGGAGCTTCAACAGACATACTGTCTCCTGACATTCCCCTGTGTACAATGGGGTTTCATCCAGTGCTACACACCTTAAGGAGTGAAGCATAAACTCTCCTTCAAGGATATCCAGTTCTACTGGCTGATTTTAGAGTGGGTTGTGGCCATGGAGTGGTTGTGTATTGGTTAGGGCTGTTCTGACCATGGAATTCCTCTTGAATTCATTGAATTGTCATCTCCTATTATATCACATGCAACATTCTTCAGGCTCTTATATAATCTTGTCTCCATCTATAGAACATATCTGCTCTCATTTCTCCACAGAATCCTTTCATGCCCTACACTCCTCACAATGCTCTCTTCTTATTGCCTTCTTCATGTCCTTGACCCACACATGACCTCGTGCTAAGATGGTGCTCCCTTTGTTGAATCAGTCTCCCTCCCTCTCTCAGTCTCACTCCATGGCCAAGCACGCTCTGTCTTCCTCTTCGAATCCTTCATGCAAAGTCACTGATTCTAAAAATCTGTTTTCTAATAACCCCCATGTTCACCCTTACCTGAACTATTGTCTCATGTATTGTCTCTGGTGGTTTTGCCTTGTGTAACTAATCCTATAAGCTATTTGGTGCAGGTGATATGTCTGAATTTGTGTGTGTGTAAACCACCATGTACATTTACTCCAAGACATAGGGTGATTTGTAATAATTATGAAAAGAGTAACATTAATACACATGGTAGTCACTGAGCTGCTATTTCAAGTAAGAAATGCATCATATGGTCTTTCTAAATATTCTTCATCTTTTTTCAGTTTAAATATTTCACATCATTCATAGCTTCATTTCCAAATGCTTTACAATTTTAATAATTTCCATATGTCCCATATAACGTTCTACGGCTCTTCTGTAGACGTTACCTAATTCAATTTAGAACCATCCTGGAAGCATTTCTGTTACTCTACATGCATCATCTATCTATAGATGTGCTTTTTGTATGTTTTTTCCAGAATAAATGATCATTTGCTGTAGTACAGAGAGAGAGCAAGAGTAACTATGGTAAAGATTACACCTTGAAAAATAAAACCAGAGGGAAGAGAAAACATTGTAAAATGTCTGAACAGATTGAACTGCAGCTGTTTTTGAAAATACCCTGATAAATGCCTGCTATTTTTCTTGATGCTTAACTTGAGAGATGATTATTCTGTCTCTGCAGACTGTGACTGAGAAACACAAGCTGAATGTACCTGAAACGATGACCGAGGTCCTGGATGTTTCAGATGAGGAAGGTGAGCAACTTAAATTCCCTTGTTTAGTGTCTTTTATGCCATTACAGTATAGAATTAAGCTGCTTCAATTCTTGAAATAGTGTGCTGTTTAAAGGCCTTGATTTAATGCCTTTTTGGTTACAAGATTTGAATAGAGGCATTAAAGATGACCCCAATCCAGAAACCCTGGATCCAAACTCCAGTATCAGATCCAAACTTCTTTGTATGTTTGTAATGGTCTGAACCAAATAGAAATCTAAACACTTCCAAATGTGGGAGTTTAAAATTCATATATAAAGCTTTTCCAAAGGTGTGCTTGCCCACTATAAAGAGAGGTTTGAGGCTCTGAACATTTTGGATCAGATCCACCTGTATCCAGATTGCATATCACAGAAATAGATAGGGATCTTTGTTTAATTGGAAACATTTAGGTAAAGATGCATATGTCTGAAGGAGATGAAGCTGTTACCTTGAAGGCCTTTTGGCACTTGCTGAACACAGATTCATAGGCCATGACATAAAGTAACTACACACTGATACCACTGGCACCCTTCCAGATTTAACCCCACGTGCTGACTGGAGGTGTATGTTGCATGATTTAGCTTAATCCTAAAAAAAATCTGTGAAATTTATCTGGGATTATTACCTTTGGGCAATTTATACTGAATAGAAATAAGCAAAATAGCTTTGGGGGATACATTTTTAATAGTTTATGAAAGAATAGTTGACAAATTTCAAATACTGTGACTTCTCAACTAATGATGCATCTACTTACATGTTATAATAATGGATTAGTTTATCTTTCTTTTTCTATCTGAAATGCTGAATAATTCTATAGCAATGATATTTTATGCATGGCATATCTGCTGGTTCTTATTATTTGATGGGGATTGTCCTGATGGTGAATGTCTAAGGGATTTAGGAACCTAAATTACAATTTTAAAAGTGACTTAGGTCCATGAAAAATTAAGACTCATAGAAAGTCAATAGGATTGGGGCTCCTAAGTGCCTAGATCCCCTTTTGAGATGGGTCATAGGCTGTTAAATCACTTAGGCAATTTTTAAAATTTATCCTGTCTCTTGATTTCTTTTATTAATTTGCCCGTGTTTAACAAAACAGCAGGCCAGAAATCAACAAGCATTCAAATCTATATGCAGTCAAGAATATGTTAGGCTTCTCTGCAATGTAATCAATGCAGTTATATCTCTAGGGCCTGACCCTGCCAACTTTATTCCCTTTGAGCAGCACTTTACTCCTTGAACAGTCTGAATGGGACTACTCATGGCCTTAAATAATTATAGCATTATATTTATATTTTTCTATCCCCTTTGTTCATGTAAGTTACCATTCAGTCCTCTTTTAATCTGCATAGCACAGCATGGCTTTCCACTGCTGTATCTGGAGGAGCTAACTACCGGGTATCCCATTTTCTCAAGCTAACTTGTATGTTATGCAGCCTTTAAACACTCTGGTGATGAACGCCTCAGTGATGGGGAAGCATATAGTGGCACAGGTGCTGTTAGAAGGAGTTTTTGGAGTAAGACATAAAAACTTTTCTGTTTCTGTTTAATTTGGTTGTATGTATTTATTTTTGTGCTGAGATGATCTGAATCTGCATAATCTGGATGCCTAACACTGATCCATGTTGTTACTTTTGAGAGCATGTCTGTGTGTATTTTTCTGTATGGAGAAGCCAAAAAAACCAAAGGCAATTTTACCTGTACCATTAATTATTTGACAGCACTTATTGTGGCCTTTTGTCATGACTAATTCCCTCCAGATTATGATTTTAACACTCTGGGTTTTCTTGTCACCAGCTGACAAATAGAGTTTATCAAAAAGCTAGCAGACTGGAAATCAACCCTCCTCTACATCTCCTTGCAGAGCATAGGCGCTGTACTAAGCATTTGTGCCAATACTGCTGATCACTAAGCAGAATGGTCACAATGATTGCACTTCATGTCACCCTGCTTATAAAATCCATTCTTGGGGGCAAAATTGTTTTGGGTGGTATGGAAGTTTGTCGTTATGGGTGGTGACTATAAGAGGAAATTAAAGTATCAGGAGGACAGAAGACAGAGACCTTTTATTAGAGGGACTGAGGCTTTTCATAATTGTGGACTGTCTGTAAGAGACTATAGCAGTAAGATTCCTGCAAATCTTGCCCTTAGCTGTATTACAGTGACAAGATATATTTCTGAATAAACAAATGTGACACACTAAACATTCTAACTTTAATCATATAGTTAAAAAGTTGAATATGACAGGAATACTTGAGCAAGTTAATATTTTAGAGCCCCACTGTGGAGCCTATTCATTGGAGGAGTTAGTTATTTGGTATTTTCCATGTGAAGCAGTGGTTTTGTTTAACTAATACTACATTAACAATATAATATTCATATATGAATAATAATTCAAATGCAATATCCGGTGTCAATGATGTAAAATCAAAAGAGCTATCTCGTCCATTTACCTCCCTGGATTGTTTCCTGGAGAATGTTTGCTATTGTTCAGGTTTTAAATGTCTCAGTGATGGGGCGAGGCTTCCGCTGTATGTGTGTCCATTGGTCTCCCACTTGGTCTTTGGTAATTTTCACCCAGTAGTTTGCACATTTAGCAGGAAGAGTCTTACTGGGGAATCTTTTACTATTGAGAATATCTGCAAGAGTTTGGTGCTGAGGGCAACATTGTTATTCACATAGAGGCAGTAGGGTTGGTATTTTGTGTTTGTATGTTAAATTGGTTTCTGTTCATTGTTAAATAAACATCATTGTTTGTATCATGTATTTTTAAGCACCAGAAATACGTGGTTGGTGTTGTATAAAACAGAGAGAAAGACGGAAATGCAGACACGTGTGATGTGATGACACTCAGATGGGTCACCATCAATAGGTTTGGCAGGAAGAGTGAATGTTAGGCAAGATTTGAATGAAGAAAAGTAGTCATCTTTTGCATCAGAAGGCCAGGGAGTTCCAAAGTCAGGCTACCATGGCAGAAAATATGAAGTCATGAGTGGAAGATAGAAAGTGGAATGGACAGAAAGGGAGTGGTGAGCGGGAGGCACTGAAGGTGCAAAGGGAGTGACAGATGGAGACTTTTGAAGATGATGAGAACACTGTTACATCAAATAACAAATCCCACTACATTACCATGAAGGGCCCCGTTACATAGACCTCTACAGGCAAAATATCCATTGGCATCAGTGCGTGTTTACCTGCCTCACAACCTTGATATCAGGGCCTAAGACTTTTTGTCACAACCCAGATTGAAATCAAGTATGTTACATAATAGAATTGTAATCTAAAATAAGGACTGCTTAAAGATTAATATTAGTTGCTCCATATTTATCATCATCACTATTTATTATCACCGACAATATGATCAGTGCTGTACAAACTACAGAAATAGAGAGTCACTTTCTAGAAGTTCAGACAGATCAAGGCCCTGATCCTGGAAATACTTACCGGTACGTATGTGCTTAATGTTATATGTAACGTTACTTATAACTGTAAAGTGAACCTTGTGCATAAGCTTTTGCAGGACTGGGTCCTTAAAGACACAAATATTGATGAGACAAGACATACTAGACAACTGTGAAGAGAGAACTTTTTTCCCTTCAGATAATTGATAAGTAATGTCATTATTACCATAAGTCCATTACTTATGTTGTTTTTGCCCCACTTAGAGTAATAATAATTATAATAAAATACTTAGCACTTATTTTAATGCTATATATGTTTAAAGGTTTCCATGGACAGTAATTAATTTATACTCAAAACTCCCTCGAGAGAGAGAGAGAGATTTTAACTGTTGTCATTCCCATTGTATAGATAGGGGAACTGAGGCTGAGAAGTAAAAGAACTTACCCAAGGAACTGCAGTGAGTTTGTGTCCAAGAAAGCAACTCCTAATTCTCAATTCTGTTTCCATTGGAATAGATCATGGTATCATTTTGTATTTTGACATTGATTAAATAAAGTTCATTTTTGTTTGAGGAAAGGGAATAAGAAAATGTAAAAGGCCGGAGTATTTTTTTTTTTTATGTGTATGTAACAGGTCGGACTCACCCCTGCGGTGCCTCCTGCTGGTTGCTCTGGGGAATTAGCACAGTCCAGCGTTCGGAGCGCCCTCTGCAGGCCAGTGATCCACCTGTCTTCTCCTGGCCCCTGTGTCCCTCCCAGGACCCTGGTGACCCTTTAACCGGGTTTCCCCTTCCCAGGGGAACCCCCACCCTACTATCCCCACTTCGCCTCAGTAGTGGCTACTGCCCAGTCTCTATCTAGCCCCCATTCGCCAGGGCAGACTGCAGTAGCCAGCACTCATCATCAGCAAAGGGGGTTTGGACCTGCTGCCTTGGCCTACCCCTAGGTTGCCCCCTGCAACTCCCAGTACCTTTTGCCCTATGCTAGGCCGCAGCCTGGGGTTTTCTAGGCTGGAGCTTCCCCAGCTCCTCAGCCTTTCCCCAGCCCTGCTTCACCCTAGGTACCTTGTCTCAGTTCCCTGCAGCCAGGCCCATCTCCCCCTAGAAACAGAGAGAGACTGACTGGGCTCCTGGCTCACAGCCTTTTATAGGGGCCAGCTGTGGCCTGATTGGGGTGTGGCCCAGCTGCGGCTACTTCCCCAATCAGCCCAGCTTTGAGAGCAGCAGCTCTCAAGCCCTGCTAAGCCGCTTTTAAACCCCTTAAAACCCGGAGCAGGGATCCACCCTGCTACAGTGTAGAAGAAATAGTCCCAGAAATCAGCCTTAGAATAACAACACCCAAAGGGGAATAATCATTATAAAATAAACCTCAAGTGTTTACTGTCTAACAAATTACAAAAGATCCTATCCCATCTTTGCTTTAGAAATAAAGTTGTGTTGTCACTGTGTCATTCTTTTAAACACCAACAAATACTAGTCATCTAAAGAAGAGGATCATTAGGATAATGAATTTGCTAAAGTATTGCTGAAAACAGAAATAGCTTAATCATATAGGCTGAAAGTAACATATGTCCTCTACATCTATATGTACCATAATATGCATTAAATTGCTGCATGTTTTAATCACTAAAGGCCAGATTGTTCGATCTGTACTCACACAGAGTAGTAGTCCCTTACTCTCAAGTAGTCCTATGGATTTCATACTTACTCAAAGTAGTAATAACCATGTGAGAGTGGGGTTTCATATCCCTTCATGAACATGGATTAGTGATAAAGTGATTTCATGTAATCTGTAGAAGTAACTCATCATTGAAGCACAAGAAAAATGTGACTTTAGATTTCATAAAACAGCTCAGAGTTAATCCATAACCTGTTCCGCCAGATTCCTGATTAAAAGAAGAGTGGCTTACTAGGAATTTATAAACTGAAAATCCTATTTCACATAAGAGAAAGGCACCAATAATAAAGGTTTCTTCATTTGTTTTTGTAGCATATAGTAAACTTGAGAATGTGAAATATTCAAACTATTTAATGAACATGGCTCAAATATTGCAATAGGCAAGAACAGTTGACAAGAGCTAATGAAATATTACTGTTTTGTTTAGGCACTGAAGTGAGAATCAGCAAACCTGGGTCCTATTCCAGGATCTTCCATTGACCCGTTTGTGTGACTTTATGTTAAATGGCATAGGATCAAGAACTGATTCCTGTGGGAACCCACTAGAAGCACTCCCACTCAATGATGATTCCCTGTACAATTACGTTTTGAGACCTATTAGTTAGCCAATTTTTAACCCAATTAATGCATGCCATGTTAATTTTGTGCTCTAGTTTTTTAATCAAAACGTCATGTGGTACTCAAGTCAAATGCCTTGGAGAAATCTAAGTATATTACATCAACACAATTACCTTTATCTATCAAACTTATATTCACATCAAAAATTGAAATAATCAAATGTTAGTTTGATTATGAAATGATTATTATAATTATATAATAAAATGCTGTAGGTACAGAGGAATATTCTTTGTTCAAAATGCATTATGGTTGCACCTGGCTAGAATTGCATTGTGATAAACATATTGAAAGGTTGCCTACTACCTTCTATAACCTTTTGGGTAAGCAATGCTAAAAAGCTGCTTTGTAGCTTCTTATCAAGAATGTTCCTCAGTGAATCACATCAGATGTTCAAGTGCCTTCTATAGCTGCCTTAAAGTAGTGGGAGTATTATTTGGTTATGTGTAGGCTTGGCAGAATTTGATTTTTACTTTTTTATCATATCAGTGTTTATTTTAAGCAGTTTTTTTTCTATTATTGACTTAAATTTTCAGAGTTGTGGGAAATTGTGGAGTGGGTCAGACATTGGGGAGGGTCAGACAAAAATTGCTTAATGACAGTAGATACTGAGATTCAAATAGGTAAAGCTTTATATCCATTAAAACACAACTTTTCAACATCTCACATCAGAATATATACAAAATACATATCCTTAAACTCTGATAAGTTCTCAAGTAGTATTTTTCTTAGTTTGCCTATCTGTAAATTTTGATTATCATTAATGGAAATGTTTTTTCAAAGGTTTTTGTGTGTGCGGAGAAACTGACGTACTAATAAAAATCTAATCTTTCCAAGCCTAGTTAATGTGTGTGAGAGAGAAGTTGGGCAGACTAGTCTGGGCTAAATTCACTGCTGACATAAGGGCACACAACTCCATTGAAGTTGTGTATTAAGTGGTGGAAAATACAGGGCCTTCCAAAATTATCTAATAGCAGGAGCTGGAGGATGTAGAACTGTGGTTAGATTGAAGAAACACAATTTATAAATACTTTAAAGCCACATGGCCAAATTTTGCTGTTGCATTATACCACTGTAAATCCAGAAAACCCGCACTGAAATGAATACACTGACCCTGGATTTACTGTTTTATAACTGAGAACAAGATTTGGCTAAATGTATGTAGCCAAGTATGGATGACTTACAGAAGCAGATCAAAAGCTATATGTCAAAAGCCTCAATGAGAAAGAGAGAGAGAGAGAGAAATGTACATTCAAATGAAGTATTTGGTAGGCATATTAAAGCTAATTCCTAAAATCTAATTGACAGGAAGGGAACAATAATACAAAAATACCTTTCTTCTGTGCATGCTGTGATAGGCATGGGAAACCAGCAGAGAAATTTAGCCAGTATCTCCCCCTTGTTTCAAAATGATCTCCACACTCTAGATTTCACTCCAGAGAAAAAAAATGGTTAGCTATTAAATGATCTCTTGCTTGGCCCTATCGAGACAGAGCTATTTGTGTTAAAGTGCAGTACTCTGTATAAATGGCTTTGTTGGGTTCCATGTTTATAGTCTCTTAATGATTTCCATGTCCAATGATTGTTTTTTTCTAAGTGCCAGACGTACAAACTCAGTTGTAAATTTGAAAGTCAGGATGGATTCTTTCTTTCTTTCTTTCTTTCTTTCTTTCTTTCTGCCATCAGAATTTTTTTGACATATGAAGCAGATGATCTATCTCTCTTCCATAGTTGCATTTGCTCTGCATTGCTAAGATAAGCCAAAAATAATAACTAGATGTGGTTGAAAAATTTTCATTGAAACTTTTTTCTGAAAGAAACTGGCTTTATGACAAAATAGAAATTTGTGTGAACATTTTTCAGGTTTTCATCAAAAAACTTGAAGCTGGATTTTTTTAAACAGAAGTATTTTTATTAGCTTTAGGTATTGTTAATAATGAATATTTGGGGATTTTGAAAAAAATTATGTTGTTTGGCTTTTTTCTCACACACCCTGCACCCCCTGCTCAAAAAATAAAAAATCTTGACAGAAACTAATACTTTTCATTTTCTTCAAAAAAAATTCTCAGAAAATTAGAAACCTTCCCTGACCATCTTTAGTAATAACAATATATGTTGGCCAGTAAAATCAGCAGGCGTGACTGAAAACACAAGAAGCACATTTATTGGTCCTGCTTTGAGCAGGGGTTGGACTAGATGACCTCCTGAGGTCCCGTCCAACCCTGATATTCTATGATTCTATTGCATAAGAAAGAGTTGGTTTTCCGTAGGTGTTTTGCAGAGCAAAAACTCACTTTAAAGTCAAAAATGAATACTCTGCTCTTTTGCAAATGGTCTAACTGTATCTTCATTTAGTGGAAAAGGTAGCAATAGGAAAAGTCTGGAGAATGATTAGAAGGCACTTATGACATACTGTATACCTTTAAAATCATTGTAACAGATGTCCTGACCAGCAATTCTGGAAATGGAATTATTTTTTCCACAGGATCTAGCAGGACCTGATTATATCTTAACATAACTGTTTGTTGAAGCAACCTGGTAGTTCTTTTTCTTTCTAAACCAAGATCAGAACATTTTAGGAAGGGGCATGATTTCTGTTGAGTCTTACCCATCTGAAAAACATCTTTGAAACCCATTTTTAAAGAACAGTAGCTGTCAGAAATTATTTCCACTCTCCACAAGCTTTAGAATGTACTTTCTTATCTTTCCTGCCTGGCTATTCACAAGTTGTTTTTACATTGACATTAATAATCTTAATGGCAGGTTCTCTGGATGCCAACAGTGCCATAAATCATTAACAGTTAATGTAAATCCCACAAGTCATTAGAACATGATCACTGTGTTTAAACAGAGTGCCATGGATGTTTTTCCTTTACTCTCCAACTCTCCTGTGAATGATGCTTTCAGAGCACGTTAGCATGTAACATTTTATTATTTTTTTTATTAAGGCAAAGTTGCAATACAACATTAATATACTACATCATACATTACTTATTCAGGATCAGGTTCATAGTCAAAGAAGCTGGCTAAAGATATTGGCTTGCTGGCTGGGGAACTGTCTTCCTTTGAGTACACTAAAAAGGATGACTACATTTCTAAATACCTGTCCCCTTTTTGGTGCTTCTCTTGTGTAGTGCTTAAAGAAAGGTGTTGAGTGAAAGACAGACATGCATTTATCTATCCTCTTGAACTTAGAAGAACAAATAATACAATACTTTGTACCACTGAGCTCAAGGCAAAGAACCATTTCTTTCCTTCCACCCTAGTACCCACAATATCTCTGTCAGTGAATGTATTTGGGTTATAGGTGGCCCAGTTAATCCAAGCTGTCTCCACTCCATGGCTGGCATGAGTTCCACATGTTACAATAAAATTTCTTGTTTTGTGGATACAATCGATGAGATTTGGAGTGAGCTGTTTCCATCCATATGGGCAGAGCAATATTCAGGTGGGACGTATCTTCTCTCAGTGACCCTTTCCCCAGCTGAGTTTCTTTTTAAGATATTCCCTGCCCAAAATCTATGTTTAGGAGCTGCTCTCTCACTCTGCTTGGAGTCACGCAAAGGAGTTACTAACACCTGAGATTTCTACTGACTGAATGGCCCAGGGGAGGAGAGACATGGAACAGACATGTAGTAGAACAGGAACTTTTGGTGTTTGGGAGCAACTTTAAATGAGCTCTCTACTGTTGACAGCCCCCTGCTGTAGCACTTTATTCCCCTTTTGGCGTTGTACAGTAGACCTACTTTGGATTTGTCAGCCTGCCATTCAGGCAGCATCCATTACTTATCAAGGCTTCTATGGCATGGAGGGTTGTGAATATTTTATTCTGGTTCACATCCTAAAGAGACAGTGTTTATTCTCTGTCAGGTGACAGCTTGACCACCTGCCAAATACTAGAATTCACTTTACAGTGCTCTAATTCAGGATGAGACACATTTCAGTCATCCTCCCCTTCCCAGAATCCCAGGAGGGCAGATTAGGGCCAGTGCACTTGATTACTCTCTCCTCACCAGACAGCGGGGACACGTGCAGACTTTCCATTTCATTTGCTTTATTTCCTGTCTTTCTGTCAGTGCATCTCTGAGCGAGATATAGCTGACGTGATGTGATGTGCATCCATGATCAAGTAGCTATAGAATATTTGGGGTTTCGACCGGCTGAAGATGCAGAAATCTACAGCTGTGTTATGGCAATTATATTCATTCGCTAAACCCACTGTAGTGCGGGTAATTGTTTAATGGGTGTAATACACTGAGTGGAGCATTGACTCTGGGGAATCAAAGGTTTCCAAGCAGATTCTCAGGGCGTGATCTTTAATATACTGGCCATTAAAGATACTTCAGAGTTGAATAAAAAATTCATACTTGCCTTAGCTGCCTCTTCTCCATCTGTTACTTCTAAGATGCAGAGCCCACATAGGGAGCTGTACAGCATCCTGTGGGCCTTACCAACATATAGCAAGGGAAGACAATGTTTTTGGCAAACAAACATAAGTGTATTTAGCTTTAAGAGCTTACATTAAAAACAGTTTTTGGCAGCTTTTTGCACAGTCCCCTTTCTTTCTCTTTTTTAATTTATCCCTTTGGCTTTCGTTGATGAAAATACTATGGGAAAATGACTGGAAGAACAGTTCTTCAGCAGCGGTCTTGCACAGTACAGTTATGTTGCTGTGATGAGTTAGAGCTATCCTACTGCATTAAAAGTAATACCATATCCCCCCAAATGAGCTGATTTATAGAGTGAATTTCCTGGATAGCATGGAGAAAATTACACAGAGCCCCACTCCTGGCTGAAGATGTGGGCATAATGGCCAGAGCACCATAATGAAAATACATTCCTAGCTGCTCTGGCTTGTTTTAAAAGCCTTAATTAAACGTTTCTCCCAGAGCCATAATTCCCAAACTAAGAACTGTATGTGGCTTCCCAAATTCTGCTCTCCATATAATGGTATGTTGCACTTACAGTTTCTTTCATTTGAGGATCTCAAAGTGCTTTTTTGATGGTTAATTGATTTAAGCCACACTTCAAGGTAGGAAAGTATCCACCCCCATTTTAGAGTTACATATAAGGAGATTCAGTGTAATTGGGTAGTTTGCCCTGTCACTCAGTAAGTCATTAGAAGAGTTAGGAATTAGAATATAGGATCCAATTCCCAGTCTCCTACTCTAACAGCTAGACAGTATTGCCTCCATGTTCAGCAGGGCTTGCCAGGGAAGGCCAGAGAACTATGATCTCTACACATGGCCAGCCTCTCTTACCAGTCTATTCACTGATAACCACATAATACTGGTGTCTGAACATGTGAAATCACCAGTATAAAGATTATTTTTGTTTTAATAAGACCTACAAGTGATTAGCAAACATTTTACTTTTTATTCTAGACCAACCAAGGACCAAATTTAGTCCCAAAGCACTGTCAAGATGTTTCCCCTTATAGAAGCTCCCTTAGCAACTTAAAATTGAAATCTGTTGCCTTATTTTTTTTAAAAGAATTATGACATAGTCGGTTTACACTCCTGATGTTATAGGGTTATTCAAAAATGATAGGCTGTAAGCATGACTTTTTGTTGAAAATAGGAAATTGAATATATGTTCACAAAACACAGAACTACCAGAATGATTATGACAGAGTATTATTGACTTAGGCAAAGAGATTATTTTTTTTACTTAATTCCTGTTTGAAAGCAGTTTCATGTGGCTATAACAGGGGTGGGCAAACTTTTTGGCCTGAGGGCCACATCTGGGTGGGGAAATTGTATGCAGGGCCATGAATGGAGGCTCAGGGCAAGGGGTTGGGGTGCAGGAGGGGTGCAATGGGGGCTCCAGGCAGAGGGTTGGGGTGCAGGAGGGGGTGCGAAGTGTGGGAGGGGGTCCAGTGTGCAGGAAGAAGCTCAGGACGGGGTTGGGGTGCAGCAGGGGGCTCAGGGCAGGGACTCGTGGTGCAGGAGCAGTGTGGCAGGGGGTTGAGGCGCAGAAGGGGGTGTGGAGTGCGGGAGGGGGCTCAGGGCAGGGTGTGCAGGGTGCAGGCTCCGGCCTGGCACCACTTACCTTGAGCTGCTCCGGGGTGGCAGCGGCACGCAGGCAGGCTCTCTGCCCGCCCTGGCCCTGCGCTGCTCCTGGAAGTGGCCAGTATGTCCGGTAGTGGCTCCTGCGAGGGTTAGGGGGCAGAGGGCTCTGCGTGCCACCCTCACCTGTGGGTACCACCCCTGAAGCTCCAATGGGCCGTGGTTTCCTCTTCCTGGCCAATGGGAGCTGTGGTGGGTGGTGCCTGCAGGCAAGGGCGGCACGCGGAACCCTCTGCACGCCCCCCCCCTGCTCCCCAGGGCCACAGGGACATGATGCTGGCTGCTTCTGGGAGCGGCACGGGGCCAGGGCAGGCAGGGAGCCTGCCTTAGCCCTGCCGTGCCACAGAGCTGGGCTGTAGTTTGCCCTCCCCTGGGCTATAACAGTGGTTGGCAATGGGATTTCCCTTCCTTCCTCCCTCCACCACCCTCATGCTCTGAACAGACAGAAATTTCCTAGCAACTGCATTTTGAGAGCTGACCTTTGCATCTAATGTGACCTGCCCCTTTACCACCATGATGTCAACTCTTCACCACTTTTAATATCACCAAGGACACCAGCACAAGTATCTACTCCTGGCTACTCTTCCTAGGTTAAGCCAGCTACCCTCCTGCTCCTCCACTGTGGTCGGGTGTCTCTCTGCAAGTCCTGGGGAGTTCATCAGACTGCTAATATTAATTTAGTTTATAATTATGTATTATTTTATTAATTTGTAATTAAATAGCGTTCAGAGGCCTCAGTCAGAATGAGGATCTTACTGGATTAGTCATGAACAAGTGCATCTGCTGATTGTAACAGTATTGATCTCATGTGAGGAGAGAGAATCTCTCAAGTAATCAGGGCCACAATTTAGGGCTTTAGCTGTGAAAGCTAACCCACTGAATTCCTCCTACAAGTTAATAGGCAGCCAGCACAGATCATGAAGCACCAGTGTCAACTGGTCTGTGCATCATGATTTGCTTATTAAGTGGTGTAAATTAAATGTTGTTAATTTGACAGGTAACATGATGACACAACTTAATAGAAAACACTAGTAGGTCAGATTAATTATTTCTAACATGATAAAAGAGGGCAGGTTTTTATATTGCTACAAAACTACCATCTGAGGTGATTTTTCTGTGTAAATGCACTCCTGGTCACCTGAACTTAAAGTTCTCCTGAGTCTGTTTTTGGTACGTGTTTGAGTATCACAATGAGACATTAGTCCTGATTGTGGCCCAGGGGTGTTACTATATATATTAATAATACTGATGTGTAAGATGGAATGTCTGTTTATTACATACAATTAGGCAACTCTCTGCATGCCCGTAATCCTCCTGCATTCAGGTAACCTCATCTGTATGAGAAGTTGCTTTAAGTTAATATATAGACTGTAGTTAGATTTGATAAATTAAATAATTTGTATTTGCTTATACTCTAGGCCACAGTATTCTTTCATTGCTATTACGGGCATGTCTGCAGTGTCCCACAGTTCCAACAGCTAGACTATGGGGTGTGCGAATAGGAATACGCACTAAAATGCTGTGCAGTAGCTCCCCCGTATGGTGCTGCGGGCATAAACAAAAAGGTTTCTACTTCGCATTAATGTAGTCCTGTTTGTAGAGGACTACTTTAATGCGAATTAAGAACCTTTTTTTTCATGCCCGCAGCATCCACACAGGGGAATTACAGCGCAGAACTTTGGTTCTTACTGCTATTCGTACCCTCACAGTCTGGCTGTTGGAACAGTGGAACAGAGTAGACATGTCCTCAGTGTTGTGATAAAAGAGATGGGATGACTCAAGTCATTGGTAATGGTGCCTTTCCCCACAGGGTCACCTGCTTCAAGGATAGGCTAAGCCAGCAGTGTTATAACTGTCCATTGGTCATTGTGAAATGTGTTAATGGTCTCATTACAGTTTACAGTGTACAGATGTCCACATCACCCTAAACAATTAGTACTAATTGGTACCACTGTTGGCAGTTGCAGCTCAGACACCAAAGTTTGAATGGTCATTTTTTGGAAGAGATGCTAGTGGGATGAAAGCTGGTAAGGTTTTGCCTTTGTTTCCATTATAGATGGAATGCTTGGCATGATTGTAAGTTTTTATTTTATTTGAAAAATCATTTGAAATTCCTTTTAAAAGTTTTCCCTTGATATCTTCCAAGATTTAAATAAGTTCTGTGGTTTATATTGTCACATTCTCAGGAAGCATTGTTTGACAAAAGACAGGAAATATGCCACAATTAAATGCATTCGCTTGTTTTCTGTGAAACAATGCCCAGTCTCATTTTCTTTCAGTATTACAGATGGAGTTTTAAAAGGCTTTGTAGTTACCCTTTAAAGATTTAGGTGTTTATATAGATTAGATAGAGAGAGACAGATTATTAAAAAAGCTGATTTTATTTGTTTTTCAATGTCAAATTTTCAGATGTTTTTACTTAACAGCTGGAAATAATGCTTGACCAAGCTAGAAAAGTTCAACTGAAATCAACTGTTAAGCTCTTTATGAAAACAAATACCAGCATTTCTGTATTTATGATTAAACAGTATTCATTTAGCCTGCTGTCCTAGTTAAATTGAGCAGAAAAGATGACACATTATCCCGAGTATAGATGTTAACAATAATACATTGTCATTATATTTTCCTCTCTTGTTTGCCTTTGTTAAACTAATCAGATTTGCATATTTGGACTGCATATCATAGAGGCATCCAAACTAAGGCCCCGTGGCAACTTCACTAGAGCTCAAAGAAAATTTGCAGAATACAGAGCACGTAAGAGTGCTGTCTCCTTTAATATAAAGTTGTAGTCTCCGGAATGCTGCAGTGCTGTTTCTTGAGCTGAGCAAATCAAGGTGGAGCATCACAGCTAGGACTGATAATTTTTGCAGGTCCTATCTCAGCATCAGAGTTGCCGTCCACTTCATTTGATGCTGGTGCAGCTCTGAAATGAGAAAACCTGGAAACTTCTGCGATTTGTGGACTGGAATTACTGGTGAGGGCCACATGGTGGATCTCTGTGGCCTGCATTTAACATACAGGGACACACTGTAGTTATGGAATGCCACACTAAGGAGTTGGGAAAGAGGATGGGAAGACATCAGGTTAAATTAGTATTTTCACTGAGGCTAGGATAAACCATTCTCTTCAATATGGAGATGGTTCACTCTGGAAATGTATAAAGAAGTGAGAGGAAACTTCCACGTGTCACGTAGAGATGTAAGTTCAGTGATGATAATTCTCCTGAAAAAAACAAGTTATGACTTCATTCATGCATTCTGTGTGAGGGACCCTACTTTCCCCACCTCAGTTGGTCCCAAAAGCACAAATTTATTCACCTTCAGAACGTGTTGTAAGGTCCATCATTTTACCTAGCTTTCGGGAGAGAAATGGGCATGGTAATGGCTGGTACTTGAGGTAATGGGAGCTAATTTAGGTTTTGATTTCACCTTTGGTGAATTATTTTCTTGTTTATGCTGGTTCATTTTTCCACCATCTGTGTGATTGTATTTCCAATTTATGGCAAATGGGCATGGAGCTTCTGAGTATCAGTTGCCGTGTTTTAAAAGTTAGACTCTTATGGGTGACCATGCAAGGATGTTTGTTGTCAGGAGTGACACAATGTCCTTTGGAGTGCAGTTTGAATGTCTGAGAATTCAAATGAGAACTGACTTGTACCTGTCAGGCACAGGGACCAAAAAAATGTACCTTTCTGAGTTGAAACCAACAGTTTGCAATCAAAAGAGAAATTGTCTCAGCATCCACTGTCAGTCCAAGCATCTAATGTAGCTGTGGATGAAGGAACTGTCACACTCTCTGGAGTGGCTCACGACACTGAGTGCCTATTTCAGGGCAGACTGTCAGAAGCAGGGTCAACAACCCGCACCAGTGATATGTTCTATAATTAGATTTCACCAAACCAGTAACCAATGTTACTACAGTAGTCTTAAAATGGAGTCACAGACAGTCTCCTTAAACACGCCAGTCTATCTGGCCACCCAGGGAAGCTGGACTGTGCGACAAATGGTCACTTACACCAAAAATCACAAAATATTCTGGTTTCACCCAGTCCCAAGGGAACAGTGACTCACCCAGGTAGATTTACATCCTAGACCTCACTCCAAAGACGATGCTGGTAACCCATTCGATAGTAAACTAACCAAACGTTAGATAAGGACAAGGAATGAGAGTTATTGAGAGGTTAAAGCAGGTGAAAATATATGTACAGGTGAATCATAGTCTATAACAGTAGTCCCCAAACTGTGGGGCACCCCCCTCTGAGGGGCACAGAGGAATGTTCAGGGGGACAGACAACAGGGCCAGGGCCAGCCTCTATGGGGGCGGGCCGGCAGAAGGGAGCATCACGCTTCCAGCCCTGCTCTGCCCCCAGTTAAGCTATGCCCCTAGCCTCGCTCCTTCCACAACCCTGGTCAGTCCCCAGTCCTGTTCCAACTCCAGGTCCAGCTCCTCCCTCCCTTTTCCTCCCCAGCCCAGCTCTGACCCCAGCTGTTGCTCCACTCTGCCCCCAGCCCAGCTCTGCCCTCTTTTCCTCTCTGCCCCATGACCAGCTCTGCCTGTAGTCCCAGCTCCTCCCCCAGTTCCACCCCCAACTCTGTCTTCAGACCAAGCTCCGCTGCTGAGGAAGCCTTGGCTGTTCCATAATGGGGGGTGGGGGAAGGTCATGGATGGATTCCATTACTGGTAAGGGAGGGTGCAAAAGTTTGAGCACCATTGGTCTATGATTTCAAAAGGTCTCAGAGATGTAGTAGTCTCCCAGTTTCCCAAAAGTCTATTAGGGCTACACAAAGGAATTCTGGGATATCTGTCTGCTCATTCAGGTATTCTGCCCTGCTAGAATCCAAACAGTTCAGAGATGAATTTTTTCCTCTGTCCATACTTAAAGTTTCTTCTCATAGAAAAACAAGTTGACAGTTCTAACCAAGTGTGCTCTTCCTTTGATGATGGAGAGAAGGGAATGCATTTAGGGTCTTTGGTTATGATACACAATGACCATTTGCTTTGCAAAGCACAATAATTAGCACCTTCCTGTTACTGTCCTTCATTTGCTTTACATGGCTTCTTTCTGTTTGGTGAGTCACTTAGATATAGGGTATATACAATGTCAATGTGTGCTACTACAGTCTAACAGTATTCAGATAAGTGATAACTATGCATGCAACATCCCATTAGTTTTCATGAGGTTTAAACACCAACCACATTCGAATCTATTGAACAACCACTTTGATCTATACCAATACACAAGTGAATTGGCCTGGCTTCCAGCTGTGAATTTGTCAGGTTTTTAGGTTTCGGAGTAGCAGCCGTGTTAGTCTGTATCCGCAAAAAGAACAGGAGTATTTGTGGCACCTTAAAGACTAACAAATTTATTTTAGCATGAGCTTTCGTGAGCTGCAGCTCACTTCAGCTGCAGCTCACGAAAGCTCATGCTAAAATAAATTTGTTAGTCTTTAAGGTGCCACAAATACTCCTGTTCTTTTTTCAGGTTTTTAGCTGACACCTAGGTAGCTGGCTGGCACCAGCATTACAGGAACCAAACTAAAAGATAATCTACAGAATGATAGAGAAATAAGTCCTTCAAAAAATCCGTGCAGTGGCAAAAAATGGAGGACAAATATTGATTGCTTACTCACCTTGATTTTGATTTGGTTTTTATCCTGCTTGATGTGCCAGTTTTGTCAGTGTATATTAATTGCTCGTAATTTGCAGTGCTGTGTGTGTGGGAATTACCTTCCAGTTATTTGTGCCATCCCGCTGACATGCTACCCCAATCTGTAAATAATGTGGGACTTGTGAGTTTACTGACCTCTGTGGATTGTGTTTGTGTTTTGTTTCAAGGTGATGATACAATGACTGGAGATGGGGGAGAATACCTCAGGCCAGAGGACTTGAAAGAACTAGGTGATGACTCTTTGCCCAGCAGCCAGTTCCTAGATGGTATGAACTATCTGAGGTACAGCTTGGAGGGAGGCCGATCTGACAGGTATTTTACCTGAAAATTATATGTTTGTATGATGAGTTAGAGCATAATTTTGTTGAATAGTTAAGCTTCGTGCACAGACCTTCTCAGTGTCTTTAATTCAAAATAGCTATGTGATATGCCTATTCCTTCTCATTTCAATAATTATTGTCACTTCTTAGAAGAAAGGTGTAATCAGAAGAAAGTCATGGGAAGAAAACTATCAGGAACCAAATACATTTGGTACTGGGGGAAAAAAGAGTTTACAACTGAGGTTGACCTAATTCTCTTGTACACTAATACTTCACATGGTCCTAACATCCCAAAGGGCTTAAGGAGAAGTCTGTCCATGATTCACGGTAGGGCGTTAATCAAGGGCATGGTTTGAGAATAAGAGCAATGTTGTTGTAGCCACACGAAGGAGGAGTGATATTGGCTATGTGGTAGGGTCACTTAGTTCTCCTAACCTCCAGTTGGCACAGAGCAGATGGCTCAGAATCAGGGGATGGTTGGCTGAGATATTTTAATGCTTCAGAAGCATGCTCCTTTCTAGCATGTGTTTACCAACCACAGCACAGAAGGAGAGCCCTCACTGGGGCTATCTTGCACAGATGGATGTTGTTGCTAGGGTGTGCTAGTGCTTAAGGAAGTGTACCATTATATCGTAAAACCAAAATAAAAAAGAGTAATACCCCTTTACACTTCAAAAAGGTTTATTGTAATTCACACCAAGTCAGTGTCATCTACATTACAATACAGGGTACAGTTTTCAAACTTTGGTATTTAACTAGTGAGCATAAATGCATAATCAGGTCCCCAAACTGACAGATAGACATCTACATTTCTAAGTCAGAGTCAAGTGCCCAAAGAGGGAAATGGGTGTCCAAGATTAGGCATCCAGGTTTGAAAATTACAGTGTCTAGTATAAATTGCTCATGTCATTTCCAGATCTAGTGCATTCAGAGGTGGTATTTCCTTAAATAATGTTTGTCAAGATTTTGGCCACACAAATTGCAACCCAGGCCACTGTCCAATGTAGTATGTTATTCCAGCACCAAACAGGATCTGATCCAAAGCCCAGTGAAATCAGTAGAGTTGTTTCAGTTGACTTCAATGGGCTTAGGATCACTCTTGGAACAAAAGAAGCCTGAAAATTACTCAGATTGTATCATAAGATATCTAAACCCCTAAGCATTTAGGCCTTCCAAACTTGGAGCCTTTGCTGCTCCAGTAAATTCAATGAATCCTACAACACAGTGGTTAAAAAAATCAAAAAGCCTTAACAATAATCTGCTGGTGGTGATGATACTGATTTTTTTTTCTTTTTGATTTTTAACAAGTTGTATAAGAAGGCTCACATAGATTAATGCTGGGCTAGATTCAGTTCTTATTTATGTCCATGTAAATCTTGAGTACACGCATAGATTTCAGGGGATTTACACTAGAATATTTGAGACAAAAATCTGGTCCACAGTTTGCAATATGAAAATAATTTTGCTGTCCTGTATCGGATCTGTTTAAACTGAAATGCAGCAAAAGGACATCCAGAAAGAAGAATCAAACAAAAATGTGCATTTTCCCAGGTCCATCTTTCTGCTTCTCTTTCACTAGTACGGTAGGGTCATACTCATGGGAATTACCACCAAAAATGCTTAAATAAAGTTGCTTTGCTGCAGTACCTGAATCAGAGACAATGCAATGCAAAAGAGATTTCATTTTTTCTGCTGTAACAAATGCAGCACAGCAAATCATGTAAGCAGCCCATTTTCATATATTATTATGCATTTAAAATTATATTTAAAAAGCTTATATTTTTCTTTTGTAACCGTATTCCCTGTTTATTATTTCTCTCTCCCCATCATTCTTTTTAATATGCTTTCATTAGCACTATGCCCAGGTAGGTATTACACAGCATGTAAACAATGTAATCCCCAGTACACTCGTGCAACACCAATCACTATTCATCCATTTTGCAGGCCTGCTGATGGATCTAGGAGACTTATATACTGGAGTTGTTGTTTTCACAGGGCCAAATGAATGGCATTGCTATTGGAGTTAGTTATATTCTCAGACAAGAGAGATGACCTGGTATATAGTAGCATATGATGATCTGTCAGCTAACCTAGGTTCAGGAAAGGCCCAGGTTTGTGATTCAGCATATGACCTCCACTCCTCAACTTAACTCAAACGTATCTGCCATGTCAGATGGGAAAGATTTTCTATCCATAAGTGGGGCCCTATTAGGGAATGTTTCCAAGACTGGTTTATATAAAGTTGCAGGGGGCTCAAGGAATTTTCACAGAGTGCTCAGGCAACAGAAAACATTTTATATTTCCCACACCAGGTGTCACCAGTGGTAAATGCTACATTTATCCTCTCAATTGGTCACTAATGGGGTGAATGGAGTCCCAGTGATCCAGTGCATCCTGCAGTGGTGAATTTGGCAACATTATCTGAACCACCCAGACAGGGAGTCTATATTTTAGTAGATTTCCTAGAGTATGTTGCCTCTTATTTAGTGTAACTTTATGTGACAATATTCTAAAAGCCTACCAAAAATAATTAGTGTACGTGTCTCTTAATCAGCTCTGTTCAGCACCGCTCCCCGTTAATAGTGAGGTCCTGGTTGCCATAAACACCCTTGCTTCTAGGTTTACACCACTTAGTGTACCTCAGCATCAGATGCTTTAGCAATCAGGTTGTTCCTTATGCATGCAACTGATATAATCCATAGAAGATAAGCAATGCAATCTCAGTATTTGTCTTAAACAAAATTTTAATGGAAATGTTATACTCCTAATTCATCACAGACCTCTGACACATTTGTGTAACTATCACGTCTGTTGGTAGTGTCCATACCGTCAATATACTGGGCCTGTATTTATGAACATGTTCCATTTACTGGGCATGTTGTGGGCAAATTGTGGTGGTTGTAATAGTATTATCTCCTAACCGTAGGAGAATGAGGACCAAATCTCTGCAGGATGTCTATGCTACAGCTAGGAACCTCCCAACACAGGTAGACAGACTCGTGCTAGTGGCCTTGGGCAAACGCTCTAAAAATAAAAGTGAGGACATTGCGGCTCCAGCGGGGACTCGGGATAGTCACCCAAGCTCAGACTCAGGAGTCAGCAGGGCTTGAGAGCTCAAGCTGCCAGCTGAGCGGCAACATCTAAGTTGTTATTTTTAGTATGCTACTTCGAGCCCCACTAAGGGAAGTCGATCTACCCAGGCTGGGAGGCTAGATCCAAGCTGCAGTGTAGACATACCCTTAGAGACCAGCAATAGAGCCTAGTACATGTTTCTTTTCATTCAGTAGTAGTCTGGTGAAACCTTACGTTAGCTGAACAGCAGGACCTATGATTTGGATGGCAAACCCCTTGCAAGCATTGCATGGCACTGTAAATCAGCAGTGAATGTTTCAAGCATTAAAGCAAGTAAAGGATAGTGGTGAAAAATGGGGTCTGCTACTGATGTTTAATTTCTGATAATAAGAATGACTATTTACTGAAGTAATGTTGTTATGGAAAACAAGGTGTAGCACTACAAAATATCTGCCAAGGTAACATACATGTATTCAAAATGACCTACAACCAAGGCTTCATACAATACATTTTATTTAAAACAAGTTATACATGGACTAAAATGCATGAGGTGAAATCCTAGCCCCATTGAAGTCAATGGGTGTTTTGCCATTGCCGCTGCCTTCAGTGGAGTCAGAATTTCATCCAGGGAATGTATAATATCCACAAAATGTCATATATCATCCCTGCTCAATTCTGTTTGCGCACTCATCAGGATGAGTAATATTTGATGACATGCAAGCGAAATATCATTAGTTTTTTAACCATCATTATCCTGGTCAGAGTGGGTGAGAAGGTATTCTGCACTAATTTTCATGGCAGTTTTCCAAGGCTGGTATTCATGTAATATTTTCATCATCTTTGTTATGATCAATTTTGTACAATCCACTTAATATGGCAGGCATGCAATGGAAGGGCATTGGAAGCTCTTTTAATTTTATGTATCTCTAATGTAAATATGCCATGCCATTTATTTGTAAAATACAGATACTGCAAGATTCATCCAAGATACATTGGATGAATGTAATTATATACACTGTCATTGAACAGGATCTGTTGCTGCAATATTTTTGTCTGACTTCCAATAGGTTTACATTTAATAGTACTTATTTCAGTCTAATGTATACTTAATATTTAAAATGATACTTGAAAATAAATTATCCCATTTTAAACCTACAAATATATTGAATTCTTATGGAATGTGGAGAATAAGGACATCTACTGTTAATTAGAGTAAAGCTCTGATTAAGAGAGAGAGATGTAAATTAACCACTAACCAACCAGGAGTAGAAGAGAGCTTCCCATATGGGCATGTTATTTCAAAACTGTCCATTATGGGGTTTCTTCCATCTTCCTCTGAAGCATCTGGTACTAGCCATTGTCAGAAAGTTTATTGGGCTAAGTGGCCCACTGGTCTGATCCAGTTCGGCAGTTCCAGTGTTCTATTGTTTCTACATTATCATGGACAGTACCCACACAAGTGCAATCCATGAGAAGATAGCTAGTTCCTAAACTTACATGTAAAGTGTCCTTAGCTACATAGAATAGCAACAAGGAATACACCTACATGGATATCAAGTGATACCTGTAAAATCTGATGGGGTCTGAGCTGTTGATTTTTCGCAAAAAAATAAATAAATCCTGTATATACTGTTGTTTTTAATATTTAAAGGGCAAAAGTAATACTACTGTGTGGCAGAAACCCCATATTAGCTTGATATGTCTTTGTGTGCTAGAGTATCTTTGTTTTGTTTTGCTTTTTTGGATTTTGCTTTGAGCTAGCAGATATTGCCGTTAAGTTCTTAGCTGGGTGCTTGGAAGCAGCTTCTTATTGCCTCGCATCTCTCATTGCTACAGCAACCCATGTTCTGCAGTGCTGTGTGTACGTACAAAGGAACCTGTGCTCACATTTTGGATTGCTGTTTTAGAGATACTGCAGGCATGCAGCAGGCACTTTGTTTTACACAGGAAGCATGTGGCTGGCCACAGTTCGCCTTGCTGTATACCTTCCAGGGGACAAAAACGAACCTTACTCATTTATAATTTGAGTCAGAGAATGGATCAGAATGAAGCTTCAGAGGGACTCATTTCAGCTTCTCATCAGATATTTGCATCTTTTTTTTTCCTAGAGAGTTCACTTGTATTATGGAGCAGGAGAGAGAACTTCTTCAAAGAGCCTCAGCAGGAGTTTCTGTTTAGTATAAGGGAAGCAATTAAGCCACATAGCTAATTTAAAGCATTGGTGGCTAGAAAATTAAATAGATCGTGATCTAGTTTAATCTCTTGGGTTCTCCTTTGAATTAAATGAGGAGTCAGTTAAAAGACTGGTTCAGTGCTCAGTCAGAGATCCACAAGACTCAATTTATACTCCCCCTGGAAGTTGCATTATATTTGCTAACAGCACGCTTTTTTCACTCTTCTGCTTGGTCCATCATCCCATTTTCACAATACCTTCTCAACTGCTGATATATTGCCATGGCATCCTGCCAACCTACCAGCCTGCGGTCCTTCAGTTCAGACAGGTCCCACACATTGAGCCATGCCTCCTACCTGAGGGACAGTGCCATGATCGATGATACAGTCATAATCCCCAGCCACCAGGTAAGACTTTTCTCTTTATCTCACTGATCAATTGCACAGTATGCATTTATTTTAAATATTCAATTTTGGAAATACACCTCTACCCCAATATAGCGCTGTCCTCAGGAGCCAAAAAATCTTACCGCTTTATAGGTGAAACCGCGTTATATTGAACCCACCAGAGCGCTGCTTTACCGCGTTACATCCAAATTTGTGTTATATCAGGTCATGTTATGTCGAGGTAGAGGTGTATGAAAAAGAATCCCTGTTTGGATTCTGTTAACTGTACGTTGTAATGTGTGCTGTAGTATTAATTGTATCATAAACTTGTCTAATTTCAAACTGCTATTAAATGAACTAGCTTATTGTATAATACTAAAGTACATTCTGTATTAACCAGAAATGTGTAAATGCATTTACAGTACATGTCTTTATAGCGCTTTCCATTGCATCTGATTTTTGAGCAATGTTAATAGGCATGGGGTCAAATGTTCAATTGCTGTAAATGAAATCAAAAGAGCTTTGTTGATTTACACCAGCTGAGACTCTAGTCCACTATTCAGAGAGAAGATTTTTGAAGAGACAATCAAGTTATTTAAAGAGGGGTCAATCTGGTCGCTCCCAGTATTCCTGGATCTCTGGGGCCGGTAACATTTGTGGTTGCTTTGAAAAAGCACAAGATGTTACAATAAGGTGCTTGTAGTACTTTGATGTCATGATTGCTCATTTTTAATTGTTGCCTTTTTTAAAGTGTTAATCATTTTCTGCCCTGCTATACGAAAATAACTCTTACTTATGGTGTGTTTGGCTCATTGCTTTTAAATATGGAACTACAAATTAAATAAGAGTTCTTTCACATGCTCAGGTGTCAACTCTGGCCAAGGAAGCTGAAAGGAATTCATATCGCTTAAGCTGGGGCACTGAAAACTTGGACAATGTGGCGCTTTCTTCAAGCCCTATTCATTCAGGGTGAGTAACCCAATCCGCTGATATGTACTAAGAGGGTGAGAGAAACAGAGTGAGAATAACTGAGGTCCCAGCTGCTTGAGCTAACGCTTAACTTGGAGTTGAATAATACTTCATTACAATCTAGTATTTAAAATAAATTGTTATAACCATTCAAATTCAGCCAGACAGAAGAATATGAATATGGGCCTGATCCATTGACCACTGAAGTCATTGAGAATCTTTCCATTGACTTCAGCAAGCATTGAATCATGCTTTCCATGAGGGTTTTTGACTGATTGCTACATAAGAATGGCCAAACTGGGTCAGACCAAAGGTCCATCTAGCCTAGTATCCTGTCTTCCGACAGTGGCCAGTGCCAGGTGCCCCAGAGGGAATGAACAGAACAGGTAATCATCAAGTGATCCATCCCCTGTCACCATTCCCAGCCTTTGGCAAACTATTAATACCCCACCCCCAAAAAATGCTTGGTTTTTATGGAGAGAAAAAGCACATCATGCCTTTTTTGCTTTCACTAATAATGGAGAGCAAGGGCCTGATCCTGCCACATGATGAGCACTTCTTGTGAGGTCATTTGAAATCAGTGGGAGTGAGGGAGCTAAGCAACTTTGAGCCCTCAGCACCTCCCTGTATCAGGCCTTCACAGAATGAAATTGCAAAGAAGTGAGAGAAGGGAGGCTAAGTGAACTGTGCAAGTGCTTTTTGCAAGTATAGTAAACTATGCTCCAGAACAGCAGTATGTCATGAAAGTTGTGAAAAAATTCTAAAAATCACCAGTGCTACAACCAGAATCTTGAGGGACTCTCTCTTCTAATGAAGATTATCTTTCTAAATAAATAAAGTGAATAGTGGTTGTTTGTGTGATGCAAAACTCCAGCACAGTAAGTTATGTTTATTGCTAATCAATTAATGTCCTCCAAGTAACGTTCAAGTAGCCTTATGAACGTTTTGGTTTACACGTTCCTGACCAGTTGCCTTCAGCTATCCCCACAACTGATTAGTGTTTGTTAGCATTTTTATTAGAACCAGTCTGGTGAAACGTGAACAAGACAGAAACTAAATAAACCAGACCTGGCCAAATCAGTGTTTATAAATATTATCCTGTATGGGCAAAAAAATTGTGGGCTTGTTTGCTTATTTGTAATTTTGGATCAAAAATAAGTAACTCTGAACATTTATATCTAGAGAGTGAGTGTGTCAAGATTTAGATTTTAAATTATTTTGGCAGATAATTCTAGCAATTGGTGCCAAATAAGTAAAGATCTTTTTTCCAGAGGATGTATATTACTTTTCACTACACTACAGCTGGACTGTCCAATGATTGCAGGTGATAAGTTATTTACTTTTTATAACAGTGATTTCACATTCTCTGGGGCTTGATCATTTCACACTTTCATTCAAAAATTAATCAGTGATTCCTTAGATCTTTTGTATGACCAAGTCTGAGTCAGGCAATTAAATGTAATAGAAGCAACTGCCTCTGTAAAGCCATGGAGAAAATAATTATATTTAATAAAAGACAGAAGTAATCTTTGGTATTACTATTCTGTTTTTGATTTATACTGTTAATATGCCAATAAAATATAATACTAAAGGAGCCTTCAAGAACCAAAATCCAACCCTTGAAAAATGCCCCATGAAAGTGTATTCTTACCTTCCACTGACTTATCAAAAGAATTAACTTATCTTTTGTATGTTAAAGGGACACATTGGAGTAAATCATAGTGTTTAGAAAACACGTGTGCTTAACTGAGTTCTAGTAATTAACATCTTATATTAAAACGGAAGCAAATTTAAAACTCTACTTTACTTTTCTCTCTTAATGCTGTTTTTTTAATTATTGTATTTCACTTGGAACAATGAAAACAAATTTGGCATTTACATTATTTTCCCACTACCTGAAGTCATTATTAGGCTTTCTTACGCTGGCTGATTGCTGTACTATATGGCTTGCAAACACTACAGGGAAATGTTTAAATCACCAAAGAAAACTTTTTGTTTGCAATTGGGAAACAAGTGTTATGGAAGCATTGATTGTAGGTTGTTTAAAGCATGGGGCTTTGTCCCAAGACACCACAGAAAGAAAGACAAGACACCAGGAATGTGGTTTAACTAGGCTGTAACTTTGTTAAATAACACCCTAGAAATCATCAGGCAATAACGTGTCCCGTGCAGGTTATTCCACCTTGGTAATCTGTTCCAAGTGAGGGAGGACTGCTGTCAGCCCTCTACTCCCCCCTACACAGACACACATTGTTAATGTAGTCTCAAGTGCTGGGACTCTACCACCTTCCTCTCATATTGCAATAGTGTGCAATAATTTAGTGTAGAACATTTCCCAATTATTTTGCAGAGTTAGTATTTTCTTAATATCTTAATAAACCAGCTTAAAGGGGAAACATTCTGCCACATTATAATTTTCCAGCAGGAGGACATCTAACCTCCATTTGAGACAATCAGAGTGTCCTTCTCATTAGGAGACATGCGTGAGATGACATGCTCAGCAAAGTTAAGATTGTTTCAGTATGTTAGAGACTCTTGGACGCTGTAACCAATGAGAAGGCAAAGACCTATCACTTTGCTGGAAATGCCAGAGAATATAGTCTCTTTATTTTTTTTAACTTCCTGTCTATATGGAGACAAAGGTTTTGGCCAGGTTTATGCAGGTCTCTTTAAATAGTTTTAGTCACACAGTTTACAGTGATTATGTAATCTCATTGTGAAAGGGGCATAATGTTTTCATTAGGTTGGAAAGTGAAACACTGAATTTCCATTTGCAGTTTTTAGATATTGCTTGACAATAGCACATTTTTGTATCTTTTCCATCTATCAGTGTGGTTTGTAGTATTGAATGCAACTGGTACAGTTTTAAGGCACAGTACATATGCAAAATTGTTACATTGTACTTGTTTTGTTGGGTTTTGGTGACATGCAAGCAACTCCAGCTTTACTCTTCTGAATTATGTGATTACCAGAAATCTTCAAGACAAATGTATATTTAACAGTTGGGGTTGTGTTAGTGAGTTTACCCTCCTGGAAATCATTACTTCCATCAGTGGGTCTAAAAAAACAGTAGAGAATCAGCAGCTGAAATTGACAAATAATTAAGAGTTATCATTCTTAGCTGCCTGTCTGCAAAAAAGGAGATTGGATCATTGCTAACAAGGTAAACAAAATAAATTTAAAGTGTTGTATTTTGGATCCCTTACATTATTTTCCCTAGTGTGACATTTGCTTCCTGGAAATAGTTGTGAAAACAGGACCTGGCAGGTAGCAGCTGAGAGTCTTTTTCAAATGTACAAAATTAAATGTTATCAGAATACACTGATGCCTTTAACAGATTATTTAAAGCAAAACTCAGGTGTGTTTCATTATGGACAAAGGTCTGATGATGTCAAAAGAAGTAAATGACACTGGAGACATCCATAATAAGAAAGTGATGTCAGAAAAGTACATAATTGACCATATAATGTATTATTGGGAACATAAATGGTTAGAAGAAGAATAAAAAGTTTAAACTGTATCACTCTGGAGAGGGAATGAAAAGAGGACCAGAAACATGCTAAACTGGGGTAAGCTGGAGGTCAGAAGATTCTTGATAGGAGACTTGAGAAGAGAGGGTTGAGATGGAATCTTAGCTCTTATGGAATTTGATGTCACCAGAATCTCTTGATGAAATTATTTGAGACATGTAGATACAGAGTTACTCGTATTATGCTGTGAACCCAATTTTCAAATTTGAACACCTGAACTAGGGAGCACAGTCCCTTATTTGAGTTTCAGATAAGTAGTCAGGATTCCAAATGCCCAGTTTTGGTACATGAGTGCCAACCTGAGCACTCCAATTCAGAACGGGGATTAAGACACACATGTAGAGAGGATCTGATGACATCCTAAATCATTCTAATTTTGCTGTTGTAGTAACCCATGATGTTTGTTTATGCTTATATCCCACACTCACTTTTATCCTCTCATATATACTGTATGTGTGTGTGTATGTATATGTGTGTGTGTATATATATATATATACACACAAAGTTACATATTTAAGTGAAAAACCTCTTATGTTTTCTTCATATATTTCACTTAATCCATTCTTTTTTTTATGCTAAGTGATCTATTCTGTTGCAGCCGCTCCTCTCCATGCCTTGATCATGACAACAGCAGGTGAACGTCTGCATTATTCTGTTAATATGTGGCTCCCTCCCCCCTTTTCATCCTTCTCCTTATTTACCTCACTTCAGGATGCTTTAGTATGTTTTTCCACCCACTCTCAGGATGGCAGTTAAACAGAGTCCTGTTTTTCAGTGTGTCCCTTTTCTCCCAACTGTGTTACTCCCCTTCAACAGAAAAATGCTTGATACAAAAAGGGTAAAATTGGTCCTATGTTCTTAATTCTGTTTGATTTTATTGATTTAAATTGAATCCTTCATGTTGGTGCCAAGTGCTGCACTATGTGACTATGATTATTTTTTTGCTGAGCCACTGATGTGCTCGGTGCTGCACAGAGCATAGCAAATGATGCAATCTCAACCTGAAGGAGATTGTAATCCATTAACAAACTGAGGTCTGATACATTCATTGGAGATATGTTCCCTTCACTTTTTTAAAACATCACTGTCATGGTAGTTGAAAGATACTTTTAAATTCTCAGATGAATAAAATTATTAGGAAAGTAATGATTCCCAACATCATTTTTAAAGGCTGCACACCAACAGTCCTGCTTTTCGTTTAGCATAATACAAGTATTCTCATCAGTGAAGGGTACATTACTGTAGGCAAATTACGATTGTTTCCAGATGCCTTACAGCTAACGCCATGTTTTTTGTCCTCCAGAATGTATTCCCCCCCATACTACATATAGCTCAGTTTTGGCCGGATTCAGCACTCACTGAAGAAACTGAAAAGTCTCCCATTAACTTCAGCAGGCACTGGGGATCAAGGCCTTGATTCTTAGTATCTTTGAATGCGAACTTTGGATCAGTTTTCCTCTCCAGCTGTAAACTTGAGAATTGCTGAAGCAGCCTGATAAAACTGTTTGTTTCTACTTTTTTCACACTCTGACTAACTCTGAATGCTGCTATCTCCTTGTTTCCTTGTTTCTTATATTAGTTAAGCTGACTTAGATAGAAGATTTCTGAAGTGTATCTATGGTGGATATAGTTCAGTGAAGACTGTTATCATTGTTTCCTGCTATATGATGAGACGCATGTGCCTTACTAACTCAATTGAATAATCATTTCTGAACTGACAGTATAATAAGGGTTTATTGCTTTTGCATTTTCCGTTTTTATGTTCATTTTAACATTAACCACAGCCTGTTTTAGAAAGACTCTTCATGGAGCTGTGTTTGCATGGCTGTTCAAATGGTTCTACAGACGGAGATGTGCAGCAGAGTCCCAACAAGCTGGTATTCATTGCTATCTGAAGAGACTAACGCTTAGCAAAGCAGTTTACAAAACAATTACACTTAGCAAAGCCCCAAAATGATGTCTTCTCTTCCCCCAAATATAAGCCTATCCATTCTTTATTTCCTTGTTTATTTCTCCGCTGTATTTTTAAGTGGGCACAGAAATAGTTAGCTTACATGTTATTGTCATACCAAGAAAATCAGACCAGGAAATAACTTAGGGGTTGTTTACATGAACGTTTAATTTGCAGCAAGCCGGGCTGTGAATCTACCCCACACTAGTCTGCCATCCAGACCGTGCTGATGCACACTAATGGTTCCTTAGTGTGTTTTGACCTACCCTGCTTTGAAATTGTTAGTGCATGTCAGCAGGGTCCACATGGGTAGTTCTTGTGCAGCAGGCTACTGCAGGGTAGATTCACCCCCGAGCCTGCTGTAAACTAAATGTTCCTGTAGACAAGCCCTTAGTGTCACAGCAGAAAGTTTGCAATACAAAGATTTCTTGGAATTGCATGTCAGCTCTTCATGTTCCCAAGGTAGATAAGTTGAACACCATGCATTTTATATGATTCTTGCAAATGAGACTATATATATAAAAAAAAAACAAGCTCACAAAAGTTTGGTCTGTTTTGTGTGGAAAGCTTTGGAGAGATCTTGTAAGAGTAATGGACATAACCAAAATGACTGCTCTCCCTCTGCTTCCTTCCACCCCAGATATAGTTGAATTTCAGTGGGGTGATATGTATATAGTTGTGAATTGCTGTAGGATTCTTTGAAATGAACGGCCTTATATAATTGGTAACTCTTCCTTACACCATGTTTAACATTTACATCAATATGTAGATATTTGATTATAAAATTTTGGCCTACATTTGTACTCACATAATTTTGTAGCATAGACAATTATTTGTGCATTTTTTAAGAATGGTTTGTAGGCAAGGGACAGAATTTACATGCAGAAATCCTATTCATCCCAAAGAGTTTTGTGTATGTAAATTCTGTCACATTTGCATGAGTGATCGTGTTTGAAAATAATGTGTGCAAAGTTGCATGCACAAAGATGGAAGCCGCACTGAGGCAGCATTAGGGAATATGGCCCATAAATCTTGAATGCTATATTTACACAATACTATGACCTACCTCCATGAAGTACATAAAATTACCCTTATGGCTTTCATGCACCTCACATATCAACTCCTCCCAAATATAGTTCCAGTCAGTTAGGACCTACATATTGGACAAAATTTAGCAGTTAACCCCCCCATGTAAGTGAGGGCAACTTCACTGATGTCAATGGGCTGAATTTGATCCATTAAGTAGAGTGGACATTGGTTGGTCTCACCTGTAACCGTCCTTGCCAGAACAGTATGTCTTAGCCTCCTTCCATGGAATACCCAACCTACATCATATTTCCTGAAATATATTTGCTTTTCTTCCCTTTAATTGCTTTTCATCTTCGAATACCTACTACAACTCCCCCTAAAAAGGAGAATTTCACTATCTTGCCCTGAAACTTCCTTTTCACTCTGATTTGGACCATAATAAGCACTTGACATTTGCTTGCAAGCATGACTAATCCTAAACTCTAGGAAGCACAGCATAGTAACTGCGCTGGTTGATCCAGTCCTGCAAGACTATATAAACTTTAGGATCATATCCTACCTTTGCTAAGCTTCGTTTCCAGCTTTTTTCTTTAAAACTTTGCCAGAAAATGAAACGTGTTCAAAAGTTGTCCATCCCTACCTCCAGGAGTTTACGTTCTTGCTAGTGCAGTCACTCTTGACACATGTATATTTTGACTTCATTGCTTTAACTCCTGAATTGCTGTCATCTTGAATCAGGACCCAATTGAAGTTTAAATAGAACATCGTTCTAATAAACCAAATACTACTCACACTTAAGAAGTACATTTCCCTGAGATGTATTTATTACAGGAGGGACCTTTAAATCATGGTGTGTGACAGAATTCTTCAGATATACATAAAGATGTAAAACTAGAAAAGATTCATCTAGCCCATTGTTGTTTCGATACAGGTATGTGTTTTGTGTACTCTAGTTTTAATGGCTCAAAAGAAGGCATTCCCATCACTCACTGGAGAGATCTTTCTGAAAGAGTCTTCATGGTTAGAAGTTTCTCTTATATTTGTATTAACTTGACGCCATTCAGTTTCATCCCATTGTCCCAGCTATACCCCCCAAATCCATCCTAATACCTCTCCTTTACTGTTTTTACACACTTAAAATGACTATATCTCCCATATTCATCAGTTTCTGTAAATTAGTTTAGTTCTTTTGACCTTTCCCCATAAATCAATCTCTCCAGATATTCTCCAACTTCCCTTTTACAACATATCTATGGTACTGAATAGACATGGGCCCCAGCCATGAAATTCAGGTTGTGGTATGAATTTTGACCCAACTCCTTTCAAGTTTTGTAAGCTTAGAGTTGGGGTACCATTGTGCAAAGAGAGAGAGAGAATGATTACAAAATGTGGATCTTATGTTTAATCCAGATTTTGATAGCATTGCCCACTTCAAAATTTAGGACTCTAGCCCATCTCTAGTACTAGATGTCCAGAACTGTGCATAATATTTTAGGTATTATCTCACTGGAATCATACAGAAAGGAACTATAAACTCTCTAGATTGTGAAATGATGCATTCATATGTCTAAAATTCCAAAGGCTTTTTATTTTGCTGCTATAACAAATAGCAAAGTCATACCTAATTAGCTGTTCTCTATTACTCATAGTTCTCCTTTGATGTACAGTATTCCAGGTCCTTCCTTCCTACTCAATATCAGTTTCAGATTACTCTTCCACAGATACATTGATCATTAGCTTGCATTTATCTAATGTTATTTTCTGCTCATTATCTTAACCCTTATTTTATTCTTATGTCTTCACTGATGTTTGAATCACCTCCCAATACAGAAAGATCTATGAATGTAAATAATATGCAGTTTTCTCATCCTCTAGATTAATAAATTATCAAATTAAGCACCATCCCTGCAGCATCCTCCTCCAACTCAATACATTGCTGCTGATCATTAACTTTTGTTCACAGTCCCTCAGAAAATGTTTAGTCAGTATGACACCACTTGACTTTTTATGTAAAAGTTTCTGAATCAGAACATTGAACACAGTAAAATCTGTTACTTTACAGTTTCATCCACTAGTTGGTAATTAGATTTTTAAAAGCAATTAATTTTCTGTCATGATTTGTTTTTATTCAACCCCCATGCCTTTGTTTTTACCAAACCCATAATTGCTTCTGACTATTATACTCTAGGAGGTTACTGGGTTTTCTTCCTCTTAATATTTTTTTTCCATTATTATACTCAGGATAGAGGTTAGCCATATTGGATGTAATTATCAGGGTTGCTTATTTTATTCCCATTTTTAGAAGACTGATATGGCAATTGGTTTTTAATATATATCTGCTGCCTCCTTGGTTCTCCAGGATTTTTTTTCCCCAAAATTATTTACCAGTGATTGAATAAATTCATGGTTTCCTGGCTTTAAAACTCTGAAGCCATATAGGGTGAAATCCTGGTCCTATTGAAATCAATAGAAATATCATCCACACGCTGATTTGCATATATTCCACTTACTGTGTATTCCTGGACCTGCGTTTTAGGCCTGATCCTTCACCATTGAAATCAGTGGAATGGTTGTCATCAACTAAAGTGAAAGCAGGATTAAGCATTTTATTAATGGCTGTATTAACAAAATCATCTTTACTTCTGAATTGTCAGTGTCTCTAGTCCGCTGGTCCTTTTTTACTCTCATCTTTATATCCTCTCTTAAATGTGCCTTTTTTGGCCTATTTTTTCTGTTTTTGAGGGTAATCGCTGGCCTTACTAATAAATATTTGGGATCTTCCTCTTGCTGATTCCAGCTGCTATTTACCCTAAATAAACTGAAGACTGACAAGTTAGTTTGCTTCATGCCTTGGTGTCTTTGGCTGAGAAGGGCTGAAGTTAAATAGCTAGCACTTTGCACCTGTGACACTCATTAGAGACACAGACCATACTAGAATTATAAGTTGACTTGCAGTAGATCTTGGATGTTCCAGTGGATGGAACACAGGGGCTGCTACTATATCACTTGTGAACATGCTGCAAAATTCCAGTATAAATAAGAATGCTCAAAAACAGAGATATTTGTCCTATTTCTAACCTCACTTTTACACCACAGATTTGATGTCTAAACAGATATCCTCTTCTTGGGCTACTTCATAGGTATATAGGCTGTCTGTTTCATGGGAAAGCATCATAATTTCAGTTCACTTCCCATTTTTTAGCTTATCTGAAAACTTTCACTCCTTAGAAAGCTTCACTTAAAAAGAAAGTACCAGCTGTGAAAATAGAGTCCAGTATTACTATTGTAGCAGGGATTCCTTGATTGGGTCCTATGCCATACTCATTATTAGGGATGGTTGAATTACTATTTATGGATATTATCTATTTATTTGTATTTCAGTAGCAGCCCCAGTGTGCTCAGCAATGTTGACACACAATGTGAGATGAATTGCTTAGTTTCTAAGGAAAAGACTTTCATTGGGAATAAAATATTCCCTGAATGAAATGGAAAAAATTGTTGACTCCATTATCGTTTAGTATTAGTTGACCATCTTGAGCACTTGTTGAATAATGAACAAAATTGTATTAATGATTAGTTTACTTGAAGAAAAATGCCAAAATTCATTCAGTAAATTATTTGCACCAAATAATTCAGCCAGCTCTAATAACAGTGGTTGCGGTTTCTGTAGTTGTTCAGAATATTAATACCAGACTGTGAACTACTTATGCCATCCCAGAACTTAGGTGGTTGTTAAATGCATTTCTGAAGCATTCCTCATCATTGAATTTTAGGCTGATTCT
Organism: Mauremys reevesii; assembly: GCF_016161935.1. Classification (NCBI taxonomy): domain Eukaryota; kingdom Metazoa; phylum Chordata; order Testudines; family Geoemydidae; genus Mauremys; species Mauremys reevesii. Next base: position 27,814,066 of record NC_052627.1, on the reverse strand, counting down.
CAGAGACAAGAGTCACAAACAGTTTCATCCATTTATTATAAAGGTGACACAAAACCTACATCCAGATAAGGGCTTTGTTTTAACTTGGAAAGGCAATCACATAGCATTATTGTAGGACCTGAGCAATTAGAATCCTTGATTTCCTCTTTCATCCCTATTCATAAATATGTATGTGACTCTAAACTATATCTAGAATGGATTAAGATAGGTAGAGTCCTTACTTCGAACCCTAAGGAATTAAAGCTGTAAACACTTGATCGTTTTTGTTTGTTTTTTGTTAAAACCACAGAAACATCAGCCCCCTGAGGAATGAGATAATGGTTGTACTCCATAGGGTATTACACTAAACAAAATCTAGAGGTATATGAATGGTGGTAGAATAGGAGACTGCATGTGTGGGAAGGAGTGGGAAGTCTCTTCATATGGCATCCATGGTGCATGGCGTGCTTTAGATTGGCAGGTTGTGGCTCCTTCCTCTCGTTCATTTTTATGATGTGACTTGCACGGAGTGTTGGGTGTTCTGTTTTAATAGCATGTGGAATGAATTGTAAATGTTTTGATAATGAATGGATTCAAATATGTGTAATACCAAGTGACCCAAGAGAATGAAAAATATCTGTACTTGTCTCTCATGTGGTAAGATTTTTTTATTGCAGGTCTCTCAGTGCAGATGTTAGCATTAGTGTGAATCCCTGTGTGGTGACTAGTGTAGTCCTAAAAGTAGGTCTGGTATTATTCTCCCTCAGGTCCTTTCCCCTACTCTCGCTGCAGCAAGCCAACCTCTCCATGCCCAGGGCAGTGGTGATCAGAAGTCATTACACTGAACAATATAAAATTTAAAGTAGCCATTTTTTGAGGGTTTTGTACATTTCACAGAAATGGCCTTAATTAAGCTGTGTCCCAGATCACAGCAAAACTATCAAAATCAGAACGTTGTCTAGTCATAACTGAACAAAGTGGGCTATAGGTAGGAGAAAGGAAAAAAATAAAGGCAATTTATCTCAAGCCGTGAGGGAGCTCCCTGTCACAGATGTCTTCCTACCACAGTAAGGCATCCCACAGAGACATATTAACATTTTGTATAGTAAGAGAGAAAAAGCAGAAATTTATAAATAAACCCACTACAGAATGGTTACCACCTGCTCAGATATCCACATCTTTCTGCAGTTGTCTTATCCTTCTATAACAGAGGCACGTTGGGACAGTATCTTAATTGACAACAAGCCCATCTCACGTTCGATTATTTGCCATTCTCTCTGTATAAGGATATAATTTTAATAGAAGAATCCCACTTTATTTGCCTCTTTCCCATCCTTATTTTCTCCTGTCCTGTTTTGTCTTTGGAAAGGGTAAGGAGAAAAGTGGGCACCTTAAATGTAGTAAAAAGTAGAGTTTATCTTGTTAAAAGTCAATATAGTCACTTTTTAAAAGAAGTTAATTGAAATCTTGAAGATTATTTTTCTTCTCTGTAGTCAGTTTGTCATGATATCATACAGCGATAAGTTTTTAAGAAATGTTAAATGTTAAAGAGAGGGAGACATTCATATTTGATATAAAGAAGTACAACTCCCACTGGCTTTAATTGGAGTTGTAACTGCTTACTCCAGAACAAAATTTGGCTCATAATCTGTGAATTACATAATTTTAGGAGTTTTGGTTACATCAGACTACTAAAGAATTATATTGACCTTTCAAAAAATCAGAATTGCCTTTATATTATTGCATTAGTAAGCCATTTCCTTTAATAATATATATTAAAATTGTATACTATACGTTGTGTATCATGCCCATCTTAGTTTGCAATGACACTAGTGGTAGAAATACGCTAGATAGCATTGGGGAAAATATATATATGAAAATGTGTGTGTGTGTATGTGTGTATATATATGCATAAAATAGAGGCACTTGGTCATGACCCTATATTTTATATATGGTATATTTCTACCATCAGTTGCATTGCAAAATAAGATTGTTGCTATGAAAAGCTCTTAAGATAAATATTTCTAGTGCAAGCCATGAGGGATGTTAGCATGAATTATTGCCAAATATAGAAAAGGGGGGTTGTTTTTTTGAACTGTCCGTAAGAAAGTGCCATAGATATATAGTTTGTTACATTTCGGAAGAAATCCATTTGGAACATAACTGAAGTGATTTTGCTTTGGCTAATACACTTTTCAAACATATCTAATATAAATTTATTGTTTTCAGCTTCCTGGTTAGCTTCATGGTGGATGCCCGTGGTGGTGCCATGCGAGGTTGCAGACATAATGGGTTAAGGATCATTATTCCGCCTCGGAAATGCACTGCCCCAACACGAGTAACCTGCCGGTTGGTCAAACGCCATAGACTGGCCACCATGCCACCGATGGTGGAAGGAGAAGGTCTGGCCAGCCGCCTGATTGAAGTTGGACCTTCTGGTGCTCAGTTTCTTGGGTAAGACTTGCTGTTTGACCTAAATGAAAAAGATAGGTATATCTCCATCTGTTTGCAAATTGCACTGGGGTAGCCCCTGCTTCAAGATTTAAATGGAAAAGGTCTATTTAGCATACTGTTCCATATCGATCATAACGTTATAGGCCCCCTAGTGCAAATCAGCGATTAGTTTGTCAGCAATTCACTTAGCTTGTATGCCTTTTCATTTGAAAACACTGATGTTTTTTAACCACTAACACTAAGGTTTGGTGTGCTTCCTCGAATAAGTTCATTAATCAGTGCCGTGCTAGTCAAATGGAAATCACATTGTAATCAGTGTCAGGCAATTCATACTCTATTTACATTGTCCACAGTTAAGGCATGAATAACAAATAGCACAGCACTGATCTAAAACCTAATTTAAAGCCTGCTACAGATACAGCACAAGTTAAAGCTCCTTATAGTAGAAATTTGTGTTTTGTCTATAGGCCTGCTGTCAATAATTTGGACTATCTGGGAAGCACAAGCCTTTGATTTTTCTGGGGTTAAAATTGCAAGTTAAAACAATAGGACAATTCAGGAATTCTCCAGCAGTTTATTTTGTCCTATGTTGCAATACCCAATAGAAAGATCAGAACTGCAACTACTGCTGTGCTTGTTTTAGCGATTTTCAGCTGAAACCAGCAGTTCGCCACACTTTTGTTTGTTTTATCAGCTACTCTCCTTATCAACTGTGGCATCCAAAAATGGATGATTGACGGAACCCCTCCAATAGAGTGAATGGCTTCAGTTGGAAACTGACGTATGAAGTTATGAAAGGCAACAGTTTAAATCCATTTTGAAACAATTCAATTGTATTTAAGTCCTGTCATGTAAAGGTAGTCAGCAGAGCCACACGATGAAGTTATATCTGGAGGAATGAGCTTGAGAAAGAGTGGGCAGTGGTTTGATGTTTTTTAAAAACACATAGAATGGAGTATTAGAGGGGAAAGTATCCGTGCTTGTTCCCACTATTTTATTGATGCTGTTCTTTAATAGTGGTTCAAGAAGAGTTATGAAACACTGGGAACATAAAGCTAGAGGCCAGTCCTCTTCTTTGACAAATGGGGTGCTCCTAGGTTTCAGATGCATCAGCAGAAAAGCTGCCTAACAAAATACCAATTTGACATTCTCTTCAAATCTAGATCAGTTCTTATCAAAACCCAAATTTAAAATTTTAAAATACCAGCAGAATACCTCTGCTGTCACATTCATTATTTCTTCCCCACATTCACACTAACATCCAGTACCTTTTATTTTTTAAATGGTCCCTCCATCCAATGAGGAATCTTAATAAAAACTCATCTGAATAACACACATGGATACGTTAGTCAGAGTTTTTGTGTCGCTTCTCATAGGTTTATTTTTCTGGGTGGCGTCCTGGCAGTGAAATCAGGTATTGTGCACTGTACCTGCCAACACAAATATTACTGTACTACACTGATATATCCATTCTAAGAGCCAGATTCTGCTCCCATTAAGTTCAATGACAAAACTTCTATTGACATTAATGGAAGCATTTCATTAATTTCTGTCAGCAGTGGGGCACAACTAGGGCAGAACCTTATTCAGTGTTTGACCTAATTCTACTCTGTTGACCAGACAGTGGCACTGTGGTTCTGAAAAAAAAAAACATACATAAAGCTTATTTATGTTCTTTCTTTCACTGCTGCTTTGGATGTACTCAGTAAACTTCATCTGCCTACGGCTCCTCCCCCACTTAATGAGGGAGAAAGCTTGGTCAGCCGAATCCTTCAGCTGGGGCCTCCTGGGACCAAATTCCTTGGGTAGGAGAGACTTAAAACAAATTGATGGATGCTGGCCTCCCCATTCCTCTCCTCCTCCTGCAATATGATTTATTTTTTTATGTCATTGTGCCCATGACATTGTCCCTTTCTATGATTTGAAATTTTGTATATCTAACCTTTAGTGGACCATTTTCCAGTCCTTGTGGTATGTGGTTTTTGTTTTGGTGGTATGTTTGTATCTTTTTCTTAAAATTCTGTGACCTTCATTTTTGTTTTAGCATGAGATCTTCCTAGCTGTAAAATGTGCCAGCTCTTATGTGCTTGATGTCTGTAGCAAAGCAACCTGGATTGGAACTAAAAAGAATCTTCTGTGCATGTGTCTATTTTGCACCCATTGCTACCAAACCAATAGTAATATGTTATATGTTGTATATAATATAACATAGTATGAAATAGCATGACACTTATCAAGTACATGATGGCCCATATCATTATGCACTCGTGAGGTTTATGTATACGTGTATATTTGTATTTTCTTCCAGAGTGTAGAAGATACTAGAGTTATGAGAATGTGTGTGCATATACATGTATACACACACACACACACACACACACACACACTTACATGTGTTCATAATGAAACAAATTCTTATCTCCTCCACACCAGTAGAAATCCAGATTAATGTTGGTGTAAAATCAGCATTAGTGAGAGATAAATCAAGCCCATTGACGTCAGTGACATTATTCTGATTTTCGCTAGAATACCAGATCAGAATTTGTCCCTCTTTCTGTGCAGTGGAGTCTCTTTGAATGAGATTGCACAGGTTAACACACATGGTGGTGACAGCTAAAATGAGCATGAGTTTTAGTAATTTTATCAGTTTGCAACAACACTCTAAAATCTCTGTTCAAAGTACTGCTTCCTTACTGAGTGCTGTCCACAGTGTGCAAAGAGATGTATGCACATCTAAACTGTCCTATGATGCATACTGGGTCCTTATAAAAAGCGGAGATGCTCTAGTGTCCCACTGATATGCTGTTTAGGATTGCACCCAACTATGCTGGAGAAGTGGGTAGAATTCCAGGTTACTTTGTAACAGACTGAATGGATTGCTATTACTTCTATTTCTTCCTCTCTCACCCATATACATTTAATGTGCTGTCTTGCTGTGTCAGGCCTGTGATCGTGGAGATCCCCCATTTTGCAGCTCTGCGTGGGAAAGAGAGAGAGCTGGTAATCCTGCGCAGTGAGAATGGGGACAGCTGGAAGGAGCATTTCTGTGAATATACCGAGGATGAACTGAATGAAATCCTCAATGGAATGGATGAAGGTACTCAGTGCTGGGACAAGGGTGGGGTGAGGGTTGAAGAGGATAACAGAGAATTTAAAATGATCTTTTGTCCTGTATTATTTCTATATCTGTGGAAGACCTAGTTTATCTCCTCTCCAATTGACTGCCTCACTACTGACCAGAGGCCGTGTTATCACATTCTGCTGATGTTTCACAGGAATCACGGTGGAACATCAGAACATGCTTACTATACATGGTGGTGCTGGGAGTACATGTTTGCTGACATCCTAGCACATTTAGAAGTAGCAAAGGGGCAAAAAATATCTAGTAAAGAGCAGTTTTCCTTTGAGTGCTTGGCCTTAAGTGTATTCCATACATGGGTATGCATGTGTGCTGAAGGACATAAATCCACACCGTGTAGAGGTCAAGCATAGGAGTTTATTACACACAGCGCTGGTGGAGTGTCACTTGGCTTATCAGGCTCAGAGACACTGTCAATCAATTGATTACAATAGAATATATAGATTTTTCATGGGCGGGGAAAGTGACGGGTAGGCAGTTCCACACCCCGGGATAGGTTTTGCAGCAAAACAAGATAGCACATTAGCCAATGGTTAAAAGGTTACATAATGTCTCCGCCCATGGTCTCAAGTTAGCAAGTTAACATTTAATAAATACTTTGATAAAATGTTATTAGTATAAAATAGAGATGTTGAATTCTGATTTGGGGTCCATAGGAATGGAGCAACTCCTTTGATTGTCCACCAGGTACATTCCTAGGGGTTAAAGCAAAGAAACAGTGAAAGTATATGGCAATAAAGATTGTCCCCTTTATGTCTTAAGGCAGGAATTGGTCCCTGGGAAGGGAGGTGGAAGGATGCCATATCTTATACTGACATGTGCCAACTTTTCATAAACTCAAGGTTGGATCTGTGGGAAGAATGTTCCCTACAGAAGAGACTGACACAATAGGAACAGGGATTCTTTGTTCAATTTGCAACTCTGAATAAGACACAATTATTTAGTTCTTAGCTCCAACACCTGGCAATTTGCTGACCAGGCCTATTTTAGCAAAAACAAGATTATCTGTTTACCCCAGCTTTCTCTTAGCTAATTACTATTTGCTAGGCCTCTGGTCTCCAGACCAAACTCTGGACTTTGGGTCTGAGAAAGAGCTGGCACAATCCATATACCAGGTTGTTATATAAAATGTACATGGATTTTAACCCTTCATGTGCCATGCGCCTGAGTCCAGAAATTCTTGCATGCAGTGTCTGTTGTACCACATATGTGCAGTAGGTCTCCTCATGCTACCGACCAAGGGTATAAGAGACAGTGTAGGCCAATGCCTCTTCATTCCCTCTTTCTCAGTTCACACTTCTGCTGTGGATGCAGCAATGGTATCTGCAGTACAGCAAGCATCTTGGCTTCCTCACTCCCACCTCCAGTCTGAGCACTGCTTGCCAATAACCCACATATGGAATGCACATAGGAATCAGCACTCAAAGAAAAAATGGAGGTTACTTACTATAACTGGAGGTTCTTTGAGATGTGTGGTCTCTATCTCTGGATTCCACTTCCCACTCTCTGCCCCCTGCTTCGGATCCTGTTGGATTCGCGGCAAGAAGAGGGACTGGAGAGATTTCAGCCTGCGCTGGCTCTTATACCTTCAGTCGTGAGCACGAGGAGACACCTATTGCATATGCGGTGGCCAACGGACACTGCTTGTAAGAATTTCCGGATTCGGGTGCATGGTGTGTATTCATACTCGCATGTGGAATACACACAGGGACCACACATCTCAAAGAACTTCCAGCGACAGTAAGTAACCTCCATATATAAAACTTCTCAATGTTTAACTCCCTTTTCATACATGAATTCCCATGCCCTTTTCTCAATAGTAAACTAAGAGCTTCCTTCACAAATATCTCACTGTGCTGTATTTTATTACCTTTTATGGATGACTGCTTGTCTGGAGGGGCTGAGTAATCACAGATACTATTGTAATAACTCCACAGTGGCACTGACAGTGATCTACGGCAGGGAGAGGGGCTTTGTGCTGGAGTCGAAGACATACCTGAAGGATGAATTTTAGTTTTTAGAAAGCTTGCTTAGTTCTTGATTCAATGTGATACTTGAGCATGTGCCTAACTAACTAAGCATGTTAGTAATACTATAGAACTGAATGGGACTGCCTGTGTGCTTAAAGTCAGGCACATACTTAAGTAACACACTGATTGGAGCTTTGTGCTGTTGATGTTCTCCTTGCTCCTTGGCCTGCAAGTAGGTACATAGTGTAAAGATCAGCTCTAACCAAAGTTCTTGATTTATATGTCCCCCCGCATTCTGAATTAGGTGTTTTGGGCTATCTCTAATCCCCCCACCCACCCACACACACCAATTCTGGCTTTTACTGCTTTTGATTTAAATTTCAAAGGTCTTTAAAGCTTTTCACCGTTAATTGCTAAGTATGTAGAGCTTTCCTTGTTTGGAAATTGCTGTGTTGTCTCTCTGAAATTCTTGTTGTGTGAATGTGGCTCGTTTTTCACTCAGTACTTGACACTCCGGAGGAGCTTGAGAAGAAGCGTATCTGCCGTATCATCACCAGGGATTTCCCACAGTATTTTGCAGTGGTGTCCCGGATCAAACAGGACAGCAACCTCATTGGACCTGAGGGAGGTGTGCTTAGCAGCACTGTGGTACCACAAGTGCAGGCAGTCTTTCCAGAGGGAGCGCTAACCAAGCGAATTCGTGTCGGCCTCCAGGTACAGAGAAGCAGTGACGAGGCTTATTACACCTTCCTCATTGGCTTTTCATTTGAGCCATGACCCTGGTAAAACAATACATTTTCTAAATTGCATAATCAGCAGACAGCTGAACAATTACAGCAGCTCACCATTTGCCCATTGCTATCTAAAATGCTCCTACAGCAAAATAAAAATTGTGGGAGAGAGAGTCAGGTCTAGAAGCTAGAGCAAGGGAGTGAGAGTCAGATTTCTTGAGTTTCATTCATGACTCTGTCACTGACTGGCTGTAGGATATTGGGCAAGTCACTTAACCTCTCTGTGCCATGATGGTAATACTAACATAGCTCACAAAGGAGTTGTGGGATTTAATTATGACTTGCTATATAACACTGGCAGGGATCAGATACATTCATTTACATCTTCATTAAGCTACATTTCCATATTGTTTATTCATTTTTGTCTTGTTACTTCGGAAAGGCCCAACCTATGCACAATGAACTTATAAGGAAGATTTTAGGGAACAAGGCAACCTTCAGCCCTATAGTCACCCTGGAGCCAAGAAGGAGGAAATTCCACAAGCCAATCACAATGACTATTCCTGTCCCCAAAGCCTCCAGTGATGGGATGATGAATGGTTATGGGGGAGAAACACCCACTTTAAGATTACTATGCAGCATAACAGGTAGGCTTAGTGCACCAGAGTTTTGTGTGTGATGCAGAATCTTGAGATCACAAAGTGTTGTTCAAATGTATTAAAAAGATTACATTGACATAAATCTCTGTAAAATCTTTGCTGGGCTCTGTGTATGAGAAATAAACTGCATTCATTCCACTGGAGTGGAATTGATGTTTCACCACTTGGGAGAACAACAGCAATATTGTATATTTTTCTCCATGCTGTATAGTCCCATGCTTTTCACTTCTTAGCATTTTCTTCACTGGTTCTGTTTATGGAGCACCATGTTCTGGTCAATGATGTCCAAACATTCATGACACATAAGAAAACACAATCAATGTCCCAAAGAGTTTAGGGCCAAATTTGGAACCCCTGGTTCTCTTTGGTAAGCTAGTCCCATTGAAATCAGTTATGAGTAACTGTTCATTAATATGAGTGAGGGATTCACAATCTGGCATTTACAATATAATACAAACAGAGTTTTTCTATAAATGTGCAAAATATTCTTCTGCAGAATTAATTCTGCTGAAATAAATAGCAAAACTTGAACTTGAGTCTAATCAGAATAATTGGGAAAGGAAGTTCTATATATTAGAAATCACAAATTTATTATTATAATTTCTTCCTCCCAAGTACAACTTCAGCAGAGTTGTTACTGGGATAATTTCTCTCTATATGGGAAAAGAATCTGGAATGGGCAGAAGTTATGTTTGGTCTCCTTCTTAGCATATGCGAGACATGCCTGAGGTGGCACGTGATCAGGATTCATTACTGAATTTGGTCTGCTGGTTAGATCACAGGAAGTGTGACGTGAATGCTGATCCATGCCCCCATTACATTTAATTATGACATACAGAAAATTTTAGCCTCATCTTTTTGCTTTTCTGTGTCAGAAGTTTGCATTTAGCTGTAAGTCCCAAACCGTTTCAGATGCAGTTTGAAAAGATTGTTTCCAGAGCTGTGCTTCAGCACTCATTGTTTGAGAAAATGCTTATTGGTTTATTTGGGCAAAGTCTCTTCTTGGCTAAATCCATGTGATCCTGTTAACATCAGCGAAGTAACATCAGGTGTAACTGAAGGCAAAACTGGACCTACTGTTTACAATATGAAACATGCTACAAATTGCCTATAAAAAAGAGGGCTGGGATTTTGCTTGTTTTTAAATTATTATTATTTTTATTTGTTTGTTCTTTCAGGTGGAACTACCCCTGCTCAATGGGAAGATATTACAGGAACAACACCATTAACGTTTGTCAATGAATGTGTTTCCTTCACAACAAACGTGTCTGCCAGGTACACACACAGCAAAACATCTCTGTTAAAATGAACCCTTTAAATCTGGTCCTTTTTTCTTCCATGCATTTCTCACTTATATCTAACCTCTTTTTGGAAGGGGTTTAGTTTAGTTTAGTTTAACCATTATCTTCTGTATAGTAGAATAAGTTGATTATTTTAAACTGTTTAATGGCATACGATAGCCACAGTTGAGCAAGGTACTTAAGCACGTGTAACTTTAGGCATGTGAGTATTCCCATTGAAGTCAATAAGACTACTCAAATGTTTAAAAGTATGGACACTCTTAAGAACATTTCTATAGCATGAATGATTAGACCCAGAGTGCATCCATCCAACTGGGATGTGAGAGGAGATTTTCTAATTGACCTAACTGCATTCCTATGATCTTTTATGCCTGAAGGTGTTTTTTACAGACATACAGTGGTATTTTCAGTGTTGACTTTACTTTGCACTCACCGAATTAAATGGGAATTTTATTGTCAATTTCAGTGGGTGCAAAGTTTCAGTATCAATGACCCCTTTGAAAACCCCACCATGGCTTTGCCTGGTAGGTCCTCCTCTACTGGGCAGCCAAAAGTCCTTTGTTTAAACAGTTAATTGAAGAGTCATCCAGGGAAAACCCACCAGGGGAAAGAGGTTACTTCTGTACTTGGTTTACAATTTATAAAAGATTATGTTACTTCCAGCAGTCTCCAAAGAATCAGAAATCGGAGCAGGAGAACTGGTATAATGAAGTGGAAGTGGTCCTGTATGTAAATCACAACATGAGGCACACTCTACAAACTGAGGGAAGCTTACATGAAAACAAACAGCAGTAACACATCCTTCCATTTGCAAACAAAGCAATTGCACACCAAGTCATTCTAAATTAATTCAGCTAAAGTATCTGCCTATCTTCAGATTTTGCTGCATTGCAGATACAACAGAGACATGATTTTAGCAGCTGTTCAGTGTCACTGAAGTGAAATACTTTCCTGATCAATTTAAGCTACTGTCCTTCTGAGTAACTATAAACAGAATCTTCAAAAGAATCTATATTAGATTTGATTGGCTTTTTTATTAACATATGGTGTTTATTATTATATGTTATTTATATTACAGTGACACTGAATCAAAATCTGGTAGGCCCAGCAGTGGACCATTTTTTATAGTGAGGGTGTTACCCCTTCCTCCTCCCCCCCCCCCCCCGAGTTGAGGCCAGCAGCTGGGACCTGAGCATGGGGCCAGCAGCCAGGAGCCCGAGGCTGCTGCAGCACACCCCCTGCATCCCTAGTTCCCGCACCTATGAGGCCCAGACACACATCTGGGAAGATACAGTCCCTGCTCTGAAGAGTTTTTAATCTATGGGCCCAGTCCTTCAAATTCTTGCACATGTGAGTAACTTCACTCATGCAACTTGTCCCATCAGGTTCAACAGAAATATTTGTATGAATGGAGCTACTTGTGTGTGTATATCATTGCAGGATCAGAAGCTATTAACATGAAGTGTCAGGTTCTCACCCCTGCTCAGGGTACTTTGCACCACTCCAGCAGTGCAAAGCAGTTCTAGGCCGAATCAACAGGCTTCCTGGGGATTCCCTTGGTGTGGCAAAATTACCAAGTGAGTTAGGGTCGGCATAACCAGTTCTATGCCACCCTTGTTTGCATCCCCCAGCATAAAGGCATATATAGGACATGGCAACAGAAAGGGAGCCACAAAATGTCTGCTTTTCACCAGCCGGGGGCCATTGAGAGCTCTCAGGATCTAACACCCTTTCTGCTGAAGCAGTGTTAAAATTGGTGGATGATATAGACAAACGTTTTGTAGCCAGACAAAATATTCCTACTATTTTAATTAAATGAATCTACTGACAAGCAAGTCTAATCAAAGCAATGATAAAATTGGGTCAAGCTTCTGGAGCCGTGTCTAGACAAGGGCTCTGGTGGTAGAACTGGTGAGACATTTCCCCAGTGTAGACAGAGTTCCATTTGCAGTAAATGCCAGCAGTGAAAGCTTTAAAAAGATATGCTCAGTCTCAAACAAATGGGGAATAAACACTTTTCACTAGAGACCACAAGAGAGACCTCTTCAGCTGCATGTTGTGTCTCAACAGCTGTATGCAGCATTAGTTACGCTAAAGACTTACATTAAAGACTTCATTCAATAGTCAGCATTGCAGATTAGACACTGTATTTGAGAGATCCAAGTCTAGCGCTGCACAAGGGTTATGGCATCAACAGCAAGCCCAGATGTGGAAGTGGTTAGTGTGTGAACGATGAGTCACAATTGTTTGACCTATAGGCCTTCTACAACAGGGGCTTTCGATCTTTTTTTCTGGTGACCCAGCTGAAGAAAATTGTTGATGCCTGTGACCCAACAGAGCTGGGGATGCGGGGTTTGGTGGGGGGGGGGCACAGGGCTGGGGTAGAGGGTTGGGGTGCGAGGGTGAGGGCTGCTGGTTGGGACTGGGAATGAGGGGTTCAGGGTATGGGAGGGGGCTCTGGGCGGGGGCAGAGGGTTGGGATGCAAGAGGGGGCCAGGGTTCTGGGCTGGGAGTGCAGGCTCTGGGGTGGGTTGGGGATGAGGGGTTTGGGGTACAGGAGGGAGCTCGGGTTTTGGGGGGGCTCAGGTGGAGGGTTAGGGTGTGGAAGGGGGTCAGGGCTCTGGGCAAAGGATGCAGCCTCTGGGATAGGGCTGGGGATGAGGGGTTTGGGGTGCAGGAAGGGGCTCTGGGTTTGGAGGGGCTCAGGACTGGGGCAGGATATTGGAGCGCAGGGTTGGGGTGCAGGCTTACCTCAGGCGGCTCCCGGTCAGCAGGGGTCCTGGCACTGCAGCCAGCAGCAGGTCTGGCTCCTAGGCAGAGGCACGCAAGTGGCTCTGCACAGCTCTTGCCCGCAAGCACAGCCCCCCACAGTTTGAAACCCACTGTTCTAAAAGATCCACCTGCTCCCTTTTCACTCAGCAGGATATTTAAACCTGTGCCCAAAGGAAAGCACATGAAGTCAGTGAGCAGGACTGCATGTGCTTTAAAGTCAGCCACAGGCATATGTACCTTTCTGAATTGAGGCCTTAAAGTGGTTTTACAAGAATCACACTCCCATTCACAGGATTAAGTCCTTCCAGACAGTGTTTGGGAAATTGGTACATTTATCTAGAATACTGAAGAAGTTGATTGCAATCTTGGCCAATTTCCATTCCATCAGACACAAATTTAGTCTCAGCTGTACTTTTTGTCTGCTGTATATGGAATCAAATTTTAAAATGTTCCTCTGTTTGAGCACTGTGGAGGCTTCTCAAGGTAGGATTTGCCTCCCTGGTTTGAGTCAGATACAGTACAATCTTTCCCCGCTTCTGTAAATTAAGGACCCTGGAGTATCAGATTTGCTTCCTCGTGTTCAGATGTCATCAATTTCCACTGTTTAATCAATGAACATGTTCAGTGTTGTAAAGAAAGGCACAGAATGAATATCCATTATTGTTCATCCTAAATTGAATAAGACCAGAGTAATCACGTTTCAAATTGCATGGTTTGTGGGAGGTTGTGCCATGTGATCTACAGTAAGTAATAAGACCCCTGTAGATTATATCAACTCTGAGTCTTTGACCCTTCATAAATTCCTCTTCCTTCCTACAGGTGTCAAACTCAACCATGTTTTCCACCCACTCATCAAATTTTATTTAAATTTAATGCCATCAGCTCCAGGGATAAACTAGATGAAAATAACAGCTTTTATTCCTGTCATCTGAAAATATATAACAGGGCATTTATGCTGCTTCAGCTCAGAACTGTACAAGATAGGATTTCAGTGCCTTTATTACACAAAGAGCACTCTGTTTGTCTCAACAAAGTGTATGGCAGTTGTAATAAAAAATGGTAATGTTTCATGTTCTTGCATTTTGAGAGGGGGTAATGTTGCTGTCTAGTGACTAGCCAGAAGAGGTGGGGTAAAGTAGTTGCTACCAGTATGAGTACGGGGAGTTTTCCTTCAGTTCAACTGGTAGAGCCCTGTTTCTGGAGCTATAGTTCTAGTCCTGGTTTCCGAGGTGTGTATGCAATGTATTGTGACAGACCCAGACCAGTGTGGTACAGGAGTCTGGTAGAGGGCAAATATACTGGTCACTGGATGAGTAGTTTTCTGTTCCCTGAGTGACCAGAGCAGGGGCAGCACTAGAGTAATCAGGAACCTGCTAGAACCAATTAAGGCAGACAGGCTGATTAGATCACCTGCAGCCAATCAAGGCAGGCTAATCAGGGCACCTGGGTTTAAAAAGGAGCTCGCTCCAGTCAGGCGGGGAGGAGCCAGAGGAGAGGAATTTCATGTGAGGAGCTGGGAGCAAGAGGCACAAGGAGCTGAGAGTGAGAGGCTGTGCTGCTGGAGGACTAAGGAGTACAAGCGTTATCAGATACCAGGAGGAAGGTCCTGTGGTGAGGATAAAGAAGGTGTTTGGAGGAGGCCATGGGGAAGTAGCCCAGGGAGTTGTAGCTGTCATGCAGCTGTTACAAGAGACACTATAGACAGCTGCAATCCACAGGGCCCTGGGCTGGAACCCAGAGTAGAGGGCGGGCCTGGGTTCCCCCCAAATCTCCCAACTCCTGATCAGACACAGGAGGAGTTGATCCAGACTGTGGGGAAGATCACTGAGGTGAGCAAATCTGCCAATAAGCGCAGGACCCACCAAGGTAGAGGAGGAACTTTGTCACAACTGGTGTTAGAGGTGGGATTTGATGTGCACAGCGTGGCAGAAGGAGGGTGATTTAACAAACAAACAAACAAAAAAGGCTGAGGGTTTATTTTTTTTCACCACAATGGATGACTTAGTACGGGCATTGATACAAGCTACGGCAGCCCAGCAGGAGGCTACCCGTGTCCTGGCAGCTGCCCAACCGGAGGCAGTGTGGCTGCAGCAAGAGACTAATCACCTGCTGATGGACCAGGCTTCTCAAGACCAGGCTATGTTACGGGAACTGGTAAACCAGGTAAAGACCCTTACAGAGCTGAACCGCAGCCATGATGGGACAAAGATCATACGGGCCAGCCATTGGCTGCAGAAAATGACGCGGGAGGATGATGTAGAGGCATACCTTCTGGCCTTTGAGAGGACAGCCCTACGGGAGGCCTGGCCTCGAGATCAGTGGTCTGGCATCCTTGCCCCATTCCTGTGTGGGGAAGCCCAGAAGGCCTACTATGATCTTCCTGAAGAGGCTGCAGCAGACTACTCGCAGCTGAAAGCAGAGATCCTGGCCAGATCTTGGGTAATGACCGCAGTGCGGGCCCAGCGGTATCACGAGTGGAGGTACCAGGAAAACAAAACCCCACGGTCCCAATTGTATGACCTCATCCATCTCGCATGAAAGTGGTTGCTAACGGAGTCCCGGAGTCCGGAAGAGATACTAGAGGTTCTGGTCATCGACCGATACATGAGGGGACTACTGCCAGACCTTCGTGCCTGGGTAAGCCAGAACGAACCCTCCACCTATGATGAGGTTGTTGCACTGGTAGAGAGGCGAAGGACGGCGAGGGAGCTGACCCAACCAGTTAAGGAAGAGGCACCCTGGGTTAAACTAGCAGCACCAAGACCTAGAGCTCGGGTGACTGGGCCACCAGGAGGGCCCAGGTGGAAAAAGAGAGGGGCTGAAGGCCCACCAGAGGCCACAAAGAGTCAGAACACGGAGGGAGAAGAGGATCATGATTTAGATTGCCCAAACCAAGAGACTGGGGAATGCCTAGGGCTCCATACAGATGTTATGCCTGCGGGGAGTGGGGACATATAGCTGCACAGTGTCCCAATGCTGAGGAGCCAATGCAGTGTAACCTGGGGAACTGGGCAGACCCATGCTCCCTAATCCACCTTGTGGGGGGTCTCACTAACCCCACATTTGTACACCAGACCAGTAAAGCTAAATGGGGTAGAGACCACGGCACTGGTTGATTCGGGGAGTGCTATCACGCTTGTCTCGGGGAAGCTCATGAAGTGTAGTCAGCTGCTGTGGGCTAAGTGTACAGGGATAACATGTGTCCATGGGACAGTTGGTTATTACCCCACCATCCCAGTAAAACTCGAGATTCAGGGGAACACTACTGAGGTAGCAGCAGGTGTAGTCCCTAAACTCCCATACCCGGTGCTCATAGGGAGGGACTTCCCGGGGTTTGGAAACTTACTCCCAGTAGGAGGATTGGCGGAAAAGGGGAACCCTGAAGTTAGTGAGGCTTCCACAGTAGACTGTCAACCCCCAGTCTTCTCTGAAATATCCCCAGATTTATTTTCCATTCCCAGACAGGGTAGAAAGTCAAAAAGGGAAAGGAGGGCAGCTAAGGCCTTGGGAACCCGAATACTGACTCAAAGCCAGAGGGTCGCTCTCGTAGGTAAGCGGACCCGAGCAGCTGAAAAGGAGGCCACCCAGGAGGGAGAAGCACCCGAGTCTGACCCCCACCCTAATGCTTCTGAACCAGTAGAGGCAACAGAGACTGGACCCCTAGATCTTGGGCAGATTAGCCCCGGGAGAGGAAATTTTGGAAGGGACCAGGCTGAAGACCCAAGGTACGACAACATTAGGAAGGAGGTGACTGAAATAGATGGGGTCCCCGTGGAAGGGAAAACCCAGGGACTAGGACCCTACTTCATAATGAAGAAGAATCTCTTATACCGGGTTGCACCAGTACAGGGGCAGAAGGTTCAGCAGATCCTAGTACCTCAAAAACACCAGAACGCTGTATTAAGTCTTGCTCATATTCATCTTTTTGGGGGGCATTTGGGGGTAGAGAAGACCCTGGCACGAGTCCTACGACGGTTCTTCTGGCCCGGAGTACATGAAGAAGTGTGGAGGTACTGTGCGTCGTGCCCGGAGTGTCAGCTGCACAGTTCCCGTCCCCACCTGAGGGCACCTTTAGTACCCCTTTCCATCATAGAAGTCCCCTTTGAGCGAATAGCCATGGACCTAGTGGGACCCCTGGAGAAGACGGCTCGGGGCCACCAATATATACTTCTTGTTTTGGACTATGCTACTCGCTACCCAGAAGCCGTCCCCTTGCGGAACACAGCCTCCAAAACGATAGCCAAAGAGCTGGTGGGGATCTTTGCCCGAGTGGGGCTACCAAAGGAGATATTAACAGACCAAGGAACCCCATTTATGTCAAAGCTAATGAAGGACCTCTGTACACTGCTCCATATACATACCCTGAGAACTTCAGTCTACCATCCGCAGACTGATGGGTTGGTAGAAAGGTTTAACCGAACCCTCAAGGCTATGATACGGAAGGTGGTAAGTCGGGATGGGAAAGATTGGGACACCCTACTACCCTATCTTATGTTCGCTATCCGGGAGGTACCTCAGGCCTCAACTGGGTTTTCCACCTTCGAGTTATTATATGGGCGTCACCCCCGTGGCATACTAGATATCACCAAAGAGATCTGGGAAGAGGAACCCAATGAGGGGAGAAATATAACAGTCCATGTAATACAGATGCGAGACCGGATAGCCCGGGTCACCCCTATTGTACGGGAACATTTGGAAAAGGCACAGGAGGCCCAGAGAACCCATTACAATCGCCAGGCAAAAGTCTGACAGTTCCAACCAGGGGATCGGGTGATGGTGTTGGTACCCACGGCAGAAAGCAAGCTTCTGGCCCAATGGCAGGGACCCTATGAGGTGGTTGAACCCGTGGGGGAAGTAACCTACAAGGTGCGGCAGCCAGGACGCCGAAAACAAGAACAGATTTATCACATCAACCTTCTGAAACCCTGGCATGCACAAGAGGCATGCATAACTGTCCAAAAAGACCTAACCCAGGAAAACAAGCCTTCCAAACAGGTGAGAGTGTCTCCCGATTTAACACCAGACCAGAAGAATTAGGTGTCTGAGATGATCTTCCGGAACCAAGATGTGTTCTCGACAAAATCGGGTCGAACAACCGAGACATATCACCACATCGTCATGAACCCTGGGGCTAGAATAACAATGAGGCCCTATTGGGTGCCAGCGGCCAAAAGGGAGGAAATAAAAGCAGAAGTAAAAAAAAAATGCTGGAGTTGGGGATCATCGAAGAATCCCACAGTCAGTGGTCCAGCCCAATCGTGCTGGTGCCCAAACCTGATGGCACCACAAGGTTTTGCAACGACTTCCAGCAACTAAACAAAGTATCCCAGTTTGACGCATACCCCATACCTCGCATAGATGATCTAGTGGACTGTCTGGGTAATGCCCGGTACTTGACTACCCTAGACTTGACAAAGGGGTACTGGCAGATTCCCCTTGCAGAAGACGCAAAGGAAAAGACTGCGTTCTCTACACCAGAGGGTCTTTTTCAATATACTGTCCTCCCTTTTGGACTACATGGGGCCCCAGCTACTTTCCAGCGCCTCATGGACAAGCTATTACGCCCGCATAACAGTTATGCTGCTGCCTACTTGGACGATGTGGCCATTCATACCCCAGACTGGGAAACCCACCTAGAGAAGGTGGAGGCAGTCCTTGATACCTTCAGGCGAGCTGGCCTTACAGCAAACCCTGCCAAGTCCGCTGTAGGGTTTACAGAGGCCAAATATCTTGGCTACATTGTGGGAAAAGGTC
This sequence comes from Mauremys reevesii, assembly GCF_016161935.1. Classification (NCBI taxonomy): domain Eukaryota; kingdom Metazoa; phylum Chordata; order Testudines; family Geoemydidae; genus Mauremys; species Mauremys reevesii. The sequence goes on along the minus strand of NC_052627.1, from coordinate 27,795,307 downwards.
TGGTAAACCCCCAAGTGAACAAGTTGGAGGCCATCCAAAATTGGCCCCGACCACGTCGCAAGAAACAAGTCGGGGCATTCCTAGGTGTAGTGGGGTATTACCGACGATTTATCCCCCACTTTGCCACAAGGGCAAGCCCCCTGACAGACCTAGTGAAAGCCCGTGGACCTGATCTGGTGAGATGGTCTGATGCAGCAGAGGAAGCATTCACAAACCTACGGACTGCCCTCTGCACTAACCCTGTACTGATAGTCCCTGATTTCACCAAGGAATTTATCCTGCAGACAGATGCATCAGAAGTAGGCTTGGGGGCCGTTCTATCACAGATGGTCGGTGAGGAGGAACACCCAATTCTCTACCTCAGTAGGAAACTCCTTCCAAGGGAACAAAAATATGCAGTGGTGGAGAGAGAGTGCCTCGCCGTAAAATGGGCCATGAAAGCATTGTGCTACTATTTGCTCGGGTGCAGATTTGTCCTCGTGACCGACCATGCCCCTCTTCAATGGATGCAGCAGAACAAGGAGAAGAACACAAGGGTGACCAGGTGGTTCTTATCCCTCCGACCTTTCCAGTTCCGTATGGAACACAGAGCAGGGAGCCGTCACGGCAATGCCGATGGCTTGTCACATGTGCACTGTCTGGCTTCCCAAGTTGCTCAACCCCTTGGTGTTGAGCAGGGGGGAGGGATATGTGACAGACCCAGACCAGTGTGGTACAGGAGTCTGGTAGAGGGCAAATATACTGGTCACTGGATGAGTAGTTTTCTGTTCCCTGAGTGACCAAAGCAGGGGCTGCACTAGAGTAATCAGGAACCTGCTAGAGCCAATTAAGGCAGACAGGCTGATTAGATCACCTGCAGCCAATCAAGGCAGGCTAATCAGGGCACCTGGGTTTAAAAAGGAGCTCGCTCCAGTCAGGTGGGGAGGAGCCAGAGGAGAGGAAGTGCGTGTGAGGAGCTGGGAGCAAGAGGCACAAGGAGCTGAGAGTGAGAGGGTGTGCTGCTGGAGGACTGAGGAGTACAAGCGTTATCAGACACCAGGAGGAAGGTCCTGTGGTGAGGATAAAGAAGGTGTTTGGAGGAGGCCATGGGGAAGTAGCCCAGGGAGTTGTAGCTGTCATGCAGCTGTTACAAGAGGCACTATAGACAGCTGCAGTCCACAGGACCCAGAGTAGAGGGCGGGTCCGGGTTCCCCCCAAACCTCCCAACTCCTGATCAGACACAGGAGGAGTTGATCCAGACTGTGGGGAAGATCACTGAGGTGAGCAAATCTGCCAATAAGCGCAGGACCCACCAAGGTAGAGGAGGAACTTTGTCACAGTATATAGTGATCTTTGTCTATTGTCTGCGATACATGGGTCTGTTGCAACATTACATGAATGAAAGTTGCTTTGTGAGTAATAGTGAGGAATGTTTTCAATGAATTCTGCTGGAGGAAAGTGTTAGAAGCTGGTATTCTCTTGTAAGCAGTTTACAGTAAGTGGTTGTTAAATAACTGAAGCCAGATAAACAATGGCCTCTCATTGATTTAATCAGTTTATAGGGAGGCATATTATCCAAGAGACTATGTCAGGCAGTATGGGCCTGTATCATTGTGTAAAACCCAGATTATACCTGAGGTTCCATGCTTTCATTTCTTGCTCAGGTAAGACTGCCTGGCCACAGTGCTAGAGTTGGTTAGTATTGGGGGATGTTCACTAGGAAAAGCATTTCCTTTCATGCCCTATCAGCAGATACTAGGTTCTGTTCACTGCTGTATAATGCAATTTCCCGTATCTAGTTGACATGGAGATTAGTAGGGCGTGTTTTGGTTTACTGCTAAGCCTTAATGACAACAGGTTAAGTGACCAGGTCTTTAATTCAGCAGGTTACTGTTAAAGCTCCTTACCCTGCAAAGACTTCCACATATACTTCACCCAAACTTTAAATCGTTGCTGGATTAGGATCTATATCATTTTTTTAAATTTCCTTTTACCAAGAAAAAATGCATTATGGGTTGCCTGACCCTCATCTCCCCAAATTGATGAGTTTTAAATTTCTATTTTTTTTTCTGATTTTTTTCATGAATAACTGTGGTTGTGTTACTTGATGTCAGAGGGCAATGGTACCAGGACAGTGTCTACACTACCAGTATGGAGATTTGCATTGCTTACATCTTGCTAGATGGCCAATTCCAATAACTGCTCTTTATGTTCCTTCACAGGTTTTGGCTGGTAGACTGTCGGCAGATACAGGAATCTGTTACTTTTGCCTCCCAAGTGTACAGAGAGATTATCTGTGTGCCCTACATGGCCAAATTTGTTGTGTTTGCCAAATCACATGATCCCATAGAAGCTCGATTAAGGTGCTTCTGCATGACAGATGACAAGGTGGATAAAACGCTAGAACAACAAGAAAACTTTGCAGAAGTTGCCAGAAGCAGGGATGTAGAGGTACAATACAAGATAATATAGTATCATTTTCTTTGTCTTCATTCACAATGTCTTGCCCCATCTATTTCTAAAATCACAAATTCTGCCTCCTATATCAGACAGTATGCAGAAATTAGTAATGGAACTATGTATACATTTAAGAAATATTTTGTAATTGGATTAAAAATCAAGCTTACATCCTCCAAACCAAAGAATGTGGTGGTATATTTTTGTGTGTGGAAATGTATACTGGCCTTTTGTGTCTGCTTTTCTGTTCATAAAAACAGCAATTGCAGAAAACTCTTTTTATACCTTCAAGTCGTATGCATAGTTTACATATCGAGTTGGTTATGTTTTGTAAGCAGAATACTGTGATCTCAGAGCAAGGTATAAGATAATTCAAAACAAGCACCGAATTTCAGGCCAGCTCTGACTTCATATGAAACTCTCGTTTCATACCAATGGGAGCTAAGATAGGCCATCAATGAGTACTATGGAAAATCCCAGCTGTAAGGTTTAGATTAAAAGAAAGGATTGGGACTGTGATGGAATGAGTGGCCTGCAGATGCTTCATTTTGGAGGCTCAGAGTTCCCAGTTCTAGGGTAAAATTTTCAAAAACATCTAAGTGACTTTGGGAGCCTAGATTCCATAAGTCTTATTGACATTCAATGAGACTCAGGCTCCTAAGTCTCTTTTGAGGCGTTTTTGAAAAATTTATCTCTAAACTCCTTCCGTTACTCTCCAGCCCAATAGGGTTAGAGAGTATTATATAGGTGGCATTCTCTATCAAATCCAGGGGAGGGGAGTCCTCAGGATACTGTGATGATCACTCTTATTGTCTAATTTCACTGCAAAACAGCAATATGGAAGGGTAATGGTTCCTACCTTATCAAGGAACTCTGCTGTGGTGTACAAACAATGCTGAAGGGAACAGGAATTCTGCTGAAAGGCTGGCTTTGTTTCTTGTCAAGCAGGAGTAATTGTCAAGCTAGTTTTGGGGGCAGGAGGAAAGATTATAGTGAGAGGGCCATTTCCTGTGGCCCTTAGTGAGGCAAAACTGTCACTGAAGTTGGTAGGAATGTTGGCTGATTAAGGACCTCAGAATTTGGTACACAAAAACAGAGAAATTAGGTCACTGGGCAGCTACAGTTGAGGGAGATCACCCCAAGGGAGGGTATAGCAGTATTGCTGCCACACCGATTCACACACCTTACAATTTTGTCAGAGGAAGGAGCAGTTTTAAACCCACCTACGCTCTGTAGGAACCTGTCTGTGGAATCTACCTGGAAGATGTTATAAATCAATGCATCTACCAGCCTGCCTCACCCACTTCCTCCCAGCCCAGGGCTGCTCACTTTGTAGCCTGTGTTTTTGACTCCAAGACCCTCAGTGGAATGGCAGGGTGGAGGCAGCTGTGCACTGGCAGTGGACATGGGGGCTGCAAGCTTTGTTCAACACTAAGAAGAGCGCACAGTGACCATTTCTGTGGTGGTCACAGGGGAGTGATTTAATTTTAATTAGCTTTGTGATGTAACCTGTCAAGACAAAATCTTAAATTCCTTGTTATTCAGATAATCTCCCACTGACTCCTTTAGAAGTTTGCCTGAGGAAGGAACTTGAAAAAGCCGAGTAACCACCTCAGGATTCATCCTTTTGCACTTATTAGTTATATTTTTGATGTTTAAATGATTTAAGCTTTGTAAGGCACATTGAAAGTTATAGAGGATGGGCTCTGGAGATTTTCAAAGGCTCTAAGAGCAGTTAGGTGCCCACCTGCCAGTTTCCACCAAATACCTATTAATAATCGAAAAGATCGTCAGCACCTTGACAGAGTAGTTGGAGTTGGTCAGCTTGTTTGCTGTTGACATGAGTGAGAAAAGCCGGGCTCGTCCACCAGGAGCAAGAAGTTAAATTAGCAGGTTTGATAAATATTCATGTTTGATATTGAACATAGAAAAGCCTTTCTGGGTGGATATTAGCGCTGTTTGTTAAATGCTTTACTGGCTGAGTCAGCTCCTTTAAAATTAATGACAAGCAGGAAATGGATAAAGCACAGCGCATTCTGCCTCCTGACAAATACTTTTTTTCTGCTCTAATTCCCACCATGCATAAATGATTTCTCAGGTTCAGTGTCTGGTGCTCAAGGCTGTGATAGGCAATCTTTTTCAGATTGATAAATCTGCAATTTTGCAGATTGATAAAATAGGTACTTATTACATTGGCAAAGCTAAATTACTGGGAGGTAGAAGTAAGAAGGGCCCTTTGAATGTGCTGTTAGCTTGTTTGGGGTGACTCCAAAAGCTGTGATGAAGTGAGTTCCCAGGTCTGAGGAAGGGTCATATAAATAGCTACCAGGAGATATAAGCAGTATCATAGAGGCATCCCAGACATTCACTTGAGGCCTGGTTTTCAGAAGTACTGAATGCTCACAACTTCAGTGGGAGCCAATGGGATCTGCAAGTGCACAACCCCTCTGAAAATTGGGCCTATGGAGCCCAGGACAAAAGCTTCAGCTCTAAGACTGTTCCAACTAGATTGGATCCTTATGGTCACCCTGCTGCAGAATAAAGAAACTATGGAATTATTTGAATTGACCAAGAAGGTAAAATGTGTAACCTCACAATACTTTTAGGCCATGGCTACACTTGCAAATTTGCAGCGCTGCAGCAGGGTGTGAAAACACACCCTCTCCAGCGCTGCAAATTGCGGCGCTGCAAAGCGCCAGTGTGGTCAAAGCCCCAGCGCTGGGAGCCAGTGTGGTCAAAGCTCCCAGCGCTGTACGTTATTCCCCACAGGGAGGTGGAGTACGGACAGCGCTGGGAGAGCTCTCCCCCAGCGCTGGCGCTTTGACTACACTTAGCGGCAGCGCTTTGAAGTGCAAGTGTAGCCATAGCCTCAGCCTAATTTGCTACATTCCAGCACAAAATTGGGATCCTGAGTTTGCTCATGGACTAAGATCTTTCCTTAAACTGTAGTGGTGAACACAGAGTGACTGACCCCTTTAAGAGCGAGAAGGGTCCAGTGCACCTGTGACTTTGTCAGCTGCCACCCAGGTGTGGTTAAGAGAATGAAACAGTGGTAGAGTTAGCCAGAAAGAGGCAGGTGAGAGCTGAAAAGAAATCTGGGGTAGGTGCACTTGTCATCCTGTGGCATGATGCTAGAGGGTGCCCTGGATGAGGGCCACCATATGGTAACCAGTTTAGTGCAGTATGCTGAAAAATGCACACATTCTTGTAAATGGAAAATCTGCACAGGTTCTTAGAACACAAAGCATTGTTCTCATTTGTAATTGCTTTTCACTACTCTTAGGAAGTGAAACTAGTATGATATTCAAAATTAGAACTGAGGTAAATAATCTGAAATGTGTCTTCACATATTCTGGATAATGCTAGATGGCAACACTAATGCTGAGTGTTGAGATCACTGTATTCTGAAAATTTTAAGATTGATTCAACTCAATGCAGAATTATGCTTACATAAGGATAAATCAAAATCTTGTAGAAATGAATATTGAACATGGCTGTTGATATTATTTTTTTGGGGGGGGGGGGTTCTTTTTTTAACTCCACATAGGTATTAGAAGGAAAGCCTATCTACGTTGACTGCTTTGGCAATCTGGTGCCACTAACAAAAAGTGGGCAACATCATATATTCAGTTTTTATGCCTTCAAAGAAAATAGACTTCCACTGTTCGTCAAGGTAATGGAATAACTTCAGTTATGGACTGTGGTTTTATTCAGGGTTGGCTCTGGGTTTTCAATATACTTGTCAGTCTGGAAAATGTCCATCCCACAGTTTCCCCACCTTCTCATATAAGAAATACTGAAATAAGTATTTTGTTGATATGAGCAACCACTGCTTTCTGTTGTCTGGTAGGGCAAACCAGACTTTATCGAATACAGTGGTCCCAAATCTGGGTAAAAATGCACTGTATGTCTACTAATCTGTGGCTATATCACTCTCATCAGTGCATGGCATACTTATACTTATAGTGATGCATTTCAGACTTCAGTGTTGTGTCTTTTGGAATACTGCTCTCTACCTAATGAGATGAAGGAACAGCTCCATTAGTCCTTATGTTTTATTTTTCCACGTTTGATTGGTCCATTTGCAAGTGCAGTCCTCTGTTTTACAGAAATACATTGTGACAGAAGGAAACACTTATGCAAGGCAGCAAGTGCATTTACATAACTGGGAAAATCCTCTTAATACTCCTGTATTCCAACTTTGCTATTTGCGGTAGTAGATAAGCATTAGATCCCTGATACTAAGTGGTTTGACTGTGGTTCACGGGAAAGCTGCAAATACTTGCTGGCTGAATTGTACTGGTGCTGGGCTTACTACTTATCACACCAAAATCATATAAATACAGCTGTAGTTCTTCAACTGGTCTATAGATATTCTTCAACTCTGGGCCCAATCTTACTCCCACTGAAGGAAATGCAAAACGCCCTTTGACTTCAATGTGAGCAGTAATGAGTCCTTTATGTATATTTCAAATTATGCTGCTTCATCCACTGCCTTCATAGGGTCTCAAGTGGAGGAGCAAGCTGATTGTGATAACAGCTGTAGTGATGCTCTCACTAAAATCCATGTTACTAGCATGGAGACCTACTGGCATGGATCTGCTATGCTTACGGTTACCTCTGACAAATGCACTTCTTTCCTTTCAGAGGGCTTCAGTTGTAGTTTTACTTTTGAAAATTGTCATGTCAGTAGCACTAGAAACTGAAGAACTCAGCCCAGACAAAAGCACTTTCATAGGCAATGCAGAGCAGATTTCCCCACAATTTCCTGGCAATGGGTTTCAAAGCCGTCCCTAGGTGATTGTGCCCGGAGTATTGGGGTAATTCTGTATCACCAACAATGGTGCCAGGGATTACTGGGCTGAGATTGCTAAACCAGTCATTTCAGGTTCTTGTTTAAATTAAAAATGTTTAATAATCTCTGTGATGTAAAATTAATTTAGCTAGTCAGATGTACAGATGGGGATTAATTGAGAAAGTGAACTTTTGGAAAGCATCTACAATTATAGATAGGTTAGTCATAACCAAGGAACACCCTCTTGTGTCACCTCCCCACCACACAGCTCATTATTGTATGAATGTCTGCCTTATATAGAACTGAATCAGCTGTGTTTATGTCACATACTGCTGGCTTCACATGGTTGTGACCCATCCTGAATTTTCTAATACAGTCCTGAAAGTATGTCATGGGGCTCTGCATCCTGTATATTCAGGTTAATAGAAGTATGTAACCACGTGGCTATATTTAAGACTAATTTTTGTCATTTGGCCTTGGTGATTAAATCCGTAATGAGGTATAATTCTTTTATTTGTATGTACTTCCCTAGACTGTTTACAGAACTTAAAAACACTTCATATTTGAAGTCCTAAATGTTGCATGTCCAGTTCTGCCTTTCAGATGTGATACACGAGGATCTTCCAAGATTTACTTCAAAGTCTCAGAACATCTCAGGATCTCATATAATTTTTTGTTTCATGGGTTATACAGTGGTCACACTTAAATAACTTGCAGCTTTTTCAGAGATATTCCAGCAGTAGTCTCAATTTTAAGTACACTGAATATGACTTTAATTGCTAAGGTATTTTGAAATAGAAGAAAACTTTTAAGTGTGACCTTTGTCACTCTCTCCCTATAACAGCAGCTAAATGGTCAATTGCTGTCTTTTGTTACTAATGAAGTCAAGAAGCAGCAGTTGATGACGATCTACCTAGGAAAATACAAGTGCATGTATAGATTATGGTGGTGGTATGTGTGAATTTTGAAGGTTTTTATTTTATAGATTAATTAAAAAATGCCCTAACATCAGTATGTCAGTGAAAAACAGAGTTAGTGCAGGTTATCATGAGAGTGTAGTCACAGTGCAATTACTATCTCAAACTGCATTGTGTGAGTAAGTCATTATTACTTACTTCAAAGTGTCTAAATTATTTTGCTGATCTCTCCTGTTTTTCACATATATACACATACTCAAATATATAACAAACCAGAACAACAACACAATAAACATACATCTACATACATGAAGGAGCTTTTTTCCAGATCTAATCTCTACCTGTAACTAGTTTTGACACTGCATGTGGAATACAGGGGGCAGCTAAAGTACAGATTAAACTTTTATATCTTTGCTGCATTAGGTACGAGACTCCACTCAAGAACCTTGTGGGCGACTATCATTTATGAAGGAGCCAAAATCTACAAGAGGGCTAGTCCATCAAGCCATCTGCAACTTAAATATCACATTGCCACTTTACACAAAGGTAATGTCAACTGTACTGTATCAGAGCTTTATAGAAGTTTTTTGTCTAGGATCATCAGTGTCACAGCACAACCAGGAGGGCAAAAGATTGATAAAGACTCATAATTTAGGGCACGTTTTCTCTAAACTCAAGTCAGTCTGACATACAGCTGTGGTGGTTCATGTCCACACTGCTCTTCTTCTGTCGCTAGTGCACATCCTCACTAGGAGCGCTTTCACCAATTTAAGAGGGGCAGTGTGGGGGATTGAAAGCCAGAGTTTTGAGCTCGACGTGCGGCTCGCTGCTCCTAACCAGGAGCCTGGCTGCCCCACTCCTGGCTCCCTACTACCCATCAGGAATGGGACAGCCGCACCGGGTTTCTCGACTCCCTGCTCCCCACTGGGAGCATGGCAGATGACCGGACTCCAGGAGCAGAGCTCCCTGCCAGGCACAGTCATGCTCCCCATGGGGAGCAGGGAGTCAAGAGCTCGGGGAGGCTCCTGGCAGGGAGATCTGTGCCTGGTGTCCAGTCGATTGCCCCATTCCCAGCAGGGAGTGGGGAGCCAAGAAGCCCGGTGTGGCTGCCCTGTTCCTGGTGGGGAAATTAGAAGCCCAGGGTGGGCAGCTGTGCTTCCAGTGCAGGATCTGCGCCCAGAGTCCAGTCAGCTGCCATGCTCCCAGCAAGGAGCGGGAAGCTGAGAGCCCAGGCAGCAGCCCGGATCGGAGTACAGAGCCGGGAGCTTGGGCAACAGCCTGACTGAGAGGAGAGGGGGGAGCCAGGGGGGGGGGGGGCCTGGGAATCGGGGATGGGGGAGCCTGAGTCAGGAGCCTGGGTGGCAGCCCAGCTTGTAGCAAAGATCAAGCAGCAGCCTGGCTGGGGATCCCAGGAGCTGGCGTCTTGTCAGTTTCATGGCTCCAGTGGACAGAATGACAGCCAATAGATATAAGTAATGCAGTGTCTACAGGGACACTGCATCACCCTAACTATACTGACATAAGCCCTGTGCCTCTCGTGGAGGTGGAGTTACTATGTTGGTGTAGTGGGACACTTAGGCTATGTGTACACTACCGCGGTAAGTCAACCTATGCTATGCAACTCCGGCTATGTGAATAACGTAACTGAAGTCGACGTACCTTAGGTCAAGTTACTGTGGGGTCTACACCACGGAGGGTTGATGGGAGAAACTCTCCCGTCAACTTACCTTACTCTTCTCATCAGGGGTAGATTACAGGGGTCAACTGGAGAGCGAACTGCTGTCAATTTGCTAGGCCTTCACTAGACCCACTAAATCAACTGCCAGTGAATCGATCTCAGAGCGTCAGTCCTGGCTATAGTGTAGACCTGCCCTTACATTGGTGGGAGCAAGGCGATAGTGTGTACACTGACATAATTAGGTTGATGTAAGCTGCCTTAGTTGACCTAATGCTGTAGTGTAGACCAGGCCTAAGGGTTTTAGTATTAGCAAGGGGAAAATAAATAGTATTCAAAATGTTTCAGTGTATTTGAATATTGGCACAACCACTCTTGAAAACACACAATGCATATTTCACACATCACTTTGGGCGGTGGGAATATATCAGATTTTGGACCATATATCTTTCTGACCGAATTTCAAATGAAATTATTTCCATTCTTTAAGTTTATAAACATACCCTCCATTCTGGTGATGGAATAGTCCAAAAACATAAATCTGGGACACAAGGGATATGCCTAGTCTGATGTGAAGCCCATGGAAGTTAGTGGAAAGACTACCATGGACTTCAGTTGTTTTTGGAATGGGCCTAGGCTCAGCTTGGTCTCCATGCACAAATTATATTGAAACTAATGACAATTATGTCCAGTGATAAAACACAGAACTGGAAATCAGTGAGGAGGCCTAGGTGCCATTCCCAACTTTACCAAAGACTTCCTATGTGATAGCGGTAAATTGCTTAACCACTCTGTGCCCTAGTGCCTTCTTTATAGAAATGGAGTTCCTATTCAAGCCCGCCTCTCACAGGGTTATATAAGAATAAATATATTAATATCTATAATGCATATTACAGTAAATCCTCACTTAACATTGTAGTTATGTTCCTGAAAAATGCAACTTTAAGTGAAATGATGTTAAGTGAATCCAATTTCCCCATAAGAATTAATGTGGGGGAAGGGGAGGGGCTAGGTTCCAGGGAATTTTTTTCATCACACACACACACACACACACACACACACACACACACACACACACACACACACACACACACACACACACACACACACACACACACCCCCCGTATAAGTTTTCAACAATTTGATACTGTACACAGCAATGATGATTGTGAAGCTTGGTTGAGATGGGGAAGTCAGAAGGTTGAAGAGGGTGGGATATTTCCCAGGGAATGCCTTACTGCTAAATGATGAACAAGCACTAGGCTGAGCCCCGCCCCTGCTCTGTGGAGATGGGATAAGCGGGGTCAGGAGCAGGTGGGAGGGGGACACCCTGATATTAGCCCCCCACTTCCCCCCCTCTCTCTGCATAGCAAGCAGGAGGCTCCTGGGAGCAGCTCCAAGGCAGAGGGCAGGAGCAGCATATGACAGTGGGGGGAAGGACAGCTGAACTGCAGGCAATTGATAGCCTGCTGGGTGGCTGCTGAATGGGGAACTTAGGGGAGCGGAGAGCTGATAGGGGGAACCAGTCCACCCTGGTTCCAAGCCCCCACCAGCTAAGTCCAATGGGCTGCTCTTTCTGCAACCAGTGGACAAAACAGGCAGCTGCTAAATAACGTTATAAGGAAGCATTGTGCAACTTTAAACGAGCATGTTCTCTAATTGATCAGCAATGTAACAACAAAACAACGTTAACCAGGATGACTTTAAGTGAGGAGTTACTGTACATTCCTCATATATAAAGTGCCAAAAAGTTCCAAATATAGTTTTATTATTTTATTACCTGGCCATAAGAGGCTTGAAAATCGAGGTATCTTGCAATGGCATTTCCATGTCATTGACCGAACTATTTCATTGTTCATTCATGTTGTTGGACAGAAGTGAAGTTGCAATAGTTAATACACTCTAGAAGTTACAGTAGTTATAACAGCATCAAAGCTATTTCCTAAATAGGATTCTAATACAGCAGTAACGTTTTTTGCCATCTGTTCAAAACTGTCAAAAATCTGCCACAGTATGCTTAACAATATCATACTTTGCAACTGCTCTCTAACCAGAGCCTCCTCAAAGGGCATATTGATATACCTGGTGAAGGAAAGCAGCTAATAGCAAAGGCAAATAGGAAAAAGTTATTGAAAGTCAGTATTTGCCAATATTTATAAATAGTATATTTGAGCCCAACTGAGGTCCCACTGAAGTCCATGAGTCTTCTCATTCATCTCAGTGAGAGCTGGACCAGGCACTAAGAGGAATTCACCTGTTCAGAGGGCCAGCACAATTCTATTCTATCCTCCTTGTACCTCTCTAATAACCATAGTACCCGAGTGCCTTCCAGTAGCGCATTAAGTCAGACTAGCGTCTGTCTTGTGTGGTTCATTCTTTCTTACCAGATGGGCAGCCCTCTGCCCAGGGGTGAATTTCACCCTTGAAGATTAAACATGATTAGAAGAAATACATTACATTATTGTGAGATATGTTGTAGCCTACTGTAGAAGGTGCCTTGTAGTAGTCAACTGGAGCACCATATTTTTATGTATATGTTGTATGTCTCTGTCATATGGCTTAACACATCTCATAACACTTTAGTTTTGAAAGAGTTTCTCTATTAATTATTACTAAGTATTTTAAAATATTTACCCATGCTCCCTTAATATACACTGTATGTAGGAGTTCTATGATGTATACATACATTCCATAACAGGATTTAGGATACACTAGAAGCCTAAGACCCCACAAGCAGCTTTTCTGTTTGTCATTTGCTTGATGCTGCCACCTTTTATATTTAAACTGACCCTCTTCCATTTTTGACTTGTGACAACTGACTTGCAAAAACTATGCTTTTTACCTATTCTTGCCTGTTGAATTTTGTCAGAAACAATACTTTTCCTATCCTTTTCTTCTCAATATTCTGTATTTTTCCTCCTCTCTTTTTTCCTCTCTTGTTGCATGGCATTTTGGGGCTGAAAGGAATCGGAATCAGACCAAGAGCAGGAAGAAGAGGTAATTTTACAATAATGCCACTTCATCATGGCTCTGCTATTGCTTATTTCTACTAACAAGTGAGAACTAGCATACGTCTTGGAAGACTGAATGTTTTGTCCTTTTGGACATATTCTATTGTCCACTGACCTAGTGCTACTGAGATGATCTAATGAGGTTCAGTTAGGAGCACCATTCCTTATAGGTTAATCCTTAGGAAGTTCAATGAAATTCATGGTTGCTTGCAAAATGGATGGGTATAAGCGTGCAAAGATTTGTTTTGTTTTTTTACCTAGGGAAAAAAGGTATTTTGTCCAACAATAACTACAAAGGACCTTTTTTTTCCTTTTTTTTTTTTTTTGGTATTGCAAAGATTTCAATAGGTGTTTGTAGTCTCAAAGCAGTGGTGCTGGAACAGTTTGTATAGTGGGGGTGCTGAGAGCCATTGAATCAAACTGTAAACCCTGCATATGATGGAAACCACTTCAAGCTAGGAGGTGCTGCTGCACTCCCCAGCACTTCTAGTTCCAGCACCTATGTCTCAAAAACTTGCGGCCTGATTCTCTCTTGTCCCAGAGCAGTGCAGTGCAGAAGATAGAGGGTGGAGTCTAGGTGCTAGTTACACCTCCCTGATTCTCATATAGTTTAGAATTGCTACCAGGCAACTCTGCAGGACCCCAAGTGCCTGTGGCGCATGGCATAGCAGAGCTCTGCTCTGACTCCTTTGGAATAACCCTGACATGCTCTTCTACACAAGGGGAAGAGGCACAAACCCAGATCCAGCATAGTTACACCCATCAGAGTTCCGCTATGCCAGGGAAATTCTTAGTGAGAAACTGAAGCCAGATTATGGCCCCTTGTGCCACCTGAATGGCACAAAGGGCTGTAACCCACTTGAGAATCTGGACCTTTTATGACAAAATCCATGTATTTCTGAATTGGTTACTAAAGTCCAGCATACATTTATTAACCCAAAATATTATTTCAGGGGTTCTCAAACTTTTCATCCTAATAGAGAGATTTTCTGATGGGTTAGCTCCTCTTATATTTGCAATCACAATTATATCCTTCTGGCAATTACAGATATGTCTTAGGCCCTGATCCTTACATGGGGAAGTAACACTAGAAAAGTATGTATTTTTAGTTGGCTTGTATTGACGGTTACCAGCTGAAAACAGGGAGAGAGCTAAAATCATATGACCCACCCGCACCCTATGGACTACTAACATATTCTCCACGAATCACAGAACAGAGTTTGGAAACCACTATTGCAAGAATTTTAGATAACACAATTATTCAGATTACCATTTAAAAAAATAAATATTAGGGATTGGAATGATTATAATGGAATGCACTTTAGACCAGATATTCCTCTCCCATTTAAATAATTTGGCCATATTTTCAGAAATGCTCAGCACTTGGCAGGTGACAAGTGAAAGTACAGCCATATTTTTCAAGAGGTTAAAATGCGACTGATCTCTTTTGGAAATCTGGCCCAATTGTGGGTGTGAGTCATTTTTGAAAATCTATCTCCATTTAGCTATCTAATCTGATATCCTGCTTCTGTCAACTGCTGATACATGTAGGAGTTACAACTCCCTTCCCAACACCCAACAATGTTAGACTCTGAACCATGAAGCTAATTGTTTCAGTTTTTTAAAATGACCTGCCAGGGCCAATATCCCCATGTAGAATTAAAGTAATAGTTTTCATTGATTTTGTATTACTAAAATTAATTGATATGGACATAGAAGAACACTTGGGGAAATATTGTGAGATTAATTGTCCAAAAATTAGACCAATTTTAGGGAGTCTGTACTTCCCTCTGTACATCTGTGGGATTTCCACTAGCAGTGCAGTAATTACACAAAGACAATGACATTTAAATAGTGGCTTATATTAATCTATAGTTGTTCACCTAAGGTTTACCAATAGTAATGTGACCTACCAGTGATCATAAGGCAGGTCTGTATCACAATTTGTAATAATGTATTTCTCTTCTGATCACTCCCTTGAAAAGCAAGAGATAGCAGATAAAGATAATATTTTGGGGCAACATCTTGCATTTATCCACATACAGAACTCTTATTGGCTGAAATGGGAATTCTTCACACTTACCGAAGACAAACTGTGGGCCCCAGTGTTATATGCAGTATGTTTTTAGCATTACCCAATTCCATTCCTTCCATTCATTCTACCAACAGAGGTGACTCTCAGGGTTAAATGGTCAGAGTGTAGCCTCTAATTTTTCCTCACACCGTTTTGGATGTGTAAATTCCATTTACATGTGAGATTCTTTTAATTGTGCACAAATAACAATGCTGGCAGAATTCCACAGACAAAACTGTGAAAATAAAGCCAAAGGCCAACTTTGAAAATTTGCCCCTATATGTCCTTATATATACTGTACTCATATATATACGCACACCAGTGTGATATTGTAACCATTTCACTTTATCTGTGTTCTCTTTCAGGTTGACGTGACCTCAGAAAAAAGTAAGATTAAAAAAATTATAACAACTGTTTGTATGAAAGCTGGTTAAGAATAAAGAAAAGCATGAAAGAGACCGCAAGCTCTAATTGACATTACTAATAATTATAATAGTTTAAAAATGTAATAGTAAGCAATATAATAGGAATGCAGCTATTCAATTAAATCCATTTTAACTTATAAATTTATAAGTAATACCATATTAAGACAATTCATCTAAGCATTCACTTTCCTTCAACATCCCTAGAAATCCTGCTATTGCTATTATGCTTCTATAAATACCCATCCCTCCATTTTTATGTTTTTGTATGTTCATTGGCATAGTATTGTCATGTCATTTTTATCAGAGAAATGACAGTATCACTTTTTAATAAAAGCATCTCTAAACTCCCCAATATACATCATTAAGTTGATTACAAGAAACACAGGCATGTAAAAGTGATACTGTCCAAAGTAATCAGGCTGTGTAATCCCCATTACTGTGGTGAAATATGATTGGATATATGGCTTGCTTAAATACCCCCATTATGTAGTGGAGCCTGACAGTTATTAGTTGGAGTGGTAGGGATTAATGGTAGACTAATGAGAATAGACTGGCTTGGTCCTAACCTATACCAAACAAGTGTTCTACTAAATGTCTCCCTTTAATGAAGATGCAAACCCAGACAAATTTATCTGCTCAAGTTGAACAATCCTGTGATGAGAGCTGAGAGCTTTCATATGCAGCAATTTTTCCTACTAACTGCATTTTGGGGGAAAAATGACACTTGACTTGTTTCAGGGTTGTGGTCATCTTTAAAAGTGAATACAATTTAATACAGAGGAAAAAGTTCATTTCTGCCTGTTGTCTTTGGAAGTTTTGCTAGTCATCCATGTGGCACTATACACCAAATTAGAACTAGTTATTTTTAGCACCAAATTCCTGAGATATTAATCTTTCCCATTTCCCCCTTTTTTAAAATTTATTTATTTAGCACACAGTGTCCATTGTGCAATAAACTCCTTTCTAGTGTGTGAATTTTACAGGATTTAATGGTGATTATTTGCACAATGCCAAAACGATCATTTCTCTTTTGGGGTTCATAGCCGAGGCCCTGACGCTGCCAGAAGATCAGACTCCTGTGCCCATGTGGGGTTCCATGCAGACACAGTGCATTGCAAATTTAGTTTTTATTTACTGGATTAAAAGATTACTAGAAAGAAATGAAGCATTTGGAAATCCTAACTTAAAGGATTTCAAAAACAAAAAACAAGAAAAAACCCATCCCTGATGTACCAACCCTCTTCTCTTGCGGAAACTGAGTGATTTTCATAAGAACACATAGGCTTTTCAAAGAGCCTGGATGCTTAAAATCCCAGTAAAATTCCATACCAGTCAGAAGCAGCTAACTAGACCTCCAAATCTTTATCAGTACCCACTAACCTGGATCCCTGGGCCTATGTGGAAATCCATGGGAATTATGGCTGCTCCACACTACCTATTCACATTGGACAGTTGGGGTCTTAATGCCAATAATTCCCATGAACTGACAATTTGTCAAATATTATGAGGCGTGCAAGATGTTGAATTTGTCTTAAATGTCTCCAAGCAGTGCTGGAGATTTCACAAGCTTTTCTTTATATTTCATCAAACCTTAGTTGCTCTGTTAGCCTTCTCGTTTACCATAATGGGCATTTGGTAATACTATAAAACAACACAGAGATGACCTGTTAGGCTGTGAAACATAAACATCCAGTTTTACTGTGCCTGCTTCCACAGTGGAGGAATACTCTGAATTCATGAAATATAAAAAAAGTATTGCAACAGAGTGAATATTTTTTTAAACAAATGCCGATATTTGATTGCACAGAATCTTTCAGATAGTTTACTCCATCTTCAATTAATACCTTACGATACAGAAAAATATTACTCTGAATATATTGTAATTTTTTTAAAAAGCAAGAAACATTCATTACATTACAAATAAATAACAGTGGTGCTCTGGACATAACTGACATTATCCTGTACTATTTTATTCAATCAGATGCAGATTTCTTAATAATCCTTGTTCGAATTGGGCCCTGTCACAAAATATTCTCCACAAGCAATTATGCCATATCCTGAGCTGCCTACAATCCTATACTTCGTATATTGGTTGTGGAGAATAGCTAATACTTCACCACAGTATGTTGTGTTTTATTTTCATGTATTATTTTAATTTATAACCATTCTCCACCTACTGCTTTTAAGTAAGGCTACATACCCAACACCTTTGCTTTGCATGGAAATAACTTGGCTTGCATAAACTGTATGTGTGTCCAGTGTGAATGTCTGATTTTTGGTTGCCATACATTACATTTTTTGAACCTTTAAATTCACATTTAAGTTGATTCACGGTTATTTTTATTTTCCCTTCTTTTTTTTTCCCCTTCTCTTTTTTTATCCTCTATCTATACGTTATTTGTCAATGAGGATGTTCCAAGGAAAGGACCATACCTCTTGAAGCAGAAGAATGTTTGTTTCATTGTTTAGGTGTGAGATCCCCTTAGATGAAATGCCGGTTTGCAGCTGATTCAGATCTCTATATATTTGATCAGACTTTAGATTACCGCAGAATTAAATACACATAAATACAGATTTTTTTATTTTGATTAAGAAAAACAAATGCATACTTCTACCCAAATATTATTCTGACAGTTTGCTACCACTGGCTTTCACTTAGAGGAAATCGACTTTCAACCAATTTTAATGGGTTTTTTTGTTTGTTTGCTTGCCTTTTTTCTTTCTTTTTTTTTTTGCTTTTTTCTGTTGTTTTTTTTAATTTGAACATTGATCTATAACATCCAAACAATCTTGAGATGTCTATCTGTGTAATTTCACTGTGTTCCCGCATTGTTTTTTATTTTTAATTTTTGTTATTGTTGTAATTTTTATGTTGTCCTGATAATTTGGTTTGTTGAGCTTTGGTGGTGTTGTATGTGTGGATGTGCAATAGTGGGAAAATTAAGCAAGTTATTTCCTGCCCATTTTCCTTTTCAGTTTTTTTTCCTGTTAGCTTTGCTTTGCTCTTGTATCCTCAGATCTTGTGGATCCACCATGCCCAGCCCATTTTGTTGACCTTCCTACCAATGCAACCAAAGACTGTCATTTTCAGTCCTGATTACATTTTTCAATCTCTATTTTTGATTTCCATTTTACTTTCAATGTTTTTCATTCACATCAAAGATGATGACGAGACAGAATCTACAGAAACATCTATCCTGAAAAGCCACCTGGTTAATGAAGTCCCAGTACTAGCCAGTCCAGACTTGCTATCTGAAGTTTCTGAGATGAAACAAGATTTGATCAAAATGACTGCCATCTTGACAACTGACCCTTCTGATCAGTCAGGTTCCATTAAGGTGAAAGATCTTGGGAAAGCCACTGAAGAAGAGCCAGGAGAGCCTTTTGAAATTGTGGAAAGAGTGAAAGAGGACTTAGAGAAAGTAAATGAAATTCTCAGACGTGGAACCTACACAAGAGAAGAACATATACTGCCGAGGTCCCATTCTGGACGAGAGTTAGTGGAAGAGGAATGGGTTATTGTCAGTGATGAAGAAATTGAAGAGGCCAGACAAAATGCTCCTTTAGAAGCCATTGAACCAGCCTGTATAGAACTTAAGATAGGAGAAGGAACAACAGAGATAAGAAAGAAAGACATGACAGGAATGGTAGACTATCTTACCGAGGATTTAAAAACCTATGTATCTCTTCATGAGGTGCAGCCACAAATATTCCAAGAAGATTTAGTAGGAGAGAGATTTGAAGCTGTTGTTATAAGCAGGGGTTCTGAAAAAGGAGGACAGGGCTCTCCAACAGCTGAAACTCAAGGTACACAGGAACAACGCAAACCAGCCCTGGAAATTAAAAAACCAATTAGGAGGAAATTAAAAGATAAACAAAGGCAAAAGGCAGGAGAGGGAGAGACACAAAGCAGTGAAGAACCATCAGGACTAACAAAGTTCAGTTCTGAGGAGTCATTAGATGATGAGCCAGGTTTAACACCTGCAGCTGTTCCTAATGTTAGCGCTGTATCCCCTGTAATAGAAGAAACGCCTATTGGCTCCATAAAAGACAAAGTAAAAGCTCTTCAGAAGCGAGTGGAAGATGAACAGAAAGTACGTTCAAAACTGCCTGTCAGAATCCAACCAAAAGAAATCACTACTGAGAGGCCTGTTAGAAGGCCAGTGCAAGCTAAAAAAATAGTGCACAAAGCACAGCCACCTGTTTCACCCTCAGCTAAAACAGAAAGACTTGAAGAGACTATGTCAGTCCGGGAGCTGATGAAAGCCTTCCAGTCAGGGCAAGATCCATCCAAGAATAAATCTGGACTGTTTGAGCACAAAGCTATCAAACAAAAGCAGCAGCTCTCTGACAAAGAACCAACTCAGAGAGAAGCAGTTTATTTAGAACGTGAAACAGAAGAGGTACCACCGCCTAGGAGAACAAACAAAAAAGGTAGCCCGCCAGCCAAACAAACCAGAGTCCTTAAGATAGATAAAGATTCCCCATCAAAAAAAGGACCAAAAGCTTCTTTTGATTGCGCTAAAGAGGAGCCTGTAGATAAAGACCAGGTAAAAGAACAGAGCTATAAAAGAACTGAACTTTCCTCTCCAGTATTTAATGAAGAAAGTTCCAAGGAGGCAGCAATTGTGAAGGAAAGTACAGCTGAAGATGACCAAGGAGACACTGACTTCCAGATCAGCCCGGACAGAAAAACCTCAACTGACTTTTCTGATGTCATTAAAGAAGAGCTTGAGAATAATGACAAGTACCAGCAGTTCCGACATCTTTCAATCACTGAGGAGGGAGAACTTCACTTAGAGCAAGTACTGACCAGTCCTTTCAATGTCACCTTCCCATCAGAGTATGTGAAAGATGGCTTCCTACCTGCTCTCTCCTTGCAAAGTGGTGCTTTTGATAGTAGCTCAGAAAGCCTTAAACATGAAGGTGTAGCAGATTCTCCTGGTAGCCTACTTGAGGGAACCCCTCAGATCAGCTCTGAGGAAAGTTATAAGCATGAGGGTCTGGCAGAGACTCCAGAAACAAGCCCTGAAAGTCTGTCTTTCTCACCAAAGAAAACTGATGAGGAAATTGGAGAAACAAAAGAATCCACTACGGTGCACAGAGCAGCAGAGACATGTTCGCCAAAGGAACTCTCGCCAATGAAAGGTGAAAGAGGTCTTGCTGCAGAACAGCTAACTGCAGATACTGAAGCTATCAAATCTCATTCTGATCAAATATCAGAACAGGTACCTTCAGCCCCTGAGAAAGGGGCAGGCAAACTTACAGATAGTAGCTCAGCTTCCATTATGAAAGATGTTAGCAGTGCAAAAGAATCCAAAAGCACTGAACACACACATGTAACTAAATCTTCTGAAATGTATGACAGCTGTTTAGAGAAAGATATGACAGGTGAACATCATGTTGTTAGAAGTCCCCAAGGGTTGGAACTTTCCCTTCCTAGTCATCACAGTGAAAGCTTTAGTCCAGTGGCAGATGAATCCCTGGCTATAAGTCATAAAGACTCATTGGAAGCAAGCCCAGTGCTGGAAGATAACTCATCACACAAAACACCCGATTCCCTGGAGCCTAGCCCTATGAAAGAGTCGCCATGCCGTGATTCACTTGAAAGCAGCCCTGTAGAACAAAAAACAAAGGCTGGCATTCTTACAGGACAGGTTCCCCTTCAGTCTTTCCCTACCAGAGCAGAAATGTTCCCAGAGCTGGCATCTATGCGTTCCAGAATTCTCCGCGACCCTGATGGAAGTGCTGAAGATGACAGTTTAGAACAAACATCCCTCATGGAGAGTTCTGGGAAAAGTCCTCTTTCACCTGACACTCCTAGCTCTGAAGAAATTAGCTATGAAATTACACCCAAATCTGCAGACTCGCAGGCACTGTCAAATATATCTAAGTCAGCCACAATCCCTGAAGTCAGTGAAGAACCAGAGGATGATTCCGAAAGTGAACCAAAGAAGAGGCTCACTCCGGAAGAGGAGATGTTTAAAATGGTGACCAAAATAAAAATGTTTGATGAATTGGAACAAGAAGCAAAACAGAAAAGAGAGTACATAAAAGATAAAAAGCAAGAGGAATCTTCAATTCCTGATTCAGGTGTTACATGTGAAAATGAAGTACCAGAGCCAACACCCATTGAAGAAAAACATATACCTACAGTAGTGATGTCTTCTGCGGACACTAGAAAAAGTTCTTCCTCTTCTGAAAGTGAGCCAGAATTGACTCAGCTGAAAAAAGAAGCTGACTCAGGCCTCTTAATGGAACCTGTAATTCGAGTGCAACCTCCTTCACCACATCTATCTGTTGTAGACTCCAGTTCCAGCCCTGAAGAAGCAGGATTTCAACCTATTGACCCCAAACAACATGTTTTCAGGATGGAGTATAAATCAGAATCAGATAAGCCAATAAAGGGAGACAAAGAGGAACCATCTGAGTTTGGTGATAGCTGTAAAGCTTCTACTGAAGAATCAAATATTTTTCACTCTGATGCTGGTATCATAGCAGAAACTGATGAATCAAAGTGTTGTTATAGTACAGATGAAAGTGAAACAGTTAGCCCTAATGGCCCAGTGATCCGACTTGATGGTGCTTTCTATCATGCAGTTGGTGACGATGCTCAAAAAGAAGTTTGGGTTCATCAGCCATTCCCAGCACTACAGCAACACCATGCTTCTCAGAAACAGACTGATGCAGCAGGAAAGTTAACCCATGAAGACCTCAGTGCTTCAGGGGATGCGTCTGGGAAAGTATATGGTCCCTTTGGACATGATACTTCTCATAGTTCTGCATCACAAGATGATGCATTGGCTGAAGATGTTTCCCCTGTATGCTCTACTTTGGGAAGTGGTTTGACAAAATTGGACAAAGAGTTTGAGACATGCCAAAGTGTTTCTTATAGTGAGGAGCCTTCCACAGAATGTTCATCCCTTACCACTATAAAGGATGAATTTGAAGGCTATGCAGCAGATACTGATGAAAGTGGTGCTCCACGTATAACAAGCCCATATGAAAATGTCCCTTCTGAACATTTTTTCACTATCTGTGAAAGTAGGATAGAAACTGATACAAGGCAGATGACAAGTGCATCATCCAGAGATGCTCATTCTGCTGAAGTAGAAACAACGATTGAGGAAACATTAGTGGCAGGTTCCCGTAGCAGACATGCTCCTTCAGGTGAAGATCAAACTTCAGAAGAGGTGTATATGGAAATAGAGTCAAAACAGAAAATATCAACTTCAGTGCCTTCAACAGCAGACCCCACAGCATTAGATCAAACCGCCCTTCAGTATATAAAAGATGAAGCTGAAAAACTGATCAGCCAAGTGGTCATCACCAAAACAGATGTGGATTCTGACAGGTGGAGTGAAATACGTGAAGACGATGAAGCTTTTGAGGCGCGGGTGAAAGAGGAGGAGCAAAAGATTTTTGGTTTAATGGTGGACAGGCGGTCACAGGGTACAACGCCTGATACCACACCAGCCAGGACACCCACAGAAGAAGGGACACCAACTAGTGAACAAAACCCTTTTCTCTTCCAGGAAGGAAAGTTGTTTGAAATGACTCGAAGTGGAGCCATTGACATGACCAAAAGGAACTATGCAGATGAAAGCTTTCACTTTTTCCAAGTGGGGCAGCAGTCTCAAGAAGAAGTTTCTTTATCTGACGAAATGAAAGAGGCTGCAGAGATGGAATCTCTTAAACTAGAGAGATCACCAGCTCCATTTGCACCTTCAGAATCAGATGAAACTGATATACAGGGAAAAGATGCACTTACAATAGCATCACCAGTATCTGAGCCTCCTGATAAATCAGAGGAAATGACTAGCACAGGTGTCAGTGTGGACACTACAAAAGCTGAACTTAAATCTAGAATTCCCATTAAAATGGGTATTTCAGTTTCTTCAAAATCACCAAAGAAAGAGACTGCTGCCTCTGAAGCTTCTGAAGTAGATCCCTTCTCCAAGGTGGAAACTGATGATGCATTTGGCAGCAGTCAGGTGCCTTGCCCTATCTCTCCAGAGCAGTCTGTGATAGATGTACAGTTAGAGTTTTCCACAGTCACTCGGTCTGTGTATTCTGAACAGGATGATGAGTCCCCAGACTCTTCACCAGAGGAACAGAGATCCGTGATTGAAATCCCTACTGCTGTCCTTGAGAGCAGTGTGCCTTCTTCTGAAAGCAAATCCAAAATTCCTGTCAGAACAACTCCTGCTGCACCGCAGTCATTGCAACAATCAGAATATGAGATCCTACCCTCAGATGGCTTTCTGGACAGCTTGCAAGATGAAATAAAGGATGACCAAACAAAACCAAAGTCTAAAATTCCTGTCAAAGCAGCTTTCCAAAGAGCCGAGCAACAGTGTGCATACACAGAAACATCTGTCCAGAAGCCACAGTCACCCAAAGCTCTTGATATGAAACAAGATAATCGAAGCAAATCTGAATCTGATGCAAGTATTCCCATGAATCTAAAGACTAGGCGTTCAATAAAAGCTAGGAGTTATGCTGAGGTTGAAGCAGAGACCAGAGAGAGGGTGGATGAGATGAAGCTTGAGCTAGAATCAGATGATGTGACAACAGCAAGATCAAAGATATTTTCATCAAGACTGCCAGTTAAAAGCAGAAGCACCACAGCTTCCCAGAGTACTGTTAGTCCCACAAAAGAACATAAGGACTACTTTTTTGACCTTTACAAAAACTCCATAGAGTTCTTTGAAGAGATTAGTGATGAAGCTTCCAAGTTAGTGGATAGACTTACCCAGTCAGAAAGAGAACAAGAATTAATTTCAGATGATGAAAGTAGTAGCGCCCTAGAAGTTTCTGTTATTGAAAATGTGCCATCCACTGAGACTCAGCATTCAATTCCTGAAGACATCTTTGACACCAGGCCCATTTGGGACGAGTCCGTTGAGACTCAGATTGAGCGTATTCCTGATGAAAATGCCCATGACCGTGCTGAAGGTATTTGCCAGCCACTGGGATTCCTAGTGTTACGCATGTCATGAATTTTATAATTCTTTTGTGTGTGTGTGTGTGTGTGTGTGTGTGTGTGTGTGTGTGCGCGCACGCACGAGTGTGTGTGATTTGTGCAGCATTTTCTTTGAGCTTTCTGTGATTGTTAGTGCGTTTGTGTAAGCTGTGTTTGTTATTGTATTGTGTCTATATTTTCTTGTCTGGGAAACAGTCTCAAGATTGCACACTGCGAATGCTTATGGAAAGTGTTAACACAATAAGCAGAAAATCCTTTGGTAAAAATGTGATATTATTTTGCCTTTAACTCAACTGATTATTCAGGCCATGCTAGTTTTGACTTTTGGTTTTTCTTGATCCTAGATTGACCTCGTATTTTTACTAGTGATAAAATATTTCGGCAAATAAACGCGCACTGTTTTTGAAACTGGGATAGGTGCATTTTTTTTTCTTTTGCAGTTTGAGGCCTCAATACTGTTTCACATTTTAAAAATCATTAAACTTCGTTTTTTGACAGCCAGTTTCTCAAGAATGCTCCACATTTCACCAGTAACTTAATATAGTGCATAGTGATTGGTGGTGGTTTTTTCCCCCAATAAATGTTAACTTTTATATAATATCATTGAGTAGCCTCAAGGAAAATCCAATAGCTAAAACTTATAAACACGTACATACATCTGTATTCCTGTAACTAACTATTGAGATAGTAGTTTCATGAAATCCATGGGAAAACCAAAACTTCAACTCTGCTGGTCTCAAACTGGATGTGGGGATGGGTCCTTATACTTTTATCACTGAAATATATAAACACTGACAAGTGGAATCTTGTCTTTCCCAGGCTTTCTTTGTAAATATCCTGGGTTATTCTTTGAATTCAGTTGTAATAATCTTTAATGAAATAATCAAATAAAATATATTGCTAAATACCAAATACAAATTGTAATTTGAAATTCCTTGTGATTGAATAACATTTTCTTTAAAATAATAATAGATCAAAATGAACAAATTTCAGTACATTTTTTATTTCTCTTCTCTTTTGACTAAAGAGAGCATGGAAGAAACACAGTTTTTGTCACAGTAACAGTTGGTCCTCTCCTCTTTTGTTCTAGATATAAGGGGGCTTATTGTTAAGTAGAAGCCTAAGAATAACTTTTTTGGCTGAAATGGGTACAGTAGACATTTACATCCTATTTTGGCATCTACACAAGTAGTCTGATTTTCAAAAATGCTGTCCAGCCAAAACTCCAATTTGAAAATCAGGCCTTTTTTGGCACCTGAATAGGGCTGTAAAAGCCTAATGTTAGGTATCCATTTTTAAACACTTAGCCACAGTTTATGGAGCTCCAGAGCAGTTAGAAGAAGAAGAATGCTTTCCTTTCTTGAGATACATCAGTTTTGTAGCTTCTCCTTGACTTGTTCGTAGACAACTTGTGGCTGTTCTGTTTGACCTTATTTAGATCAACAGGATGATCAAGGAAGAACAGAGGAAAGACTGGCACACATTGCTGATCATCTTGGATTCAGCTGGACAGGTAAACTGCATGTAATCTCTTTCAGATGAAGTATGTTTATTCAGAATTGGGCTTTTCTTCAATTTCTATGCTTCTGCCAAATGTCGTCTTTATTAATGAAAGACAGTTCTCCAATAGCTTATAGAAACTAGAGTCTTCTCAGGATATTGATGAAATTACGACCTTGCAGTAAAGAAAAGGAAGAGTATGGGCCAGATTCTAGACTCTGTGGCGCCTCACTCTATGGCCAGCATAAGAATGGCACAGAACCAACATACATAAAACAATATCACTCCTCCTTGCATCCCCCCAGGACTCTGGTTAGAGGCCATATCAGGGCAGGTGGGTATGTGGCCAGAGCAGCCTGTGCACTGGCAATTCTGGGCTGTAGAGCAGCCACAGGCAGCTGAGTAAGTCTTCCATAAATGAGAGCAGCCCTTTTTTTTTTTCCAGAACTGATGGCAGAGTTTGGGGAGATGAAAGGGGCCATATTTGCAACAGTGATTTTATCTGCAGAAACCCATGCCAGGGTGAGACAGATACATCATTGGTGGAGAGGCCAAATTGGAACTGAGTGAAATTAGTAATTCTGCTGCTGGAAATCAGTTGACAACAAGCGGAATTTAAAGAGAATGAGCTGTGCATAGTTCTCTGTCCTGATCATGGCTCAGTGCCATTTGCTGCATTGTCGTAATAGGGATCTTACATTGGCCAGAGACAAATCTGAGTGTAGGAGCTTGCAACTTTGTAGTGTAGACCAGACCCAGTGTTCTGCACGTTCCTTGCCCTCCTGCTGCACAGAGAGGAAAAGGGTCACTTTGTATCCCAGCGTAGTATTGTAAGGGCAGCTCACCATCTTGCCTTTAATTTGGTCTTTTTTCATCATAAACTTTGTTTTGGCCATACACAGCAGTGACAAACCTGAATCCTGAGTGGTTAGAATAGTCTAATGATGGCAGCAGAGCAGAATGTCTGCCTGAAACCTGGAGGTACACACACAGATAGTGGCAAAGCTTCTTCTTCTTCCCTATTTTACTTTGGGGGTACAAGGAAATTGTTTTTAGGAAAAGTCCTGCATGACTCACAGATCTAAGTCTAATTTGTAGCTAGAGTGCATGTGCAAAATTTGTTTTTCCATATGTATTCTAGCTGGTTACATTTTGTTTCAAAATTCCAAAAGGGCATGGATTTACAAAATGGATTTACTCAGGGCTAGATTACGCAATCTGGGGCCTTTGGTACATCACTTCATGGGACCCACTATGGCCCTGCCATTCAGAATGGCTGTGGCAGGGGGTCCCCCCTTCTCTCCCAGAGAGACAGAGGCAGTGACATGGGCCCGATTTTCCTGCCAGGAATGGCAGCAGGGGTTCCCCAGTATTTACCCCAGCTGCTTGGATGAATTGGCCCAAACCCATGCTCTCTTCTGCTACACTCTCTTACGTTGAAGAGGTATCGGCAGGAGCCTCCCACTAATTCCAGATGTAGTTCCCTCTCTCAGAATTATAATTTGAGGCTATCTGCCAACACAAGCAGACCTGGCTACACTGATTACTCTCAGTTCACATGTTCAAACTTTTCTCTCAAACCATAAATCCTAGAAACATTGGTTTTTTTTTTAATCGAAATGCAAAGATTCTGACCATCACATGTCCATAGAGGCCTCTGGCATTTATGCCTTAATCCAGCCCTGGACTCAGTGCCTGCAAAATGTGTCAGCATTTAAAATTAACCAGTTCAACAACTAGATTCAAAAAGCTTCAGATACTAAATGGAAATTGGGAATGATGGATTCTGGAGGATTTGGTGATCTCTAAATAAAAATGTCTCACCCTGATGTCTGTAGGTATGGCACATAGAATGGAGAGAAGTTTGGTGTCAGGGAAAGTAATCTCTGTGGCTGCATCTGCCAGCCCCAAAAGGGGCCCAAGCTAACAACAAAAGTGAAAGACTTTACAAAAAATGGCCTCTTGTTCACAGAATTAGCAAGAGAACTGGATTTCACAGAAGAGCAAATTCACCAGATCCGAATTGAAAATCCAAATTCACTGCAGGACCAGAGCCACGCACTTCTGAAATACTGGCTTGAAAGGGATGGGAAACATGCTACAGGTAAATTTTCAGTTATTGCACGGATTGTACTTTCCCAGACTAGGAGGGCTAGACATGTGCTCACCCACAGTCACACAAAGGGAATATAGATAAAGCTTAGAAGAGTACGAAGGCAACTGACCAAATAATGTACTTTCATAGCACAAGATTTTGTGTTAAAGTAAGTTATTTATCACAGCGCATTTGGAAGGTAAAAGCATAAAATCTCGCAAAAGGCAGAAATAAGTTATCCCACTTTAAGTACCTTAGGGCCTAGATTTGCAAAGGTATTTATGTACCTGCCATTGATTCCAATGGGAGTTAGGCCCCTAAATATCTCTGACCATCTAAGCCTTAAATCCTACATTACCCAGCCAGGCAGAAAAATGTGCATTAGCTGAGGAAGCTTTCTAACCGATGATGTTAGAATAATTCATGCATGCAACCTTTCCAACATATCAGGTTTTCTATAATAACATTAATACAATTTTTTCATTCTATCCCGGGGTTCTTTTCACACATGAGGTATCTGCATTGTATGTATGATAATGCTGTTTGAATATCTTACGTATTTCTGTGATTTGGGGCATTGGTGGCCCAGGAGTGTATGTGAGACAGACCTCTCAGCTCAACTAAATGGTGTCTTTCTAACATCACAGATACAAGTCTTACCCAGTGTCTAACAAAAATCAACCGAATGGATATTGTTCATCTAATGGAGACCAGCCACATGGACTCTGTGCAGGGCCATGGCGCTCGCACCTATGCAGAAATTGAACAAACGATAGGACTGGATCATAGTGAAGGTAGATGCTTCCTGATGTTAACCCTTCACCTTTTCCAGCAAGTTACACACTGACAAAGTGATCTCATCTGCACACTAGATTCCGTTCTCAAATGGGTAGTTAGGATACTCACCTAAATCTTCCATTGTACTTGTATAGTAGTAGCATCTACCTTTAAAATCAGGACAATTTAATAATGAAGAATGTAGTTGAAATAATACGTTTAATCAAACACCTACCATAACCAGTTCTTATAATGGAAGTAAATAACCTTTGCAGAAATTATTGTAAACTCTGGGGCAATCTGTTCATATTTATACAGTACAGGTGATTTCATGGAAATCAATGAGATTGTGCCCATTTAAATGAGAGAAAAGTTTATCCCACATTTAAAAATACTTTATGTAGAATATTAAAACAATATTTGTTTCATAGCTTGGAAGGCCTCTGAATACAGGTGTCCATGGTATAAACTGCATTTGGTGCTGTGATTTCGTTGGATTTCAAAAAGAGTGGCAGTCGTTAGATGGAAAGACATTTAAGAAACACCAAGATGTTAAACAAAGTGGTATTCTCACCATTCTTTGTATTAAATATGAATATAAGGTCCTTATTTAAAGATCCTATTCATTAGAGTAAGAATGTTAACTACAATTTCTTGATCAAATTCCAATTCAGGTAATTACATTCTTCTCACCTAAATTCCTCCTGCACTTTTAGTTGGCTAGAGTATTCTTCAGTCTTCAAAACATGGTTACTGAGCACTTTAGAACTTTGTGAGTGAAGCAACAATCTACATATCCCTGATATACCTCAAAGGGCTATTGTGGGTCTGAATTAATATTTCTGAAGTGCTTTCAGCTCATTCAATGGCTGTTTTTTTTTTAGATAGGGAGCCCATTTGTTTTGCAGGTTACTGTAAAGCAAGCTGTGTGGCAATCCTAGTGATAAGTCCAACATTTCTCCAACTACCTTAATCAGTTTCTTCATTTTCCACTCACTGTGCACTTATAAACCGTTCACAGCCCATGATACATTGAGGCTTTGAGAAAATGTTTCTTCTGCCTATTGAACCTCTGACTTAGAGTGGCAAGATCATCACACTTCCCAGGGAGCATTCTAATTGTGGTTCTTTTTTAACTCATTCGTAGGATTTTCTGCACTGCAGGAGGAACTGTACAGTCCAAGACACAAGAAGGAAGAGGAGCATTATAAAGAGAGTGAGCCGTTTGATCATCCTCCCATTGTCTCGGAGGAAGACACTTCTGTCAGTTACTCTTCCTTTCAGGAGGGCACTCCCAGGACTGAGACAGACATATCAGTTTCAGAGCTCCTGCGACAAGCACATAAAGAGCGAGTGCAAGCTGAGTTCTCCGGGAAACCACAGGATCTGCCAGAAGATTCATCAGCTGCACAACAGGAGTACTTGTAAGCATCAAAAGATGGCTGGTCAAATCCATAACCGATCACATGATGAACAGAAATGTACTTTTATTTATTTTGTATAGTTTTAAGGATATGTGTCAGGGTTTAAGTTAATCTCTCATTATTTGAGATGAGGATGAAATCTATGTGGGGTTCTGTATACAGGAGAGGAAACTCAACAGGGTCAGGAGAGAAGACTCAGTGATGGATTAGCTCATTATTAGTAATAAGGAATAATTTTGTCTCTGTAATTACAAAAGAAAAGAAGATGTAGGCATGAATGGGTGGAATTATTTTGGAGGGCTGTTTTATTGATTGGGGTCCCAGCAATTTTTAAATGACAATTTTGCAACAATTAATACAGTTGAGTTATATTTTAGATGTTAAAACTAATAGTAATAATTCCCTTGATAGAAAGGATCAATGGCAGAAGGGTGGCATTGGTTATTCGCAGATTGTATCTTTTACTTTCAGACAAGAATTTTAATTCAGAACACTAACCGCTCTTCCACCATAATCTTTATTTGCTAAACTCATAACTATATGAATAACAAGAACTGTATGTGAAAGGTGAACTTCAGATAGTCAAAGAAAAAGGGTGTTTCAGGACTGCTTAAAGTAACAATACACTTTAAAATTATAGGCCCAGAGGGAGCGCACAGCACAATTTAGGGTTGTTGGTTGTGTGTAAAGGTAGCTTTGACCCACGTTTACACTCATTTGATCTTGGTCTGGCTCTGTGCTGGGAGTGCTGCTCTAACTTATGCTGAGAAGGACCAAAAAAAAGGACTTGGATTTGCTTAGAGATAGTAGACTGGAAACATTTGCAGAAGACAATATGCTCAAGTACAAATACTTACAGTATACAAAATACTGAGTATGAAGTATAGATTTGTTGAAGTTATTTTGGTGATGCTTAAGATGATTTTAAATATTGTGTTCAGTGACAGTCCTAATATTTTGAAGAGGATAGTATTGAGATTGAATAGATGTAGCAATGGCCAGGGAGAAATGATTCCAGCCTTTGATGTACAGCATGAATTTGGAAAAAAGATTGTCTAGACTTGACCTAAATAGGGTATGAAAAAAATAAGAGCCGGGGGAGAGGAATCATATAATGCTACAAATGGTATTGAAAGAAAAAAAACTACTTCAAATTAATGGGAATAATCTTTCATTTATATTGAGACAATATTTTGTTAAAGTATAGCCCTTTGGAGCCAAATAGTGTAACCTTTACCAAGACTTGTAAATGTTTACTCATACAAATAGTCCCATTGACTTCACTCGGACTGTTCAGATAAGTAACTACTCACAATGGTGAGTAGGGAGTTTACAATCTGGGACTTAATTTGTAATTTTTCATAATCTTATTTTTCCAAATCCAGAAAGGATTAAGTTTTAAGGAGAAAAGTCACAAATTAAAGTTGTCTATGGGTGTTGGCTCCAGAACATCTTAGAAGCAAAGAGTTGGATTCTGCTCTCACCTTTTCTCCCCTGTGTAACTCCACTGACACTGACGGAGTTGCTCTTGATTCATATGGATGCAAATGAGGAGAGTCAACCCCAAAGTAACATTCCAGCAAATGAAGAGCATGATCCTGCTCTCCCAGTAGTGTAAATCAGGAGTGAGTCCCATAGATGTGTGGAGTAAAATTGGGGGGAATGGGAGGAGACTCAGACTTGAACTGTTTCCATAATTTTTCATGATAAATATTCACTAGGTGATAAGCAGAACTAAACCTCTGAAGTCACCATTATTCCCAAGCATATGATAGCACAATTTGCATGTATGTAGGTTTCAGTTTTATTGTTAACTCTTTTTAGTTCTTTTGTTTTAAATGGTTTATACTAGCAACTAAACAGCAGTGTTCACTTGTGAAAATAACTTTGCAAAGAAATTAGTTCATGGAGTATGTAACCTCACTTAAGCAGAGCACAAATGTCATATTTACGGGGTTCATCATAGAATGCTTTGTAGTTAGCTCCTTGAATCTGTAATCCACAGTGTCACAACTCCAGAAACAGAAGAATCCATAGCACCAAAGGCTGAAAAATCAGCAGGCTTTGCAAAGGAAAAATCTAAAGGCTTCACCACAGCTTCTGAAGAGCATGGGAGGCCATATCTTCAGACTCCATCGTCCAGTGAGCGAGGTGACTCTCCCATTGCACAAGAACTTGAGGACCTCCAGCTCTCCCAAGAAGAACTTTCCCCAAGGAGAACTAGTCTAGTTATAGTGGAGTCAACTGATGAACAGCCAGCAAAGTTTGAAAGACATTATGACGATGAATCTTTTGAAAAGGTAAATACTAACCTCCCCCCCACCCCATCGTCATAAAATATTTGTTAAGGAAGAGCAAATTTCCTTTGTCTGGAGTCTTTGGGTTATTTTATCTTTGTTTTATTTTGTCTTAAGCGGATGCTGACAAAATCAGCTCTCATGGGTATCTTTAAGCATGATGTGACAAATTTAGCGCTGATGTAAGCATGAACAACTTGCATTGATGACAATGGGAGCTGTGCCCACTGACATCAGGATTGAATATGATCTTTAGAATGAGACGCATTGTCTGAGTGCAAGCCTGTGAGATAGGCACTCCTGTGTTCTAACTCCAGCTCTGCTGTGACTCCCTCTGTAGCCTTGGGAAAGTCACTTAATTGTTTTGACTCAGTTTTCCCATGAGTAAATGGTCCTTTCACATGGTTGTTACAAGGATTAAGTATTAATCTATATGGAGGTTTTGAAGCACTATGATCTGATTCTGCAACACTTATTCTTGTTTAGCACTTATGCAAGTGGTGCCACTGAAGTCAATAGGACTTCTCATATGAGTGAGAACTACTCTGTCTCAATAAGGGTTGCAGAAATAGGCCCTGCATAGGGGGAGAGCTGGAAAAGAGAAGACAGTCATGAAAGCGAAAGGAAAGAATGACTGACAGTGTCAAAAGCAGTAAAGAGGTGAAAGGGCCATAGTGGCTCTGAAATTTGACCAAGAAAAGGTTGTTAGGCAGATGAGAGTAGGTTTAGGATGGGTTGGAGAGAATCTCAGGGCAGTGATGGTAGGTGATGTGTTAAGTGAGGTTAGAGGTATGGGGGAGAAGTGAAAGTTGGTGGGAATCTGAGAGGTGGATGGCTCATTGGTGGGTTTTTGTTCATTTGTTAAGATAAGGGAGCCTCTCCCCTGCCCCAGCATGTATTGTCAGAAGCAGGAGGAAGAATGAGAGTGAGACATGGTGGGGGTGGGAGGAGAGCTGTCAGTAGGGATTGGAGGCATTGAGACAAGAAGGTTAGAGGTGAGAAAGCCATCAAAGTCAGAGGAGAAGGAGAAAAGAATGATAATGGAGCAGAGGACAGATCTCATCAGTAAAGTTAAAGGATGGAAATACAGTTCTGGATTTGTTGTCTTAAGCTGATAATGTATTTTGCATTTTCACATCCAGCTAGGGCTGGGAAGTCTCAGAGTCAAGATAGCATTAAGTAAGGTAGCAGTGAGAGGGCTCGGCATAAGGGAAAGTGGGTTCCGGCTCTCCCCTGCCACTATACCAAGAGAAGGAGGAATAGCTTTCCTGGCTCTCCTCAAAGACAGTCTTGCACTGGAAAAAAATTAGCGAGTGTTCATAAGATCAGATTTAGCAAACCTTTTCTGAACATCCTAAAAAGGTACTCGTCATTGACAATTCAAAGATTTGGCGCTATGCTTATTCGACTTGGAGTAGTACATCCAGCACTACTAAATGCATTACCAATGTGTCAAAAGGCAACCCAAAAGCAAGTTAGAGCACACTTGGATGGGTGTATAGCTAACTTACAGTGCAAAATTAATTAGTTCCAGACCATTTTGGTGCACCTTGGACTGAATTCCATTTTTGCAGTTTGAAAAAACTGAACACACAGGGCTAGATCAGTTGGTATAAATTTGCTTGATGCCAGTTACATCAATGGAGCTACACCAGCATCTGGCTCACTGAGCCAAATTCTGCCCTCATTTTCAGCTCCTGCAACTTAACTTCTGGGGTGTTGAGTGGAGGTATAAGTGACGGTCTTGCCTACTACATCTCTTCCCCCATTAAAGACTATGGAAGAGAAAAAAAGAATGCTGTGCTGGTTAGGTTACGCAATGAGGAAGTAACATATGGGTGCTACAAGTAAAAGGAATGATGAACAATGTGTATAAATGGCCTGGAGCTTTTTCCAAGTGAGGATGGCTTTGGAATTAATAGCCCCACACATTTCTGTGGGAATTTTTAGTGAGTATTAGGTTCTGGTGTCATATGTTGTATATCATGTATCAATTTGACTACGTAGTTGTTCCTGGGTTTATTGCAGATGCCCCTAGGTAGAGGGTCTGAGATTGGCATTTCAGTTCCAGTCCATATCGAATTTTAACTGATCCATTTGTCATAAGAGACATTTCTGACTTCATGAAAAGGCCTTTGTTCTCTTTATGCTTGGTTTATTCAAGATCAAATAAGGATTTTTTAATAAATGGATGTCTTTACCTATAAATCATTAAAATATTCTAACATACTTGCTAAACACTAAAGGAAATTAAAATCTGCTTTCCATCATTCCTATTGTTCTTTAATCTTTTCTTTTTTACCATAATATTAATTGTTTCCATATGCACTGGTATATTTGATGATTGGTAGGACTATGGGAGACTGCAACAATTTCCCAGTAGATTTTCTAATACACCATACACTTGTACTCTCTCTGCATTTAGAAGTGCTTCATTTCCCTTTTGAATTCTCTCTTATGCAGGAGAGAAAAACCTCAAGACAGGCCACTAAATGTTGTTTTTGACATTCCCAAATCTAGGTGGCAGTGCTAGGAATTAAAAAGATTGTTTCCCCCCAGCTAAATGCGTTAGTCCCGGTATATGTATGCAGTGCTGTGCTGTGCAGCGCAGTTGTCAGAGGATAGGAAACTCATTCTTATAATATTGGTTTTGTAATGCATCATACAAAAAATATCTGAATTCAGCGCTGATATGAATGGTACCTTATGTCCTAGATTTAGCAGTTTTATATAGCAACACAGCTGCGGGCCAGATTATCGCAACCTCCAGTAAAAGCATCTTTTAGAATTGGTTAAATATGTTCACCTAAGATTTGTCATCCACTCTAACCAAACAATGAATTTTATTAAGATAAAAGAGAGACAGTGAAAGGAAAATGGTGAAATGCTGTTCATAGTCCACATATATGTTTCTTAAAGAGGAAATATAGTAGTCAAAAACCTTGAATCAAAACTTTCAGAATAGATTATAATTATGGTGGAAAAGTCATAAATACAACATCAGTATGATAAATAGAGCAATGCTTCCATGCTTCTATTAGGAGCTAGCAGAGGAATTAGGTGAGCTAGAGACCAGCTCAGATGAAGAAGAAATGGTAACTACCAGGGTCATTCGCCGCCGGGTGATTATTCAGGTACTGAGTGTTGAACTACTGCACGTGCCACTGGTTACATCTGTAGGAAACCCCCAGAAGGTCTGCTGCTAAGGCAACCACTTATGAAGTTGCTAAGCTCCCGAATAATGCATGGCCATTAAATAACTTTGATAATATTATTCTAATACATTTTAGGGTGGAAGAGAATTACAGTGGGACTGTCAGCTATAGCATATATTGTGGAGATGCCTCAGTAAGGGAACAAGGACTTTGTTTTGCTTTTTTTTCAGTCCCACACATGGCCAGGTGAACTAATATTTATTTGCCTGTTGGTTGTGGTATAACTTTCCTATGCATGCCTTTTAATATTCATTTGCTGAATGTTTTATGGAGTTTAACAACTCAGCATTGATGCATCTTGACTGCTTTTTCAATTCTTACTTTAACCAACTAATCATTTGTATAGTATTTATTTAAAGCATCCACTTATATTAAGGCATTGCGTAATGCAGTTTTGTTCTCTTGTCATGCAGGCCGATGATATGCCAGAAATACCACCGGAAACGATAACAGAGGAGCAGTACACAGATGAACATGGCCACGTTGTGGTGAAGAAGGTATTGTCAGTCATATGCTCTGGTGCATTCTTACTGTCCTTAGGTAAAATGTTCAAAACTGCCTAAGGTACTTAGGAGCTGAAGTTCTATTTTCAAAAGTAACTTCAGCTGTGCAGGAACTAGAATTTCTGTTCTGCAGAAAATTCCACTAATTCAGTTTGTTGTCATTCCAAAAGCACAGCTATAGTTAATTGGTTGTATCTTTGTTTTGTTTGGGGTTGAGGGTTTTTTGTTTGTTTGTTTGTTTGTTTTTTGTAATTTCCTGAAAATTGCTGATTGTAATAAAATGTCAGTGAATCTTCATTTTCCAAAGGAAAAATGTTCTGTTGGAAAATGTTCAATCAGCTCTATGGAGGAGCATAATGCCAATTCAGTTTCCACGAGACTTAGGCTCCTAAGTATCTAAGACTTTTGAAAATGGGACTTAGGCTCTTAAATCACTTTAGGTGCTTTTGAATAATTTTACTTGTCTTAGTGGAGAAAGCACCATCACGTGGTTATTTTTGTACAGAACTTTCCATCACCTAAGTGTCATTAATTACTATGGGCTAGATATTGATACCTTTTATTCACAATGAGTAGCACCAATGGTAGTGTGATACTATTCAGTGTCAATAAGGGTGTCAGAATCTGTCCCCATGAGAACTGGGCAATCAAAATGCTTGGGGTGATAGATTGGGGTTTTGCATCTGCTTAACCATTTTTCAGCACTTAGATACTACTAGGATAGGCACTTTAGAAATAGATGATAAGAGTGTATGCGCCAAAGGCAAAACTTGTTGAGTTCAATGAGGCCAGGATTTCACCCTCAGCTTATTAATGTTTACTAAGTGCTTCAAGATCCTTGAATGGGAACGTACTACACACAGTACAGAAGTTTAAGGTCTGGTTTTTATTGTTAAGAGTGCTGTACCTAAATGGTGAAGTGAACTGAAGATAAAAGTAAGTTTATCCCCTTAGGTTACCAGAAAGATTATCAGGCGATATATTTCACCAGATGGCACAGAAAAAGAGGAAGTCCTAATGCACGGAGCACCACAAGAACCTGTTATGGTTGAAGAAGGAGATGGGTATTCCAGAGTCGTAAAGCGGGTTGTGCTGAAGAGTGACATTGAACAGTCTGAGGTGATACTTTCTAAGATTCCTTTTCATGGAAGGAAGAGAGCTGTAGAATAACAGTTCCCTTATCCCTCCCCCCACAACTTATTCTATGTCACCACAGTCTACAACTGAAAGTGCTTGAATAGGTGTTTATCTTTGGCTTTCAGTGTACTGTTTTTTAAAAAGTACTTTAAAGGGGAATCAGTAAGAACCAAAGGTAGACTTTCAGTCTTGTGATATAAATGAAGATTAATTTTTTCTGGCTTGAGGCCCACAATGAATTCAATAAAGCAACTTTTTATAGGTGGAGCTTCTGTAAAATAATCTCTATCAATCCATGCTTTCTATATTTTGTTTTTAAATAAAGTAAATGCAGCGCTTTCCTGGAGAAGGAATTCTTGTGTTTATCCACAGACCAAACACACTGTGGGTAGTGACTAATATATTTCCATGCCCTTGATTGCTAACAAAGATGTCTGTCAGTAATGTAGAATCCTGGAAAAGACCTACTCATTTCACTTATGCACACCAATGAATTGATTTTCAGTCTCCTTTTATGAATGCCTTGAGCGATCCAACACACCACACTCTTATACTCTCCTGGGTGTGGGACATGTTGCTTAAAAGTTCTCTTGTCATTAGCTCTTTAACCTGAGTTATCAGTATTTCTAAGAACAGCAGTTTTCTGTAGATGTCAGCAGCAAACTATCAGTTCAGAAAGTTACATCAGAAATTGGGATGGAAATAGAACAAAATCTTTGCATGTAGCAATGAGCCAGGCACAATTTATATTATGGAACATTATTTCCAAGTGAATTATCAAGTGAAAACAAAGAGAATTTTAAATTACCGGGCTATTGCTCCACTGAAGGTTGCATTGGCTTTAGAGCCATGGAACTGAAGCATGATTCAGGAGTTAATATTATTTTAAAATTTCTTTCTGAGGTCATATAACAATACTTTGTGCAATCCAACAAAAACTTAGTGGCAATTACTGCCTAGCCTAGTCCCTAGCAGTCACCCTTATTAGTATTTCTGTGTGTATACATACACAGTTCTCACAGAGAGAGAGACTTGTTATATTTAATTAATCTGTCTAAGTAGAAAGTGATTAAATAATAGTATGTGGATTTCGCCAGGCTGAAATGATGATCTGTATGGTCTGCAATCCATATCTTCTTACCAGGTGACATTCTCTGAACCCAGTGTTCTGACGGGTGCCTCAGAATTTCAGGCTGAACCAGTGGAAGGCCGGAAGGTCAGTAAAGTTGTAAAGACCACAGTGGTACAAGGAGAGAGAATGGAGAAGCACCTGGGTGATGCTAGTTTAGCTACTGATCTTCCATCAGCCAAAGAAGACTTTGAAGAGGTAAAATGCCTTCACAGAAAAATAAATTTAAATCTGGCACTGTGGCAGAGCATATATGGACAAAATCTACCCCCATTGCAGTCAACAACCTAACACCTGGTAGTATCAAGCCCACACCGTTAAGGAATTTGCTGCTAAACACTTGAAAACAGATACCAACCCCTAGGGATAGCTACTGCCACTTGGGGATAGCTATGGGGCTATAGTTACCTGTTCCTAATAGCTAACCATGGATATCAAGCTATACCTTCCTACCACTACCAGTTGCTACAGCTAGATAGGTATAGCTGTCGATATCCATCTGCAGCAGGGGTGAGCAAACTTTTTGGCCCGAGGGCCACATCTGGGTGCGGAAATTGTATGCAGGGCCATGAATGTAGGGCTGGGGGTGGGAGGGAGTGCAGGGGGCGGGAGGACGCTCGGGGTGCTAGAAGTGCGAAGGCAGGCTCCCTGCCTGCCCTGGCCCCATGCCGCTCCCAGAAGTGGCCAGCACCACAGGCCGGGGGGGAGGGGCAGAGGGCTCCATGCACTGACCTTGCCTGCAGGTACCGGCCATGGTTCCTCGTTCCCAGCCAATGGGAGCTGGGCAGGGGCTGTGCCTGCAGGCAAGGGCAGTGCACGGAGCCCTCTGCCCCACCCCAGGGGACGCAGGGACGCAGCAGGCAGGGAGCCTGCCTTAGCCCCACTACGCCACCTGGCAATTCCATGGGCTGGATTGAAAGCCCTGATGAGTCGTAGTTTGCCCACCTGATCTACTGCTAGGTAACTCTATGGATAGCATCCTAATCTACAGGTCGATATGGTTCCTTGCTGATAGCTCCCAGTTACTATGCATATTGATGAATATCGAGAGACAGCTACCCCATGCTGGAGCGGTGGGTACAAATAGGTATGTATAGCTAGCTTCTACCTATAGCTACAGCTAATGGAGAGCTATCCATAGCCACAGGTGGCTATTCCTAGGGATAGATCAATATTTATTGGTAGAGGAAACAGTAGCTCTGGCTAGTTAATGATGAAGAGTGCTTGCTAGACAGGCACATTGGTATAGCAATCAATACCTACCAAAAAAGAAAAGCCGGTGTCTTCCACCAAAATCCAGTACACCCACAGAGGTGATCCTATTTAAAAAAAAAAAAAAGCAAAGGACAAAGAACTAGGGAACAAATTAGTATGTTGAAAGCCCTTGGGGAAATTAGAAAAACAGAAAAATTCTATGCAGCCATTTAGAAAATTGTTTCCCATGTGGTTGCCTCCTAATATTCTATAAGGCCAAGGGTACAATCCACACAGGGATTTAGGCTCTGTAATGCCGAGCATCAGAGCCTCGGCCCCAGTTCATTGGACAAGGAGAGTTATGCACCTTCAACTGTAATCCACAAAGCCAGCACATTAGGCAGGAAGCGCCCATGCAGGGCCGCCCAGAGAGGGGGGCAAGAGGGGCAATTTGCCCCAGGCCCTGGGCCCCCACGAGAGTTTTTCGGGGCCTCTGGAGCGAGGTCCTTCACTCGCTCCGGGGGGCCTGGAAAACTCTTGTGGGGCCCGGGCCCCCGGAGCTTCTTCCGCTCCCGGTCTTCGCCGGGGGGGGGGGTCCTTCCGCTCCAGGGCGGAAGGACCCCCCGCCGGTGAATTACCGCCGAAGCGGGACCCGCCGCCGAAGTGCAGCCGGGTCTCCAGCAGTAATTCGGCGGCGGGTCCTGGAACGGAAGGGCCCCCCACCGCCAAATTACCGCCGGAGCGGGGGCCCCCCGCCGCCGAAGACCCCAGGCCCCCAGAATCCTCTGGGCGGCTCTGTGCCCATGAGTGTGGCACTCTCTGCAGGGCCTGAAACAAAACGGGCACAGGGCAAACTACCTCCCTTATAACCAGCCACAGTGTGGGAGACCCCTAGTGCAAGTTCCCCCTTTTCCTGAGGGGGGAGTTTAACAGTGATCTCCCTGCATTAGGTGGCTGTTTTAGAATGATGCTACACCTAATGAGTGAGTCTTTCACTGGCCTACTTAATGATTCTGTTCTTTATTCAGAGTGGAACAACTGCAGGAGGAGAGATGGTGGGTGTCCCCCACCTCAGAATATTTCTTAGCTTTGTAGTTAGGACTCCTACCTGAGAGTCGACCAATACCATTTCAAAGTTAAAAAGGAAATACTGTGCCATACGTCTGTAATGATGGACTACTTTCATTTTTTAACTAGAGAGATTTTTAAGGGCACAAATGGACCCTTTCTCCCACTCAAAGTCAACAGGCACGTGGCACTTCAATGTTTGTCATGCCCTGCCTCTGATAGCCCTTACAAAGCTACAAAAACAACCTAATGCAGAAGTACTAAAGTGTGCAATAAAATTAATTATCTAAGGTTGTGTTATGTGTTTCACTTCAGGCTTTGAGTTTTACACGTAATCAAATGAAAGTCCAACTCCCAACTTTAGTAGAGACAGAGATCATAAAAGAGGATGGATCAATTATTAAAAGGTTTGAGTTGGCATGGCAGTGAACTTTTAACAAACTAACATGGAAAAAAGTGGATGGGAGATTAAAATGTTTAGCGCAAGAACCTTGGCTGGCAGTGTCTAAAGCAGGGGTAGTCAATAGGTTGACCGTGGGCCAAATCCAGACACTTTTGAACAGACCCCTGGCCTAAAGTTTACCTGACATCCTAAATGATGTGAGCTAATACACAGAGTACAGTGAAGGAAAAAAATAATAATCAGGCATTGGAAAACTCCCCTCTTAGATAACTGGCATCAGCAATTCAGGCTAAGACAATGTATAGCTGATTTTACAGGAGATGAGGAATAATGGATTGTAATTAGTCATTTTGAAATTAATTTAATTTACACAGCAGCTGAAAACTCAGATTCCATATTCCTTCCTTTTTAACCATTTAGTTTGAGTATTTTTAAACATTTGAGTGAGCAAGAATGAGCTGGTTTCTGAGTATGATTAGAGTTGCTACTCTACTATGTAAATCAGGCACAGAGATGAGCTGTTCAGAAGTATTTTTTTAATTGAGAGGTTATAGTATCTGGTTCTGAATTTCCAGCTAGATGTCATCTCTAGAAAGTATCATATGGAGGTTTTTACTGCATAAAACAGTCTTTATATATACACCAGTCTCCTTGTGACTATTTTAAATGTTTTTGTAATTGGAGAAGGCAGAATATCAGTCACAATATTAACCTAAGAGAAATAGGAGATTCTATTATATATATTTTTAAAAGTATATTAAGAGCAAAATGTATTGTGTTTTTACAAGCATTTTATACAGCATATTCAAAATTTTAGAGAAGACAAGTCATAATGAATTGACTTGCTCTGTGACACTTCCCCTATCTCCCTAGAGACATTATGCCCGCTGTTACATCCAGAGGTCCAATTTCACTAGATGACTTCAGTGATGTTTTTGCTTACTAATGCTAGCAGTGAATTTGGCCCTCTAAGTCCAGTCACCATGCATAGGGTGGCAAGAACGTCAGATGAAAATATTACTGATCTAGTGGCTAGCAAATGTGTGTCCAGTGAAAGTAACTCCACTTAGGGTTTAAGAAAAAAGATTTGGAGTTACTTAAAATTACACAGAACATGTGTATGAGAGGGAGGAAGTAGGTTGACTGGGCTTAGAGGAATAGATGATAGTAGTAATGGGACTGGCCCAAACAAGTGACACTAAGTCGGAAATATTTACCAGGCAATCACAAAAGCAGACTGATACTAAAGAGAGGGTGTAGGGACAGAAGAACCACCACAGGAGCATGAACTTCAGATGCCAGCTTAATAAGTCTGACAGGCTCCTGTAGGCTGATTTACTTTTACTGTAAATGAATGCATTTCTCTCTCCTCTTTGCAAAGCACACTGTCTCTGGAAATATTCTGTGGCCACTCTTAACAGAAGCAAAGTATGAATGCAGTTTATGCAAAAAGTATCTCCCAAATGTTTACTTACTTTTGAATGGGTTGGGACATTAATGAACATGATATAGCCTAGGGCAAATCATTGTCCTTTTGGAGACTGCTGATAAATACACATACATCTCACAAGCAGCTAAGTTGGCTAGAAGATGCCCGCACACCGAGTTAAATTCCTTTTCCTTATGAAACAGAACAAAGGCCAGAGGGACCATCAGGTCTACAACAGTACCCGCTCACTGAGCCCAACAACTAAGATTATAAAACATTATAATGGTATTTTACAATCTTTTTGTGGCAGGCAGGTCATTTGTTTAGTAGTGAGTGTCTGTCTGAAGTAGTCAGTGAAAGATGGAACAGTTGTGAGAAGGATAGTGTATAAGAGAAACAAAACTGATAGTGGGCTTAACTTCAGCATACAAGCTAAGTAGAAAAGTCCTGCATGGATTTCAAAAGCTGTTGCATGCTGGTGCATTAGAGCTTATATTTTTCCAGGCATTTATTATAAAATTGCATGATGTAATCCTTGTGAAAAAAATCCAACAACTGTTTTTTTCACAACACAAAACTATACAAGATTAAATTTAAAAAGCAATCTGGTTTTGGTTTCTCAACTATTTTTAAGCTCCTAGTCACTGTTTAGAATATCTGAGCTTGGTATTTGGGGTCGTCAGCTACAGTTCTTCTCATATGATTTACCGTCTTGCTGCCTTAAATTTCCACCAGTCCTGCTCAAAAGGAAGAATGTCTTTTACAGAAATTCCATGCTATGTAATGTAATTAATTCTGCAGGAAAGGAGGAATTTTAGCACTTCAGGAGGAATGCTTTTGGGGGGAAAAATGCCACATTCATTTACTTACTCTCTCGTCTTTAGGACAACAATGAATAAATCCAGCTCACAGAAGAGGACTGTGGTGACGGACCAGTATGGAAAACATGTTCTTGTGGAACAGCTGGAGAATAGACCAGAAGCACGGGATGACCTCCAGCATGACCTCCAGCAACTTCTTAGACATTTTTGCAAAGAGGACTGGAAACAAGAGGCCAAATGAGAAGCTACCACATCTCACTACCCCCACCACCTATCCAATATGCAGCATTCACTCTCGTCTATAGATATAAACTTCATAATTTACGTAATCTCTGGAAGTCACTGACATTTCTTCTTCAGGCACCTACAATGAATTCAATTTTCCTTTCTTTTCTTTTTGTACCTGTAAGCTAATTTGTGACCAAAGATAACATCCTTCATTCAGGATGGTTTATCCACTAAGTCATCACCTTTGTGCTGTACTGGGAACTTGTGAACTTTGCCACGTTGCTGTTCCATTGCTTCTGCACTAGCTCCAATCTCATCCAAAGGCCTCTTATGTACATGCATCATAAAAAAAGGCTATTAACATGTAAACTGTACATAGCTAAAGTGCTTGGACTTAAAGACCTCAAAAAAAACCCTGCCCATTATGACCACTTTTAGCATCGTGGATTACAAGGTCTATTGAAACTGCTGAACAGCAAGTAACAACAAATATTGCTAACACAATCGACTAAAGATACTCTGGGGAGGAAGCACTGCAGACCTTCTGCATCCTTAGGACTTCCAGTTTAGTGATCTCTTAGGAAAAGTCTCTAAGAGTCAGTTTGATAACCTTGAAACACAGCTGTTCCCATGACATTACAGCTGACTGTGGCTATCAATACTACTAAGATTCTTGGACAGCCACTTAAAGAAGGAAATAATACCCAATTAGGTAATCAACTTGCTAGCAGCTATATCTATGGCACATTTGCATCTGGTATTAAAATCTTTTAGATCTGGACAGGTGGCAGGGTGTATTAAACAGCTATAACTACAGTAGTTTCCTGTTTTCATCACTGCTTTTGCAAACCACATTGTCTTATTGGTGGTACTTCCTGCTGGCCACTGCACTGTAGATAATTCTATGGGAGAAAAGACTTACCTACTATACAAAAAAAAAAAAAGCTTAGACTCATTCACCATGTTTTATCAAGATTGCCTCTTATCTGATACATGCATGTGGCATTTAAAACTCAAATCCTCTTGTAATCATGTCAGAGGCTTGTTAACCCTCTTAGCACTGAGCGAGCAGTTTTTATCTTCCAATTAACTTTTTCTTTTAAAAAAAAAGTCACTGACTAGGGCATAAACATGCTTGAAACATTCAATTTTGTTAATATTTGATTTATATTTCTAAACTAACCCTCTGAGAATTATAACAGCATCCCTGCACTTTTTATTTTGAAAGAAGGGAATATAAAAATCTGAAATATTTT
Organism: Mauremys reevesii; assembly: GCF_016161935.1. Classification (NCBI taxonomy): domain Eukaryota; kingdom Metazoa; phylum Chordata; order Testudines; family Geoemydidae; genus Mauremys; species Mauremys reevesii. Next base: position 27,750,512 of record NC_052627.1, on the reverse strand, counting down.
TTGTCCTATACTTTATTCTACTAGTGGTTGGATTGCTGTAGCATTTTAACATATATAATATATATACACACACATAAATGTACATTTTGAATCAGTTATTTGATAAAGAAAAAGTATATTCAGAGAAGATGAAAATGAGTCAAGTCCACCTCGGGTTGATATTTTTTCAGACGTATCTGGCCTTTTACTCTTGTAGAAAAATGAATCACTCAGTGCTCAGAACATTTAAAAAAAATACTACCCACCCATCAAACAATGGTACTTCCTCATTAGAGAGAAAACATCTTGAGAGATTTGGCTTCCTGCAAGCAAAGCAACCCAAGGCACCGTACTAATGTTTTTTTTTTTTTGCCAGTCAGATGGGAAACAAGCATTGTTGGTAGCCAAAATAAAAGAAACCAAGGACGAAACATTTCAAGACACACCATGGCTTTCTAATTGTCAAGGACAGCACTGTATGACCTTCAAGAACAGGGCTGTAAAGAAATGCATTTCTGTTGTGTTATTTGCGGTGCAGATGATGTTCTGTGTAACAACATAATGGTTATTCACCTTTTGATTTTTTTTGCTGTGTTATCAAAGAACTTGAATACTGTGAGAAGAAGTGATTTTTAAGTTGATGAATCAGCATCTTGTTCCCATGGTGATAACACTAATTGAATATATCTATGAGGGCATGTATTAGTTAAATAAACCTACAGCACTAACAATACATAGCTGCAATGTGTACAATGGCTGATTTAATTAAATAAAATGTACAAGTGTTAAATGTAGCTATAATGGCTTGTTCTTTTTTACTACTGATTTGACATTCTGTATCTTGATTTTTCGGGCTTCACCACCACAACTATTCCATGAAGATTGAACTAGTCTCACATTCAACATGAGGAGTATTTTTCCCCTTTTAAGTTAATTTATTTTATAAAACTGTATGCTTTCAGCCCTTAGTGGTGAGCCTGTTGCCATAATATGCAATGCAATTGTCACTATTTCCTAGAATAAGTACAGGAAATTATGGTAAATGTTGGCTTTAAGAGTGACCATTTTACTGTATTAACTTCATTGAACATCTGAGGGCACAATTTGCCCTTAAACTGTGCAACATTTAGCTTTAATATGTGGGCCAAATTATGCCCTTGAGTCCCACTGACATTACATATGGAATTGTAGAAAGTATTGGCCCAAGTGATTTACCCTTAAAAGCTTCTGTCCCATATTATTCCCCTACCACCCACAGAAAATATGGGGTGTGGCTGAGTTGGTGCAGAATTTGGCCTGTAATAACATGGACACAGAGTCCAAGTCTGCCAAGGAATACATTTGGAGTAATTGTATTAGACCAGTGTAAGAGACCAGACCTGGGCCTGAATCTTCAGCCCTCATGTGTACTCAAGCCTGACTGATGCCATAGAGAATTGGTTTCCATAAGGAATGCAGGACTGACCATTGGCCAATGCAGCTCAGGTAATTACATCCCTAACTACTTTGTTAAACATACAATTTTCTGATGCATACAAAGGCATTTTGTTAATAATGGAAAAAACTGACAAGTGATCTCAAAACAAGTTCTGTCAGCACAGCTTATGCACAATTTCTGTAAATTCCCTTGCTGAAGATAAAAAGTCTGCTACCAGGTGCTAAGTTTCTTAAAGGATCCAGTTTAAATACTTTTTAACTCCTAAAGTAATTAGTGAATTCCAAGCAAATCTGCTCAATGCTCTTTGGGAGAAGAGACTATGTGCTGTAGTTTTAGGGAGGAATAGATTTTTTTTTTTTAAATACACAGACTGTGACTGAGATTAATGTACCCTTTTACTCATATGTTTAGTGTTGTACTGAAGATAGAGGACACCTTGTAAACAATTCCAAAACAAGAAGTCAGTGTAAGTTACCTAGAAGTGGATGAAGCAGGCCATAGTTAAGCAAAATGCAGATTCTTATTGGCATGAGTACTTTGTATTGTTATAGCATCATTTGGTTATAAGGAGGCTGTTGGGGGAGGTCTAACATGGGTGCTAGACATAACATTAGCATGTGGTTATGTTTTATAAATTATAAAATCCAGACCTTACTAGATCTCAGAAAAATACTGAAAAAAGTGGGTCTATTGTGACTAAAGCTTTTAGATGTTCACAATCCTTTTATAACTATAACTCTGAACAAGCACAAAATGTTCATTGGAAATGGAAACATTCGCTCGAGCAACCTGTTGCTTGTACCCTTTAAGTAGTCAGAGACAGAGCAAGCAAGAACATAGAAGTAGTCTTTTGGAAGGAACACAGAGTGCACACAGATTCCTAAATTCTCCTCTTCACCTCCCTATGCCTTGCTCTAAAGTCTAAATACCATTGATGTATGCAGCCTGACTGGGTTATAGACTCTCGAGAGCTGATTGTAGGTTATGCTATATACTGAAATTGTTTCTGGAAGCCGCGTGACACACATTACATACATTAGAGAGAGAGAGAGTTCTGACGACAGCAACTGATTATACCAGCACTAGTAGAAAGCAATTAACCCAGGTCAACAGTACTTGCGCCTGTGAATCCTTGCCCCTCATATTTATGAGCTTGCACTTCTTACTGAAAGCACAGACTTGTAAGTTTACTTCATGCACCCACCCAGTGAGCAAACATTTAACAAAACACACCAGTTCCCCAGACCGTCACCGAAGTAGAGTGTGTATTGCTGGACATGTAGCAGCTTTCCAATCACCCTGGTTAATTTTAAGCAATTAAATGAACCAGAAAGGATGTGGGTAGGACTTGCACCTATGGGTATATCCATCCTGCAATCCATGGTTAGCAGAACTCGAGTTAGCAGACCTTGGGTTTGTTAACCTGGGGCTCAAACGTCTACACTGCATTACGTGGGCCTGAGTCCAACCACCCATGTCCAAGACTTCCTAGCATCCTCCCAAAACATGGCTGCTCTAGCCCTTTGTTCGCATGTGGAAAAACTTGAATGACCACCAAACGTTACACTCCAGAAAACAGTCAGCCCATGGGATACTTTTGGTAGACTCTTAGAGCATGAGTTCAATGGGGTTGTGTGCACACTGCAAAGCAATAGGGCTTGAAGCCTGGGTCCAAGTTCAACTCAAAAGTTAGCACAATTTGCATGTAGACAGAAGGAGGATTAGGCTTGAGCCTGAGTTCAAAGCCTGGGCTTCCATTGCAATGTAGTATGACCACTACACATGCTTGGCATGAGAGAAAATTGACTGCAAACTATTATACATTGTAGCTACCTAATCTGTTTTATGCGTCTCTCAATCAGGGATGAACCCACCTATTTAAAAGTTTGGGCTCCACTTACAGGTACAAATATAACATTCTCTTTTGTGCCAAATAAGGCTTGGGGAATCATTTCCTTTCCTTGTTTTCTTTCCTACTTAAATTGCTTACTATTCATCCCCCCATGAGACTCAAAGCCCACTCATTTTTTCAGGTGCTTAGTACAGGTTGTTTATAAAACATAGGTCATCCAATCAGAGAGCAGAAACAATATCATGATTGAGGAAGTCAATCATAGTGTAAATTGTAAATCATGAATACTCATAGCAGAAAGTTTACTCACAATCAATTGAACATTTACAGAAAATAAATTAATGAGCTGTTCATGTATAACAAAAAGGGCCTAAATCCACTGAATAAATTATTCATTCCCAATTGGTCAGGCAGACCTAAAAATCAGCAACAGTAACAAAATTCATCTTCTCTGATTCTGCGACCTACATGCTCTTAGCTGTGACATGACTCTTAATATAATGACTTATCCAGGACTTACTGGGTTCTGAAGAGCAAGAAAACATGACTTCTGGTTCTCAGTTTGCTCTGCTGCAAGGCCCCTCACTCCATCAGACTTATTTGCTAATCATTGGTGTGATGGGGTATATTTGAGAAACATTTTAGCATGTATATAAGCAAAGCTATCACTGATTTGATTCCGCACATTTGTTGGCTAGTATACAAGGAAGCTATTCTAGGATGGATGAGGAATTCAAGTCTGTCTTTCCTGGGACAATTTACACACTGGTTGATGAATGTCTTTGATGCCACTTTCAGTTCCTACTAAATCAGCCCAACGCACTCCTCCTTCCCACTACTACAGCACAAACCTTGCTGCTAGTTAAATAAAAATGCATTCTGCAATCTACCTCTAAGTGAGGAGAGATGGGTTACGGAGCTTTAAAAAAAGACAGAGGATGCCTTTCATGCTTGCCCTTACTATCCTGCCAGAATGCAAGGTGTCTGTACTTAAAGGCATTTTACACAGCTGATTTGAGTATATGGCTCCCCTGTTAGGGCTAGTCAACACTAAAAGTGCTGCAGCTGCATCATTGTAGAGCATCTAGTGAAGATGCTCTATGCTGACAGGAGCAAGCTCTCCAGTTGGCATAATAAAAGCTATTGCCTCTCACGCATGTGGCAGCTCTATTTGTGCAAGAAGCTTTCCTGCTGACATAACAATGGCCACATCAGCACTTAGGTCAGTGTAACTTATGTCGCTCAGGGGGCAGGGGCGGTGGCTTATTCATCCCCCACCCCGAGCAACATAAGTTATACCAATATAAGAGGTAGTGTGTAGAAGCCCTTAGTCTGGTTATCAGCACCATGCTCATACTGTCAAGGAGTAGGGGAGCTACCAGGAGGGCAGACATCACTGCAAAGCGATCACGAAATAAGAAGTGATTTTAAAAACAAAAAGAAGTGGTTCCCCCCCCCCCCCAAAAAAAAAACCACAACAAAAAAACCCCATCCATCCCTTTTCTTCTCCTTTTCCAGTGAGTTCCTGATCAAAACCTTCCTTTCCTCTTTATAATGTTACATTTTCAGGTTCAGGAATGAGAGCTATGCCCAGGCTAGACTGGGTTCCTCAGATAGATGTGTTCGGTGTATAAATATGGACCCAGGATACAGAATTTGGTAGTGTTGAAATTAAAACACACACTGGACAGCTACTGCCCTGTGAAGTGCAGAACATAAAGGTACTGAGCATCCACAGTTCCCATTAATCTCAGCTGGAGTCAGACAATCTGCATTTTTGACAAATCTGGCCTTAAGGGCATCAAGCAGAGTAGACAGGGCATACAAGATGGCACCTGAGAGCTACAACACAAACCCCTTTGTGTGTTTCAGCAACAACTTAAACAAACTGAGCTCAACAAGTGAACAGCAAAGTGAAACCTATTAGCATGCACTCCCTTCCAGCCATCCTTGTATGTTATCAGACTGAGTTATCTGGCTAGCATCCACTTTGTAAGAACGCAGTCCTCACACAGACAGCTTGATTCACATTTGTACTAAGGCCCCCTAACTATCGTCACTCTGGATAAAAGAGAATCAGGTCCTTCCTTTCCGTGCGTCTCCAAATGTTTTACACTAGATCCCTGGGCAAGCATTTGCAGATCACTATGAACAGTGGACTACGTAAAGCCATGGTTTCACATAGCGTTAGTAGGGCTGCTGTCATTGGCAGGGTGGGCCTAACGAGTAATATTATCCTTTCCTTGGTCGTGGCTTAGCACGGAGACCCAAAATTTCCACACTTGAGCACTTAAAAAAAATGGTGCTTGTGTAACCCATATACCTCCTGGGTGTGGTGTTCTGTCCCATTTAATGGCATCAAGACCATCTAGAGATAAAATGAGTCTGCTCTACAGCCCTAGCTAACAGCAAGTTGGCTTTTAGCTCAGGCGGTAGAGGCTCATGCACTAAGCTCCAGAGATTCCTGGTTCAATCCTGCCTGCTGATGACCAGGGTCTGTTATTGTTACACTTGTACCCAACTACAAGTAGCAACTCCCGAAAGTGCCTTTTCCTACTCCACTGTCCAGAACATGAGGGAATACAAGAGAGGTACATCCTCAGATTATCAGGAATCCTAAAAGAGTTCTCATTCAAATAAATGAGGAAAAACTGTGCCTAGGAGAAAGCCACAGAGACAGCTCTGTGCTGCATAAGAACCTGCCACCAGATCAGGAATGGACAGTCATGATGACAAGTGGATGCAGAAATCAACCCCCTGATCCAACATCCTTCACCGGAGCAGATCATACCTTCTTTTGATGCAGCTGAGGGGGTGGGGGGTTCTATCATTTTTGTTCCACTTTGGCAACACAGATCAGAGAAATCTGATCTGCTGGACATTTGGCAACACTAGTTGTATCAAACTGAACTGAAAATTGTCTTCCTCCCACCCCTATTTCAGGCTGCCAGAGGATCATCTTGGGACAGTGAAAGAGTTTGGCGGAGGGTACAGCACTGAGCATCCTAGGAACCTTGCTGAACACTCCCCTCCATGGGTGGGAAGAGCAGAAGGGGGATTTCAATTCTCCTCCCAGTTTGCTAAGCTGGGGAAAAGAAAACATCCAAGGTGAAATCTTGACTCTATTGAGGTCAACCCTGGAGTTGATATTGACTTCAGAGAGCCCAGGATTTCAGTTCCTATTAAGAACCAGGGAGAAATCATCTACTACTCTAAATTTCCTGAGCAGCAGGGACACACAAGGATCCCCGGGAAGGAGAGGCTGCAGTCCAGGTTGGGCAGAGAACACAGATCAGGATTCTGCTCTCTCCCGCCAGGACTGCAGCCTTCCCTGCACCTCGTTTCTGTAGGGAGCCCTCTTCAGCTCCACTGTCATGACACCACTTTAGGGCCAGAAGGGACCATCGTGATCATCTAGTGCAGTGGCTCTCAACCCTTCCAGACTACTGTACCCCTTTCAGCAGTCTGATTTGTCTTGCCTACCCCTAAGTTTCACTTCACTTAAAAACTACTTGCTTACAAAATCAGACAAAATACAAGTACAAAATACAAAATACAAGCCCACTGTTAAGGAAAAATGCTTACATCCTCTTTTTTAACCATATCATTATAAATCATGTGGAATACAAATATTGTACTTACATTACAGTGTACACTATATAGAGCAGTATAAACAAGTCTGTCTGTATCACATTTTAGTTTGTACTGACTTTGCTAGTGCTTTTTATGTAGCCTGTTGTAAAACTAGGCAAATAGCTAGATGAGTTGATGGAAGACCTCTGGTTGAGAACCACTGATTTATTCTGATCTGCTGGACATTGCAGGCCAGAGAACCTCACCCACCCACTCCTCTAATAGAACCCTAACCTCTGGCTGAGTTTCTGAAGTCCTCATATCATGGCTAAGGACTTCCAGTTACAGAGAATCTATCATTTACACTTGTTTAAACCTGCAAGTGACCAGTGCCACATACTGCGGATGGAGGTGAAAAATCGCCAGGTCTCTGCCAATCTGACCCCAGGGGAAAATTCCTTCCAGGCCCCAAATGTGGCAACCCTAAGGGTGTGGGCAAGACCCACCAGTCAGACACCTGGCAAATAATTCTCTGTAGTAACTCAGAACCCTCCCTGTCTAATGTCCCATCACCGGCCATTGGAAATATTTGCTGCTAGCAGTTGTAGATTACCTACACTAGCATGTAGCCAATCTCATCATACCATCCCCTCCATAAACTTATCAAGTTCAGTTTGGCTGTTCCAGAACTCCACTCAGTGGGTCATCTAGTTTCAACCTTTGAGAGCAATCATATCTCCCCTCAGCCTTGCTTGGGTCCTATATCTAACATGCCCTGACATCATTATATTTTGCCATGTGCATTACTTTGCATTTATCAACACTGAATTTCGTAACATTAACTTTCAAATGCCTGAACAGCAAATGTAACTTTCTTGTCTGCATAGTAAACACTGGCATTTTATCTGTTTGATTATTCAAAGTGGTGTGACTGGGCCCTTGTAGGAGGATCAGGAATGGAGTTAGGTGTGGAGGCCTGTTTAACCTGGCTATGGGTGACCATCCCTACCCTTTTTGTTAGCCTCACAAGGCTGGCTAAGTCTTCTCCCAGGAGCATGGGAACAGGATAATCGTCATAGACTGCAAAAGTCCATATTCCTGACCAGCCCTTGTACTGGACAGGCAACTTTGCTGTAGGCAAGTTAAAAGAGTTGGCCTTAAAGGGTTGCACCATCACTTGAGCCTCTGGGTCAATGAATTTGGGGCCCACACAGGATTGGTGGATAGCTGACACCTGTGCTCCAGTGTCTCGTCATGCAGTAATCTTCCTCCCACCCACACTCAGTTTCCCTTCGCGCTGGGGCTATTTGTGGGGCATTTGGGCCTGAAGGCTCTCGGTGGGATCCCGAGGTGATGAGTTGCAGTTGGATGGTGATCTTGGGGCAGTTGGCCTTCACATGCCCCAGCTCATTACATTTAAAGCATCGCCCAGCTGACTGTAGGCTGGGGCAAAGTGGGTGGTTGGAGAGTAGGGTGGTGGGACAAGAGGGCATCTGGGGGTCTCCCTGGCTGCGTGGAGGGCTCCTCCTTGCGAGGTGGGGCCTTGGGCTGACCCCGATGGTGGGGTATCATCCCGGGTTGCCCCTTCTGGTATCCCCACTGACTGCTACTAGCTTTCTTCTTCTCCGCCACCGCCACCCATTTGGCTCCAATCTCCCCTGTCTTGATTACAGTTTTGGGCTTCCCATCTAGGATGTACCTGAGATGGGTTGGATAACAGAAACCCCCTTTGGGAACTGCCAACTGATGTGCTGAGCCGGTTTTCCCTGGCAGCTTGGGACTTCAGTGCCCTGCCTGGTTCAAGCCAGACACACTAACCTGCTACAAACCCAGACCCAGGTCTGAACTACGTCCCATAAATTGCAGGCGTACCTGAAAACAGCTTAAGAAGTGTTTCTGTTTCCAACACACAGATGCCCAGCTACCAATTGGGTCCAAACCCCAAATAAATTTGTGTACCCTGTATAAAGCTTATAAGGGTAAATTCATAAATTGTTCGCCCTCTATAACACTGATAAAGAGGTATAAACAGCTGTTTACTCCTCCCCAAGTATTAATACAACTCTGGGTTAATTAGTAAAATAAGTAATGAGTAAAAAGTGATTTTATCAAATACAAAAAATAGGATTTAAGTGGTTCCAAGTAATAACAGACAGAAGAAAGTGAATTACCAAGCAAAATAAAATAAAACATGCAAGTTAAACCTAGTACAGTAAGAAAACTGAATACAGCTAAAACCTCACCCTCAGATGTCTCAATAAACTTCTATCACAGACTGGACGCCTTCCTAGTCTGGGCACAATCCTTTCCCCTGGTACAGCCCTTGTTCCAGCTCAGGTGGTAGCTAGGGGATTTCGCATGATTGCAGCCCCCTTTGTTCTGTTCCACCCCCTTACATGGCTTTGGCACAAGGCAGGAATCTTTTGTCTCTTTGAGTCCTCTGTGGTGGGATAGGGGAGCACTGCGGGGGAAGGGGCAGGATCTGTGGGGAGAGGAGAGTGCTAGGGGGCAGGCTCTGGTGGGGGATAGGGAGCGCTGTGGGGCAAGTTCTGGGGAAGAGGGGGAGTGCTAGGGGACAGGCTCTGGGGGTGGAGAGGGCAGTGCTGCCTACGGGGCAGGTTGCAAGGGGAGGCAGTAGGGACGGAGAGGAGAGTGCTGCGGGGTGGGTGCCCGAGGCTCTGCGGGGAGAGGGGAGCGGGTTGCAGGGGAGGCGGTAGGGGCGGAGAGGGAAGCGCTGCGGGGCGGGTTGCAAGGGGAAGGAGAGGCTGTGGCAGGGACAGACTCTGTGGGGAGAGGGAGCGGGTTGCAGGAGGCTGTAGGGGCGGAGAGGGGAGCGCTGCGGGCGGGTTGCAGGGAAGGGAGGCTGTAGGGGCGGAGAGGAGGCGCTGCGGGCGGGTGCCCGAGGCAGGGACAGGCTCTGTGGGGAGAGGCAGGGACAGGCTCTGTGGGGAGAGGGGAGCGGGTTGCAGGGCAGGCGGTAGGGGCGGAGAGGGAAGCGCTGCGGGGCGGGTTGCAAGGGGAAGGAGAGGCTGTAGGGGCGGAGAGGAGAGCGCTGCGGGGCGGGTGCCCGAGGGCAGGGACAGGCTCTGTGGGGAGAGGGGAGCGGGTTGCAAGGGGAAGGGGAGGCTGTAGGGGCGGAGGAAGGGAGGCTGTAGGGGCGGAGAGGAGCGCGCTGCGGGGCGGGTGCCCGAGGGCAGGGACAGGCTCTGTGGGGAGAGGGGAGCGCTGCGGGGCGGGTTGTAGGGGAGGCTGTAGGGGCGGGTTGTAGGGGAGGCTGTAGGGGCGGAGAGTTGCGGGTGCCCGAGGGCAGGGAAAGGCTCTGTGCGGAGCGGGGCGCGCTGCGGGGCGGGTTGCAGGGGAGGCTGTAGGGGCGGAGAGGAGCGCGCTGCGGGGCGGGTGCCCGAGGGCAGGGACAGGCTCTGTGGGGAGAGGAGCGCTGCATGTAGGGAGGCTGTAGGGGCGGAGAGGGGAGCGCTGCGGGGCGGGTTGCAAGGGGAAGGGGAGGCTGTAGGGGCGGATAGGAGAGCGCTGCGGGGCGGGTGCCCGAGGGCAGGGACAGACTCTGTGGGGAGAGAAGAGCGCTGCGGGGCGGGTTGTAGGGGAGGCTGTAGGGGCGGAGAGGGGCGGGTGCCCGAGGGCAGGGACAGGCTCTGTGCGGAGCGGGGAGCGCTGCGGGGCGGGTTGTAGGGGAGGCTGTAGGGGCGGAGAGGGGAGCGCTGCGGCGGGTTGCAGGGGGAAGGGGAGGCGGTAGGGGCGGAGCGGGGCGGGCTGGCTGTGGAAGGGCGGGGCCGGTTCCTCGGGCCGGCCTGGCGTGTTGGGCCTCGCGGTGTCCATGGTGACCGCAGCCGCCGGCCAGCGCTGGGTCTCGAGGTGCGGGGCCAGCCGGCATGTACGACCGGGCTCCGCGGGCGCTCACTCGGCCCGCGGCCGGCACCGAGGCTCATGTGGGGCCCGGCTCCTACCAGCTGCAGCCCGGGAAACAGCAGAAAGCAGGTAACGGGCGGGCAGCGCCCAGATTCACCCCGGGCTGCCCCTGGCCGCCCCCCGAGCCCCTCAAGACAAACCCTGCCCTGGCCCCGCCTCAGCCCGCCCCCTGTGCAGGGACCCGCCGTCGCACCCACGCTCCGCGTCTGCTGCTGCTGCTACGCCTCGGGGGGCAATCAAACAGCGCCTGAAACCACGTCGGGGCTGCTTGGAAGCGATGAAAACCTCAGGCAGGGTTATGTAGGACGGTGCCAGTCACAAGGCTGGGTTGCGCCCCCTGGAACTAGGCAGCGAGCAAATAACGGGTAGCCTGGCTGGTGCAGCTGTAACTGACATTCACCAGGTCTGGTTCAGGTGCCTGGGCAGAGAGCCCAGGCCTGAGCTGTTCCTGTTATCTGCAAGGTTTGACCCAGAGAAAGGTCAGACCCAGAGAAAGGGGACTTCCTGGGTAAGCTGCAAAAGGGTGCCCACCAAGAGAGCCATCGCCTTGTGAAAGGGGGAGTGGAAACAAGGAACATGTAGTTTTTACTTCAGTATAGCTAATGGAGATCAATATACTGTATACCCTTCTCCCCACCCAGGGTTTACATTGAGGTTAAAAACTACCTGTGCCATGGCTCTGCTAGGATTTTACATCAGGGATAGCTGGTTGAGTTGGTTCTCAAAATGGAGATGATGTGATTCCTTTCTTTAACTTGAACTCTCTCTTCCTTCCATATATTTAAACATGGTGAACCTGATTCATATCTCACACAAGTTTTACCCTCTTGCAGTACTGACTTAAGCAGCGTTACTCCTGATTTGTTCCTGTGTGAGAGGAAAATTAGGCCCAGGCTCTTTTTCCCAATGTCCTATGCTCTCCCCTAAAAGAATCCTTGTATATGGTGTTTTTGAATTCTGTTGGAGATGCAGCCAATCATCTTCAGAGCCCATGTGAGAGGAAAAATCTTGGAAATCCTGCAATGCAAGGTCCTAGGTACAAAGTCCAGCAGTCTGCCACACTGTTAAAATGATGGCTTTGTATTCAGAAATACCTTTCTAATTCTCTTGTTGAAAAACCTTATCTAATTATCTATCCCACTTTGACATAAATGTGAGTTCTCAGAAGGGTGCAGTGTGTAGCTGGGCTTTAATATATTTTACTAGAAGTATTTTTACTTCCTTTGTACTGAATAAAAGAAATTGGGTTTCCTTGGGTGGCTTTGAATTTCCATTTATGTTCTTTTCAACCAGAGAAGGCTCTGCAACTGAAGATATAAACATTTGGGATATCTGACAAGTTATTTTCCCCCCCATTTAAAGTAGGAATGACTTGAGAATAGCTGTCTGTAGTAATGGAATCCCACTTCTTTCAGCTTAATTAGTGATATCTTAGAAGCAGGTATATAGAATTCAGTCTCAGATACAAATTGAAGTTAAAGGAGCTATGCGTAACGGTTTCTTCCCAATCAGCAGTCAAAAGTCAAGATGGATATAGGGTTAAGTTAATGTATTCTTTTGTAGCAGTTAAATATGGATTAATTCTAAGGCCATGCCAGAAATACAGACTTCATTAGGTTGTCCCCTAGTGGCACTCATCAGAGGTACAGCCTCTGAAAACACCAAAAAACCCTAAATTGAGATGCAGTAAGATTTTACCTAATTTTAATTATCTTAATTGTATCTGTAAAATGGTAAATTAAATGCAGAGTTTATCCCTTTTAAGCCTATAGCTGGTCTTAGCCCTTGAAGGCCATTTTGTGGATCTTACTAAGGAAAGTATTAGGAATAGAAGCGAGGAGCATTAAAAATAAACGTAACATTTCTTCTTTTATTTGCTCCTCTTTCTTTACCTTCCCTCTTGCTGTCAACATTACCTTATCCCAGAAGTAAAATGAAAAATCCACTGGAAACTTCCCTAATGAACCTGAAGTAGGAGACTGCATTGCATTTAAATACAACTAAAGTAAATCCCAGTTGAACATAAATACAATTGTAATTAAGCATTACTTCATTTACAGGGAAATTAATTCATTTTTAAACACTTTTCTATAATTTTATGTACATCTATCCAACCTTACTACATAATACTTGCAGCGTGCAGGATGTCAGACTAGGTGATCATGGTTATTTGTGTGTTTAAAATACAGGAAATCTATGAATAACTTTTTATAACATCTTTTATACAAACTATCTCAACTACTTTATGAAGTTAAATAACATGACTTAGAGTTAAATAACAGCAGAGGGGGAGTCAGAAATTAGGAGAGGTTGATAAAGGAGAAAAGGCATGTTTTTACTCAAGATTTTAAATGAAATGGAGGCAGGGGCGGCTCTAGATATTTCGCCGCCCCAAGCATGCCGCGGGGGGTGTTCTGCTGGTCACCGGTCCCACGGCTCCGGTGGACCTCCCGCAGGCGTGCCTGCGGAGGGTCCACTGGTCCTGCGACTCCACCGCAGGCATGCTGCCGAAGGCTGCCTGCCTGCCGCCCTCCCGGCGACCGGCAGAGCGCCCCCCGCGGCATGCCGCCCCAAGCACGCGCTTGGCGTGCTGGGGCCTGGAGCCGCCCCTGAATGGAGGATCAATGAGAGAGAGAGATGTAGAAGGCTGTGAGAATTGGCTGCAGCTCCAAAGGAGGCAGCCCCCTTACCAACAGTGATCAGATTATGTGTGAAGGGATTGAGAGGAGCCTAGTGTAATCTATATAGAGAGGGAATGGAGCAAGTTCATGGAGCATTTTAAAGTTAGAAAAGGGAATTTTGAACTGGATCCTGAAATGAATGGGCAGCCAGTGTAGTTGTTTGAATAGGGGGCTAGTGAATTTGCACTTCTCTGTACATGTGAGAAGGAGGTCAATAGCCTTCCATGGCTTGATTCTCCATTGCTTAATAGTCTTTCAGTCAAAATTAGATGTCTTTCTGGGTCAACCAAATCAATGGAATTGGTGCAGGAAGCATTTGGTGAAATTCTATGGCTTATGTTATGAAAGAGGTCAGACTAGAGGATCATAATGGGCCTTGTTGGGTTTAAAATCTGTTAATTTTTTCTGTGCAAACAGGAACCTGAAGAAGTAGGGTTTGGAGAAGCTATAGAGAATGGGCTTTGGGACTCTGCTAACTGCTTCAGGTCTAAAATATAATTACAGTGATAGCTTTATGCCTTGTAAAATAGCTTTATCATTTTCAACCACACACTCTTTATATATTTCCCATCTTTTCAATGGAGCAGAAAAATTAGATGAACCAAATATTTTCATTACTAAAAAATAATTTTGATGCATATATGGGTTGTTTGCTTTCTCAAACTTTTGTAAGTGCATATGTTTTACTGTTTTATTTTTCATGCCCCCTCACTTGCAGATGGCTATGCTCCATTTCTTTCTTTGACAACTCGAGACTCTGCATTTACTATTCCAAATGCTGAGATTGATGTTCCAGGACCAGGACGCTATGATATTTCCAAAGTGCAGGTAAAATTATAGAAGTTGCATTAAACAAGTTAAGAGAGGAAATTTGCAACCTGACTTTCAAAACAGTAATAACAAGTGATGTTCATAACAAATTTCAGTGAAACAAGTCAATAAACACCCTCCTCCTAAAATTAAAGTGCCGGGGTGAAAGAGACAGCATGGTGGGAAGTGATCATTTGGACAAGGACTTTTATTTATATACAATCCTTTCCTCCTCCTTGTTCTGCCTCTTCATGCATCCCCCCCTTCTCCCCACCTGCTCTACTTCTTTCCCCAATGGAAAACTGACAAGAGAGTCCTTGATGCCCCCAAACAATGGTGTTGCTGGATGCTTGGTGACAGTTAAAAATTCAGTTTTTTTCTGAGTGCTTTTAAGTAGCTGTCCAACTCACTAGACGTTCTGTTGTTTTCATGCAGTTCACTTCCAGTAGTAGTGGGTACTTTGTGTATGGTGTAGGTCAAGATTTCTTGATGCCTCAATGTAGTAGTTAATATCATTTTAAAAGAGTGAAGACACATGAAGTTTGAGTAATGAATGCTATATTGATTTTGATAAATGAAACTATGTAGTAATGGTTCCAGTAAGAATAAAGGGAGTTCAGGTTAATGCTGGATGAATTATTTGAGAGCAAAGGCAAAGGAACCTTCTCAGGCTTGCTTGATAGGTTTTTGTATACTCTATTACAGTGGTGCGCAAACTTTTCCAGTCATGCCTCACTTACCATTCACGGAATTTATTGCCCCCTCCCTCCATTACTTGTAATCTGAAACTGTTTGGGATTTTTTGCCAGGGCTCTATCCTGTAGCGGGACTGGGATCCCTCTTCCATAATAGTTGGAGCAGGATAAAAATTCAACAATATGGGAGTGGATATTGCAGGGTGTTATGGGAGTGGAATTAAAAAAAATAGTCCTCCTGCACTGCAAACAACATGAATGCCCCAGATAGCAGCTATCGTTTTCTGGCTGCCCAGCTCTGAAGGTTGCGCTGCCACCCGCAGCCAGTGCAGAAGTAAGGCCACCCTTACTTCTGTGCCGCTGCTGGTGGCAGTGCCACCTTCCACAGGTGCTGGCTTCCTCTGGGCCCCAGGGTGTGCAAATTCCCGCTCCACCCCAGGCCCTGCTCCCACCCGACTCCTTCCCCCAAGCCCTCACCCCTGCCCCGCCTCTTCCTGCCCCTGCTCAGCCTCAGGCCCCACTGATTGTGGCGGGAGGGGGGCACTGGGAGGGAGGGGGAGGAGTTGATTGGCAGGGCCACTGGCAGATGGGAGGTGCTGCGGGAGGAGGGAGGGAGCTGGCTGAGCACCCACTAATTTTTTTCCATGGGTGCTCCAGCCCTGGAGCACACACAGAGTCGGCACCTATGCCACCTGGAGAGCAGCAGCTGCTGGCCAGGGCATTCATGTTGTTTGTGGTGTGGGAGGACTGTTTTTTTTTTTAATCCCATTCCCGTCCCACCCTGCAATACCCACTCAATTTTTATCCCCCTCCTGCTATTATGGCAGCGGGTCCTGCAGGACCTATAGGATCCCACAGGATCCCAGTTTCTTGGTGCCGCCTCAGAGAACCTCTTGCACCCCCGCCTTAAGGAGGAACCCCCATTTGCGCACCACTGCTCTATTGTATGTGTGCTTTTAGAATTTCAGTAATAACATTAGCATTAAAGAGAAGCTGGAATTTTATTTAATTCCTTCATTCTTCATTTATCTGAAAACATTTACTTGTTAGTTAGATATATTTATTAGATTTAAATTTATCTGAAATCACATGTAAGGCTATAGAAATGAAATGTTTTAATGATTATATAGATCCAGATTGTATCTGACTGCTTTGAGGATATTATAAGGGTGGAAAGGGTACCAGAAGCCTCCCTTCACCCCCATATTCATGCACAGTGATTGGCCACAATTGCAGTCCCTGAGCTCTTTTGAGTACAGAGATGTGATTCCTCCTAGCGTTCTCCTCCGTGTTCAAGACACTCAGAAGTGGATGGAGTGATGGTGGGGCTCCTGGTCGCCCTTCCTGTATCTGCAGCCAAAGCTGGCCAGATGTGTGGGGAGAGTATCCTGCTCCTCTGTATGCCAGAGGCTGAGGAAGGGTTCTGCTTTGCTGGGGCAGCAAAGTGGGCCAGTGCCTATAACACACAGTTGAAGTTGTTATAACTGTGTATTAGAATTAAGTCTGCAAGGCAACAATCTCAATGTAAATACATATTTTAAATTTAATTAATATGAGGTATTAACACTTGGGTTTTACAGTTCACTTTTGGAATTAAAAGAAAACATGACTTTCATACTATCTGTTAGCAATTATGAAACAAGTAAAAACAATGCAGTTAGTGTAAACATTAAACAATTTCTAAAGTGTGCTGCTATTTTACAGTGGAAAATTCATTGTTATGGCTATGTCATTGTAATGTAATATACTTGTTTTTTGATCTTCTCCATTGCAGACTCCTTTAAGACTTTTTGACTGCAGTTTACACCCTCCAGTGGGAAAAGGCAGTAATACAATCAGTTTCATACTAGCACGCTATAACAACAATCCTAGTTAAAAGTATCAGAAGGTTTCTTCAGTGCTCTTCCTCACATTTTGTCTTCCTGCTGAATCTTGCTTTTGTTTTAATTTGTAGTGTGAAAAAATAAATAATCCCTCAAGTAGCATTTTTTATGTACTAATCTTTACTTTGTTTGCAGACAGAGTAATTGTAAATTAGCTGTGTAGGGAAAAGGTACTTAGGGCTTTGGCAGCACTTAGGCCTTGTCTACACTACAGAGGGAGATGGATCTACGTTACACAACTTCAACTAGGTGAATAACATAGCTGAAGTCAGTGTACTTAGATCTACTTACCACGGGGTCCACACTATGCCATGTTGACAGGAGCTGGTCGGGGCTCTAAGGGTATGTTGATTTGTTCCGGTGTTAGTGTAGGGAGTGTCCTGAGTAGATGTTGACAGGAGACGCTCTCCCATCGACTCCTCTTGCACTTCTCGTTCAGGTGGAGTATAGGAGTTGACTGGAGAGCGATCAGCGATCGATTTAGCGGGTCTAGACCACCAATGCATCTATCATCATGCGTCGAACCCCCGGTAAGTGTAGACAAGCCCTTAGAATTGATTATCAGTCATCCAGTGTGGAACTTGTAGATAGTCATTTTCTTTTATGGCAAGGTAGCGGTGGGGGGAAATACTATAAACAGCGCACAAGTAAACTCGTATTAGAAAGACATTTTATTCCTTTCTTCCCTGATACATCATAATATATTATGGTACTGTGTTTAGTTAATGTCACACTAATACTGCATTCTATGAAATCTGACATAATGTAGCTTACACGATGGAATGTGATATGACGTAAAACAACACAGGTGAAATGAAGTAAACCAAGCAATTTCTGACATTTTATATTTCTGTAAAATTTGCATTTGTAGAGTAGTTATAAAAATGCATTTCTGTAACTTCTGATTTACTAATTGGCTATGGATAAGTTGTGCTGTTATTGTCAATAATTGTCAGATACAGTAGCAGCACTAATGCTGAAATAACGTATTTGGTGCTCTTTTGAGGTTCTATTCCCACAATATGTCTTAGTTCCCTTTAAATTGAGACATCAGGAATACTTCATTTCTGTTTCTTCTGTTGTGTTCTGAAGAAAAAGGCAAAACCTAGTCATATTATGAGCCAGTCCTAACCCCTACAATAGCTGCATGAGTTGTAATTCTGTAAGTACTGTCTCAAGGTGTTGGGCATTGGTAGCTCCTCCCTCCCCTTTGGACTTCCTCCTCACACCCCTTCACTTTCTTGAAGGCCTATCATAGGCCTCAGCCCCCACGAAGGGAGAGTGACAGCCACTCATTAGAAACCAAAGGTCACATAGCTGGTGGTTATAAAGCTGTCATCGTCTGGATTCCTATAATGGAACTTGTTTACCACTGGTGCTGCTGCTACGTCTCAATCATTGAAAAGAAGAACACAACCTATTGATTCTGGATTCAGTGTATTGAAAATGCAGAAGCTTTTGTATGTACAATTCAACTCAAATTTATTTAAACCTAATGATATTTATATAGAATGAGCCAGTGCTCTAACTTTTGGTGGCCCAGCATTAGATTGTAAGTTCTCTGGGGCAGAGACCATCTTTTTGTTCTGTTTGTACAGTATCTACCTTGGGCTCCTGGTCCATGTTTGGGGCTCTCTTAGGTGCTACTGCAATATGAACAAATAATTGATATAGTGTTTTTCCTTTTCTAGAAAAAGAAGAAACAACAACTAATATCTTACTGCATTAGAAATGACAGGGATACTTGTAATTCACTTAGGAGTATTGCTGTAAGAAATTTTAAAATAGTATTTCATTGAAGACTGCAGAGTGAAACAAACATTTTCAGCCTCTTTATCTAAATAGTTGCATTTCCTATTTTAAGTCAAGTAAAACAATACTGGGAAAAGAAAATTGATCTGCATCTAGAATATTTTAATATAAATTAGTGCAGACATTGTCAGCTCTTCGGTTTAAAGGATTGGCTATCAACTGTTTTTTATTTTGTGAAGTTCTTGTCAAGTTCATAATTTATTTTACTTTACAATTTCATAGAATATTCATTTTTTCATATTTTTAGAATAATATAAAAGGTGGTAAGAGTCCACAGAACAAAGAAAAACGTTTCAAGGAGATCAGTACAGACACTCCAGGACCTGGAAGCTATAACCAACCTCCTGCAGTGGAGTTAGAGATTAATAACAGGAAGCAGAAAGAGCCTAAAGAACATATTCAGCTGGTATGTTAGTAAAAAAGGATGATGCCATATTAATTCTTTTTCTTAAAATTTGATATTGATCACAAATGTTAACATAAAATATATAAAAACACTAGTAAACATATTACTGAACTTAATCTTTTCAAAAGCAGACTGAAGTGGTACAATTGCATACCTACAGTGGTGCTCACGATTATCACAAGACAGATCAGGTGATGGGAGGAGGTTGAATTAATGTGGGGAAAATAAATTAAAGCAAACAATAACCTATAGAACTACTATGAAACCATTTCAAATAAGAATAAATCTTTTAAAAGACTAATCTTCCAGTATACACTAAAAGTACAATCTTCTCTCCGCCTGATTCACAGGAGGGATGTACATCTACCTCCCAGATGAGTGCCTCAGTCACCATGCTATAGAGTAATTCTCACTTGTTCTCTTTGGTCCAAGAGATATTTACACATTCATGCAAAGTGGAATGGTGTCAACAGGTGAGGTTGAGGAAAATAGCATGTTGCCTGGTGGTTAGGGCGCTCACCTGGCAGGGGAGAGAACCAAGTTCAGGGCCCTTCTCTGAGGAATACTTAAGTGTCTATACAAAGTAGAAAGCTTCAACAGGAGAGATCAAGAGCAACACAACCCAGAAAAATCTATAGCCTGGTGGTTCTGATGCTCACCTAGGAGTGGGGAGGTAAGACTTCAAAGCTAGCTCAGGTATGCCTACCTGTGCTGCAGTTACACCTCCCAACTGCTATTAGACATACCCTTAGGGAGCAGTCAGAAGGTTACTTGGTGCTGCCCCATTGCATGGGATTACCTGCTTTCCCTGGCAGAGCAGTAGAATTTCATTTGTTTGTGCTTGAGCAGTGTGCAGACTCAAAAATCCATGTTCAGCACAGATTTGGAGGTCTGACATTAACTGAAATAGGGTATAGCAACAATTTAATTTATATAGGTTAAATTTATGGTTACCAGAAAGTTTTTTAAGAGCTTCTGTAGTTAACTTCAAATAGAGTAGAACTCCTTAGATGTGTTTTGCATCATTGCTTTATTGTATCATTCTTTATGTCACAGCTTTCCTCATGTGACTTTTATTTGTAATTTATCAGCATGGCAGTTGAATTACCTTTAGGTCATAAATGACAAAAGTTTATTGCTCATTTGGCAGCAATAGATCACTGAAAGAAATGAGATTACAGTCAATTATATAGGAAGGTACTAATGTAATCATAAAGCTTACAGTGTAAATTTTATTTTACCAAACTGTTAGTAGAATTTATAACCACGCAAATAAACAGATCAGAAATTTGATGGGAACTGAAAAGGGATAATATCAAATTGGGGAAGTCTACACAGAAAAATAAAGTTAAATTTTCACTCTGCCAATAAGCCTATATGAACGCAAAGTGCTGTATTGTTGTTATCCTTCTACATATGTGACATTATAAGGTTCAGTTGTTACTTAATGATTCACTAGTACACTGACATCTATTAAAAGTACATATGCTTCAAAACATAAAAGTGAAAATTTAATATTCCAGACCACCTTTTTAATAAAGTGTAGGGCTGTATCTTTCTTTTTCTTTGGGTGCATTCACCTTCAGTTTATACAACATGGATGGAATGTGTTTGTGATCTAATTTAAAGCACAATCTAATTGTTTTTTACAGAGGACTGCTGGCAGTATAAAAGTGTACCGAAAAGTGGATGGTCCCTCTATCCCTTCTCCAGGCCAAGCATTTGGGTATGAAGAAGCTGAGGATGGCACTCTTATTAAACAATACCCACCTCAAAGAGATGTGACATTAGGCCCAGCATACTATCAACCAATAATTGTAAGTAATTTTAGAACAATTTCATAAGACTGGCTACAGGATTACAAAATAGTTTAACGTTTATCTTTAGCTATAAAATGTTATCATGACATGTTTTCTCTTAAGAGTGAAAGTTAATGGTATTGGTACTATTATATATTTTGGGCTGGCTACAGAGCCAATTTCATTTTTGATTTATATGGGTACAACTCCATTGAAATAAGTGGGACCTACTTGACTATTGTTGAATTTGGCACAAAGAATAGAAAACAATATAGATTTAAAAGGTCGTTGCTACTGCCTCTTCTAGTTCCACCTGGCTGGAAAGGGAACACAAAAGTAGCCACTAGTTTAGCAAGCAATGCTGTAAAGAGTACAAGAGCTGAATTAAGAAGGAATGTGCTTGTGGGCTTGACAAACTGTCCTCTTCTGGTCTCACCAGTTTCTGCAGAATTCAAGATTTATTTTTTAAATAAATTCAGTTTCTAGCTCTTTTGGTGGCAAAGATGTCCTTCTGAATACCAAGTTGAG
This sequence comes from Mauremys reevesii, assembly GCF_016161935.1. NCBI lineage: Eukaryota > Metazoa > Chordata > Testudines > Geoemydidae > Mauremys > Mauremys reevesii. The sequence goes on along the minus strand of NC_052627.1, from coordinate 27,729,132 downwards.
GCAGTTGTCTTACTGAGTCAACAGACAGGCTGAAACAATAGCTTTAAGGGATACAAACTGCCTCAGATAAAAGGCCCTACCAATTTCATGGTCCATTTTGGTCAATTTCATGGTCATGGGATTTTGAAAATTATAAATCTAATGATTTCAGCTATTTATATTTGAAATTTCATGGTGTTGTAATTGTAGGGGTCCTGACCCAAAAATGAGTTGGTGGGTGGGGTTGCAAGGTAAAACGTAGGCGGGGTTGTGGTACTGCTACCCTTACTTCTGCACTGCACCTGGTGGTGGTGCTGCCTTCAGAGCTGGATAGCTGGAGAGTGGTGGCTGCTGGCTGAGAGCCCCGCTCTGAAGGCAGCGCCAGCACCAGCACCATCACAGAAGTAAGCATGGTGCAGAAGTAAGGATGGCATGGTACGGTATTGCCACCCTTATTTCTGCGCTGCTGCCTGAAGAGCTGGGCCCTCGGTCAGCGGCCCCCCACTCTCTGGCTGCTCAGCTCTGAAGGCAGCAGCGCAGAAGTAAGGGTGGCGATACCACAACCTCCTAAAATAACCTTGCAAACCCCCCGCCCCCATGCAACTATCTTTTGGGTCAGGACCCCCAATTTGAGAAACACTGGTCTCCCCCCATGAAATCTGCGTAGTATAGGGTAAAAGCACACAAAGGAACAGATTTCACGTCAGGAGACCAGATTTCACGGTCTGCGATGCATTTTTCATGGCCGTGAATTTGGTAGGGCACTACTTATATATCTAAACAGGCTTTTTATGCTGAAGCCAGTTAGATGTTTTGACAAACTATTTTGATGTTGATAATTTTAGCAAAAATATTCATTTCCTCTGGGATTGCAGCCAGAGCTAGAGTGGAATACTACCATTCTTCCCCTTCACTCATGTCTCTTCCCTGAACGAGTGGCAGATGAAATAAAACTAATAGCAAGTAAACAATAGTCAAATTCTTATCCATGGTTCGTTTTGTAGTCTTCTGTATTTTTGTCACGTTGCTTTGCATGGTGCATAGAGTAATTAATAATCTCATTATTTGCCAGTTATCACAAAGATTGACATGAGCTGCTGGGGCAACTGAGAGCAGGGAAGGCTGTCTCTTTTGTACTCTCAATACATCTCCTGCTACTGCCAGGGCAGTGTGGAGGAAAAGGAGGAAGTGGCCACACTTGAATGTAGATAGATGAGGAAGAGGGGAGAGCGGGGAGAGAGACAGAGCAAGCTGGAGTGGGGAAGACAGGAACAGGAGAAGAGGGAGATAGGGACATAAGGGCACAGGCTGGAGTAGGACATTCTAAAGCAGGGGTGGCCAACCCAGGGCCGGCGCTTCCATTAGGTGACCGGTGCCAGGATTTGGGGGGGCGGCATTTTGTGCACTCCCCACGGAGCGCATGGAGCTTCCGGTTCTGCCTCCGTTGCACCGCCGAAGAAGGATCTTCTGCCGACGTGCCATGGAAAACAGTGGCAGGCAATTGAGCAGCTCGATGACTGCCACTGTCGCCTGCAGCATTTCAGTGGAGGGTCCTTCTTCGGCGGCACGACGGGAGCGGAACCGGAAGCTCCTGCGTGCCCCATGGGGAGCGCACAAAATGCCGCCCCCCCGAATTCTAACTAGGGCGCCAGAAACTCTGGCGCCGCTCCTGGGCCAACCTGAGTGTGAGAAGAATCCAGAATTTACCAATGTGCATTGCCAAAGAGCCACAGTAATACGTTAGCTCCCCACCCTGCTCCCAGTGCCTCCCACCCACTGGCGGCCCCACCAATCAGCACCTCCTCCCGTCCCTGCACCTCCCGATCAGCTGTTTTGTGGCATGCAGGAAGATCAAGGGGGAGCTAAGGTACAGCAGGCTCAGGGGAAGGGGTGGAGTGGGGGCAGGGTCTGTGGCAGAGCCAGCGTTGAGCAGTGAGCACCCCCCGGGACATTTGAAAGTTGGCTTCCATGGGAAGTCGGTGCCCATAGAAGGAGCTACATATTAATTTCTGAAGAGCCGTATGTGGCTCCAGAGCCATAGGTTGGCCACCCCTGTTCTAAAGTATGGAGGCAGGATGGGAAGATGATGCAGAAGGGTCTGTAACCATCAGAGCACAGTCCCATTCAGAACCTGGAATACTTGTGTAACATTTTCATCATCTTATTTTAAAGCAGTATGATTTTGACTTATGTTTTGTAGTTTCTCTGCAAGGGCTTGATCTTGCAATGTGCTGAGCATTTGGCCCAAATCCAGCAAAGCACTTATGTGAATGCATTACTAAAAGTATGAGTAGTCCCAATGATTTTAATGAAACTTCTTACATACTTAAAGTTATGAATGTGCTTAACACCTACGCTTTATCTGGGGCAGACTGCTTCGATCTTTGTATGATTGTATCTCAAAGTTGAAAGTTTATCCTGAAGTTTAGAGACAGCAGTGCACATGCCTCTAATTTGAGGTTAATTATTTTGTAAAGTGATTTAATAATGAGTAACACTGTCTGAAGAGACATCTGAGGGAAGTCTTGTTCACTTGTAATTCAGCTCCGGTTGATTACAATTACTTATGTGCTGGAGATTGGGAAATGGCTGTAGAGAAACAGTGTCTTCATAGAATCATAGAATATCAGGATTGGAAGGGACTTCAGGAGGTCATATAGTCCAACCCCCTCCTCAAAGCAGGACCAATCCCCAAATAAATCATCCCAACCAGGGCTTTGTCAAGCCTGACCTTAAAAGCCTGTAAGGAAGGAGATTCCACCACCTCCCTAGGTAACTCATTCCAGTGCTTCACCACCCTCCTAGTGAAAATGTTTTTCCTAATATCCAACCTAAACCTCCCCCACTGCAACTTGAGACCATTACTCCTTGTTCTGTCATCTGCTACCACTGAGAACAATCTAGATCCATCCTCTTTGGAACCTCCTTCAGGTAGTTGAAAGCAGCTATCAAATCCCCTCTCATTCTTCCCTTCTGCAGACTAAACAATCCCAGTTCCCCGAGTCTCTCCTCATAAATCATGTGCTCCAGCCCCCTTATAATTTTTGTTGCTTTCCGCTGGACTCTTTCCAATTTGTCCACATCCTTCTTGTGGGGCCCAAAACTGGACGCAAAACTCCAGATGAGGCCTCACCAATGTCGAATGGAGGGGAATGATCACATCCCTTGATCTGCTGGCAGTGCCCCTACTTATACAGCCCCAAATGCCGCTAGCCTTCTTGGCAACAAGGGCACACTGTTGACTCATATATCTAGCTTCTCATCCACTGTAACCCCTAGGTCCTTTTCTGCAGAACTGCTGCCTAGCCACTCAGTCCCTAGTCTGTAGCAGTGCATGGGATTCTTCCATCCTAAGTGCAAGACTCTGCACTTGTCCTTGTTGAACCTCATCAGATTTCCTTTGGCCCAATCCTCTAATTTGTCTAGGTCCCTCTGTATCCTATCCCTACTCATCAGTGTATCTACCACTCCTCTCTGCAGATGACACTAAACTAACTTGCTGAGGGTGCAGTCCACGCCATCTTCCAGATTATTAATGAAGATATTAAACAAAACTGTCCCCAGGACCGGTGGGGCACTCTGATTGATACCGGCTGCCAACTAGACATGGAGCCATTGATCACTACCCATTGAGCCCGACGATCTAGCCAGCTTTCTATCCACCTTATAGTCCATTCATCCAGCCCATACTTCTTTAACTTGCTGGCAAGAATACTGTGGAAGACCGTATCAAAAGCTTTGCTAAAGTCAAGGAATAACACGTCCACTGCTTTCCCCTTATCCACAGAGCCAGTTATCTCGTCATAGAAGGCAATTAGGTTAGTCAGGCATGACTTGCCCTTAGTGAATCTATGCTGACTGTTCCTGATCACTTTCCTCTCCTCTAAGTGCTTCAGAATTGATTCCTTGAGAACCTGCTCCATGATTTTTCCAGGGACTGAGGTGAGGCTGACTGGCCTGTATTTTCCCGGATCCTCCTCCTTCCCCTTTTTAAAGATGGGCACTACATTAGCCTTTTTCCAGTCATCCGGGACCTCCCCCGATCGCCATGAGTTTTCAAAGATAATGGCCAATGTCTCTGCAATCACATCAGCCAACTCCTTTAGCACCCTGGGATGCAACGCCTCCATCCCCATGGACTTGTGCTCGTCCAGCTTTTCTAAATAGTTCCGAACCACTTCTTTCTCCACAGAGAGATGGTCACCTGCTCCTCATGCTGTGCTGCCCAGTGCAGTAGTCTGGGCGTTGACCTTGTTCGTGAAGACAGAGGCAAAAAAAGCATTGAGTATATTAGCTTTTTCCACATTCTCAGTCACTAGGTTGCCTCCCTCATTCAGCAAGGGGCCCACACTTTCCTTGACTTTCCTCTTGTTGCTAACATATCTGGAGAAACCCTTCTTGTTACTCTTAACATCTCTTGCTAGCTGCAATTCCAAGTGTGATTTGATCTTCCTAATTTCACTCCTGCGTGCCTGAGCAATATTTTTATGCTCCTCCCTGGTCATTTGTCTAATCTTCTACTTCTTGTAAGCTTCTTTTTTTGTGTTGAAGATCAGCAAGGATTTCACTGTTAAGCCAAACTGGTCACCTGCCATATTTACTATTCCTTCTACACACCAAAATGGTTTGTTTCTGCAGCCTCAATAAAGATTCTTTAAAATATAGCCAGCTCTCCTGGACTCCTTTCCCCCTCATGTTATTCTCCCAGGGGATCCTGCCAATCAGTTCCCTGAGGGAGTCAAAGTCTGCTTCTCTGAAGTTCAAGGTCTGTATTCTGCTGCTCTCCTTTCTTCCTTGTGTCAGGATCCTGAATTCGACCATCTCATGGTCACTGCCTCCCAGGTTCCCATCCACTTTTGCTTCTCCTACTAATTCTTCCCCGTTTGTGAGCAGCAGGTCAAGAAGAGCTCTGCCCCTAGTTGGTTCCTCCAGCACTTGCACCTGGAAATTGTCCCCTACACTTTCCAAAAACTTCCTGGATTGTCTGTGCACCGCTGTATTGCTCTCCCAGCAGATATCAGGGTGATTTGAAGTCTCCCATGAGAACCAGGGCCTGAGATCTAGTAACTTCTGTTAATTGCCTGAAGAAAGCCTTGTTCACCTCATCCCCCTGGTCTGGTGGTCTAATGCAGACTCCCACCACGACATCACCCTCGTTACTTACATTTCTAAATTTAATCCAGAGACTCTCAGGTTTTTCTGTAGTTTCATACCGGATCTCTGAGCAGTCATACTGCTCTCTTACATACAGTGCAACTCCCCCACCTTTTCTGCCCTGTTTGTCCTTCCTGAACAGTTTATATCCATCCATGACAGTTCTCCAGTAATGGGAGTTATCCCACCAAGTCTCTGTTATTCCAATCACATCATAATTCCTTGACTGTGCCAGGACTTCCAGTTCTCCCTGCTTGTTTCCCAGGCTTCTTGCATTTCGGTATAGGCACTTAAGATAACTTGCTGATCGTCTTGCTCTCTCAGTATGAGGCAGGAGTCCTCCCCTCTTGTGCTCTCCTGCTCGTGATTCCTCTTGGCATCCCACTTCCGCACTTATCTCAGCGCTTTGGTCTCTTTCCCCCGGTGAACCTAGTTTAAAGCCCTCTTCATTAGGTTAGGCAGCCTGCTTGCGAAGATGCAACGAAAAGAGGGAAGAGCAGTCCTACTCCCTGAAACACAAGAGCTTTTAGGGCTGTTTTGTGTTTTCAGGATCTTAATTTGCTTTGGCACCATCGTTTATTTTTTAAAGAGTAAACCATTACTGTAAAAAACAAACGAACACAATCTCCCTAGTATGTTCTTCAGCAAAATCTGGAAACTTTAATGAAAAAAAGACATTAGTCCAAAATAAAGAAAGATCCAGCAAAAAAGTCTGTACAACTCACTACAGAAATGGCATCTCTGTTAGACTTTTGGGCACCACCTTTCCTGTTTTAATCATAATGCTTACCTGCCCATCAGAGACTCTACTCTCCCCCCACCCCAGTAGAATGTCAACATAAATCAGGATATTGAAATGGTATGGGTTAAAGTTTTTTCACAGATTTCTTGGGAATTTACCTGTCTGACTTCCATTAACATTTATGAGAATTAAATATCCAAATCACAGTTGATTTGCAAAGAATGTTTATTCCAAAGGGCATTGGGACCAAGTCTTTATTTTTTAAGCATTCTATGAAGACTTGTAGTCCAATCTTTGGTTGTTTTAGTTTGATCCCAAATGACTGACTACCCAAAACATTAGTTATTGTTTTCAAGGGTTTTTAGACAGATAAATCCCCTCTATAGCTGAAAGCCCCTAAAGCTGATGCGATGTCTTTGCTGCCATCAAAGTATTCTCTTTACTATGGAATAACTAACATGCATTAGCTATCCTGCTGTAAAATCCTAGTGAAGACACGGCACTGTAGTCTTTACCACAAGGTTAATAAGAGAAGTTGACCATGGACGGGGAGTATAGGATTGACCTTGCCTAGCTCACCTTGTGATTAAAAACAGCAGTGCCATGTCTTCACTAGGATTTTGCAGTGGGATAGCTAATCTGTGTTAGTTATTGCACAGTAAAAACACAACTTTTTTGGCAGTGAAGACAAAGCTTTAGACTACTATAAACCCAACATGGAAAGTAGACCAGTGAAATGTTGACTACTGGGTAAGTGAGAGAAAGGAAAAGAAAGTTACCAATATGCTGTTGTCAGCAACAGCTGCTCTCCCATCTTAAAGGGCTAGACTGTTAATTAAATTCCCTTATACTTTTATTAGACCATAACTAGACCCATTAGAAGGCCCAGTTTTTTGAAAAGTCCATTGGGTCAGGTACTTTTTGGATATTAGAAGGGCAAAAAAGAATGGAGCCATCGATGTGGATGGGAGATTTGAAGCTGAGATCTGGAATAAAAATGCCTGGAGATAGCTCCTTCCTCCATAGTCAGAACTCATCTATTCTTGCTGAACTGGATGTCCTGCATCCCCAACAGGGAAACTTCTTGATCAAAACCCAAAGGCAGTCACACCTTAGATACTGATTTCCCTGATCCTTCAGGGAACTAATGATCATTCTGGTCCTTCGGGCAGGGAAAGGATCTGCTGTTATTTAGCAATGTGATGCTAACTTTCTTTTTTATTTTCTATGGGTGGTGTGTCATTTGTTGGTTCTCTCACATCAGGCTTATATAGTGTCTTTTAAAGCAGAAATCTTGTAAGTTAACAAGGATTTTCTCTTTATGGATTTCTGGTGGGATGACTTTGTTTTTGGTGATCAGCTGGAATGGATTTGACCAAATGTCTGGATCTCTCAGAGTTAAGGAATCACACATTTGTAGCGTATGAAAATTAAACTGAACTAAAAACAACCAAGGCAATATGTTACACTGAAAATTTTTTCTGCAAAAAGAAAACAAAAACAGTACAAATGTATATGTCACTAGTTACTTAATGTACCTCATCTGCAAAATGCATGTGATGCAAAAGTGTTTAGATTCTGTGCTCTTGTTCTGTAAGAGGTTTCTTGAAACTTTTCCTCTTTTTTCTGTCTTGTGTAAATTTTTGCCCATTTCTGTTTGTTGTCTGTGACAGGGTGCTATCAACAGCACCCTAATCACTGACATTGCTACAGACTAGAGAAGGCTGCAGCCCAGCTGAGGGCAATTATACACTTTCTGTTGAGGGACTGTGAGCACCTGGGTGACAATCACTAGGCTAACAAGGTAATTGGGGGAAAATAGAAGGGGAGGAAATAGAAGGAGGCTCAGGCCTGGTCTACACTAGGACTTTAATTCGAATTTATCAGCGTTAATTCGAACTAACCGCTCAACCGTCCACACCAGGAAGCCATTTAATTAATAGAGGGGCTCTTTGCTTTTTGTTTGGTGGTCCTCCACCCGGCAGGTGGAGAGTAACGCGCACCGCACTTGCTCGAATTAGGCTTGGTGTGGATGCTAATCTACTTAGCAGCTCGGGCTCTACAGTGCACACACACCACTCTTCTCTGGACAGCAGTCAGAGCTTGGGCTTGGCCAGCCACACCACAGAAATGACCCACAGAAAATGAATTTTCATTTTTTTTTCTGTCTGGGCGGAATCTGGTTGACTGCTGCTGCTCGCTGGCGAGCTCCACGGCACCGCAGCAGAGCAGAGGCAGAGCCAGCCAGCAGAGGAGTCCGATCCAGAGGTCCCAGAATGGAGTCAGGAGGGAGTGACCGGATGGATCTCTGTGATTCTGTGCTCTCGGTGGCTCGAAGTCAGCCTCCGAGCGCGCGAAGCAAAAGCGGAAGAACAAGAGAAAGTTCAAGAAGAGCAAGAAGAGACAGACAAAGGATACAGATGCGATGCAGTGCGTGACCTAAGGTGAGGAAAAGGGAAAACAGAAAGCGAGTCAAGAGCGGAGCCCGCAGGACGCCCGGAGCCACGACCCAGACCATGCCCTTCACGAGTTCATGCCATGCCTGCCCCAGGTGGTGACCAGTGCCCAGACAGTGTGACGGGTGGACAGTTCCCCGGAATAGTGTACTGACAGTTCCCCCCTCCCTGTTCGGAAGGGGGGGAAGGGGAGGAAAGGGGACAGGCAGAGGACGGGCGACCCACTCCATCTCCCCCTCTCACAGAGATCTCCTCATCACCTCACAGAGATCCCCATCCCCCCCTCCTCCCCAGAGCCTCAAGACAACCAGGAAGGATAAGTGGAGGATTTTTATTATAACACATATTTTAAACATTTATTTTTTATAAATAGAAAAACAAAAATAAAAAAAATAAATATTAAATTATAATATATTATATTATAATAATATTATATATGAAATAATAACAAATAGAAAAATTTCTAAACATTATAAATTAAAAATTATAAAAATATTAAAATAAAGATAATATATAAATATAACTATATAAAAAATAAAAAGAGAAGGTCACAAAAAAAACTAGAAGAAAAGTAAATAGTAAGCTGCATTTCATTGGTTCTCTCATCGCGTGGAGGTTTGTTCGCGAGGGGGAAACGAAAGAGGAAGCGAGGAAGCCAGGAGCGCCGAAAGACCATCACGCCTACGCATCCATAGCAGACTAGCATACTGGCTGCATGCATTGCAATGCATCCTGGTCTGCTGGTCTCTACCCCAGCCCATGCGGTCTTTCCTGGTCTGCAGTGCAGTCTTACTGCATCCAGTCTGGGCTCGGCACGTAGTCAAATTATGCAAGTTGTTTATGGTTTATAGTTTATTAGTTAACAATGGTTAAATATAAACATGACCGCAATAAATATGCCAGAGAACAAGCAGAGTCAAGAAGTCCACAGGCTGCTAAATGCTGCACATCGCTCGCTGCGCTGAGCTTTCTTCTGGCTGCTGGCGCTGCTGCTTGCAAGCTGCTTGCAGCTTTAGCTAAGCAGCAACTGGGAGGCAGTATGCAACCAGGACTTTGTGCACAGTAGTTGCTCCAGTGGCTTACTAGGACAATGTGGCTCTCTTTGCAATCTGCAATTCCGCTATGAGAATTCTCGAGAGAATTCGGGACTCTGAGAGCTCTCTCTTAGACTCCTCTCCTGTCTGTTGGTTAACTGAAACTGACTGGACTGTTTTTACTGTCTGAACACATGTACTGTTCAACTGCTGTGTTCACTTTTCACATGTTCACTTTCACATCACCTTCCCCACTACACCCCTCGCCTGCAGAAAAGACCAAAGACCATAGGCCAAGAAAAGGCAAAGACAGAGACAGAGCGAGGAACTGAACAGAGAAGACAAGGGAGAGAGGGAGCGCAGGCAGCAGAGAGGGAGGAGAGCAGAGAGCAGGCACAGCAGGAGGCTGGTGAGGGAGGGAGAGCAGGTGCAGGCAGGAGAAGACGCGAACTCGACTCAAGTGCTGCTAGGTCAGCAGAGCGCGCTCAGCAGAGGCTTGCCCCCCTTGTAGATGAGGACCGCTCCGCCTGAAGTGCAGTGCATCTGCAACCGCCTGCCAAGGCCTGTCTGCCCTGTGCCCCCTCCGCCCCCCCTGCAGGAAGTCCTGTCGGGGCCCAGGGGACGGAGGGGCGGTGAGAACTGTCCACCGACACTAGCAATGACAACTGTCGCTGTCAATTGTACAAGCTCTTTCTACAAGCATTTTTGTAAATTAACCAAAGTTCAAACCCCCAAGTTTGTTTACATTATGCAATTACATTTTTGTTAGTCTGTTAGTGTTTTGGTTTCTGTTGTTCATTTCTGTTCTGTGTTGTTCTGTGGGTTCTGTGTGTGCAACTGCATCAGACTTGCAGACTGCAGTCAGATGTCACTGCAGGTGCTACAGCCACAGCTGCAGGGTCAGCTGCAGGTCAACTGCAGGGTGTGCATGTGCTGCATCCCGGTCTGGTGTATTGTGTATGTGTCCTTCCCTTTGGGCTTCCTTTCCTTGATGTGTGTTGCCTGCAGTGCCACGACCTCCCTGCCATCCCCCCTCACATGCACTCCTCCTGCCACGAGCCCCAAACCCGGACCACATCCAGGCCCCCCCACACATCCCCCCCCACCCCCACCCCCCACCGCCCAATACACCCCCCACCCAACCCCTCAACCCCCCCCCACCCACAGCCCACCCCTTCCCCCCACCTTTCGCCCCACCAACACCACACATGAATCATTCCATGTTTTCCAGAACAAAATGAAATGCAAATTCAACAAAAAAAAAACATGTAAATAACAAACAATTAAACTTAAACATAAAACGAAATATTACTAAAACTAAAAAAAGTAAAAAAGAAGGTTAAAGTCTAGTGAAGTAACTTAAAACAGGGTTTCTCACCAGAAACTCAACTCGGCTATTCTCAAAGCAAGGATGCTGAACTCTCCTGGCTCATATCGCCATTCTTCATATCGGCTCTCAGCTGGCTCTGGCTGCCTCCCACTCCCAGCCTGACAGAGGTCTCGCCAAAGCAGCAGCCTCTCAACAGCCAGATTGTCCAGCACACAGCAAGCAGAGCAGCAGTCTCTCACTTCTGCATATTTGCACACTCCAGCATCGAGGTCCTCACCATCACCTGATCTCCGGTCCGAGCGTCCATGACCACCACCATCCTTCTGTCACTCACTGGCCACCCACAGCCACTATTTTGAGGCTGCGGGTCCCGAGTTTGAAGAGTTCAGTGTCAGTGTCTGCACAGGGCTGTAGGGGGGTTGGCGAGGGAGGGGTAGGCAGGGGCACTGGGGGTCCCCAACCGTTATTTGCATCACCAAGTGCCTGAACACCTGTGGACCCGTCTAAACAGAACCCTCCGCCTGACCTGGCCGCTGCCACAGAAACGCTGCCCACACCACCGGCTGATGATGCGCAACAGCCCCACCCGTGTTGGTGTACTGCCTGGCCTGGTATGGTCCCGCCACCCCTTGAATGCTGGTTAAAAGCTAGCCCGCCGGGCCATTGGGATAGATGCAGTGCCCATCTCTGGATGGGGACCATTGTTGATCCATCCATCCGCGCGGGTTTGGGCACCATTGTGGATGGCAAAGCTATGATGGACACAACCCACGCCACAGTTACTCGCACGGAGCAGTTACTGGGGCAGTTGCTTGACAGGCTGCTGGCGCTCCAGAGCATGGTAGCAGCACTGATGGTATGTTTGCTGGTCAGGCGTGGCTGCCACAGCGGGCGTGCAGGCTGTGGCAGGGCAAGTTCCCGCATGCACACAGTTCTCGCTTCTGCCCCAGGGCAGCCTGCTGTGTGGTCCTCACAGCAGCAGCACTCCACCCAGCCAAAGCCACCATCCCCTGCCCAATCCCCAGACCTCCCAGACCTGTGTCTTCCACCAGTCCCCAGATCCGCTTGCCACACCCACTGCCCCCTCCACATGCCCACCACTCCGCCCACACTGCATGAACTCCACCCATCTCCTCCGGTGCTCTCACTGCCTCTCAGGCGCCCGCCACTGAAGAGGCTGCTCTGGCGCTCCTCTCTGTGCCAGTTTCTCAGCTACTCGCTGGGTGCTGTGGATCTGCTCGTGGCGGGTGGGCGACCATGTGTGCAGCGAGACGATGATGCGTGCTGTGGAGCGCGCGCGCAGCGGGGCGGCCGCGCTTCAAGGTGCTGAAGAAGCGCCAGCAGAATTTCAGAAGAAGCGCTTTTCGGATTTCAGCGCCCGAAATTTTCCTGAAATGGGGAGCGGGATTGGCAGAAAACTGCAATGGAAAAATTAGGCCATGAATGTGGGGAAAGGAGGATTCAAATGATGGATTGGACACAATTCAATTGGGCCCCGTGAATGTGGATACAGATTCGACTTAAGTATTATTTAGTAAGGAAACACAAAGATTTTGTATTAAGGTTCGATCCACAAAAATACACAAATTTAGACTTAAATAGTCCTGTAGTGTAGACAAGCCCTCAGAGGTTGAGCTTGTGCAGAGGAGTGAGGGCTGTATGGAAGCCTGCTGTTGCTGTAAGCTTGCATTGTACAATATTCTTGTGTAAGAGAGGAATGAATACATATCTTGATGAAAGATAAGCAGCCCAGTGTGTGTTTATGACTGTGAAACTACCTAAACTAGCCAGGCAGTGCAATTCACTGGGTAGTGATGAAGGTGTCCTGTGAGTGTCCCAGTCAGTGGCATTTGTCTTGAACAAGATGCAATACAAAATTCTGTATTTTAGCAGAATGGCATATAATCACTGTTCTTTATTACAGTTACATTGTGGTTTTGAGTCATTTACATATAGCCCTTTTTACTCAGAACTTCACCTTATTCATAGTAATGGGAGACTGTAATTTTTAGTTTATAATTAACAAAAATAAATGTGGGAATAATTCAGCACTTCTTTATAGTTAGTGTTTATTCCCTGAAACTATTTTTTCCAGCAAGTGCATTAGGGGGCAGCAGAGTCATTAAGTTGACTCTGTTCCTAATGATTTCCAAGTGTTATATGCTAACATTGAACAGGAGTTGAAGTTGTTAGCTTTTCCATTTGAAATCCCATCTTCTATGAGTGTATTATGCTGCTACTACAGCAGAGTCTTCATGTAATACTTCACATTTTCAAAGCACTATGCAAACATAAATAACCTCACAAAATACCTGGGCCAGAAACGTAAATTTTATTTCAGTTTACTGATAGGTTTAAATGACATTCAGAGCCGCACAGTAAAATTAGTGTTTGAGCTTGGATCAGATTTAAGAATTCCTCGCTCTCAGACCTCAGATGTTTCACTGGAGCATTCGACCTTACTGTATGTTGGTTGTTTAAAAGGGGGTGGGGGGAGCACTCTGGCAAAAGCTTGCTATACAAGGTTTTATTCAAAATTCACATTTCTGTATAAGTTTAAAAAAATCATATTTATTTAGACATTTTACATTCTAAATGTAAAAGAATAAATTAAAGTATTCTGGTTTCCAAAGAACTTTAAATGGTTTTGATTTTTAAAAAATTGTAAATAAATTATTAACTGATAAATCTGAATAATTTTTTAACATTTTGATCCATACTGAGATTAATGGACGCAATAGGGTTTCTGAAATTTTCAATAGAGAATTCTGTACAAGTTGCTTTATAAATGCCAAGTGGTGCTGTAAATCATTTTTAAAATAATACTGTGGCTATGATGGAGTTGAAGAAAGTTTTCTTCACCACCAATATAGTTTTGTCAAAGTCCTGACTACTAGATCTCTATATTGTATATATATTTGGGGTGTCTTCACCCTGACACTATCAAGTGTTTTGCACTGTGAGACTTTTCTATCTATTTTGTGGACAAGTCTGATTGTATTCATAGAGAGTTGACTGCTTCCGAGGTAACTGTTCTGTGATGAGAGGAGACAAGAAATGTTGAGAGGTTCTGTCAGAGCTTTGGATTTTAGTCTACAAACTAGGTCTGTATCCTTGACTGGTTGAAGAATGGGGGGAAAAACAATTTACCTTGCAAGGGAATACAGAAGAATATCAGTTCTCTTATTGATGGGGATTATCAACACCTCTCTATACAAGGTGCTTAAGTGCTTTTCTAAATAAGAACCTGAGTGTAGATAATCTTGCCAATTATTCCTGTCTCTAACTTGCTTTCTTTAGGAATAGGTAATAAGTTAACAGTGTGGCAGCTCTGCATTTTTTTTTTGGTGCTTGTGGGTGGTTTTTTTTGAGTCCTCCGATTTCCTCGATTTTAGCCTGATTTTAGATCTGGATACCATTTTTGGGAATGGGCACAGACAAGGGGTAAGAGCATGGCTGTGCTGAAGGCAACGATAAAACTCCTACTGACTTGGCTTACAGCCTTGTTTGGGATAGAAGTAATCATGTTTAAGTATTTTCATTCTTCTGTGTCTGACTGGGCTCAAAGGGTCAAACTGGGCAACTGCTCATTTGTCTTGAGGGCTCTCTAATGCAGAGGTACTATGAGGCTGTGATTTGTAACTTTTGTTTCGATATAGAAACAGTTTGTTATATATTACAGATGATAATCTTTCTAACTGCGATAAGTAGTTTCTGTAGGATTTGTTAATAACTTGATTTTGATAATATTGCTTGTGGGACTACATAAGCAATAACAATCCCAGTCTGTTTTCATCAGTGAATATACACGGCAGACATACACCAGCATTTCAAAACTGGAGAGTTTTATTGTACTAATAAATGAGTTCCTTTTTTTTATAATAATTTCTCTGAAAATTTGATTTTTAGAACACCTATATATTTACAAAAGTTGTATCCATTTAAATTATATTTTTTCCTTATTGTTTCCCTTCATCCAATAAGAGGCTTAGTTAACAAAGCAATATAAAACAATATTAGAAAAGAAATAAATGATAAAAAAGCTCAAACAAAGTTGACAATATATGTGAAATATTTTTCAGGTATTCTTTTCTTTCAGTACGTATATGCAGTGCCGGTGGTAGTCTATTTTTCTATTTCTGCTTTCTCTTTTTCCTAGATTACTGAGTTTCTTTGTGCATAGAGAGATGGTGTGGGAGAGCTGTATAGCTTTTTCATTATATTAATGTTGCACTACTTTAGTCTAGACCTTCCCTTGTGATCCTTCTTTCCCTCATCTGCTACTGTTCTCATGTCACTCCCCTGGGTTGGCCTAGTCTTTTCCCATGGGTACTATTTTGGATAGCAATTGAATTCCCAAAGCACTCTGAATTTCAACCTGATCTAAGGCCTCAGTCCAGCAAAGCACTTAAGCAAGTGCAGAACTATAAGCATGTGAGTAGCCCTGATGACTACTACTCCCATGAAGAAAAGGAGTACTTGTGGCACCTTAGAGACTAACAAATTTATTTCAGCATGAGCTTTCGTGAGCTACAGCTCACTTCTTCGGATGCATAGAATGGAACACAGAGACAGGAGATATTTATACATACAGAGAACATGAAAATGTGGAAGTATGCATACCAACAGGAAGAGTCTAATCAATTGAGATGAGCTATCATCAGCAGGAGAAAACAAACTTTTGAAGTGATAATTAAGATGACCCATAGAAGGTGTGAGGAGAACTTAACATAGGGAAATAGATTCAATTAGTGTAATGACCCAACCATTCCCAGTCTCTGTTTAAGCCTGAGTTAATTGTATCTAATTTGCATATTAATTTGAGTTCAGCAGTCTCTCTTTGGAGTCTATTTTTGAAGTTTTTTTGTTGCAGAATTGCCGCCTTCAAGTCTGTCACTGAGTGGTTAGAGAGGTTGAAGTGTTCTCCCACTGGTTTTTGAATGTTATGATTCCTGATGTCAGATTTGTGTCCATTTATTCTTTTGCGTAGAGACTGTCCGGTTTGGCCAATGTACATGGCAGAGGGGCATTGCTGGCACATGATGGCATATATCACGTTGGTAGATGTGCAGGTGAACGAGCCCCTGATGGCGTGGCTGATGTGATTAGGTCCTATGATAGTGTCACTTGAATAGATATGTGGACAGAGCTGGCATCGGGCTTTGTTGCAAGGATAGGTTTCTGGGTTAGTGTTTCTGTTGTATGGTGTGCGGTTGCTGGTGAGTATTTGCTTCAGGTTGGGAGGCTGTCTATAAGCGAGGACTGGCCTGTCTCCCAAGATCTGTGAGAGTGAGGGATCATCTTTAAGGATAGGTTGTAGATCTTTGATGATGCACTGGAGAGGTTTTAGTTGGGGGCTGTAGGTGATGGCTAGTGGCGTTCTGTTGTTTTCTTTGTTGGGCCTGTCCTGTAGTAGGTGGCTTCTGGGTACTCTTCTGGCTCTGTCAATCTGTTTCTTCACTTCAGCAGGTGGGTATTGTAGTTTTAAGAATGCTTGATAGAGATCTTGTAGGTGTTTATCTCTGTCTGAGGGATTGGAGCAAATACGGTTGTATCTTAGAGCTTGGCTGTAGACAATGGATCGTGTGGTGTGTCCTGGATGGAAGCTGGAGGCATGTAGGTAAGTATAGCAGTCAGTGGGTTTCCGGTATAGGGTGGTGTTTATGTGACCATCGCTTATTAGCACAGTAGTGTCTAGGAAATGGACCGCTTGTGTGGATTGGTCTAGGCTGAGGTTGATGGTGGGATGGAAATTTGTTAAAATCACAGTGGAATTCCTCGAGGGCTTCTTTTCCATGAGTCCAGATGATGATGATGTCATCAATGTAGCGCAAGTAGAGTAGGGGCGTTAGGGAACGAGAGCTAAGGAAGCATTGTTCTAAGTCAGCCATAAAGATGTTGGCATACTGTGGGGCCATGCGGGTACCCATAGCAGTGCCGCTGACTTGAAGGTATATATTGCCCCCAAATGTGAAATGTGGGTGAGGACAAAGTCACAAAGTTCAGCCACCAGGTTAGCCGTGATATTATCAGGGATACTATTCCTGATGGCTTGCATTCCATCTTTGTGTGGAATGTTGGTGTAGAGGGCTTCCACATCCATAGTGGCCAGGATGGTGTTTTCTGGAAGATCACCGATGGATTGTAGTTTCCTTAGGAAGTCAGTGGTGTCTCGAAGATAGCTGGAAGTGCTGGTAGCATAGGGCCTGAGGAGAGAGTCCACATAGCCAGACAGTCCTGCTGTTAAGGTGCCAATGCTTGAGATGATGGGGCGTCCAGGATTTCCAGGTTTATGGATCTTGGGTAGCAAATAGAATACACCTGGTCGGGGTTCTAGGCATGTGTTTGTACAGATCTGTTCCTGTGCTTTCTCAGGGAGTTTTTTGAGCAGATGGTGTAGTTTCTTTTGGTAATCATCAGTGGGATCAGAGGGTAATGGCCTGTAGAAGTGGAGTTAGAGAGCTGCCTAGCAGCCTCTTGTTCATATTCCGATCTATTCATGATGACGACAGCACCTCCTTTGTCAGCCTTTTTGATTATGATGTCAGAATTGTTCTTGAGGCTGTTGATGGCATTGTGTTCAGCACAGCTTAGGTTATGGGGCAAGTGATGCTGCTTTTCCACAATTTCAGCCCGTGCACGTTGACAGAAGCAATCTATGTAGAAGTCCAGTCTGTTGTTTTGACCCTCAGGAGGAGTCCATGCAGAGTCCTTTTTATTATAGCGTTGGCAGGAAGGATTCTGTGGGTTAGTATGTTATTCAGAGGTGTGTTGGAAGTATTCTTTGAGTCGGAGACGGTGAAAGTAGGATTCTAGGTCACCGCAGAACTGTATCATGTTCGTGGGTCTGGAAGGACAAAAGGAGAGGCCCCGAGATAGGACAGATTCTTCTGCTGGGCTAAGAGAATAGCTGGAAAGATTAACAATATTGTTGGGTGGGTTAAGGGAGCTACTGTTGTGGCTCCTTGTGGCATGTAGCAGTTTAGTGTCCTTTTTCTTTTGTAGAGAAGCAAAGTTTGTGTTGTAAATGGCTTGTCTAGTTTTTGTAAAGTCTATTGTAAGGGTCCAGTGCGGGGGCTCGGCCCTCTCAGGTGCGGCCGGGAGCCAGGCCGCCTCACTACACGGCGGCAATCAGCAGTCAGTCTCTGAAGGTCCAGGGGTTCCGCCCCTCAGGCAGGGGCTGAACAAAAGGCACACAGTCAATAAAGCCCAGCCCCTCAGTCAGGGCGGGCAGCAACCAGCAGTTCTAGGCTCAGACCCTCAGGCAGGGGCTGAGCACACATAGTCAGTAGATTAAGCCCAGGCCCGCAGTCAGGGCGGGCAGCAAATAGCAGTCTGAGCTCAGACCTTACAGCAGGAGCTGAGCACACAGAGTCAATAAGGTACGCCCAGGCCCTTAGTCGGGGGGGGGGCAGCAAACAGCAGTTCTAGGCTCAGGTCCTTACAGCAGGAGCTGAGCACCCAGAGTCAATAAGGTAAGCCCAGGCCCTCAGTCAGGGCGGGGCAGCGAACAGCAGTTCTAGGCTCAGGTCCTTACAGCAGGAGCTGAGCACCCAGAGTCAATAAGGTAAGCCCAGGCCCTCAGTCAGGGCGGGGCAGCACAACAGCAGTTCTAGGCTCAGATCCTTACAGCAGGAGCTGAGCAGCAACAATAGTCAGTAAGCCCAAGCCCTAGGTCAGGGCAGGGCAACAACCAATAGTTCAAGGGGCTCAGGTCCTTGTCTGAGGAGCTGAGCAACAACACTAGTTCAGAGGCCCAGGTCCTTGTATCAGGAGCTGAGCAGCAATCAGGCAAGTGCAGGCTTCTGTGCCTGCGCGCTGGTGTAAGGAGGAGACTGCCACCCGTGAGTGGGGTGGCAGGGGGGACACAGGCCCACCCACTCCACTGTGTCCCAGCCCGGGGCCCTATTAGCGGCTACCACTGCCGCTGGTCAGTGGGGTCCTGACCGCAACACACTGACATGGGCACCTTGGTGCCTACAGCCTGACAGGGGTCGGCTACCCCCGGGCTACACTCCATCTCCCCCTCTATGGGTACCTGCTCGTCTCTGGGGTCGGGCGCGGGGTCCCACACCATGGGCTCCCCGACGTGTGGAGGGCTGGCTGGCTCGGGCTGCTCCTCAGGACTTGCGTCGGGGTAGCGCTCGAACGGCTCCTCGGGGTACCGGGCTCGGGGCAGGCTCGGCCAGTCCTCCTCAGGGTACCGGGCTCGGGGCAGGCTCGGCCAGTCCTCCTCAGGGTACCGGGCTCGGGGCAGGCTCGGCCAGTCCTCCTCCAGATACCTGGCTTGGGGAAGGCTCGGTCCGTCCACCTCCGGATACCAGGCTCGGTCCAGCGGGAGCTCGGTCAGGAGCGTCTATCCTCTCCAGCCGCCGGGCAACAACTGAGCGTTGGGGCTGGGCCTTTATACTTCCAGTCCCGCCCCTTGACTTCCGGGGGGCGGGGACAGGCGGTGGTGGCTCCGCCCACTGAGGTGGCTGTTCTGGTTCCTCCCTCTCAGGTGCGGCCGGGAGCCAGGCCGCCTCACTACATCTATCCATGAGGAAGTTTGTGTAGAAGGTTGGTTTTTCATGAGAGTATCTAGTTTTGAGAGTTCAGTCTTAATCTTCCCCTATTTGCTGTATAGGATGTTGATCAGGTGGTTTCACAGTTTCTTTGAGAGTGTGTGGCACAATCTGTCAGCATAGTCTGTGTGATATGTAGATTGTAATGGATTTTTTACCTTTAGTCCTTTTGGTATGATGTCCATCTGTTTACATTTGGAAAGGAAGATGATGTCTGTCTGTATCTGTACAAGTTTTTTCATTAAGTTGATGGATTTCCACTCCATACGGCTAAATGCAGTGCCTTGCATAATGACAGGTTTCAGAGTAGCAGCCGTGTTAGTCTGTATCCGAAGAAGTGAGCTGTAGCTCACAAAAGCTCATGCTGAAATAAATTTGTTAGTCTCTAACGTGCCACAAGTACTCGTTTTCTTTTTGAGGATACAGACTAACACGGCTGCTACTCTGAAACCTTCTACTCACATGCTTTAAGATAAACATATTTAGGTACTTTGGTGGATTGGGGTTGCTTGTATGCAGTACTAATAAAAATCTGTCACTCCTCCTTGTGATACTGGGCCAGATCCTTTGCTACTGATGGAGCTCTGCAGAGACTTTCATGAAAATAACCATTTTTATAATACAAATACTTAAGTTGTTTAAACTGGTGTGTCAGTGCTCTAAGAGTTAGTTTTTAAAAAAGTAGTGGTTTGTTTTCTGTGTTTCTTCCAGGGAGCCATGTGAAGGGTTGACATGTTGGCAGCTGCTGTAGAGATGTACTGGTGGGAGTCTCAGGCTGGGACTTAGGGAACTCTTTGGAAATCGGGCTGTTTGCCCATAAAATACAGGTTGGAGGGAAATGTGCAGGTACAATGTGATGAGGACAGACTGGAGGAATAGAGCAGCAAATGGAGAGGTCTGACCTGAGAGCTGCTCTCTATGCTGAAGTAACAGGATCTGAAAAAAGGCTTACTCCCATTGTGAAGATGGTGGCATTAGCAGCGCAAGTTAGGAAAAGGGAAGAAAAATAGCTAAATGAGGTGCATGCTTTTTTTAAAAAAAGATTTCTTTAAATATAATTTAAAATACATTTATACAAAATTATAGTTTATTTCACAAATTACATATTTCATGAAGTAGTGTAAGTGAGCAGGTTATAAAGGCTCCGTAAGCCCAATGTGTGCGCATGTGTATGCCGTTAGTTTGTCCACATCTTTAGGCAATTAGGTCACAGTTTTAATCCAAGCCATTTTATGACTACACATACATAAAGTTTTAGGTAACATTTTAGAATATGAAACACGTATTTTGCTTCCATTTAAAACTGCATGTGGAATCATCCCAAATCTGCTTTTCAAAGCTGGGTTTTCAAGCTAAGAATATGGCTGGAGTTTGACACTGACATATTAGCTAACGTTGGAATCATGCTGGGAACTACCTGCGTGCTTCAACACTGGAAGGCAGTCCATTAGTGCCTGAAATTAATGCACTCTGGGACTTTTAATTCTTCACAGAATCTATTTCCATATTTAATTACGGGAAAGTCATAGAAAAAAGTTACAAAGCACCTTCTTCATCTATTTCATTGTCAACGGGAGTGGCGATTAGTAATTCTTCTTCAAGTTATACTGCAATGTTCACTTAAAATAATGCAGCTCCTTGCTGAGTTTGCTTCAATTAAGCCATATTTTATTTGCTAATGACTTACCAAGTTGACAATGACCTTGAAGTTGGTATTGTCAACACTTCTTGGCATAAAGAGCTTGGTGATTTAGAGTTATTAAGAGTGCATCAATTTATTCTTCAGTCTATGACAGTATTTCTAAAAGGCTTTTTAATTCCATTACAGATGGGATATTTTACCTGAGTAATGCACAGGGTAGTGAGTTAAGTAGTAGTCAATTTATATTATTTTTAATGCAGAGTTTTAATCTGCGTATGTAAGACAATGATTTTTTTAAAAGTGTTTTGAGTTTGAAAAGGAATAGGCAGTTATTGGATCACCTTTAAAATTGCTTTCATTGTGGAACTGCTTGAATCACTAAAAATGCTCTTTCTTGATGTCAGATGTTTGTGGGCTCCAAGATTCTTGCATATTTCTAAACATATAAGTATTGGATTTCAGTGTGGAATGAAAAAAGCATACTGTATGACACTCCATCAGAAAAAAAATCTCAACAATTAAAAAAATATATGCGTAAATGATTTCATCTTTGTCAAAGCCATTGGTGACAGTAAAATTGAGCTTAGTAATAAATGAAAAGTTAATTCTTTATGAAGTTTGTTCATTAACCTTAAATACAAGAGATTCAGTAATTCATTTACATTTATATTGGTTTATAACTTTGTATAGTTTTGTCAGATAATCATGCCATAATAGTAAAACTAAAGGTCTGCATAATTGTGAAGTAAGCTATAGTGGCTGAGTAGAAAGTTTTAGGTCATTAAAATAACATATAGGACAAATCAGTGTGATAATGAACTTTAGAGTGTCTGTCATTAAAACTACTTCTGTTTTTCTCAATACATGTTTTTTCCACACTCCCCCTTTCGGAAGGTGATGGTGCATGTCTTTTTAATCCAAATACACAATGCATACATAATTAAACTGCCAACTCATGCAGGTTTGCCTTTGGGGATTTTATCATTACTTAGTTTCTATTTCCTGAAATTTTGTATATTAGTTAGTGTCTGTCTTCAAGTGAAGAAAGGCCTTGCATAGTGAGCTCAGAAGACAAGCAGCTGGTAATGCTACATATTTTTTTAAAAGTAAAAACATAATTTCATTAAAATGTAATTTTCCTGATTGATGCATTTTAATTCCTTTATTTTTGTGTTTCCTTACTTGATTTGATTTTGGCTCTGTATGCTGAATATACATTATTTTTATTTGTTTTTCATTGAGCAACCATTTTCCTCATCCATATCTCTAAAAATTGACCTTTTTTATATTGTCTTAAAAATGAGTAATTTACTGTAAAAATTAACTTCAATGGAACCATACCATAACTGAAAAAATCAGATAACCCTTTTCCTTCCTCATGCTATCCCTTTACTCTCACAGGGTCACATCTAAAATTATAGTATAAGGTCTTTGGAATAGGGACTGTACCATTGTATCTGTCCTATAAAGTGCCTAACACACTTCTGAATTCTGAATAAATGATATATAATAAATGAAAATACATCTGTTCCTTACATACTCAATTTCCAGTAATTAGCAAACTAAGGCCCAATTCAAGATGGCACTTAAGCATGTGTGTAAAGCACAAATATGAATGTTATTTTGAGCTTCTGTAAACTAAATAATGCAATTCTAAAATTGCTCACTGATCGAATCATATGTCTTAAACATTTTACTGTATAAAGCATTACTAAAGGCATTTATAGCAATATTTTGAAGTTGGGATAACATAGTTATTAAGTACTGAGCACAGGTTGCTTAAGACATTTTTTTTATTAATACATATCCGATTAATTTTCTTTCCTACCACTATTAGTTCTTTACATAATATATGCTAAAAATAAGTTAGTAAGGGAGCAAGACAAATAATTTTCCCATTAATCACGCAGTGTGTTTGAATTTAAAAAATGCATAGAAAATATTTTTAATTTAGTGTCCTTTTCAATTTTTCATGGAAGATAATTTTTAAATATAGGGTGAAATCATGCCTTATTTAAATCAGTGGTAAAACTCTCATTAACTACAGTGGAATAAGCCAGAGTTTTTAAAGTAAGCTTTGTATGAAGTAGGAGAATCCCTGCTGTAACTTTTTAATGTCTCTTAATTTTTTATTTTTTATATGATTTCCAATACCACTATCATTAAACACACCATCCATTTTATTTATAGGATAACAAAAGGACTTTGTATATACTTCAGGGACATTCAGGATATAACAATTTCAATACAAATGTGTCCTTAATATATACTTCTGAATAGAATTTAAATATAGGCCAGATACTCTTGCAGTGTATGAAGTTATTTGCTTGCCAGGTATTGCTTCTGTTGAGAGAAAAACAAAAACATATGAATGACATGATGTCCTAGTAACATGACAGTCTACTTGTGTCAATTTTCCTTCCTAATGGGCCTTGATATCCTTGCTATAGCTCTGAGTATTTTTTAAAATGTCCGTTGTTCATACCCCACAACCTTGCTATTTTCACAGCACCTGTTCTTCTGGACAGGATTCCATTTGAAGGACATTTATACTTCACCCATTAAGTGGTCAAAAAAATTAAGACTGACTGATGTGAGGCCATTCTCACCCAATGTCTCCACAGGGCATGGACAATATGTTGGAGTTTAGGGCTATCAAACTTTGTGGGTCCTCTGACACCTAGCCAGAGTGGTTCAAATGGACAGGACTTTTCCTGCTGTGGGAAGGTTCTGCTCCATGCACAGATCCCCACAGGATGATCTGGCCCTAATCTTTTCCAATTAAATGAAGTCAGCTCTAGCCAGATCTGAACAATGGCATTATTTACAGTTGTGGCAGTATATTAGAACAATAGTAAATGGTGCCTGACAGAAGCCACCTGATGGTGCTAAAGCCCTGTTAACTGCGAAAATTAGATGTAGTGCTCACCAATAATCTATTTTATATAATGATTCTATATATATAATAGTGGCATCTTATGCCAGTCATAGGCGGTGAAAGTGAGGTAGAGGTGTACAAGAAAGGAAAATATTTTGGTTTCTTAGTTTTGTAATAGTTGACAAAATTTTATGTAAAATTTATAAGCATTTGAATTTTAATCTATAGCGGGCATCCCTGAAAATGGGTAGAATTGGTCCAGGAATTATACATTTTTGACAAAGGAGTCAGAACTATGTGCGACATTTTATCCCTATGTTTTCAGATCTGTGAAGTCATGTGCATATTGGGAAAAGATGACAGGGAAGACGATCATCCTTCTGAACAAGGACTTTTGCTAATCAAACTTTGTTCGTACTAAACAGTATATGTGCTTGGACTAACATTTCACCAAGGACGGCATCCTAGACGCAGAGTCCATTAATGGTGGCAAAGAGAATAATTTTTAAGATATTGGAAAGACAGAGCTCCCACAACAGATGTTGAATGGACAGTTAGCCTTACTCAGATTGCATCTCTTGGGATAATGATTTTTTTCATATGCAAGGAAGGGAGATCTATTTGAAAACATGTGGAAACCATTTATGGATTATACTGATGAGTGTGCAAAAAGAACAGAAGTATTTGTGGCACCTTAAACAGTAGGAAGATATATATGTATACATACACACACAGAACATGTCTGGATTATCTAGTAGTTTCAGATAGCCAAGCATACAGATTTGTAATATGCATTCTCAAATGCAGTGTCACTTAAACAGATGGGACTTGGAGCCATACTGGAGTCAGGGTTCTAGTCCCAGGGATGCTAGACGTATTCTTGAACAAGCTGTTAAATGAGGAGAATATTTGCCTAACTTTTAAGTCTGAGGCCTTGCTTAATAGTAAGTTTACATAATTATGAACACGAGTCACTGGAAGGTGCTTGGCTGATTTACAGGTCTGGATTAATGTATGAAAATATATGCTGCACTGTATTTGTTAGGTGAATTACTATATAGGGAAGATGAAACCTTTAAATACGCATTCCACCATCAAGTGTTCTGCTCCTTCTTTTGGTTATTTAGCAAGGTTTTGTTTTATTCTCTGGGCAAGTGGTAGTAGGAGTGTGCATGTTTTCAGGTAGATGAGAGTAACAGTATTCTCCAATGGTGTTGTAAGCATATGCGTTATGAGTCTTGCCCAGCATCACATGGGATGTCTATGACAGATTGAGTAATAGAGCCCAGCTGTTGTAGGTCATAGTTCAGTGCCTGAAACACAATACTTCTTGCAACCCTCTGCCTCATTCACTCTCCACCCTTTGAACTGGATAAGGCAGAGGTCATGTAGAAAAGAATGTGGTCCTGTAACTAAACACTGTACCATAATGCATACACTCAGAAGGTTGCAA
Source organism: Mauremys reevesii (assembly GCF_016161935.1). Lineage (NCBI taxonomy): Eukaryota > Metazoa > Chordata > Testudines > Geoemydidae > Mauremys > Mauremys reevesii. The sequence continues at coordinate 27,703,900 of NC_052627.1, read as the reverse complement.
GGACGACCCTGAATCTGCTAACTTTTTTGAAGATGTGACTTTACAACTTTAATCTTCTTTTTCATGTCATTTTTAAATGTCATTTACTATATTTTTTTAAAAAGGAAGCTGGAAAAAAACTCTTTGCATCATGGAATAATGATGACTTATTCATGGGTCATCAGCAAGGTTTGAATTCAGGACCTCAAGATTCACAGGACAGATCTCTACCACTTATATTATGAGAGTAATTGATAGCAGTAATAGGCTGTTATCTTCTATGTGGAGCAGTCATTAGAGGGAGGCTCAGCACATTTTGTCTGTGACTTACACATCTATTTTCTAGACATCAGAACTTTGGGAATCAAGATTCCTTGGTTAGATTCCTGGTTTTGGAAGGGAGTGTGATCTAGTAGTTTCAGATAGCCAAGCATACAGATTTGTAATATTCATTCTCAAATGCAGTGTCACTTAAATGGATGGGACTTGGAGCCATATTGGAGTCAGGGTTCTAGTCCCAGGGATGCTAGATGTGTTCTTGTACAATCTGTTATGTCCCCTTTCTGTAAAACGAGGAGAACATTTGCTTACCTTCTAAGTCTGAGGCCTTGCTTAATAGTAAGTTTACATAATTATGAACACCAGTCTCTGGAAGGTGCTTGGCTGAAATATAGAAAAGACTCCTTCCCCTACGCCAGAGGGAAAGGGATGCTGTTGTGCATGTGTTCCATCTGAAGTTCCAGCTCTGTGCCTGCTACAAAGAAACCCAAGTGGGGCATGAGAGAGCATACTTGGGGCATGAGCATGTAGGTATTCTGTGGGGCTGGGGCATGCTTAGTGCAGATAGAATGTCTGAAAATTCTAGCAGCAAACCTCTAAAAACACTTACTCATAAGTGAAGATGATGATTTTTAGAGATTTATAAGTCATGAAGTTCTGGGTGGATTTTCTTGGGGAGAGCAAAAGGCACCTCTCTGACTCCAGGACTGACTTCCTCTTGATGTTAAAGTCCCTGTTCCAAACCGTGGAAGAATTAGAGTTCTTCAAAGAAACAATGATTTTTCAATATAGGGAAAGCTACCTATTTTTCTCTAACTTGGTTCTTAAAAATTGCTGAACTGTTTTTGCCAAAAGTTTTAAAAAACTCAAAAGACCAGGCATGGGAAATTTCAGCCTGAATGGTTGTTTAGCACTATTTTAAGCAGCTGAAAATGGGCTTATGTCATCCTTGATTAGAGGCACTGCTACATATCTGCCTAATATACCACTTTTTCCACTGTAACCTTATTTATCTGTCTTGTATACCAGTAATGTGTATCCAAGGATCACTGTCCCATCATGTTTTTGAGAGAGAAGTTACATTCATTCTGGTTCCGGTTTTAAGTTTCTGGAATTGTTGTAAAAAACTTTATATTTTTTGTTTGGAATTTTCAAAGGTACTTTAGGGTCAGGTGTTCAACTCCTATTGAATTTCATACCCGACTTTCTCAAACCCCTTTATAAATTGCAGCCTCTGTTCCTAGTTATTCCTTAATGTTTGTCCTTTTAAATGTTTGACATGAAATTGGGTGAAATTCAGGGGTCTTGACTGAGCTTTACTTCAAATATTTGAGTACATCTGAATGCAAAACTCAGGTGTTAACAACCAAACCAAATACAAGGTTTGCACAAACACTCTGTGAACCAAAGTTGGTGAGTTTTTCACAGCTGTACATATTTTCTCCAGCCATTTAAGACTCATGACCCATGCGTAAATTATTTATGTAACCAATGACCTAGGCACAAATTTGAAATAGGAGCATAACATGAATGGATAGTGGGGCAGAACGATGTGACATGAAGATGAAATTTAAATTGTTTGACATGCCCTTCATTAAGGGACCTGTCTCTTCTGGTCTACATTATCTGAAGTCCACTGAGTGTTATATGAGAGGACATGCATTTGACTGCTAGAGTGATGAGTGTGTGGCTGCATATACATGGTATAATTGGACAGAAAATGGATGAGTGGCATGGAGGGCTAAAGCTTATTACTTGATTCAGAATGCTGTATCTAAGTTTTGGCATATTTGTCCTTTTCGTATTTTGTGTTACATGGGGTTATTAGTCCATATATTTTGGAGGGGAACTGCTAATGGGCACCTGCTTTTTCACATCAATTATGGATGTGTCTCTGAGAAAGCTACAGACCGTTTACCTGATGTGTCAAGGTCTGACTAGGGAGCTATTCTGTATGTGAAAGCTAAAATGAGGGCACTAGCTTGAGTAAATACAGAAATAAATATGGTCATTTTAGGAGAGATGTGGATTTATAAATACTACTTGCAGATTTATCTATGTGCACTAGAGCTGGCGGGGAAACTGAATTTTGGTTCCTCAGAAATATTTTTCTCCCAATTTGGGATGAAAAGCCAAAATCTCAAACATGATCATGGTACTGAGATTCACAATATTCCACCAAAACATGGTGTTTCCAAAATGAACTGTGCTCCCTGGGATTTCCGGCTGCCCACCGAATGAGAGTCTGGTCAGTTTCACACCAGCTACTAAGAAGTGAAACTGATAAGAATTATGTCAAATTCAGTCCTCACTTCCATAGTCTCCAGCTCCATGGCAGTCAGCCTGGTAGGCTGATGGGGAGCCTGGGAAGCCTTGGGTTCTTAGTAGCCCTCCTGGTGAGCTGAAGGGGAGCTGGCGATCCCAAGCTCTGAGGCTTCTGGCTTAGCAGGGTGCCGAGGAGCCAGGTGGGCAAGCAGGCAGGAAACATCCCTTGGGGCCATCAGACGTTTTGTTGTAATAGAACTGTTTCCACAAAATGTTTGTTTTCGATAAGTTGGCAGATTTAGACAAAAACAAGTTTTTCTGGAATTTTTATGATCAGCTCAGATGTACACAAACCAGGATGCAGTATAACAACATTTGAATCACACTTGGGAAACAGATCTGTCTATATATTTTTAAGTTTATGTGTGTTAGAGATCAGGGGTAGAAAATTTGGCCCACAAACTGTAAAATGTCTTTATCTTTATTTTTCAGAATGGTACGTATTCTGCCATGAAGTATAAAGGAGTACATTTTGGTAATTTAACAGGAAAACGTAGTGAATTTAAGGCTCAAGCAGGGCCTGGACCTGGAGAGTATGACATAACTCAGTAAGTAACAATATGCCATTTTTTACCTTGTCTATTAATTCCAAAAAGAGGTAGTCTTCAAATTAATTTCAATGACATAATTATTTAGTTTGACTTGTATTATACAAAAGAATTGGTTATCCATCCCAAGCTAATAATTATTAAAAATTGAGGGGCACAGCTTAAAGTATGGAGATACACAGTTAAGATTGCCAAACAATGCCACCTACCCAGACAATTCCACTTATTTACTTGGGAAATTCACATTAAGAATTGTCTATGTTGCTTATTGTCCAGAAGCAATGAAAATACAATTTAAAAGGTTTGTTTTAGTGACAAGCAGGATAGTCAGTGATTGCAAAAGTATAAACTTCCTTCAGAAGCTCTTGTGTGCTATGACTAAAACTTGAATTCTAAACGATAGGAAACCTGCACACTACAGGACAATGGATGAGAAATATATTATAGTGATACTCATGCCTGACTAGTGTAATATGTCAGTAGCCATGTTCAGAGCAGGGTAAAGATTCTTTCAGTCTTACTCCACTTATTAGGCTCTCACTAACTGTCTATTCTGCTATATAAAAAATGAATATGTATCTGCTCCTTTTTTGTGTTGTAACTGAGCAACTGCTTAAGTCCTTTATCTCCTGGCATATGAAAAAGAAGGGTTTGTATATTAGCCCTTAATTTAAAAATGACTTTCAATGGTATTTAGGTGCCTAACCTGCATAGGCACTTTGGTGCCTATATGCATCTTTAGATATCAAAATACATTTGTAAATCTGGCCTTAAGTGCCTAAATCAGTTTTTAAAATGGGACTAAGTATGTCTATACTACGGTGGCACAGCTATGGTGTTGCACCTCCACCACAGTACCACTCTAGAGTAGACACTTCATAGATTAATGAAAGGGACTTTCCATCAGTGTAGTTAATCCTCTTCTCTGAGGGGCTGTAATTAGGACACTGGAAGAATTCATCCGCTGATGTAACTATGTCTACACCAGAAATTAAGTCGACCAAAGTATGTTGCACAGAGTGTGAAATTTTTCACAGCCCTGAGCAAGGTAGCTAGGTTGATCTAATTTTTAAGTGTAGACCATGCTGTAGGCTCCTAAGTCTCTTAGAGGGTAAAAAAAAATTCAAGCTTCTATCTGGTACTTATGGGGCCAGAAACTAACCCAAGATATGCATATTCAGTTCACATTGATGGCAGTCAGTATTTGTGGATGAGCTTTGACAGCAGAATTTGTCTGAGTGGTCTAATGTTTAGCATTCTCTGCAGGTAGGCTTAAATTTTAATTCTATAAAGAGTGAACTTTAATGCTTGATGGACTTAAGCATGTACTTCATTGTTTTCTTGAATCGTGGCCTGTGTTTTTAGAATTTTAGAATGTACTTAAAATTAAACCTGTGCTTAAATGATCTGCTGAATAAGGACCAGGTGATATCTGCCACAGAATTTTAAATTTTAAAACTGATGCTTGAAGAAATGGTGAATTGATTAGGAAGTGGTAGAGATAAATATTTACAGCTAATTTTAACATACCTTAGCTACAGGTTGATTGGTGTTAATCTGCTAGTCGAGTATCTGTCATGATTTAATTCTTTTCCAGCCTTCTGTAGGTCTCTTGGAATGCCAGGCAAGAGGATGACATTTTAAGTAACCAATAGAAATAATTTTATCTTTTTAAAGGACCTCTCCTTGAAATCTGTGCCTCTCTGTATTTAAATTATAAAGGAGTTCTCTTCTGAGCATTGCCACTATAAAATTCAAAAGCCTCTCAGTATTTTAAATGTTTGTGCTATAAATAGGCAGATAAATAGGTTATAAATACATTACAGTATTAGTTACTTTAACTGTAGATTTAATACTGTAAGAACCTTATAAGTCACTTGAGGCTTTGCTTTTCAATGCACATACATCTAATAGGACAGAAACCCTAACTTGTCTGGCTTTGATTTTTAGCTTTTTCTCCTTTGCATTGTTGCGAGACTCAACCTGTGATAATGACTACATAGTTTTGAATATGAAAAAGTAACAAACCAAAATTAGTGAAACATGATTTGTGTGGCTTCTGCAGGTTTATAGTGTAATTGTACAATATGTTTATACCCTCCCATTAGTGAGTAATCCTGTCTTTCATTAAATATTACAAACAGCAGCTGTTTGTTATATAGTCAAAGGACAAAAGGCTTTCACTAGGCGTATTTACATGTTCAGGCATTTAAAACTGGAGAGTCATAAATCTCTCTTTAAACTTTCTAAAGGGAAAGTGCACTGCATTATTGGAATGTCAACATCAAAAAGGAAGACAAGAAAAAATATGAACCCTATGTCCCACGGTATCATGAAGTAATAGTATTACAGGAAGAAAAGAAGGTAATGCCAATTCAGCTATTTACTAGTACATAAAAAATAATTTATTGTAGGATTGAAACACTGGGATTTGAAGATTGTATAGACAGAATGAACAAACAGATTGCAATTTATATTGAAATATGAAAGAAGACTTTCTTGATAAAAAATCTGTAGCCTGTTCATTGATCTTTTAGCTCTCTCATTTGATTTCTTCCTTCTACCTTTTCTTAAAAGTTGCCTTACAGCAGGCAAAATATTTTATTCGAAGGGGCACAAGCTTTTTTTTCTTATTGCTAGAAATAATGAAAGGGAAAATTATGTTTAAACTGATCTTTTTGGAATAGCATGACAAACTTACATTAGATTATTACTAATCATTATTCATCTTAGAAGTCAGCAAGATCCACTAAATATACTTGTACTTTAAAATCTATTTAGAAGGTTAATTAGAAAAATACCCAGTCAAAGAAATCTATTAGGTTGGTTTGACACGATTTGTTCTTGACACATCCATGCTGACTGTTATTTATCACCTTATAGACCACCAGACCAGGGGGATGAGGTGGACGAGGCTTTCTTCAGGCAACTAACAGAGGTTACTAGATCACAAACCCTGGTTCTCATGGGGTACTTCAATCACCCCGATATTTTCTGGGAGAGCAATACAGCAGTGCACAGACAATCCAGTGTAGGAGACAATTTCCTGGTGCAAATGCTGGAGGAACCAACTAGGGGCAGAGCACTTCTTGACCTGCTGCTCAGAAACAGGGAAGAATTACAGTACAGACCCGTTTACATGCGAATGTTGGGAGTCAAGCCATCATGACCATGTGTTAACGGACCACGGGTTAAGAGGGCCTTGCTGAAATATCTAAGATATCGATATATACATGTATAATTATCTAGGATTACATACGTATTCATAACATCCCAAATACTGCAGGCCTATCTGTTAATGGTGCTTTGCAAGAATATAAATTGAAATGTGTCATCTGATAAAAACATTATTATTACTACACAGGGGTGAAAGTAACTCAGGACGCTTACTGGTACGGGGCGGCGGCAGCAGCTCTGGCCCCTGGAAGGGGCACGGCCTCAGGTGGAAGGGAAGGGGCTAGGAGTCGGCATTCCCTAGCCAGCCCTTCCAGGCTGCCTGGTCCACGCCCCCCTGGAGTTCCCGTGGCAATTTAAAAGGTCCCATGGCTCTGGATGCTGCTGCTGTGATAGCGGCATCCAGAGCCCTGGGACCTTTTAAATCGCCGGCCCCAGGGCAGTTGCTCCCTTTCCCCCCACCGCTGCCCATTGGTGTCTGAGGGGGGGCAAAGGATCAGGGACCTTAAAGTGCTGCAGGGTCCTTTGCCATGGCAGCGCTTTAACTTTGCTGCTCCCTCCCCCCCCATCGGTGGTAAAGACGCACAACACTTTTCCCCTCCACACTTCCTGTCGATTTCTATGTCAGTGAGTTAGTGAGCAAATCTGTAGCGCTACACAGCAAGTTCCTGTAGCACGTGTTAACGAGTCTCGTGTCTTAAATAGGTAGCACTGGGAGGCCCTGGGAAGCATGGCGCTACTGCGCGTTAAGTGGATTCGTGCGTAAACAGGTCTTTACTGTAGTAGGGGAAGCAAAAGTGGATGGGAACCTGGGAGTGGTCTAGTTCAGGATTCTGACACAAGGAAAAAACGAGAACAGCAGAATATGGACCCTGGACTTTAGAAAAGCAGACTTTGACTCCCTTAGGGAACTGATGGGCAGGATCCCCTGGGAGAATAACATGAGGGGGAAAGGAGTCCAGGAGAGCTGGCTATATTTTAAAGAATCCTTATTGAAGCTGCAGTAACAAACCATCCTGATGTGTAGAAAGAGTAGTAAATATGGCAGGCGACCAGCCTGGCTTAACAGTGAAAACCTTGCTGATCTTCAACACAAAAAAGAAGCTTACAAGAAGTGGAAGATTGGACAGATGACCAGGGAGTAGTATAAAAATATTGCTCAGGCATGCAGGAGTGAAATCAGGAAGGCCAAATCACACTTGGAGTTCCAGCTATCAAGGGATGTTAAGAGTAACAAAAAGGGTTTCTCCAGGTATGTTAGCAACAAGAAGAAAGTCAAGGAAAGTGTGGGCCCCTTGCTGAATGAGGGAGGCAACCTAGTGATAGAGAAAAAGCTAATGTACTCAATGCTTTTTTTGCCTCTGTCTTCACGAACAAGGTCAGCTCCAGACTATCGCACAAGGCAGCACATCATGAGGAGGAGGTGACGATCCCTCTGTGGAGAAAGAAGTGGTTGGGGACTATTTAGAAAAACTGGACGAGCACAAGTCCATGGGTCTGGATGCGCTGCACACGAGAGTGCTAAAGGAGTTGGCTGATGTGATTGCAGAGACATTGGCCATTATTTTTGAAAACTCATGGCGATCGGGGGAGGTCCCGGATGACTGGAAAAAGGCTACTGTAGTGCCCATCTTTAAAAAAGGGAAGGAGGAGGATCTGGGGAACTACAGGCCAGTTAGCCTCACCTCAGTCCCTGGATAAATCATGGAGCAGGTCCTTGACGTTAGCAAAGCTTTTGATACAGTCTCCCACAGTATTCTTGCCAGCAAGTTAAGGAATGGGCTGGATGAATTGACTATACAGTGGATAGAAAGCTGGCTAGATAATTGAGCTCAATGGGTAGTGATCAATGGCTTCATGTCTAGTTGGCAGCGGTGTCAAGTGGAGTACCCCAAAGGTCGGTCTTGGGGCTCGTTTTGTTCAATATCTTTATTAATGATCTAGAGGATGGCGTAGATTGCACCCTCAGCAAGTTTGCAGATGACACTAATTTGGGAGGAGTGGTAGATAAGCTGGAGGATTGGGATAGGATACAGAAAGACCTAGACCAATTAGAGGATTGGGCCAAAAGAAATCTGATGAGGTTCAACAAGGACAAGTGCAGAGTCCTGCACTTAGGACGGAAGAATCCAATGCACTGCTACAGGCTAGGGGCCGAGTGGCTAGGCAGCAGTTCTGCAGAAAAGGACCTAGGGGTTACAGTGCATGAGAAGCTGGATATGAGTCAACATTGTGCCCTTGTTGCCAAGAAGGCTAACGGCATTTTGGGCTGTATAAGTAGGAGCATTGCCAGCAGATTGAAGCATTGATGAGTCCTCATTTGGAGTACTGTGTCCAGTTTTGGGCCCCACACTACAAGAAAGATGTGGAAAAATTGGAAAGAGTCCAGTGGAGGGCAACAAAGATGATTAGGGGGCTGGAGCACATAGCTTATGAGGAAAGGCTGAGGGAACTGGGATTATTTAGTCTGCAGAAGAGAAGAATGGTGGTGGGGGGGGATTTGATAGCTGCTTTCAAGTGCCTGAAAGGAGGTTCCAAAGAGGATGGATCTAGACTGTTCTCAGTGGTACCAGATGGCAGAATAAGCAGTAATGATCTGAAGTTGCAGTGGAGGTTTAGGTTGGATATTAGGAAAAACTTTTTCACTAGGAGGGTGGTGAAGCACTGGATTACCTAGGGAGGTGGTGGAATCTCCTCCCTTAGAGGATTTTAAGGTCAGACTTGACAAAGCCCTGGCTGGGATAATTTAGTTGGGGATTGGTCCTGCTTTGAACAGGGGGTTGAGGTCCCTTCCAACCCTGATATTCTATGATTATTATCTTATATGTGTTTGCAAATTGATTGCTTAATTATATGCACCATTATCTTTATGGGTACAGAAGTTAAACTGACTGGTCTGTAATTCCTTGGGTTGTCCTTATTTCCCTTTTTATAGATGGGCACTATATTTGCCCTTTTCCAGTCGCCTGGAATATCTCCCATTTTCCATGACTTTTCAAAGATAATTGCTAATGGCTCAGATATGTCCTCAGTCAGCTCCTTAAGTATCTGGCATGCATTTCATCAGGCCCTGGTGATTTGAACACATCTAACTTTTCTAAGGAATTTTTGACTTGTTCTTTCCCTATTTTGATCCTACCTTAGTAAAAGTTATTTGCTTTATTTCTAAATGTGCTTACATTTTGTGTTTATACTTAGAGATCATTTTGAAAATTATAAATGCATTTTAGCATTGCACTGATTTTTGAGTAGATGCATACTTATTAAGGAGACTTGCATGTATTCTATGTGCACCCAAATATTTTCTCCTGTTTTTCAAATATTCTACTGATTTCAGAAAGATTTCCTGTACAGATATAGTAGAAAATAGCACTAGAACCAGTAAAAGCTTTCAAATGGTAAAAAATTAAGTGTGCTGCCTATAAGTTGATTGATATAACCTAGTTTGTATAGTTAGCCTAAGTTTGAGATTAGATTTATCATATATATACCATGAAGTAATTTTTTCCAGAGCTTTGGAAGAAGCTAGGATAATTGGTCCTTATTGTAATCAATTATAACTATCCAGAACTGTGTTCTTTAGTGAAGCAAATCTCCCAGCAGACCTGTCAAATCTGTTTTTACTCCTTAAACTCAGTTTTCACTACCTTTGCACATCATTGGGAAAACCATTAGTCTTCAGGGAAAATCTCCATCTGACTATCCTTTCTTATTCTCCCACCTTTGGGGGAAAGACAGCCAATCAAAGCTGCTGAATGTGATGCATTATAAAGAACTCTGAAATAAATCCAGTAGGTTCTTCAAAGATATTTGAGCTAGGATGCAATATAGGAACAATGGGATTCATGTTAGGAAGGTTTGGGCACTAGAGGCACTTGGATGGATTTTTATCGGAGAACACTTATTAGATGGAATAAAGTATCAAGATGATTAACAGGAGCAGTTGGTTTTAAAAAAGAATTAACCAAATTATGCTTTTATGCACGTGAAATGGTGGATGGAGTGGGGCTTTGCTAGTTTTTTTGTTAATGTCCAAATAACGTAAAATTATGTAAGGCGTCATAAGTTTGAAAATGTTTATATTTAGTTACAGTGCTGAGATGGAAACAGTATTTTTAACCAGAAGACCTTTCAAGTTAAGCCTCTTGTGATCAAGATTGCTTCATAATTGCTCAGTGGGTTGCCACCTGTCCAATTTTTACCCAGATAGTCTGGTTTTTGGTTTCAGTTTTCGGGGACCTGGCAACCCTAAATGGCACCTGAACCAAAAGTCCAGTTACCGCAGGGCAGGGGGAGATACTGGGTCATTAACCCATGCCAGGCCCTGGTCAGCTGGGGCTGCCTCCTACCTGCAGGCAGGCTCATTGAGACGATCCAGGGAGCGCCGGGGGGAGATGGGGTGGGGCAACCGGGGCTGGGCCTTGTGGGAAGAGGCAGAGCAGAGGTGGGGCTTTGGGGGAAGAGACAGAGCAAGAGTGAGGGGAAGAGGCGGAGCACGGGTGGGGTCGTGGGGGTCCAGTTACCAGCAATTAGAAAGGTAGCAACCCTAATTGCACAGGACCCCTTTGAGGTGTTAGTATAGACATAAATCTGCAAAAGCTGTTTGATATAGCATCTTGAAGTAATGAGCTCATGTTGCAAAAATCTGACTTACTGCAGGCCACAGTTTCTCATGTAGGATTGTCTCATGCTGTACCTGAAGGGGAAGTTAATAACTTAGATCCTTATCCTGCAAACACTTATTCAAGTGTGTAACGTTAAGCACTTACTTAAGTGTAGAATCTGGGCCTTAGTCCCAATTCAGTGGGACTTCATACAGGAGTAAGAGTATGCCTGGGCCTTGAGTGGGACAGAGAGAGTCCTTAGAAGTGATGGATGGCGTTAATGATTTAGCAACTGCAAAGATCTTAAGAAAACAAATCCATGAAAGCTCAACTGAATCTCATGGAATGTTAGCAGTGGGGAAAAAAATATTCTAAAAGTGGGCCCCTTAGTGAAAGTGAGAACTGCAGATTGCTAAAACACTTCTGTTCAAATGACTGCTGTCATTGCTCTGTAATGTCTGAGATGCCAATGGTAAACCATAGCCTCCTGCCTATGTGTGTGGTTTTTTTTGTTTTTTTGTTTTTTTAAAAAGGCAGTTCTGAGGCAAGGGGAATGGATAAAAGGAGCATAGGTGCTATAAGTGAATAGTTTTTACTTGTGCACTTCAGCCTGGGAGATTTTAGTGACTATATTCCAAAATTCCAAACTGAATTTATTAACATATTGTGAGTATACAGAGGCATTAGTAGTACAAAAATCTAGAAATACAAATTTTACCCATACAAATTGTATCCTAAAATACTCTATAGTATTTGAAAACATCAGATGATGGACAATATATATTTTAAATGACAGGAAATGGTGCTGTAAAAATATTGCGTGACGAAAAGAGAGAAGTATAGAGAAGTTTTTTCTAAATGTCAAGATTTGCAAAGAGGGCAGTTGTTATACGAAAGGGACAATTTTTTTTTTGCATGTGGATTGTCAGAGTGTTAAGATTAAATCTTAGTCCTCTGTATACCATCAAATTCAGAGGTCTGGCTTAGAGTTGCTGCACTCCATCCACATATAAAGTGATGGTCTTCACTACCGGTTGTTTTCATTTTGAAGCAAAATAGAAATGTTGTCCTCAAAAAAAATTATGAATTTTAGTGAGGATGTGGTTCTTGATATTTGCCCTAAACCATCTGGAAGGAAGCAATGCACCGTTAGCATAAAATGGCAGCTAAGCTGAAATATTTTGAAAGCATGGTTACAAAATATAACTGGGACCATGATTGAAGGATTAAACTACTGGAGAATCAATTTAGAGAACTATATATTGAGATTTGGGGTTTACCTAGTAGGAAAAAAGGCTGAACCAATCGAATTAGTAGAAATAATGTTTCTTTTATTCAATATTAAACCATGGAGTCCATAGTGATACTGTAAGTTGAATGAATTAAGTGGGATGCACTATAATTATCGCTCTATCTGAATTACATGTTTAAAAAATGACGACTCCTCTTTGACGGTGTGATCCAGAGAGGCAAGTAGAGGATGGGAAACTTAAACTATGAAGTCAGCAAAGAGACCAATCTTGTGAATTTCTTTGGAAGGAGATTTTAATCAACAGCCTCTACTGACAGATAAACCTTCAGTCATGAAAAATAATGGCAACCAATGACTATTTTAAATATTTATTTTCATAAGCTACCTGTTGCATCGTATATTCTCAACATAGAGATCAGGAGGGAGGGAGATACTAAGAGGTGAGTGTGTGTGTGTACACCATGTATGTACAGGGGAATGTATGAGGTGGGAAAGGGAAGATGGGGTGCATATGTGTAAGAGAATGCAGGAAGAAGGGGAAGTTGGAGTGTTTGTATTCAGGGGAATGTGGGGGGAAAAAGGTGTGTATTGGCAGGGAATCTAGGAAGTTGCAAAAGGCAGGAGAAATTTGGAGGACAGGAGGTAGAGGGAAACTGGAGTATGCACTCCAGCTGCCTTGATTTGCTGTTCTAAAACTAAGCAGCTGTAAACCCAGCTTAACTGTCAACTATGCTCTGACTGCTTGGTGGCACTTGGCAAAAAGCAGCAACACCCTACTGTTCAAACTTGTAATCAAAGTAAAAATAAAAAGAAGATTTAAGGCTGATACTTCATATCTTCAAATAATTAGTAATATCACACGGTATCATTCTCTTTGGGTTTCTTGTTTACACTATTCATGGATGAAGTTTTCAATTTAAAAAACAAAATAAGAAAATTCCCAGACAAAAACTATGTTAAGATGAAAGTGCATATCAGTAATTTAGGGCAAAATTCATTACAGGGATGCTGTAATTATCCCCAAGTTATCCCCAATTTCCTAGCATTTTAAACTCAGGAAATTCAGAGTTAAGGTTAAATTAAAAAGAAATCCAAACATTTTATGATATGGAAATTCACAGTTAAGCACCCAATCAGCTTTAATTCTGAGCTACAGTGAGGAGGGAAAGGAAACTTCTAATCTCTTCAAAAATCTGTGTTCTAATCTAGGGCTCCAAATACTGAATGCTTTGTTCACAGTTATAGGGTTATTTCATGCTGTCCTATAGGGAAGAATGAAGTTTGTTTGTGTGTTCTAAGGGCTTGTTTACACTACAAAGTAGGGCTGTCAATTAATTGCTTTAACTCACATGATTAACTCAAAAATTAACTGCAATAAAAAAAATTATCACAATTAATCGCACTGTTAATAGATTACTAATTGAAATTTATTAAATATTTTTGGATGTTTTTCTACATTTTCAAATACATTGATTTCTATTACAACACAATACAAAGTGTACAGTGCTCACTTTACATTTTTTTATTACAAATACTTGCACTATAAAAATTATAAAAGAAATTGTATTTTTCAATTCACCTCATACAAATACGGTAGTGCAATCTCTTTATCATGAAATGTAACTTACAAATGTAGTTTTTTTTGTTACATAACTGCACTCAAAAACAAAACAATGTAAAACTATAAAGCTTAAAAGTCCACTCAGTCCTACTTCTTGTTCAGCGAATCGCTAAGACAAACATGTTTGTTTACATTTACGGAAGATACTGCTGACTCTCTTATTTACAATGTCACCTGAAAGTGAGAACAGGCATTCACATCGCATTTTTGTAGCCGGTGTTACAAGGTATCTACGTGCCACATATGCTAAACATTCATATGCCCCTTCATGCTTTGGCTACCATTCCAGAGGACATGCTTCTGTGCTGATAATGCTCATAAAAAAATGCGTTAATTACATTTGTGACTGAATTCCTTGGGGGAGAATCACATGTCTCCTGTTCTGTTTTACCCACATTCTGCCAACACTTTCACAGCACATTTGACAAAATGCAAAGAAGGTGCCAATGTGAGATTTCTAAGGACAGATACAGCACTCAACCCAAGGTTTAAGAATCTGAAGTGCCTTCCAAAATCTGAGAGGGACGAGGTGTGGAGAATGCTTTCAGATGTCTTAAAAGAGCAACACTCCAAAGTGGAAACTACGGAACTTGAAGCACCAAAAAAGAAAATCAACCTTCTGCTGGTGGCATCTGACTCAGATGATGAAAATGAACATGCATCAGTCCACTCTGCTTTGGATAATTTTCGAGCAGAATTTGTCATCAGCATGGAAGCATGTCCTCTGGAATGGTGGTTTTAAGCATGAAGGGACATATGAATCTTTAGCGCATCTGACACATAAATATCTTGCGATGCCGGCTACAACAGCGCCATGCGAACATCTGTTCTCACTTTCAGGTGACATTGTAAACAGGAAGAGGGCAGCATTATCTCCTGCAAATTGTAAACAAACTTGTTTGTCTGAGCAATTGTCTTAAGTAAGACAGTGTGGTCTTGTAGGCTCTAAAGTTTTACACTGTTTTATTTTTTAATGCAGTTATTTTTTGTACATAATTCTACATTTGTAAGTTCATCTTTTGTGATAGAGATTACACTACAGTTCTTTTATTAGGTGAATAGAAATATACTATTTCTTTTTTTACAGTGCAAATATTTGTAATAAAAAATATAAAGTGAGCACTGTACACTTTGTATTCTGTGTTGTAATTGAAATCAATATATTTTAAAATGTAGAAAAATATTCTAATGTTTTATAGTGTGAATAATTGCAATTAATTTTTTTAATTGCTTGGCAATTGTACTGCAATGTTAAGTCAATATAAGACAGCTTATGTCGACCTAACTATGGAGGTGTAAAGACTGCAATGCTCCTTCTGCTGATTCAACTCTCCTGCTACACCGACATAATAAAGGCATAGTGCTTAAGATTATGTAGTTAAAGTGACACAGTGTCAGTGTAGACACTGCATTGCTTATGTCACCCTAAAGTGGCCTCCAGGAGGTGTCCCACAATGCCCATTGTGACAACTCTGGTCACCAGGTTGAACTTGTTTGCCTGCAGCCAGGTACACAGGCTTGTGCCCCTCCCTCATTAAAGCCCGGGGAATTTTTTAAATTGCTCTTCCTGTTTGCTTGGTGTGGACAGCTCACATAGCATCTGCCCAGCTCACGATGCTGAGTCCCTGCAGCAAATGCGCTCTTGCCTGGAGTACCCCGGAGGTTTGGATCTGCTGGTTCTGTGGGGAGGAGGAGGCTGTGCAGTCACAGCTCCATGCAAGCCACAGGAATACCTACAGGCAGATTGCTTGTGCATGCCCCGGAAATCCTCCATAGAGATCTCTAGGAAACTTTCCTGGAGGTACTCTGTAATCCTCTGCTGAAGTTTCTTGGGAGGGCTGCCCTGTTTCTTCCCCCGCGGTAGGAAATGTTGCTACTTTTGCAGGCACCATAGGAGCATATAAGTGAGCAGCACACAGATCTGGTCGGCAGCTGCACTCATGCAGGAATTTCACACTTGCATCCTCGGTTACTGTCAGGAGTGAGATATCTACTGCTAACACCCCCACCTGTGGAAAACGGTGCCACTATTCAGAATACATCTCTACCCCGATATAACGCGACCTGATATAACATGAATTTGGATGTAACGTGGTAAAGCAGTGCTCGGGGGGTGGGGCTGCACAATCCGGCGGATCAAAGCAAGTTCGATATAACGCGGTTTCACCTGTAACGCAGTAAGATTTTTTGGCTCCCGAGGACAGCGTTATATCAGTAGTAGCCCTAGGGGCTTGTAGTGATCTCCCCTGCTCCCCAGGCCAAACTCACCAGGGCTGGGGTTCCCATCTGTTGTGTGTGCGCCATGGGAAAGTGAGAAAGTTGTGTTTCTAACTTGTTTGGATCAAGTGTGTGAGTGCACTCACAATAAAAGTGCCTCGGTCTATTGTTTCTTTAGCATATGCAGATATGCCCTTGAGGGTCTCGTCCTGCACACTGTCTGAGTGGCTCCCTCTGATAAGGAGATGAAACAAGAGGAGTAAAGAAGACATGTTTCAGAAGGTGTTGCAATCCTTGGGTGCTTTGGATTGCAAGCAGAGAGCATGGACAGACTATCAATGAAAATCTGCAAATGGATAATCAGGATAGGAAATAGGCAGGAGCAGACAATAAAGCTGCTCAAGGATCAAACAGACATGCTGAGGTCCCTGACTGTGAACTGCAAGTATCCGTGCCCGCCTTCCCTGCAGCCCTACAGAGCTGCTTTCCATGTCCTCTCCCTCACTCCCACATTCCTTGCATGTTCCAGGGTTGTCACGGTGCCCCAGGCTCACCACACTAATGGAGATGTTTCACAATGACAGCTGGACATACACTCAGCTGTGAGAGCCTCATTGGCAAATGTGCTCTTGATTTTCATGTTCCTTCCAGAAGATAGAAATGTTTGCATCGGTGTTTAGTAAAAAAATAATTATAGAAAGTGAGTGAATCTTTGTCTCCTACATACAGTGGTTGCTGCTGAAATTCATAGACTGTGCCAATTGGTGCATTTGCATTGTTAAATTATTGCACGTAGTGAAGTCATTACAGGGTTCATACTTCAGTGCAAAAAAACAATGCTTGGCTCAATGCATTACAGAAACCCACATTACTGTGGTTCATTGTCAAAATGCACCTTTAAAGCCTCTCTGATTCAAATAGCTCCCCATTGAGCCCCTCTAACAGCCCTGGAATTTGGCTGCTCAAAAGCAACAGCCAGCCGATCCATCTCAGTGCTCCACCCCTGTGGAAACTTCTCCCTTTGGCTTCACAAATGTTATGTAGAGCACAGCAGGCTGCTATGACCATGGAAACGTTTTATTCATTGAGGTCCAACCTGCCAGAAGGCAGCGCCAATATTTCTTTAAATGGCCAAAGGCACATTCAGTAGTCATTCTATACCTGCTGAGCCTGTTGAAGTGCTCTTTGCTAAGGTTGCCAGTGTAAGTCTTCATGAGCCACAGTTGCAAGGGATAGGCTAGGTCTGCAAGGATCACTATTAGCATTTCCACATCCCCAATGGGACTCCTCTGGTTTGGAAAGAAAGTCCCTGTTTGCAGCTTTCTGTACAGGCCAGTGTTCGTGAAGATGTGTGCATCATGCACCTTCCCTGACCAGCCCACGTTGATGGTGCTGCACCAGTGCTTGCAATACCATAGAAAAGTAGCCCTTCCTATTAATGTATTCCATCACAAGGTGGTCTGGGCCAAAATGGGGATATGCATTCCATCTATTTCTACACCACAGTTAGGGAATCCCATTGCCGCAAAACCATCCACTATTTCATACGCATTGCCCAGAAAAGTCCTTCAAAGCAGGAGGTGATGAATGGTCCTGCACACTTGCATCACAGCAACCCCCATTGTGGAATTCCCCACTCCAAACTGATTAACAACTGATGCAGTAGCAGCCTGGCATTGCCAGCTTCCACACAACTTTTGCCACTCACTCCTCCACCATGAGGGCAGCTCTCATTTTGGTGTCCTTGTGCTGGAGGGCAGGGACAAGCTCTAGGAGCACATTCTAAATTTCTGCAGCTACTGCATACCTGCCCATACCTGCATAACGATGTGACCCCACCATTCAGTGCTTATTTTTCATGCACAGAACCAACAGTCCACCATGTGCAGCTGCTCTGTGAATGCTAGCAGCAATCTTAAATTAAGGGAATCATAGACTTTAAGGTCAGAAGGGACCATTAGGATTGTCTAGTCTGACATCCTGCACATTGCAGGCCACAGAATCTCACCCACCCACTCCTGTATCAAACCCCTAACCTATGTCTGAGCTATTGAAATCCTCAAATTGTGGTTTAAAGACTTCAAGGTGCAGAGAATCCTCCAGCAAGTGACCCATACCCCACACTGCAGAGGAAGGTGAAAAACCCCCAGGGCCTCTGCCAGTCTTGTTTCTGTTCATGGTACACACAGCAGAACAGACACCACATTGTCGTCATCAGATTCACAGCTCATAAAAAACTGCAGGATCAGTTGTTTTGTATTCATAATGCTCATCGCAGTACTGGAGAGTAGTGCAGGAGTCATGCTTTCTGATAGGGGGCAGGAGCACAGTTTACAGGGTCTATTGAAAAGTGTCGCAAAATGTTCCACGAAGCCCGTGGAATGATGAGATGGAGAAAAATGCATCATGGGATGCTGAGTCCACCCCCATGAAGCACTGCAAACCTCTCTCAGAACACCCAATGGCAGATGGCGGCAAGTTGCACAGTGGGATAGCTACCCACAGTGTACTGCTCTCTGTGTCAATGCAAGAGCACCCACTGTGGATGTGCTCTGCCATCACAAAATGCGTGGGTGGATGTGCAGCAGTGGTTTACTTACAGTGGTGGATGAACGTTGGCGTAACTTAAATTGACTTAACTTTGTAGTGTAGACGTAGCCTAATTCTGAATTTCTATCCCTTAATGTGTTTGGATTTCTTTTAAGTTTAACCTTCACTCTGAATTTCCAGGATTTAGAATGTTTGGTTTTGGGACAAGTATAACATCCCTGGAATGTATTTATCTTAAATTACTGTACTCTCAAACGTAATTCCAGTTTACCATAGTTTTTGCCTGGGAATTCATATGAACAGTTTGAGAAAAAGGGCTTCCCAGGAGAAAGGTTTGTAGGACTTCTCCAACTTCACAGTAGTTCTTATAGTTTAAATACAAATAGTAACATTTGTAAGGTTGCGTCATATGTTTCCTCTCCCCGTTAACCCCCCAACCTGAAATCACCTTTGTCAGAAAGCTGATATAACACTTTTATTTTTTCCTTCAACTACATCCAAATGGGGCTAGACAAAACAAGAATACTGCAGGATAGATTATCTGTATACCAAATAAAATTCTGAATGTCTTGCCAAAAATGTTAAAAATATCTAGGAAAGTGTTTGACTGCTGTTTATTGTGGATTCTTAAATTCCATTTTGCATTTGTTACTGGTGAAAAGTTGTTAAAAATTAAGTATAAAGAAAGGTGAATTCCCACTATTTATCTACTCATCCTATTTCCCTGATTGGCTGCCAGCAATCACAATAACAATCCTGAGAAGAAAGTAGGAATAAATTTCCAGGGAGTAAATATTAGATTTTCCCTTAATCTACCTCAGAATTAATAAAACAGAAAGACCCTTGGGGAAGATTTAAATAGAGACTGAAAGAACTGGAGCATGAATATATTTTAACCTACCTGACACAACTCAGAATAGTGTATGTATGTGTATTTAGGATTTTATGTATATAAAAAACCGTGGCATTCAGGTTGAGAATATCTCAAATGTCAGGAAATTTAGAGTTCTAATTCTCATACTAACGTTAATTTTGCTTCTTTGTGTATCCATTATAACTTGACAACACAGCATTATCCAACATTGCATATTATTAGACAATAATGTAGCAGAATACAATATAAAAGAACTGTATTAACTACAAGGTAGACGAACAAATCCAGCAAATTAGACCGCATTCCACTCCAGTGCTTGGATTGAGTTGCCATATCATGGAGTTTTTTTAGTTGCTTACTTTTTTGCCAAACTTTAGTTATTAAGGCTGAAATTTTGCAGGTTTCTTCTCTGCCTCAGGATGAATTTCTTTTGTGTGTGAAAGTTTAAATGAAAACAGTTCAGCCATTTCTGAGACTGAAGCTACTGAAAAATAGGTAGTTTGCTAATGTTAAAGCCAACCAACCCACTCTTCTTTTGAAGAGCTCAAACACCTTCATGATTTGAAACAGAAACTTGGAATTTGGCAGAGCAAAGTTCTTGGATTAATAGGGGGTAGTTCTCTATGCTTTTCCCATTAAAATCCACCCAGATTTGGCAGCGTTATAAGACTATGAAAACTGTCATTTTAAAAGCTTATTAGTTAGTAGCTTGCTGCTAAAATCTTTAAACATGTATAATCACACAGAGCCAACTGAACTCAGATGCTCCCAGTCGCCATAGAGCATCCTGCATGATAAGTAGAGAGCTAGAGCTCTAGACAAAGGGAAAAGGCAGCACTAGTACCAGCTGCCATCCCAGAATTTGGTGTATATAATAATGGCCATACTGGGTCAGACCAATAGTCCATCTAGCCCCGTGTCCTGTCTTCTGACAGCGGCCAATGCCAGCTGCTTCAGAAGGAAATGAACAGAACAGGCAATCATAGAGTGATCCATCCCCTGTCATTCACTCCCAGCTTCTGGCCATCCGAGGCTTAGGGACACCCAAGCACGAGGTTGCATCCCTGACCATCTTGGCTAACAACCATTACTGGACCTATCCTCCAGGACTTATCTAATTCCTTTTTGAACCCTGTTATAGTTTTGGTCTTCACAACATCCACTGGCAATGAGTTCCGCAGGTTGACTGTGTATTGTGTGAAGAAGTCCTTCCTTTTGTTTGTTTTTAAACTTGCTGCTTTTTAATTTCATTGGGTGATCCCTGCTTCTTGCAAAGGGGTAAATAACACTTCCTTATGGACTATCTCCACCCCATGCACGATTTCATATACCTCTGTCACATCCACCCTTAGTTGTCTCTTGTCCAAGCTGAAAAGTCATAGTCTTTTTATCTCTCTTCATATGGAAGCTCTTTCATACCATTAATCATTTTTGTTGCCCTTCTCTGTAACTTTTCCAATCCTAATGTTTCCTTTTTGAGATGGGGTGATCAGAACTGCGCGGATCATTCAAGGTTTGAGAGCACCATGGATTTATATAGTAGTAATAGTATGATATTTTATATCTTATTATCTATCCCTTTCCTAGTGGTTGCTAACATTCTGTTAGCTTTTTTGACTTTTGCTGCACATTGAGTAGATGTTTTCAGAGAACTATTCATGATGACTTCAAGTCTCTTTCTCGAGTGGTAACAGCTAATTTAGAGCCCATTATTTTTTATATGTAGTTGGGTTTATGTTTTCCAATGTGCATTATTTTGCATTTATCAACACTGAATTTCATCTACCATTTTGTTGTCCACCTCACCATTTACCCCATTTTTCTAGATCCTTTGTGAATATGTTGAACAGCACTGGTCCCAGTACAAATCCCTGGAGGACACCACTGTTTACCTCTCTCCAGTCTGAAAATTCACCATTTACTCGTACACTTTTTCCTGTCTTTTAACCAATTATTGAGAGGACCTTCCCTCTTATCCCATGACTGCTTACTTTGCTTAAGAGCCTTTGGTGAGGGGCCTTGTCAAAGGCTTTCTGAAAGTCCAAGTGCACTATATCCACTGAATCACCCTTGTCCACATGTTTGTTGATCCTCCCAAAGAATTCTAGTACATTGGTGAGGCATGATTTCCCTTTACAAAAGTCATGTTGATGCTCTTCCCCAACAAATCATAGAATATCAGGGTTGGAAGGGACCTCAGGAGGACATCTAGTCCAACCACCTGCCCAAAGCAGGACCAATCCCCAACTAAATCATCCCAGCCAGGGCTTCGTCAAGCCTGACTTTAAAAACCTGTAAGGAAGGAGATTCCACCACCTCCCTAGGTACCCATTCCAGTACTTCACCACCCTCCTAATGAAAAAGTTTTTCCTAATATCCAGCCTAAACCTCCCCCACTGTAACTTGAGACCATTACTCCTTATTCTGTCATCTGGTACCACTGAGAACAGTCTAGATCCATCCTCTTTGGAACCCCCTTTCAGGTAGTTGAAAGTAGCTATCAAAATCCCCCTCATTCTTCTCTTCTGCAGACTAAACAATCCCTGTTCTCTCAGCCTCTCCTCATAAGTCATGTGTTCCAGCCCCCTAATAATTTTTGTTGCCCTCTGCTGGACTCTTTCCAATTTTTCCTCATCCTTCTTGTGGTGTGTGGCCCAAAACTGGACACAGTACTCCAGATGAGGCCCCACCAATGTTGAATAGAGGGGAATGATCATGTCCCTCGATCTGCTGGCAATACCCCTACTTATACACCCAAAATGCCGTTAGCCTTCTTGGCAACAAGGGCACACTGTTGACCCATATATCTAGCTTCTCATCCACTGTAACCCCTAGTCCTTTTCTGCAGAACTGCTGCCTAGCCACTCGGTCCCTAGTCTGTAGCAGTGCGTGGGATTCTTCCATCCTAAGTGCAGGACTCTGCATTTGTCCTTGTTGAACTCATCAGTTTTCCTTTGGCCCAATCCTCTAATTCGTCTGGGTCTCTCTGTATCCTATCCCTATCCTCCAGCGTACCACTCCTCCCAGTTTAGTGTCATCTGCAAACTTGCTGAGGGTGCAGTCCATGCCATCCTCCAGATCATTAATGAAGATATTGAACAAAACCGTCCCCAGGACCGACCCTTGGTGCACTCCGCTTAATACTGGCTGCCAACTAGACATGGAGCCATTGATCACTACCCATTGAGCCCGACGATCTAGCCAGCTTTCTATCCATCTGATAGTCCATTCATCCAGCCCATATGTCTTCAACTTGCCGGCAAGAATACGGTAGGAGACCATATTAAAAGCTTTGCTAAAGTCAAGGAATAACACGTCCACTGCTTTCCCCTCATCCACAGAGCCAGTTATCTCATCATAGAAGGCAATTAGGTTAGTTAGGCATGACTTGCCCTTAGTGAATCCATGCTGACTGTTTCTGATCACTTTCTTCTCCTCTAAGTGCATCAGAATTGATTCCTTGAGGACCTGCTCCATGATTTTTCTGTGAGGCTGACTGGCCTGTAGTTCTCCGGATCCTTCTCCTTCCTTTTTTAAAAGATGGGGTACCACATTAGCCTTTTTCCAGTCATCCGGGACCTCCCCCGATTGCCAGGAGTTTTCAAAGATAATGATAATAATCATCTTCATCTATGTATCTGATAATTCTTTTCTTTACTATAATTTCAATCAATTTGCCTGATACCAATTGCCAGGAATGCCTCTGGAGCCTTTTTAAAAAAAATTGTGTCATATTACCTATCCTCCAGTCATTGATACAGAAGCTGATTTAAGCTATAGGGTACATACCATCGTTAATAGTTCTGCAATTTAATATTTGAGTTTCCTCAGAACTTTTGGGTAAATACCCTCTGGTCCTGGTGACTTATTACTGTTTAATTTATTAACTATTAATGTATCCAAAACCTCTTCTATTGACACCTCAATCTGGGATAGTTCCTCAGATTTGTCACCTAAAAAGAATGGCTGAGGTGTGGGAATCTCCCTCGCATCCTCTGCAGTGAGGAAATGTGCATTGGATTGAGCTGGGTTCTATCCCTGGCTCTGCCACAGATTTCCAGTAATGTTGGGGAAGAATAACATAATGCACAAGGGGATCACGTTAAGGTTAAATTCTGGCATTTCCTAATAATTGAGTACTTTAATTTTCAACCTTTTTTTTAACATAGTTTTTGTACGTAATAAAGAATATGCAGAAGCTTTTACTAGAATAGTGCAGTGTAATTTGTCATATATCCTTAAATTACTTTCTAAATAGACTTAGTTTGCTTGTACTAACATTCATAGCCATTCAAGCTTATTGTATCGGTAAACATAGAAATGGCAAAAATTGTTTAAAAAAAATTAAATATTTGTTAACCAGGAATTTTACATCCAAAGGCACCTACAGATATTTAGTTTGTTTTATGAACACTTCCTCATTTGGCTATGAAAGGTATGTTATGATACTTCTCTTCAGTGTACAGCATGAGATTTTAACTTCCTTATGGTAACTTGCTTTTGAACCAGAGCTGCATAACATTTCTTTGAAGTCAGTATAGATATTGGTAAGATTTCACTAGATGGCGCCAATAGTTTGGAATTACTTGAAGATCATCAGTAATGAAAGAGAGCTTCTTTTTTGCGTTATTGTTTGTTTCTTAGGTATTTGTGCATGGAGCTAATCTGAAATTAAACTGTGCACATCCCGTGGTTTGATTAATGTAAAATAAAATACCTTTTCTACCTAGAATTTATTAAAACTTTGCTATATATAGTAAGGGAAGTAAAAAGAGAGCAATACGTTAGTCTAAGGCCTTGGCTACACTTACGTGTTATAGTGCAATAAAGCCACTAAGAGCGCTCTACCTCACTACCCGTCCACACTGGCAAGGCATGTAGAGCGCTCTGACTCCGTGGCTGGAGCGTTCCTGGTACTCCACTTCCCTGCGAGGAATAACATTTGTTGCGCTCTCGCTGGAGCGCTGCGGTGCCAGTGTGGACACCTAATGCGCTTTGATTGGCTCTGATTGGCCTCTGGAAGTGTCCTACAATGCCTGTTCTAGCCATTCTGGTCATCACTTTTGAACTCTGCTGCCCTGTCCTCAGGTGACCAAGCATCAGACCTGCTCTTTAAATTCCTTGGGAATTTTGAAAATCCCCTTCCTGTTTGCTCAGCCATACGTGGAGTGCTCTCAGTGCATCTTTCCAGGTGGCCATGTCTCCACACGCCAGGTGATCCCCAGTATGGAGCAATGGCGAGGTGCTGGACCTCATCAGTGTTTGGGGGGAGGAAGCTGTGCAGTCCCAGCTGCATTCCAGCTGTAGGAATGACGATACCTTAGGGCACATATCAAGGGCCATGATGGACAGGGGCCATGGCTGGGATGCGGTGCAGTGTTGGGCTAAATTAAAGGAGCTGTGGAATGCCTACTGCAAAGCCCGCGAGGCAAACGGCCGCTCCAGTGCTGCCCCCGCGACCTGAACATTCTACAAAGAGCTGGTCATGATACTTGAGGGCGATCCCACCTCCACTGCAACAACCACCATGGATACTTCCGAGCGCAGCACAGCAAGGGTGGGGGGAGGAAGAGAAGGAAAGCCTGAGCAATGGTGCTGAGGCTGGGGGAGACACCCCGGAATCCCTAGATGCGTGCAACCAGGAGCTCTTCTCGAGCCAGGAGGAAGGCAGCCAGTTGCAGTGTCTGCTGCTTGGGGAAGGACAAACAACAGAGGAGGTTCCTGGTAAGCGGCTTTCTTTTTGGGAAGGAAGTTTTTAGGTACGGGCTCTTTGGGCGAGGAGGGGGGACCATTGCTGCACACAGGCAAGCTGTGTATGGGCCAGGGCGGAAGCCAAATTGTAGGAGAAGACCCTCCCTTGCTTCCCTGGTCACCCTCAGCAGCAAGATATCTTCCAGGACGAACTCCTGTGGAGAATGTTGGGACAGTGTTCAGTGTAGGTGTCCCCTGCTGCTGTTGGCTCTCCCCAAGACACAGAAACCCAGAGGACAGTACAGCCATGAAACAATCAGTCCCCATGGACCCTGTGCTTACTCATCATTTCTGGGGCTCCTGTTGGTTATGTGCGCTCGCTTTGGGACAGGCAAAGTATGGTTTTTGTGATTGCCCTCCTTAAGTGCAGGGGAATCATTGCTCTGTCTGGTGTGTACAGTGCTGCCTCTGTTAAGTGTTGCATTTTTCCTGTGTAGGTGGAACCTTGAGATCTCAGCCGTCATTCTTATCACCGGCCGACAGACTGAGAAGACTCAGGAAGAGGCGGCGTAAAAGCAAAGAAAACATGCTGCATGAAGAGAGCACCAGCGACCCTTCAAACGGTCAAAAGCACACACTGCAGTCATTCAGCACCGGCTCAGCCTGTAGTTGAACTGTTCCTGGCTGATGTCCAGGCTCCCAGTGTAGGGTTTCATGAGCCATGGCATTAAAGGGTAAGCAGGGTCTCCAAGGATCACAAAGGGCATTTTGACTCCCCTGGTGATCCTCTGGTCTGGGAAAAAAGTCCCGGCTTGCAGTTTCTTGAACAGGCCAGTGTTCCGAAAGATGCATGCATCTTGCATCCTTCCAGGCCAGCCTGCGTTAATGAAATGACCACAAGCGCCTGGAGAACCATGGAGAAATACCCCTTTTGGTTAACGTACTCGGAGGCTAGGTGGGCTGGTGCCAGAATAGGAATATGTGTCCCACCTATTGCCCCTCCACAGTTAGGGAAATCCATTTGTTCAAAGCCAGCCACAATGTTATGCATGTTACCCAGAGTCACGGTTCTTCTGAGCAGGATGTGATTAATGGCTCTGCAAACTTGCATCAACACAATTCAACAATTTCTCGAAGAGGGAAGAATGGCTTTGTCGTGCAGAATGACAACTTGTCTCCAGTTAGAGCCAGATGTGAAATGAAAAAAGAAAGCAATTAAACCACAAAAACAAGACATGTACATGGGATATTTTCATCCTACTGGTACAATAAACAAAGTACATTATCAGGTGTGCTTCTTGGTTACGTGACACATGCTTGAAAATCATTGCTCATTTATTTATTTCAGTAGTAAACTAAGACAAAAAATGTTGATTTTTAAAAACCTATATATGAGGTGTATGTTGGGATGAGGAAATTCTGCAGATGGAAATTTCTCCCTGGAGATAAAGGAAACATTGCTTAAGTAGTGCATCCAAGCCAATCAATGGAGCTGGACATCCCCCCCTCAATCAGGAACTTTGTGGATGGAGTCCTTGGTGAGCTAGAGCTCTGTCATCCCCCTTCTCCATGGGTCCAGTGAGCTGCCAGATGACAGCCATGACCACTGCCTGTGGACCCGGGCCTGGGTTCAAGATCTGAAATCCCTCACAGAATATAACTTTTGCATTGTATATTCAATGAATATACCATTTTATAAACTGTATTATACTTTTGCAATAGTAATTAGAGATTGGAGGGTGTCATTATGGATAATTTTAACACATTTATTAGTGCCTGAAGACCAGATTTGATTTGAGTCATTAATATTTCTCATTAATCAATTAAATAAGGGGGGAGATTATCTAAATGAAGAACAGTATAGTCCTCATTAGAATGGTTTATGTATATATTATTGTAATAGTATGAACACTCATCTTAGTTTCTTTCGAAAGAGAGTATATTCTCAACTTGTTGTATGGACGTTTAGCTACATATCATGTTGAGGACATTCTCATAAACACAAAATAAATTCATTTAATCCTTTTCTTTTCTCAACTTTGCCACACTGTTAGGTGTCCCTGTGTATGAGTCAATGAATGCTTTTGTTATAAATCAATCAACCTTGTACAATAAGTTTAATTTTCGGTGTAATGTCAGTGGTTTTCTGCAGAAGTGAATACTCAAACTTATATAGATTGAATTCATTGGATCTTGAAGAGCTTTTGTTGCCTCAGGCTAAAAAACTGAGGCTTCTTAATCATTGCAGTGCTGGGAACAACAGTAAATCATCTGTGAATTTAAATCTGTTTGAAAAGGTAATTTAAATTGCAGTCCTCATGGATATATATTAGGGAAAACCAGCAGTATTTATCCTCAAAGAGTCGACATAAATTTCCTTCCATTTACGAAAAACTGGAAAAAAAAACCCACTGTCTATGTCAAGATAGGTCTGAAAGGGTCACTGACTGTTTAGTTTTATATGGATTCTTAAATATGTGAACAAAAAGTTAGTATAAAATACACAAGATGAATGAATACTGTTGAAGGAATAGTATTATGATACTGTGGTAAATAATGTTCAGACTTTAAAGGTAATATAGTGCTCTCTTTCATCCTATCAAAAGGCTTGGGGTAAGTGTTAGTTCTATTGAAATTCTGATAAGACCACCAGCTAGCTTGAATCAAGCCAAAAATTCTCTTATCCATGTGTGCAAAGTGAGAAGCATGTAACTTTCAGGTCATACTTTGCACTTCTCTAATAACTTTCATCCTAGGTTGTCGAAGTGCCCTACAGCTATAAATGAATTAAGCCTCACAAAACTACTATGATGTAGGTAATTATCTCCATTTTATAGATCAGAAAAATTGCGGCAAAAAGGGGTTAATGGCTTCCCCAAGGTCACACAGCAACCCAGTGGCAGAACCAGGAATAAAACCCATGTCTCCAGTCTCCTAATAATAATCTTTTGCTATTAGCTTTTTAAGAATAAGTATTAAATCAACTGATTGTTAGCTTAATATATTACAAATACAATGCTTAATATTATGAAATAGCTGAGATTCAGTATTTCCCAGTGAGTGATTTACAGTACTTTGTGTCCAAACTATCACTGGATTGAATTCATACCTCCAGTCACTGAAAATGCACCAGAAATCAGATTGGCTAGTTATGTTATAATGTTTTGAAAATGAATAAACTCATTCAGAATAAAAACTTGTAATACAGTAACTCCTCACTTTAAAGTCATTCCGGTTAACATTGTTTTGTTGTTACCTTGCTGATCAATTAGGGAACATGCTCGTTTAAAGTTGTGTAATGCTCCCTTCTAACGTCGTTTGGCAGCCGCCTGCTTTGTCTACTGTTTGCAGGAAGAACAGCCTGTTGCAGCTAGCTGGTTGGGGCTTGGAAACATGGTGGACCGGCAGCCCCGCTATCAGCTCCCCCTGTCAGCTCCCTGCTCCCCTAAGTTCCCTGTGCTGCAGCTGCCCAGCAGGCTAGCAATTGCAGCTGTCCCTTCCCCCACTGTCGTGTGCTGCTCCTGCCCTCTGCCTTGGAGTTGCTCCCCTAGACTCCTGCCTGCTTTTCTGGGGATGGTGGGGAGGAGAAGAAGAGGAGGGACTAATGTCAGAGTGTCCTCCTCCCCCCCGCTCCTGCACCCTGCTTACTCCATCTTCCAAAGAGCAGGGGGGACACACCAGGGCTCAGGACTGAGGGAGCTCGCAGCAGCTGTGGTCTCAGCAAACTGATCTAATTAACAAGGCAGTGTACTTAAGGGGGAAATATGCATATCTCCCTCATTCCTGCTGCCTTGTAGAATGAGAGAGTTAACCCTTGAGGGCTCAGCTAATTGCTAGTTCATTTAGCAGTAAGGGAAATATCCCACCCTCTGACTCCTCCACCTCAATGAAGCTTCACAATCATCATCATTGTGTACCAGTATTAAATTGTTTGTTTAAAACTTATGCTGTGTGACTTTTCTTTGTTGCCACACATTAATAAGATTCTGGTGAATAGATAATAGCAGAAGATAAAATTGTCTTCAGGTTTCACCACAGAGTAGACTCAAAAAGGTTTGCAATGTTTCCTTTATCTCCAGGGAGAAATTTCCATCTGCAGAATTTCCTCATCCCAACATACACCTCATATATAGGTTTTTAAAAATCAACATTTTTTGTCTTAGTTTACTACTGAAATAAATAAATGAGCAATGATTTTCAAGCATGTGTCACGTAACCAAGAAGCACACCTGATAATGTACTTTGTTTATTGTACCAGTAGGATGAAAATATCCCATGTACATGTCTTGTTTTTGTGGTTTAATTGCTTTCTTTTTTCATTTCACATCTGGCTCTAACTGGAGACAAGTTGTCATTCTGCACGACAAAGCCATTCTTCCCTCTTCGAGAAATTGTTGAATTTTTAAGGTACTTTTGTGTGTAAAAATCAAGCCAGGAAGCTTAGGCTAAGACTGAAACATTTCTAAAGCACACAAGAGTGGGAAATGAGCACACAATAGGAAGCCTAAAAATAGTTTAGGCATGATATATCATGGTTCTCGATAATCTTTCTACATGGGGTTAGATAACAAGGACACAGTGGGAGAGTTTCATTCTAAGAAAAACTTGCTGTTTAAATTGCAGAAGGGAACCTAAGTTTTTACAAATCATTTTAAACAGACTATCATTTATAAAAATATTTATTGGATTTGCATCACATACAGTGTTCATAAGCCACAGATTGTGTTGTGGTGCCGTTGGCTTCATGTGGGGTTAGGAGAGTGAATTCCATCTCCACTAACTCCCACAAAGATCGTTGCACAAAGCCCAGTTACTGTACTTGGTCTTGGTGTTTGAAGTTAACTTTAAAAAATAGTTGTCATACTGTAGGTATGCTACCCAAATAAACTTGTATAAAACTATTAATAAACATACTTGAAGAGTTTTAGACTTAACTGGCAAATATGTCTCTTTTAATTGTTAGGTTCGGTTTTACTGGTCAGATGTGAGGGAAGATTTCATAAAATATAGTATGAAAGTATGTTTTTAAGTTTACTATAGCTAGTTGGAACATTTATTTCATTGGGCAATGAACTTCAAGCAGAAATAATTTTTCACAAGGTCTTGCAGGGTTATTTCAGATACCTGAAAAAAAATAATAGAAGCATTTTTCAGAAATGGGAAAAGACAATAGTAAAGAATGAGTGTCTTAGACTGATAGAGATGTCTTGGTAAGACTAATGATTACCTGAAATACTCATCTTTGCTTTTCAAGCTTAACCTTTTTAGTCATCAATCAGTCAGAAGTGGCAGGTAGTGACCATTAGGTGGATTCATTAACACCCTGCAGCCTGCTTGTACAGGTGACCCACATCTGTCTTCATTAGAAGTTTGCTAGTTGCCAGTGGTGAACAGATGGGTCATTATTGCCTACATTGCCCTCTGGGTGCACCTGGAGGATTGGCAAAGTCATTCTATACAGGACACACATACACAGTTACCTCACAGAGAGTGAAGAAAATATTTTGAATAACACTGATATACTAGGCTTTGTTTTCTTGAACTAGCCAGCTTGTCCTTGTGGGTTTCCTTTTTCTTTCCAGTTTTTCTGAAACTAGCTTTATGAAAATGAATCTACGGCTAATACAAATATTTGAATTTGTTTAAATTTAGCAAAAATTTTGCCATATAACACACAGTGGTTTTGAACTTTTACACACATTTTCAGTCAAATTCTAGGTATTGATTTCACCTTCTCTTTTTCTCTGATAGAACCAAAGTATTTTATGTATATTGCAAACAAGGATTTTGAAAGAATTCCACAGTGCTTAAGAACTGCATTGCATTCATAGTTCTGTTTACCAACTTAAAAAGTTTAAAATAGATACACATAGGTGAAAGCAAAAACTGTGTTTCCTTATAACAGTAGAATTGCTGTTAAATTTAATGAGGATTAATCCTCTTCTACTACCATGGTTGATTTTAAAAAAATCAAATATTTATATTAATTTTCCCACAACACCAGTTGGAAGGCCTGATTTTGTAACTCAAGTTTTTTTCCCTTGCTCCTGAAAGATGAACACTTTTTGTCACTGAACAGAGCCTCTTTCCCAATTTAAGGTGTTGAGCTTCAGAAGGACATCCTGCTTTTCTTTGCTACAACAGTGGCCATGTCAGTGGAAACCCTTGAGTATATTGAAGTAAAATAAGAGAGAAATATTTACCAATATCTGAGTGTTCTATTTTACAGGTTTTCTTGAGCAGCTAAGCAGTGTTGCATAAGAGACTAAATTTTTTTTCATATAAATGCACTCATTTTTAATAATGTTTCAAAAGAACATAAAATAGCCAAAGAGGAATTTATTTCAGTACTCAATGAAGTTATGTAGTTGAATGTAACAATAGTTTTTCTAAATGTGCCTATTAAAGTTATGGTGACATTTAGTGCTGTTGCTGGCATTTGCAACTTTTATACCAAATGCCGTCCAATGTTATTCTGTCAGCTGAGAACATGAGGATTGAATAGTTTGAAATGGCACTATAGGAGAAAACATATAAACTATGAAATACTCTTAACTGCTTGTAATGTCAAAAGCAGACATGACCAATCTGGATTTATCTCAGTAGCTGCTTCTGAAGGCTTGCTTAGCTAAATTCCAACCATGTTCTTTGTTTTAATAATTCCTGCTACTTTACATTTATATTAATTTTGGGATAAGTTGATCTTCAATGATGTAGAATTTCTGGGTGAAATTTTAAAGTTTTTATCAAGACAATAATTTTCCAATATTGATCTGAATGGAACATCAGATGTACTGAGGAAGTAATGTTAGCACAGGTGACTAACAGAATAATTATTTCTGTTTTCTACAGTTCTGCTTTAACCTGTGGCTGATACAGCTTCTCTCCTTTGTTCCCTGATGCTCTTTTTTTTTTCTTTAAGCTTTTTCTTCTGAGAGACTTGATTGCCAGTAGGCTCCAGAGTTTTATACCTTCATTGTTAGCTTTCTAAAAAAATTGAGTTCTTTGAGTGACAGTGTGGATCCAACTATAGTTGCACATACATCCCATGAGTCTGAAATAATTGTTGTATTTTTTTAATAGCAATGTCAAGGGCTAGATGTGCTCCCTGAGCCTCTTTGTGGTCCTGTATTAAGGCATAAAGGGTGGAGTAGCTGCAGCTCTCCCTCAGTTCCCTCTTATTGCCTGGTAGTGAGACAGAACCGTGGTGAGCGTCTGCCCCACTATTTTCCTCTGAGCTTCAAATGTATCTTCGTGACTAGTTTTGCCTTATCTTTGCCATCATTATCTTCATTAATTCTATAATTTGGACTAGGGTGACCAGATGTCCCTATTTTATAGTCCCGATATTTGGGGCTTTTTCTTCCATAGGTGCCTATTACCCCCCACCCCCGTCCTGATTTTTCACACTTACTGTCTGGTCAACCTAATTTGGACACTTCTGAATCTTCATATCATTCTTTTTTATTTCAGAAGATGGAGACAGCTACTGGGGTGAGAGATTTGATTTTGACAAATAGAGAGGAACTGGTTGAGAATTTGAAAGTGGAAGGCAGCTTAGGTGAAAATGATCATGAAATGATAGAGTTCATGATTCTAAGGCCATGGCTACACTTGCAAATTTGCAGCGCTGCAGCAGGGTGTGAAAACACACCCTCTCCAGTGCTGCAAATTGCGGCGCTGCAAAGTGCCACTGTGGTCAAAGCCCCAGCGCTGGGAGCGTGGCTCCCAGCGCTGTACGTTATTCCCCACAGGGAGGTGGAGTATGGACAGCGCTGGGAGAGCTCTCTCCCAGCGCTGGTGCTTTGACTACACTTAGCGCTTTGAAGTGCAAGTGTAGCCATACCCTACGGAATGGTAGGAGGGAGAACAGCAAAATAAAGACAATGGATAAAGGCAGACTTTAGCAAACTCACAGAGTTGGTGGGTAAGATCCCAAAGGAAGCAAGTCTAAGGGAAAAAACAATAGAAGACTTGGCAGTTTTTCAAAGAGAAGGACACAAGAGGAAACTATTCCACTGCATAGGAAAGATAGGAAGTATGGCAAGAGACCACTCTGGCTTAACCAGGAGATCTTCAATGATCTAAAAATAAAAAAGAGAGTCCTACAAAGGAAAGTGGAAACTAGGTCAAATTACAAAGGATAAATATAAACAAACAATACAAGTATGTAGGGACAAAATTAGAAAGGCCAAGACACAAAACAAGATCAAATTAGCCAGAGACATAAAGGCCCATTACTCAATGATGAGGGAAAGACAATAACAGAAAATGTGGAAATGGCAGAGGTGCTTAATGACTTCTTTGTTTCGGTTTTCACGAAGAAGGTTGGTGGTGATTGGACATCTAATGTAGTGAATGCCAGTGAAAATGAGGTAGGATCAGAAGAGGCTAAAATAGTGAAAGAACAAGTTAAAAATTACTTGTACAAATTAGATGTCTTCAAGTCACCCAACTGACTGAGGAGATATCTGAGCCATTAGTGATTATCTTTGAGAAGTCATGGAAGACAGGAGAGATTCCAGAAGACAGGAAAAGGGAAAATATTGTGCACATCTATAAAAAGGGAAATAAGAACAACCCAGGAAATTATAGACAAGTCAGCTTAACTTCTGTACCTGGAAAGATAATGGAGCAAATCAATTTGCAAACATCTAGAAGATAATTAGGCGATAAGTAAAAGTCAGCATGGATTTTTCAAGAATAAATCGTGTCAAACCAACCTGATAGCTTTTTTTGACAGGATAACAAGCCTTGTGGATGGGGGGAAGTGCTATATCTTGACTTTAGTAAAACTTTTGATACTGTCTCGCATGACCTTCTCATAAACAAACTAGGGAAATGCAACCTAGATGGAGCTACTATAAGGTTGGTGCAGAACTGGTTGGAAAACTGTTTCCAGAGAGTAATTAACAGTGGTTCACAGTCATGCTGGAAGGGCATAATGAGTGGAGTCCCGCAGGGATCAGTTCTGGGGTCAGTTCTGTTCAATATCTTCATCAATTATTTAGATAATGCCATACAGAGTACACGTATAAAGTTTGCAGATGATACCAAGCTGGGAGGGGTTGCAAGTGCTATGGAAAAAAAGGCCTCAGAGTATCCTAGTGAGAGAGAGCCCATATACGGATGGACTGTGGTTTTGATTCTTTGTTATCTAAGTGATAAAAATACACCTAAGTTCTTAAAGTATAGGCCTTTACAGGCAGGCCTGAATATCTATATTCTAACAACAGGAACTGTTGATTACATTGTTGGCCACTACCCATTCATATGTAAATACAAAAACACCACAAACCTTATCTCCCAATATGTCTTTTTAAGGGTTGAATTTGAATAATTTATTTTGCAAGATGTTTAACTCTTTCTGGCCATGCGTCACATCCCCAGTGTGAGATTGGTGTGGAATGGAGAAATTAAAACTCCTGGATGCACCTTAAGGACCTTCCAACATTGATATGAGCTGTGTTTACATTGAATTCTTAGTAAGGCCAAATTATTGATGCAGCTTTGACTCAAGTTAAAAACGTAGTCCATACTTTGTGAAACGTTTTAGTGATTCCAGGGTTTGGTCTATGTGTTGACTTAACGTAGCCATTAATATTGTTTAGAGAGCACTCACTCTGGCATTCAGCCATGAATGCTGTGAGGTGTTGTATCTCAGGCTTTGGCTACACTTGCACTTCAAAGCGCTGCCGCGCGCTTTGAAGCGCTAAGTGTAGTCAAAGCATCAGCGCTGGGAGAGAGCTCTCCCAGCGCTGTCCGTACTCCACCTCCCTGTGGGGAATAACGTACAGCACTGGGAGCCGCGTTCCCAGCGCTGGGGCTTTGACCACACTGGCGCTTTGCAGCGCCGCAATTTGCAGCGCTGGAGAGGGTGTGTTTTCACACCCTGCTGCAGCGCTGCAAATTTGCAAGTGTAGCCAAGGCCTCTGTTTCCCCATTTGCACAACAGTTCAAGCTTGTAATGGTTTGTCTGCTGTGGAAAGTTTTAGGAATGTGCATAGGCATTGACTGTGAAACTTTAACACTATAAGGCCTTTTAATACAAAGAGTGTTCTTGTTGAACCAAACAGCATAAGGGTTTCTATTATGTACCACTCTTAAAATGTTTAAGGGCTTTTCCAAAAGACCATGCACATTGTACATTTTTACAGTCTTTGATATTAGCAACAAGTTAGTTACAATCATTAGCAATAATATCAATTCTATCACAAGTGTATATTTACAATAATTTTTGTCATTCCAATCCTCTGTTTAGATCAGGGGTAGGCAACCTATGGCATGGGTGCTGAAGGTGGCACACGAGCTGATTTTCTGTGGCACTCACACTGCCCGGGTCCTGGCCACCAGTCCGGAGGGCTCTGCATTTTAATTTAATTTTAAATGAAGTTTCTTAAACATTTTAAAAACCTTATTTACTTTACATACAACATTAGTTTAGTTATATATTATAGACTTATAGAAAGAGACCTTCTAAAAATGTTAAAATGTATTACTGGCACGCCAAACCTTAAATTAAAGTGAATAAGTGAAGACTCGGCACACCACTTCTGAAAGGTTGCCGACCCCTGGTTGAGACAAATCATTCTTTAGGTCAGCTTGCTCAATATCCCTTTTGAACCTTTGTAGCTTTTTCTTTACTTTAGGGTTTTTCTTAACATATTATTTCAGTTGAACAACTTCCTTGAGATTTTGGTATTTTAGAGATGAGGGAGGCAAGTTTGTAAGGGCATTTTGCTTTTTAAGAGTTAGCGTGCCTTTTTTTTTTTTCTTGTCAGCTAGGCAGTTTGCATGGACATCATGCTTTCAAGAGAGACAACCATTTTCTATCATATCTGAACCTCAGTTCTCCTGCTTTTCACCTACCAATTTCTGCATCCACAAGACATCAGATTCACTAGAGTAGGGGTCTCAAACATGCTGCAGCCCGCGGGGCTATTTCCTGCGGCCCACCAAGCGGCCAGCGCCTCCCCCCCCCGGCCTACCTCCAGGCCAGGGGTGGCAAACTACACCCACAGGATTGCCCCCATCAAGCCCCACACTGCTCCCTGAAGTGGCTGGAATCTCGTCCCTGCGGCCAGGGGCAGGGGAGGGGAGAAGCAGATGGCTCTGTCCGTGTGTTGCCCTGGCTTCTAGGCACCCCCCCACCTGCAGCTCCCATTGGCCGTGAACGGGGAACCGTGGCCAATGGGAGCTTTGGGGTAGGTACCTGGAGGCATGGCAAGCAGCGTGCAGAGCCCTGCATCCCCCCTCCCTTAGGGGCCGCAGGGACATGGTTCCAGCTACTTCTCAGGGCGGGGCTGGGGCTGGGCCCGGGGCCAGGGCTGGCAGCCTGCCTTGGCCCCGGTGTGCACCGCTGCCACCCCGGAGCCCAAAGCCCTCTTGCACCCTGCCCCCCAACTCCCTACCCTGAGTCCTCTACTGTACCCCACACCCCTTTTGCACCCCAACCCCCTGCCCTGTGCCCCCTGCCTGCACCCCCAACCCCCTACTGAAACCCAACGCCCAGCCCTGGGCCCCCTGCCTGCACCTCAACCCCCTGCCCTGAGCCCCCGCTGCACCCCACACCCCAATCCCGTGCACTGAGCTCCCTGCTGCATCCCACACCCTTTGTGCACCTTAATCCCCTGCCCTGAGCCCCCGGCCTGCACCCCAACCCCCTGAAGCACCCCAACTCACTGCCCTGAGCCCCCTGCTTGAACCTCAACCTCCTGCTGCACCCCAACCTCCCACCCTACGCCCCCTGCCTGAACCTCAACCTCCTACTTCACCCCAACCCCCTGCCCTGAGCCCCCTGCCGCATCCCACACCCCTCCTGCACCCCAACTCCCTGCCCTGAGCCCCCTGCTGCACCCCACACCCCAACCCCCTGCCCTGAGCCCCCTGCTGCACCCCACACCCCTTCTGCACCCTGAGTCCCCTACCTGCACCCCAGCCCCCTGCTGCACCTCAACCCCCTGCCCTGTTAGGGATCTGGGGCAAAATCAATATTTGGTCCTGCTAGTGAAGGCAGGGGGCTGGACTTCATGACCTTTCAGGGTCCCTTCCAGTTCTATGAGATAGGTATATCTCTCTATATTATTATTACTTATTTTTTATATTATTATTACCCTTCCTGTTTTTCCTTTATTCTCTTGATTTGGAGCTGAAGTTTTTCCACTTTTGCCTTAGCTTCTAGTTCCTGCAGTCGAATATATACCATTCTTTGTTCATGTTCAAAACACAGGTGTTCTCTTTCAGCAGCTTCCCTTTCCATATCAGCTATTTTTTGCTTTTGTTCAAGTTGATGCTGGTTTCTCACTGCAAGCTTTTTCGCTGTGTCTGCTTCCTTATCACTGGCAATTAACAGATTTTTTTTTAGTTCCTGCTCTGAGGCTTTTACTTAAAAAAAAACAAAAACAAAAACAAAAAAAAAACCCTCTGTGAGCACAATTCTTCAAGGCTTTTTCTGTCAAGATCCTTACATGATCATTGGGTCACTCACTGTAACTGATTTTAACCCTTAAACTCTCCAATATCAAACTTAATTGTTGAGAAGCATGTGGTTCTGATGCAAAAACCCAATTAATTTTTGGTAATGTATATCCTACCACGACTATGCCACTGTGACCAGGGTCCAAATGGGGAGCCAGCCGAGGTCACTCAATTAGGGTGATCTGCAAAGAATGGGGCAGACAAACCCCAAAGCTGGTGGATAGTTCTATACTTAGATTTACCAAGCCAGCACTAAACAGTTTCTGTTATATCTCACTGGTTATTCAGAAGTCCAAGCAACACAGTTCCCTTGCAGTAACCCAACCTCAGGCCTCCATCCAGGTACCCAAGTCAAATATGATGAAGATATCTGAAAATCTTATTTCATCATACAAAAGAAAAGGTTCTAGCAATCCCAAAGGATCGGACACATTACCTCCCTGGGAGGAAATATTCCAGTTCTTACCCAAATACACACATACAGCCAGTTCTTATTAACCAAACTAAAATTTATTAAAAAAAGAGAGAGAGAGAGAGACAGAGAGAGAGTAAGTATGGTTAAAAGATCAGTATACATACAAACAAAAGCTCAATTCTTTAGGTTCAGGTTCATAGCAGAGATGGTGAGCTTTGTAGTTGCAAAGAGTTCTTTCTGCAGTAGTCCATAGGTTGTAGTCCAATGTTTACATTTCAGGGTGGTCCAGTCAGAACTGGGATCTCAGTCCTTGTGGCTTAGGCTTCCCCTGAATGAAACCTCAAGCAGATCTGAGATAAAATAGGATCAGGTCCCAATGATCTTTTATATAGTTACAGGTCTTCTTTGACAAGTTGGAGTTCCTTGGGAGACACCAGGCTCTTATTTCCTAAGCATCTCGGTCAATTATTCACACAGATTCACATAAGGCAATTTATCCATCAGGCAGTCTATCACCGGTACTTAGCTATAGAAATTAACATAAGACCATTCACTGATGATTTGCTATACATTTCAAAGAGAGATGAATACAGAGATATCCCATGTTTACACTTCATTTAAATGTTAGAATGTTCTTTTAATCTTTGAATGATCAAAATATAGCATAGACAGGAACTGTTGATTACATTGTTGACCACTACTCATACATATGTAAATATACAGAAACATAAATGTTATCTCCCCACGAGTCTTTAAGGGTTGAATTTGAGTCATTTATTTTGCAGGATGTTTAACCCTTTCTGGTCATGCATCACAGTTATATTATAGACTGACTTCTTACATTCATGGTTGATATATTGTACCATGTTTAAGAATAGAAAATGATTGGAAATAAGCACCAGTTTGAGTAACATGTCTTGATTCAGTGAAATCCGGCATTTTGGTCTTTTCAGATCATTTTCAAATTTTTAAATAAACCAACTATGAGATCAATGAGACTATGAAAGACCTTGATGAGTTGTTTTTAATAGATAAAATTTATTTATTTAGTCTCAGATGATGGGCCAGATCCTTGGCCTGGCTCCATCTGGTTAGTGCTGCCTTAGCAGAAAAAAAAAGCAACTTGAAAGTAGTCTTAAAGAGCCACATGAGAATTTCAGTTGGTGTAGCTGGCTCTTCTCAATCCACATAGGGTGCACATTTGAGTAGGAAGAGTGTGTTAGGATGGAGTGCCTGGCACTCCACATCATCCTTGGGCTCTACAATGGATCTTGTGACCTAAGTGTGGTTCTGAACTTCTCCCTGCATAACTGCAAAGTGAATTTTTCCTTTTATTTGGAGACATTCATTTTAATTAAGGAAATAACTCCATGCAAGCATGTCTTCACATTCCCATCTTCTGGCCCCATGACTCTTCTCTCTTTCATTGCTGGGCACATGCATCTTAGGTAAGAATTAAATATCACTGTTTAAGAGAGAAATACTACTGTTGAGTATTATCTGCAATCCATCACTCTACACTTTTGTTCAGCCACAGCCCCAAAAGTGTTTTCAAAGACTTGTCGTGCTGGTGGCTGCCCTTCATCTGAAAGGAACTTTTTACTACTTAGATGGCCTTTTAATCAAAGCCTCCTTTTACCATCAAGCTGTGTGATTAACAGAGACTTGCTTGTCTTAAATGAGCACAAATGCATTAGCAACTTTCAGAAGAGTGCTCTTACTCCTTGTTGCATCTGAGGGTGTGTTTACACTGCAGTGTATAACCAGCACAACTGAGTCTTAGAGCTTGGGTCAGTTAACTGAGACTCATGGGACCCAGGCCGCAGGGCTAAAAATAGCAGTGTAGACATTTGGACTTGAGCTGGGTCCCAGGCTCTCAGACCCTGTAAGGCCTGAACTTCTACAATTATATTTTTAGCCTCATACTCTGAACCCTGTGAGCCTGAGTCCCTTGACCCAGGTTCTGAGAGACAGTGCCATGGGTCTTTTATTATAGTGTAGATATACCTTGAGAGCTCTTTTTCTGGCCAAAAATGACTTGAATCTCTCTCTTACGTGCACCCCTTCCCCCTCCCTCCTCCCACCAATTCTTAAAAGGACAGATTCTCCCAGTTCAGACACCTTATTTTGGATTTATAGGACTCCTAGGCTGAGTATTTGTCTGGGCCTTCGCCTTCTAGGCTTGATGGTATCGTGTTTAGATACAGTTGACTGGTCTCTAACGCCATATATAAACTTCCTTCAGTCCTTTCTACTGTCCTAGCAGGACCATCACTTACAGTTAATGTTCTGGTTTGTGACCTTGCCGAGATTCATACTACTGTTTTTTTCCTGTTGGGTTCATAAAACCAATTAATTCTCAGGCAATCCTCTTAATGGTTTCCTGTGACCTGAATTTTTACTGATAATCTTTCAGGTTGGAAAGCCAAATGGTGAACAGATACTCTCAAGGGAAATGGACTTCGCATGAGTCTATCCTCATTTTCCGTCTCTTGGAGCTCAGGGTAATTGGCCCGGCAGTTAGTTAATTCCTTCCTCTCATCTCTACCAATTCCATTTTGTTGGGATGTAACATTAGCACCACAGTTGCTTATAGAAATCACCATGGGGGAGAAAAAGCTTGTGATTCTTTTCTATTCAGAGACCTGTGGCTTTATTTTCTCTGCAAGATATTTCAGGAGCAACAAGAACGTTCAGGCAGACTGGCTTAGCCATCAAACTAACCACTCACTTTTATTACGATAATAGTGCATACCTACCTTACAGGATTATTGTGAGAATTAGTTATGTTTGTACAGAGCTTTGAAGATGAATATCTATATATAGTTAAATCTATTGATATTATATTATTTATTAATAATACATTTATCTACAATTTTCTTTGTCCCCATTCAATAATAGTGGGGTTAACATGTGCTAATGTAAATATCTGTTTAAGTTTAGCAAATTTGTTATTTTGCTGAGTAATTTTGAAAATCAGTCAAATATGGCTTCTTGACCTCTTTCCACCGAACTCTTCAAATGGTGATGAGACATTTTAAGATGCATGTTTATCTACACTCTTTGGCTTTGTATTCATTTTCTCACTGATGTGAATGTGGGATTCAGGCATTGACCCATACGGATATATTTGTACTGAGCTTATTCTGGTGCCAAACTATGAACATGTATAGTTTTCTGTGATTTTCTGTGTAGAATACAGCATATGTATGATTTTAAAATATTTCAATCAATAAAAAGTAAATGTTGGGAGTTGAAAAGTAAGCTCATTTCTAATGTAGTGGCAGGGTCATACACTTCTATGTTGTATCTAGATTCCCAAGGAGGTCTCTGCTTGATGAAAAAAATGGAGATTTCTCAAGTTCTGTTAAGATGTCAAGGGGGGCAGCAAAGGAAGAAACAGTGCTGGGAGGTTGGTATCAGTCATAATCCTACATTATGTGAATACACAGATCGCTTAGGTAAGTATCAAATATTTATCCGAGGAAAGAATTTTCATTAGGTAAAGTTTCATAGAAAGAGTTTTATTTCAATCCTAAGGCCTTTTCACGCTGAATATTTATAATTTTAGAATGAAACTGACGAATTTGGCTATCATTTTTGTACAGACTGCAGCACTTTAGCATTATAAAATAAATTCAGAAGTTGCATTAGTAGTATAATTATAACATGTATTGATTCAACGTGCTGGAGATGAAATTCATTGGACTGAAGTAATACTTATGTGGGTAGAATATCCGTATATATTATTTCTCTAGAGATTATTGAGCTCATAATATAATACTATTTTACTCATAGTAGCTTTTGATATGTGTAACTATATTATGATGGTTATTAAGGCATCTCATTAATAAATCAAAAACCCAGTAGACCAAATAAATCCCTGTCACTGAAAATCCTGTGGGAGTAGAAAAGTTATTGTGAACACTTTGGGATTGACTTTTGAGTCTGTTCTATCTGCTTTGCACCAGTCTGGCTGAATACTGCTGGAAACCTGGAGGATCCTCCCTGACTGCGTCTTTAGCTGTACCATCTTTGATGAGGGAATCTCTGTGATGGCTTCTCAGAGTGCCCAGGACTAATGGTTACCTTGTTACCTCCCTTTACTTTACTTTTGCTTAACTGAATGTCAGCTCCTGGACACCACCAGTCTATTAGCCACCCAAAAATTTTCCTCAGGGCTCTGCAAGCCTTTACTTTGCATTGAAGGTAACAGTAGGTATACCCCAGCCCGTGATCCCCTTTGGCAGAGTCCTCCTGAAGTATCCATCCCCTGTCACTGGACGCTCACAGAAATTAACAGGTTTTCTGTCCCCAAGGAAACAGTAAACGCTCAGCTTGACTGTTACAACTCAGCATCAGGTTCTCTATAACGTCACAGCACTGAGATATAGTTATAGTGAAAACAATCATAAATTTGTTATCAAAGATAAAGATTTAAGATACTGAATAAGGATAATGGAAATAGAAATGGTTACATATAAAGCAAAAAGTATTACGTTTCTTGTAGTCTAAATGTGACTTTAGCAGGCTAAAATCCTTGTCTAAAGTAGTTTCTCACCGCAAGCACTCTCCCAGCCTTAGCAGCCAAAATCACCTTTCATGAATGGTTTCTCTTCATCAGCATAACAATAGGGGTCAGAATAGAAGCCTACTTGAGTTTTAAAATCTCCTTTGGCTATCCCATCAGCAGAAATATTTGCATGTTCTGGCTCTAATTCCCTTCAGCTCCAGCAAGGGGAATCCACCTAAGAACAGAGCAAGTCAGAAAAAGAAAAGAATAATAGAAAAAGCAACACAAATGAGGCTTCTGAATTTAAAAGTTTAAATCCTAATGACTCTCCTAGGTATCCTCTAAGTTGGGTGAATGTGTCTCACCCATATGGTCCTCTACCTTGACTATGTTGGTCCCTATAGCTATGGTATCCGCAAGTTCCCCCACAAGTTTGGGACAAGTTATCCCACAATACACAGGACATATGTGTGTGATGAATTTGGACTATGTCTGTACAATTTATGAATTCTGTGAGAGATTATAAACCTCATATGTCTTTGTGAGGTTGAAAACTCCATTTTGAATGTGCAGCGTTTTGCCTTCTCTATGGTCTGTTTGCCTCCATGTTAGGTTGAAAATTCCAATGGCTAGTGGCAAAAGAATAACAATAGAATCGTAGGACTGGAAGGGACCTCAAGAGATCATCTAATCCAGTCCCCTGCCCTCATGGCAGGACTAAGTATTATCTAGACCGACCCTGACATGTGTTTGTCTAACCCGCTCTTAAAAATCTCCTATGATGGAGATTCCACAACCTCCTTAGGCAATTTCTTCTAGTGCTTAACCACCCCAACAGGAACTTTTTCCTAATGTCCAACCTAAATCACCCTTGCTGCAATTTAAGCCCATTGCTTCTTGTCCTATCCTCAGATGGTTAAGGAGAACAATTATTCTCCCTCTTCCTTCTAGCAACCTTTTATGTACTTGAAAACTGTTATCATGTCTCAGTCTTCTCTTCTCCAGACTAAACAAACCCAGTTTTTTCAATCTTCCCTCATAGGTCATGTTTTCTAGGTCTTTAATATTTTTTTTTGCTCTTCTCTGGGCGTTATCCAATTTGTCCACATCTTTCCTGAAATGTGGCACCCAGAACTGGACACAATACTCCAGCTGAGGCCTAATCAGTACAGAGTAGAGTGGAAGAATTACTTCTTGTGTCTTGCTTTCAGTGCTCCTGCTAATATATCCCAGAATGATATTTTCTTTTTTTTCAACAGTGTTACACTGTTGACTCCTACTTAGCTTGTGATCCACGATGACCCCCAGTTCCCTTTCTGCAGTACTCGTTCCTAGGCAGTCATGTCCCATTTTGTATGTGTGCAACTGATTGTTCCTTCTTAAGTGGAGTACTTTGCATTTGTCCTTATTGAATTTCATCCTATTTACTTCAGACCATTTCTCCAGTTTGTCCAGATCATTTTGAATTTTAATCCTATCCTCCAAAGAACTTGAACCTCTCCCAGCTTCGTATCGTCTGCAGACTTTATAAGTGTACTCTCTGTACTATTGTTTAAATAATTGATGAAGATATTGAACAGGGAACTACAGGCCAGTCAGTCTCACCTCAGTCCCTGGAAAAATCATGGAACAGGTCCTCAAGGAATCAATTCTGAACCACTTAGAGGAGGGGAAAGTGATCAGGGACAGTCAGCATGGATTCACCAAGGGCAAGTCATGCCTGACTAAACTAATTGCCTTCTATGATGAGATAACCGGCTCTGTGGATGAGGGGAAAGCAGTGGATGTGCTATTTCTGGACTTTAGCAAAGCTTTTGATACAGTTTCCCACAGTATTCTTGCCAGCAAGTTAAATAAGTATGGGCTGGATGAATGGACGGTAAGGTGGATAGAAAACTGGCTAGATGGTCGTGCTCAACGGGTAGTGATCAATGGTTCCATGTCTAGT
Organism: Mauremys reevesii; assembly: GCF_016161935.1. Taxonomy (NCBI): domain Eukaryota; kingdom Metazoa; phylum Chordata; order Testudines; family Geoemydidae; genus Mauremys; species Mauremys reevesii. The sequence continues at coordinate 27,659,433 of NC_052627.1, read as the reverse complement.
TGGCAGCCGGTATCAAGTGGAGTGCCCCAAGGGTCGGTGCTGGGGCCGGTTTTATTCAATATCTTCATTAACGATCTGGAGGATGGTGTGGACTGCACCCTTAGCAAGTTTGCAGATGACACTAAACTGGGAGGAGTGGTACGCTGGAGGATAGGGATAGGATACAGAGGGACCTAGACAAATTAGAGGATTGGTCCAAAAGAAATATGATGAGGTTCAACAAGGACAAGTGCAGAGTCCTGCACTTAGGACGGAAGAATCCCATGCACTGCTACAGACTAGGGACCGAATGGCTGGGCAGCAGTTCTGCAGAAAAGGACCTAGGGGTTACGGTGGATGAAAAGCTGAATATGAGTCAACAGTGTGCCCTTGTTGCCAAGAAGGCTAATGGCATTTTGGGTTGTATAAGTAGGGGCATTTCCAGCAGACCGAGGGATGTGATCATTCCCCTCTACTCAGCACTGGTGAGGCCTCATTTGGAGTACTGTGTCCAGTTTTGGGCCCCACACTACAAGAAGGATGTGGATAAATTGGAGAAAGTCCAGCGGAGGGCAACAAAAATGATTAGGGGGCTGGAGCACATGACTTATGAGGAGAGGCTGATGGAACTGGGATTGTTTAGTCTGCAGAAGAGAAGAATGAGGGGGGATTTGATAGCTGCTTTCAACTACCTGAAAGGGGGTTCCAAAGAGGATGGATCTAGACTGTTCTCAGTGGTAGAAGATGACAGAACAAGGAGTAATGGTCTCAAGTTGCAGAGGGGGAGGTTTAGGTTGGACATTAGGAAAAACGTTTTCACTAGTAGGGTGGTGAAGAACTGGAATGGGTTACCTAGGGAGGTGGTGGAATCTCCTTCCTTAGAGGTTTTTAAGGTCAGGCTTGACAAAGCCCTGGCTGGGATGATTTAGTTGGGTTTGGTCCTGCTTTGAGCAGGGGGTTGGACTAGATGACCTCCTGAGGTCCCTTCCAACCCTGAGATTCTATGAACAGAACAGAACCCAGAACTAATCCCTGTGGGACCCCACTCGTTATGCCCTTCCAACATGACTGTAAACCATTGATAACTATTCTCTGGGAACGATTTTCCAACCAGTTATGCACCCACCTTATAGTAGCTCCATCTAGGTTCTATTTCCCTAGTTTGTTTATGAGAAGGTCATGTGAGACAGTATCAAAAGTCTTACTAAAGTCAAGATATACCACTTCCACTGCTTCCCTCCCATTTGCACAGCTTGTTACCCTGTTAAACTGACTGGTTTGTAATTCTCTGGGTTGTCCTTATTTCCCTTTTTATAGATGGGTACTATATTTGTCCTTTTCCAATCCTCTGGAATAGTGGATAGTTGACTCTTAACTACCCAGTCATTGGACATTTCTTTACTCTAGGCAAAAGACTGGTCCCTTCCCAGAAGAACTGTTTTAATGGGAGGAAGTTGCCATGGCAAAAAAGTCACCTGGTGGGTGCTGATGTGGGGAAACTGGAAAGAGTGTCATCTGACATAGCATACTGAAGGTTTTAAAAGGCGGAGTCTGGTCTGCTGCGTGGCCATTTTCTCCAGCCCAGGAGGGAGAGGTCATCCAGCATGCAGTACTTTTGGGGCTCCAGCCCACTTTCCTGTACCCAGATGGTCCCAGGGACTCAGACTCCAGCTTAAGAAATTCTTGGAGTGGTGAGGAACCTGAGGCAGGGCCATGTGTTTAGTGTTTGTTTTGTGTGATTTGTACTCATCTGTGCTTTATATGAATATATATAAAAGAGCATAAAGATGTTAGACTGGGAAAAGTGTGTGTATGTTGGCTGCTTCAAAACTAGTGCATGCCTCTGTGAGAGTTAAACTATAAGCAAGAAGCTTCACACCTTTAGGTGGAGTTCTGGAAAAGGGGTGCATTCAAGTACTGGTGAGTCTAAAGGGTCAATGCCATGCAGAGGGGCCAGGCAGCTAAACAGTGGGTTCCAGTGCTTGGAGGAGGGTGCCAGATGGCAGATCTGTGTCTGGAGAGTGTGCTTAGACCCTGAGCTTGAGACAGTGGTTAAACTCTATGCAGGCTCCAGGAGCTTGAAACACCTTGAGGATCCAGAGCACAAAATCTTGGATTCCCCTCTCAGAGCAGTCCTGATGGGTGTCCAGGAAGGGGTGCTTGCTTGGATCTGTGACAACATGTACGTCATTTAATTCAAGGTCTCGAGTGTTGCATCATTCTCCTACTCAAATGACGGCATCAGTAGAACAACAGAATTATAGTGATGAGGAGGTGTTCATCCACCAGAAAGCTTCCTTTGGTCCTCCGCATTCTTCTTCATTTGACAAAACTATCTTATACATGGTGCCTGCAACAATAGATGATTTAAAAACCTTTCCAGAATTATTGAGGCATGTAGCAGAAACATTGGAAGTCCCACTAGAAATCGTACAGGAAAAGCCATACAAATTATTTGATATTTTCCAACTAGCATCTCAAAATATAATTTCCCTCCCTGTAAATGAAGGAAACTTAGGCAAAAAATCTTTGGGCTATCTCTGCCTCAGTTTGAATGACTTCAGAATGTGCTGGTCAGAGATATCAAGTACTGTCCACAGGTTATGAGTATTTTTATACTCATCCTCCAACTTCATGGGTCATTAGTGCTGCAAATGGAAAGTCAAAAAGTTGGGAAAGTCAACTACCAAAAAAAAAAATAAAAGAACCAAAGAGTCTAGACACTTTTTTGGAAAAAAAGTTTATTCATCAGCTTACTTATAGGTTAGGATATCTATCAACCTGTACTATCTAAATATTATTTACAGTGGGACTGACTGTCTGACTTTAGGGACAAGTTATCTATGAGTTCAAAACACTTTTGTGTGGTTGGTTTTGAGGATGTGGATTCCTTTCAGATGTATTTATTCCTTTTGCTTTCATTCTCTTCCATGTCCTATCACATAATATGATACAATGTCACTTGCCCATGTGATGTCAACATGAATGACAACATCTAACTATCAGGACTGGTAAGCTTCCCCATCTGTTTTAACCATTAGAAGGGTTAGAGCTTCTTCAAAAGTGAAAGGTGGAAGAAGGCATTTTGTCACTGACCTAACCATTTAAACTAAAGACCTGAAGACTTCACACCACATTGATGAGCAGTGGATGTTCAGTGGATTGAGAGAATGATGTCTCAGCTATTTCTTGAAAACTTTTCTGATCAGCATTGTTTCAGTCTTGCCCAGGTTGAGTTTAAGCCAGTTGTCCTTTACCTAGGAGACAAATGCAAAATTAAGACACTGTGACATCTCGTATTGGTTTCAGCTGTGGAAAAGAAGATATATAAGTCGGTATAATGAAAGTATTATTGACAGCATGATGAACTACAGGACACACTAGATGCTGCAATTCTACCATGAACCTGATGATCAGTGTTCCCTCTAATTTTTTCTGCCCAGGTGCAGAATGAATTTTGTTATGTGCACCAATATGGAGGTGATGTGTGACACACAACCTTCATATCGGTGCACATAACAAAATTCATGTGGTGGGGGTGGGGCTGAGGGGTTTGGAGTGTGGGAGGGGACTCAGGGCTGGGGTAGAGAGTTGGGGTGCAGGGGTGTGAGGACTCTGGATGGGGGTGCAGGCTGGGGGTAGGGCCATGGATGAGTTTCAATTATGCCCGCCACTGAAACTGGCCAGACTTATTAACTCCAGTGTATATGCGTCACTAATACTACTTACAGTAGATAAAGTGTGTGTATTTGGGTCTTCTGGAAATTGGCACAAGCTACAAGAAACTTAATTGAATATTTACATATACATGAGTTTGCTGTTTGTTTTAAAAGTGTCCTGTCTTGTTACACCTCTGTATATGTTTCTTACACATTCATCCCAGAAATGGAAAATATTCTGATGAAACCTGTATAAAATATTAAGTACTCCATTTCAAGACAAATGATTCTACGAGACAGATCATATTGTAATAATATCACTTCAGTGACTAGGTAAAAGTAAGAGAATGGTAACTAAAATCTTTTTAAATAATAATTCTAGCTTTTTTTAGCAAACTACTCAGAACAAAATAAATTCCTGCCTGCTGCAATGAATGTTGTACTTACTACAGATTTTTTTTTATTTAAAAAATATATTTAAATTAAATTAAATTCATTTTTGTAGCATAAACAAACTTTGCTAGCCAGATGTTAGGGAAAATTCATAATACAGAAATATGTCATTGCTTATTAAAATATAGAAAAATGTGATTCATTTATCACAATACTCAGTTGTATGTACAAACATCACTTTATCCATTTATAGTATTTTACAATAGCATCCTGTCATGAGATTTCTTATTAGCTGCTGAAAGTTCTGTCTTTCTACCCAATCCTGTACCACTTAGTCAGGCAAAATATCCAGTGATTTAAATTGATGCTTTCCTGAGTAAATTTGAATCACATCTAGGTATTAGATACAACTGCATAGTTTGGGTGCGCATTGTCCAATTTACCCTCCATCAAACAACATCTATGAAATTACAAAAAAATAAGTAATAGTTCTCTGGTGCTACTATAATAGCATAAGATAATTTTCTCATGACAGAGGTTGGCTGCATATTTGTGCTTATGTTCCCATAGAGGGCTATCTTTTGTTGGGGAGGGGAGTGCTGCCTTTTCCTTTTTGCAAACAGTTGTAACACAGAATCAGCAGTAGTGTTGCTGCTGCTGCTTGGGAATATTCTCTGTAAATGCAGTACATTTTTCTGATTTTTTTTTAAAAAAGATAAATATAGCAAAAATATAGCAAAAATTCCTGTGGCACCTTATAGACTAATAGACGTATTGCAGCATGAGCTTTCGTGGGTGAATACCCACTTCGTCGGATTTTCCTGAACCTTATAAGTTTACATTAAAAGCAATGCTCTTTTCCCCAGCATCTGGTTTGCTAACATATGTTAGGGCAACTGGTGCAACATTTTTCTAATAAAGTGTTTATTGTCACTGTTTAATTTTCTGCTTTGAATCATTTATAATCCAAAGCACAATGTCCTTTTCATTTCTGTAATTGATCAATTTCAGAGTTATTTTTCTATCTTCTTTAGCCATGTAATATTTTTGTACCATGTTTAGTTGATTTAAAGCTTCTTACATTTAATTAGTTCTTGTTTGTCCCTATAGAGCAGTCCTGCTTCCTTTTATTAGAAATTCAGAATGTATTGTGACTCTTGAGTTAACTAAAATTTATGTTGTAATTATGTAAATGAATATTGCAGATGCAAAATCTTTTCTATATTGTAAAATGGAAGACACACATAGAGCTAGACAATGAATCATTAGTAATTGGTCACTAAAAGGACTACCTACATCTAGCGTACACTCATTAAGTACACGCAGTCTTGTGCAAAAAGAGCAATATTTTCTTTTATTAAACAGATTATATTAAGTGTCAAATAGTTACATTAAATAATTAAATGGGAAAGAAACTTTACAAAGAAAACTTTGATTCATAAATATGCCAGAAAAATCCCTCTAAATGGAAAAAGAATAAAATCACAAAATATTAAATATTTTATATTTTCTACATTATTTAAATATGCTGTGTACTGCTTGTGGATGAAGTACTGAGCTCTGTCAGTAGAGGGCAGCAAAGTTGCAGGGGATCTTTTTTTTGAGATCTTGGAAACTGTCGCAAGATTTTTGCTTGTTTTCTTTATTAGCTGTTTAACATTTGCTTTAGGTTTGTCTTTTAATTAAGTGTTCATAATTTCATAGTGAGTGGTCACTTTTAACCCAGTGAGTTTGGTTCAGATATTTAATTAGTTGTCCCCTGGCCTGAAGTGTACTTGTGGGCACTTCTCTAATGGGTGTTAAGTGTTTCTCTTTTTATGTTCTTCAGGGTGTTCCAGGACCTGGGCAATATGAAATAAAAAGTCAGTTTCAGAAGGTGGAGAATATAGCACAGAATGGAAATGAAGTTCCACGTGCTCCTTTTCTTTCACAGTCCAAAGTAAGTGGCAGTAGTGTATTTTTCTTTCTTCTGTACTTTCTTGGTCATAGTTGCCTGAAAAAATAATTAACTGCATAATCCGCAGGAGATTATAATTGTACTGTGAGCCATGATTAGTAAATGATTTTTTCTTTCTCTGTGTTGTATTTTGATCTGTGTGCGCGTGTATATGAATGTATAGAAAGATATGTAGAATTGTATGTGTGTGAATATACATATCTATGCTATAGATAGATATGCATATATATTTAGGGATGTGTATGAGTGTATAATGTATGCATATATATAAAAATAAACATATGCATACATGAACCCACTTCATTTTGTACACATTTCCAAATAAAATATGAATGAGGCTCCATCTGCACTTTCACAGATAGTAAATACCTTTCAAATTACACCCGTTAATCAGATTTGTCCTATGTGAATATAACACTGGGATGTGGTGAATGAAAATTTCTTGTGGCTGTGTAAAATCAGTGCACATGTACAAATGTTGTTTTTAAAAATTCTTCTAACTGCCAAATTCAAATGTGTTTTCACAGAACTATTGAAAGGTACATGTATAATCTGATATATTTGTGCCAAATCTGAAGTTTCCATCCCTTTCTTTGAGATGTTAAAAATAGTTGCAGATTTATTTTTATAATAGTAAATATTTTCAATCTCTTCATTCTCTAAAATAGCTGAAGAATTCTTGCTTAGACTTTCCACAATATTTATTTTTGAGGAGAAACTAAACCTGGACATTTTCAGTACCAGAAATGGAACTTTGAAAAAGTTTTTAAAAACTGGAAAAGGCCTTGTAGAGTAGAAATCCTAAGGCAGCCACAGGCTATGAGCACAAGCCGCAATACAAAATAACAAACAGCCAATTTATGAAACAAGGATCTGATGCCATCTCAGTGTTCTAACATCTATACAGACTATGTGATATTTGTTTCCATACTTTATGATATTATCAAAATCCCTTGATGGAGTTACAATAATCCTTCTATTCACAGCTGCCTCTATGTATAAAGAATATATGTAGAATAATTTAATATAACCATAATCCCACTGCTAATTAAGAATTTGCAGCTACTAGCACGTCAGGGGCTATATTTCATGACTATGTGGTCATCTACAAAATTTCAGATCTTTGGAATATGACTCTTAAAATTTAAGGAAAAACTCAGAGCTAATACAAAACGTACAGTATGCATAAGACCTCTGCTGAATAACTGACTGAGTTAGCTCTTAAATCACAATCTACCACCCATCCCACAAACCCTCAGCTGTCAATTGCTGAGGAAAAGAAAGATTATTACACTGTACCGAGAATAAATGAGGTAGCTATGAATTATGACACTCTGCTTTCATTGAGAGGTTCTGGTGACATCATAAATTGTAAGAGTGAAACTTTGATATGGTGTTACACTTTGAATTTGCAGACTATATCTTCTGATGATTTTTTATCATATTTAATGTATGGTCATGGTTTTTCTTTAATTTCCTTTCCTTCTCTCTTTTCCTGTCATCCCTTTCATTCACTATCTTCTCCTTCCATTCATATTTACTTCCTTCCTCAAACAACATCTTATGCAAGCCACAGTTGGTCTATTCCATGCATGGCATACATCTAATTTTTATTTTTACTCACCAAAAATGTTGTCAGGTGTCCCAAAAGACAGAGGAATCTAAATAAATTCTCCATCCATTTAGTTTAAACAACTTCATGGAAATTCTCTTAGGAAGGCTGCTAGAGTGACTTAATTCAGCAGGCTATCAGAGTGGCTTTTCCTTTTCTGAAAATTCATATAAAGGATTTTTCTGCATGGGGTTTACTATATTTATTGTAATCTGTAAAATATAAAGTTCTGCAAATGCATCAAGTATTTACTTAAAATCATTGCTATATGAGAGCAAAGATTCAAGGGGTGTGTGTCTTCAGAATCTTTATAAGTAGGTATAACTTTATTCAGTTTTCCTGTTTCATTTTTTGTGTTCCATCAAATATATGAACTAGAAAGTACATTTATTAAACTCATGTAGAAAATAATCTTGTATAGTTCTGCATGTTTGTTTTTGAAGATTGTTAAATATTTGCTATTACAAGAGGAACATTTATAATATTTTGTATATTTTAGAGATAATTTTTCAGTGGTGTGCTTATACCAAAATTTGCCATCTTGGATGCCTAAATTTAGGTGCCAAACCATATTTAGGCACTTAAAGAGACTGCCTGATTTTCAGAGGTGTTGAGCACAATTAGCTCCTGAATAATCAGTGGTTTACAATGGTGAAAAGTGCTCTGAAAAGTAGGTCATTTTTTTATTTAGATGACAAAATATGGATTTGGGTGCCTAACTTTAGGAACCCATGGTTGAACATTTGTTGTTCTTCGTGTAGTGTCCCTATGGGTGCTCCAGTGTTGGTGTGATAGTGCCTTCTGTGCCTGGGAGATCTTCAGTAGCAGTGCCTGTTGGGCTGCACATGCGCTTCTCCCTATCTTGTGCCATGAGTGGCATCTATATAGTGCTGTGCGGTCCAAATGTCTTCACTTCCTTCTCAACCACCTTTGATCTGGGACGGAATCCTGAGCAGAGCCCTTCAACCATCCCATGTCTTTAGTAATAGCAATAATAGTAGTGTTTCCATTATAGTTAATTGTAGATACCAGCTGTTTCCTTAATTTTCTTCCCCCTAAAAAACAAAAACCCTGTTGCCCTTTTCTCCCTATTACTCTTTAGCTTAGAGTAAATTTCCTTTTTTCTATGCTCTTCCTGATTGGGAAGCTCTCCCTGCTCGAGTTATGCCTGGATCTCCTCAATTTAAGAGATGCCTCTTTTGCCGTGAGGCCATCCCCATGACTGATGGTCACTCACGGTGCATATGCTGCCTCAGTGAGGGACATGTCTCTCAGAAGTGTACCCAATTCCTCAACTTGAAAGCCTGGTACAGAAAGAACTGTGAACTGAGGCTAAAATTTCTACTCATGGAGAGCTCTGTGCAACCAGCCTCAGACTTTGGCCCCGATATCTCTCCTATGTGGCGCTCACCATTAGCGCAGTCATCAGTCGACCCAACAGCACTCTACTTCCAAACTGAGGACGTTCTTGAGTAAGCGGAAGAGGAAGAAGAAGAGGAGTACTCCACTGCACGCAGTCCTCCATCATATCAAGAGCAGACACACACAGAGAACCATCCTCTCATCTCCGATACCCAATGATCAGAACTGAACCAGGTCCCTGATATGGACCCCCATGGATGCAAGCCCATATGCCAGTTCTTCCACATTGGCCCTATTGGGAACCAGGGGCTGCATATAGGGCAAACTTTTCCAAATCATCCATGGAGCTCAAGCAGACACAAAGATGATCTCTGTCTTCTTCAGTCTCTAGATCACCTGTCATTGAACAATAAATCCACCCCAAGATAGACGGTCATTCCATATTTACCCACCCATCACAAAAAGATTCTTCAAGGGCCTTCAGAACCTTTACCTTCAAATATGTGACCCCTACCCTGGGATACCAACCTAGTTCTGCACTGTCTCACAGGCCCTCTAGTTGAGCTCATGGGAACGTGCTCCTACACCCACCTATCCATGAAGACAGCATTTCTCATCACCATCACATCCGCCGGAGAGGTAGGAGAGATAGGTGCTCTCATGGCACACCCTCTGTTCACAGTCTTTCAAAAAGACAAGGTCATGTTATGACCACACCCAAAATTCTTACCCAAGATGCCATCCTCTTTTCACCTAAACCAACCTTTCCACCTTCCTTCTTTCTTCCCAAAGCCACATGGAAACCAACATGAAGCCATGCTGCCCACATTGGATGTCAGATGAGCATTAACCTTTCACATTGACAGAACCAAATCTTTCAGACAATCGGCACACTTATTCCTTTCCATTGTAGAGAGATCAAAGATCATATTTAAATAATGTCTCTCTAAATGGATCTTGGCGTTCCTCTGCCTTTGCTACCAATGACGCAAACTGCAACCCCCACCTGGAACTTGAACACATTCCGCTTGCTCACTGTCCACCTTGATTGCTTTTCTGAGCAACATGCCAGTTACTGACATTTGCCAAGCAGCCACCTGGGCATTTACAGACTTTTTTTAGCCAACACTATGCAATTACCCATGTCACTGCGAAGCCCTGGCCTTCAATCTATGGGCACTCATCTACAGTCATCTATAGTGGAGCACCCATAGGGACACTGCTTGAAGAAAAAAAGATGTGTGTTCTTATGCGTGCTCCACTACCCACCCTCCTCCTCTTTGCTTTGGAGTTTAAAGATAGACTCTGTGGTAGAGAAGGAACTGAGGACAGTTGGACTGCACAGTGCTATACGAACACTGCTCATGGTGTGAGATGGGGAGGAGCCCATGTGCAGCCCAGTGGGCACTGCTAGAGAAGATCTCTGATCCCAAGCGCAGGAGGTGCTACCACATCTACAAGGGAGCACCCATAAGGGGACACGTCTTGAAGAACCTCCGTTACTGCATAGGGTAAATAACCTTCTGTTCCTTATGATTTTAATTACAGTAGTTAGAATTGTGGTTAGGATTTTCAAAAACTCATAAGTGACTTAGGAGCACATTGACTTTCAGTGGGACTTGTGCATCTGAGGGCACTTCATGCTTTTCACTGAACTATAGCAGTGTCCACCCGTATCATTGCTTCAGGGCAAGTTGGAGTGTTGTAGATTCACATCCTGACTTGCAGCATAGTAATTTGTCATGTGGACAAGCCCTAAGTCACGTAAGCCCTTTTGAAAATTCATCCCTGCATGTCTAAATTCCTGCACATTGAAGTTTACTTCACACTTTCATTTCAAGTTAGTTGTGAATTAGCTGATGGGGTTTTTTTTGGGAGGGAGCATAGAGAAAAATGGGGTAATCCCTTGGCTCAGTCATCAAATTTGATTTAATCTCTCCAAGATAAATCAATTGACCACCACTATTTGTAGATGTTTTGGATGAGAACATAAAAGCAATCCCCTATATCTTCTTTGTGGACAGTTAATATCTCCTCATATAGGATTATGAGACTATTATGATGTACTTGCACAGAAATTTGGCCTCTTCTTCCCCATTATGTTTGTGTTGTGTATTTACTGGCTACTAATATGGCTGTACTTATGTGCATGAGTGTATGAATTAATTCATATTAGATCTATCTATCTGTCCTCATGTGCGTGTATGAAGTAATTCAAATTAGTTACATATCTGTCTATCTATAACTATATAATTTGAATTACTTCGTACACACACACACAAGTACAGCCATATGTGTGTGTATGTATCTATGTATTGTACAGACAATAATAATAAAAGTTGTATATGAGGAGTCTGATTTTCAAAGTTGGGCATGTGTTATTACCTGGGCCTATAACATTTGTGCATGTGCAGACTGAGTACATATCTGTGCAAACTGTCAGATATATAAGTGACTGTGGCTATACAGAAGCTGAATATTGGTAAACATACAAGTGACATTTGCACTTGTTCCCTTCTTTGAAAATCAGGTCCTATATGTCCAGATAGATTCAAGATATTAGTTACTACATATAAATTATCTTCACTTCATTAAGAAAGAAATGAGACCCTATATGTTGCTATACTGATGTAAGCACTTTCTGTCCATATAGTTTCTAAATGTGTTGCAGGTTGTCATTGGCATATTTTTTCCTGTGCTTCTCTAGAGGTTTGTACATGTGAAATCAATCACCCCAGCTCCTGGTACATATAATGAACCACGCTCAGCTCTTGAATCCTTGAATAAAACATCAGGAATGAAAAAGATCCCATTTGGTCAAACTACAGTTCGGTTCACTCAAGACTCCAGGCTAGAAAAAACACCAGGTTTGCAATTAATCCAAGTACTGTCGGCATTCAGTTTACGTGACCCGATATTAGGCAGATTGATATTCAAGGAAGTTAGCAATTAATCTTAAAAAGTATTATTAAAATACAGTAGGCATTTGGGCAAAATACACATATCAAACAGCAGTCTTATTTATACTGAAATCTGGAAGGAGCCCAAAGGGAAACAAATGTAGTCTTCTATTCAAGATTTTGTTAGCTTGGTGTTTCCAGGTAATTTTATACTGTTAGTTCAAAGTGATAAATGTAGGCAATATTATTTGCACCTGTTGGGTTTACTGATCTTATAGAAATCCTAGCTAAAATAAACAGAATATGAATTGCATTTGTGGGGAGTGTTTTTTTTTTATTTATGCTGTTATTTAATAAGGATTCTCTGTGCGAAGTTAGACTTTGTAGATTTTTCATAGCAGCAGAATACCCAACATCCACTATCTTAACATGGAGAGTGTGGTTCTGCCTGATGTTATATAGTATATAGTAATTTAACAACCGTCAATGAGGTTTTTGTTCCTTACTTCCTGCCTGGTAAGGACATAGCCAGGTAAAACTATTTATCCCGCCGATGCACTCCTCACTGCAGGGCCCTAGAAGAAGAATTGCTTTAATTAGAGTATCACAAAGTCCATATTCAGGGCAAATGTTATCTACTGATGACAGACGCTTTAGGGGTCTGTCTTTTGTTTATAGCCCTCTTCCCCAACACTTTGGTGAATCCTTCTGTGTGCATCCAGATGGGTTTTAGATTGTTTTCTTTTTAGAAGGGTGAGAGAGAGAGAGAGAGAAAAAAAAGGGAAAATAACTTAAAGTTCACCATTATGGACATAACATCCTTCAATGTCTCTTAAACCCCTTACTGTGTTGAAAAAGCATCTCTTGAAAATATTACTTTCCAATATATGGTTCCACTCCCCATTCTCTCCCTCTTCTATCCCCCTCACTGTGGAATATTTTGGGAGGTGAGTGATTACTACGCTGAATGTGTGACAGTCATATGTGCTATCTGTTGATACAGGTCACTGTAAATGTTTTCTTTGCAAAACTGAGTGCAAATCTGATGAAGTTATGATATATATTAATTTTGGACTTTGTTGGAGATGGAAGTAAAGCCTTATGGAGCATTAGAGTGCATTATCAATAGCATTGTAGTCAGTATGAAGATGGAAAGGAATGCACATGTCATTCCCCTTAACTTCTTATTTCCATGTTTTTAAGGTTTTGGGTACATGTGGTGTGTTCTGCTGCAGCTTTAACTGTCACTAAACATATTTTTTTGTTTTCTAATATCTAATGACATTCCTGTATGTGTCACATTCCCTAGGTGTTTACTGAGGGTACAACTCTCCCTTTTGCAATGTTCTATTTTGAGGACTTAAGTGGTGTATATGCCTTGTCTAGGCCCTTTGCCCATGGCTGAGTTTCACCTCATGTTCTGTTCTACCACCCTTACTCATGTTGAGTAGGCCGTTTTTCTTTCAATAGTCCCACTTATTAAACTGCTGTCCCATTCTTCACTAAATCAACAATACTGCAATACCAGTGCTGCCTGTCCTGGGTAACTGCTGTCATGTCCAGTGGGCTACTTGCAGAGTAAGAGACTACTCAGTCTGTGTAAGGGTGGTTGAACAGGACTTTAAACTGACACTGCTAGTATTGAGGTAGTTATTTAGTTATCCAAGGTAAAATAGGAAAGCCTTTAAGAATGATTACTGTATATATTACTGAAATATAATTAGTCATTTTGCACATCAAAATCCTTCAGACCATAGGGTCCATACGTTTGTATAACTGGCAGATAACTTCACAGATGTGGGTCAGTAAATGTATGGCATCCCTGTGCTTTTATTGGTTGAGACAATTTCATTACAGTATGAAAACACAACAATTTTTAAATGAATATTAAAAGATAATGTATTTCTAAATGACTATTTATGATAAAAAAAATCAAAACTATGATGGTGGCTCATAACCTACTGTGACTTTTTCAGGTCCAGCTTTCTATAATATTCTCAACTATAGTATTGAAAGAGAGAATTTAAAAAAAGCTTACTTGGAGAGTACAAAGAAAGGAGCATTTGGATCTTCAGCACCTCGACCTCTATATGTTTTTAAGAGGGGAGCTTTCTGTACTCCTGGACCAGCTGATTATCAGGTAACTTGAAGCTATTAACTTTTTTAAATCAGTAAAGAGAGGTTCTTGGGGACTTGGTCTGTCAGTATAAAATACCTCAGGATTTTGGAAATGTTTCATTAATATTTTTTAGAAATAAAATATATATTCTTAAAAACGTTATCCCTTCTGGCCTTCAACTCTATGACCAGGACATCTAGTGTGATCTCTTGTATGTTGTAGGCCATTGACACCACCAAGCACCTGCATGCAAACCCAATGGAACTGAGGCCAAAGTAAACAAGGGACACAGGAGATTAGATTATTATGTGCCACGGGTAGTGAATAGGAGGCACCAAGGTGCACCAGTGCTTGAGGTCCCTGCAATTAGGGAAATGATTAAATAAGATATACCCAGATGTGTGGCAAGTGACCTGCACCCACACATTGCAGAGGAAGGCAATCCACCCCATGCTCCAAGGTCACTGCCAATCTGACCTAGGAAAAAATTCCTTCCCCTCAGAACCCTGACCCATCCTGACCAGTGTCCCAATTTGCAGTGCAATACACATTGTGAAGAAGAGAACTAAATAGTAAACACCCATGTATGTACAGTATAGATCCATATATGCATGTTTCAGCTTTTCAGTATTTGCCCAGAACTTGGACTCCCACTCTACCGGAATAACTGTGAGCTAGGGGGGAAAAAAAAACAATAAAAAACAATCAAACAAAAAAAATCATTTCAGACATTTTGACATGCATATCAGAACACTAAGACCCCACTTTGTTTCTAAAAATGCTGTGTAGGTATGTTACTGAAATGCTTAACTTTATCAACTGAGTCACAATTTTCTCAGTTCAGGTTAAGTAGCATAGACATATTTTTATATTCTGCCATATATTCACCATGGTATGGCAGTTTGCCCTGATGCTGATTAATCTGGATATATAGTCTAACTAATGCACTCAAGATCAAATTCTGCCCTCACGTATATGCACACAATTGTTAAAATGAGCAAGGACTACTATCAAATTCCCAATTAGAACCAAGCTGGGCACCAGTTAATTAACAAAGCTAAAATAATAAATATTCATAAAGTAGAACAGGCAAGCTTGGTGATATTTTTAAAGAGTGGAGGTGGCATGAAGGATATCATCCCTTCACATAACACAGATTTGCCCAGATAATTTCCGTTTGGGCATGCAATAACACAGACAATCAGATATTGAAATAATTTAACAATTCTATGTTTCTTTCTCACTAGGATTTATTATTTGGAAATATAGCACATATCTAATAATTGTTAACAATATTCCTACTCAGCATTTGGACAATAGATTTACATTTTTGTTCTTTCAAAGATGATTCAAATATTAATAAGACTTGAACAGATAGTAATGCAAAATAATGCAAGCAATTGTTTCCACCAGAGTCATATGCTGTTTAGGAATATATATGTTCGTGCTGTTTTGTGTAAGAGACTTTTGAATAATTGATTACAAACAAGCAATGCACATAGATCAACTGTTAACTTTTCCACAGGTGCTCTAGTCACACAACCTTTATGCAAAAGATTAGATAGATATACCATTTTTTACTTTAGGATTTATGTACAGGTAAAACTTGTTTTTATAAATTATCACTGTTATTGTATTACCCTTAATTACTGCAATGATAATCACATGGGGCATCACTGTCATTTAAACTAAAATCCCTTTACCTCACTCTGGCAAGAAAGAAGCCTTAAATAAAATAAATTTACACTTTGTATAGTAGAGTAAAGGGGCCTTATCTTAAATGGGGATCAGTTCCCAGGGTCTTCCAATTTATGACTTATGTTACTTCCACATTAAAAGTTATAAAAGTAAATATTTCATGGAAACACAAAATTTCAGTAGAACAATAAGTAGATTACTTTTCTCTCTTCTACCCTATGTCATTGTAAATCACAAGATACCCTGAAGGGGTGGCTTTGTTCGTCCAGTCAAGAACACTTTGTATTTAGGCAAACTTTACTTGTCATCTGCTTCCTGATGGGTGATTTGCTCCCAGTCATTATCTGTCCACTACAACTTGGAGGTGTTCTTTGACATCCCTGCATGCAGGGCCGGCTCCAGACCCCAGCGCGCCAAGCGCGCGCTTGGGGCGGCGTGCCGCGGGAGGGCGGCAGGCAGCTCCGGTGGACCTCCCGCAGGCGTGTCTGCGGAGGGTCTGTTGGTTCCGCGGCTTCGGTGGCGCATCCGCAGGCATGCCTACGGGAGGTCCACCGGAGCCGCAGGACCAGCGGACCCTCCGCAGGCACGTCTGCAGGAGGTCCACCGGAGCTGCGGGACCGGCGACCGCCAGAGTGCCCCCCGCGGCGTGCCGCCCTGCCTGGGGCAGCGCAATTCCTAGAGCCGCCCCTGCCTGCATGGGGTATTGACAGAGGGATTGAAACCTGGACCTATAGATCTACAGTCTGAGCCTTTGATGCCTCATCTGAAAAACCCTCACTTGCTAGCTCAAAGGCTGAACAGCTACATTAAATTTTGTTTGGTCTAGACACTAGAGAAGGACAGCGAGCTATGCTGAGTAAGCATGGCTCACAAATAGTTCTGTGCTCAGGCTCGCTTGTGAATAAAACTTCATTTGAGAGGTCTGCATGCTCCTTACACTTCTGTTGCAATCCATCCTTGTACCTTTCTTTGATCTGCTCTTGTTTTATCATGTTCCCACAAAGATTTTTCACGAGTGTCTAGTTCTCTGCTCCACAGCAGGGTCTCTTTCCAGCCCTTTCCCCTCCTTCCACACTTACTTCTCAATTCTTATTTACATAACATGCACCAGCACTGGTTAAATTTCTATCAAATAAAATTAAATTTTTGTAAAGGCTAAAGAATGTTCTGCCTTCTTCACAGGTTCCCTCTAATAATTCATAGTTTTTTTGATTAACTTACAGTAACGCTTTCTGCAAAGTTCAAATATGGTTTTCTCAGGTGGTGCAACCAGAGGGCAAGAGAGGCTAGTGCCCTCACAGTGGAAGTATTGTGGGGACTCCATGCCTGCATACATTCATGAAAGCCCCTGGGCGGGGAGGGGCACAGGATTCAGAGGGGCTGGAGCAGCTGTTGTGGTTCCTGAGGTCAGGCTGGAGAACAGGGAGTGGAGCCTGGAAGAGCTGTAATGATCCCAGGAGCAGATAGGAACCAGGGGCGGCTCGAGGTATTTTGCCGCCCCAAGCTTGGCAGGCAGGCTACCTTCGGCAGCTTGCCTGCGGGAGGTCCCTGGTCCCGCGTATTCGGCGGCACGCCTGCGGAAGGTCCGCCGAAGTTGTGGGACCAGCGGACCCTCCGCAGGCATGCCACCGAAGGCAACCTGCCTGCCGCTCTCACTGCGACCGGCAGAGTGCCCCCCCCCCCCCGGCTTGCCGCCCCAGGCACACGCTTGGCGTGCTGGTGCCTGGAGCTGCCCCTGATAGGAACTCTGAGGGTCCTCCTTTCTAGCCTGGAGCTGGCTGCCTCCAAGTCTCAGTATCCCCTTGCCCTATCATTCACAGGAGCCTCTGCCCTTTCTGCACCCCTATTGGGGTTGTATTGGTTAGGCTGCTGCCAGGCCTCTTCTATATCAGAGTAATTTTTAGGCTAAGTTTTCTAACAGTGTTTGAGAGTTGGTTAACATTAACCATTGTTTCGCAGACCTCAGTTAGTAATATTTTCATTATTTATCCTCTTCTTCTTCTTTGTAAAATTCTTGGTCAGGATCAAAATAATTTAGACCTAAAACATAGTTTTTCTCAATAGAGCTCCCAGATCTCATACAGTTCTCCATGGTTTGGTTCTCTGTGATCTTTCACAGATATATACTGTATGCCCAGTTAAAGCGATGAGGACTCTAGCCTCCTTAGAAAACATCCAGTAGGATTACAGTGCTTTCAGCTAGATTAACCAATCATGAAACAGTGTAACAATTCATATGGTTTAGTTGTTGGCAAATTTCTGTTAGCTTTGTGGAATTACAGAGTACTCAGCATTGCTTTCTGACAATAAATAATCAGTACGGCATTCAAAGATAAAATTAGGCTGAGGCAAGTAAACAAAAGATGAACTACAGTAATTTTCTAATCTTGTTTTACAATGAAGAGCACAATAAGTGTTTTTTCTTAATTTTTGTTCTAAAATAGTTTTTTTATAAATGGAAAAGTACAGTAGATTTCAGCATTCAAGTAAAGAGATAAAAATCTTAAAAGTCAAACTAAACATAAACAACAAAATAAGTGCTTCTCATGCAGGATCAAGTAAACATATTTCACGCATGGAGTGACTCTGTCTCTCAAGTTCTGTATTATCAAATATATCAATTACAATTACCTAAGGCACAGGTTCTCAAACTGGGGGTCGGGACCCCTCAGGGGGCCATGAGGTTATTACATGGGGGGTCACGAGCTGTCAGCCTCCACCCCAAAACCTGCTTTCCCTCCAGCATTCATAATGGTGTTAAATATGTAAACAAGTGTTTTTAATTTATAAGGGTTTTATTTTTAATTTATGGTGGGGGTGGGGGTTGCACACAGAGGCTTGCTGCGTGAGAGAGGTCACCAGTATAAAAGTTTGAGAATCACTGACCTAAGGACCCCCTTATTGCTCCCTGACAGCTTCCTTTAACAGAATTATTATCATATGGGAAGGAAGAGAATATATATTACTAAATATGTTAGATGTAGGACAGTTTTTTCCAGTATTTGTCAAATGCAAATAACTTAGTTCCCCTAGGTCTTAATCAAGCAAGCTGAACAGTTCACATACATTATCATTAGAACTCAATATAGAACAATTTAGATCTAACAGTCTCTTCATAGAGGTGGGGGTTAGGGTGACCAGACAGCAAGTGTGAAAAATCGGGACAGGGGGTGGGGGGTATTAGGAGCCTATATAAAAAATCGGGACTGTCCCTATAAAATTGAGACATCTGGTCACCCTAGTGGGGGTTGCAAACTAAGGTTTCTTGGGGGTATAGCCAGGCCTGTGCACCAAAATCAATGGTTAGCAGTGTTTCATTTAGTTTTGAAAGTGGCTACTAAAACCTAATGGAACACAAAACGTAACCTCCCCGCCCCTCAATTACTACACCTTTAACAAAAGACATTCTCAAAAATAGCTAGTGTTTTCCACATTCATGTACTGATTGATTAAGAGAGATGAATAACAAAATATTGATACCTTTAGCTATGTAAACTCCTATATAAAAATATACTTAAAAACTCACTGCATTAAATAATAAATGAAAAACGGTGATTGAAAAAGAACAAAAATTGCAGTTAACAGTTCAAAATGTTACATTGGTTCTCAAGGCCACAGCTTTCATTGTTGGCCACAAAAGTTGTTACAGTAGTAAAAAAATTATTATTCTACTTGGAGTAATGTAGCTTTTGATTATTGTTTCCTCTGTTCCTGTTCTTCCATTTCCTGCATTTAATTTTTTGTGCATAAAGCTTTTAAATACACCAAGCTGGCAGCACATAAAGGTTTCCACTGAGTAAGAAGTGCAGAGCTTATATGGTGTCACAAAACCAGTGGGGAGCATAATTTATATAATAGATTACCAACCTGGGGTGAGTGGGCTTTGTGTGTGTATGGGTCATTGGACTTGAGGAGAAAGAATGGATATAGGGTAGAGAGTAGAAGAGTGCAGGTGAGGAAACTGCATGGTCCTGAACCTGTCCCCACTTTCCTCACAACAAATGTAAGACTGTAGCTGTGAGTAAAGATGCTGTCAGTATCTTTAAAAGTACCCTTTATCCTTTTATGCTCCCATTGCAATCCCTACCGTAGTAGCCCTGGGTACATTTTATAAAGTACACGTTTGCAGGCTCAGGAAACAGTCTATTTGCTCAATCTTTTCTTTCCTGCTCCTGTGGTGGTGCTACTTTTGTGCTGTAACTCTTGTGATGTTTATAAGTACTCATGCATGCCATAGTTACAAGTGTTACATGTTACAAAACATGTGGAAATGGACATTACAAGCTACACAAGTGTTATCATAATGTAGGCTTTTTTAGTTCTGTAATTAAAACAGCTAAGGTGCATGCATTAAGGCCCTGCTTAAGCATGTGTTTAAGTCCGATTGATGTCACCATTAAGCTGGTGTATGTATGGAACCTCACATTACAATAATACATGTGGCGTTTGAAGCCAGGGGGACTTAAGCATGTGCCTGTGTGCTTCTCTGAATCACGTCCTAACAGCTTAATACATAGCAATCTGAAATCAAACATATTTTTGATGTTAGGTTAATTTAGGTTATTATTCATATAAATGTTTTAAAATATTTTGTGTGTGTGCATAAAGATTGGTGATAGACCACAACGTGAGTTGAAATAAATAAATAAAGGTTCTTTGAACCCTTAAGGCCCTCTTTTAACTTTTATTTTTTCCTTTTAGGAAAACCAAATAAATTACTCTTTATATTGTTAATATAACAATAAGTTTATAAATTTAAACATTCAAAACCCAGGAACTTTCAAGTTAAAGTGCTCATAGTAAAAATTTAGTTTTGCTGCATTACACTATTTTCTATTCCTGTTTCTTTTTTTTAGATGAATACTTCTATATTTTGATGTTTATATTGTTAAGTATTTGCTATAAAAGATAAAGGATGAGCAATAGGGCCAGGCTGTCATCATCTTAGCTTTACGTTTGCTGAGTTTGGAGCACTGAACATCATAGTCTTAACAGTACCTTAATATCATGTATTTGTTTAGGTTTCAAGAGATTTATCCTGGGGAACTTGGCTGGGAGGAGACAATGTGTATTTGTAAACACTGAATGGATTGATTCTAATGCCAACATAACTGATGTCAATTAAAACTACAAAGGAATTTTCAGAGTCTGAAATAGAGTTTTTTAAAGACTAACACTTCTGTGTACTTTGGAATTCTCAGGGCAAAAGGAGCACCGAAGAATCACATAAACAACATAAGCAGTTACCTGTTTTCTTGTCATCAACAGAAAGAACTCCAGTAGTTGCCATGGTAAGATAACTCTCCAGATTATTTAGGTTGTCTTTTTATATTACTGTATTCCCTCTAATATTTTAAACTAATGAATACAAATAAGATTTGTGGGGTCAAATTCTTTGCAAGCTAAGATCCATTGAAATCAATAGAATTATGCTTGCAGAGAATCTGGCATGTATTTTCTGTGGGGTCTGTAAATTTACAGCAGTGAGAATGACATCTTCTAGAATGGTGGTATAATATTTTCAATATTATTTTATTTCTGGTTCTGTGTGTCCTAACATGATTTTTGTTTTTCTTACCACTGCTGTACATTGAGCAGACGGTTTTTATTGAGCTGTGATGTTCAGGCCTTCTTTCTAAGATGTTAAAGTTAATTTAGAATGCAGCAATGTGTACAAGCAGTTCTACTTAGTTCTTACAGTATGTATTATTTTGCATTTGTGTACAAAGAATATCATCTCCCATTGTGTTACCCTTTCACCTGAATTTATGAGGCCCTTGCAAAGTTCATCACAGTCTTCTGAGGTCTTGACTATCCTAAATTTTTGTGTCATCTGCAAATTGGCCACCTCACTAGTTACCCCTTTTCCAGATCATTAATAAGTGTATTAAAGAACACCTGTCCTTGTGTGGAACATTGGGGCACTGTGGTATTATTCTTTGTTTTCTGTCTTGGCTAGTTTCTAGCCTTCGTCAGGTTTCAGAGTGGTAGCCATGTTAGTCTGTATCAGCAAAAACAACAAGGAGTCTTTGTGGCACCTTAGAGACCAACACATTTATTTGGGCATAAGCTTTCGTGAGCTAGAACCCACTTCATCAGATGCATGGAGTGGAAAATACAGGAGCAGGTATAAATACATGAAAAGATGGGAGTTGCCTTACCAAGTGTGAGGTCAGTCTAATGAGACAATTCTCCCAGTCTTTAATCAAGCCTAATTTTATGATGTGCAAATTAATTCCAGTTCTGCAGTTTCATGTTGGAGTCTGTTTTTGAAGTTTTTTTTTTGTTGAAGCATTGCCACTTTTAGGTTGGTTATTGAGTGACCAGGGAAATTGAAGTGTTCTCCTACTGGTTTTTCAATGTTATAATTCCTGATATCAGATTTGTGTCCATTTATTCTTTTGCGTAGAGACTGTCCAGTTTGGCCAGTGTACATGGCAGAGGGGCATTGCTTGTACATGATAGCATATATCACATTGGTAGATGTGCAGATGAATGAGCCCCTTATGGTGTGGCTGATGTGGTTAGGATGGTTTTACCTTGAATAGATATGTAGACAGAGTTGGCACCAGGTTTTTTTGTAGGGTTTGGTTCCTGAGTTGGTGTTTTTGTTGTGTGGTGTATAGTTGCTGGTGAGTATTTCCTTCAGGTTGGAGGGCTGTCTGTAAGCAAGGACTGGCCTGTCTCCCAAGCTCTGTAAGAGTGAGGGATCATCCTTCAGGATAGGTTGTAGATCCTTGATTGTGCGCTGGAGAGGTTTTAGTTGGGGGCTGTAGGTGACGGCTAGTGGCGTTCTGTTACTTTCTTTGTTGGGCCTGTCTTGTAGTAGGTGACTTCTGGGTACCCTTTTGGCTTTGTCAATCTGTTTCTTCACTTCACCAGGAGGGTATTGTAGTTTTAAGAATGCTTGATAGAGATCCTAGAAGTGTTTGTCTCAGTCTGAAGGATTGGAGCAAATGTGGTTGTATCTTAGAGCTTGGCTGTAGACAATGGATCATGTGATGTGGTCTGGGTGAAAGCTGGAGGCATATAGGTAAGTATAGCGGTCAGTAGGTTTCCGGTATGGGATGGTGTTTATGTGACCATCGCTTATTAGCACTGTAGTATCTAGGAAGTAGACCTCTTGTGTGGACTGGTCCAGGCTGAGGAATTATAACATTCAAAAACCTGTAGGAGAACACTTCAGTCTCTCTGGTCACTCAATAACAGACCTAAAAGTGGGATTCTTCAACAAAAAAACTTCAGAAACAGACTCCTGGATGTATATCATTAGGTGAAGGTGATTTTGTTGTTCTTTAATTTACTGTTTTGTTCCAGCACTACAACTACCTTTGACACCTCACTCTCTGACAATATCTGTTTTTTATTATCTAAAAAGAGTAGCTTTGGGATTGATGTCTCCTAAACATCCTCACTGTTGAAAGCTGATGCAAATGAATCATGTAACTTTTCTGTAATATCCTATTGCTCTTGTTAGTCCCTGATAGTTAAGCAAACTCACTAGTCCTTTTGCAGGCTTCCTGCTTCTGATACAATTACATTATTTATTTGGTTATTGGCAATTTGTTCTTAAAACTCCATCTTGGCCTTGCTAATTTCCATTTTAACTTGTATCTTGTATCATAGGGCTGAAGAGGCAAATTTGAGACAAATGTATCCTTCAACAAATGGAAATTAAGCCCAAGTAAAACCAGCAGGAAGCTGCATAAACTGGTAGATACAAGTTAAAATGGAAATTGGCAGGGCCAAGATGGAGTTTTTGTTTACTGCCCGTAACCTGTCCATGTTCTAGTCATGGGTATTTTTAGTAAAAGACATGGACAGGTTACGGGCAATAAACAAAAATTCACGGTCTTTGATCTGTCCATGACTTTTACTAAAAATAGTGATGACTAAAACTTGGGGGCGGGCGCTACCCAGGGACCCTGCGGGTGTTAGTGAAGGGCAGGCTGGAGGCGCGGGTGGGTGGCGGCGGCGGCGGTGCATGGCCCATGACCCCCGCTGATGCTTGGGGGGTGGGGGTTGGCGGAGCCGGCAGACTTCCTACCTGGCTCTGTGCCTTCCCACCCTCCCCCCCGAAGCAGCAGAGTTTGGGTGTGGGAGGAGACAGGGGATTGGGACATGGGATGGAGTGAGGCGGACTCTGGGCAGTGCTTACCTGGGGGCTCCCCGGAAGTGGCGACATCCCCCTCGCCCAGCTGCTAGGTGGAGGCATGACCAGGCAGCTCTGTGTGCTGCCTTTGGCCAGGGCACTGCACCCACAGTCCCCATTGGCTGGGAGGTGACCAAGTAAGCTCTGCCTCACCTTGTTCCATGCCCCAATCCCCTGCCCCCTCTCACACCCCAACTCTTCTGCTAGGGGAAGGTTGGGGGCATGCGCAGGGGCCAGAGAATTGGTCCTGCTTTGAGCAGGGGGTTGGACTAGATGACCTCCTGAGGTCCCTTCCAACCCTGAGATTCTATGATTCTATGGCGCAGGGGCTGCCTGAGCTGCCCCTGAGCCAGGTGCACTGGCTGCTGGAAAAGTCATGGAGGTCATGGAAAGTCATGGAATCCTCCTCACATTCAGGATTGTAACAATTACCTACATCATCACATCTCTCCAGGCTTACGACTGGTTTTTGCTATTGACTTTCAGGATACATACTTCCACATAGTCATCCATCTGGCCAGTGGGAAGTACTTGACGTTCACAGTGGGGTCCAACCATTATCAATACAAAATGGATTCTCCACTGAGAGTTTTCATGAAATGCCTGGCAATAGTACCTGTACACCTCAGAAGGAAGAACACTGATGTCTATCCTTACCTGGATGATTGACTGATCAAGTGCAGATTCCAGCAGGAGACAAGAGCAAGCCTTCCTCTTCTAAATGGTAGGCCACATGATGGACTATGAAAAAGATCATCTGTTATGCCATCACAGATGATAGAATTCATAGGAACTCTGATTGACTCCAGCTCGGAAAGAGTATACCTTCCCAATGAAGATTTCTGTTGATGCAATTGCTAGTGTTATCGGGATAGAGTAAAAGTTGACTATGGTGTTATTGCCATGTCTGGGGCTGCTTGGCCATATGTTTGCTTGCATATACATGGCAGTACTTGCCAGACTTCACCTGCGACATCTTCACCTCTGCCTCAGGTCAGTCGATTCCCCAGGGAAACATCAGATGAACAAGAAGGCTTTGGTCTCGCCTCACATTGTTGCAGAACTAGGATGGCAGAAGAAACTCAGAAACATGCATGGAGGGGTACCATTCTCGGAACTCTCATTGACAAAAACTTCATGGAAATATCTGGCACAGGTTGAGAGGTCCATTGGGACCATCCACAAATGCAAGAGACTTAGGACCCAGAAGTTATAAGGTTCCACATCAAATTCCTGGTGCTCAGAGCCACTAAAATAGCCTGCAGAGCCTTCCTCCATATTCTTCAAAACTCCACAGTGCAAATACTGACAGAGAACCCATCTGCAATGAAATACATAAGAAAACAAGGGGGCACATATTCATCTTCCCTTTGTCTGGAAGCTGTGCCAGAACTTTTGTTCCAAGGGGGCCATGAACCTGGTGTTGTTTCTAAAATGCTTTCCTTCGGTAGTGGTCTCAAGGCATACTATATACTTTTTCACCAATCTCCTCGTTCCTCAGAGTAATTTTGAAGATGAGAAGAGACAAAGGCATGATCTTTTGGTGGCTCTGTATGGGCCTACACAGTTTTGGCTGACAGATTTGCTGAACATTTCTGTTCAGTTCCAGTCTAGCTCCCAGACTGCCTGGACCCCATAGACAAATATTCCATCCAGACCTGAAGTTGCTGCACCTGATGGCATCGCTCTTGTCTGGCTAAGTACTACGGACAGAGGCTGCTCCCTTCAGGTCCAGGAAATCCTGTTACAAGGCAGGAAAATGTCAGCCAGAAGAACCCATTCATCTAAATGGAAGAACTTCTCTCTATGGGCAGTCCAGCATGATCTTCACCTTGTCCCGGCCTTGATACCTGTTGGACTTACAATAGATCTGAGGGAACTGAGGGAGGGACATGGCTGCCTTGTACTTTATGGCAGCACACGGAGGCACATGGCATATGTATGGCCCTGATTATAATTAAAAATAATTAAATCTTGTGCACATGAGGTGCATTCGCCCCTACAGTTGGATTCCCACTGACTATAACATCTTGCAGAACCGCAGTTAGTGTAGGGTTCTTTCCTTTTTTCCAAATTTGTTACTGAGTTTTCAGAGAAATGTTAAATGGCATTTCACTTTTAAATCTGCAAACTCATTATAATTTCCTGTCCTTCCCTCAGGAGCAATTATTCAACACTAAGAATTCCACATCTTGCATGTATATTGTAATTGGCATAGATCTTAATGTTTTAAAGCACTTTTCAACAATAAAATAAATGTTTACTGTCTCTACCAGACAAGTCATGTGTCAACTAAATAGCAGTGCAGCGCATATAAAAATGGTAAATCACTTTGTGCAGTAAATTGTTTTAATTGAAGGAACATATATTTATTTTGAAAGTATTTAGAAATACAGTAGCCACCTCAAAAGATAACGTTTTTCTTTAGCAGTTAAATAAAATCAGAACCACATTCATGTGTAGCATATTTCAAAAACTGTCTATTTTCCAAATGATTTTGAATGTAAGAATACTGGACCTACTTGGAGAAATTAATAATCAATTATCTTTTTGTATATGTTTTATATATTAATGGGACTTGCAAGTAGCAGCAAAGGCCGTCAGGATATCTGGGCCCATATCTTGCTCTTATAGATATTAGATTTAGAAATCTGATTCATTACAATGGCATCAGGATTGGGTCCCGAATGTGGAACTAAAATGTGGCACTCCATTTAAAATTGAAATAAAAATGAAAGGTAATATTATCATACATCTTAATAGATACAGACAGAAAAATGTGTCAGCTTTTGGATCTTCTGGTTAAGATTTATATCTAGGAAAGAGATTCCTCTTAATTTCATCGTTAACAATCCAGAATCATAAGGATCTATAGCCAAAGCAACCATAAAAAAGAAGATTTTGATTAACAATGGTATAAGTTTGTTTTGGCTTTGTTGCAAGGCCAGTCCTCGCTTACAGACAGCCTCCCAACCTGAAGCAAATACTCACCAGCAACCGCACACCATACAACAGAAACACTAACCCAGGAACCTATCCTTGCAACAAAGCCCAGTGCCAACTCTGTCCACATATCTATTCAAGTGACACCATCATAGGACCTAATCACATCAGCCACGCCATCAGGGACTCATTCACCTGCACATCTACCAACGTGATATATGCCATCATGTGCCAGCAATGCCCCTCTGCCATATACACTGGCCAAACTGGACAATCTCTATGCAAAAGAATAAATGGACACAAATCTGACATCAGGAATCATAACATTCAAGAACCAGTGGGAGAACACTTCAACCTCTCTAACCACTCAGTGACAGACTTGAAGGTGGCAATTTTGCAACAAAAAAACTTCAAAAACAGACTCCAAAGAGAGACTGCTGAACTTGAATTAATATGCAAATTAGATACAATTAACTTAGGTTTAAACAGAGACTGGGAATGGTTGGGCCATTACACTAATTGAATCTATTTTCCCATGTTAAGTTAAAAGAAAAAGGAAAAAAAGAGGAGGATTTAGGAGAATAAGGAATGAGAGGGGAGTGGGAGAAAAGACAGGAGATAAAGGTAGGAGCAGCATCATGTAGGTCCTTGAAGTGTCAGAAGGAGGAGCTTGGCTTTGATATGATAAGGGGCAGGAAACCAGTGGATGAGGGAGGAGTGACATGTTCAGAGCAGTGGGAAAGGACATGATTATATGAGCAGCATTTTGGCTGTGGTTGGTAGGGAAGTGGTGTAGGCCAGAAAGTAGAATATTACAGTAGTCAAGGAACGAGGTGGCCATGGCATGAGCAATGACAATGAAGGTGGACGCAACTAGTGACAGAACTCATTGAGAGACTAGACATGTGGGAAAGGGGAGCAAATTGTTGAAGATTACATTACACTGCAAGCCTGGGGGCTTGGCTACACTTACAAATTTGCAGCGCTGCAGCAGGGTGTGAAAACACACCCTCTCCAGCGCTGCAAATTGCGGCGCTACAAAGCGCCAGTGTGGTCAAAGCCCCAGCGCTGGGAGCGCGGCTCCCAGCGCTGTCCGTTATTCCCCACACGAAGGTGGAGTACGGACAGAGCTGGAAGAGCTTTCTCCCAGCGCTGGCGCTTTGACTACACTTAGCGCTTCAAAGCGCTGCCGTGGCAGCGCTTTGAAGTGTAAGTGTAGCCAAAGCCTGGGAGAAAAGAAGGATATCGGTGGTGTTAATGAAGGGATCAGGTGAGATTTTTGCCATTTGGGGATTCATGCTTTCCCGGTCAATGGGAATTAGGTGCCTAAGAGACTTTTGAAAATGGGATTTAGGCACCTAAGTCACTTAGGTGCTTTTGAAAATTTTTGCTCTGATCAAATATAGGAACACCTTAATCATTCTCTGTGTGACTGTGTGTATAAAAGTGGGGAGGGAGGGTGAAGAAAGATACAGGAGAGAATTAAGGCTTTCTAATACTGTTACTATTTATTATTTTCACAAACTATTAGAGAACTAGCTTTATCCAGATAAGTGCGTAACTACTGAAACTTGGACTGATTCTTCAGACATATGAATAAATGTAGAAAATAAAAGCATTAAAATAAAGGAAACAGAAAAAGAAAATCCATAGTGTTTGAATGATTTAGTAACTGTATTGCTTCTAGCCCTGCTCTCTCTGCTAGCATATGTTGTGTAAGTAGCTAAGTGGCTTCTATTTAATGGCTAAATCATTTTTAGTACATTGTCACAATTATTGCTTTCATGCTGAATTGTTAATAGAATCACTTTGGTAGCATATTAAAAGTACTGCATACCATAGTGCTCATTTACTTCAAGAGCTAGGGTTTCCTTGAAATCATATTGTGCTGCATAATTATAGTTTGCAGACTAAAAGTTTTATTTTACAGATTGTAAATCTGCATTTTTGTGGTGATATGCATTACAGGGGTTTCATGTCTAGGTATTTATTAAGAAATTTATATCTTTCAATAGGCTATGCCTGATTTCACAGCTTAAAAAGTAGGCTATATTATGTGAAAATAATAAACCTATCACAGTCGGCAATGGCAACAGCATTTTAACTGCTGCTATTTTAGTATGTAACAAAAGTATTATTTATTGTTTCCTTGAACATTTAGATTTTTATATACAATACTTAAAAAAACCTTCTGCAATATGTTATTTGACAGCAGAATATATTTAAAGAACCCAATTCATGATTATAAAAAGTGGAAGAAATAGAGTATATAGTGTAAAATATGTAATGATTACTATACGTTTTATATTTGCACAAAATTCAGTGAAGAAAAATAAATGCTAATTATTTGTATTTCTTTTCTTTATTGTGTGCCTGCTTACTGAAAGAGTGGTATGCATGTGGTTCACAATGCTTAGCAACAGTCTTCTTAGGGCTTGGCTACACTTACAAGTTGCAGCACTGGTGGAGGCTTTCCAGCGTTGCAATTACACCCCGTCCACACTTGCAGGGCACAACCAGCGCTGCAACTCCCTGGTTGCAGCGCTGGCTGAAAACCCATCCCGGTTGGGGTATAAGGAGTGCAGCGCTGGTGATCCAGCGCTGCTCAGCAGGTGTGGACACTCACCAGCGCTTTAATTGTCCTCCAGGGAATAAGGAGTTATCCCAGAATTCCTGTTCAGCCACTCTGCTCATCAGTTTGCACTCTACTGCTCTTGCCTCAGGTGACCCGCCCTTTAAATGCCCCGGGAATTTTAAAAATCTCCTTCCTGTTTGCTGCAGCCAGGTGTGGAGTGCAATCAGTTAATCTTTCCAGGTGACCATGCCTCCACGCGGCAAACGAGCCCCAGCATGGAGCACTGGCGAATTGCAGGACCTCATTAGTGTTTGGGTGGAGGAAGCTGTGCAGTCCCAGCTGCGCTCCAGCCGTAGGAATTACGATATCTTTGAGCAGGTATCAAGGTCCATGCTGGATAGGGGCCATGATCGGGACACACTACAATGCAGGGTGAAAGTTAAAGAGCTGCGGAGTGCCTATTACAAAGCCCGCGAGGGGAATCGCCGATCCGGAGCTGCCCCCACGACCTGCCGTTTTTACAGGGAGATGGACGCGATACTTGGGGGTGACCCCACTGCCAATCCCAGGACAACGATGGACACTTCTGAGCAGGCTGGGGGACAGGAGGAGGAGGAGGAGGCGGAGGCGGATGCGGAGGCGGCGGGGGGGGAAGGAAAACGCGAGTGAAGCTACTGGGATGGGGGAAGACACCCCAGAGTGGGCATGCAGCCAGGAGCTCTTCTCAAGCCAGGAGGAAAGTACCCAATCGCAGCAGCCAGCAGTTGCAGAAGGACAAGCAGAGGAGCGGGTTACCGGTAAGCGGCTTTTATTTTCTGGGTGGAAATGTTTCTGGAGAGGAAGGGGGTTTAGGGCTGCATGCATGCCAGCCTAGATGTGGAATAGCCCATTGATGTGGTCTATCACGTCGCGGTAATCGGCTGCAGTGATCTCAGCAAAAGTTTCAGCCAGAGCGTGGGCAATATGCCTGCGCAGGTTTATAGGGAGAGCCACTGTGTTCCTTGTCCCAGTCACGCTGACGCGTCCGCGCCACTGTGCCGCGAGGGGTGGGGGGACCATTGCTGAACACAGGCAACCCGCATAGGGTCCAGGGCGGAATCCACATTGCTGTAGAAGAGCCTCCCGCTGTTCCCTAGTGACTCGCAGCAGGGAGATATCTTCCAGGATTAACTCCTGTGAAAAATGTTGGGAGACTCTTTAGTGAAGATAGTGATAGAGATAGGGAGATAGTGAAGATCACCCCTGCAGCTGCATCTTCACTCAACCCCTCTATCACTCCAGATTACCCGAAGCAACCAGCACCCCTCTATCACTCAAGCCCCACTTCTCCCTCTATAAGCACCCCTCACTCACCATTTCGTGGCTTCTGTTGTGTTATGTGTGTGGTAAAAGAATGCTAAAGTGAGGACTAAGAACTCCCTCAGTGTATCAATTAATGTCTGGAGATAGTGAATACAATGCTGCCCTGTTAAATGTTGTCATTTCTGGCTTTCTACAGTGACCTTGACTGCTGGACTGAGCAGATGTACCACAGCACAGAGGCTGCACAATTTGAGGAAAAATCCCCGAAAGAGCAAGGAGGACATGTTGAAAACTGTTCTTCATCACTCTGCTAGAGAGAGTAAAACCTTGCTGGAGTGGAGAGAAAAGGAAAGCATGATCCGCCAGAGACATTGGCGTAGAAACGCTGTGGCAAAGAGGAAAAGCACAAACCAGCTGCTAGAGATCCTGTCGCGCCAAGCGGACTCTTTCCAGGCTATTGTAGCCATGCAGGCAGAGCAGTCCCATGCTGCCCCACAGCCCCCCCCCCCCCCCGTCCCAAAGCTTTTTGCCTTGTGCCCCAATGCCAGCTCAAACCCCCTTTCCCCAGCATCCAGGTTCTTACCACCACCAGCTGCCTCCAACACCTGTACGTTCACCAACCAGCCCTGATACCTACCACCCTTACCCTCTGCACTCAACCCCCATCACCATGCAGTATATGCACCCTGAAGTGCAGGATTCATTAAACAGCACTCCAGACAGGACATATGCAAACTTGTGACTGTACAGTTTACCAACCCACACCCCTGCCCTCTTGTGTTCATGAAATGTTGTGTGTCTGTCTGTCTGTCAAGGAAGTTTTTTTTTTTCAATAAAACAATTCTTGGCTTTGAAAACAGTCTTTATTATAGCAGATAGTGAAAGATACCTTAGCCCAGTAAAGAAAGAGGCACTGCAAATCATTTTAGGGATAATAGAATAACAGTGTAAGCAGTGCAATTCACTCCCATGCAAGGCAGCAAACATTACTGTTGGCTTTCAGCCTCAAATTGTTCCCTCAAGGCATCCCTAATCCTTGAAGCCCTGTGCTGGGCCTCTCTATTAGCCCTGCTCTCTGGCTGTGCATATTCAGCCTCCAGGACTTGAACCTCGGTGGTCCATGCCTGACTGAATGTTTCACCCTTCCCTTCACAAATATTATGGAGGGTACAGCAAGCGCATATAACCGCGGGGATGCTGCTTTCCCCCAAGTCTAGCCTCCCATACAAGGAACGCCAGCGTGCTTTTAAACGGCCAAAAGCACACTCCACAGTCATTCGGCACCGGCTCAGCCTGTAGTTGAACCGGTCCTTGCTCCTGTCAAGCTTCCCTGTATAGGGTTTCATGAGCCAAGGCAGTAACGGGTAAGCGGGGTCTCCAAGGATCACAATGGGCATTTCGACGTCCCCTACTGTGATCTTCCTGTCTGGGAAAAAAGTCCCTGCCTGCATCTTCCTGAACAGGCCACTGTTCTGAAAGATGCGTGCATCATGCACCTTTCCAGGCCAGCCTGTGTAAGTGTCAATGAAACGCCCGCGGTGATCCACAAGCGCCTGGAGAACCATAGAGAAATACCCCTTACGATTAACGTACTCTGATGCCAGGTGGGGGGGGGGCCAGAATAGGAATATGCATCCCATCTATCGCCCCTCCACAGTTAGGGAAACCCATTTGTGCAAAGCCATCCACAATGTCCTGCACGCTCCCCAGAGTCACGGTCTTTCTTAGCAGGATGCGATTAATTGCCTTGCAAACTTGCATCAAAACGATTCCAACGGTCGACTTTCCCACTCCAAACTGGTTCCCGACCGACCGGTAGCTGTCTGGAGTTGCCAGCTTCCAGATTGCAATAGCCACCCGCTTTTCCACCGTCAGGGCAGCTCTCAATCTTGTGTCCTTGCGCCGCAGAGTAGGGGCGAGCTCAGCACACAGTCCCATGAAAGTGGCTTTTCTCATACGAAAGTTCTGCAGCCACTGCTCGTCATCCCTGACTTCCATGACGATGTGATCCCACCAGTCACTGCTTGTTTCCCGAGCCCAAAAGCGGCGTTCAACGGTGCTGAGCATTTCCGTGAATGCCACTTGCACTTTAGTGTCACACGCGGCAGGAGAATCGATATCGATATCATCGTCAGACTCCTCACTGTCACTTTGGAGCTGAAGGAATAGCTCGACTGCCAAACGTGTTGTGCTGGCGACACTCATCAGCACAGTCCTCAGCAACTCGGGCTCCATTTGCCACAGAAATCGCGATTCACACACAGAGAGTAAAACAGAAAGACACTCACAATGGCGCCAAACGTTGCCGGAAAGAGTGAATGCTGGGATGTGAAGCGATGCACCACGGGGCGTTGGCACAGGAAGCGGAATGACCCACACACTTCCTTCCCCTTCCCACAATACTGAGCGCCAAAATGAGACGAGGTGCTCTGTGGGATAGCTGCCCACAATGCACCTCTCAATACAGCGCTGGAAAGTGCTGCAAGTGTGGCCACACTGCAGCGCTGGTAGCTGTCAGTGTGGCCACACTCCAGCGCTGGCCCTACACAGCTGCATGACCAGCGCTGTAACTCCCAGCGCTGCAACTTTCAAGTGTAGCCATACCCTAATAAGTAGTAGGCAGCTTGAGGACTGCTATCTGAAAGATGATTGCCCAGAGGCAAGTGGGCAGAGTCACTTAAAAGGAAAAATTTCTACAAGACGGGTAGGTCTTAGCAGCTTTAAGGGCTTTAAAAATGAAAACTATGAATCTTAAATTGGATCTGGAAACAAATAGCTTATATTGTGTATGGAGCACTGCTGGTGTTGTGTGCTCTCCTGTCTTTAATGTCTAAGAAGCAGGCTGCTGCATTTTGTACCAGCTGAAGCTTTTCATTTGGCCATTACTTTGATCTGCAAGTAGATTGTGTTGCAGCAATCTAACCTAGGGGTAATGAATGCAGGAATCATCATAGCTGACTGAGAAGAATGGGCTTAATCTCTTGGTCGTTTGAATATAAAAGAGGCATTCCCCTCCACCATTGTTGTCTGTTTCTCCAATAGTAGGCACAGTGCTGTCTTGTTGATGGATTGGTTGTATCTGCTGAAAATGAGACATAAGTTAGGATGTTTTTTGAGTAGTGGTATGTATGAAATGTATATGCCCTTCAGTTTAGAAATAAATCTCATGGGTTATTTTGGTTTGTCTTCGGATTTTTTAAACAAATTGTTGATTTAGGCAGTACTGCCACTTCCCACTTGGGGAGAAAGCCCCATGCCAGATTGCCGTGTTACTGCTCTGGCACTCTGCTCTGGTGCCCTGTGCATGGGTTCCTAAGTTGCAGGTCTCCACAGTTTCACTTCATTTACCCAATCTCATTCTGCTGTCTTCTTTTAAAATACATTTCTGCTCCTTCAGACAAAGGAATTGCATTCAAACTTAATTTAAGCAAGCTGCTGAAGTCCTAAAATTGTGTTAGTCCCATCTGGAATTTCATTAGATCCTTTCTGCTTACTAAGGTATTTAGCTGTTGAAAATTTTTGAATGATTTCACATATGAGAATTTAAAATTTACTCCATTAACTTTACAATAGGTAGCTAATATGTTATACTCATCTTAAGCTGTGATACCATATAGCAGTGGAGATCTGTGATCCTTGAAACATTTAAAAACATTTTTTCTTTCTTTTAGTAAATTATATTTCTGGGAAGTTAAAAGCTTTATGTATGCAGTATCTTAGTATTTAAATATTTTGGACTTTTTCCACATTTGGGACCAGATATTGGAAATGGGGTGCCTTAATTGTTCCTGCAAAATGTAGTTTTTGTTGCTTTCCTCTGTACTCTCTCCAATTTATCCACATCTTTCGTAAAGTGTGGCAACCCGAACTGGACATAGTACTCCAGGGGAATCCTCACCAGTGCTCAGTTAAGTGGAATAGTTACCTACCAACCTCCGTTTGAGGCCTCAAAATCAGGGCTCCACTGTTCAGGATTCTAAGGCCAGAAGGGATGACTGTGATCTTCTAGTCTGACTTCCTGTATAACACAGGCTATAGGTTTTCTCTGAAATAATTTGTTTTAAGTAGAGTATATCTTTTCAGTAAAATATCTAATCTTGATTTAAAAATGGTTAGTGATGGAGAATCAGCCACAGCCCTTGGTAAATTGTTCTAATGATTAATGACCCTGACTGTTAAAAATGTAAATCTTATTTCCAGTTTGAATTTGTCTAACATCAATTTCCAGCCATTGGATCTTTTTATACCTTTGTCTGCTACACAAAGAGCCCATTATTAACTATTTGTTCCCCTTGTAGGTACTTACACACTGTGATCAAGTAAGTTCTTAATCTTCTGTTTGTTAAACTAAATAGATTGAGCTCCTTAAATCTGTCACATAAGGCATGTTTTCCAATCCCTTAATCATTCTTGTGGCTCTTCTCTGAACCCTCCCCAATTTATTATCAAGCTTCCTGAATTGTGGACACCAGAGCTGGACAGAGTATTCCAGCAGTAATCACAGAAGTACCAATGCAGAGGTAATATAACCTGTCTACTCCTACTTGAGATTCCTGTCTTTCCAAGGATCACATTAACTCTTTTGGCTACAGTATCCACTAAAACAACAAGGAGTCCGGTGGCACCTTAAAGGCTAACAGATTTAGCAGATTTATTTATTTATTTATTTATTTATTTATCTACAACCCATCCTGGACAATGATCCCTCACTTTCACAGGCCTTGGGTGGCAGGCCAGTCCTCGCCCACAGACAACCTGCCAACTTGAAGCATATTCTCACCAGTAACTGCACACCGCACCATAGTAACTCTAACTCAGGAACCAATCCATGCAACAAACCTCGATGCCAACTCTGCCCACATATCTACACCAGCGACACCATCACAGGACCTAACCAGATCAGTCACACCATCACCGGTTCATTCACCTGCACGTCCACCAATATAATATAGGCCATCATATACCAGCAATGCCCCTCTGCTATGTACATCGGCCAAACTGGACAGTCCCTACGGAAAAGGATAAATGGACACAAATCAGATATTAGGAATGGCAATATACAAAAACCTGTAGGAGAACACTTCAATCTCCCTGGACACACAATAGCAGATCTAAAGGTAGCCATCCTGCAGCAAAAAAACTTCAGGACCAGACTTCAAAGAGAAACTGCTGAGCTTCAGTTCATCTGCAAATTTGCTACCATCAGCTCAGGATTAAACAAAGACTGTGAATGGCTTGCCAACTACAAAAGCAGTTTCTCCTCCCTTGGTTTTCACACCTGAACTGCTAGAAGAGGGCCTCATCCTCCCTGATTGAACTAACCTCATTATCTCTAGCCTGCTTCTTGCTCACATATATATATATATATATACCTGCCCCTGGAAATTTCCACTACATGCATCCGACGAAGTGGGTATTCACCCACAAAAGCTCATGCTCCAAAACGTCTGTTAGTCTATAAGGTGCCACAGGACTCTTTTCTGCTTTTACAGATTTATTTGGGCATAAGCTTTCATGGGTAAAAAACCCACTTCTTCAGATGCTACCCCCTTATACTAGTATCATACTGGGAGCTTATATTCAGCTGATTATCTATCAGGAAATCCCCCTCCCCTGTCTTTTTTAGAGTCGCTGCTTGTCAGGATAGAGTCCTAAAAGTATGGTCTACAGTCTTTATTACAAGATTATACATATATATTTGGCTGTATTGAGATACATATGGTTTGCTTTCACCCATCTTCCCAAGTAATCCAGATCAGACTAAATCAATGGCCTGTCCTCTTCATTATTTACCACTCCTCCAATTTTTGTGTTATCCACAAATTTAATCAGTGATGATTTTATGGTATCTTCTGGGTAAAACATATAGGTAAAACAGATAAAAACATTAAATAACGTAGGGCCATGAACTGTTCTCTGCTGGACTCCACTGTTAACAAAGACTTGATAATTCTCTGTTTAAACATATATTTTGAGACCTATCCATTCTTTAATATATTTAATGCCATTTTAAGTTTGTATCATTCTAGTTTCTTAATCAAAATTCTGTGCAGTACCAAGTCAAGTGCCTTATAGGTCTAAATATTAACACTATTAACATCTTATTAGCATATCATATATTACACGTCATACATATTAACATCAACAATTTTACCTTTATCTACCAAACTTGTAATCTCATTTGAAAAAAAAGAGACCAAGTTAGCTTGGCAGGAGCTATTTTCCATAAATCCGAGTTGATTGTCATTAATTATATTACCATCCTTTAGGCCTTTATTGAGTCCTCTATAAGCTGTTCCATTATTTTGCCTAGGGATCAAGATCAGGCTGAAAGGCCTATAATTATCCCAGTCATTTCATTTGCTCTTTTAAAACTTTGGCACATTTGCTTTCTTCTAGTCTTCTGAAACTTCTTCTGTATTCTGAAAGCTACTGAAAATCAACATTAACAGTATTAACATTTATTAGAGTTCTAGTCATTGACCAATATGTAATAAGAGACAGTGCCTGCTACAAGAGCGTACAGTCTAAACAGAAAAGACAGTGTGTGGGAGGAAGACAGTATTATCATCATCCAAATATTACCAGACATGGAATTAAGGCACAGAGGGATTAAGTGATTTATCAAAG
The DNA here is from genome assembly GCF_016161935.1 of Mauremys reevesii. Lineage (NCBI taxonomy): Eukaryota > Metazoa > Chordata > Testudines > Geoemydidae > Mauremys > Mauremys reevesii. Next base: position 27,622,152 of record NC_052627.1, on the reverse strand, counting down.
GGCACATGGAAGTTTGTAGTATAAATAGGAACTGAACCCAGATTTCTTGAGTCTTGGGCTAGTGCTTTAATCACAAGGCCATCTCCTTCTTCTAAAGACTAATTTCATCCATGTTCATATGATAATTTCAGACAATCATGAACAAGCTAAACTGTGTCTGAGCCCCTTGTTTATCAAGTTCAATGCATGGCTTGAGATACGTGAATCCTCTCATTGTCTGGCTATACTGAAAGGACAGGAGACATTTGACATGGGTTTAATCAGGCTACAACTTTATTATTATATGTGTGGGACTACCCAGCAGATAACAGTGTACAGTGCAGATAACCCCATGTTTACCATTCCCGGGGGATGAGTCAGTGACCACGCTGACTCCTTGTGCAGCAGTTTTCATCTTCACCCTCTCCTCCCCCACCAGCCATAAAGCTCTGTTCCCTTCACTTGTCCAGCCAGCCAAACACTCCCCTGCTTAAAGGTGAAGGGCAGTCATTACAAAGGCCCCTGCATCTTGGGAATTAATGTTGTCCTGACGAAATTTATGACAGTTCATTTAAAGGCACTCAGTACTTGTAAGCTCAAGTTTCTTACATAAGGTTATTTGGGGGAGGGGGGTCAGTGATTTCAGTTTACAGAGTGAACGAGTTAAGGTTTTTTTACATGGGAGGTTTCTTTCTTGGGGTCAGTGATTTCAACTCAGAGAAAGTTGCCAGATAATCCACTTTAAATCAAATTTATAAGGATAAGGAGATGCTATGGACTCATCCTAGATTGTTTTTGAAAGTGGTAAAAGATTTTTAGTTTTATTTGCAAGTGTTTCCCCTGTGCCTATATGCCTATTTTGGTGAAGTCCTTCTTCACAACCTTGATGATTAAAGGTCTATCTTCTGGGGTCAATGCTATCTCAGTGGTGACCATATCAAATGGCTCTCTCACTACTGTGTTCTGGTAGGCATGTACCTGGAAGGTTCTCTCATGGCTCATGCTATCCACAGCAGGGCAAATTTGGTTGTCATATGCAATAATGTTTCTATCTAGAATATGTGCAAAACAGCCATATAGTCCTCCATATATATAAATTAAAAATAACCTGTTGCTTAGAGGTAGTTTCTATTGAGGAATCCCATATTAATCTCTAGGTTATGAATAAGCTGTTTTTGAAATAAGGGAGCCCAAACTTTGCCTGTCCCCCAAATTTAGATTAGTTTAGGAAGTCTCTTACTTGAGTTGGTCAATTTGTGAAAGATTTTGCTTTTATTAAGACACACATTTGAGGCTCTCTCTGTCTGTGCCTCTTGTAATCCTTTGGAGATACTATATCCCTTCTTTAATTAAAAAAAGGTTTTTAATGTTGGGCAGTTCTTTTTATTTTGAGTCATCCTAAAGCTAATTACTCTCCAAGAATGAGAATCCTGGGTAGACAGAATCTTTAAAGAAAGAGAAACTTTCTTGCTTATGATTCTACATAAGATATAACCGCTCAAGATTCTCATTCAGCCATCCATCTTCCAGCAAAAACTGAGGCCTTCTTCAGGTCATGTTCCTTTCTATGAAATTTTATTTTATTCCTGAGGAGGGCAGTTTTAAATAAAACTGTTTTGTCCCTTTTTGTATGGTATGTTTTGCTAATTAACTTTTTCTAAGGAGCCATTGCTTTTTGCAGAATTCAAATGGTTGCTGGAAGGTCACGAGGGACAGCAGTAATGTTGTGTAATTTAAATCAAACTGTGATGGGGCATCTGCCCCACACTAGCCCATAAAGGGTTCTATTAAAGGGAGCTGCGCAACAGGCAGCCAATTGGAGAGGACCCTAGGAAGGCTGGGCAGGAGACAGCTAATTGGAGAGGGCTACAAGGAATAGCCAATTAGGGCCGGGCAGACCCATATAAGAAGAGTTGCAGGGCAGAGCAGGTCAGTCACTTGGAGAGGGAGGAGGACTGGCTGCCTTGGACAGAGCAATGCTGGGCAGGCTCAGGGGAGTGAGAGTGAGCTCCCGGCTGATGGCTGGCATGCTGAGGCCCTGAGACAAGGGCGGAGAAGGTGCTGGGGCTGTGGGGAAATGGCCCAGGAAAGTAGACTGAGAGGTTGGAGGGGACGCAGCATGTGGCTGCCATCTACAGGGTCCCTGGGCCGGGACCTAGAGTAGTGGGCAGGCCTGGGTCCCCCCCTCTAGCCCCCAATCACCACTGAGAAGTGGCTGGACAGTGGACTGCTATTCCCCTGGAAGGGGGATACAGCCGGAGGGCTGGGTGATATAAGTGTGTGTGATACAGCCAACTGTGATACTGCCAGAGGGCTGTGTCCTGAAGAGGACGCCGTGGTCCTTGAGGCAACACGGGTTGAGGAGTGTGGTGATGGTGGGCAAGACACCACCAGAAGAGGGTGCACTGGCTAGCAGAGCTGATCCCTGGGACATCCAATAGGAGGTGCTGCAATGGTGAGTCACACCCTGTTACGCAAACAAACAAAAGAAGAATGCCCCGTGGATGTAAGAAAAATTCAAAAGAAAAATATACTGACCAAGGGCTGAGATGATGGCAGTGACGGTTCATGTTGTGTGACTGAGCAGTTTTATGTGTAGGTATCTCACAGGCTAACAGTAATTACTACTACCACAGAGGACCAGAAAGCTTTTGAACTGGGGAGTTCCATCCTGTCTTGCTGATAACTTAGGTCTCTTACCTTTATAAAAGTAAGTGTGTGTGTAAGATTTACAATTAAAATATTTTTTAAAAATACAAATGAACTGAGTACTTGAGAAGTAATTGGGTGTATGTGATTATAATCTTTAACTTGAATATTATTTTTCATATTTTTTATTTGAAAAGAAATTCCTAGACATAAGTACAATACTGAATAACTGAATGTTATTAATATTTTGACAGGCAAATCCAATCTTTTACCTCAGACTTATGGTCAGGTGAAATGCAGTACAGTTTGTAGAAGTTTTGGGGTTAATTAGCTGAAATCCTGTTTTTAAATATGATATAACTACATAATAGAGAATTTTTTTCTAAGTTTTATACATCAGAAAATCAAAGCAGGGAAGGAAAATGAAATGTTTAATCCTACTTAATGCTTCAAAGGGTAGGCAGCATAATAGGTAAAGCTTAAGTATATTTTTAGGTGATTGGATTCCAATTACTATATATGTAAAATTAAAATAACCTCTCACACTGGTGATTATTGCAATGATAGCGACGTTATAAATTAACATACATTTGATGTTCATTATGAAACAGCATACTCTTCTGCTCTTAGGACTACATCCTTCTCTTCTATACCAAATCTTTGGGCATGTGGGTTCCAGGTGACTCTGGGGAAGGAATCCTCCTCCCCCAGGACACCATTCAGATACTCCATAGCTAGATCAGTTTAGTAGCAGATCCACAGGTTCTGCTCCCATTCCTTTGGGAAAGCTGGTTCCATGGCATCTGGGCTTTTTGTTGTTGTTGTTGTTGTTGTTGTCGTCCTTGGGGTAGGAGGCAAGATTTCCTTTGTGAACCCTTTCTTGGATGATTGATCTGAGGAGCACCTTCTTAGCAAGAAGTAGTTGTGATATAATTTCAGCTGTGACAGAAGCCAGGCAAATAAGTGGTAACGAATTACATGGGTGAAAATTTTATATATGTGCCATACTGAAATCTTTATTGTTCTTTGCCTTTCTCCAGCATTACTGAAGTGGACAGGGTCAGAGGAAGAAACAATTAGCTGATCTCTGGGGCCTTTGTCTAAATATAAAAAGAAATTTAAAAACAAAAAATATGAAAACTAGGCAAATGGGATTTTTAAAATGAAAATGGATAAAATATATTAACCTATAAAGTAATTTTTTCCATTTGTTTCCATGTTTTCCAAAATCTTCCTTTGTTAAATTCATTTTCATGATTTTTCATTTCTGGCTGATGCTTTCTTTCCTTGGTAGCTAGGTATGACATTGCTCCCTACATCCGTTTAAAAAAAAAGAAGGGGGGGGTGTATCTTTGATCTGAATGTCAGTATGTGAATAGAAAGTGAAAAATAATAATATGTTTCTGTATTTAAACAAATGCCAGTCTTTATGCAAAAATCTGTTGAAACATTTATAGCATCGAAAATTTGGCATGTGATTCTAGCATCCAGCTGCTTAAGCTCCTCACATCTTGCTGTTTAGAAAGTCAATTTATTTTTTACAGAACTTATGTTCTTATACAGATAAATTTGAGACTATCACAAAATGAGACACAGTAATCAATTTAAACTCAGCAGTTGTCTGCTATTAATTGTCATTTAGATACATTTAAATGCAACACTTGTGATGGTTCTGATTCATAAAATGTTAAAAGATATTTGTAATGGACAAAAAGTCCTGAACTCCACATGTGGGAATGAGAACTTATATTATTTTTCAGGTAAGCACCTTATCTTTTTATTAAGTACCTCTCCTCCTATCCCAAGCTCCCGCCATCGCTCACATACTATTATACCTATGGAAGTCAAAAAAAAAAAAAGGCATGTGTGCTCTAGCAGATAGTACATACATTAATATTTATTAAATTAAGAAGATTGGATAGTAAATTGCAATAAGTAGGGGCATTAATTTGAATGTCTAGAGGGACTACAACATGGTATTTAATGTATATAGATTTTGTTCATTGCTATTTGACAGTAGATAAGTAAAGATTTAAAGCAAATTCAAGCATTGATATCAAAAGATAGAAGCATAAAAATGTAGAGCTGGAAGGGACCTTGAGAAGACATCAAGTCCAGCCGCCTCTGTTGAGGCAGGACCAAGTAAACCTAAATAATCCATGACAGGTTTTTGGACAGCTAGTTCTTAAAATTCTCTAGTGATGGCGATACCATAACCTCCTTCGGAAACGTATTCCAGAGCATAACTTCTCTTATAGTTAGATTTTGTAATATCTAATTTAAATCTCCCTTGCTGCAGTTTAAGCCATTACTACTTGTCCTACCTGCACTGGACAAGGAAAACAATGTATCATTGTCCTCTTTATAACAGCCTTTAATATACTTGAAGACTATCAGATCTCCTCTCAGTCTTCTTTTCTCAAGATTAAGCATGCTCAAGTTCTTTAACCTTTCCTTGGGCAGGTCAGATTTTCTAAATAGTTTATCATTTTTGTTGCTCTCCTTTGTACTCTCTCCAGTTTGTCCACATCATTCCTAAAGTCTGGCATCCAGGACTGGATGCTGTACTCTAGCAGAGGCCTCACCAGTGTTGAGTAGATTGGGAAAATGACCACCTGTGTCTTACATACAACACTCCTATTAATACACCCGATGCATCACATTTTTGACTCATATTTAATTTGTGATCCAATGTGACCCCCAGTTTCTTTCAGCCGTACCACCACTAGCCAGTTATTCCCCATTTTGTAGTTGTGCATTTGATTTTTCCTTCCTAAGTGAAATACTTTGCACTTGTGTTTATTGAATTTCATCTTGCTGATTTCAGACCAGTTCTCCAATTTGGACAGGTTGTTTTGAATTCTACTTCTGTCCTCCAAAATGCTTACAATCCCTCCCAGCTTGGTGTCATCCGCAGATTTTTTTAAGCATCCTCTCCACTCCATTATCCAAGTCATTAATGAAAATATTGAATAATGTGGATCCAGGACTGACCCCTGTGGAACCCCATTGGATATGCCTTCCTACTTAAACAGCAAACCATTGATAACTACTCTTCGAGTATGGTCTTTCAGCTAATTGTGCACCCACTTTATAGTAATTTCATCTAGACCACATGTCTCTGGTTTGCTTTTGAGAATGCTGTGTGGAACTGTTTCAAAATCCTTACTAAAATTAAGATATATCACACCTACAGCATCTCTCTAGCCACTAAGCCAATAACTATGTCAAAGAAGGAAATTAGGTTGGTTTAGCATGATATGCTCTTGACAAATCCATGATGGCTATTCCTTATAACCCTATTGTCCTCTAGGTGCTTACAAATTGACTGTTTAATAATTTATTCCAGTATCTTTCCAGATATTGAAGTTAGGCTGACTGGTCTATAATTCTCTAGGTCCCCTTTATTCCCCTTTTTATACAGGTACTATGGTTGTGCTTCTCCAGTCCTTTGAGACCTCATCCTCCATGAGTTCTCAAAGATAATTGCTAATGGTTCAGAGATAGCTTCAGCTAGTTCCTTAAGTACCCTAGGATAAATTGAATCAGGCTCTGCTGACTTGAATATATCTAACTTATCTAAATATTCTTTAAACTGTTCTTTCCCTATTTTGGCTTGCATTTATTCCCCCTTGTTGTTAACATTAATTGTGTTGAGTATCTGGTCACCATTAGCCTTTTTACTGAAGAGTGAAGCAAAATAGATATTAAACACCTGATCTGCCTTCATGACATCTGTTATGAGATCTCCTTCTCTTAGCTTTGTATTTCGCTTGCTCCTACTGTACCTAAAGAACCTCTTCTTATTGCCTTTTGTGCTCCTTGCTAAGTGTAACTCATTTTGTGCCTTAGCCTTTTTGCTTTTGTCCCTACGCTATAGGTGTCTAATTTATGTTAGGTGAAACCATTCAGTTTATTTTTAAGGGAACTTAACACACATTCTTGCATTTTCACAACATTTCAGTAAAAAGTCTAAAAGCATCTTTGCAAGCAAAACTTTTTTGTTTTAGCAAACTGTTCTCTTCTTTTAAGAATGTAAAACTGTTGAATCCTTTGTTCTGATCTAGGAACTCCTCTTGAGTGCCAATCTTTGGGTTTCTAATTGTAGATGAGGCTGCTAGTGAAACCTACTTTTTGTTTAAAGACTTCGGTGAAGGTACAAAGTGTACTGTAATGGTTGAGAACCAAAGCCAGTGCTGTCATGACTAGCCAATATGTAACTACTGACTTGATTTATGTATGGCTTGAATAAGAGTAATCTCTGCTACCATTTATTTCATTAAAATGAGGGCAACAGTTTATGATCCTTAGTTATGCCTTCTGCCTCCCCACTCAGACAGTTATTTTTATATACACATTAAGAAAGTTTGTGTTTTAAAGATTCTCCTCATGTCTTGTGGTACAGGATGTATCTCTGTGTATTGTATTAATATATTATAGAGTGTTCCTTTTGGCAAGCTTTACTTTCTTGAGTTCCAGCTTCATATGTATAGGATACTGTACATCAGAATAACAATTACTTGTGGACTGAATTTGACTTTTTTTTTTTGACATGTAAGTTCTGACATTGTGACACACACTGCTATCTGATCTTGCTCTTACATAGCAATTTTCTCTGGGACACCATGCTGAGCTTGCTTCATAGAAATGTACCCAAGTACTAATTTGCTTACTATACATGTTATTAAGTAAGTTGTTACCAGGGCTGCCCGGAGTGGGGGGGGGGGGTGCAAGTGGGGCAATTTGCCCCAGGCCTCGCAGGGGCCCCCATGAGAATACAGGATTCTATAGTATTGCAACTCTTTTTATGGAAGGGGCCCCCGAAATTGCTTTACCCCGAGCCCCCTGAATCCTCTGGGCAGCCCTGGTTGTTACATACCCTATGTTCTGTTTAAGGACATTGTCAATATACTTAGACTGTTTTTAAGATGCAGTTGGTCATGTCCTCAGCTGGTGTAAATTGGTGTAACTCCATCTGTTTCAGTGGAACTACACTAATTTATATTAGTTGAGAATCTGGCTTGCTATCTTTTAATGGCCTCCTGAAATTCCTAAGTTACACTCACCTATTTGACATCTAGCATCTTGAGGAAAATGTTTAACCCATTAGTGCCCCAGTTAAGCAAGTTTAAAAGTGTTTGCAGGACTGCAGTCTAGGTGGGTCCAAATCCTTCAGTCTTTTCACACTCAAAGTTTCTAGCAATGTATCTTTTAAAATTTTCCACTAAAATATTCTTGTTATAGATAAAGTTTCTTCAAATGACACCTATTGTTTCACCTGCTTTTCACTGTTAACATGCAAGTTTTTAACTTGACTCTAGAATGCTGTGGATATTATTTATTATTTATATTATGGCAGCACTTTGAGGTCCCAGTCAGGATCAGTAGCTATGTGAGGGACTGTTCACATGAATTAAGTTATAGAAATGCGCATGTGTGCCTAAATTAAAAGAAGTTGAAGTAACAAAAATATATATATACGATCAACTTCTGCTCTTGGATACATGTGTGCATCTCTGAAAGTAAAATCTGACCTGTGAGTGAAGAGGGGGAATGAGGATGTGAAGATAATCTACCACATGTGTACAGTTTAATGGGTTTGATACAGAAATTACTAGGTGGAGTTCAGTGGCCTGTGTTATGCCGGAGGTTAGACTAGAAGATCAAAATGGACCCTCCTGACATTGACTCTATGAACGGTTCCAACTCATTTAAAGTTTTTATTTTTTAATGATTAGATATCAGCAAAATGTTCAAACAAAGTTGAATTCCGATATTGAAATCTTCCCATGAGAACTGTGAAAGAAATGGTGATTTATACATGTTCCAAATGGAAACAGTCATTTTTGAACTCTTTCATGTTCCAAACAGGGATTCGCACCTGTCTACCCTCAAGACCACCTCTCTCCTGATGTCAAATGCCCACAGTTGTGATAAGCAGAGGCTCTTGAGCTTACTGACCCTTATACAAAGAAGTGGGCTGCTGGTAGATTTTTTTTTTCTGTAAGGGCCCATTTCCTTTGGAATGCTCTGCCTTTCAAGGTTTGAAGGAGTCCAAATGTGTTGATCTTCTGGGTATGCCGCCACACCCATTTGTTTGAGCAACCAGAGCAAAGGGCTTAAGTATTTGAGGGAAGGGGATTTGTGTACTGGGAAAATGTGGTGGTGGTTTTAAACTGTGTTGATCACAGAATTGGTGATCAAATGATTCACGTTAGGGTAGGAAAGGAAGTGCTGTTGCCTGATTGATTTTTACTTTGTAGCTTCTGTTTTCTCATGATTTTAAATGTATGCTAAGGGTGCCTGGAGTTGTGGATGTGCTCCCCTTGGTATGGAGTTTGTATAAATGGAAAATCTCAATAAATAAATGTATAGTATAAAGCTGATATAAGGTCAAATTCTGCCCTGGGCTGCAGATGTGTGAAACTCCTACTGAAGTAAACAGGAGCAGTGCATGCATCTTTGAGGGTAAAATTTGGCCTAGGATTGATACCATATCACTCAAATATGTATGAGCCACAGGTAATTTTAAAATATTGGCTACATCTATATTCACACTGCAGATGCTATGACAGCAGAGCATTAAGAATGTATATAGTTCTGTGATGCTATTTCGTGTCATCAATGTTTAGAGTCACTCAAACCTTTCAGATACACTAAGGTGCCACAGTGGCACTTACTAATCTTCTTTTCTTCAGATAGTGCTGTTATCACAGACAACCTCCATCCCACTCAGATATGGGTGAGCTGAATTTTCTCTGATAACGACTTCAGCAAAAATAGACACTTCCATGTTTATAACTTAGCTATTTATAAATATATTTTAAAAATCCCAGAAGATTCTAGCATATTATGAAGCCTACCTGCCTGTAAATTTGCATTTTAAAAAGCACATTCATATCTGAGTTATTGAAATACAAAAAGCAATTTGAAAACAGTGAGGGCTGATGTCAGTTTTGGATGTGCAAGGAATACAGGAAAGTAACCTTTACTGTGCTTTTTTTAGTTTTGTTTTCTTAAAACATTTTCTGAATATTATTATTGTCCAATTCCAGCCAAAAGATAGTTTTTATCACAGAGACAGAAGACTGTGAGAAACATGTATTATAGAAGAAAGGCCGACAGAACCTTAACTATAGCAGCACTAGCAGGTGTCACTATAAAAATAATAAAGATTGAGTATGATGGCTATAAATAGATGAGCCATTTTAGTCATTTGCCATTGAAGTAGTTTAATAATTCCATGCTGAGTCCCCTTTCAACAAATTTAATGAAAATCAGCATGATGTTGTGGCAGCTACTATTGGATTCCTCTACCATCTTCTTGTGCTTCATGGTGTGAGAGATTAAAATAGCATCTAATAAACTAGTATTAACTGTTCTACATCCCTCATGTGAGGCACAAACTGACAAAGGTCTTTATAGACAATTCTCCCTCCTCTGGAGGGTGCCCCTGTTTTTCCTGTTCACAGTTGTAGTGCCTAAGGAGCTAGGAATTGCTAAACAGCAATTTTGGGGGTCTTATTCCCTATTCATTATGAGTGTCGGTATGGAGCTACTCTAAAGCATTCTGAGCAGGAAGTAATGATTTGATTTGCAGCCTACTGTGAAAATTTATTAATCTGAAGGGACCCTTCTGAAATCCTACTTGATGAGCATAAGAATAACATATGCCTGTATCAATGCCATTATTCAATGATCTCCATGGATATGAATGAGACAGAGTGACATTTTAAGCCTAGAAAATATTTCATCCAAAATATAAAATGAATTGTTTTAAAAATGTTATACTTTGTTTTCCCTTTTTGAGTGTCTTGATTGTGTTTTAGGATCAATAATCAAATATGTGTGTATTATAGTGCTTGGGGTACTAAGAACCTCCAAGGGAGTTATATACAGGATTCAACTGTCAAGTACTTTTTATAACTTAATTATTTTTACACTTCATGGTTTCTGATCTCTTCCTAGAGCATGGAATAGCAAAGCACAGAAATTGTGACAGTGGCTCTTTTGGTGCCTTCTGGGAGATGCTGTCTGTTTCCCCCAATTAATTGTCAGTGCCATCACTGGGTCAGCAGGAGGGATGCTATCTCCCCGTGGATCCAAGTGCACTACCTCCACAGTATTCCCAGTCCTTTCTGCTCTGGGAAACCACTAGTGGCTTTGTTTTAAAAAAATGTTTAGCCATAGTGTGGTGTGAGGTTTTTATTTAAATATGAATATGTAGAATCAGATGTACATGCTCCAGCAGATTATGCCAATTTCAAAATAATTCATATTGGTAAAACTTGGCCAGTTTGTCTCTAAGTAAAGTACTAACTTTGAAGTGCATAAGGAAGAAAGTTTCAGTAAAGGAAACAGTAGGGGTTTTAAAAGATGCTGATGGGTGCTGTAGTTTATTGGATTTATTTCCCCCCCCCCCCCCCACTTGTCGACAAAACAATGTAGGGAATCAGAGCTAGAAATACACTGTGTCTGTTCAGCTGAAAAGCATAACGTATTTGTGACCAACCTGTAGGTTTGTTTCTCTGTTCTTGGAGTGAGACTCTCAGATGGGTCACAAAGTGATGCTTGCAGGGTCTTAGTGACCGAGAATTAAAATTTGGCAGAATCCAGCAATCGCTACAGCCCAGTGCAGCTAGGGGAGAGGAATAAAGAAGCAATAGGTTTCCCTCTGCTCCTGCTATTCCACCTCCTGCCACTAACCATCACAGTGAAGCTCTTGTCCTTTCTTCCCTTTCCTATGTCCACACAATGTTATACTCTAGGGCTGGGGAAAGGATGCTGCTAGAGGCTGTGGAACTGGCATAAGGAAAACCCACAAGCCTTCACCAATCTTCTCAGCACCCAAAAACCTCCCATTGTTTTGTAGGATTAATTTTAGGCAATTTTGTGGATCACAGACTATTGCCATATGGTATTCTGGTGTACTGCAGTACCTGTCAAATACTCAGAAGGAGCAAATTCCACTAGTCCTTTAAAGCATTTTAAAGCCTTAGATTTAAAGTAAAATGCATACATTCAAATACATATTTTTAACTGGCATTCTTTTACAAACATTTAAAATAGCCACAAAGACTCAATTCTTCCCAATTCAAATTCAAAATGGCAGCCATAATTTAATGAGGTGAGTCCCTGAGTGCAAGAGTGTTGGGATGCGGGACATGCAAGTGTATGTCTCAGGCAATTAAAGTAACAATACTTTAAATTTGGACTGGATAAATATGTTTTGCCAAATTTCACTGAATTCTCTTTAGTTTGAAATTGAGCTGAGTGGCCTCACTTTGCATTCTAGAAATTAGCCTTTCCTGATGCCTGACAAATCAGGAACTTTGTTCTCGGATGAAATTCTTTACTTTCTGGGTCCTTTTGGGATGGCAGAAAATGTGACAACTTCTTTCTCAGCTTCTGCCCATTAAAACTAGTTGCTGCATATCTGGGAAATGTTGTGTTGGGGACAATTGGAGAAAGGAGTAAAAAAAAAATCTTTGGAAATGAACACAGGCTATATGAAAGGAGCAGGGAATGAAAAAAATCAAAACAGTTACAAGAGTTGTGGCTAAAATCTTTTCCTTGTTAAAAGAATATAAAATTTGTTCCAATATGAAGAATTGTAGGTTCTTCTTCTAGGATTGTCCCTGTGGGTGCTCAGCTTTAGGTGATTGCATGCCCCTGTGCTTGGAATTGGAGATTTGTAGTAGCAGTGCCTGGTTGGGTCGCACATTTGCTCTCTGCATCTTGCACTGCCTCAGGTGGTTACAGTGCCGTGCAACCAACCCCCCCTCATTTCCTTCTCTACCGCCCTCGGCTCGAGACGGAGCACTTAGCAGTGCCTCTGTACCTTAGAATATTTCCTCTAGTTATTTAGTTAATAGTTAGTTGTTAGCTAGTTTTATAATTATTTATCCTTCACTGTTTATTTTCTTATCTTAAAAAAAAAACTTTTTTCTCTTATATTAGGAAATTAAATTCCAGTTATTAAATCCCCTTTAGAATAGCTCAGTTACCCTTCCTTATGGGAGAAAACTCTTCTCTGAGGGACATGTCTGGCTCCCTGGTTTTTAAACACTGTCTTTTGTGCAGACTCTGTATCTCAGTCTCTGATGGGCATTTGCAGTGTGTCCACTGCCTTGGAGAGAGACACATCCCTCAGAAGTGCTCACATTGCCATAATTTGAAAACCTGTACCAGGAAGGCGAGAGACCTGCAACTGAAACTCCTCATGATGGAGAAGTGTCTATGCCAGGCATCTGAGCCTGGATCACGGATTCCCCCTGGACACCAGTTTCCCACACCGGTCTCTGACAGACGTTCCCCTCCACATACTCAGGCAAAAGAGCACTCCAAGAAGGTGACTAAAAAGCGGGATCCGACTTCCCTTCCTCGGAACCCACCAAGAAGCGGTTTTCCCCAACTTGGCAGACCCCATCGGTACCCACCGCACCAGGACCTTCCACCTCTGAGGTAGTGGGACCATCTGATGCCATGAATACTGCATGAGCAAAGGACCCTAAGCTGGCTGTCTTGGACAAAGGCAGCAAAGGGAAACCCAAACCCTCCACCTTGGTACCATCGGAGCCAATGAGGCATATGGTGCTGAGCAGTTTGGCGCTGCTGCAGGCTGTGGTGCCACCTTCTGCCTTCACAGCACATAGCGTGTGATCCTCGGCAATCAGTACCATCGACAACACCTTCCTCAGTACTGATGCTCTTGATACTGCAGCAATTTCTCTGCCACAAGGATCTCCTCATCTTCCTGATGCGGAATCTCCTTTTCTCGATACTGACCTCACCCTGGCACTCTCGGTATCGTGTCAATTTACCACACCTCCCAGATCAGCTCCTCCCTTATTGAGTGACGAGGATGATGAGGATGAAGGGGAAATTTCCTCCTCCCATCACTCCTCACCTTTCCATACATATACTGGACCAGGTCCATCACAATAATGGGATTATCACCCAGGACCTGAAACTCAGAGCTGGTATGGACACCCATGGATGCCACCACCCATGCCTTTTCCATCACAGTGACCTTATTGGGACCCATAGACAGCATACTATGCACAATACCACAAGCCTCCCAGTCCACCCAAGGTGAAGTCAAGACATTCCCCTTTATCCTCTGTAGCCAGACCCTCTGAACCCCCGGAAGAGGCAGTTGAGGAACTGGAGGAGGCTTCAGACCAGGAAGCTGCACCAGCAGCCAACTTCTCATCCTCTTCTCTGGATGAAGCCATCACGCCACCACCTCCTACTACGAGGGACGATTCCAAACAATTCTTGGAATTCATAAGAGGGTGGAAGCTTCCCTAGACATACCATTACAGGAAGTGGCCGAGTCCCTGCACAAGTTGCTGGACACACTACAGATGTCAACTTCCTCCAAAATCTCCCTACCAATCAATGATGCTCTGATGGACCTCACCAAAATCATCTTGCAGACCCCAACAACAGTCCCACCCACTTGCAAAAGGGCAGATAAAAATATTATGTTCTTTTTAAGGGAATGGAATTTTTTTTCACACCCCACACCAAACTCCCTTGTGGTGGTGGCTGTGAATGAAAGGGGCAGACAACATCATTCCGTATGACAGGGACTGGAAGAGACTTGACCTTTTTAGTTGCAAGGCCTACTCACTGGTGACCCTACAGTTTAGGATCACCAACTACAAGGCATTAATGGCTAATGTGATTACACCAACTACCTGAAAGTTTTGGAATTTACTGAGTTTCTGCCTGAAGACTAAAAGGAGCAATTCAAAGTGATCATCTTGAAAGGCCATCTTCTCACTCGAACAGCTTTGAGAGCCTCACTGTACTCAGAAGACATGGCAGCACATTCCATTGCCACAGCTGTAATCATGTGATCCGCTTTCTGGCTCCATCTCTCCAGATTTCCAAAGAGGTACAATCAACAATTGACCATCTCCTGTTTGAAGGCCTGAAGCTGTTCACATCCGAAATGGATGAGTCCTTCCACACACTGAAGGACTCCAGAGAGATTCTGAAATCCTTGTGCATATATACACCTACAAATAAGAAAAAAAAAGGGGGGCAAGTATTACGCAGTGCCTTATACACAACCCCAGAGACAAAATGATGACAAAGATATAAGTAGAGACCCGCAAGATGACAACAACTCTAGTCCCAGCCTTTGATGTCCCCACAACCTCCTTCAAGACAACAATTTTGAGATCTTGGTTGAGGGCCCAAGATACCCACATTTTCAAGTGATGGAAACATCCACTACCTCCCATCCATTCCGAGACCATCTGACCCCATTCTACCCAGCCTGGCAGACCATCACATCAGCCAAATGGGTATTAGAGATCATCGAGACTGGCTATTCCATCCCATTTACCTCCATTTCCTCTTCCCACCCTCCCTCCCTGTCCCTCTTCAGGGACCCCTCTCACATACATCTACTGTGACAGAAGGTAAACTATCTCATATGCCTAGGTGCAGTAGAAGGAGGGAGGGGTTTCTACTCACATTATTTTCTAACACGGAAAAAAACTGGAGGATGGAGACCTATTCTCAATTTAAGAAGCCTCAACAATTTTGTGAAGACCCAACGCTTCAGTATGGTCACATTAGCAACCATAATTCCAGAACTGGAAAGAGGGGACTGTCTCTCAGCCCTCGACCTCTAGAACACATATTTTCTTACAACAATACATCCCTCATGCAGGAGGTTCAGTACAAAGTACTGCACTTTGGACTGTCCACTGCCCCATGGGTATTTTTGAAAGTTCTTGCAGTGGTAGTGGTTCACCGCTGCAGACAAGAGGTCATAATTTTCCTTATTTGGATGATTGCTTACTCAAAGCTTTGACTCAACAAGGGGCACTGTAAGCTACTCAAAACATAGTAGTTCTTTTCACACATTTAGGCCTACAAATAAATGCACAGAAATCAACATGCATACCTGTGCAGAGACTAAAGTTCATCGGGGCTACCTTCACCTTCTGGAGGCTACAGCCTCGCTGCCCTGACTCTAGTTTATGACTTTACTAAATGTAATCTCCACAACACTAGACAGTCCCCAGACATTGGCCAGGACCTGCCTTCAACTTTTGGGCCACATGTACACAATGGAATTTGTCGTCAAAAATGTCAGTATCTACATGTGATACCCGCAAGTCTGGTTCTGAACATTGTATGTTCCACACAGACACAGCATAAACAAATGTCTCACGATGCCAACCAAAGTTAAAAAAAAAAAAACAACAACAACCCTCTCTACATTGGTGAACACAACCAAACAATCTAGGCACAGAAGTTTCCTTTGTACAGAACCCTCCAACGGTGATAATGACTATGGATGCGTCCCTACTAGGTTGGGGAGCTCACTTGTGCAATCACACAGTCCAAGGCTGCTGGTCCCTATTGGAAGCCATTCTACATACAAACCTACTGGAGCTTTGGGCAGTTCGCAATGCATGCTCCCATTTCCTACCTATGATCAAAGACAGAACTATAAAGATCCTCACAGACAACATTGCTTGCATGTTTTATATAAACTGACAATGGGGAGAACGGTCACACTCTTTATGCATGGAAACCATGCTACTATGGAATTGGTGCATCAGTCACAATGTTGACATCTCAGACTCCTACCTAGAAGGATGCCAAAACATCACTGCAGAAGCACTAAGCAGAAAGCTTTTCCAGGACTATGAGTGGGAAATGAACCCCAGTTCATTATATATATGGAATATATTCAAACAGTGGGGGGTTCCCAACAATAGACCTTTTTCCGATGACCCAAAACGCCAAGTGCACGCAATTCTGCTCTAGATTGGGTCTGGTACCCTATTCCCTGGGCAATGTTTTTCTCATCAAATGGGATGCACCCCTGCTATACACCTTTCTTTCAACCCCTTTTCTAGAGTCATATGTAAGATCAGAACAGACAACTCCAGAATAATCTTGATAGCCCCCATGTGGCCCAGACAAATGTGGTTTCCTTACCTCCTAAAGATGACCATGTGCTCATCATGCACTCTTCCTCATCTACTTCATCTCCTCTCTCAGGATGTGGGCCAGGTCCACAACCTGAATCTGGCAAAACTCCACCTCAAGGTGTGGCTACTCCCCTGCTCTGAGAAATTGAAATGACCTATTCAGAGGAAGTAAGGAACATTCTTTTGAACAGTTGTAGACCAACTACATGACATACATACCCGAACAAATGGGAGTGATTCAATACATGGTGCCAAAATAGAGAAATCATGGCAGTTTCCTCTTCTCTACCACTGGTACTAGACTACATATTGGAACTTAAGAAATTGGGCCTCTCTATGAGCTTGATCAGAGTACACCTCACAGCTATCACAGCATTCCACCACAAAGTGGATGAGTTCTCGATCTTCGCTCACCCAACCAGCAAGTATTTTCGCAAGAACCTTTGTAACATTTACCTGAAAATATGAGCCCCTACTCCATCATGGGACTGCTGTTACGGAGCCTTACTGTACCCCATTTGAACCACTAGTGACCAGTTCAGTACTCCAACTTTCGAAGAAGGTCGCCTTTCTTGCCTCCATCATGTCCACCATGGAACTAGGAGCCTTCATGGTGCACCCCCATATACAACATTTTTCAAGAACAAAGTTACCTTAAGACCACATCCCAAGTTCTTACATAAGGTTGTGTCTTCGGTCTATCTGAATCAGCCAATTCATCTCCCGTTGATCTTTCCAAACCCCCATGAGAATAAACGAAAAGCAGCACTCCATACCCTGGATGTCCAAAGGGCGCTAGCCTTTTACATTGAGAGAACAAAGACTTTTAGAAAATCACAACAATTATTTCTTTCCATCATGGAATGGGCTAAAGGGTCCACCATATCTAAACAGAGGCTATCAAAATAGATCTCCAGTTGCTCTGACTTTTGTTACCGCCAACAACAGGTACAACTACCACCGGGGACCCGTACACCAGAGTACTGTCTGCTTCAATAGCCTTCCTCAACCATGTCCCCATTATGGATATCCAAAAAACAGCAACCTGGGTGCTAGCCCATACATTCACATATTATGCCATAGAGCAGCAGCATTTACCATCAGATTCTCTATTGAGACTTGCAGTTTTATCATTCACCATTACTGCAACTCTGAAGCCCTTCTCTTCCACTGAGGGGCACTGCTCTACTGTCACCTAAAGTGGAGCACCCACAGGACACTCCTCAAAGAAGAAGAGAAGGTTACTCACTCTGTGCAGTAACTGAGGTTCTTTAGTATCAGAGGGGTAGCCGTGTTAGTCTGGATCTGTAAAAGCAGCAAAGAGTCCTGTGGCACCTTATAGACTAACAGACGTTTTGGAGCATGAGCTTTCATGGGTGAAAACGTCTGTTAGTCTATAAGGTGCCACAGGACTCTTTGCTGCTTTTACTGAGGTTCTTTGAGATGGTTATTCCTGTGGGTGCTCCACTACCTTCCCTTCTCCCCTCTACTTTGGAATTTTCATGCTAGAGACTCTGTGGTGGGGTTGGTGGCATGGTGCTATGTAACTGCTTGAGGTGGCATGAGATGGGGACAGCACATGTGCGATCCAGCCAGGCACTGCTACTACAAATCTTTGATAACAAGCGTAGGGGCATGCAATCTCCTTAAGTGAAGCACCCAAAGGGATAACCATCTCAAAGAACCTCAGTTACTGCACAGGGTGAGTAACCTCCTCATGTGTGTGTGGGAAAAAGCAGGGATGGACCATGCTAGATAATTTTAAAAAGCTATTTGAAGATAAATACAGCACAGCATAGGGACTCATTTTTGTACCCTAATGTTTGATGGATATAGGAATATGTGTCCTTTTCATTTCTCCCTAAATCTTTTAGACTCTTGTGCTACCAGTACCTTATTTTATTATAGCATAGAAGCAATATTGTTTTTCCTCTGTAAATACCATCTGGGGTTATTTATTATCTAGTGTGAGAGAAAGCTTTGACAGTGTTTAGTATGCAGCAGTACTTTGTGTTTTCACGGTGTTATTGAAGGGGCCTGAGGATGTTCTAAGCAGCTGAAGTAATTTTAGTGGCAATACAGTTGAAGCCTAACTAGAAAAAAAGGTGAGGGAGGAGAGAGAGTTTTTTTACATTTTACATTTTTCAGCAACAGTTCAGCTGCAGCAGTGCTACCATTGGTGTATACTCCAGTGTACACTGAGTACAGGAGTTGTTATCACCAAGTTGTCACAGTGGTAAAAGCTGCACTCATTCTACATTAGACTTGGAGTCATTGCAGCTCCATCTTGCTGAAAAATGGGATAGTTTTTTTGTAAAACAGATGCTTAAAGTGGGACAGAGAGGTAGAGTAATACTTCTCTTGACCCTTTCTTTTTTCTCAGAGCCTTGAATTTGATGCAGCCTGTGAGTCTTGAATCAAACAGCTGTGCTTTCCCGATTTTAAAAAAACAAACAAACCACAACTGGCACCTTCATTAGGACTTTAACACATAAAAGGCTTGTTTCTTCTCACTTACACTGGTATAAATCAGGAGTAACTCCAATGAAGTCTGTGGAATTACATGAGTGTGTGAGATCAGATAAGGCCTGAGCTTTAAATCAAATGGAAAATGAGCCAGAGATCATCCTCTGAATACTCTTGACAGAAGAGCCATACTGAGTTAGACCACATGTCCTGTATTATTTAAGTTTTCAGAAATATTTGCTTCTGTTGTGTGCAGAAATGCTTGACTGCAGTTTGCTATTGTGTAATTGAGTGTTGTGTACAACTATTTGCAGTAGTTGCTTTTGTATATGTATGTATGTAAAGTGCTGATTGTGTGTGTGTACTTTGAAATTCAGCCATGTATGGCCAAAAAAAATAATACAGAAAGCAGTAATAAAAGGAGGCTTAAGCAAAGGAGAAAATCAAACCAAATGGAATTCTGATGATCTCTGAAGAGATACAGATCAGCTGTTCCTAATGACAGGAACAGCTGTTGAGAAAGCTCTTGTCCAGCAACAGCATGTGTGTGTGAAATGAAATAAAGGTGAATGGCACTAGATAGCTGCTATGACCTGGGAGCTGATTAGAGAGAGAAGGTCTGTGAGGTAGTCTGGAGAAATCATTCTAATTTTGAAAACAAGGATTTGAAATCCTGGCCTCATTTAAGTCAATGGCAAAACTCCCATTGACTTCAGCGGGGCCAGGATTTCACCCAGAAAGGCAATTTTTTTTTATTTTTTTTTAGAGGATCTGACTTGAAAATAGGATTCGAGTTGCATCATTTTGTAAGTGTAAGAAGGCATGGAGCAGCTTTCTGCTCATGCTGAAGTCCAGAGTGTCCTGGAATGACAGGTTCCAGTCTAGGCAGGCATATATCAGTTTATCATTCTCTAGGTAGATAAATTGAATTCCTTATGCTCTACTGTCTGAATAAATCAATACAAGATCTTAAAAATTGAAGGTCTCTGTAGATCTGATTTAGTGCGTATTGAAGTCTTTCCCATTGTTATGGAGTTAGAGGGCTTTCATCTTCAATTCTGCATTTATAGACTTCTTAATTTCTCGATTTCATAACATTAATATTACATCTTCACTGAGGTTTTTTTTTGGAATGCTACATATTTCAGGTCATTCATAGCACTTCTAATACTATAATTACACTATGGTAATGCTGTGTTGTAAATAAAGCTAATTGAAATAAAGAAATATCAAGCATATTCTTGTTTATAGATGTAAATATCTTGTACAAGTCAGTTAGACATTACCTGTGTTCATTTGTTATTTTTATTTAGCAGAAGGTTTATTACAGCCTGAGAGAATTGGACCTCAGTTGTCACTCCTTTGGGTGCAATATATTCTATGTTATCCATTAATAAGCAATTGATTTTGAAGTTAATTGTTCATGTTGATGGATGTGCTGCTCTGATTTCTTGGTCTGATTTAAGGCGTACTGGCTGTCATCAAAAGGAACTTTCTGTTTCACTCCAGACTAGAGGCAACATAAATCAAGTCAGACAGATGTCATTAAAGCCCCATAACACAAGCAACTATGAACATATTGTTTGAGTCTACAGAGATTATTGCAATGTACAATGAGGAGGTTGTCACCTGACACTTTTTGCATCACAACGGATTTGAAAAATAGCTTTAATAAAAAAATTTTGTGTGCATATCAGTGTGACAGAAAAGTAAACATTTAATATGTTATGGCTCTGTTATTTATCATGAAGCACATTATTAATCATACAGTAATCAATGGATTAAAATAGGAGTCTTTTTATGTATAAATTTATACCTTGTTCCAGGATTATTTCTCTTTATATTATAAGTATGTTGGTCTTCAGGACTTCAAAGCACAGATGAGTGATTCAATCCCTATATTCAAGCTGTATAAATAGCTAAATATTGAAATAACCTCAAAACACCGTAGAAATAAATGTACTCTAAAATGAGATGTTTTAAAGCACAATTTCAAGTTACCATTAAACACAATTCCCCTTAACTATCCCTTTTTTGGTGTGTATATCCCATTTTGTTTAATTCCATGCTCAGAGCATTCTCTATTTCCATATGTGCCTACAAAGTTCCTGGATGTAGATATGTGGGACTTCATCAGATACAAATTTGCGACAGATTCAGGTAGTTTAATATTTCATAACGTTCATTGGACAATAGCGAAAATAACAAAATTAAAACATTTCTTCTCTGCTTGGCTTTACCTTGAAAGCAATGTCACTTGTTTAGGCCTCCATTCTGTTACTTTCTAGGACTTGCAGTAGCTCTATTACTGTTAGACTTTTACATTTCTCACTTCAGTTCTTCTAGTATACATTAATTTTTCATTTCAGTTTTCAGTTCTTCCAGTACCTGCATTGTAATAGTAGATGGGTATCTAGTAGTGGGGAGGAGGATGTACTTATCATTATGCTTGATTGTGTCTAATGAACATTATGGTGGTAAAGCCCCCAAGGAGAAGCTAAACAGTTTTCTTACTCTGTGGAACAACCTAATTCAAATAGTTACCACCATGAAACTTATAAAATATTTTATTTAATTTTACAAATTACTGAGGATAAGTGTGTACTCTATTTTATAAAAATGTCTTTTAAATCTGTATTGTTTAATAATAGAAGAACCCTTAATAGAGAAGTAATTCAAGAGAGAATCGGAACCCGGAAATAGTTATTCTCTGTCTTAAGGGTCTGATTTAAAACCCATTGAAGTCAATGGGAGTCATTCCATTGACTTAGTCAGATTAGTATCAGGTTTTATGACATTTACTTATGATTAGCTGCATAGCTAATCTTTTACATATTATTTTTAAAATGTTTGGCAATGATACACCAAATGCCGGGTGCTGGATTTGTATTGCAGCCTGGCAACTGTTTTCTCCTGTTTACGTATTCCATATTGCAGGGCAGGCTCTAGGTGCATATACAGAGCAGTTTTTATTTTTTTTAAATATTGTTGTGTAATAGGTGTAAACAGAACCATGATGTTCACCTCAGTCCCCTTTTAACATTTTACAATAGTTGAAACTTTCATTCACAGCCTGAAATTAAGGCCTAATGTTTCTAGTATTAAAAAAGTTCAGATATGTTTTACTGTAAATACTTCTGTGATCTAAAGTTCAAATTCCTCCTCCACCCCAAAACCCAGGGTTTTTCACAACCTGACTTCTCTTCAGCTAACTTGCATCCAAGCTCTGATTTTGCCTGATAACCTGCACTGTTCTATCTGATGGGGGAATATCTTCACTACGTACTGAAGATACCTAATTCCATAATATATTTCCTATCTCCCCTTACATCCTCATATAAATGTTGAACAGGAAAGAAGGAATATAACCCTGTGATACACAGCAACATGAGAAAACCCTCTAAGTAGATCAGAAATCGCCTGGTCCTACCCTTTGGTTCACTTTAGAGAGAAATGGAACCACTTAAGAGTAACAGTGTCTATCCCTTCTATGAACAAAAAAACCAAACTATTATGTAACATAAAGTAAACCATTTTTTTCATATTTGAATAATTCAATTTTTTTTAAATCACCTTTTGGTTGGGCATAGTCTTTATAAGTTTGAATCCCAAGGTGTAATTTTTCAAGGAAGTTAGAAGCACCTGAATATACTAGCATAGAATGAAAATGCTTATACAGCTGACACTATGGTATAAAGCTGCTACAGTGGGACCATAAAACAGCAAATAATAAAGGAAACTGCTCATTATTTACTTGAGAAAAAAGACTGTGTCCTTCAGTGTTTTTAGTTTTTGTTTTCATGTCTCCACTTCATAAGTCATGACTGGAAGAAAATACTCTTAAATGTCTTCCAGTTGAGATAAACATTTTCACATCCACTTCCTCAGTGTTTTTTAAACCAGGAGCGGTAATGATTTTGTAAAAATAAAAACAAAGTTTGTCTTCCTTTGTACTGTTTCATAAGGAGTGCTCAGTTGTGATTTTAGTGCATTTTTCTCTGTATGTTAGGGATATCAGTGTCTGATTTCTCGAGAAAGCAGAAGAGGCCAGATATAAGAGTAGAATCTGGGTCTTCCTCTCATGTCTAGGATAAATGAAAAAGAAGAAAATTATATTTTTAATGATCTTAAGAAAAGGCTACAATTCAGCACACAATAGATATGTAGTCAGTATAATGAAATCTTATAGTCAGGAATAGAATATCTTAAAAAAGAGTTAAAGTTTTAAGTGTGATTCAACGGAATTCAGCTAATACCCAGAAAACAATATTATATTTTATTTACAAAAATTGCACACCTTTTAAAACCCCCAACCTTAGAAAGTCTGGACATGAGCAGGTAAGAGTCTATTCAGTTCTCGGTTGGCAAATAATCCTTAATTACTCGGCATTCCCCAACCCAAACTTAATGTTGTCTCAGACAAATTGCAACATATACAAAAGTCAAAATAGCAAATTTTAAGAGATTATTGAAAATTGATCTTTAGTGTGAAATATCAGATTTTCCAGATGCACATTTTCTAGTTTTTGGTATCGCTTTGAGCTAGGATTGATATCCCACAGCTAGAGCAACAACAAAACTATATGTACATGCATCTCTAGTTTAGACATAAAAGGTAGTTATTCTTCTTATAGAATCGTATTATTGTACGGCTTGAAGGGACCTCAAGAGTGATCATGTCCAGCCCCAGGGCAGCTACAAAATCTTTATTAGACAATGTCTGGGGACTTTGACTGGGCCTTTCTGATGATGTCACAACTATGCACCAGTTCCCAAGAGTGCACAGTTGGAAATCCATCACTTAAATACACTCAATTCTCCCCCCTCCCATGTCTGTTTTGTATATTAAAATTGCAAGAGTTGGGGAGGAAATGTGCTTTCAATTAGCTCATCATTGGTCAGTTCTAATGCCACTCAATATATTACCCCTTTTTTGTTTCAGTCAAATACTTTGGTAGCTGGCAACTTATTTTAACTTTCCTCTGCATTTTATTTTTTAGTAGTATATCAACTTGCTCATTGTTTTTACATTCTACTGAAATATCCCCATCTCACAGCCTCATGGCTCTTACTATATCCTCTATGCTTCTTTTTAACCCAATTAGCTACTTTCACAGGGTTAACATCACCAATCTTCTTTCTTTGTCTAGGGATCTTACAATTATGACATTTTGGTTTGTTTCCTTCCTCAGCGTTGCTATTTTGATGATCTCATGATCATCTGATTCTGATTCTACTTTTCTCTCTTTATTTTCTACTTTGTATCCATTCTCTATCACCAATAGATATTTCTTCAGTTTCCAGAGTGGTTTCATTTGGGGTCAGAAAAATCTTCCATCTCTTGGCAACCCAGCCAGCCTCCAGCCGAACTGCCAGACTTCCCCCGTTTTAAGACCAAACCCAGGACAGGTGCAGTGAGTATGGCTATGAGAATCCAAGTATGGTCTTTAGCACTCTCTTGCTCTGGACAGGATATCACCCCATCTCTCTCACACACATTAAACGAATTAAGAAGTGGCTAACTGACATATCTTTAAAAAAGTAGTTGTTAATAGAGAATCCATTGAATGATGTTTTTTGAGACCATGGTATTGCACTTAATGTGAAGAAGCTCTCATTTGGAGCTTATTATGGCAGATAAATATGAATTAATCACTGGACTGGAAGTGATTAGGGTGTTTGTAGTGGGGTTCCACATGGATTGGTACTTGGCCTGATGCTATTCAATATATTCATTTATGAGCTAGAAGTAAATATAAAATCACTGCTGATAAAATTTATGGATGACAACAATTCATCATCATAATCATGGCAACACCCAAAGGGATGTATCCCCCTTGCCCATCAAGTGCTACCCAAATCAATCTCTAGTTAGGTCTTTCAGATGATCTGGCTGGATAGTCAGCCTATGTCCAGCATTGGGACCTTACTGGACCACTGAAGCTTTTGGTGACCACTTGATTGCTGGTTATGTAGGTGCATCCCTTAGTAAATACACTTTGTAATTTATTGGTCTTCCATCCTAATAACATGTCTATACCAAGTCAGCCACCAAAACTGAACCAGTGCTGATGGAGGCAATTGCTGGATTTGGTTATGAATATCCTCATTTCTGATCTTATCCTGCCAGTTATCTTGCTGTCAAAGATTATGAGAATTGAAAACATCAGTCCGCCACTCTTCAGCCTTCCTCTGCGCCCATGCTTTGCTGCTGTACCATATAATTAGTATAACTGTGGTTCTATAGAGCTGCCTCTTTGAAGCAAGTATGATGTCATGTCCTCACAAGGGCATGAAATTTAGCAACATCTCTTGATATAGTAGTGTCCATATAGCAGAGTGTAGCAGGGCTCCCCTTGCTCCTGCCTCTGCTGCATTCACAAACCACTCAGAGATCCTTGGAGCTCAGCAGTCACCTGTGTAGTTTATTTACAGCGTGTGCTTCCACCAACTTCTCACCATGTACAGCTTGGGTTTTCAGACTTAAGGATTTCTCAGCTTCTGCACCCAGAAGGGAAGAGCTACTGCTCTCCTTTCACTCTATGGCTCCCCTCCTGGCTTCCTTCCTTGGGGCCTGTATGTAGCCTCAGGCTAATTAGGCTGGTAGCTGTTTCCCATTCGCCAATCAGGTGCAGGTTTCTCTAGGCAGCTCCAATTTATCTCCCTTAATTGGAGCTGGCATGACAGAGGGCTGGCTTAGTTGCCACCTGCTGGACAGGTTAATACTGAGCTTGTTGTAATCTGAATTTGGAGGCTGCTTGATAGTAATGGCCAGGAAATTCATTTTAGCAGATTAATAACCAGATCAATGCCTACTACTTCATGGATTTTTTTTTTCAAATATAGGTTCTAGTTTAAAGGGAATTACTGTGTTCTTGCAATGTATGAACCTATGCCTGACTAGATCAGCCATCAGCTGCAGCAGTTCACCAAACAGACCTGGCCAGACAATGTCCTGAGAATATTCAAGATCCAAAAGCAAAATGATATTTAGCTCAACACCACCAATACCTCAGGCTTACCTACTAACCAATCAGTGCCGATATTGAACAACAATGGCGACAAAACACAGCCTAGCCAAATTCCTGAGGAATTTATTATGTATCTGCCATTGAGTTGAACACACCTTTCCATTCTACTGTAGAGCTCTTCTATCAATGACACTGTATTCTCAGGGACCTAGAGTTGCCTCATCAGATCCCAGAAACTTAGTCAGTGCACTGAATGAAAGGCCTCATGGAAGTCTGTAAAAGAATGCTGCACATATTTATTAAATTCAGCCATCTTTTCAAAAAGTTGTTTGAAGGTAAAGATTTGGTTGACAGTGAAATCATAAAATCATAGATATGTAGGGCTGGAAGAGACCTGCAGGAGTCATCAAGTCCAGCCCTCTGTGCTGCGGTATGACCAAGTAAACTTAGATAATCTATAATAGGTGTTTGTCCAACTTGCACTTAAAAACCTCCAATGATAGGGAGTCTGCCAGATGTACATATTTCCAGACTGCCTGTTTTTCACAGACTTTCACTCCCGCACTCCAAGAAAAGGGCACAGAGGGTGTTTCCATTTGTAATTAGAAAGCTCAAGTAATTCTCTCTCTCTCTCTCTCTCACACACACACGCACACGCACACACACACACACACACAGCTAAATTCTGCATTCACTTACGAGGTCACAAATGAATTCAATGGTAATGAAGCTTCTGCAACTGAGTGTAGAATTGGGTCCTCTATCTTAAAGGTATGACATTTTTTTGCAGGATACAAAGGTATTTGCTTTTCAAAATACTAAAAAATATCACAGCTATACTAAGTAGCCATCGTTGGATGGAATCTGAAGATTTGATGGAATTAACAATATTCTTAGGCCAGAATACTGTATCCAGAAATTTTATATTTTCCTCTGATATATTAAGCTGTAGATTCACAATGACTATGATTGAGACATTTAAAAATTAGGCAATAAATAATGCAAAATACAATTTAGTTTAATCCTATAAAATACATGAAGAAAGTTAGAAATAACTTTTAGCATGACAGTTCCTCAATAGTATTAATGAATGATAGAGTCCTTTATAAGACACCTCATCTTTTTATGTCTAATATAGATATTAGTAAAATTACATTATATTCTGAATAAAATTGAGTTACAATTACATGTCAGTCCCTATGCATTTGGATATTTGAAACTGATTTTGAAAACGACAAGGACTATGATTAGATTTTTAAAGATTCTTGCCCTGAATAATCTTTTTCCTTTAATAGAAATTGCATATCATGAGAAAGGTAGTTTATCTAGAAATTAGAGGTTGGCTTGAAGTATGCAAGTCACTTAACTACCATCAAAATAGCTGAGACATGATCAGATACTCACTTTGCCAAGGATATAAAATAATTAAATGTAAGGTGCTTGGTACACAAAGAAATTATTTAAAAAAAAAATCATGGCCTGCAATTGGACTTGTCAGGTGTGAGCAGCACTACGTATTTAGCATAAAACATAGAAACATGGACATGAGATCAAAAGAGAAGAGTGAAAAGAGAAAAAGGTCTTTTTAACTGTTATGTACTTTGATGATTTTTTTTCTTAACCCTGTGTCATGTGGCGTGTTTGCAGATGGTTCAGAAGCAGCATACATACGGTTAGGGGGATAAGGATTGGGGATGTTTCATCTTGTCATGCTGAAGTTTGTTAGATCAGCTGTATTTATTATGCCAAGAGAAGTGAATGGGGAATGTTCTGTGTCCATTGTCACAAAGTATTACAGTCAGCTCAGTTCTGGTGCCGGAACCAAATAATAAACTTTTCACTTGTATAATACTTTTTATATAGGGATATTAAAAGACTTAAATACTAATTTTGGCACTTGTCATCCAGGTTGGAATTAAGTTGTGTGACTAGAATTATTGTTCTGCCAACTCTTTCCCACTTTTTGCAGTTTGGATGTTGCCATCTGATATATTAATAGCGGATTTGCATCCTGTTTGGGGCTTCCTTTTGTAGGAGCTGGAAAATAGACTAGGCGAAATCCTAGTTCTATTGCAGTCATTGAAGGAAGCCCAGAATTTCACCTTCTATGTCTTAATGTTGGATTTTAAGCATGTCTTGAAAGTCTGGCTTTAATATATTATTAATATTAGTATTAATGTTTATTTGGGTTGGTGTCCATTACCTACTGTGCCATTTCCACATACTTAGGGACAGTCCTGCTCCAGGGAACTTACAATCAAAAGGGACAAACAGTTTCTAAATAAAACAAAATGTTAAATTTAATGTAGAATTTTCACAGTACTTGTATGTAAGAACTGGTCACGTGTGAAGTATTATTATAGAGATGACTGGTAGTACCATCTATTATTAAGGTTGCCTGACACTTCTATTATAAGACCCTCTTCTTAGTTACTTATAACTTTGCCAAACTTAGTAGTTTGGGCTGAGTGTCTGCCTCAGAATGATATTTTTTGGAAATCTTTGGCCAAAATAGTTCGGCCACTTCTAAGAACGAGCCTAGAGAAACATATGTTGTTTTGTAATGTTAAAAAAGTTTTGTTGACCTTTTCTTTGAGTACTCTACCACCCACTTGCTTTGTTCAAGGACTTAAAATATGGCCCACGTGACGTTTGTGTCATTGATTTGCCTTTTATTGTTTGTATGAACATTTGCCCAAATTTGGACTAGTTATAAGCCTTTGAAAATTTGAAACATGCTCAGAAAACACTTCTGAGATTTTTAGCAGATAAAATCTCCCAAGTTTCTGTCCTCATTGAGCATGCATAACCCCCTCACACACCCTCGTGCTGACCACACTGCACATGCACCATCCCTACACAGTGACTAAGAATGCTCCAATTCCCTCACAGTGTCTGTGTCTGCCAGGAGTGCATATATGCCATCCCTAAAGAGTGAATGAGCATGTTCTAGCTAGCCTAAGGCTATGGAGGCAAAGGTGGCCTTTCTGTGAATATGCTGCTGTGTGCCAGAGAGGGGTCAGCCACCAGAACTGAAAGCAGAGAGCCTGCCTCGCCTGTGCTTTCAGAAATAGCCCTGCAGGTGCCCAGGCAGTATGGAAGTAGAAACTGACTGATTAACATGTAGAGAGGACAATTGCCAGATTAGGGGGAGGAAAAAGTGTTGATTGGGATAAGAAGTCTGATGAGACTGGGACTGAGGGGAGGGGAGAAGAGAAAAAAATTTACTGAGTGTTGAGGGGTAGAAAACTAGGGTTGGTTGGGCAAAGAGACTTGGACTGGGAGCTGATGAGTGAAATGGGGGATGGAAGAAAATGGGAGCCAGTTGGCCAATGAAGAACACTGAGATTGGACAAGGAGATGGGGAGAGAGAAACTGGGAATGGCTGGACAAGGAAACTAGGAACCAGTGGGTGGGAGGAAGGGGAGACAGATCTCACAATTGCTGAGGTTTATGGGGAGAACTGGGTCTGTACACATGCTTGTGCAGCCTTAATTCAGCTCCCTTGTGTATATGGATTATGATACAGTCTTTAATTATATGATCATGTTCTATTTTTACTATTTTAATGGTTAGTGTTATTTCAGTTTGAAAAAAGGAAAATAAAATCTTAACTCTATCCCCTTGTTCATATGGATTGTGACACGGGGTAAATTTGTTAAAAATAGCTAAGTGATGTAGGAGACTACATCCCATTTTGAAAGTGATCTGTGCATAGGATGATCATATTTCCCAAAGAGAAAATGGGACACTGTGCAGGGTTTGCCTGAGCCACCTGGCATCACTGCTCGCCCAAGTCCCAAAGGACTTAAAGCCAGTCTTGGAGTACCCACATCTTTATTCTTCTTGCTTTTCTAATGCACCTTTTATGAGGACCATTTATTCTCACTTTTGCAGGGCTGGCAAGTCATTTCTTGAGACCACTGAGCCCCGGAGCTCATCAACAGGGGTACTTGCTCCATTTCAAAGCCATCCCAAAACTCATTGCCAAAGATCCCCCTCATGAGAAACTGCTGCCAGAAGAGGTATTGGTACTGCAGATAATGGAGTCATAGAACTGGTATCAGAGCTTAACAAGTGGAAAGAGTTTTAGCCCTCACATTTACTCATCCTACAGCTATGATCTATGCCCTGCTCTGGAGCTGAAAATTGAAAACTGAAAATTGAAAATAAAATTCTGATGGTTTAACTGAAAAGTATAACTCATGCTTTAGAATCTCAGGAGTGTTTCAAGGCCCTCAACCTTTGAGATGATTATTTGCACATCTCCATAAGACAAAGCATAGTAAGTATCTCTGGCTCATGGTGGGTGACCACTAACAGTTTAAGCTATTGCTCTTTGGGCTAGTGGGCAGTTCCTAAGATATTCATCAAACACTTTGAAAGTGGATGCAGCTCATCTATATCATCAAGTCTTACAGGTGAACCTGTATCTTAATGACTGGCTCACATGAGCCAAATGTTACAGGGGTTGGTTAACATTCTCTGGGCTATTTATTCCCTCTGCAGATCTCTGTTTGAGGGTAAATTAAAACAAATCTTGGTCCCAATGTGTGTTCTACTAGTCACAGTGGGCACTTAGATTCCACAAGAGCTTTGGCATCCCGACCAGCATCAGGACCTGAAACTCAGAGCTGGTATGGACACCCAGTCATCCAAGTCATCCAAGCAATGGACTTAGCAAAGGGGAGGGGAGGGGATATTTTATTCATGAGGTTTAGGCCTGATGTCAGCCAACATCTCTGTCATTTCATTTACAAAAACTACAGTGTGATTTTTGCATGGGCAATTGATTTTAGTATACAAACCGAATGTTTACAGCTTTAACTTAATGTTTCCATCTCAGAAGACCAAAAACTCTAATTTGGTGGACACTGCCAGAGAATGTCTTGAAGAGATGGTCTTCTCTCATCCTGCTCCTCAGATAATGCTAGGCCTAAACACATCCAATATGTAGTGGCGAAAATCTTTGTCTATGAACTTTGGAAGCCCCGGGAGTGAAGACTCCATGTAAACTTGGTTAGAACTGAGCGCCTTCAGAATGGCTCTCATATCTTCTTTTATAAATCAGAGGGCAACTGATGCCGATTCTCCCAGAAATGTGCTTTGCACCTGGCAGGAAAGAAAAAGTAAGTCCAGAGCTGAGAAACAGAGTTGAAAAGTTGATCACTCAGACTCTCTGTGGCTTGCCAGATATTTGCTGGGGTCAGGAGGTGTCATTTGTATATGGATTTTTTTCTGCAGGTGTGAACAAGTAACATTTTGCTGAAGACTGGGTAGAGATCCACCATGTATATCAAATGCCTTTCTTATACACTGAAGGAGGGGCTCCTTCATGTCTTTCCTTGCTTTCTTTTCTTTCGCATAGTACTGAGGAAGATGTGGCAAGACTGACTGAGTAATTTTAGTTGCATCTGCAAGGTTATGGCAGGCTTGGATCTCAGAGCTTATAGCTCTGTCCAAAGAACATCCATTCACTCTTATCTGGAGAAAAGATCTCTTATATTAACAAAGCGTCAGGGAAGCTTATCAAGATATCATATCCTTTAATCTGAGAACATAGCTACTGTGTAGTAGGAGTAGGAGAATTTAATACACACCTGAGGAGATCAAAGCAGAATATTGTTGATGTCTAGAAAGCCTTATACCAGGAAATGTTACACTGTCAAATGGAACTATTTAAAAAAGTCTGTTCAAGGTACGGTCTTGACTGGTTTGCTATTCAGCTCCAGTTATATTACTTTTTTTTTCTGTCCTGGTGTCTTCAAAGCTATCTCTGGTAACTTTGGTTTACTTAGTTCCCTAGCAAAATACTTTAAAAAATATCTTTTGAACCTGGATGCTATTAACTAAACTTAAGGTAGGGCTTTGGGATTTTGCTCTCAGTATTAGAGATCTTATTTTTCGTGGCCATCACCTTGGCAAGAGGGTCTTGGAGTTGCAGACTTTGATGGCCAAGCCATTTTATATTATATTCCATAAAGGCAAGGTGGTACTGGGCCTTATCCCAAATTTCTGACAAAAAAATTATTGGAGTTCAGTTTTATCAACCTCACTTGCCTGTTGCACTCCACACTCCCCAAAGGCTAGCCTCATAATCATTCTGGGGAAGTGAGTTTGCACACTGGATGTCAAAAAAGAAATTAGCTACAACTTAAACTGAAATAAGAAATTCAGAAAGTTGAACAGAATGTATGACATTGGAGAATATTCTGTGGTTAAACCATCTAGTCTCAAAGGCTGTCTTAAGTGTATAATACTATGAACCAATCTTTTTATGAACTGGCTAATGTTCATGCATCTGCAGAGCTGGACTGGCTTGGTGTCCTCTGCCAACTTTAATGACATACATCTGCAATGTGCCCATATCTGAAATATGTAGAGATGCTATGTGGAGTTTGTTATATACCTTTACAGTTCATGTTCTCTCCACATGGCATCAGGAGCTGATGCTGGTTTTGGGAGAGTAATGCCTCAGAGCTGTTCAGCTTACCTTCTCAAAGGGGTCACAGCTAAATAGTGTCCTACTGTGGAGCTCTGTGTAAGCAATATCAGGAAGGTGAAAATGAATTTCTTGCTATTAGTAAATCTTAATCTCTGAATATATTGTTATTTAGTTAAAGGTCCTCAGTATGGCAGAAAGGTTTGATTTTTAATAGTTTTAATCTATGTCAAGGTTTGTTAATAACTTAGGAAAACCCAGTAACATTAAAGATTTGACATTTGGGGAATGTTGAGTGTCTTGGTCCATTTCCTTCCTTCCCACTTGCACCTTATATCCCCATTGTTTTTTTCAGCCGTCATCATGTTATATTTTAACTTTGATTGTAAACTCTTAGGGGCAGAGACAATAAATATGAATCTGATCTCAGTTATACTGGTTTTAGAGTGGCATAGATCTACTGATTTGAATGGAATTATGCCTGATTTAAACTGATGCAAAAGATTCAGAACTATTGTCTTTGGCCTGCAAACTGTCAAGAACATGTATTGTACTGGAAAAATAATAATCTTTATTAGTATTGTTACTGCTAGAAAGCCAGTTTTCCATACCAGTGTCTGAATGCACAGCTACATTAAATGTACTTTCATTAGACAGATCTCTAGAAAGAGTGCCAAATTAAATCTTTATGTAATTCTCAATGAGACCAGGGATGAACTAGTTCCAGTTTTGGTCTCTGTTACGTTTATCTTGTTTTATTGATATTTCCTTCTGAAGGTTCTTTAGCCTGTGTGTGTGTGTGTGAGAGAGAGAGAGAGATTGTGTGGAGTTGCTGGAGGGGATGTCTTGGTATGCCAGTCACAGTTGTGATCTCATCAAAGAACTTTTTTCAGAAGGAATTATTTGCCTCCATCCATGGCAGTTGCATTTGCTGGAATAGAAGGGTTATCCAGGCTATCTTTGCTCACATGCATTTTAGCTGACTAGAGGACAAGTACATTTCCCTCTATCCTACTTGAAAGAAGCAGGATGTAGCAAGACCCTTTGCTTCATTCACTGCACACATTGTGTCATATTCTGATATCCTTTCTCCTGTTGAGCAGCAGCTTACTTCAGAGGTAGTTTTATTGAAATCAGTGGAGTTACTCACAAAAATGGCATTCAACATATAAAGGTGGCAGAATCTGGTCTCACTGAAAGGTAAAATCTGCACAGCACCTAAGGTTCTCTTGAGAGGCTGTCTGTCTCTTTTCTTCCCCATCCTCCCTACCCCTGGATACTAGGCATGTGAGTTACCAGAAATGTGACTTAATTTACAGCTTTCTCCCACCCATAATGCTCTTATTTTTCCATTGGTTTCTCCTGCTTTTAAACTCCTTTTCTTTCTGCTTTCTATCTACTACCATGATCAC
The DNA here is from genome assembly GCF_016161935.1 of Mauremys reevesii. Classification (NCBI taxonomy): domain Eukaryota; kingdom Metazoa; phylum Chordata; order Testudines; family Geoemydidae; genus Mauremys; species Mauremys reevesii. The sequence goes on along the minus strand of NC_052627.1, from coordinate 27,588,266 downwards.
CAGTGCCAAATTTGACTTCTGCACCCTTCTTCTGGTGTGAAGTGATAACTTCTTGAATAAGGATCTAATGACTAGACCGGAGTGACATTTTTCAGACAAAATGTTTATTTGCCAAAAAATTCAGTCTCAGTTGATCTGAAATTGTGAATTGACCAATTAATTTGGGCTGGGAAAAGGTTTTTCAGGGCCAGCTCAAAAAACTTTGCATGTGTGCACCCCACCCACAATAACATTTAGCCCAGCAGTTAGGGCACTTGACTGGGTGGCACCCAGATTTGAATCCCCACTCTGAAGCAGAGGCTTGAACTCAGATTTCTCCTCACCCAGGTGATCATCTTCTGCACCAGACTGTAGGCTGTTCTCAAATGCATTGCTCTCAATCTCTCCTGTTGAAGCTTTTCACTTTGTATAAATATCTATTTCACTCTGCTCTCTCCCCTGTCAGGTGGGTGCCCTGTCCACCAGGCTATTGGCTATTCTCCTCTTAATCTCTTCTCTTGATACAGTTCCACTTTGTATTCCTTGGGCCACAGAGAGTAAGAACAAGAATGGCTGTTTTGCCTGGTGACTAACATATTCAGGAGATGTGGATTCAAATCTTTTCTGTGCCTGATTCCAAAGAAGTAAGTGAAGTAAGTGGAAAATTCCTTGTGGAAGAGAAATGTCGACTCCCTGAAAAGAGACCATCAGGATTTACCTGGGTATCCAATCACTTGAGACAGTTTTTTGCTGGATTTGATTTTGCAAATGCTGAGGTGAAGAGAAAACTTTCTTCACCTCCGCACTGCCACCATCACAGAACTGAATTAAAAAAAATATCAGTTTGACTTGGCTGCACATGTTTGGTCAGTTGCAGATGATTTTGTATGAATGAATAGTGACAGGTGATGACAAATAATAGGATGCTTAGAAGGATTATTGATTAACAATCACACTAGCAATGGACTGGGTTGCTGTCTTCAGGGTCTTCTCCCCTGGAGAAATCTGAAATCAGTTGGATCCTGCGGACTTCATGATTAAACTAATGAAATAAGTTCTCTATCTGGATGGAAACAAAGATGAAACTACACCTCAAACTCAATTTAGTGATGATCTGATCCTAATGAGTATTTAAAAATTACACTCAATACCCAGTTCCACTTGAAATGAAAAACAGACATGTGCCCAGGTATACATGAGGGCCAGGGATAAATTCATGGCTGTTATGGTGACCATGAGATCCAAAGGCAACCTAAAAGAGCCCTTGCCCGCATGGACATTAAAGTCACCTAGAACAATAATCCTGACGTAGATTGGACAAGAAATTGGTTTGTTTTAGTTGGAGTTCTGTGGTGCTCCTGGGTGGCTTGGGACATCTTAGTTATTTCCACCTTTTCCCCATTCCATGATTTTAGCATGTGGTGAGTCCTCTCAAATGAGTATGAACTCAAGATGATAACCTCCAGCATGCAAGTAACATGGGTGTATACTGCCTTTCTGTCTCTCTTGTTTGATGTTGCATAATTAATATTTTAAAGATATATATTAAATTGGAGGCTTTAGTTGTTGTATGTCTGAATTAAGCTAAATGTTAAAATGTGTGCTCAGAACGTGTGGGTGACTGGGTGTACCTGCCCTTTACAGTTTTGGATAGGCTAGTATTGTCCTCTTAAAGTGTTCGTAAAACTTACTTGAGGGACTGGTGATGTAGTTTGTAAGGCAGAAGAAATGGTCTTTTTGGGCTATGGAGAAACCCACTCTGCTAATGGTTTAGGGCCTATGAGCAGGGTGAATTTGATCTTCCCTCACCTCATAGCAGTAAGGAATTAAGTTGGTGCTGTGTGTTTCCAGACAGCCTCTCTCTCACTAGACCAGGAGAGCATGGCATAGTGGGAGCTGTAGTTCCTATGGCAAACAGGATCATAGTCTCTGGCTTTAGCAAAGTCTGCTGGGAACAGGGTTTGGGTATATAAAAAACTCCTGTCCCACAGAATGGGGAAAGAACTGGGGAAAGCTGTAAGAGTCATTGATCTCTCATAGAAGAACAGGCAAGTAACCCACTTGTTTGTGTGCTTTTTCTGTTATATGCAACTGTGTATAATTTAAGAAAGACTTAGTTTAGTCTGAGGAGGGGCCAAGCCAATTTAAGAAAATGACTGGGAAAGAAAGCCAGTGTCATGGGAAATTAGTTCTGTTACCAGAAAAAACAACAACAACAAAAAAAACCCACCAAGAGTGTGATCCGTTTTTTGTTTGGCCTGCCACATTGTGTTAGATATAATTATAGATAGAAGGTGATATTTGAGAACATTCACATAAAGCAAAGAAATTACCAGAGGCAAAAAAGATTGAATTCTTAAAACTGCAATTTGCATAGTTGATTATTTCCAAGCAAAAGATGCACTGTCAGTCACCGTGCCTGATTTGTAAGATGTTGAAAATTACCCAGTAGATGAAAAACAAACTTAATTTTACAATATATACAATATATCTAATTTGCTAATTGCCTTTCAATGCCTTTTGACATGTGATTGACTAACACTTGTGTTTTTTAACTTCAGTACTGAGCCTAGAGTGTTTTGAGAGATGCAAATGGAAACAAACAGAAATAAATGATATATCTTGCAAACAGGGGCGGCTCTAGAGAGTAGGCTGCCCCAAGCAGCGCGGAGCGCTGCGCCGCCCTTCCCCCGCGGGCGGTCCTCTTCCTCGCTGTTCGTTGAGCCTCACGCATGCCCGCGGTCCTCCACGAGGTCGGACCAGCCCGGCGCCACCGTGCGCAGCCGCGCCGGAGCGAGCTCAACCGAGACGGGAGGAAGGCGGGAACGGCGCCGCCATGCCAGCGCCCGCTCGCCGTCCGCCCCGGCGGCGGCTCCGCAGGCCAGCAGCGCGCGAGCTCAGCGCCGCAAAAACCCCCGCCCCCGCGCGGCCCCCAGCCTAGAGCCGCTGCTTGCCGCGCTGGGCTTGCAAAATCACAATTTCAGTTGAAATAATGGAAGAATTCACATGCTTAAATATAGCAATTCTTGTGTTATAATACTTTTTGCTTTAAGGTACTTCACATTCATGCATGTGTTTTTAAAAAAAGAAACATTAAATCATCAAAGATACAAGTTTTGTGTTTTTTTGGAATTACTAAAGAGTTGCTGATATATCAGTGAAATCTTAGAAAAACATTGTTTATCTATTTACAGGAAATTCTGCATCGGAATGATATATTTTTTCAGTTTCACTTTCATCTTTGAAATGATCTTTTCATTTTTTCAATGGGGATTTTTAACCTAATGCAGCAGCTTGTGCCTATAGCTTCCCCAGCGATGTAAACTTCAGAGGTGAAGTCCTAACTCCATCAGAGTCAGTGGCAAACCTCCCACTCCTTTCAATGTAGCCAGGATTTCACCTCAGAAGCTTGTAGATGCAGGTACCATTGAACATAGATTACTAGTCTCTCCCATGTCAATCCTATTCAAGAGGAGGAGGAGGAGCGGTCATATGAATGAGCACTCTGTTTACCATATTACAGGATTTCCATATTGAATCCTTATGTTTGGTCTGTCTGTTTACTCTAGTTAGGATCCAAGTTCAATTCTCCAAGCCTGATCTGGAGAAGAGATTTTAATTTGGATCTCCTACATTTTAAGGGAGCATCCTAACTGCTGAGCTATGGGATATCCTGGTGTAAGTATCTCTCATTCTCTCCTGTGGAAGCTGTTCCACTGTGTATAAAAAAAAATTAATAATTGGTGTAAGGACATAAACTTGAGTCTCCCACTACCTAGATGAGTGCCCTAACCACCAGGCTATAGCATCATTCTCAATAGCTGTCTCTGAACCAGCGTGGAACAGCTTCAACAGGAGAAACTGAGATAGACCGACTCCTGATTACCCTAGGGTATTCTTCTACAATATGGGAGACTCAACTCCAAGTTCCTGATCCAATGACTATTTAATTAGTTATACACAATGTAATATTTGGTGGGAGAGGGGAATTCGCCCAGCTCTAGTTCTGAAAGGACATTGGCTATTCCTTTCCTGAGCTCAAAGTGCCGCACAGTTTTCTAGCAGACTCTGTAGTGGAACAGTGTCTTAACAGACTTCCAGGCATTTGGGAGAATTTAATAAATAGTTGTAACAATAATTTTATGCCTGTTCTGTACTTGTGTGATTAATAAAGCTTTGGCTTTCCTCCCATAATAAATTATTCCTTTCATTAAACTAACGGTCTAGTGATGCAATAAAACTAGTATTATAATGATATTGAAATCTATCTGTAGCAGACATAAGATAAACAATGTTTGTTTGTTTTTTTAAATTAAGTACATGGTGCTTTCCTGCAATTTGTGGTACAGAGGTGTTGTAATGGCTTACCACACTGACTGAATTCTAGGTTATTTCAGTTGACACTTTTCTTATTTTCTTTAATACTTTAGGAAGTTCCACCACCAGGCTCCTATGAGGTTCAAAAATCATTTGAGAAATCACATAGTAAAAGCCACTATATGCCTCCCCGAACCACACTGGCTAAAAGAAAGCATACCTCTTTTCTCAGTGCAACACCTAGAAAAAATATATCCAATACTGACAAAGATGTACCAGGTAAGTTTATTACTTTCTTTCCTAATAAAACTGTAACTAAAACAGCTACAATATTATTTTTCTTGAGAACCATTCCAAAATGTTAGTGTTAAGTCATTTGAGACAAGTGATTTTAGATTGGGATTTTCAAAGGAGCCTAGGGAAGTTAGACACCCATGTCCCATGGGATGCAAATCTGAGCCTTAATGCCAATCCTCCAATTTAGCGTCCGGTAAGTAAAATAGAAAGCAAAGAATCAACACCTGTTAAAATACTTTATTGAATTAAGCCACTTCTTCATATCTGAGGGAATTAATCTGAGGCTATCTGATGACTAATTTTGCTGGTGAAATAGAAATTGTTTAAGGAATGAAATAACCAATATCACTGCATTTTAAGAAAAAATTGTTTGTGGTGTTGCTGTAGCTATGATTTTTCCAAGATATGAGAGAGATAAGGTGAGGGAATATCTTTTATTGGACAAACTTCTGTTGGTGGAAGGTACAAGCTCTTGAGCTACACAGAGCTCTTCTTCAGGTTTGGGGAAGGAAGCAGAGTGTTACTTTTTAAGAAAACCGATCAAATTGATAAGTGGGCAAACCATATGCCTACTTTATATTTCATTCTGCATGGTGACTTTGAACCTTGTTAATATAAAGATCTTTGTTTCCATTTAAAAATATAGACCTTGTTTACGGCATATGAGTGGGGTTTGATTTGCTTGTCAAACTGTTGACTTACTACTGATTGGGTATGAGAATGTTTAATACTCCACATGCTACATATTTGCTCATTAAGATAAAGTTACTTAGGAAAATAGAAATATATTCTCAACGTCCAGTGAATAACTTGCAGGGAAAAAAATTCTTTGTAATTTGAGTCTCGGAAATCATTGCAAAAGTGCTTGTAAATCCATCTCTGCCTTGTTATATAATGAATCGTAGATCAGGGGACACAAATTAATGAGGACAGACAGGGTTGGATTTTAAGCAGCAGGCTGCATCTTTTTTTAAAATTGGAAAGGGTCACTATCTGCCTGTCTTCCCAAACCAGGCATTTATGTGAATTCAGTGTGGGGTTTACTGGGCATCTCTCATATAGCCCATAAATCAGGGTAGCTCTCCACTGCCTAACCCAAGGGTTCAGCTTGCTTGGCTAAATCCTCTTGTCTTCCCCTGCGGAAGGGTCAGAAGGTACCAAAGAGGGACCCCAGTCTGCAAGGACTTCAGGACTTTTCCTATAGACCTAGGGTTTACCAGTGAAATCCCATGTCTCTTGTTTTCTGTTTGCTGGCTTTTTGGCCTTATATTCACACTGAACCCCAGCTGCAAGTTGCGACAAACTAACATTCATACAAATTCCTAATATTAAATTCCTAAATACTATTCATAGATCCTATCATAATTGTGTCTCCATGACTGGTGCAAGAGGCCTGAGAAACCCTCGGCTGGGCTTTAAATAAATGATTTAGGAGCAAGAGCTAATCACATCTCTCTGGTTGGGCAGTAGGACATTCAGGGGAAGGAGGGGCCTGTCCCTATGTACACTCTCCTTTTATCCTTGCAGATACAATCAGGTTTCCCAGCCATTAAGTTGGTGGGTGGCAAATTGTCACACTATTGCTAGCCATTGTATTCTGGTCGCCAGGTTTCTGTTTGACATGTGATGCCTTACCTCACAAACTGTGAGAAAACAGAACTATAATTCAAAGAGTCTGTGTGTTTTAAGGAAGTTTGAGGTATCAAATACAATTTCAAAAAATGAAAGAAAAGTAGAATAAATAGTAAGAAATTCTTTAAAGGTGTCCTAGAAATGTATTGTCAGTAAACAGTCAGAAAGTCTGTGTTTTGTTCTGGAATCTCAGAATAATAACCTTGGGATAGAAACAGTTTATATTAAAGGTTTATTAAAAAACAAAATCAGACAAATACAGGCTATCCAATAAACTACAAAACCTAGAGGCAAAATTCAATGAGGTCCCGGTCTTTCAAGAATGTTAGCCATAGTGCTGACATGAGGATCCACTTTATTTTGTTGCCTACATTAACTATTATTTTGAAACCTCTTTCCAGCGTTTTTCAAGTTGTTCTGACAAATTTTGAAATTAATGTATCAATAAAAATTCCAGTATTAAATCATAAGTTTATAATGGTATTGATAATGAGTTTATAGAGACTTTCACCTTCGGGTTGCTTCTGCAAATCAAGCCCAAACTGGTAATAAATTGAAAGTTGTATTCATCTGCTGTTTGCTTGATCATCTGTGTGAAATGAACTGACTGTCTGAGGCCAAACATTTCCCAGTGAGCAGGAATCCACATCACAAAACCATCACCAGAATTGTCAATAAACAGCACCTTTGGTGGTAGTCTCAACAGAGAGCCAAGGATTGCTTGGAGACAGAATTAATGAACCTGTTTGAGGCACTATGATGGGGCAATAAGAGAGAGCTTGCACTGACATTGTCCATGGTATATTTATTTGATGGCTATACAGAGGATTTTCAGTCTCTAAGTTTCAATCTGCTAACCGTTTTTAAATGGAAAGGGTCAAAATAAACTGTAGAAAAAGTTGCTACTTTCTCCCATAATACCATTATTTGGTTTGTGGATTAACAGTAATGATTTGTACGTCTGCTTTTTCCCTTAACAGATAGCGCTAGTAATTGCTGCATTTGGCTTAACAAAAATAATTTGCTGTGTAGTTTTAGATATTCAGCCATAGCAATTACTGGCAGTTTCTATATATAACATAGTGAAAGTAGGTTCCAACAACTTTAAAATTACATGTAGTATGCGTCAATAATCAGGGTAAAATTAAAGTAGCTAGCCAATTTTCCTTTTTTTGCGGGGGAGAGGGGTAGATGGGGAAGGGAGGGTCAAAGAAACAGGAGAAAATATAGGAGCTTACAGGCAAACTCTTAAGCCTCTAGGAGAATTCAGTCAGAGGTGGGTTTGATGTCACCAGCAGACTGAATGGTGGGCCCTCATGCCGACAGTAGCAACGGGGCTATGACAAATCTGGATGTCAACATACCTGCAAAAGGGGGAAAGTAGTTCTGAATTACAAATTTACTTCATTGCCTTCTTATATTGTTTACTTGGGGCATTCAGTACATAATTCTAAAGCTTGTTTGACTAGTTGGTATGTTTGTAGGTCACCGACTGTATACAACAGAAGCAAACAGCCTGACCAAGGTATCACTGGCACCTTTTAGTGACATGAATAAAAAGTTAGTGATAAATGAGGTTGATGACTGCTTTGTCTTTTTACTGAAAAAAAAAGGTGAAGGTCATATCCTGAAAAAGGAAGTATTTTTTCAGAATGTAAAGAAACTGGAAAAGAAGGTAAAAAAAATGCCAGAACATGTAGTCAGTTAATTACTACTTTTTCAAGCTGATAAAGGAAATAAAAAGGCTGTAGAAAGTTTTTTACAAAAGTGCATTACTAAAGATGCAAAAATTGTATGTAACTTGTAAAACAAACAGGAGTACTTGTGGCACCTTAAAGACTAATAAATTTATTTTAGCATGTAACTTGTGTGTTTCCTGAGTTGATCATGAAACATTACTGACAGTACTTGTAAGCAACAACATTGCTAGGAAGGATATGAAACTCCAGTGGTCTTTGTACCTGCATTGATAATGGGGAGAAATGTTAACTAATATAAATGACAAATGAGCCTTCATATTTTGTTGAGTTGTTTAGAATCCAGGGATGGTGCTGACCAGGGACTTTGGAAGATATTAGGCCTTCCCAAATGGTAGTTTCATGGTATGCTTCTGAATTTCTGCACTAGGAGATACCTTGACTGAGTGTGGGGCTCATTAGATGGTACTCTGTCATGAAACTGCTGAACATACTGAAACTCCTTTTGGGTTTTCTGTTCCCTCCCATAGGCCATGTCTGTTCTAGGGGGGGAAAAATGTTTTAATCAATGTGAAGCTACATTCAGAAAAGCAATTAAAATACTAGGATGCCTGTCATCATCCCACTCACATACAAGAAAGGAGGGATGCCATTAACAATTGATACTACTCCATTCTTCCCCAGACAGACAGCGGGCATTGCATCTCTCCTTTCTTCTGCATCTCTGAAGTACAGCATTCCCAGTATGATTTTATACCTTTCCCCACTCTCAAACCCAGACACACCTCTGGTATTTGCTTCCATCTGATCCCAGACATGTATCCTATCTTCCTCTCCTGGCTAAGAAATACTTTCTAGTACCTGTCACTCAGAGTCCAGAAACCTCAAGAACTACTCTTTCTGTAGTATGTCTCAGTATCATAGTACCCCCAGTGGCACACATGCACTGATTCACATGGAGCCTGTAGGTTTGGCCAAGAATGGGATGGACATAGATCCCATTGGAGAGAGTGACCTTTGGAGCTGGCAAGATAATAGATCAGGTGACTAATAGGGAAATAGATAACATGAAATGGATATGTGTAAACAGGCTTTCAGAAAGTTCTGGATTTCTAATATTATTTATAGCTTAAAGGGCTTGTCCCACGTTTCTATAAATACTGCAGGTTGAACCCAGACCAGCAATTAATTAGACAGGTTAGTACTCGCCTAGTTTGTTTCTAGGATTGATTTGAAGAAAGGTTATGAGCAAATATCTTTGACTGGTGGTGTCAGCCTTCATTACCCCTCTAGGTTGTTTGAGATCCCTAAACTATCCTTTTGCACACTCAATGTAGCTACAACTTTCCAGGGAATGATAAGCAAAGTGCTGGAGGGACTGAGTGAATTCACTTTTTCTTTAACTGCTGTTAAACCTGAGAAAACCAGTCCTGAGATTACCACTGGGGCTGCCCTACTCCCAGAGCTTGGAAAGCCAAACTGGGGCAACCACTTATGATTCATAAAGGACACAATCTACATGAAGACCTGACTGTAAAAGCTGAAAAATGCAAGTTAGGAACACCTTAGGCTGCAAACTTAGAGCATACATGGGAGAATGGAATAATTAGACCAAGATCGAAGCAATTTGTAATTGGTCCACTCTACCAAATATCAGTTGGTCTTTCTGATTCTGAAAAGGGAGTTTGGCTGTTCAACAGCATTTGTAAATGCAGATCGCAGCAGATAACATGATAAACACCAATGTGTTGAACTTTGGCTTATAGTACTGTTCAGTCAGGTTAACAATAAGGAGGAAAAGCATTCTGTCATGTTCAAAAGCAACCATTTTCTTCCTAGAAAAAGAGGTTATATTAGATCTCTCACAGCAATTAGAGAAGGAAGAAAGAGCAGCTGATAACTTTAAAAAATTACCATGACAACTCCAAAGTAAACACTTGCTTGGATTTGGTTTACTAGGATCCAGAAATGATGAGAGCTGATGAGAAACCACAGCATGTTTGTAGACTTTTGCTTGAATCTCTGTCATACATAGTGCTGTTTCTAATTGATTGTAGAACTAGTTCTTTTCTGTTTGGATATTGTTACCTTTTCAGTTTGAGATTTTTAGTAATTCTGTCTGGACTAAATTTAGAGAGGTATAATGTGCATTTTTTATTTATCTGCTCATTTGAGGGGAATTTTGTTTCGTGTAGTCTTGTATAATAATTGATCAGAAGTAGAACTGAAGTAGTATTCATTGAATATATTTTGGATGAAAAATGTGAACATTGAGTACATTTTGACCAGCTCTAGTATTTTATTCTCTGTGTAGCATAATATATAAAATTTTAGGTTACAGGGTGTCTGTGAAGCTACTTGTAAAGGTTACTCCTGGCCTGTAATATTTGCTTTCAAAGCACACTGATCAAAAATTAAATTGATACATTACAAAGAAATGGAACTTCAAAAAGTAGCCCGTGGTAGCAGTGAGATGTAAGAACAATGCTGGAATCACTAGAGGGAAGGTGTGTGAAAATGTGCATTAAATGAGTGCTCTTTTTGTTAGCTTTCTTCTCATTTGTAATTGCATATTCCTGAAGCATATAAATGAGGAGGACCAGAGGAAAGTAGGTTTAATGTAGTACAATATGTGATACAATAAAAGAATGTCATGTGATTTCCCCTTCCCCCCCATGTTGAACTTAAAGGGACATGATGAAGATTGGCAACATTTTACTAACCTGATAGTCTTTGTAAATAGATATCAGAAAACATTGTATGTAAGACTGTGTGTGATTAATCCCCCTTTTCTCTCATCCTGAGGAACATTCCAGACTACAATCATTATAAAGCCATCTACCAGGGAAATAGAGGTGAAGAATAACGAAAGACCCCAAATGTAAGACAGACTCCTCCACTATCACCTAAGTTTTTCTTTGGCTGCAGTCCCAGATGCATGAAGTTCAGCTCTCTGCCCTTTGAATCCCATTCTTTATTTCCCTATAGTGACTTCTTAACAGTATTAAGGAATCAGAGCAGGAAGAAGGACAGGAAAAAGAGGGACAAGAATGGGAGGTTATTCCAGCGCCATAGGTTGGAGTAAGGCAGAGATGAAGGAAGTGTGCTGTCAGTTCGATGAGGTTTCCTGATTCTTGGTTTTTTTTAATTTACCTAGGATTCTGGAAGAGCTCCTTTTGTTCACTGGAGAATGCTACAGGAAAAGAGAGTCCTCTCTCATTCCAGATTGATAAATAGTATTGAGGGGGATCCCATCCCTCCCAATCACTGGAAAGTGATGTGCTGAGTCTCTCTTTTAGCCCTTGAAAACCCTTCTAGTCACCACTTCTGTGTTTAACTTTTTTATCACGGTCCCTTTTAACCATAACTCCTTTTCAGCTGTATTCAGATAACTAATTTACAGAGCTGAAACCAGGATGTGTAGGATCTGGGACAAGCAATAGAATCAGACCATTTAGTAGGTAGTAGTGGTGGTGTCCTTAGAAGCAGTAGTATTCCTGATGGCATTCTGTGCCAAAAAATAAAAATGTCTGCACCAAAAACTTAAAAATTCTGCGCACAATATTTTAAAATTCTGCAAATTTTATTTGTCAAATAAATGTGGAGGCTCCAGTATGGCAGGCTGCACAGAGGTGGGAGATCACTGTGCAGTTCCTGTCCTGTGCCTGGGACATGGACTAAGCGGTGAGGCTGCACACAACCCTGACACAGCGCAAGGACTGGGCCTGCCAGAAACACTCCAGAGCCCTGCCCCTCAGTGCCACATGCACCAGGTGTGGGCAGGCAGGCTCAGCAAGGCAAGATCCAAGTGTAGAGGGCTTAGTGTGTGTGGGGGATCCAGGTGTGGGTTCGGAGGGTTCTGTGTGGGGCATTTCAGACAAGATGGCTCAGTGGGGGATCTGTATGTGGGGGGTGGGGGATCTGGATGCACAGGGGCTTGTTGGGGGGGTTCTGGGTGAAACGATAATGGGACTCTGTAGTGGGATCAAGGTGAAGATGTTTAGGACTCAGCAGGGGGAGGTCTGGGTGTGGGGGAATAGGGCTCGGCAGGGGAGCTCAGTGGGGAGGGGATCCGGGTGAGGGTGGCTGGTCAGGGTGGTCCAGGTGTAGGGGGGATGGGGCTTGTTGCAGGGGTTCTGAGTGCAGGAGAGTGAGGCTTGGCCAGATGGATGCATTGGCTTGGGCAGATGAGGGAGCAGCTCCCTGTACATGGATTCTTACTCTTGCAGCTGAGGGGCAATGGCTGTAGGAAGCGCAGGTGCATGTGTGTGTTTGCAGAACATCCTACAGCCAGGGGATAAATTTGGGGGGTGGGTCTGACACAGTCCCAGATGCCCGGCACAAGAAGAGGAAGTTCCATCCATTCCAGCCCAGCCGGGACTAGCAGCTGAGCCCGGCGCAGGGTAGGAGCCACCAGCCGGGTCTTCCCCAGTCTCTCCCCACTCTGGAAAGATTCAGCCTTAGGGGCTCTCTCACTTTAAGGGGTACATACCTAAAGGGTTTATGAAATTTGCCCCATCCCTCAATGTGGAGGGAGATGTGCACAATTTCTTGCCCCCCACAGTTAGACTATGTACAAGTTAGACTATAAACTGGGTTATATTATAAACAAGCAATAAGTTTATTAACTACAAAAGGTGAATTTTAAGAGATTGACAGAACAAAGCAGGTTACTGACCAAATAAAGCAAAATATGCAAGCTAAGCTCAATATACTTAAGAAATGGGTTACAAAATGTAAATTCTCACCCTAAATGTTATTTTAGGCCAGTTGCAAAATTTCTGTGGTTCAGACTTCCAGTTATATTCCTTTTCAGACTGGACCCCCATCTCAGTCTGGATCCCTCCCTTGCCTCCCCTTTAGATGACTTTAGCAGTCTTTCTTCTTAGGCAGACAGGCCATAGAGAGGAGGAGTCCTGTTTGCCTTCCTCCCCACCCTTAAATAGGATTTACATAAGCCAGGAATCCTTTGTTTCCCAAACTTGTCCCTCCTTCCATTCCAGTGGAAAGTTACAAGAAGTCCCAAGTAATAGTTAGTATCAGGTGACAAGACCACCTGACTCTGTCATATCACAGCGTCCATGAGTCAGTGGCAGTATGGAGCATTCACAGGAAGGCCAAGTCCTTGCTGATGGGCCATCCTCCCTGTCTGGCTTTTCCGTTGTTGTACCTGAAGTGTTAGCAGTGGGCGTCACCGAAAGTAGCATAGTTGAAATACAGATACATAGTCAATATTCCTAACTTCAGATACAGAAATGATACAGGCATACACATTGGATAATTACATTCAGTAAATTATAACCTTTCCAATGATATCTTACAAGACCCATTTTGCATAAAATATATCCGTTATATCATATTCATATCAAAAGCATATTTTAATAAAGAATATGGAATGAAACATCACATATGTAATACCATTGATTTGGTTCAGATAAATATTTAAAATATATATAATTAAACACAGTTTGCTTGATGCAAAGTAATTCCCCCCTTTTTGGTTGCCAGAGGGAATCTATTACTAGAGATATAAATGGCTCTTTATGTACACGTTATACACTAGTGTTCAATTCTTTTGTGAAGTAAAACATTTTAAACACAAAATGATACTGTTTCTTGGAGAAAGGTAATTCAAAAAGAATAATTTCAGAAGGTGACTTTGAGGTGTAGGTTTTTATATGTTCCCCCAGGAGATGTGGGAAATAAATTTTTGTGATGCTTTTCTGTTCAGAAGATGAATCTCTTGTCACAAGAGAGAACATCTGCAGCTCTGTGTTTATTGCACGAAATATCAGAACTATTTTAAATGTAGCATATTTGTTTATACAGTGATTTAAATTATTGTTTTGCTGTACTGAAACCTGAGTCAATGTCCAGATCCACAATGTTTATAATCTAGTTTTTAGCTAGATTTTTAAAAAAAGCAATAAAACAACCTCATTAAGCACAATTAAAGTAGGAAAATTGTGTCATAGTGACCATTCATCTGTATTCCATTAAAATTCTTGTAATCTAATATAAAAATGTATTTGAATTTATTTAATGAAGAAAATATCAAATGATGTGGATCACATTATAAAGCAATCTTCTTTTATTATAACAAGTTTTCCTTTAAAGCTTTGTAAATGGCTTTATGAGGGAGCCTCACTTGAAATGAAATGCAGAAAAATTACTTAAACTTACAAAGGATCTACTGCAGGTTTACTCCATTGTAGAAGAGGGTAGAACTTGGCCATTTGTGTTTATTTGCTGTTAATAAAAGTTAGAGACAGAAATATGGGAAAAAAATTAAAATAAACCTGGAAAAATCATTGAGTTAAGACTTAGTAAGACTTAGTATTAGGCCTCAGTCATTACCTGAAATATTTTGCAATTTGGTAGATATATTTTGTACAGCGCCAAGTACATTCCAGATGCTTAATAAATAATCAACAATTATAACATGGAACAGTACGTTCCACTAAAAAACATCTCCTTCATAGGGAAAATATTTGAATCATCTCCAAAACCCTAGAATACTCAAGGAGCTAATAGAGGAGGTATCTGAGCCTCTAGCTATTATCTTTGGAAAATCATGGGAGACGGGAGAGATTCCAGAAGACTGGAAAAGGGCAAATAGAGTGCCCATCTATAAAAAGGGAAATAAAAACAACCCAGGAAACTACAGACCAGTTAGTTTAACTTCTGTGCCAGGGAAGATATTGGAGCAAGTAATTAAGGAAATCATCTGCAAACACTTGGAAGGTGGTAAGGTGATAGGGAATAGCCAGCATGGATTTGTAAAGAACAAATCGTGTCAAACCAATCTGATAGCTTTCTTTGATAGGATAACGAGTCTTGTGGATAAGGGAGAAGCGGCAGATGTGGTATACCTAGTGTGGCAAAGTACCTGCTTCTCCTCAGCTGGCTCAGTCCCTTTTTGCCTTGGATACACAGGCTTGGGCAAAGTAAAAGCCTTCCCAGTCACGCAGGATCTGGCTGATCCTACTCTCAGTCAGCCCCTTGCTGTTTTACTCCCCTTCTGGGGACAGAGTGCAGTCTTCATTGCTGGAAGAGGGCAGAGCCTTGCTGCACCTATTTGCTGGCAGCTTCTCTGCTTCTCTCACTCCCCCCCGTTTCCATGCCAGGGAGGGTTTAAAAAGGTCACCAGCAATTGGGGCCGGCTGAACTAAATTAGTTCCCTGATAACCCCTGTTCCAGCTGAACCTAATTTCTCACAGCTGTTTCTCCTCAATGGATAGGGAGAAGCCTTTTAATCCCCCTGGGACTAATTCCTACCCCCCCCCTTTCAGTCATTTGGCCTGGGTTTGCCACATATCCCCCCCCTGCTCAACACTACGGGGTTGGGCTACTTGGGTCGGAAAGCAGTGCACCCTCGACAGGCCATCTGCATTGCCATGTTGGGTTCCAGACCTATGTCGTACTTTGAAGTGGAAGGGTTGAAGCGACAGAAACCATCTTGTTACCCTCGCATTTTTGTCCTTGTTTTGGTGCATCCACTGCAAAGGGGCATGGTCTGTCACCAGGGTAAACCGCCGCCCAAGTAGATAGTAGCGGAGGCTTTCTATGGCCCACTTTACTGCCAGGCATTCCTTCTCCACTATGGCGTATTTCCGTTCCCTAGGTAGGAGCTTCCTACTGAGGAAGAGGATGGGGTGTTCGTCATCTCCAACCATTTGTGAAAGCACCGCCCCCAGCCCTACTTCAGAGGCATCCGTTAGTAGGATAAACTCCTTCCCCCAGTCCGGAGCTACTAGTACGGGGTCTGTGCAAAGGGCCGTCCTCAGATCGGCAAAAGTGGCTTCGGCTGCAGCAGACCATTTTACTATGTCTGGGCCCCGAGCATTGGTTAGGTCTGTTAACGGGCATGCCCTGGTGGCGAAGTGGGGAATGAACCGTCTATAGTACCCCACTAGTCCCAGGAATGCTCTGACCTGTTTCTTCCGGAGTGGTCGGGGCCACTTCTGTATAGCTTCTAACTTGTTGAGTTGGGGCTTCACCACGCCCCTCCCCACTATATACCCAAGGTACTTGGCCTCAGCTAACCCGATTGAACATATGGACGGATTTGCAGTCAATCCTGCCTTCCTCAGGGTGTCCAGGACTGCTTCTACCTTCTCCAGGTGCGTCTCCCAGTCGGGGCTATAGATAATGACGTCATCGAGATAGGCTGCCGCGTACTTTCCATGGGGTCGTAACAGTTTGTCCATTAGCCATTGGAAGGTAGCGGGAGCCCCATGCAACCCAAAGGGGAGAACCGTGTACTGATATAGTCCTTCTGGAGTTGCAAAGGCCGTCTTCTCCTTGTCGGCCTTGGCCAGGGGGATCTGCCAATAACCCTTGGTAAGGTCAAGGGTAGACATAAACCGTGCCTTTCCCAATCGGTCAATCAGCTCATCTATCCTGGGTATAGGGTATGCATCGAATCGGGACACCTCATTCAGCTTGTGGAAGTCATTGCAGAACCTCATACTGCCGTCCGGCTTAGGCACTAAAACCACGGGACTGGACCATTGACTATGAGATTCTTCGATGACTCCTAAGGCCAGCATCTTCCTGACCTCTCTCCTAATCTCTTCTCTTTTGGCCTCCGGGATCCGGTATGGCTTGATGTTCACCTTCACTCCGGGCTCTGTGAAGATGTGATGGTGAACCTCAGTCGTCCTGCCTAGTTTTTCCAAGAACACGTCCTGGTTGCGTTCTATCAGGCTGATCACTTCTGACCGTTGTTCCGGAGTTAACTCCGAGGATATTCCCACCAGGTCGGGCAGGTTGCTTGTAGGGGATGGTGCCCCCAGCGCAACCACCGGAGCTTCTCTATCCTGCCACGGTTTCAACAGATTTACATGGTAGATCTGCTCCAGCTTCCGGCGACCTGGCTGTTGGACCTTATAGTCGACTTCTCCTATAGCTTCTATTACCTCATATGGCCCCTGCCACCTGGCCAGGAGCTTGCTCTCTGCTGTGGGTATGAGCACCATCACCCGGTCCCCTACCTGGAACTTCCGGGTCCTCGCTTGACGATTGTAGTACGTCCATTGTGCCCCTTGGGCCTTCTCCATGTGTTCACGCACAAGGGGAGCGACTCGGGCTATTGTGTCTTTCATCTCCAGCACATGTTCCACAACGTTTCTCCCCAGGTTCGGCTGTTCTTCCCAGTCTTCTTTAGCCAGGTCCAGTATGCCCCTGGGGTGGCGACCATTTAAAAGCTCGAAGGGGGAGAATCCAGTGGAAGCCTGAGGAACCTCCCGTACAGCAAACACTACATAAGGCAGCAGGGCGTCCCAGTCTTTCCCGTCACGACTAATCACTTTCCGTAACATGCTTTTCAATGTCCTATTAAAACGTTCAACAAGGCCGTCGGTCTGAGGATGATAGACCGACGTTCTAAGGGTTCGTATATGGAGCATGGTACATAGGTCCTTCATCAGTTTAGACACAAAGGGGGTCCCTTGGTCCGTCAGGATCTCCTTAGGTATTCCTACTCTGGAAAAAATTTGGACCAATTCTTTGGCTATGGTCTTGGACATGGTATTCCGTAAGGGTACGGCCTCGGGGTACCGGGTGGCATAATCTAGCACTACCAGAATGTACTGATGGCCCCGGGCTGACTTCTCCAATGGCCCTACAATGTCCATAGCTATTCGCTCAAATGGAACCTCGATAATTGGCAGAGGTACCAGAGGGGCCCTTAAGTATGGTTGGGGCCCATGTATCTGGCATTCCGGACAGGAGGTACAATATCGCCAGACGGCAGCATAAATGCCAGGCCAAAAAAACCTCTGTAGGATCCAATCAAGGGTCTTATCTACCCCTAGATGGGCCCCGAACAGATGACTGTGGGCCAGATCCATTACCGCCCTCTGATGCTTTCAGGGGACCAAGAGTTGTTCTATAACTTGCTCTTGGACCCGGACTACTCTATATAGCAGATCTTTCTTAATCACGTAATATGGCCCGGGGCCCTTAACTCTCCCCTCCACTGGGACCCCATTTACCTCGACTACTTCCCTATGAATATTGTGGTATATGGGATCATTGGCCTGATCCTGACCAAAATTCCCGCGTGCGGTCCCCATTTGACCAAATTCTGGGGGGTCTACCTCCATCTCCCCTTCGGGGACAGCCCCTGGGGAACCAGGCCCAATGATAGGGTTGTTGATGGCTGACCCAGTCCCGCTGTCAGCCGAGCCCCTTCTTTCCCCGGCCAGCGTAGATTTCTGGTACTGGGTCAGGATCCTCGTCCCCCTCCTTTTATCCGCCCTCCGTTCCCTCTGAGTCTTCCTGGGCTTCCCCGGCGGGGAGAACAAATCCTGGCTAAACTCATGGAAGGCTGGGGATGGGTCATCTATCTGGACCACACCTTGGGTCCCAGGGTCATTATTTTCTTCTACCTCGTCCCCGGGGAGTAGGCCATCAAACCCCGGGAAATCTCGTCCGATAAGGACAGGGTAAGGGAGTATCGGAACTACTCCCACCGTCAACTTAGTGGGGTTTCCGAGAACTTCTATGCTTACGGGGATGGTTGGATAATAGTTGACATCCCCATGCACACAGGATATTCCCGAGCGTTTGGCCCGGGATAGTTGGTCCTGCCTGACCAGCTTCCCCGAGACTAATGTGACTGCACTTCCCGAGTCAATTAATGCCGTGGTCTCTATACCGTTCATCTTAACGGGTCTAGTGTATCTATGCGGGACCATCGCAACCCCGACCAGACTTATTAGATCACATAGTCCCCCTATATCTCCCAGTTCACATTGCATAGGCTCTCCTAGATTTGGGCATTGGGCAGCAATATGCCCCAATTCACCACAGGCATAGCATCGGTACCCCGCTTGGGGCAGCCCCCTATTTTTCGGGCTGCTGGGATTTATCCCCCGAGTCTTTCTCCCCCAGTCCTCCAGCCCCTCCGGGACTGCCGGCTGCTCTCCCGCCTCCTTCCTCCTCTCCATTGTCCAGCCTGGCATTAGGGCAAACCGGGGCCTCGGCGCAGAGACTGGTCTCCGGTTCTGGCACCTCCCTTCCTCGGTGGTCCGAGAAAGTTCATGGGCTGCCAAGTGTCTCTCTACGAGAGCAACTAGTTCATCACAAGAGGAGGGATCATTTTGGCAGACCCACCCTCGTATGTCTGGCGGCAAACCCCTCATGTACCTGTCCAATACCAGGATTTCCACTACCTTCTCCGGCCCATGGGTCTCAGGGCGAAGCCACTTCCGGGCGAGGTGTATCAAGTCAAATAGCTGGGACCTTGGTGCTTTGTCATCCCGGTATTTCCATTCATGGAAGCGCTGGGCCCTTATGGCCGGCGTCATGCCTGTCCTCGCCAGGATTTCCGCCTTCAGCTGGGGGTAATCCATAGCTGCGTCTGCGGTCAAGTCAAAGTAGGCCTTCTGGGCCTCCCCACACAGGAATGGGGCCAGGAGGCCTGCCCACTGGTCTTGGGGCCAGGACTCCCGCAGTGCCGTCCTCTCGAATGCGAGGAGATATGCCTCTATATCGTCATCTGTAGTCATCTTCTGTAAATAGTTGCTAGCCTGTAGCAGCCGGGTCCCCTGGGCCCCGTGCGTCACCGTGGCCAGGGCTTTCAGCTGGTTCACTACTTCATTTAGGGTGGCTCGATCTTGGGCCGCCTGGTTCATCAGCAGCTGGTTGGTCTCCTGTTGGACACGTACTGCCTCTTGCTGGGCCGCCGCCTGTACCCTGGTAGCCTCTTGCTGGGCCGCAGTGGCCTGTGACAGCGCCTTCACTACATCCTCCTTTTTTTTTGTGTGTGTGATTTACCTTGCCCTGAGGTGGCTTGCCACAGAGCCACACTCGCTATCACATCCCACTTCTGACACCACGTGTGGCAAAGTACCTGCTTCTCCTCAGCTGGCTCAGTCCTTTTTTGCCTTGGAGACACAGGCTTGGGCAAAGTAAAAGCCTTCCCAGTCACGCAGGGTCTGGCTGATCCTCCTCTCAGTCAGCCCCTTGCTGTTTTACTCCCCTTCTGGGGACAGAGTGCAGTCTTCCTTGCTGGAAGAGGGCAGAGCCTTGCTGCACCTATTTGCTGGCAGCTTCTCTGCTTCTCTCACTCCCCCCCTGTTTCCCTGCTAGGGAGGGTTTAAAAAGGTCACCAGCAATTGGGGCCAGGTGAACTAAATTAGTTCCCTGATAACCCCTGTTCCAGCTGAACCTAATTTCTCACAGCTATTTCTCCTCAATGGATAGGGAGAAGCCTTTTAATCCCCCTGGGACTAATTCCTACCCCCCCCCTTTTAGTCATTTGACCTGGGTTTGCCACACTAGACTTTAGTAAGGCATTTGATACGGTCTCACATGATATTCTTATCGATAAACTAGGCAAATACAATTTAGATGGGGCTACTATAAGGTGGGTGCATAACTGGCTGGATAACCATACTCAGACAGTAGTTATTAATGGTTCCCAATCCTGCTTGAAAGGTATAACAAGTGGGGTTCGGCAGGGGTCTGTTTTGGGACCGGCTCTGTTCAATATCTTCATCAACGACTTAGATATTGGCATAGAAAGTACACTTATTAAGTTTGCAGATGATACCAAACTGGGAGGGATTGCAACTGCTTTGGAGAACAGGGTCACAATTCAAAATGATCTGGACAAATTGGAGAAATGGTCTGAGGTAAACAGGATGAAGTTTAACAAAGACAAATGCAAAGTGCTCCGCTTAGGAAGGAAAAATCAGTTTCACACATACAGAATGGGAAGAGACTGTCTAGGAAGGAGTACGGCAGAAAGGGATCTAGGGGTTATAGTGGACCACAAGCTAAATATGAGTCAACAATGTGATACTGTTGCCAAAAAAAAAAAAAAAGCAAACGTGATTCTGGGATGCATTAACAGGTGTGTTGTGAGCAAGACACGAGAAGTCATTCTTCCGCTCTACTTTGCGCTAGTTAGGAGTATTGTGTCCAGTTCTGGGCACCGCATTTCAAGAAAGATGTGGAGAAACTGGAGAAGGTCCAGAGAAGAGCAACAAGAATGATTAAAGGTCTAGAGAACATGACCTATGAAGGAAGGCTGAAAGAATTGGGTTTGTTTAGTTTGGAAAAGAGAAGACTGAGAGGGGACATGATAGCAGTTTTCAGGTATCTAAAAGGATGTCATAAGGAGGAGGGAGAAAACTTGTTCATCTTAGCCTCTAAGGATAGAACAAGAAACAATGAGCTTAAACTGCAGCAAAGGAGGTTTAGGTTGGACATTAGGAAAAACTTCCTAACTGTCAGGGTAGTTAAACACTGGAATAAATTGCCTAGGGAGGTTGTGGAATCTCCATCTCTGGAGATATTTAAAAGTAGGTTAGATAAATATCTATCAGGGATGGTCTAGACAGTATTTGGTCCTGCCATGAGGGCAGGGGACTGGACTCGATGACCTCTCAAGGTCCCTTCCAGTCCTAGAATCTATGAATCTATGAATTGTGTTTCTAGGCACATTCCAACAGGAAATTACTTTAGGTAACAAATAGAATTTATCTTTAACATTAATTGAACATATCACATGAAGGTAGCTTTGTCCATTTTTTAGTGACTACAAGCAATACCTTTGATATAAAAGTCACTGTCGTGTGAAAACTAATTATTTCTTCTATTTGCTTGTTGGCTTGTAATATTATGTACTCGGAAACAGTATGAATTTTCTAAAACACAGCTGAGCTCTCAGGTTATTGCAGTATGTCAGTAGCTCAGATCCTAAAACTTATATTGATCTTTTATTTATGGTAGTTAGTACTTGCTTAAGCAACATTCCCATTAGAATAAAATATGGTCTTTGTTACTTTGTTTAGAATTTCTCTGGATTTTTACTGGTGGAACAGGATTAGATGCAATGTCTTTTCTTCAATTAAAATATACTGCTTGAATATTGAAATGAACTGCAGATTAGCACAGTATATTTGTGAAAATAAATATAATGGTTCTACTTGATCTCAATATAAACAAAATCAGTCCGCTTCTACTGTAGGATTTGTTGGTTCTGTTTCTTTAAACTGGCAGGTACTGTACACATGTTGATTCCTATAGACCAGTGGTTCTCAAACTTTTTTTCCCACGGACCACTTGAAAATTGCTGAGGGTCTCAGCAGACCACTTAATGATCTTTCCAAATGTTGTTTGTATTGTTAGCTAAGTATTGTAAAGCACTTTGGATAAAAGTGCTATATAAAAAAAACCCTATTAAATTATTAAATAATAATTAAAGTTTTTTGTTTCTACAAATAAAAGCACACAACTCGTATTTTAATATCAATTGTCTTACCTTTCGAATGCAATGGATGTGCCCTCTCTCTCCCACCACGGCAGCCCCTGAGCTGGAGCTGGGAAGGAGGGCCATCTCTCCCTGGCAGCCAGAGCCCTGGAGCTGGAGAAAGTTACCTCTTTCTCTGGCTGCCACAGCCCTGCACGTCCCAAATTCCCCCCACTCCCTCTTCTCACCCCACTTCCCCCTTCTACCTACCCCTTATTCCCCCCCAAAGCCACCACCTCACCTTACATGTGCATCTTCTCCAGGGTCCACACACCTAATTAATGGAGCCACACCTGCATGGCTCGACTAATTAGGTGGGTGGCCCTTCATTCTCTTGTGTGTGGCCACCCAGGTGTGAACCTTAGAGGGAACAATCCATGGACCACCTGAATGGAGCTTTCAGACCACTGGTGGTCTGCGGACCACAGTTTGAGAACCTCTGCATATAGACTATTGTCATCCATATTCTTTGCCCACTCGATAAAAGGGATCCTGATGGGAGTGGTACTAATTTGGAGTGCAAATTTGTATATGTTACAGCTGTTAGGCCCTATTGGGGCTGAAAGCTGGGAAACTGAGAGTCACATTTAGGCTTAATCAATTTTTGTCTTTATTTAATGTAATTTCCGACAAAAGTATTATATCTGTAGTAGCTGTACATACATTGGCAGACAAATAATAGTAGATGAGATGGAACTGGTAAATGAGCCTAAGTTACCATCTTCCATGATAATTGTTTCCCCTCCTGATCTCCTAATCTGATCCTTCAATCCTGTCCTTCATTTTCGGGTCTGGTGTTTCTCCAGTTTGGGCCCATGTTATACAATTCTACATTACAGATTACTTAATCTTTATCCAGTTGACTTTTAACACATCCGCCCTTTCAATTTTGGGTAACCCATACATTTCACATGCACAAGCTTCTGTTACTCAACTTCTATTTTTTCCTGTTGGCTTTCCAGTTTCTGGGTCATGTCATTTTATGTTACCCTGCCCTGGGTCTTCCTAGAAAAAGGGGGCTTTTATTTATCATTCCATGTTTATGTATCACTACATCTTCCAATACAACGCGTTACCTTTGTTCTGTCAGCAATATCATTTTAAGCAGATTAGCAATTCAATGTAAAAGAAGAATTGGCAAAATCACACTTATGCTGGCAAGGACTTGGCCTAAGTGTTACCTCTTCCGTACTCATTCGCTATCCATAATTATAAATAATTAAAATATAGCTGTCAAAGCTTGCAATCTTACCATTAACAATTTTTCATTTATATTTCAATGTTTATAAATCAGTAGTTGTTATCTTGTGCTACCTTTTTAATCTATTAGAAAAAAGAGGGGGAATTATGGAAAACATGATGATTCTTTAATGTCAGCATTTCTTATCTTCTCTAAGCATGGGGTTTTTCATTCAAAGACCAGCTTTGTTTGTGAATCATTATAAAAAAACTTCATTAGAAATTTTCCTGTGAATGCATGTTGCGGAGTGTCTCAGGTTGGGGACCTTGATATTTAGTTGCTTTTAATAGTACCCAGGAGCCCTGATCTCGCAATTATAGAACTACTCACAATATGTGAAGGTAGGCATGTGTAAGTCTTTGCAGGGTCAAGGCCAGAGTAGGTATAACTTTGGGGGAAAATAAGCGTTATTATAAATCTTTTAAAAAATAAAAAAATAAGCTTTAAAAGGCAGTTCTCATTACAACATATACTTTGGGGAAACTAGATTATATTAGAAGAATTCAACAGGAACAAGAATTCTTAGTATACAGGGTGTACTTGTTTTGAATCTTTGACATGAAAGAAAAGTCTGGAAGCCAAATTAGTATCAACTGGATTACAAATTCGCCAAGAACAAGAAGAGACTCTAACATTAAAGAATTACATTTACTATTAATGCCACCTGTAAATCTCTGTATTATACTTCCTGAAGATTTTGATGGAATAAATGGTGCATATATTTATCAATATAACTTTCCCCCTATATAACATGTTGAAATAATTTGTGCATGTACTACCAAAATATGGAATTGAAGAAAATACATTGTGGGGAATGAAAAAAGAAAAGGAGGAGAATTATCCATATATTGAGTATAATCTAAGAATTGGTTGCATTTAGAAAAGTTATATTTCACACTGGTTGCTTGGAATATCCTTTATTCAGTGTTTTTAACATACAAAAATAATTAGTGATGATGAATGTCAACTCTTAGATTTCTCCCCCAAGAAGATGATGTGGAAAATACTTAGTTCAAAGTTTTGAATCTTTAAATAGTCTCAACAGGAAGTAGGCATAATGGTGGTCGGCAGGTGTGTTAAATGACAGTTTTCTTTCTGTGAAGATGAACGAGGAGCTCCTTTCAGTGGTGCTTCAGGGAATTCCTTTTTTATTTGTCTTTGAGAAAGGTCTTTCTAAGACCTATTCACTATTTTGTTTCCCTTTTCACCTGTTTGGATTTTTATTTTATAAATGTTGCGTGTGGCAAGGTCCATCAAGGTCTTAAAATCTCTTGAGCTTCTTTTTGTTTTGTGCTGTGTTTTTTTGGTGGTTTCTCCTGTTTTTTTTCCTTTTGTTTCTCATGCAAAACAAAGGTGGCTTCAAAAGATCCCTAGATGTGATCACAGGATGATAATTGTTTGGTTTGCTTTGGAGAAGACCTCCTTCTCAAGGAAATTCTCAAGCCTTCCCAGACTTACTGAAAATCAACATTAACTATTCAGTACGCTCCCTACCCAGCTCTTTTAAAGCTCTTGAATGCAAGTTATCTGGACCTGCTGATTTTAAAATGTTTAATTTTAATTGCTGCTGTTTAACATTCACCTAAGTTGCTATTGGAACAGAAAGTGTTTCATCATTATATGATCTGTGTAGAAATATTTATCGAACACTTCTGCCTCCTCTACATTACTGTTGATAATTCTAACATTTCCAAATGGACCAATACCATTATTAGGGTTCTTTTTGTTCCTAATAAACTTTTAAACATTTCTTATCATCCTTAACTCTGCAGGCCACAGATTTTCCCTTGTATCCTTTTGCCTCACTTATCAATTTTCTTCTTTTCCTAGCTTCTGATTTATATTCATCACTATCAACTTCCCCTTTCTTCTATTTGTTATTTATTATTTTATTTTTTATAGATGTCTTCATTTCTAAGACAGGTTGATTTTTCTAACTAATATGGACTTCTTTCTCAGTTGTGGGATTATGGTCATTTGGACATCTTGTAAAATGTTCATAAACTATTCCCCGGCCCCTAACCGCCCCCCGGGATCCCACCCCCTTATCCAACCCCCCGTCCCCTGACTTCCCTCCTGATCCCTAACCACTTCCATGCCCCTTGATAGGCCCCCCCGGGACTCCCACTACCAACCCTCCCTGTCCCCTCCACCCCATCCAACCGCCCCGGTCTCCCTGACCTGCTCCGCAGAACCCCCTTCTCCTTTACCCATCCCTCCCACTCCCTGCCCCCTTGCCAGCAGCAGGAGCTCGCAGCCACAACACCCGGCCAGAGCCAGCTGCACTCCCTACGCTGCCCAGTGGGAGCGGCGGGCCAGAGCATGGCCTGGCTGCGGGGGAGGCGGAACAGTGGGGGAGGGGCCAGGGACCAGTGTCCCCAGCCGGGAGCTCAGAGGCCTGGCAGGACGGTCCCGCGGGCTGGATATGGCCTGCGGGCGATAGTTTGCCCACGTCTGATCTATATCTGTATCTATCTATTTATTTATTTATTTATATTTTGCTGGTTCGGACTTTATAAAAAAGGGATCACATCATGACCACTTGTATCTAAGCTATCACTCATTTTTAGTTTTGTGATCAGCTCCTCTCTATCTGTTGTATCTGTTGTATGAGGTCTAATATAGAATTCTACCATGTTAGGAAAGTGTAATATATAATGTTTAGAAATTCTGACAATGTTTAATATGGGCAGTATGAGACCGCTAGCATGTGTCATTTGGACTGACAAGTGATCAAGCAGCTTTCTTCCTACATGTTATAGATAGGTACTTAAGGAATAGGACCATAGTTGGTCCTATTCCCTGGTGAGATTTGGTGGTGTGTTGCAGACACCAGCTAAGACCCAATCTTGTGCTTTGTCTGTTAGGATATTATTTCATAAGCATTCAAGAGTATTTTCTTCTGGGTAGTCCATGACTCAGAAACTAGTATTACCACTTTTGTCACAGGGCCACTCCTGCTCCCCTTTGCCTACTCAATCCTTACTCAATAGGTAATAATAATTGATTTTAATATTCCAATCATGCAAATCATTTTACCAGGCTTCATTAATACCAATTAGATCAAATTTATGCTCTTAAATGAGCAATTGCAGTTCCTCTTGTTTGTTATCTAGGCTTCTTGCATTGGTGTATAAGTAATTAAAGAATTGCTGTTGTTTCTTGATTAATTTTGCTTTCAGCATTTTGATTTTGTGCTAAATGATTTAGGTACGGTATGTATGTGTGTTTTGTGCTCATTTGTTCCTCTTTTCATGCTCTCATTTTGTTTTTAGTTTAACATCCTCCTGACAACTACAAAAATATTTTGACTAGGTCCTTGGACCCTGATCCATCTGCTTTGGTAGTGCACAGTGGTAAAGAAAGCCAATGGCCAATTGGGGACTCTTTCCAAAATAGTAGAGCCTCTGAGTGGCATAGAATAATGCCAGTTCTTCACCACCAATGTAGGGGACAAGGTGTTAGAAGGGGAGTGACCAGAGTGCTGATGTGTTCTAGTGATGTACAGTGGGCATATCAGCCCTTTGGGCCCATAGCTAGCTGGCATAGTTGAGAGCAGTCCTGGGGCTATTCTAAAGTACAAAAGGGACAGGTACAATCTAGAAATGATCTCCAGGCTCAGTGGATTTCAAATGGCTCTCTTTCCTCTGCTGGTCCCAGAACATGTAAGGCACTATTGAGAATTTATCTTTACCTGGTTATCATTAAGCAACTTTTTAATTTATTATTTCAGGCCATAATTTTCTCATACATGATGAAGAGTAAATTGCTTAATCATTCTGGTAAAAGCTCTCTTCTCCATCAACAGCTATAACAGTGTAATAGGGGAAATATTCCCCACACTGGTAATGAAAAAATGTGCCTTGCCCCGCTATGCCTGCAGTAAACCTCAGGTATGGAGAAGGACATTTAAAGGAGGAGATCTAGCTCAGTTCAAGGCTGACCAGAAAGGAAATCAGAGCTCTGCTTCTCTTGTTAGGAGAGAAGCTGGGTCAAAGCCCATGTTAGAAGGGATGGCTGGGCCCTGGGGGATCAGTAAAAGCTGGCTGTTTGGAGACAAGTCCTGAATAGAAGGACGCGATCCCACTGAAGGTTTGTCACATGACCCTGTTTTGACTTGGGTTTTTTTGTTCCTGATTTCCTTTGGACCGTAACACCCTGGAAATGGTAAGACTGACGTGCTTTGGCTGGAGGGCCGAAGCCCCACTACCTTGGACAGCAGTCAACCAGCACAACCTGACAGCTGGGTGAGTCATGTTCTGACAGACCACAGGGGAACACTGCAGAGGCAACCGAGTCACACTCTGAAATTCTAGCACCTAGAAAAAAATTAAAAACAAACAAAAAACAAAACAGAAAAACTAAGAAAACAAGCCCCCTATTCATTTGATTACAAGCAGGGTAAAAACACTTCTCTTCACTTTCATAATGTTGAGGTACATTACCTTTTTGCAGGTCAGCTTGCAAAATCCAATCTTTATGCAGAATTCTGTGATTTCACAGATTCTCTCTCACACAGTTTTGTGCAGAAGTACCATGGCAGCCATTTTGAAAAGTTTTTAGTTATGGAAAGGCAAAGAGGAATACAGCGCAGCAGATGCAGATTCACATTAGATCAGAGATGGAGATATCCCTATATTGAGGTCTTAAATGGGACTTCTGAGTTGCATACAAAAGATTAATTTCCATAGGAAGTCATAGACAAGACACAGTGTTTTTGTTAAAACAGTTGGAGCAGTGACATGGGAGTCTTTTTTGTTTGTTTGTTTGTTTGTTTTTTAAACAAAAGAAAATAATATCCCCTTTGAATAAAGCTCAGGACAGAGTCCAATCCTGTAAAGAACATTTTCTACAGGAAAGTTATTAAACAATAAAATTGTGTTAAAATTAAATTATAGGAGAACATTTGGAATATATAAAAATAGCTCATTTTTGTTAGTGAAAATAAAAATTCAATCAGATTTGAGGACAATGTAAGTGATATAAAAGAGTTAGATAAAAGGTATCAGATATGTGTTTTAAACGTAATTAAACAGCTAATTAACAAAATACAGATAATTCTTATATGAAGTTTATTTCATGCAAATTGCAATACTTAATGCAAGTGCATTTTAAATTTAAAACATCACTATTTCCTGCTTTTCTGTTTCTTATTGAAACATTTTGAGGCTTATTAATGTGTCAGTGACTTGGCATAACTGTCTATGGTTGATTTAAAGTAATAAAAATTGATTTCCAGAGCATGCTAAGTGATGTCAGTGGAGGTTATCAGAATACATTATGTGTGTATCTGACTCTATAGCATCCCTTTTCCACATGCTCTGCAGAAATGACTGGAGATTAGAGACACTAAAGTTTGAACTTTTACTTGCTGAAGCTTTTACATTTTAAATCTAGTTGAGGATCTGGAGATCTTAGTTTGACTAGGGGGAGGAAATGAAATATGTAGAGTCAGAAAATCAATCCAAAACTATTTTAATGACAGAAGAAAGATGATGAGTTTCTGGCACACAGTCTGCAACTGCTGCATCAAGCTCCTCGCCTTTCCAACTCTTTGTTCCCATCCAATCTTTCTCTCACTACTCCACTGAAACTGCACTTACTAAAAATCTCCAAGACTTCTTGATTAAATATCAGTGCCCCTATTCTGTCCTTATCCTCTGTGATTATTCAGCTGCTTTTAACAGTTTGAGTAGGCCATTCTTAACATCTTTTTTCTATCTTAATTTTCATGACACTGAAATCAATGTGGGTCTTTCCATTGATTTCACTAGGCTTTGGATTGGGCCCTCGATCCTGTCCACATTCTTCTCCTGCCTCGCTGATCATTTCTTTATTGTTGCTGGTGGTCAGTCCTCTTTGATAGAATCATAGGACTGGAAGGGACCTCGAGAGGTCATCTAGCCCAGTTCCTTGCACTCATGGCAGAACTATCTAGACCATCCCTGACAGGTGTTTGTCTAACCTGCAATTAAAAATCTCCAATGATGGAGATTCCACAACCCCTTAGGCAATTTATTCCAGTGCTTAACCATCCTCACAGTCCCACTCCTTTTGTCCGTCTGCAACCCTCTCCCTAGGTGATCTTTCCTTCTATGATTTCAACTGCAGTCTTGACACTCAGGGTACGTCTACACTACGGGACTATTCCGAATTTGCATAAACCGGTTTTGTAAAACAGATTTTAAAAAAAAAGTGCGGCGCGCACTAAACACAAACACATTGTGGTGGTGGTGTGTCATGGGTCCGTGGCTAGCGTCGATCGAGCACTGTTGGTAGCTGGGTTAGCTATTCCCCCATAGTTCCCCATAGTTCCCCGCCCTCCCCGCCCCTTGGAACTTCGGGATGAGTCCTGATCCTGATGGGGCAAAAATCGGGTGGGGTGGTGGTAATGTCATCCAGTCACCCTTCGTCTGGGAAAGCAACGCAGAGCAAGCAAGCATTTTCATTTTTTTCCCCTGGCAGGGCTGGCAGATGCCATACATGGAGATCATGGGCATGTTTGTTGGCTGCCTTGTTGTCCGTTTGTATGTGCTCACAGCACAGTACGATTCAGCAGAGACAGACAGAAGCATTGCATGCTTTGCTTTTGCATTTGCATGGAGATGGTTACATGCCATATTGCACCATCCAAAACCCTTCCATAAATTGGGATGGAGGATGATACCAGTCCTTTGTCCTTTTGTGGTGCTTGTGCCAAGTGCCCTGGCCAGTGCCAAAAAGCCAGAGCACATAGATTACCTTTGATTGGTGCACCCACCATCCTTTTTGTCATTAGCTGTGTGCCCCTGTGCCCCCCTGGCCGATCAGCCAGGGGCAAAAAAAAGTTGGGAACTGAATCAATTCCTAATTTGGTATCTAAAATAGAAAATAGAAATATAGCTATAGCTAATATGCTGCTACAGAAGTGAGCAAGAACCAGAGAACCAAGAGAACCAGGAAGCTGCTGCTATGCTGAGCCCAGAAAATTATTTATATGTTGTGTGCTACAGGGACTGTAACAACCAATAACCCCATTTTTTTCCATCTTCGTTTTTCCCAGCCCACTTCTTGGCTACCCCCCCAGTGATGAATGTGTGATGAAATAAAGAAATATGACACAATATGACACAATAGAGAAATGAGTGGAAGGGAGGTGAGGAGCAGCTCAGCTGCAGCAGCTATGAGAGTCCACATAAAGCAGTGCAGAGTGTGCAGGGGGCATGCCACAGGGGCCACTGCTGCAATCTTTACTTCTGAAGGTACACATGAAGGGTGGGGAGCCTGGGCCCAGCCCCTGTTGCTATATTGAGGATGATAGCCACACCAGATCCCATCCAATCAATAGCAAAATTAGGGCCAATAGAGGCAGGTGAAAGGACAGTTACCAGTCGCTGATTGTATCATCAGCTGAGATGATGATGATGGATTTGATTTGGATCATTTGATGCTGATGCATGCTGCTGATGAGATGTGAGGATACCATCCCCATCCATGTTGGATGGGGGGAGCATGTGGGATGTTGGTGGGTGCAGCGCAGTGTCTATCTGCAGCATTCATGTTAGCAAAAGTCATGTGTAAAAGATAGGGGTTTGTTGTAAAAGGTTTGGGGTTTGTTTGGGGGGGTGGTGGGATTGTGGGTGAGTGCCCTGACCCGCCTGACCTGTTGCCCTGACCCATGGAAGAATGCAGAAGGCCAGAAATACAAATACAACTGCCAAGAATGAGGCTGCAGGAACTGTGAGATAGGCCATCCCCCCCAGTCCATGGCGTCCATTTGATTCTGTCCATTGTCGCGCGTCGCATCTGATTTGTCTGTCTGAGTGTCTGCCTGAGTCTGTGAAAAAAATTTCTGTCTGTTCTTTTCTGAATCTTCTGCTGCGCTGCCGGGATTGCCCGCCCAGCCCCGCCACGGCGTCATCATCCCCGATGGTCCGCTCCTTTTTATTTTTATTTTGGACTGCACCGCCCCCTCGCCTGATCGGAGCTCCACTCTGACAAACGGCAAAAACTTTCAAATTCAAAAAGCAGTCCTGTTTGTCTGACCTGACATGACTGCCAGAGTTTGTTGCCCGGTCACTGGTGCACTCACTGATGGCTAGCGGCATAGCGTCGAGGGCATATGCGCGATCACACCTAATACTAACCTTAATACTAATACTGATACTGATATACGTTAGGTAGAGTACAGCCTCCTAGTAAAATGCCATTAAAATCGATTCAAGGTGCCTAAAATGTCCTTCCGTTAATTGTGTTTTAAGGCCTTAGTCACAAATCTATCTCACTGTACCTGACCTGTCTACTTCGGTTCAGGCAGGTGTTTCTGATATTGTCTCATGAAATTACACTGAATATGGCAAAACTGATCTTCTTTTCCTCTCCTGTTCTGTTGTTATTGACAGCATCACCATTCTGTCATTTAATTAGGCCTCTACAACTCTGCTCTCTCTCTAGACCCATGCACCCAGACCATGTTCAAATCTTGCTGTTTCTTCCTTCATAGAATCTTTAATATTTTGCCTTTTCTCTCAGTCCATGCCAGTAAAACTCTTATTCCTTATCAGTACTATGGCGTCGTCCTCCTCTGGCTTTCCTGACATGTTGACTCTCATCAAGTACACTCACTGTACTTTGTCTAGAATATTGTTCCTGGCCTGTCACTCTGAAATGGTATACTTGTGCAAGAGAAAGAGGGGAATAAGAAGGAGTGTGTGTGTGTGTGTGTGTGTGAGAGAGAGAGATTAAAGTAGCCAGAATTTACTTGTGAATCTGGTCATACAAGTTAAATAGATAATAATTTAGATATTATATATCATCAAATTATTAGGAAAATCACATTGTATAAATGCCCACATATAAACTACTTTAAGCAGGAGTACATATCAATAACTTAAGGTTAGAAACATTACAAAGATGTTGTAATTATTCCAAAAACAAGCATTACACAGTTAGGAAATTCAGAGTTAAGGTTAATAGAAATCTAAACATGTTTAGGTGTAGAAATGCACACTTAAGGCACCCAAGCAGCCTTAACTCTGACCTGTTATGACATAATATGCCTTTAAAAATCAGTTTACCTTCGGACCACAGACATGAAAAATATCTTAATCATAATTATATGGTTATTCCATGACATCACTACATGGCATAGTGATGACAATAACAGTTGAGGGCACTCAGAATGTTGCAGGAAGTATTCAGTACCTTGCAGATCAGTCTGTTTTCAAGTTCTGGTAAAACCTGGGATGTGTGTGATTTTTACGTGAGGAAAATAAGAAAACTAAAGGGGCCAATTCTGCTCCCATTGAAGTCAATGGGAGTTTTGCATTATATTGAGTCATAGCATAGCCTGGCTTTGGCATATATATTATAGTTACAGATTTTACAGAAGTTAGTTTATTTTCCCCTTACTGAATAAAGACAAAGAACTAAAGGAAACAAACTACAGTTACACTGTGATAGATGTAAAACATGGCTTAGGTAGAGTACATGGGAACTTTGGTCTGTTGATATAGTTTTTCAGCCATATTAAGAGAGCCACATATATAGCTGATTAATCATGTCTACTTACATACATTATGTAATATTAAATTTACAGTTACCATTGATAGCAAAGATACTGTGCACTTTAAACTAATAAATTAGTACAAAAAATTATAGTACTGTAAGAGCAAATCCCAAAGCAAAAAACTAGTGTTTACTTTTTAAAAATAATTTAATATGCTGTTTCCAAAACAAAACAAAAAAAATCCTTTTATTATTTCATAATAGTTTGTAGTAGGAACATATGGTTATCAACCTACACAGTTGCAATAAAAATAAATCAAAACAAAATGCTGTAGTTTTTTCTTCTAAGGATCTGATCATTGCTTCTACTTTTATTTACTTGGTAAACTTGCTTTCCTGCAAAATAAATCAATCAATAATTTTTTTTTAATCTAAATAAAATAAATTACAGCACTGAAAACTGATTTTGTGAACAATAATCTGTAAAATAATAATGGACATTTAAACAGCGTTTCAAATCATGAGTTTGTTCTTAGAAGCAATAAATTATTCTATTTTATGATAAAAACCTAATTTGTCTATAAATGATTGCTTTATCACTTTGTACTAAAAAGAAATGGAAATTATCCAATAATAATATAATTACAATGGAACATTTAAAATATTTACTAGGAAATGTATATTTGCAAATACAAGTTAAATTTTCTCATAGTTACACAGGAATTACCCTACTAGATAGGTTTCAGAGTAGCAGCCGTGTTAGTCTGTATCCGCAAAAAGAACAGGAGTACTTGTGGCACTTTAGAGACTAACAAATTTATTTCAGCATAAGCTTTCATGGGCTACAGCTCACTTCTTCTATCTCTTACCGCCAAAATGAACAATTATGGAAGTCATGCTTTGTCGAGGAAGAATTTCTTCACCGCAGGTGATTCTACCAAGTATGTATGTATGTATGTATAAGTCACCTGTTAATAATGTATTAGGAACTTAAAAAAATCCATTTTCTTTCCCGGCACCCCAAACAACTCTGCTCTCATAAGGCTATATGCCATTTAAAGTCAAATCTTCACTTTGAATGTAGAAGATGTAATGTTAGAATGAGAGTGACTGTACCGATGTCTGTGGCAAACTTCTGAGTGTATTTCTGTTTCTAAAAGCCTGAGCAATGTTTTTCTGGATTGAGTAGAGTTATGGAAATGCTGGGCATTCTCTCTGAGAAAGCTGACTTCTTGGTGCTTACTAATAACACTCTGCCAACAGCTTTCAGCTAGCAGCTATGATATTTATAAAATTCCCTTCCCTTTATAATTTAATCACTGCTTGGAATTTATAATGGTAACCTAGTCCTATGCCTTCAACTTGTCAAAGCCTGAATGTGGAATGCAATCTCTGACAAAGACCCAAAATGAGGGGCACAAAAAAAAACCCCAAACCAGGAAACTTAAAATGTGAGATTCATTCCTGTAGTATAAATAAAGTTTTCTGTAAGCTTATTTTCATATTTTTTCTTATGTAAATAAAGCTCTACAATAAAAGTGAAGGGAGAATGTGTGTGTTTGGAATGTAGGTAACTTTGGGAAATGAGCGATGTCCTCTGAAACAAGAGAGTATTAGAGAGGATTTCACCCAACTGTTACATCAGAATGACATGATCATGGTTTTCTTACTGTGGTTATTAGACATATTATAGAGAGGTTGTCAAGTACCAAAATTAGATTTTGTGAAAAAACCTCAAATTTATACAGAAGTTAATGTCAATAGAAACATTTTCCCATTATATTTTTGAAATGTTTCAATAGAAACAGCTCAATATTTAATGAAAAAAGTAGAAAGAGAAGGTAGAAAATATTACATAAGAACATAAGAAAGGCCGTACCAGGTCAGACCAAAGGTCCATCTAGCCCAGTATCTGTCTACTGACAGTGGCCAATGCCAGGTGCCCCTGAGGGAGTGAACCTAACAGGCAATGATCAAGTGATCTCTCTCCTGCCATCCATCTCCATCCTCTGACGAACAGAGGCTAGGGACACCATTCTTACCCATCCTGGCTAATAGCCATTTATGGACTTAGCCACCATGAATTTATCCAGTCCCCTTTTAAACATTGTTATAGTCCTAGCCTTCACAACCTCCTCAGGTAAGGAGTTCCACAAGTTGACTGTGCGCTGCATGAAGAAGAACTTCCTTTTATTTGTTTTAAACCTGCTGCCTATTAATTTCATTTGGTGACCCCTAGTTCTTGTATTATGGGAATAAGTAAATAACTTTTCCTTATCCACTTTCTCAACATCACTCATGATTTTATATACCTCTATCATGTCCCCCCTTAGTCTTCTCTTTTCCAAACTTCCAAACTGTAAGTATGCAAGAAATAAGAATAATAGCAAAAGAAAATGATGATCTACTACTTCACAGAGAGGGGGCAAAAATAGCTGTTTGTGAGAAGGTCTGAAAGAGTTAATTACTTTGATTCAATCATCTTAAAATATGATTAATGGAATAAAAGTTCAAGACTGATAGGAACACATTAAAAATGAGGAAGGAACTGCTCATAGAATACCTAGATAGCTGTTTTTCAAAAGGGAAAAAGAAGAACTTTAGAGAATTACTCAGCAATAAATATAACTTAAATACCTGTTAAATAGATTGCTATATATATTTTTTTCATTCAAATGACTATGGTTTCTAGCCGTTTGTGACTTACCCAGGGTACGTCTGGACTAATGAACATCTGTGTCCCCTCAGTTTTCCAGTCTGGGGTGCCTTTTACACGGCTTCACTGTGAGACCTACCACTCCTGGTCTGCTCTCACACAGCCTCCAGTATGTAAGTTACTCCCAGTTATAGTATATGAGTGCTGCTGCCAGCCACTCTTGAATTACAATACATAACACCACCAGCAAATTTCCAGTCCCAGACTTTCCCTAGAAATGCATGTCTTGTACTGCCCAGATCTCTCCTGGACAATAAAAGCTCATATTAAGTCCATCATTTTATTAATAGAAAATAATATGCACAAATTCTGTTATCCCAAATGGAGTTTCCGAAATAGTTCTGTCCAAACACACTGGTTTAGATAAAACAATACAAGAAGTTTATTAACTACTAAAAGATAGATTTTATGTGAATATAATGAATGATAATAGGTTACAAGAAAAATAAAAGTAAAACACAACTAATGCCTGACGTAACAACGTAGAGTGAATTCAAAGTAACGATAATACCATAGAGAAGAATCTTATAACTTTATATACACTGTTGCCACACATATTTTAATACAACAATAATGATTAGACAATTATGAGTTTTCAAATTATACCTCACAAGGCATAATTTGTATGAAATGTATCATAATTAAGGCTGTGATTCTTTCATGGAGATCACGGAAGTCACAGCAGGGCTTCAGAAGTAGAGATTTAGTCAGGGGTATTTTTACCAAAAATATCCATGACTAAATGTTAGCCTTAATCATTATCCTGTGAAAGGGGTGAGCATAGGGGTACAGACCATCACAGCATTATACTACTAAAAATAAAAAATATTTTAAGAAGCTAGGCAAAATAGGATAAAGAATAAACAGTAATTAATCAAAAAGTAATCATTCCACAGTACAATGGTCAGTATTAAAATGTTGCATTATTCATGGTGTTAATTACTTGCAAGTACTGAGTGTCAGCATTTTAATTTAATTTTTTTTTATGAGACAGCAAGCTTAGTAGCTAAAGGAAATGGTTGACATATCTTGACATTAGTAAGACGTGTAATACAGTTTATGAGAACATCATGTGGAACTAAAGAAATGTCCATTAGATATAACTATTATAAAATAGATACACAAATTGCTAAAATAATAAGATGGAAATTATCACCATTGGTTCACTGTCAAGTCAGGAAGTGATGAGTGGTGTCCTATAATAGTCTATTTTGATTCTAAAGCTGTTCAGTATATTAATGGATTGGAGGATTAGGTGAGGCCTGCATGTTTCCTCTACTTCCATGAATAAAATGAAATGTTAACAGTAGTTCAATGCAGGGGAAGCAGGAAGTGCAATCTCCATATCATGTCCCTCACTTCCCAACCT
Source organism: Mauremys reevesii (assembly GCF_016161935.1). NCBI lineage: Eukaryota > Metazoa > Chordata > Testudines > Geoemydidae > Mauremys > Mauremys reevesii. Next base: position 27,551,267 of record NC_052627.1, on the reverse strand, counting down.
TATATAAGCCCTCTAGAAATAAAGTATAAACTTGCTAAACTGGAGAAAAGGGCTAAAATCTATAAAATGAGTTTTAAAAACCCAAATGTATAATGGTTCCTTTAGGAAAATCAAATAAATGAAGAATACTAGGCAGATAAGGACCATAGAGATGGGAGTTATTATGGAAGATTGAATATAAGTCAACAGGGCAACACTCTAGCAACATAAGGCATATGATACGTTCATTTGTATTAAGGGAATATTATGTGTAAAACATGCAAGGTAATTATTCTGCTCCACTTGGCAGTGATTAATTAAGTCTCTGTTGGAATACTGTTCAGTTTAGAGTATCACATTTATAGAAAGACAAAGTGAAACTGGAGAGAATTAAGAAATGAGCATCTCATGAAAATTCAGAAGAAGAAAGCAAACATTCTGAAGAAAGCATGAAGTTGTTAAACAGCACATATAAATGGAAATAAAAGTAAATTTGATTTAATAGTTATGCCTAAATATGCTAGGAAAAGTAGAGGGACTAATTCTTTTTAGTCAGTGAGGACAGGACAAGTAGTCAAAGATGTGTCGCCTGGTGGTGTGCTGTGCAAGAAATCAAATCATCCCCAGGTATCCCCCAGGTATCCCCAAGGCATCTTCTGTAATGCCTTCCTGTCCTGTGGAGGTTTCATGTTAGCTACAGCTTCAACCTCATCGTCATCTGGCCTGATTCCTTTGATGAGAGTATGCATGCCATGGAGTCATTAATTTGTAATGAAAGAGGTTCTGGAGCTCAAATAATTAGATGCCGGGGCTCAAGCAACTTTTTTACATTCATAATGAATGAAGCAAGCCCAGAGGTGCCAGAGCAATGAACTGCTAAGCCTAGAGGTGCCAGGGCTCAGTCCTGGCAAGCTCGGCACAAATTAAACATTTGATTTCTTTTACCATGAACCAAATTTTATCTGGTTTAACCTTGATATTCTCAGTTTGAGCCCTTGCCATCATTTTATTCAGTATCTGATCATGTTCTGCCTGAGTTGAAACCACTATTATAATGTCATCTGCTATTATATGGACACTTGCCATATCAGCAAATGCTTTATTTTTCTTTTGTTGAAACACTTCACCAAGAACATAAGAACAGCCTTGCTGGGCCAGATCAATGGTCCATCTAACCCCGTATCCTGTCTTCAGACTGACCAGTGCCCGATGCTTCAGAGGAAATGAACAGTACAGGGCAATTTCAAGTGATCCATTGCATGTTGTCCACTCCTAGCTCATGGCATTTGAAGGTTTAGGGATACCCAAAGCATTTGGTTCTGTCTCTGACCATCTTGGCTAATAGCCATTGATGAACCTATCCTCCATGAACTTACCTAATTCTTCAGCTACGCTTTTGGTCTTCACAACATCACCTGACAACAAGTTCCATAGGTTGACTGTGCATTGTGTGAAGAAGTAGTTCATTTTGTTTTAAGCCTGCTGCCTATTAATTTCATGGGGTGACCCCTAGGTCTTGTGTTATGTGAAGGGGCAAATAATACTTCTCTAGTCACTTTCTCCACACCATTCATAATTTTATAGACCTTTATCATATCCCCTTTTAATCATCTCTTTTCTAAATTGAACAGCCCCTGACTTTTTAAACACTAGATGACTTTATTCCAAAAGGTAGACTGAGAAACGTTTATCAGCCCCAGAGTGTACTGAAAGTGCACAGCTTAGACAACTCCTTATGTAAGGTCACTTTTCAATATCCATCTTTCTCAAGTAGAATAGTGAATATGCTTTTATTAGCTAGTCAGTACTGAACACCTGCTGGTGTGAGGATGGAGTAAAATGCTCCTTCAGAATAGCCTTATTAAGATCTCTAGAATCCAAACAAATCCTAATCTTACCATTTGTCTTCCCAATTATGATCAACCTATTAATCCATGGAGTGGATGTATTCATTTTGGCTATAATCCTTTCCTCTTCTAACTGCTTGCTTTGAGTCTGTTGGTCATTGCAAAAGGCATATTTCTGCAACCGTGTATGTTAAGGGTGACTGATGGGTTCCTATATATGCAGTGCTTCCCATGGAATCTCCTAGTCCCTTTTAAAAAATGCTGCAGCTTGGTGTGCAGTATACTTTTTCTGTGTATTAGGTTTAGCTGTGTGCAAGCTTCTTTGCCTAACAGAGGTGTTGAAGATGACTTCATGATGGGGAACCTGACAGTTGCTGCTATTAAGGTGACATCTCCTTCAGAGTCTATTCTGCATTTGCCTATACTATAAGGCAAGCACATCAGACTGCTTTTGTCTGGATGGAACTGACCTTTTTCAAAAGGTGAACTGGTAAAACATTTAGCTTCAGCCCCAGTACCAAGCTTGAACTTTGAAGGAATATTCCTTATATACTCAGTAGAATACCAATGTTCTGCTGAGTGCACTATAGGATTTCTATTACCCTACAATACTGTATCTACAAGAGATTGCTCACGTTCTGGTTTAGCCGGAGATTTGTCACTTTGTATTTTGGATAAGTTTGGATAAGTTTGTCACTCTGCACATAGAAGAATAGTGATTTAATTTTCCACTTTGAGACATTTCTCCAAAGGCTGGGAAGACTATGGGCTGGTCTACACTACGGGGGGGAAATCGATCTAAGATACGCAACTTCAGCTACGTGAATAACGTAGCTGAAGTCGAAGTATCTTAAATCGAATTACCTACCGTCCTCACTGCGCGGGATCGATGTCCGCAGCTCCCCATGTCGACTCTGCTACCGCCGTTCGGGTTGGTGGAGTTCCGGAGTCGACAGGAGCTCATTTGGGGATCGATATATCGCGTCTAGATGAGACACGATATATCGATCCCCGAGAAATCGATTGCTACCCGCTGATACGGCGGGTAGTGAAGACGTACCCTATGAGTGGGGTGTGTCTTATCACAGCATGTGCAATTTCTTTGTGTGAGCTACTGATGTGTCTACTTTGTGACTCTCAGGTGGTTGGGCCCTGCTCATGTTGCTCTGATTACTCTTTTATGCAAGATTTGTATGAACTTGTCAGTGTGTGGCCCAAACATGATCTCTATTTGTATCTTTATAATTTGTGAGACTCTGCAAATGTCTATTTCTTTTTGCAAGCCTAAATCAGGGTCCTTCCGCAACCTTCTCTCTAGTCCTTTATCAGTAACAAGAAACACAGTTTTGTGAGCATGCCATCTTCACTATTTCCAAACTTACAATTTCTTTCTTTTTGCTTATGATGTACTTGTATATCTGTTCTCCTAGGTGTGGGTGAGACCAGAATTGGTATCATTCACATGCCATATATTCTTAACGTTGCAATAGTTTCTCAGCATTGTTAAGACATCTAAGTGGGAGCATTTTCAGTGAACTGCTGGGTCAATATGTTATAAATGTCCACAGACTCCTCTCCCACTTTGTACAGTGAAATCACTATTTTTATGTCCTCTTTGTTTTTATCTGCTCCTGAGGCTTTCATATAGATGCAAAAGTGTTGTTTCTTTCTACTCCAGTTCTCAGGCAGATTACTAGAAATATAAAGGTGTGGATGGCTTGCAACATTCCATGTTTGGATTTTTTTAAAATACAATTTTCTAGCTTAACTGCTTTACTTTTGATTTCGCTTTTGTGTTCGCTGTACCTCAAAACTCTGTACTTTCTGTTTGCAATTCACAGAGCATCAAGAACCAGTATATTGACTGTGTGTAGTAGTTTGCACCATTTACTTATGCGCTGTGCTCCTGACAAAAACAGCCACTTCTTGCTTCATGCAGAATGTGGTAACTTTTGACACCATGTCATGCTTTCTAGCACAGTCAGGTAGCCTAGTGTATCTTCTGCATGCTGCAGTCTCTGTACTTCAGGAACCAGAGTGGACTACTTTTCCAAATTTCCAGAAGTTATTGTGTCTGCCAAACAAGTCAGCACATATTATTGCTAAACTGAGAGCTGTATTTGCAAGACATGGAATTGTTAAAGAGTTAATGAGTGACTGTGTTCCATTTGCAATCGGAGACATGGGTAACTTTATAAGATCTTGGGGAATGAAACTTACTCATTCCGGTCTTGGATACCCACTGTTTAATGGAATGGCTGAAAGAACCTTTCAGCCAATAAAATCAGTGTTTCACAAAACTGCTGAATCAAGTAGAGATCTCAGCTTAGTGCTTTTGAAGTTGCGAAACACATCACTGATGGGTATGGACAGTTGTTGGTGGGGAGGATGTTGAGAACAACTCTTCCATCCTTACACGTGCTGCTGCCATCCAAAATACCTTGGAGGGCTCACACCAGATTCAAATTGCTACAGAACTGACAGAAGAAATACAGACAGCTCAGCCACTATTTGTGTTCCATACTCAATATCCAGTATACATGGAAAGAACACAAGTTTGATAACCAGCAAGGGTGGTAGCTACACATCCAGAGCCACAATCATATTACATCAAAACACGTACAGGAGAAAGGTACAAACTTAATAGAAAGCAACTAATACCTGACTATTCAATGCCAATAACAGATACATGACAGATATCTAAATCAGAAGACTCCCAGGAGCAGCAAATAACACCTTTTCTAGAAAATCAGCAATCAGAATTGACACCAACATTTTCTGAGACACTGGTTGGCTCAGTACAGTCAAAATAAATTCACAAGAAATGGACGTCAGGGGCGCATACCAGCATGATACCAAAATTTGTCTGATAGTTTTTTACAGAACTACATGCAGAAGTTGACTGAGCCAGTGATAAAGATTGAGCTTCATCAGATTAAGTGTTAACAACCTGGCTTTGGACTGAGTGTTATTTATATTCTCACGTATATTCTGGTATTGCCCTTAGATGCTGGTGTTGTTCAAACAAATATGAGGAATCAGTCCCAAAGAGCTTGCAATCTAAAAAGACAAAAGATAAAGAAGTGTGGGAGAAGGAGATGCAATATGTAAACAAGGCAGTCAGGATAATGACTGGCACCTGTTTTATTAGTACAAAATGTTTTAGTTATAAAGATATAACCTTTGGTTATTTTTATTGTGTATATTTGTAGAGCGGGAGGCAGAGTTATGACTATTTCATTTTTAAAAAATATTTAATTACCCTTGTCCATTCCATTTTCTCCTAAAGGTCTCAGGAAGAATCTCCGCAGTTAGATGAAGACTGTTTAGGCATCCTTAAGAAACATAGTTTAAGAAAGTTTTGATGCTTTGTTAGGCTAATTTGCTTTGAGCATTTAGTCAAGGTAGATGCTATAAACATGAGAAGATGTTAGACAATTTATTCTGAACAGTTGAAATGGATATGCAAACTTTTGTTAATCTAATATTTAAATTAAGAAGTACTCTGTTACAAGAGGATATTATGTACCTTAAGTTGGTAGGTCCAACTAAATTTGATCTGATCCTATACTTCAGATATATCTAAGGTACTTTTGCATGACATGTTGCCTACCCTTCAGAAGATTATGTACTAAATAATCTACCTAGAAAATTAAACCAATAAAAATGCCATGAGTAAAAGTTATAATGCTCTAAATGCTGAAGATATCTCATGATTCTATAATTACTGAACTGCGGAGAAAATAGATGTGAGAGAATAGATGTGATATCAGTTCTCAAACTTGTATTGTAGTCCTCCTGTCTCTGGGAAAAGACTTGCTGGCTCCAAAAGGGGTGATGTTTAGAGAATTTTTACTGTAGTAGAGTGGAACATAAACTTTTTGAATATGCTTCTCTGTTTATTTTATGTTGCTACATAATAAAAGCTACTAACGTATTTTGATATATTGTACACACTGAGAAATTTCTAACTGACTAGCTCAAATAACATCCAGCTGTGTAATAAATCAGTGGAGTTCACTCTTCTAACATTTTTCAAAATTTCAGCGAGAATGGTGGAAGCGAATAAGGACTCTGAAAAATTGATGTGAACCATAATATTTCAAATCTGCAACCTTGCCATAACTTAAATTTAAGTGTCATACATTCTACTGTTAAAACCATAGACACATTAAAAGGTTCAGTAAAAATAAAAATGCATGGAAACATACGGATAGTAAGACAAATTCTTTTTCAAATGTTTACATATCTTCATTAGATTGTAGGTGTGTGCGTGTCACATGCACCAGTGTTGGCAAGTTTTCTCTAGCAATATCCTTAGGGGCAGCCCTACATGTCCCCTGGCTTCCTTGAGCTCCAAACTGAGTATATAAAGAGCAGAGCCGTCCCACATGTCCTTCAAACAGTAAAAATGAACCGTGGTCAGTAGTGAGAGCATTTCTGTGCTTTACAGCTTCTTTCTTCTGTGAACAAGGTTGCTTATAGTTAAATAATTTTATCTATCAGTACTCATTGCTTCATCCTCTTTTCTTTTCTTTTCTGTTCTTTTCTGTTCTTTTCTGTTCTTTTCCAGATCCTGAGGGCCTGCAGGCCCTGACTGGTACTGGGGGAGCCTGTGCCAAGGTCCCCTAGTTTTAAATCCTGCTTAGGCTGTCATAAGCTGGTGACTGTTAGTGACATTCTCTCTTGCTCTTCAAAGTACTTGGGTCAGGTTCATGTAAGAGACAGACATCCAGTCTGCCATTGCTTGAAATCCATAATGAAGACACAGAGAGAAGAGCATCTTAGATATACTTTCATGGATGCTGCTCTTCGCCCATATCAGAATCCTTCAGTGGTCATAAGGGAGCTCATCAGCCACTCCTAGGAGTGCCACCCTGGTCTTGCCAACAGACAGAGATGTAGGAGATCCCCTTCACTGGGGTGCTCCTCCTCGAGGTATAAGAACTTGGACCACTCCAAGCATCTGAAGTGTAAGAAAAAGATGACATTGGCTTCTTCAAAGTCTTTCTTACAGGACTCCTCTGCAGCAGAAGGCCAATCTGGTACTGAAGGTAGAGCATGCCTTTTAGCTTGCCACTCCATGGTACCGGGTCACAGTGACTCTCACAGGGATGAACCATTGACCCTGCTACCTATCCCAGGACTATTGAGACTGGCTACCTCGTTGGTAATGGAAGTAGATTCATCATTGCTGATTATGGCATGGCAACCATCCATTTAGATGTTTACAACCCCAGAGGCCTAAACAGCTGTGATGAACCTATTGTATGTTTCACTAATGCCATTGTCACTGATTCAGGGTAAAGGTCCTGTACTGGCATGGTTACGTGTGTCATGCTCATCAGCACCGCTATTAGGGTCTGTTATGGCCCCATGTGTCTGAGAGCCACATTCATCGGCCTCCTCTATGATGTCTAGGCCCCTGGTACCAACTTCACCTCACCTCATGGCTCCAATCTCCAGGAAGGGTTTGATGCTGCCTCCTGTACTACAGTCTTGACGTGAATTCCAGTCTTGGTCTCTGAGGACTCCTTCTGGTACTGCACCAAATTGGGCTTTGTTGTATTTTTACTTCTTGTCAGGTCTGAAGTGGGTTCTTGGGTCTCCTGTTCTTGCTCTCACAGAAGATGCTCTGTCAAAGCACATCCTGGTCTGGGCACAACTGGTTCCCCTCTGATACTGTACCAGCCTCATGCCTTTAGAGCTTTAGGGAACAGTTCCAGTCTGTCTTGATGGAAGAGTGTCTAGTTTCTTGATCAGCTTTTCAGGCATAAGCAACATATTTCATAGAGCAGTAGTTACAAGAAGGTGAGGAACCATCTCTTAATGGCATATTTAACCTTGGAATCTGTGAATGGTAACATTTTCAAAGATGTCTATGTTATTTAGGGTCCTTAAATTCTACTGACTTTATAAATGACTTAGATAGCTTTGGAAAATGGGACATAGGCACTTTTGAAAATTTTACCCAAAATTTTTTAGAGCCTGATCCAAAGCCCAGTGATGTTAATGGAAAAGCTCCCATAAACTTCAGTAGGCATTGGATCAGACCCTCAGATTGTCAATATCTGATCCTTCACTCTTTGTGGTTAGGGTAGATAGATATTTGCAATGGGAGATAGAAAAGCAAGCAGAATGGTATTTACTACTTCTATTACTTCTTTTTAAAGTTATGAGTGAATTTAGTGTTTATGAAGGACTAGCAGCCTTAGCCAGACGTAGTTCAGGTACATGCTGTGCAACTGAATGAGCTGGACATCTGAGGATACAGTTGACATGTGGATCCACAGTGGTACAGAGATAACATAATCCTTTTGGTTCCTGACATAGATGGTGTGACCAGAATCCTACCAGAAAATCCTCAGATGCCAGAAAGGCTGCTTTGAGGGGCTTTGGCAGCTAGTATAATTCAGGCAGCTGTAAGAGTCTGCTCCAAACCATGTCTTGAGGCTGTTCCAGTCTGTGGCCGGCAGTAGGGTTGGGAACCCACAAATGGCTCCTTCGTGCCTCTCTCCCACCTCAGCTGAGCTCAGTGCTTATTAGGCACATCTGAGAATCTGACGCTTTGAATTTGCACCCCATTAAAATGAATGCCCCTAAAATATTTCAGTGTTTGCAGAACAAAAATGACAATAGTGCTTTGATTTACAGAAAAAAGGATGTCTTTGCTACTAAGAGGGTTACACAATTTTTTTTTAAGAAAAAGCTTTTAGATTCTAAACAGTACAGTGAAATGTAAACAGAAACTTCATATTTCACAGGTTTTCTGTGCTCATAGAGATCTATTTTTCTCTAAAATTACCATCTGCTAGTGACATCTTGCACCATGTATTGTTTCTGATTATGCTAGTTATAAAATATTAGTTTTAAATTTAGGGAAAAAGCTTTATTCCAGGACATAGAAATATTTGTTGCCCTTATTTTAAATTATTTATATATTATATATATGAAATTAAACTGCATGATGCATATCGTCTTCTGAAAAATCATTGCACTGCAATAGGAATTTTACTAGATAATAATTGTGTGTGATAAATGGGAAAAGAAAGAAAAGTGGACAGGGGAGCCCCTTTTAAGTGCAGAGCCAGCCCCCAGAAGAGAAGAATGGTCCTCTAATTTTATAACATAAAACCAAGAGAAACCTGTCTTACATGTGTCTATTGTCATCCTGGCCATTTTTCATGTCTGGAGTATTTCTTTTCCTCACCCTTCATCTGTCTGTCTTTATAGATGACATGTTCTTTCAGGTATAGATTGTGTCTTCCTGTATGTTTGGAAATTTCTTTGAACATTTGGGGTGCTTCAATAATATAAATAGTAATATCAGTTTCTCATACACAAAATGCAAACCCACACTTTCCGTGTGAATTACTTTTATCTTAAACCAACAAAACAAAAAAGAATACAAGAGAGAGCGAGAGAGCATGCACAGCATGTATCATAGATTGGCAGCTGCTTCTGCAGACAACAGAGACCTAGAAAATTAATGGAGCAGTACATAGAAGCCAAAATCATAAATTACATATCTACATAGGCCTAAGCAAAAGAGTTGTATATGTGTTTCCCTATGCTAGTATTATGTTCTATTTATTACAACAACAATTAAATAAAATCCCTAAACATAGGGATGTAAGGGATATGTATTGCATCCCTATGTCTGGGTGTTTTGTTTAATTTGTATTGATATCAATAGAACAATAACATAATAGGGAAGCAGTTGGACCTGAACATAAGAAGTGTGTATGTAGCTATGTAACTATTTAAAAATGAAACTCAAATGATATTTCATCGTTTTTGTAGATGTTCAATTTGCTTTGTCATTGTCTTGTATTTCATTTTGCTTTATAAAGATTTGCTTGAAGTTCTGTTTGTTTGCTGGATTTGAACCCATTAACTTCAGCAGCTTGTAGGAGGTGGTGGCAGATTTTTGCCTTTTGCCCTTATATGAAGAAGACCACAGAGTGACATTTTGAGTTTTGTTCCAGGGTAGCAGAATGGGTAAATAAGCCTCTGTACCTGAATGATACATCAGGGCCACTCTTTCTCCAAAAAAATTTGTCTGGGCTTGAGAGCTTTTAATTAAGATTGGGATACCCTTCTTCCCACCCTAGTTTACCTCATACTGGCACCTGTTCTGAGCTAGCCAAGCAGTTTTGCTATTGGCTCTGCTTTCAGGATGTTATCCCAGTAATGACCTTGAATAAGACAACCCTATCAACTCCATAACTATCATTTCCTCTCTTACCCTTCCTGCCTTCAGATGACAGAAGGTAATGAGATGTTAAACTTGCTCCCTTACATAGTGAGGAAAAGTAAGGAAGTAAATAAAAAGAGTAGTATCCAAATATCCAAACTTACTCAATATCAGTTCACTATGGAAAATGGATCATTGCAATTAAAGTACCCAGTAAAATGCTGGACACTCGTGCTGCATCTAATTTCCCATGAAATCTGGTTATAATTTCATATTAGGTTACATTTGGCACATATGGCTTCAGTAGTAGAAAAATCATTATAAAAAAGAAAACAATTATTTGTCCCAGCTGTTTATTCTACTCTTATCCTGTGAGGCAGTGTGATCTGCCTCCTTGAGGACTGGACTGGAACTGAGGAGACCTGAGTTCTATTTCCAGCTGTATTGAAAGCCTGGTGGGTAACCTTAGGCAGGTCACTTCATATATCTGTGCCTCCTTTTCCCCACCTCTACAATGGTGATAATGATACCTCCTTTGTAAAGCACTTTGAGATCTATGGATGAAGTGTACTATAGAAGAGCTAAGTATTTTGAGACTATTATTATTAAACATTTTAGGAATCCTTAAGGTTTTTAGTTTTTATTTATATTTTTAATTCTTAAGGGATCACATAGAGGGAGTGAATGGAGGAGCACAATTGAATTTCCACATTACAGGAATTTTAGGGGAACAATGTGACTGTGTTTGTTGCATCAGTTTGTAGTGCCAAGTAGCTAACCGAGGATAGTGGATCATTTGAACGTCTTTTCCCCGATTCGTTAAGCTAAGGAAGTGCTGTGTCTGAGAAATCTGACATACAAGCAGCCTACATAAACCTGAAATTATTCTCTGAGATATGACAAGCTGATTTCTTCATTGCACTTTGACTTCTTGGAGAATACAAGTATGTTGGATCTAGGGTTGTCATAAATCTGAATATAGAGGAATTTAGGGTCACACCAGTGCCATGCTCAGATATTCATCTAGTGCAATTCAAGGTCATTCAACCTGGTTACAAGTTAGTAAAATAATCTTGGATGCTTGGGTTCATCGTTGAAGGCTCCTGGATCAATTTCTTCTTGAAGAATCTGTGAGCAAGTAAACCTACCATACAGCCATAAGGATTAGGAGCTGATTACTGACTTGTCTTAGCTATCGACATTCTCTCGATCAAGAGACTCATCTTTTTGTTTCTGACATTCATGTTTTCCACCAAAAACAGAAATCTGGAATAACAGTGAAGGAGGCTGGAGTTTCCTTGAAGGACTAGTCTTGAAGAGGCAGAAAACTCCACCAACCTTGGGTGCTGGCATACTCTAGCACTGTAGAGAGCAGATGAGAAATGATTTGTTTTGCTTGCCAAACTTGTTCATCCAAACCAGCTGTCTCCTGAAGGAGGCTGATCAGTTGAGTGCTGTGAGCCAATAGGAAGAACACCTTCCTAAAAACAACTCCTGCCTCCTCATCTTCTGTAGAGTTAGGCAGGAAAGCAATAAAAATATCTGCTATCCAGTTAATTTTGACAGTATTTACTCATGATGTATGGAGGGCCCTACACGAGGGCAGGTCCCTGACATGTGGACAAAGTTGATTGCCTGCCTGGGTTTATGAAAGTCAATGACAAAGTGGTCATTTATTAATCCCTTCCTGGCAGGTGGGAGAATGAGTGCCATACCAGCAGAATGATGCTTATGTTTAATTTCTGCTCAGGAAACCATTTCTTAACATTGAAGACTTAGCCAATTGGTGACCTGTCTTCAGTCTCCTTTTTTAGGGCAGCTGATTAAGAAGATTGTCTAAGTTGCTATAGGCCCTTTGGGCAACATGTGATTTTTTTGGAGAGATTTTCTAGACTTGCTTACTTTCTGTACAGTTCTCAGACTCCTCAGGGAATGGGCTATTAAAGGTAACACATTAATTTATTACTTTATTATTAATTTGTTATTCATTATTTATTGATTTTGTATTTTAAATGATTGTTTTGACTAAATGTTGACAGGTGTCATCTTTACTGAAAATAGGGTAAAGATGATGCTTTGATTATTGTATGTTAGCATTAGTCAACAGTGCAGCTTGCAATTATTACAGATTTCTGTGCATGAAATAAGAGGTGACTTTCAGTAAAAGTTGGCAAATTCTGATTTATTTTCTCATTATTTGATGTTTTGTTTATTGTATACTTTTTGTTTATTTACATTTTGCAGGTATTAAGATGATATAGGGAAAAATCTGTTGTTATATATATTAAATTACTACACAGTTACAATTTTTGGAATGAGGGCTGATGCAGGAGCAGAAGTTTAACTTTCTTTAATTTTGTCTATTACAAGAGCAGAGGCTTAACTATAACTATTTTACAGTAAACAAAATAGCTAAATTTCCCAGGTGGATAGGGGCTTGGATCAGTCACTTTTCTATCATGAGACTATCTGGTACTTTCGTGAATGACAAGAAGATGGTCATTGGAGCATGCACTACATTTGGTAGATTTAAGCTTTTCTAAGTGAATATGATGGTTGGCAGGACCCAGGCCAATTAGGGCTACATAGGTCAAAAGTAAAACCTTAAACTCAACCCAGACGCTAATAGACAGCCAGTAAAAATCCTGAACCACTGTTGTAGTGAACTCCTGGGAAGATTCACCCTAAAGAGGCATCTATATTTTGCACTGGCTTCAGCTCTTGAAAGGGGTTAAAGTGTAGCCTGATGCAGGTGTCCGGTAATTCTACTGAGTTGTCTTGCCTTTCTTAAAGCGAATAAAGTACACACTGGAGACTTTGCAGTGTGCTCAGTGTATGTACATGGAAACTTCTGCCTCTTTCCACAATAATTCTCTTTGTGGGGTTTTCATATGTTTTAAGGTTACCCTTTTCTGTCACGTCTAGGGGTCCTTTCATTCTTATGTTGTTTCTTCTGCCCTGTTCTCCAAGGGCCAGTTTCTGCCTACCTCCAATGACTTCAGTGATCTATTCATGGAGAAATGTTTTGCCCAGTGTGAGTAAGGATTGCAGAATCCGGCCTTAATCATCTATTTTTAATTCCATCTTAAGGTTCTTGCTTTTAACCATATATATCAGTTAGCATATCTGAATATTCATTTAAGGTTGCCTTGACTTCAGTCACTCAGCATGTTTGTCTGCATCTTTTATTAATTCCTTAAAGGAGGTTTACATCCCAATTTTCACTGACTTTTATTTCAAACAATAATTCTCTAATGTATGCCTTTGTGGCAGGCACATTCCAGTCTTTTGCCATTGTATGTTGTTTGCAGTTGCATTATTGGCTTATAGGAGCTCTGCAATGAATCAAGCTGCTTCTCTTTAACATCTTGTAAAGAAATTCTTAATTTCAGAATTGCATTTCTGTGCAGGCATCTGGGATTTGGGAATCTCCAGACATTTGTTAGTTGGGTTATCAAAGTCTCCTGGATCTCTAAGTCATTTTAAACTGGCATACGTATAGACTCTGGCAGTGGAGCTCCATTAGAGCTTGATCCTGCAAAGTACTGAACATTCTGGTCTAGATCCAAAAATGCAAGTGAGTAGTTTCTTTAAAGACTCTTAAAGCATGTGTTTAAGTGCCTTAATTGGGTCAGGGTTAGAGTGTTCAGCACCTTTCAGGGTCAAGCCCTTCATGGATAGTCATCTTGCCAGATTGATTTCTCTCTCCTGTGTGGAATTTAGTAGATTAAAAATCGATTGGGTAGAGACACGGGGAAAAAAAGACAAAATTAGGAGAGACACAGGTCCCTATTCCTGCATCTTCTGGGTTTTACAGACCTTTTTGGTTTGTTTCCCAGGTTGGAAGGATCAGGGAGACCACTATTCCTGCCACTTTTGGACTTCAGCAGCCCAGCTAATGGATTTTTATCAACAAATGTTACTTCTTAATAACTTCTTCTGTATGTCCACAAAGAAAAAAATCAAACAAATTTAGGCTATGTTCTGAATGCCCCTAAATGATAAAATAAGTATTCAGCACATAGTTTTCATTCAGTTGGAGATCTGTGAAATCCAGACCTGCTATGGATCACCAGTTCCCACTTGATGGTGTTCCCCTACCATACTTTCTACTGTTAGTGTATCACTTTCACTGAATCACTGTAGATTTTGGCTCCTGTTTATAGGGGTAGATTAAATCCCATTTATCTTGTATAATAGTGTTTTTCAAAAGTCTGAAAAAAATTGTCGTATTATAATGTATGACAAAATCAGGCAGTACTGCAAGCAAAACCAATTGATCATACCCTTATAAATTGGCTCCATGTTTCTATTGTGGATATGATGTCATCAGCAGAGTACATGTTGTACGTTACACCAAGTGGGAGCTGGTCTTCAAGGAAAAAAACCAAAGATCTATTTTGAAATATAAATGACCCTCTTCATCTGGTTAGTTGAGGAACAGGATATTCAGCACATTAACAGAACACAATATATAGGGCTAGATTCTGTGTTGCAGCCAACAGTCAGCACAGGAGGTACAGGTGATGAGGAAAGGGAAATGTAGCTTTGAATTCCCTTACTGCAGCCCCCTCAATGGCTGCCACATCAGCGTCTCCCAGCCCATAAAGGCTTTTGGCTGCTCCTCCTCCCACCTTTGGCATGCTCCCTACTCTGAGAGTAAAGAGAGGGGACAACATAAGGCCACATATGCTGCATAGGGCTGGTCCTGCATCTGACAAATTCTCCTCTTGGCTATTATGACTACTTTACAGCCCCTATGTGTTCCTGGGACAACATACAGGGGCCAGAATTTGGTCCCTTTTTAAGGTTACTTTTGAAGAGAGTTCTAGAATCATAGGCTAGCTTTAATGGGAAGCAGTCCTAAAGTGAAGTCACCTATAGCAGTTGGCAACTCCAGTTATTATAAATCCTGATTAAAAGATTCAGAAATTCTGTAGTAGTTGTTATTGTCTACAATGTGAAATCTTTGCTTACTTCATCATAAGTAAAATGGGTGGGGGAGGGGAGGGAGGAAGGAACCCAAACTGCCAAAGAGTAACTTTTTAATATGATGTGAAATATTTGTCAAGGAGATATATATGTATTTCAAGTCAATCTAAAACATTTTTGACAACTCTAAAATTGTATTCACTACAAGGGTAGAAAATGGTATTATACAAAATCGTAACATCATAGCAGTGTATGATAAGAGATTATAGTTGTACTGTGAGTCATTTTGTTTCATTGTAAATGAAATTCAGTATATAGTATAGCCTTCTGAACTGTATTTTCCAGTCAAGTTATTTTTAAGGATTAAATTAAATTCATTGCGGGGTACATGCATTCACAGATTGCAACAGTTCTTATCTGTTTGAAATACACTGTGAAAAAAGTCGTGGTATAAGAAAAAGTTCAAAAGACAGTTTTCTACCTCATTGCTCCTTTTCATAACAGTTCTCATACTTCAACTACAAAATTTTACTTGAATACAAATTGAAGTGAACCTATGTCAGAAAAGCAATAACAAAATCATACAGGGGAACTATGCTGTGCTGTTTGCAAGTGGGGGTATATGTTGTACCATTATGATTACTTAGAGATCAGGCAAAAGGTTCTGGTGTTTGAGTAATAGGTACATTTAAAGTGCTATGAATGCATAGTGGTTTATTTCCATAAATCTTTTCCGGTATGAGAGCTTTACATGCTTTTTAAGTAGCAGCCTCAGAAATGACCACATAGCTCACCCTTCAGAGGACAATAGCAACAGATAAGGAGTCCTATTGGGTTCTGGGAAGGTGGGCAGGCACAAGCCTGCCCAAGGCTAAAGGACCCTCCCCCAGCCTATGGGGAGGATCCGAAGAGCCTTGAAATTCAAGTAATTATGGGGGACAGTGGAAAAAAAATAACAAGGACGTGTGTGAAGTTCAAAGGGTCAAAAATAGGGAACCCAAAGGGGATACAGAGCAGAGAACCCTGGACACCACCCACTGCTCCTCAAAGGGTGGAATATAGGTTGGCCCACCGGGGTTCCTCACCTTCGACAGATGATATTAGGTCCCACCATTTGTTATCGGGGTGGGACACAAGAGTGAGGAAATGGAGAGTATGGAGCACGAGGTGTACAGATGTGCCCTTGGGCAGGGATCAGAGTGTTGAGCCGGTGCCAGAGCATGGACAGATAAGGAATGTTGGGGTGAAAAACATGTCTGTCTGTTCTGTCCTGTCTGTCCGAAATAGATTGCGGTCCGTTAAGCTTGGTATTGAGTGAGGAAAAACAGGCAGGACCAGAATAACAGTGAAAAGCCAAGTGGCTGCGTTTATTTGGGGGATAATTACAACTTGGGCCGGGGGAGCAGGCAACTTTGGCTGGGATGGTATCAAAATTACAAACACACCCCAAAACACAGTAATAATACATTTTGTACTGCTCACCACACCACACCAAATAGGCAGACACACCAATCTTACAAGATAGGAATCGGGTTCGTCAGGGCGGTACCCGGTGCAACACAGAACAGAGACCCACGGGCCACTGCCTCAGCCACCCTTGCTTTCACACTAAGGGTAACCCAGAGTGTGGTGCGGCTGCAGCTGGGCAGATTCCACTCACTCAGACTGCGGGGACGGGAACCCCTTGGTCTGCTAATCTCCAGGTGGAGACAGCTCCCAGATTCATTCACTCTGGAATGAACATCTAGAACAATTTACTAACATCTAGAACAATTATACAAGCTAGCTAAGCAATTGTGTAATTCTGAGCTCATTAATACAATCCTGATATCCTGAGTAGATACTTGGTACTGAGTTAGGGAGGGGAAAAATAAGAGGCTAGATAAGCTAACTGTCAGACATCAAAAAGCAAATACTGCACTCCAGGCGCAGCTGACCAGCAGAACAGACACCAGAAGCATGACGAGCTGACAGGGATCGGGTCCAAACGACAACGAATCCAAATGATACGACACGAGCGCGCTTTACCGGGAGGAGACCCTGGCCGAAAGGGTGATCAGATCCTTCAGCTAACACGCGGATGCTCCACACAAATTTTGGGGGGAAACCTAGTTTTATTGAGAGGTCTCACTCCCTCGTGCCAGTATCTGATTGGCTCCCTGGTCCCTCCTCCCTCCAGGCTTCGAGCTGTTGCCACCCCACGCCGGCAGGATTTGCACACGGCACACTGGAGTTGACAAGTAAACAAGCTTGACCCTTAGATGGCTGGGTCCAAAAAGAGCAGGAAAGTGAGTCGCTGGGCAGAATTAACCTGACCTCCAGACGACCGGCCCAAAAATCCAGGTTGCTGGGCAGAATCAGGCCTTCACACACAGAACTAGCCTGACCTTTAGATGGCCCAGCAGGAGAGAGGAGAAAAAAAACAAAAAGCACAGGAGAACATACACAGCCAGTGTTGCTGGGCAGGATTAAGTCTCTGCCCTCTCCTATACAACAAGAACCTGGTCCAAGATGGAGGCAGTCCTGTCCTTTTAACAGGACAAGATGGCCGTGGACCGACAATTGGCCATTCAAAGCCATAACTTCGTATCGGATTGCGACACTGTCTTGGAGCCAAACAAAGGAAGCCATAAATGCTAAGCATTTATCTCACTATCAGTACTAAGGGAAGTAGAGATAAATGCAAATGCAGCTGCAAGGCTATCAGCGAAACTTAAATAGCAAACTTCTGCTTCCCCTTGTAATGTGGACCTTGCTCTCCAGAGCCAGATTGGATTCTTAAATTAAAGTTTAGGTTAGTGATGTTAAGGGAGAGCTGTTTTAAGGCTTCTAAATTAGTTTCTTAAGAATTTAAGAGGCCTGTGTTCTACTTCTTGAGTGGCTGAAGGCACAAGACCTTGAGAAGCCCTCAGAGTGTGTACCACTAATCTACTAATGCAAATCCTGAAACATCTTATTGCTATGATAGAGCCAAGGAGTACCATAGTAAACCACCTGGCATCCCTCAGTATTCCCCTTCTGATCTGGAAATGGAGAGCAGATTTGTGAATAATCCTTGATGTGATGCTCTGAAGGTACTGAAAAGCAGCCTTTTTTTTAATCTTAGGCAAGTTTCTGGAAACATAGTGCTTCATTAAAACTTATTTGCTTCCATATACCTTTCACTGAAGCTGGACAAACAATTTTATGAACAATCTGGATGTCAATGAAGATTTCACAAAGCCTTTTGTTATTGATTTTGAGTTTTGAGCTTTTTGGTTACTTGGTGAAAATCATATGGTAGAAATCACATATTTCCTTTCATTCCTTTTTTTGGCATTCTCACCATATGCCACCCCTTTAAAGCTCCAATTTCTTGTTTGTCTGACTCTAACCAGCATTAACTCAGTATCTTCTAGTGTTCTTTCAGTTCTCTCAGTTTATGGGAGCCTTTGCTATTGCTAAATATTCCTTTTTATACTTTATCATTGTAGTTTTATAAAGGAAATGAGTGTGTGTGTGTAGGCATATGTAACCCATACACCTTCTGGGTGTAGTATTCTGTCCCATTTAGTGGCATTGAGACCACTTAGAGAGAGAGAAAACTAGTCTACTCTACAGCCTTAAGTAAGAGCCAGTTGGCTTTTAGCTCATCTGTTAGAGGCTCATGTACTAAGCTCCAGAGGTCTTTGGTTCGATCCTGCCCACTGACGACGGGGACTGTCAGCATTACACATATTCCTGGCACAGATCCCCAATTTACTAGGTTAGTAGGACTATTCTGTGGACACTCCTCAGTTATTACTGCCTGAAGAATTCTTATCTTTCCAGTACTTGAGACTTCTAAAACCTAATTTTATTTTAGCTTGTTTTACAATGGAAAAAAATCACAGGAATACTGTCTGGGAGACACCTACACTTCCTTAGGCTCCCTAGTTCTGTCTGGAACTCCTTGTAAGTATCACAGACAAAGAACAAATTTGAAAAGAAAAAGACACATCCGTGGATAGCTTTGATGTTCTCATGATTCTTCTTATCATTGTAAATATTTTTTGCAGCTTCAGTGACTGGTGACAATAGTAGTGTACCTTTTTTTCTCCACAAACAACCAGCTAGAAAGATGCTACCTGATAGCTCACTGCAGACTTGAGCGTCTCCAGGACATCCAGATGCCTTGTCTGTGTCTACCTTCCTCCATGTTCTGTTCCAGAAAAGTTAATGTTATCATTTAATTCTTCTCAAACATAAGCTAAGCTTCTAATGTTAACTGTATCTAGCAGACTGTATCCCTCAGATGTTTTGGAAAGGTTGTCTGTCTGAAGTTTGGCTCTTAGGGTTTCTTCATCTCTGATTTCAATGGAAAGCTGCTTTCCTCCTGTGAAAACTGTCTTTCATTTGGTGAACAATTCCAAACAAAACTTTGCTTTTCATTAAATTGATTAAAATGTGTTGTATGGAAGCATTAGGTGATTCTTCCTGTGGTTTACCAGTGATGCAAAATCTTTAGACAATTAAAGCTTCAAACTCTGGAATAGCCTATGAGCAGAACTGCAAACTCTGAAAAGGGTCTTATTACATTCTTACTTCTTACAATATTCACTTCCTTTACCTGCTGCTGGGATGCCTCAGTACTGTAGCAGTTCAGTCTTTTAGGTACAGATTCTCACATACTTAAATATGTGTAAAAATTACAAGTGCAAAATATTTGAATATATAATCATTGCCCAGTGATTTCTTTTGGATCAATCCTTTATGAGATCAGAACAAACATCATAGCCCATGCAATCTCACTTTTCTTACCTATGCTTTCAGTGCCTATATTACTCATGTTGGCAAGTCATTGTACCTAGCTGTTTTGTAGGAGATGTATAGTTTCAGAAATAGCCTTCTAATTTCCCTTAAATGAATTAGTTTTTACTTTTCTACATAACTTTACTTCTTTTCCATGCTGTTGTATTGGCAACATCTTTAATATGTGTTCTAACTTTCTGAGAAGTGCATCTTAAATATAAATGCAAGATATCTTGATTTGTATACAAGTGGAGACATGCTACAGTGCAGTGCAGACAGTATAAACAATAGGCCAAATTAATGTGTGATAGAAGTCCCTTAAAGTCAATGTAGTTAATTCATGCATGAGTTTGGCAGGTTGGCAAAATATAAATTCAGATTTAATAGTTTAGTAGTTCTTCGAGTGATGGCTGTTATGTATACTCTACTTGAGGTATGCATGCACTCCAGACGCCTGAGACTAGGAAGATTTTTCACTGATCCACGCTTGCACCTTTCTCCTCCTTGCGCTCCAAACCAAAGGCATAAGGAGTAGTGTGGACCAAATGCCTCTCCAGTTTCTTTCTGTGGTCCATGGTCTAAGATGGAACTTCTTCAGTGTCTGCAGCTTTAGCTAACATTTTTTTGTTTTCTGTGTAAATAGTTCAGCTTTGTCTGAGATAAGTTTTTTCATTAGCTAGAGTTAGTTTTAGGAACTCAGGCTCTGGAGCCCCTCCTCCCCCCTTGCCTCCCCTTATGGGATGCCTAGTATGCCCAATCCCAGGATTTAACATCTGCATGGTCTGCTCCCAGGCCTTCCTGATCAGTGACTGTCATGACACTTGCCTGTGTTGACTTGGGGAAGCATGCATCCCCTACAAGTGTAATATCTGTCAGTCCTTTCTTCACTGAACCCGTCAATCCTGTGAGCTGAGACTCAGAAGATTTGTGATGGATTGTTCGACGAGGTCACAGTCTAATCCTGGCCTGTCAGACCGCTCTATACACTGGGCAGAGGCACCAAGAAATGTTCCCTTAAGCATGGTTTTCTCTGGCTCTGGGACTTCTGGGAGTGGAGGTAAGGACTCCAACAAATAGGACAGGTACGAGGAGGATATGGGTAAATACTTCCAGAAGAGCAAACATAAAAATCCCCCGCTAACTCCTCATCAAAGAAGAGGAATTCTTCACTGATTCCTTCTAACTCAGGTGTGAGACCCCACTCCCATGTACAGGTGTGCCTGGAGCTCAGCACTGAGAACTAAGAGTACTCTAAGTCCAGCGGCTGCTGATGGAGCAGGACCCTACTTGGCATCAACATAAGAGAGAAGTGAGTGGATGCCTCCTACATTGATGATGATAACTCGCTTGGGGAAGGAGTCATTAGTACTGAGAACCACCACCCATCCAAAGCTGGCATTGCCAGCACCATCAAGGGCCAGAAGCCCTGTTCACCCACCAGCAACAAAGCGTAGATACACTGTCCCAGAGGACCTTATGATCTATGAATACTCAGAATTGCTGGTGCTGTCAGATATGAACCTAAGCCAAGAGGTCTCTACTCCATCCATTTGGCATTCTCCAGCACCGTTGATCACCTGAAGCAAGACCATCTCAAGTACCAGCAGCCCCTCCTTCTCCGGAGCGCTGGGAGGACAGATGGCATGTGCCAGAGCCTCCCCAGCCCCAGAGCGCTGGGAGGGTGGGTGGCACAGCCCCAGCTTGAGCCGGGGCCACCACACAGGGGGACTGGAGCTGCAGTGTGGGTGGGAAGGGGGGAGCCTGGGGGTGTAGCGTAGGCAGGACTGTGCCTGGCTGTTTATATTTCTAACAGCCTATTGAGCCAAACTCATCTCTGATGTAGCTCCATTGACTCTTGATGGAGGTGCACCTTGGACAAATATGGTTCATTATGTCTTATGTAGTAACCAATTAGAAAATTAACCATACCTCCACAAGTAGAAAATGGGAAATCTTGAATGTCAGACTGGTTCAGCTACAGGTTAGTAATAAAGGAGTTGCAGTTCCAGATTAAATCCTTGGTCCATCAAGTCAGTTACCATTCAAGCCTTCTGTTAATAAGCTGCTACTTAGACTAAATAATCACCATTTTGCAATGTTTTGCCATATCCAAGTACATCTGCAATAATCTTTGTTGTAACTTCTTTGGAGATTTAACTCTTAACCATATCTTACCATTTCAATGAGTTATTGTTGAATTGATGTCACTATAACATATTCTGTATTATTTTGCATCAAGTTTTTAATGCATCAAAGTATACTAGTTGCTCTATAAAGCTGCTGCTAATACCTGGGCAGATATCTTCACTGAGATATTAATGATGATTTCAAAGGCATTTTCCTCACAGCTCATTATTGTATATGAGAAGTTTTGAGTGTTCTTTATCCATGTAATAATACCTTACTTATCCAAAGATAAGATTGTCTAATGATCCCATATAGTTCTTGCGACACAAAACCATTTTGTATCATCATCAAACTTATACCATCTCATTATCTGTTTACTTCTTCAAATCATTAATATGTCATATAACACTGTTTCCAGCACCAACCTTGGGGCAACCCATTGTTAATCTCTATTAGGAGGAGCAGCCATATGCCCTTACTCTTTATTTTCTATCACAGACCCCATTTTTAAATCCATGAGGTGACTTTCCTCTTGCCCAATGGTTATTTGTTTTCCTTAATTCCATATCACTCTAGAAAATGCGTGTGTGTGTGTGTCTGAGGTCTGATGATTCATCTATTTGAACATCTAGTAAAATGTTGTTACACATTAATTTTTTTCTTTCAGTGGAAAGAGATGTGTTGTATTTTTTTTCCAGGCAAACATTTATTACCTATTGCTGTAACTTTGTAATCCTCATTTATTTCTCCTTCTACAAAACATTTTTTTTAATCTAATATCAGGAAGCTCAGAGCAGATTCAGAGCTCTTGAAAGGCATGATTTATGTTTATAAAAACATATTTTGCAGAAGATTATCCTTTCTGTAGGGAATAAAAAGAAAAATAAATTAGCAAGAATTTTCTCAAAACTTACAGAAGTTATGCATGAAAAACTTCTGATACATTTTCCTTTTTGTTGTTTAGCAATGCTATTTACAACAATAAGAAAAAAAAGATTACTCACTCACACAAAGGTTGTTTTTGCTGCTTTGATAGTATACTTATAACTGATTACATGAAATGACAGAATAAAAAGCACAATTCCTCTATCCTATGAGTTTTCTATGCTTTTTCTTTAATAAGATTTATGATAGATACGCTATCAGTTGAGTAATTACAGTTCCTTTCTAAAGTATATAGTAAAATGCAGCTGCAAGCATCCAGAAAAAACAAATTCAATATTTAATTTTGAAAAAATGTACATTATCGAAACAGAATGGCTTTCAGTCAGTCAGTGATAAAATATCTGAACAGAATTAAGTTGTTCACATACTTTTTGTGAAGTATGATTCTAATGACTTGTCTGCCTAAAATGAAGTGTAATCTAATGTGTAGGCTGTAGTTTTTAAATATGCAAATAAGGCAGTATACAGTACATGTAGCATATTTTAGGAATGCCAAAACAAAAGGGGTTTATTTATTTGGAGAAACCACAAACTTTTCACTTATGAATATTGATTTCTGTTAGAAGTGTGACTGGTAAATTGTTAAATACTTATCTTTTAGAAGCCTAATCGGATAGGACCTTAGGTTAAAGTTAATAAGTAAAGTACCTTGACATAAAGAAGAAAAGAACAAATTATTCTTATCAGCTTTGTTCATCTTTCATCAAAATGAAAGGAAAGAAAAGCCTTATTTTGAAAATGGATTGAGTGGGCTTTTCTAACCTAGGTTAAATTAGGGAAGGGATTTTTCTAACTACCGATAAGATCAGCTAAGTGTCACCAGTAAATCTGGTTCAGACTTCTAAATCAAACCCACTATTCAGGACTTATGCAGGAAGCTCCTTTCTGTTTAACTAATGAATTCTCTTACAGCATAAATCACTTTCTTTTATACTTGATTTGTACCGCTTGTGACCCTGCAGTTACACATTTAGGACTCAATCTTGCAAACATTACTGAATATAGTTCTTACCAAATTAAGTAGTCCTATTGAGATCAGTAGGTTATAATATGGGTAGAAGCACTCAGCGTTGACATACTCTGTTCCTATTTAAGGCATTGCTCTCAGTGGGAGGTGTTAAGGGACATCATAAAGGAATATCAGCAAGATGGCACAAGAAACCAAACAATGAACATGAGACCACAGCAAGATCTGTGGCCACCCTGACGACAATGTGGAGAGCATCGTGGCTCCAAGTATCAGCCGTCCTGAGGAAGGTACAGGTCATGATTGAGGACTTGCCCTTCAAGGGCATGAAGCCTTTCAGTGAGTGGACAGATATGGCTCTGTACTCATTAATAGACTCAAAGGTCACTGTGCACTCCATGTGTATTTACCTTCCAGACCTGTACTGCATAGAACATAAGAACATAAGAAAGGCCGTACCGGGTCAGACCAAAGGTCCATCTAGCCCAGTATCTGTCTACCGACAGTGGCCAATGCCAGGTGCCCCTGAGGGAGTGAACCTAACAGGCAATGATCAAGTGATCTCTCTCCTGCCATCCATCTCCATCCTCTGACGAACAGAGGCTAGGGACACCATTCTTACCCATCCTGGCTAATAGCCATTTATGGACTTAGCCACCATGAATTTATCCAGTCCCCTTTTAAACATTGTTATAGTCCTAGCCTTCACAACCTCCTCAGGTAAGGAGTTCCACAAGTTGACTGTGCGCTGCGTGAAGAAGAACTTCCTTTTATTTGTTTTAAACCTGCTGCCTATTAATTTCATTTGGTGACCCCTAGTTCTTGTATTATGGGAATAAGTAAATAACTTTTCCTTATCCACTTTCTCAACATCACTCATGATTTTATATACCTCTATCATGTATAGACGTAATATAACAGAACCCAGATCAGCTCTTGAACCGAGACCACTATCGTTTCATCTCACAGCTTGGATGTTGGTTGGCTGGGCACTACTGAAAGAGACTGGTTCAAAAAATTCTCATACAGAGGAAGACTTATTTCTCAACAGGGAAAAGATTGTCCAGATGGGCACCCCAGAACAATTGAGACTTATGGCAGCATCAATACCAAAGATCTTAAAAACAGGCGGGACTAGCATTGAACTCTCTCAAGATCCACCTACGAGCACACTCCATTAGTTACACTCAATCTTCTTACGCCCACAATTCCTTAAAGGCTCTCTTCATAGTTAGAGAGCTGGCTCCCTCCTGGAACCTCAGGGTCATTTTCCTGAAGCTCATGGAGTATCCCTTTGAACCCACTGTCAGAATGCTCCATGCACCACTTTACCCTTAAATCAGTCTTTCTGTTGGCCATCATCTCACCTCAGAGAGTCAAGTACTCCAGGTTCTTATGGCTGGACAGCCTTATATAGTATTTCATGGGGCAAGGTGGTGCTTGCACAGGACCCAAAATTCACACCCAAGGTGGTCTCAGACTTTCACCTAAATTATTTGATTACCTTGCTAGTCTTCCCAAAGGCACACTCAATACTGAGAGAGAAGAAAGACACCTTTTGATGTATCCAGAGCTTTACTGTATTATCTTAATTGGAGAAAGTCCTTTTGGCCATCTGTCCATATCTTTATGACCATTTCTGGTCCATCCAGACAGCAAGCCATTTCTTTGCAGAGAATTTCCAAGTGGATCACACAGTACACTTCCACCTGCTATCAGCTTCCCACCTCTCTCTTTGAACATGCTCCACCAGAGCACAGGCTGCAGCAATCTGCTTTAGAAATGACCTGATCTTGGAGGGTATAAATCTGCTTCTTCCTTTATGCTCTCACAAGGGAGTACAAGTTAAGCACAGGGCACATGCATTGCCCAGATGAACACTGCTGCTCACAAATTCCCGTGAGATGCATTCACAACTAGAGTGTAATCCACACTGTCTACAACATCTTGAACCACAGTTATTTTATGGTAAGTAACAGGTTTTTTTCAAAAGCCTTTCCACTTAAAATGGATATATTAATACCTTAACTTATATATTTTTAAAAGGCAACAGGCCAGAGAAACCAGCATATTTCTGGAATAGGAACTCTTATGGCAAAGATTTTTTTTCCTCTTAAGGCTATATGCAGTTACAGTAACCTTCATTTTAGGGGCCTGATTGTATGAGGTGCTGAGCACTTCCCATGTGGTGCTGAGCTCCTCCAACTCCTTTTGACATCAGTAACAGATATATAACAAAAAAGAGGAAAAAATGGATCCAAAGGATTAATCTTGTGTGAAAGAAAATCTGTTTTCAAGTAGTTAATAAAATTAATCATGTGAATAAAGTTGCTCACATGCAGGGTTGACCTCTTTTATTTTTGTAGTAAAATTGGCAAATTGTGATTAGCAGCTAAGTAAAATGTAAAAAGTCTTTTTCACACTGTGCATGCTATTGTATTAGTAATTATTCCATCACATTGTTTACTAAATTCTGTGATTAAATAGTAATCCTAATATGACAGATGTGGTCAAAGAATATTTAGGAGGAAATATTTTCTCAAAAAAATATGTAGGTTAAATGGCAGAGGATGGCACAGAATAACTTTAGGTTGTTTTTTTAATCTATCATTGCTTACTTTTCATTTTCTCTCCTTGACTGTCCTCTCCTTTGATTTCATCCTTACTAGGGACTCTTTAATGCATACTTATGAGCACTATGACCCATTTTCTTCCAGTGTTATCTCCATTCTTGAATCCTTAGTCTTAGTCTGTCACTACTCCTAAGCATGCCCAAGACCATACTCTTGGTTATATTCTATTATGTTCAGGTTCTGAGCACCTATTAGCAGCAACGTCCCTTTTCTATTCACATACACCACCCACCCTTGTTATGTTAATGAATTCCCTCTGTCACTTATTTTCCTCATAACGTTACTGTGATAAATGAAGCTTCCTTTTATGGACTCCCAGTCAGAAGTTAGCTATAAAATCCCTCTTGGTAGCTGTTCTCCACTTGCTTTACCTGTAAAGGGTTAAAAAGCCCATAGGTAAAAATAAGAGAGTGGGCACAAAGAGCCAATAGGAGGGCTAGAACTTTTTTAAATTGGGAAAAAATCTTTCCCTTTGTATGTTTTGTTGTTGTTCTCCAGAGAGAGGAGACGCAGAGCAGGAAGCTTTAAGCCAGGTATGAAAAACCATCAGATCATACCTAGAGATTGCTTATCTGAAACCCCAGATATGTAAGTAAGTCAGGGAAGGTCTAGGAAGACACAATTAGGGTTATTTCTTTTATTTCTTATTGGCTTGTGGACTCCTCTGTGCTAACCCCAGGTGCTTTTGTTTTGCTTGTAACCTTTAAGCTGAACCTCAGGAGAGCTATCTTGATGCTAAATGTTTGTAATTTATTTTTTTTATCTAGCAGAAAGCCTAAGTTCCAGATGTTTTCTTTCTTTCTTTCTTTCTTTCTTTCTGTCTTTCTTTCTTTCTTTCTTTCTTTCTAATAAAATTAACCTTTTGGCAACAGCTGATCTTCTTTGTTTTTCTTTTTCAGCTCTTCCCTGGAGTGTGTGTGTGTGTGTGAGAAAGGGCTTGAGGGTACCCCACAGGAAGGAATTCCCAAGTGTGCCTTTCTGGGTTCTCAAAAGGGTATTTTTTGCATTTGGGTGGTGGCAGCAACTTCCCATCCAAGGTCGAGAGAAGCTGTAACCTTGGGAGTTTAATACAAGCCTGGAGTGGCCAGTATTAAGGTTTAGAATCCTTGCCAGTATTAAGTTTTAGAATCCTCAAAGTGCCAGAGTGGGGAATCAGCCTTGACAGTTACCTTCTTCAATATGGTCTCAAGCACGTTCACCCCATAAAACTCTCCAGATTGATATGCTTTTTTGCTTCCCCATTTGCTAACAACCTTCTCACTCCCCAAAAGAAAAAGTCTTTGTATTTGATATCTACACCCTTTGCCCTGAGCTGTTTTTTCTTCACCAGAAAACACACATTTGTCATGTAAGCTTCCCAAAGTACATGGATGAACTATAGACCATTAAAGGCACAAGTTATCTTGAAAAATAATGAATGGCACATGTTCCATCTCCATTCCCAGTGCATGAAGCCCTCAATGTTCTAAGGTTTTTTATCAACATTTTCTTTCTTTCCAACAGTGCTGGCAATCTTTGGGTTTTTTTCCCCTCAGATCCACCTCCTTTATGATTCTTAGCATTTTTCTTTTCAGAGTGAATTGAAACATTTAATTAATTATTTAGAAAATCACCTCCTTCCTTCACCCTCTTCTCAGCTCTCCTGGTTCTTATCCTCTCTAACATTCTCTCTTTCTGGCTGTTGCCCCATGTCATTAGATTTAGTTTCTGACCCTCTGCCCTTTCCACTTCTAGCCTGATAATGCTAATTCTTGTTATTTTCCATATATACTCGTTCATAAGCCAAATATTTTTGGTAAAAAAGTGACACATCAAAGAGTGGGGGTCGGCTTATAAACAGGTCTACACCAAAATTTGATGATTTTAAACTCTATGGACTCATTGAATTGAATATCTAATACATTGTCATTTTGTTTACCTGGAGTGTCTGCAGGCATGGAGCCCCACAGCTCCCTGTGGCTGCGGTTCACTGTTCCCAGCCAATGGGAGCTGCGGGAAGTGGCACCACTTCCCACAGTTCCCATTGGCTGGGAACAGTGAACCACGGCCACGGAGCTGAGAGGCTCCATGTCTGCAGATGCTCCTGGTAAACAAACTGTCCCAACTCACCAGCAGCTTACCCTGACAGGCCGGGAGCCAAAGTTTGCCAACCCATTTATTGATGTCAATACTGCAGCCTTTTAAAGTTGCAAAGGCTTTGTTTAGTGGACTAGATTGGCTTGAAAGGAATACTAAAAGAGCAGTCCTGCAGATCTGCACAACATTTGACCCATGCATTTCACAAAATGCTATGCCTTACAAGCCAATCAGAAAAATACAATGAACGATAATACTATAGCACTGGTGTCAGTCCACTACGGTGTAATTTGATCTCTTCATCCATTTCTACCAATGGACCTTATAAGTCTTGAGCCAATATGAAAATATAATGTGCAGAATCGATGGAATCCCTAATAAAATTGAAATAGCCTGTAATCCCCACAGACATGCCAATCTACAGGGCTGCTTTGAAATAAAAAAAGAACAATAATAATTTGACAGTGATAAAGCAGGTGACATTCCTATATAAAGTCCTACAAAATCTATAACTACAATAATAATCTATTTTCATGCTAGTATTTAAAATGAACAATGGTAAAATCAAAAGAAAAAGGTTTGCTTAACACGTAGCGTTCAAACTTAAAGTTGCTGAATATGCAGAAGCAAACAATAATTGCGCCGCTGCTCATTAATTCTGTGTCAATGAGATGCAAGTAAGAGAATGGCAAAAAAATAAAACAACACTAAAAGACATGCCAAGAAGCAAGAAAAACATGTCCAATGAGGTGCACATCGTTTCCTGAGCTGGAGAAAGAACTCAATAATTGGGTTGTTGAATGTCAACAAAATGGATACATTGTCACTAGAACTGGAATTCGTCTGCATGCTCTGCAAATGTCAAAAGACGGCAAATACAAGTCAGTAAAGCTATCAGTGTTTGTCACATCAGCGGGTTGGTGTACTCGCTTCATGAACCGTCATGGTCTCTGTCTTCGTCAGCTGCCGAAAGATCTGGAAGAAAAAATTGAATCCCATTGGCTGGGGACGGGCAAACTGTGGCCACTGGGAACTGAGGGGCTCCATGCCTGTGAACGCTCCAGGTAAACAAAATGTCCAGGCCTGCTAGTGGCTTACCCTAACGGGCCAGGAGCCAAAATTTGCCAACCCCTGAAATATAGGGTCGGCTTATGAAAGGGTCATACAGTTTTTGCTATTTTTACCTATCCATCTTGGGGGGGTCGGCTTATAAATGAACTGGCATTTTTATGTTCATAATACTCAAATATAAACTTTTGACATCTCAGTTTCCTCCTTCTTGTACATTTACTTTGCCTTCCTTGACTAAGTAAACATATGGGGCCTCATTCTCCACTGTGTTACTGTAGTTTTCTGTCATGGTGTCTCCGTTGTCACTCCAGTGGCATTCCATCAGTGTAGAACTGGTGGAAAGCAGAGGAGAATCAGTCTCTCTTGGTTTTGTCTCAGTTAAATGTCTCAAAACCAGAAGTGATTCTCTTAGACAAAGAGATCACTCTCAAACACAATTCTGTCTCTTCTGCCATCTCCCTTAACTCAGACCTTATATTAACTTCCTCTGTGCATAACCTTCATGTCATGTTTGACACTGAACTCTCCTCGAACGCTTTTTGTTTGGAAATCTGCCTATCGTTACTTTTTTGATACTGTCCATGTAAAAAACTGCCTTGCCTCAACCCCCTTTGAAATCCTCATTTGTGCTTAATCTTTTAAAATTGCAACTCTTGACTC
This sequence comes from Mauremys reevesii, assembly GCF_016161935.1. Lineage (NCBI taxonomy): Eukaryota > Metazoa > Chordata > Testudines > Geoemydidae > Mauremys > Mauremys reevesii. The sequence continues at coordinate 27,521,063 of NC_052627.1, read as the reverse complement.
TGTAGGGCTTCCCCAAATCCCCACTTTCCAGACTCCAGTGTGTACTGAAAGCTAATGACTGAGTTTTTCACATGGATAAAGGAAGGCAACCACATCGTCCCCAGTATAAAAGAACTCCACCAGACATCATTTCATTTCAGGATCCTGTTCATAAATGCCCTCCTTTTCCAGCCTGTTTCACTGACTTTGGACCTTATTCTTCTCTCTCATGTAAACATTTATAAATCCATGGGCATCAGCAGAGTTATACCAGTGTAAACTTTGTGAGATCAGAATTAGATCCCTTGTCTGTCTACTACCATCTGCACTGCTTGTGCGTATCTTGAACTGGCTTTCTTCCCATCACTCCATACAGCCTTGGTATGTGGGTGCCACTCCACTGCAGCCTGTGTAGCCTTGAATAGCCTTCCTGTCATAGCTTTGTGTCATCTGCAAATTTGATCAGTACGCTCTTTATTCCTACATCCAGACCATTAATAAATATATTAAATAAGACCAGACCCAGAACAGATCCCTGTCCACCTAATTCACTCTCCGTCTCATTAAAAATTGCAGCTGAAAACATTGCTTTTCACCTTGTCCTATACCTTTCTCTCTCTGCAATTATTATTTAACTTTTTAATTGCATCATTTAAAATAACTCTGAAAAGCTTTTTAAATAAAGAAACTGTACTAAAGAAAAGTATTGTATTTGTTTATTATATAATATATATGTTTATTAATATATTATAGAATCCTTTGACTTGAAAATTCTGTATTGCTACAGGTAGATAATGCTGTGTCTGTGGGTAGTTGGCTTTTACATGCTGTTACATATGCTTGCTTACATTAATTATGGAATCATTTCAAAGTCAGTGCTAGACGTAACATCAAAATACATTTGCATTGTTATATCAAGTAAGGACATCATTGAAAGTGCAGCTTTACTTCCCACAATCAAACGATTACTGCATGGAGGTTCAATATTGTCTGTAGTCTGAGGAAACAAGATGGCATTCTTTCTGAGAAGAATTTAAATGTGAGATCAAAGCTTGTGAAACAAAGAATACAAGGATGTATAGAAGTGATTTTTACTTTTTTGATAGAAATAACATTGGCGTTATGGAATATATTAAAAAGAAAAGTAATAGACCGAGTTATCAAAATGTGCATTTATAATGTATTGAAAGTGTGAATAATCTTTCTGAAGGCAGAAGAAATAGTTCACTTGTGAAAACTGGAAAAAGATGTATGCTGTATAGGCACTAGAGATAGAAGAACTCTAAGAAATTTTGATTTTGCAAAACTAAAAAACTTTAGACAAGTTCTTAAGATTTTGCAATACTTTTTCAACTTTTTAATTTTTTTCATAAATATTTAATATTATGTGCCCTCTGATATCATGGATAGTTTCATGTTAGATCTCTGCATCTATTGCCTTTAATTTGCAAAGGATATTTAGAATGCAATTACATATTTGATACGCTTATTGGGAGTAGTAATATGATGTAATTGGCTCATTGGGATTTGATGACTCTAAAGCTACAATACAGTTACACATGGGAAACGTCTATGGATACTGAAAAACTTATAGTACATTATCACTGTAAATGTATGTTATTGTGGTTATGCGAAATATGGAAAATCTGTGGAATGAGGGAGATTGCCGGCTTTTAAAAGGGCACTATAGAGCAATTCTTTATTCTTTTTTCCCCAAAATTTATATGATTCATAGATTTTGAAGGCCAGAAGGGACCAACTGTGACTATCTAGTCTGCTCCCCTATATTAAACAGGCCCTAGGATTTCCCTGAACTAATTATTGCTTCAGTTCCTATAACTGGTTGAACTCTAGAGCATATTTTATAGAAAAACATGCAATGCTGATTTTAAAATTGCCAGTGATAGAGAATCCACCACAACCTTTGTAGATTGTTCTGGTGGTTAATTATCCCCCAAGTTTTAAAAAAAATGCACTGTATTACTAGTCTGAATTTGTCTAGCTTCAACTTTCAGATTTTGGATTTTGTTATACCTTTGTCTGCTAGATTAAAAAGCCCTTTATTATCAAATTTCTATTTTCTGTGTGAGTATTTATAGGTTGTAATCAAATCAGCATTTAATCTTTTCTCTTTTATAAACTAAATACATTGAGCTCTCTGCATCTTCCACTCCAAGCAGGGATGGATCCAGGCACCAGCATGCCAAGCGCGTGCTTGGGGCGGCAAGCCACTTGGGGCGCTCTGTCGGTCGCTGCGAGGGCGGCAGGCAGGCTGCCTTCGGCGGCTTGCCTGCGGCGGGTCCGCTGGTCCCACGGCGGCGGACCTCCCACAGGCATGCCGAAGCTGCGAGACCAGCGGACCTCCGCAGGCAAGCCACCGAAGGCAGCCTGCCTGCCGTGCTTGGGGCGGCAAAATGCCTAGAGCCGCCCCTGACTCCAAGGTATGTTTTCTAATCCTCCATCTTTCTTGTGTCTCTTCTTTGAACCCTCCACAATTTTTCAACATTCTTTTTTAATTGTGGATACCAGAACTGGACACTGTATTCCAGTAATGGTCACACCAGTGTCAGATAAAGAGGTAGTATATCTTTGCTAACCCTACTTCATATTCCCCTCTTTTTGCATCGAAGGGTCAAAATAGTTCTTCTATCCACAGTATCAAGAGCTCATGTTCAGCTTATTATTCACCATTCCCTCATCCCCAAGTCTTGCAGAATGACTGATTCCCTGGATAGAGTCATCCATTCTCTACATTCTTTGTTCTTAGATATATAATCATACATTTGACCCTATTGAAACATGCATTGTTTAACTGTGCTCAGCTTACTAAGCAATCCAGATCACTCTCTGTCAGTGACCTCTCCTCTTAATTATTTGCTGCTCCCACAATGTTTCTGTCATCTGCAAACTTTATCAGTAATTTTATGTTTTCTTCTAGGTCATTGATAAAAGTTTTAAACAGTGTAGTACTGTAACTAATCCCTGTGATACCACACCAGCAACAGACCCACTTGAATGATGATTCCTTCTTTACAATTACATGTTGAGACCTGTCAGTTAGACTGTTTTTAATCCATGTATGGTGTGCCATGTTGATTTTATATCATTTTCATTTTTTAATCAAAAAATTGTGCGGTACCAAATCAAATGACTTACAGAAGTGTAAGTACAGCACATCATCATTATTACCTTTATCAACCAAATCTGTAAGCTCTTCCCCAGACCAAAAAAAAAATCTAGTTAGTTTGACAGGATCTATTTTCCATAAACCTCTGTTGATTGTCATTAAGTATTTTACATCCCTTAATGCTTTGTTAATAGAGTTCTGTATCAGCTGCTATTGTGCCTGGGATTGAAGTCAGACCTATGATTATTTATATCATCCTGTTTACCCTTTTTAAATTTTGGCACAACATTAACTTCCTTTCCATCCTCTGGAACTTCCCCTGTTTTCCAAGACTTATTGAAAATCAACATTAATGGGCCAGCAAACTCATTGACTAACTCTTTTAAAACTCATATATTTTAAAAGAAGGAAGTTAACCAGACCTGCTGATTAAGATGTCTGACTTCAGTTCTTGCTATGTAATATCCTCCTTAGTTACTGTTGGAAAGTATTTAAACTTTATCATCATACCGTATGTATATATCATTTGGCTTTCTCCCCAAATACAGAACAGAAATATTCACTGAACACTTTTGCCTCTTATATGTTGTTATTGACTGCTCTGTCATTTCCATGTAGTAATGGACCAATTCCATTGTTTGGGTTCCTTTTGTTTCTGAGACTTAAAAAAATCTTTATTATCCTTAACTCTGCAGGTAATAGGTGTCTCCTTGTGTCTTTTCTAGCTTATATTCATTGTGTATATTTAGTTTATAATCATGTGTATACATACACACACACACACAGTGGCAAGGCACCTTCTCAGTCTCCCCAGCCTCCACTGCTTTTAGCCCTGGCGAGATAGGCTTAGGTAATCTGGTCCCCCTTGGGACACAGGGGAAGTCTGTTCCTTCTCTCCGCCAGTCCTTTTTAGCGTACCGGGTATTTTTCTCCCTTGTGGGAGAGAATACTGCCTCTCCTCCTGGTGAGGCTCACTGTCTTGCTGCTCCTAACCTCCTGGCAGCAGAGCTCCTTCTCTCCCCCCTTCTTTTCCCCCAGGGGAGGGTTAAAAAAGGTCTCAGGCAGCCCTTAGTTGGAATCAGTTGATCCTAATGAACCTCAGGTAGCTCCCTTTCAGCTGATTCTAATTGATACTTTGGTAGCCCCTTCTCAGCTGAACCTGATTGACCTGTAGTACCCCTCAGTTGATAGGGAGGAGGGCCCTTTAACCCTCTGAGACTGTTTTCTATCCCTCCCTCGCAGCTGTCTGTCCTGAGTTTATCACAACACACACAGAGCCATATACTGCTGCTTTCATAGGTGGCAGGTTTGTATAATTTTTGGTGGGGCCCAAAATGGTGGTGCCCCCCCGCTCCCACCCTGTAAGCCGATATAAAATGAAGCTACAATGCGTCAGTGCCACAAGATTACAAGGGTCAATTAAAAGTGGAAAGTCAGAAGCAGCACTTGCCTACTTCAATATACAGTATTATATTTTGTTGCACCTGTTGTGATGAAGTGGGAATGTTCTTAATATTTTCTCTGAATGCTGTGTGGGTGCCTCAGTTTCCCCTGCAAGATGCCAACTGAAGGTGTTGGGGACAAAGATATTAGGTGGCCTCCTTGTCCGGAAGAGACACAGAGGCCAGAGGAGGGAGTGTCAGTTTGGAGCTGGCTGGGGAAATGGGGAGAGACCCAGAACTTGGTTCTGGGCTTCCCACCCCCCCAAGATGGACCTGACAGAGGGGTTCTGTTTTCTGTACCAACAAGCTCTGTTTAAACTGTGTTCCTGTCATCTAATAAACCTTCTGTTTTACTGTCTGGCTGAGAGTCACATCTGACTGCGGAGTTGGGGTGCAGGGACCTCTGGTTGCCCCAGGACCCGCCTGGGCAGACTCGCTGTGGAAAGTGCATGATGTGGAAGTGCATGCTGAATGCTCCGAGGTCAGACCCAGGAAGGTGTAAGCTTCTTTCCCTGGAGACAGTATGCTCCGACAGAGGAAGGTTGGGGGTGGGGAGGTGATACCTTATTTTAAATCAACCGGGGGCTCCCAGCTGAAGAGGTGGCTGGGAGCCCTCAGGGTCAAATTAAAGGGCTTGGGGCTCCGGCGGCTGGGGGAACCCGGCAGTGTCAGCTCTAGGTTTTTTGCTGCCCCAAGCAAAAAAAAATTTGTCTGCCCCCGTCCCAGCCCTGGGCTCCCCCCTGTACCCCCCTGCTGCCCCCATCCTGGGCTCTCCCCCCACTGACCCACACCCCCTGCTGCTGGGCTTCCCCCTTTCCTCCCCACCAGTGCCCCAGCCCTGGGCTCCCCCACACCAGTGCCTCCCCCCCACACACACCTCCTGCCTCCCCAGCCCTGGGTCACTGGTAATGCTCCCAGGGCAGATCATTCAGCAGGAATTTTGTATGTGCACAAAACACAGACAGGATTGGTTCCCATATGGTTACAGAGCTGCAGTAAAGTGGAACAATTTTCAGCTTGTGTGATTGGAAGATATCTGGATGCATATTATATGACTGTCCTCCATAAATGAGGAAAAGTTGAGGTGCCTTTATTATTCTTTTGTTCCACTCTTTCTTTCTATGGGGAATTTTCCAATGCAATATCACTGTCTTCCTTAAACAAACAAAAAGGCAATGGCTGTTGAAAATAGCAATTCCAGTGCTAATAAGCATTTCTTGCTCAATTTTATCCTGCTTTTTCTACAGCAAGTTACAGTGGATCAGTATATTTGATTTGGGAGAAATGAAGTAACAGCTGCCCAGACTGAGCTTGAGCACTCCTGAATTTTGAGGTGTTCAAATCTGGAAGGCAGGTGCAGGGGCGGCTCTAGAAATCGGGCTGCCCCCAGCGCGGCGGGGCGCTGCGCCCCTATCCGGTCCCGGGGCGGTCCCTCCTTCCCCCTTGGCTCGGCTCCGGCGGAGCTCCTGGCGGCAGGCGGACGAGAGCCGGCGGAAAGAGCCCGCGCAGCCCGCGCGCAGCTCAGCGGCCGGCGGGAAGGGGAGGGGGACCGCGCGCGGTCGCGGCGCTCGCGGTCCGCGCTCTCCGGCTGGGCCGAGCTGCCGCCGGCATGCCGCGGCAGCGCCACGAGCGCCACCGCCCCCGGCCGCCCCAAGCGCGCCCTTGGCGCTCTGGCCGCGCGCCCTGGGCAGGTGCTGGGATGGGGGTGGGGCTGTGGGCTCTGTGGGGGAGCACGGCAGGATGTATGCAGCAGCGTGTCTGGAGCTGCATGGAGCCAGACACGCTGGTCTGAGTGGCACAGTAAGGGGGCTGGGGGTTGGAGAAGGGGTAGGGAGTTCCAGGGGACAGTCAAGGGACAGGGAGCTGGGGTGGTTGGATGGGGCAGAGGTTCAGGGGGGCAGTCAGGGGACAGTCAGCAGTTGGATAGGCATGGGAGTCCCAGGGATTTATCAGGGGACAGGTAGGGGGTGGGGTCCTGGGGAAAGCTGGGGGTCTCAGGAGGGGGCAGTTGGGGACAAGGAGACGGGAGGCTTAGATAGGGATGGGGTCCCAAGGGGCAGTTGGAGCAGTGGTCTTGGGAGGGAACAATCGGGGGACAAGGAGGAGCAGCATTTAGATAGGGGGTGGGGTCCTGGGGGGCAGTTAGGGGCAGGAGTCCCAGGAGAGCGGTATCAGGGAATAAGGACCACCAGCAGTGTTAGATAGGGGTGGGGGTCCTGGGGGGCAGTTGGGGCAGAAGTCTGGGGAGGGGGCAAACAGCGGCTGCATGCCGGGATTGAAACAGCCCTGGGCTGCTGGCAACCACGGGGAGCCATGAGCCCTTTAAATCCCAGCCAGGGCTCGGAATCTCTGCAGGCAGCCCAGAGCCCTCTGACTCCCAGCCCGGCTGAGATTTAAAGGGCACTGGGTTCCCCGCCGCTGCAGGCAACCCAGAGCCCTCTGACTCCCGGCCGCAGCTGAGATTTAAAGGGCTCTGGGCTCCCCGCCGCTGCGGACAGCCCAGAGCCTTTTAATTCCCGGCCGCGGCTGAGATTTAAAGGGCTCTGGGCTCCCCGCCGCTGCGGACAGCCCAGAGCCCTCTGACTCCCGGCCGCAGCTGAGATTTAAAGGGCTCTGGGCTCCCCGCCGCTGCGGACAGCCCAGAGCCCTCTGACTCCCGGCCGCAGCTGAGATTTAAAGGGCTCTGGGCTCCCCGCCGCTGCGGGCAACCCAGAGCCCTCTGACTCCCGGCCGTGGCTGGGATTTAAAGGGCTCTGGGCTCCCCGCCACTGCGGGCAACCCAGAGCCCTCTGACTCCCGGCCGCGGCTGGGATTTAAAGGGCTCTGGGCTCCCCGCCACTGCGGGCAACCCAGAGCCCTCTGACTCCCGGCCGCGGCTGAGATTTAAAGGGCTCTGGGCTCCCCGCGGCTGCGGGCAACCCAGAGCCCTCTGACTCCCGGCCGCGGCTGGGATTTAAAGGGCTCTGGGCTCCCCGCAGCTCCAAATATTGGTGGAGCAGAGCCCCTGACTTTGAATATTCCTGGGGCTTTAGCCCCAGGAGCCCATATAAGTTGGCGCCCATGGCTGCTTTCACTTCCCCTCTAAGGCAGGCTGTTTGTTTTTTTTTAAACCAGTAAAGACTTTTTTTCCTTGATTTGTGTCTTTAAGGGCATCCACTTAAATATTCTTCATCATTTCCCAATTATTCACAATTTTCATGTTTAAACTCTTTCTGCCAGCTGATTTGTCTCATAATTGTTTTCAGCTTTATGAAACTGGTCCTTTTAAAGCACCAAGTATATATATTACTAGTTGGGGCTTCATTCTGTTTATCCATAACAAATGTAATGAAGTTATGATCACTTGCACATAAACAACCACTAATTTTTAATTTGTTGATCAGTTCTTTTTTATCTGTCAGGATGGTGTCCTAAGATACAATTCCTCAGTGTTGGATGCAACACTTTTTGAGCTATGAAATTGTCACTTATAATTTTCGGAAATTTCAAGGACATTTCAGTATTGGTAGCATGTGACTTTAATGAGATGCTTCAAAAGTAGATGCTCACTTGCTTAATTAGCTCCTAAAGTTTAGTGGAAGTCAAAAAACAAAACAAAACAACCCCCCCCAAAGTCTAAATACTGTAAGGATGGAAATATACAAAATGTAATAGTGTTGCAGAGAGTGAAACAACGTAATAGAATGTAAAGGTTAATTACTTTCTGTGTTTTAAGACAAATGAAAGTTGTTAAGTGATAATCAGCAATGGCTAACACTTCAGTTACAAAGAGGCTCCTTGGTATTATCAATGACACAAACTACTCCAAAGCAATAATTCAGCATTATTGACTAGTACAGGTTAGAAGATCTCTTGACACAGTGTCCCGAAAAGAATTATGCTTAAAAACAAAATTAAATGTAATCCTTAACTCTTTTTAAATCTGAATTGTCTTCATCGGTAAGGTCCCAGTCCTGCAAAGACTTATATGCTTAAATTTATGCACACCAAGTAGTAGTAGAAATTAAAATGAAGGTTTTTAATGCAATACATTCAGTTCGTCTAATACAAATATTCTGCAGAAATAAGACTTTCCCCTCACTCGGCACTTTTAGTGTGGGTGAGTTTCCATGACCCTCTACTTTGGTCAGTATCATGGAGGAGCATCAAAATGACCAAAATTAGTCATAAATGGGCCATAGATGTACAAACTATTTATTTTTCTTTTATAGCCAATGAGCTGGAACAGTTTGGAATGACATTCTCTTAGTACAGCTATTATTATGCATTGTAATGAACAGATTTCTATTGTGTGACATTGATACTGTAACTTATCATCTTGCTCTTTAAGCATAATAGCGAAAAATGCCTTATGATAATTGGAAAAAAATGTTTAAAATCATTAACAGAATATATGTGTAGTTTGAAAATGACCAGAATAAAAATAGTAAGCTGAAATGGCTTTTACCAATCAAGATCCCAAACTGGGATTCTCTGTTTCTCTTGTAAGGCTTGACACAGAGCAGGGAGCTACATTCTTTACATTTCAGAGTCGTAGCCGTGTTAGTCTGTATCAGCAAAAAGAACAAGGAGTACTTGTGGCACCTTAGAGACTAACAAATTGCATTCCATGTTAGTTGTGTCATTAAAACCTGCAGGAGTAATCCTGTGGTGCAATCCTGGCTCCACTGAAGTCAGTGGGAGTTTTGCCATTGACATAATTGGGTAGGATTTCACAGAACTGAGGTCTGGTCTACACTTGAGGGGGGTGGAGGAATCAATCTAAGTTACGCAATTTCAGCTACATGAATAATGTAGCTGAAGTCGACATACTTAGCTCTACTTATCATGGTGTCTTCACTGCGGTAAGTCGACGGCTGATGCTCTCCTGTCAACTCTGCCTGCGCCTCTCGCCCTGGTGGAGTACCAGAGTCAATGGGAGAGTGCTCGGCTGTCAATTTATTGCCTCTAGACTAGATGTGATAAATCGACCACCGCTGGATCGATCGCTGCACTCAGGTCCTTGCAGAATTTTGTGGAATTTGGGAGTTGCAAAATTTTATCTGAGCTAATAGCAGCAGGGTCCGTGCAACCTGTTAGGCGATCTAGACAGTCGCCTGGGGCACTAGGATTTGGAGGGAGGGGGCATTTTCTTCGGCGGCGACCACGGCGGCCAGATCTTCGGCCGCCCCGGTCGCCTCCGGCATTTAGGCAGAGGGAACTGGGGCGAGGGGGGGCGGGGAGGGCCGCCTGCAGCAAGTAAGGGGGGGAGCGGCACGCAGGGGAACTCCCCACCCCAGCTTACCCCTGCTCCGCCTCCTCCCCGAGCACGCCGTCACTGCTTCACTTCTCCCGCCTCCCCGGCTTGCGGCGCCAATCAGCTTAGGCACTGCAAGCCTGGGAGGAGGTGAAGGATCTCAGAGTATTGGTTGATCACAAGGATGACTGAGCCACCAGTGTGATATGGCTTTGGAAAAAGCTAATGCAGTCTTGGGATGCATCAGGGGAGGTATTTCCAGAAGAGACAAGGAGGTGTTAGTACCATTATACAAGGCACTGGTGAAACCTCATCTGGAATATTGTGTGCAGTTCTGGTCTCCCATGTTTAAGAAGGATGAATTCAAACTGGAACAGGTACAGAGAAGGGCTACTAGGATGATCCGAGGAATGGAAAACCTGTCTTATGAAAAGAGACTCAAAGAGCTTGGCTTGTTTAGCCTAACCAAAAGAAGGCTGAGGGGAGAGATGATTGCTCTTTATAAATATATCAGAGGGATAAATACCAGGGAGGAAGAGGAATTATTTAAGCTCACTACCAATGTGGACACAAGAACAAATGGATATAAACTGGCCATCAGGAAATTTAGACTTGAAATTAGATGAAGGTTTCTAACCATCCGAGGAGTGAAGTTCTGGAATAGCCTTCCAAGGGGAGCAGTGGAGGCAAAAGACATATCTGGCTTCAAGACTAAGCTTGATAAGTTTCTGGAAGGGATGGTATGATGGGATAGCCTAATTTTGGCAATTAATTGATCTTTGACTATTAGCGGTAAATATGCCTGATGACCTGTGATGGGACAGTAAAGAGGGTGTGATCTGAGTTACTACAAAGAATTCTTTCCTGGATGTCTGGCTGGTGAGTCTTGCCCACATACTCAGGGTTTAGCTGATCACCATATTTGGGGTCGGGAAGGAATTTTCCTCCAGGGCAGTTTGGCAGAGGCCCTGGGGTTTTTTCGCCTTCCTCTGCAGCATGGGCATGGGTCACTTGCTGGAGGATTCTCTTGAAGTCTTTAAACCACAAGTTGAGGACTTCAATAGCTCAGACATAGGTCAGGGGTTTGTTACAGGTGGGTGAGTGGGTGAGATTCTGTGGCCTGCATTGTGCAGGAGGTCAGACTAGAAGATCATAATGGTCCCTTCTGACCTTAAAGTCTGTGAGTCTATAATAATTGAATTTTTTTCTAAAAAAATAAACTTATCATAATTTCTGAACCAAATTCAGGTCATAAAATAAGGCCAATGCAGATGTGGAGCTATTATTGTCAGGCCAAAGCAACATTTAGTTAAGCCTATAATTTAAATTATTATATTCTGGAAGGGAAAGTACAAGATTCCACCCTCATACAACATCTGCAGGAAAGCATTATTTGTGAGCTGTATATACTTAAAATTATTTTTAGTTAATATTGAGATGTGTTAAATTTGAAATATAACAATATGCAGGGGTGGCTCTAGACATTTCGCCGCCCCAAGCACGGCGGCATGCCGCGGGGGGCGCTCTGCCGGTCACTGGTCCCGCGGCTTTGGTGGACCTCCCGCAGGCGTACTCCACTGAAGCCGCGGGACCAGCAGACCCTCCGCAGGCAAGCCTGCGGGAGGTCCACCAGAGCTGCGGGACCAGCGGACCCTCCGCAGGCATGACGCCGAAGGCTGCCTGCCTGTCGCCCTCCCAGCGACCGGCAGAGCGCCTCCTGCGGCATGCCACCCCAAGCACGTGCTTGGCGTGCTGGGGCCTGGAGCCGCCCCTGACAATATGATATGAAGGACTGCATTGGTATCAGATGGAGCCCCTGGATACATGTGGTTTTCCCCTCCTTCTTACTATAATAGCATTCACACTTCTTGAAATTTGTGGTTATTTAAAGGGGTTCTGTGTTGGATGAAAGCTTCCAGGTAGGGCTTCAAGCCCTCCAACCATACTCCATATACCCTCCTCTGCACTCTTTGGCTATGGGCTTTCTGGGTTACTCTGGCATATGGATATGACTTGGGCATACACAGAATGGTAAACAGTGCTACATGTTGCTACACCAGTGTAGAAATTGATAGAAAATTGCATATGATATTGTATTATTCAAGTACTTTTATGTGATCGTGGTCGGGTAAATGAATCACAGTGGAACACAGTTAGGAAAAGGGGTGTGGCCGGAGTGCTGCTGTGCCCTGACTATTCCTGGCTGCCCAAATAGATCTTTGGAGACTTGTGCAGCTGGGGCGTGAGATGAAACAGTCCTGAGGATTCTCTCAATTGTTCTGGGGGCCGAACAATTCTGTCTTCAGCCTGAACAACGGAGATTTAGCTGGCATAAAGCCACCTTTCTCCTACTCTTGGGTCATTCCTTATCCACTAAGCTACTTTGCTGCTTAGAAAAATTATTTTATATGTATCTGCTCATTATGTCACTCCATAGAAAGAGGCTATGCTGGATTGCCCACTTTTGTCAACTGTTTTGACAGATGAAAAAGTGCAATGTAAGTGCATATGGGAAAGCTGAGACCCAGGAAGTTTGAATGACTTGTCCAGATAGCAATTTGTGATAATGGATTAGACTTCAGTCTCTGAAATACCTTATTTTGACTCGTGGGTCTCACATTTATTTGCTGTGTGACTTGGGGCTAATAACTTAACCTCTCTGTTTCCACACATGTCAAATTGGGATATTAATACAGTCCTTATTTACGTACTGCACAGAGGAACTGTGTGGATTGAAGATGAATGTTTGTATAGTTCTTGGAAAAGCACTACATAAGTAATTTATTTAGTATCATCTGGCCCCTTGAGCTAGAAGGGGCAGAAAACACTGCACTTGGGAGAAAAATCAACCCTGCTGCATTTCACAGAGTCCAGAGAGGAAATTCTTAGATTACACAGGAATAAAATAGAGGGAAAGGGCTGTGGCAGAAGGAATGTTTGGCTGAGTTATTATGTATAGAGTGTGAAGCTTTTTTTAAAAGAAAATGAGAAAAAAGCCAAACTAAAAAAATCTACATAATTGAAAAAAATATATTTAAAAATAGCAGTCTTTAGGATTGTGATAACGAGTAATGGAACAGATAGATAACAGATACAAATATCTTGAATTAATGTTAAAAAGTAAAAACTATGATACACTTGATGAAGATAAAAATATTGATGATCTGACCTATAGAAGCTATTTCTGTTTCTGTTGAGTTTTTTTTCTGTGACATTTTATAGAGCTAGTTATTTGCAAATCTGGAGTGAAATTAGCCTTTTGAGAAAAGCTCTTGAATAGTATTAGACACAGAACACTACGCTTTCATTTTTAATACACTAACCTTTCTGTTCTTAAAGTGCAGTTCTTAGATAAGTATGCATATTACCACTGTACAGTAATAAGTGATATAAGAATTATTTTAATAGTATTATGTCTCATAATGTATATAATATATATTTAACATTTTTTATTTACTTCTACAATATAGTGATGCATGTCCATATGACTATATGTGCAGACACATATATTAATGTCAAAAGGAACAGGAATACTTGTGGCATCTTAGAGACTAACAAATTTATTTGAGCATAAGCTTTCGTGGGCTACAGCCCACTTCATCGGATGCATAGACTGGAACATACAGCAATGTCAGTTATTTGAAAATTAACATGTGGATGGTTTTTTTTTAAATCAAATGGATTTGGACTGAACTGAATGCAAAGTCTTTTCTGCTTGAGTTTAGGTCATTGTTGCTCAATAAATGGTAGAAGATTTAGAAATATTTCATGCCACAACCTGTACTTTGGACCCATGTCCTTCCTGGCTGATGAAGACCAGTGAGGAAGAATTGGGTCTGTTACTGATGGAGATTATCTATGCCTCTGTCACAGTAAGTTGTTGGTGTCATTAAAGGAAATTATTGTACACATATCACTTAAAATATCCTGTGACATCAGCTGTCTGCCTAATTATCAACATGTACCCAATTTTCCATTTCTGGTTAAAATTATTGAGAAGGTTAGACTGAAACAAATCTGAGTACCTAAATGGCTCAGATATTCCTGGCCTTGTTAATCTGGATAAAGGCCAGGATACAGCACAGAGGCTACACTGGTGGCTTTAGTAGATGATCTCCTCCTGGCAATGAATGATCATATGTCCATAATAATATAATTGTATTATTCATCTTCCCTTAATATCATTGATCATGCTGTAATGCTGACCCTTCTCTGAACACTAGTAGAAGTTGATGGGACAGCTCTTCAGTGGTGTCATTCCTGTTTCTCTGAGAAATTCGAGAAGGTAGTTTGGGGCAATTGGTCTTCTCCCAAATGGAAGATGTGAAGTTGCACAGGTGCTCCATCTTATCTCCTCCTTGTTCAGTATGTATATAGGACCATTGGATAGGTTAGTGAGGAGGAAATAGACTATGGTGTTTACCAGTGGCAGATGAGAATTCTCCCTATATCTGTGTCATCTAATAGAGCCAGTGTTTGCCTTGCCCAGGATTTGGTAAAGACCAGGGCAATAGACAGGGTTATCTGGCTGAAACTCAGTGCAGATGAGATGGGAATGAAATTGGTAGAGACAACTGGAAGATATGAGAAGGGTTATATTTGCCCCTTTGAGCATGTGCCAGCTACTTTTAGGATAGTTCACACTCTGGGGTATTGCTGGATCCCTGTATACTCTTAGATTACCATATAACAGCAGTGACCAGGATGTTTTTTTGCATCTCTTTCTACTCAGGAGATGGTGACTATTTTTTTAGGTGTGGGCCTTTGTACTGTGATCTCTTTTCTGCCTGTGTAATATTGGCAGAGCAGTGGTTATCAGAGTTGCTTGAGCTGCAACCCCCTTGGTATAAAAGAGAGGGAGTTGCCAGCAGCTTGTTGCACTGTGAGGCCTTGGACTTAAGAATTCTCTTCCCTCCCACTAGTCTGCAATAGCCCAAATTAATTGTCCACGCATACTGCAAATCTCACCTCTTTCCCCAAGATTTTGAGCAGAGGAAGGGTGTGTGGGGGGCTGGTATTTTGAGACTGCGGTGGTTTTTGCTTTCTTTACTGACTTTGAGGAAGTTGTTGGGTTTACTTATATTTCTGTTAACATTTGTATTTTTAATATGGGACTATGGTGCCTACAGCCTTCAATGTCCACTAATTATGCATAGAATCATAGAATATTAGGGTTGGAAGTCTGCCACCACTGAAAACAGCCTAACTCTATCCTCTTTGGAACCCCCCTTCAGGTAGTTGAAGGCTGCTATCAAATCACCCGCTCTTCTCTTCTGCAGATTAAATAACCCAAGTTCCTTCAGCCTCTCCTCGTACATTGTGTGCCCCGGCCCCCTAATCATTTTCGTTGCCCTCCGCTGGACTCTCTTCCATTTGTCCACATCCCTTCTGTAGTGGGGGGACCAAAACTGGACACAATACTCCAGGTGTGGCCTCACAAGTGTCGAATAGAGGGGAATAATCATTTCCCTCGATCTGCTGGCAATGCTCCTACTAATACAGCCCAATATGCCATTGGCCTTCTTGGCAACAAGGGCACACTGTTGACTCATATCTAGCTTCTCATCCACTGTAATCCCCAGGTCCTTTTCTGCAGAACCACTGCTTAGCCAGTCGGTCCCCATCCTGTAGCGGTGCATGGGATTCTTTCTTCCTAAGTGCAGAATTCTGCACTTGTCCTTGTTGAACCTCATCAGATTTCTTTTGGCCCAATCCTCCAATTTGTCTAGGTCACTCTGGCACTATCCCTAGCCTCCAGCATATCTACCTCTCCTCCCATCTTAGTGTCATCTGCAAATTTACTGAGGTTGCAATTAATCTCACTATCCAGATCATAATTAAAGATGTTAACAAAATTGGCCCAGGACTCACCCCTGGGGCACTCCGCTTGATACCGGCTGCCAACTAGACATCGAGCCATTGATCACTACCCATTGAGCCCGACCATCTAGCTAGCTTTCTATCCACCTTATAGTCCATTCATCCAACCCATACTTTTTTAACTTGCTGGCAAGAATACTGTGGGAGACTGTATCAAAAGCTTTGCTAAAGTCAAGATATATCACATTCACCACTTTCCCCATATCCACAGAGCCAGTTATCTCATCATAGAAGGCATTCAGATTGGTCAGGCATGACTTGCCCTTGGTGAATCCTTGTTGACTGTTCCTGATCACCTTCTTCTCCTCCAAGTGCTTCAAAACATTCCGGAATGCCTTGCGTAACTTGAATTTTGCTTAAGTCGGAAATGTATACCCAACCATTAGGCAAAAAACAAACAAACAAAAAAACCTTTCTAGCTTACAGAACGTACAGAACTTTTTCCGTCAGTGTGGATCTGCATAAGTCGGGTTTGCGTATCCCAGGGAGTGTCTGTATCTAGGGATGTACTAACTTTTCTGCAGATTGTATTGCAGTCTTCACTTGTTCTCAGTTACTGGCACATAGCACAGGTTGTGCAGTGTTCTACTGAGTACCATGCTAGTTCCACATATGATTCCAACTCAAACAGTCCCTACTGACACTTATCGGTACGCCTCAGAGGCCAGGAAATTGTATCAATACTGCCAAAGAGGCTTCCCCTGAGTGAGCCTTTCTCAGCTGTCCCCCAGGCACTTCTAGTTGTCTTTCTCCTTGTATCCTCATACAAGGACTTACTTGGCCCCTCAGGACTTACTTCTACCTTTGAGCTGGAATAAGTTGATCTTGACATTGGCAGGCCATTTCATGATGTGTTATCTGCCACTTTCCTAGGTAAATCTAAACAATTTGATGCATTGCCCAGTGGCACAAGATACTTTTGAATTTGACCTGGTCATTGTTCATATTTTAATTAACACTTCCTCTGACATCAGTATAACTCGATTGAATTAACAGAGCTACTCCCTGTTTACATCAGTGTAAGTGAGTGTAAAATCAGGCCCAGGTGAAGTCATTAAAATTTTCAGGATGACAATTTTATTATATCTTACATAACCTATTTCAGAAAACAAGGGTTACATAGTGTTTTTACTTTAGAAAATCTAACAAAATAGTAAAGCAGTACTTCCATACATATAAACAGCACAGTTTTGGACCCAAGTCCATATTTTAGCTAGGAGGCAGAGATATTAGACTACATTTTGTGCTGGTATAAACTGACCCATTGTTGTTTAAACAAAATCTGAAAGATCACTTCTGTACTATATTAGTTTACAATAAAACAGATGCCTACAAAGATAACCATAGTAATCCAGCCACATAACTAGTGAGATTCTCATGAATTAACTTTGCTTATCTAGCAAACTAATGAATTCAAAATTGTGAACAGCGTTATTTTTTTTATTCACACCATCATATATCGAGAATTTAAATTAAGTACTAACAAAATACTTGGTGTTGAACAGCATGTAGGTTCTGGGAATCACCTGGCCTGACATTTGTCCCAGAGGGAGAGAAAGAGATCTCATTTTTCTAAAAACCATGCACTTCTAGTGTAGGGGTAAATGGTTTTGTTGGCTGATTATAACAGAAAAAAATTAAGTAGCTGTGCCCTCTCTAATGGTGTTACTACAGTCAAAAGGTTTTGAGGGAATATGGACTAATTTGATCAATGAAAAGGGCAAAGAAGAGGTGAGATCAAGAAAAATACCTGTAGGGTTTTTTTTTTAATATCACTTGAACTGAAATTAACACATAATATTATAGATTGACTTGGAGTAGTATGAAGTTAAATATGCTGTAATTGCTTTTTACTGATGTGATTGTGATTTATTATACCCATTAAAGACACTTTCGTGTTCCCATTTTCATATTTTTGTACAATAGGCACTAGAAGTAGAAGTGTGGGTAACTCACATTTTGACTGAAAGCAATGTTGGCAAGTGCCCCATTTTTGAAGTGCCAGTATGAATCCATAAATAACACAATCTGACAATTAAATCATGTTTCTTCAACTCCTCCTTAACCTACAGTTACTATTGAGTTGCTTGTCCTTTGCTAGACCTAATCTGTAATTCCAGAAAAGACTGTTTCTGGAACTGCCAATTCATCATGATCATGGGGAAATAGCTCTATGGCAATAATAGAAGTAAATCTATTAAACATTCAATATTATTTAAAAAGGGGACAGACAAAAGGGAAAAGAGGGCTTATTGTTCTTTGTTCCTATGAACAATATAATGTTGTGCTTACATTTATGTATATAAAAATATAGAGGGGAAAATGTTTAAATGACACAATAAAAGTGTCAGTGGTGGTTGGTTTTGGAATGACGTGAAAGGAGATATCTGGTTTGTGAAATTGTCTTGCCAAGTTATTTTACATATTAAAAGTCCTTCCTTCCCTATTTTGCAGCAGTAACACTGGGATTTTCTTTTTCCAGGCCCACTGCAATGGTTATTTCACACTAGTCTAATGGGCAAGATTTCCCCATAGTTGTAAGCATTTTGGGAATTTCAGACTGAGAACTTTAACGGGTGAGGACAGCTGGGCTGGAAGAGGTGTCTTTGGATTCTGCTGAGTCAACTGCTAAAATAGTTAAGAAGGTCTTTTACAATGAGGGAATTTTCTTTTTGCCCAGTGTATTTAGGTATGGGCAGCAATACCATTTAACTACCCTTGACAATTTAGGAGAAATAGGGAGCCTGTCACCTGTCTCCCTCCTCTGAAGATATCAGGATTGATTGTTAAAATTTGTTTGGTCCATGCCTACACTCTCCTAAAATAATATTAGGTGAAAGCCACTCCCCTGAGAGGAAAAGAATCCTGGAGGAGGGAGAGAACAGATGATAATTAGGCATCTGGATAACCTTCAGATATTTTGGCCCTTGAATGTGATTTTTGTCTGATTTTGAATATTTGCCTATCGCTGATATATGTAGAATTGACTTGTTTCATCAGAAACCTATGTTTTTTTCTAGAGCTCAGTGGAAATTTCTTTGGATCAGATTCTTGTCTCAGTAACCACCTCTAACTTCAATGGAGTTATTCCAGATTCATCCCAATGTAACTGATATAAAAATGTAGCCATTTATGTGCAGCTGGAAGGTTTATTTTTGTTTTATCAAGTCTGCTTCTTGATATCTTGGTCTTATTTTTGTTTTTCTGTTAATTTGCAGAAAACTACATGTCTGCATCTCCCCCATTACTCATGTGCTCACATTTATACCATTATAAATCCAGAGTCACTTTATTGACTTTAATGGAGTTATTTTGGATTTACCATGCTGTAACCAAGAGCAAAGTTTGGCTTTAGAAGTGACCCTCACTTAGGTTTATCAAACAGTGACATGAGCTCTGTGCTTCTTAGGTTTATACAAATGAACAGAAAAACATTTATAAACATTGTTTTTAATATGAGATCATAAAAGGCATAATTCTGCAATGTACTAAGAATCTTTTGTGAGGTTCTCAGCCCTCTCATTTCCACTGGATGTTAGTGAGAATTGAGAGTTCTCAGCCCTTAAGGTACTCAGTACCACTCGGGATCAGGCTCTAATAGTACATATGTAAGCTTAAAATGACAAATAATTACATTTCTATCTGTGACCCAAAGTCCAAGATCTGTGTTTTTGCAAGTGTTGATAATATCACAGACACCTAACCAGCAGGAAACTGCATCCTTGCATTTTACTGTTTGTGACACTAACAGCTGTATTGTTTAATAAGTCATTTATTCATCATAATTTTGTGTGCTGATTAACCATACTCATAGTATGTGTGTATATATACAAATATATCAGTTAAATGATGGTAACGTATTGGCTTGGTGGCCATTAAAAGACTCAAGCTACCTCTCCCTGGATCCCCAGAAAAACAGGCAACACGTTGTGTTAATTGGTGAGCTTTGCAACCTGCCCTGTTGTGATGGTGGGTTCAGCTGACATGGCATGCCTACAAAAGAAAGACTTCAGACTATGGAATGCTTAACATCACTTAACCAAAGTCATGCTAAGAAGAACCTGATCCAGGGAGGAGCCCTGTTTTGAGAACTGAGACTGTTCAAGGTCAATAGGCCAGTGCTGATTGGGTCCAGAATCAAGGTTTCTTATTGAAAATGTTCTGCACAAGATTCAGATACTTGGAATGTGGGTAGATTCATGGACAAATTGAATTCAAACTGGGAATTTGTCTCTTTCTTATTTATTTTGAGCTGGTAGCGGTCATCTAACAATAATAATAATTCTTAAAAAGCACTTTCCAGCTTCAAGGCACTGTACAAACATTAACTAATCATCAGAACCTCAAAAGCTGTTATGAATCCCAATTTTATATGTAGAGAAATTGAGGCAGAGTCTCCTAGTGATTTAGCCAAGGGCTACAGAATTAGCCAGTGTCAGTCCTGGGTTTAGAACTCAGTAGTGCTCAGCCTACACCTTTCTCAAATGCTTGTTCCTTGGTTAATACAGGAATTGTCAATAATGTTGATTTGTTCTACATAAATTAGCAACAACATAGGTTAACAAAAATAAAGTGCTTTAAAAAAAACAAAACTGCCTGGTAATAATGTAAAAGGAGCACCAAAGTCCACTGTAGTTTGAAAATACAGCCCTTCATAAGGAAACTGTGGATTTATAATTATCAGGTTTTTTTCTAAGGAAAGAATAAATGCATTTTATAAAACAAATTGGCATGGGAAATATTGTAGTATGAGATCTCATCTAAGTGCAGAACTCACCAATTCCTTTCTAGGCTTGAACAAATATTACATGAGTGAGGGCTCTTGTAAAATGTTATGTTTTGAAGTAGATTTCATTAAGGGTTTCCAGTGATAATTTATTTCTCCCTTTATGCCTAAGTCTCTTCTCAGACTAATAATGGATAGCTTATTTGCATATAAATAGATTTCAGTATTTGCTGAAGCAGAGACCTAATATGTTTCTCTTTTTTTCATGGACATTGTTAAATAAGAGGGGGTACTGCAGCGATCAGCAGTTATGCATTGTAATAATTTTCTTGGTCAAAACTCTTTAGAGTCTATCAACAGTTTTTGACATTTTTATGAATACTTCAAATAATAAAAACATATTTTTCTGTTTCTGTAAAGATGTTTTTAATATTGCTCTGGGTCAAAAATGCTTAATGTAAGCTATTGAAAATGTTGACTGTAACCCTCTGGATATCTGTTCTTAATTTTGTGTGGGGGTGCGGGTGGGTGTGGTGTTTTTGCTATTTCTTATCTAGTTGCATGTTGGATTTAGCACAATGCAAGCATCACAGTCTCAATACATATATTACTTAATTGAATACATCTTTCATTTTTAGGACTGTACGTCTTGCATGTGATAGCTGTAAGTGCTTTCCTTTACATTAGATTTATACATTTAAATAAAGGCCTCGGTACTTTACAAGAATCATCAGATAAGTTTGATGAAGACTCATTAAAGAAGTCCAAAGTCAGAACTTGGTCTTCGACTATTTTCTACTGATTACAATGTAATAAGGATGAAATAACATTTGATTGGTTTAGGTTATAACCCCAAAAGACAAAGGAACCCACCAAATATAAAAAAGCCAAATCCCAAAGGAATATACCATTCTGTAATTGGGAATTATCTTGTTTTTCATGTAACAATGGCACGTTTAAAGTGAAGGACATTAGGAAGAGCAAAATATACTTAAAACTTCCTTCTTAATATACAGAACCTGAACTGAACTCCTCTGTTGTTGTATCATTCTGAAAAAGATGAAGGGAAGAAACTATGTAATAACATATATTTAAAAGTAGTCTTGATAAGTGAGTGTAGGGCCATCCTTAGGCATACACAGCTGTGTAGGGCACCATGAAATTTGGGCACCAAATTGCCCCAAATTTCATGGTGCCCTAGGCAGCTGCGTGCTGCATACGCAGCAGTACCAGCTCCGGTGACCAGCCTTAATGCTCAGCTGGCCCCCCATGCAAGGGACAGGACCGTCCCTAGTGAGAGGTCGGGCCTTGGACAACTCCCTCCGCCCTGCCTCTTACCCTTCCCCCCTGCTCCCCCAGCGGTGGGAAGCGGAGAGACGCGGTCCTAGCCCACTCTGCTTCGCTTGCCCCAGTCCCAGCCATGTCACTTGGGTTGGCTCTCACCAGTGGCGGGAAGCGGAGCGCCGCAGCTGGGAGCTGGCTTAGTAGAGCGGGCTGGGGCTGGGCTGCTCCACTTCCCCCAAGCCCCTTCCCCTGAGTGACATGGCTGGGGCCGAGGCTAGGGAAGTGGAGCGGGCTGCTCCTGGCCCCTCACTAATCCCCCGGGTGACTCTGGGCCTGTGGGGCCCCCAAAAGTGACCCCCCACAACTCCTGCCTCCCAGACTCTGGTGGGGGGAGGCCTGAGGCCCGCACAGCCCCCTCATGGGAGGGCTGTGTAGGGCACCCAAATGGCTAGGGACAGCCCTGAGTGAGTGGCTGGTAATGACTGCACTGCACCTTAAATGGGGCAGGGGGGCTTGTCTGGCTTGTCAGGGGAAAAGGTATAACTCTTTATGAGCAGCGGTTAAGAGAGAGGTTCAGAAGCTGTTGCAAAAGTTGAGTGGGTCAGTGTGGCGACGCTGACTCATGGTCCCCCATGGACCGGAAGGGCTGGGAAGTTGATAAAGGGCAAGGTCAGAATGAGAAGCCCCTTTCCCCCAGACCAGGTGGAACAACACCCATCCTCTCTCCCCTTAGAGATGGCAAAATACCAGGTTTGGTCAGGACCTGTTGTAGGCATCATTCTAGTGACTCCTTTCTAGAGGAGCTGGGAAGGAATTTTTCCATCATTACCAGATTGGCCAACATGGAGAGTGTGTGTGGCGGGGGGGGAGGTGTTCACCTTCCCCACAGCAGGGTCAAGGAGGGCTTTGTTATAGTGAATAGTTAACGGAGTTAGGCTATGATGTCGCAACTCATTATGTAAGTATGGGCCAGATGTCCAATGCAGGTACTCCATAGGGAAGGGATACAGTGACCAGATAAATGGCTTGGTACAGGATTTAATAAGGAAGTGTTTGTTAAAGGAGTGGAACGGAGGGGTGAGGGGTCCGTATGACGGGCACAGCAGGGAGCCAACCCCCTTTCCTTATAGCCCACCTTAACTCTTGCTCAAGGGGGAGGATGGTAAGGTCCCAGCAATTGGTTGGCTGGGGGACCTGGATGGAAAAGGGAGGGGAGTGGCAGAAGCCCCCCACAGATATTGAAATGATCATGGAGTTACCTATACTGTACACTTTTATCTACCAGGAAATCCCAGACATCTAATAATAAAGTTGCAGCCTTATTAAATCATATCAAGTGTTTCCTGTCCTCCTTTTGGTATAGCTGGACAATGTATGTGTGTATGTGTTTTTCTTACCACCAGAGGTCACTCAGAGTAAAGTGAATGATTGCTTCAGCTTTTAAAGGAGACATTAAACATCACTGTGCTGTTTTTGAGCCATACTGAAACCCATGACAGCCATGTACATTCTTTTTCTTGTTTTACTCTTGCAAATGTGTATCTCTTATTTTCCTTCATATCTATATTGCTAGATGAGTATATTGGCAGTAAAATGCCCCAAACACATCCAAAACTGGCTTCATATCAGGAACAGACGAGATATATATTTGGATTTAGCTTTCAAATACTCATTAGACTTACTTTTTTGACTATACTATATAATAGAATGCTTGCCAAACATACACTTAACACAATACTTTGCCAGATAGAGGCTGCCTTCTCAAAAGGATAATACACAAAAATTGCTTAGATTCCTGGGGAAAAGCTTATAAAGCTGCATGATCGTCAATTATTACTCATTTTTGGAAAAGATCAGTAAAAATGAAGTTGCTTGGCATTATAGAGCCTTAAGTTACTCATCTGCTCTGTAAAGTGACTATGTATAAGTGATACCATCATCTTACTCAACAGATCTGTTCCTTGTGTATATTCAGAGTCCTATTAACTGTAGTGACAAAAATATGTTTCAACTGAAATGTATTCCTGTTAACACTGAAGAATCAATGTAGCTGTGCGCAAAGGAGCTGGAATATATTATGCATAATTTGAATTCAGTGGTTTGCATTGATTTAATTAAGGGCATAATTTGACCTTCAAAATGTTGTTTTTTTTTAATTTGGTGCTGATGCACAGGCAGAAAAGAACCCAGCTTGACTCTCAGATTCCAGGGTGAGCTAGCAGTTAGACAAACATTTTTCTTGTCAACTGAACATGTTAAGATGGCAATCTTTGACAGACAATAAACACAGAACTCAATAATGTCATTTTTACTGTCACTTTTTTTTAAGTAGAATTGCCCATTAAAAGCATTGTCAAAAAAACCAAAACAAAATATGAATGTGGACTTTGATTTTGTAATTCATTAGTTTTCTGTACCACTAGATGTTGTCTATAGTTAATAAGGTGCTTATTTGTATTTCATGTGTGCTGTGTGGAAAAGAGTTTTCATTGTGTGCCTGCTTTATGAGAATTCATGAGGTTTGATTATGCGTAATATAGTAGGAATGTAAAAAGCACATTTCTAGCAAGCTCTGCTATGCATTTGCTGTTGTGATTTTCTATGACTTGTAACGTCACCAAACCTGAATGGATTTTCATGGCTATAGCAAAAGGCATGTCTCTATTGCCAGGACTATCTCCTTGCCAAATATCAAGTTCAAGTGTCGGGGGAAAAATGTAACTATGGTAAGACAACCTATTTTCCACTCTCTTTGTCCTGAATGAATGCTAACCAGCTTTTGCTCAAACTTTATGCTCAAATAATTCAAGTTTGCCAAAGTGATTGAGATTTATAATGGAAAGTATTATGAATCCTTAATGTAGGTCTCACTACTGTTGTACCTATAATGTATAGATCTGATGTTCAAAGGTGCTGAGCCTATGCAGTTTCCATTTAATTCAATGGAAAATGGTGAGTGTTCTGCCTGTTGAAAATCAAAACAATATAAATATATTTATTTATTGGAGAGAACCAATGCTGTCTAAGCACTATAGAAAGAGTTCAAAAGGTAGAATCCCTCCCCTGGAGTCTTACAATCTGTGTGTGTGTATATATATATTTTTATATATATGCACATACAGTAATGTAGTTACCATTAAACTTGCCTTTTACAAGTAGATAATGTTGCCATGGTATTACTGTTTCCTCTATTCTTAGAATAGGGACAACTTGGAGAATTATGCAGTAACATTTATTGCTTACCAAGGCAATTGTAAATATTTTAACAGTGACTGTAGGTTCTATAGGTTTGCTAAGTTATAACATAGATACCCTTTTTTCAGCTGAGTTATAAACACAAGAACTAGGGTTCTATAATGAAAATGCTAATTCTACGCTAACTGCAGCCACTGTAAATACTTTGTTGTTGATCAGAGTCCTTAAGAAGATGTCATTTTCATAAGACCACCTCAGTAGGTGTAAAATGTCTCTAATCTTTTTTTTATGGGGTTAGATGTATAGTGACTTACAGCTAAACACGATGACAGAGCAACTAACAGGAAAGCACTGCTTCAAGCTGAAGACTCAGCAGGTTAGATCTCACCTTCCCATTACAAATTGTCCTAAACCCTCCCACAGAGTCCTATTAAACTAAATGTTTTACCTATCCAGCATTTATAGTGTACTATACTGGAAACCAAGTTCTTAACTTTTCCATGTTGTTTTTACTGGCTAAATTAATGGCAGCAGTAGATTCACAAACACCCTTTAACCTTTGGGAAAGACATGCTCGACTGCCTTTCTGCATATTTTCAGAATGTGTTTAGAAGGATTATCATTTTAAAAGATTCTTATTTAGTACCAAAGGATAAATAGTCTGCATTAATAAATTATTGAATTCATCTTATTTCTTAGTATCACATCTTCATTATCTACAATGTGAAGAATAACCCCTCTCCCCAGAATATTAGCCATTGATAAACTAGAATATTTGCAATTTAGAAAACTTTAACTAATTTACATTAAGTACAAAAACTTGGGGCCAGAGAACAGAACCTAACAAGTTGAGGGGCAGCAACTCTTTTCTGAAGCTTTTGAAACTCTTTTCACTTATCTTTCACATTTGAGTTAATTGTTCAGCTTTTCAACTCAACAACCCGTGAGAGAACTGTTGCTACATATTCAATTTAGATTTGAAATTGCAAAAAAAAAATCAAAAATAAAGTAGAGAGAAGTGATTGATTTATTCCGCAAATGTCTTCCATCACAGATCCGGAGTCGGCCTTGAACCTTATGTCGTCATTTTCAGCTGTGCAGAGTGGGTGTAAAAATATTACCTAGCAGTTTACATCACTTTGCACAGACATAAATGACTACACAGGGTGCAGCCGTGGAGAATAAAACCCATTGTATTCTGAATTTCTTCTGAGTTCACACTCACTTTGTCCTGCTTCAGCTGGCCCTCCCTCTTCTCCTTTCCTCTCTCTGTACCTTACCCCCCGCCCTCAAACAGATGAAACTAGAAAGGATGTTTCATTGAGTTAAGAAGCTCATCAGCTTATTTTGCTTAGAAAACTGGTACTGTAATTTAGTAGGTGCAGTCCTTTTGCCCTCCAGAATCTTTTCAGTGTTGCCAAATTGTAGAGTGCAGAACAATCAGTCGCATACTGTGGTGGTGTGCACTGGTCATTTGTTGCCCATTTGGACTCCCACCATGGGAATGTATTTATTTTATTCAATTTTTTCAAATAGGTGCCCATCAAGAGCTCTGGCTATTTATCCAGTACATTAAAAGTTACAACATAAACATAAAGGACTGTCCCATAAATATATCACCTCCACAGCCTTAACATGGGCGGGGGGGGGAGGATGAGCTTTGAAACGTGCCTGGATGATTTACAAATCTAGGGTCTCTCAGACCAAGAGGGAGAAAGGAAATTCCAAATACTGCTCACAGAGAATGGCTTCCCACCAGATTTTTCTTGTTTATGTTGAGGATATAAACTTAGCTCAAGAGCCTTTGCTCAGTGTGGCAGTATATCACAGAGTGAGAGGGGATCTCTCAGGTAACAAGGTTAGAATACCCTGAATTCTCCATGGTAGTCAGTGCAGATCATGGAGCTCTGCTTTGATTTGTTCCCATGTGCAACTCTACTTAATAAGTAGGGTGCAGTATTTTGCATTAGCTTCTGCTCCTGAATGATCCCAAGGTGTAGACCCATGTAGAACACATTACAGCAATGTAGAGGTGTGTAGCGGGGTGAGCACCCGCTCCGGCCCTGGAGGGGTTGGAAAAGCCCCTGCAGAGGGCTGGGGCTGGGCAAGGTAAAACCCTGGCTGATTAGGAGAAGTGGCTACAGCTGGGGCCACGCCCCAAACTGAGCAACAGGGCCTTATGATAAGGCCAGGGAAGCCAGGAGCAAACAGCCTCTCTCTGTTTGTAGAGGGAGATGGACTTGGCTGCAGGGACCTGAGCAGAGTACTTGGGAGAAGTAGGGCTGGGGAGCTCCAGCCTGGAAAGCCCCAGGCTGCGGCCTAGCAGAAGGCCAAGGGGTACTAGGGGTTGCAGAGGGCAGCCCAGGGATAGGCCAAGGCAGCAGGTCCAAACCCAACCTTGCCAGTGATGAGTAGGCTGATACTGCAGTCTGCCCCAGGGCGTGGGGCTAGACGATGACCGGCAGTAGCCATATACTGAGGCGAGGTGGGAATAGTGGGTGGGGGTTCCCTGGGGAGGGGAGACCCTAAGACTGAGGGGTTACTGCCAGGGGCAGCACCCCAGGTAAAAGGGCACCAGGTACAGGGAGGGACACGGGGGCCTGCAGAGGGCGCTCCTGGCTGGAAAAGAGCTAATTCCCAGAAGTCACCAGCAGGAGGCGCTGCAGGGGTGAGTCCGCTCCTCTACAAGGTGACAGAAACAGCATAATTGTGGCAAGGACTGCATCAGAGAGAGAGAATGCTGCCTTCATTTTGCAAAATGCAGATGGAAGAAATGCTTTTGGCTTCAACCACTTCCTGTGCATTCAGAAGCATCTGGGATCTAACATGCCTAAATTGTGCACCTGTTGGAGTCAGACAGTAATACACCTCTACCCCAATATAACACAACACACTATAACACAAATTTGGATATAACGCAGTAAAGCAGCACTTTACTGGGTGGGGGAGGGGAGGGGAGGGGAGGGCTGCGTGCTCCAGCAGATCAAAGCAAGTTCAATATAACATGGTTTCACCTATAACGTGGTAAGATTTTTTGGCCCCTGAGGACAACGTTATATCAGGGCAGAGGTGTATATGAGTCTTTTGTGGTGGAGTAGAGGTGATTGCATCCTAGCGGGGGTTCTGGAGTGCATTTTCTGAATACTATTGGGGAGTGTCTCTTTGAGCTTAAGTATACAGCTGATTGTCACCAAAAGGAAAGAAGAGATGCTGGATTGACAGACAGGTTTCTTTACGATATAGACTTCATTAAATGGGCAACAGCTTAACACGAACTTTTTTAAAAATTAAATTACATATAGTAGAAGGGATAGGCCACAAATAAACCCCTAAACAAGGATTTAAAGGCAGTAATTGGAGAGTCACCCCACACACATTCCTAACACCTGTTTTCCAATTAGCTTGCTGCTCCCCTGGGGGGTGGGAAGGTGTTACGAGGGACAGTGTGCTCAGAGTATTTTTGTTGTATCTTACTAGTTACATGAAGGTATCTGGCACAAATCCTAAATCTTTTACTTGCACCTGAGTTAAGCAGGTAGCTGAGCCCAGTTGGGCTCAGAGCCTTAAAACACATGGTGATTTCTGTTTAGATACTGGGCCAAGAAACTCTGTAGGTTTGAGAGCTGCTCTGATTATCATGTCAATGCTGTTCAGCTGAATGAAGGGAATATGGCCAGAGAACCTGCTATTCTGTTTTTATTTTGGTTTGACTAGGCAAATTTAAACTCTCAGGGAGGGTTTTTGCTGCTTAACCTAGGAGTCTGCTGAGTTTCTGTTCAGTTGCACTGATCCTAACATTACTCCATGCACCCTCCAACATTTGAGAGAGAGAGAGAGAGAAAGAGACCACTACTGTACATAAGTGGGTGACTCTTGACTCAGTTGTCAGGGGCACAAAGCCTGAAATTTCATAATATTTTGTCTCCAAAACTAACTATCTCCATCATCTTGGTGTCTGGAATCCTACTACTGCTTCCAAACATGTTATCTTCTGCAGAGCTGCAGCATTTACTAGAGTTATGATTCCAGGCCAATGGAAGGAATGACTGTTACAAGTTCTAGGTAGGATCTTTATTGCAAATGGCATTGAAACAATGTTGAGGTCATTTACTAGTATAAACAGATTTTTTTCCGTGTCATACAGGCACAGTACAGTCCAACTAGGTATATTCTTATCTCTTTATCAGTCCCTGTGCAGCACACTGTTGTTTTGTGTAGTGCAGTATTTTGTTTATTTTTTTATCAAAATGTAGGGGTGTTTTGGTAGCAACTTTTTAGAATTTCGTATCCTTGTGTATATGTCTATTTTGTTTTACAAATATGACAGACTGAATGGCCTGTGCAGCTTTATAAGCGTAATTGGAAGTGCCATTTAAATCAAAATGAATTTTAGTAGTAGCAGATGAATATTAAGCATAACGTTTTCCAGGCAGTGATGATATTTCCTTATGCACTAATCTGTTGTCTTTACAGTTACTTGATTAGAACAAAAATCAGAACATACATATTAAAAATATGTAATTTTAAAACACATTGTATAAAACAACTCTTCTCATTTTCATTGTATTAGCATACCCTTTTATTCTTCGAATTCATGCTTTCATTAACAGTGGATTTTTGTAATCCCACATAAGATATTGTAACAGCAGTTCCCAGTAATGTAGAAGAGCAAGTGAGCAGTGTATGATTCATAATTTTCTACTTGTTACAAAGAAAATTCATGCTTCTCATCTAAGTTTGGATTTTAAAGTTCTTATTTATAAAAGCAGTCATTTTCCAGTCCTTTTTTGATGTACTGGAACATTCTCATTGAGGGGCCAGAAACATAGATTTTCACTTTAAATTACCCATTGTTCCTGTTCTCTGCCATTTTTGCCCTGTAGCGTTGGTTGACATTTCATAGAGAGTGAGCCGGCATAGGGCTGGAAAATATATAATTATAAGAATCATCTGCTCTTGATTTTCCCATTACATACCAATCATGATACAGGCAGATTTTTCATAGGTGTTTGATTTGGAATGAGAAGTTTTATTCTTCGTTGACCTGTGATTAAAATGTGGCATTTTGGTAAATAAATTGAAGATAGCTTCTGCGTAATTCAGCTCTGAACTGGTGCTGGGAAATGCAATGAAAGCCTTTGACCTGTATCACATAAGCAGCAGCATATGTAATGGGAAATATATTCTAAGATAAAAAACTGTGTAACACAATACACTTTTTTTAATGTTAGATGTCTTAAAACAGGCATAATGCAGAAATGAAGAAAAATGACTGACATCAGGTGGCAAGATAAGTGAAGTTTTGTTTCACCCTATACTCTGTGAAAGACTTCAATATAATAATAATAAGGTTAAAGCCATAGAGTAACTCATTTAACTGCTTTAGTAGCTATAGACACATATGTAAATGCATTAGCAATTATTGTAAAGAATGGTAAGACTAGAAAGCCTATTTCAAAATTAAAAATATAAATCATTATTATGGTAACAGACTAGAGACAAATCTGTTCTAAAATCAGTATTATTTTGGGCAAGAGTCTTGCATGTCGCATTAACCTGAGTAGGTCTTAGTGGTTGGTTGGTACATTTTCATGTACATGTTATCCATGGACTAGGCACACAATTCCTGATTACAATATGAGCCTGATCCTGTTCTCACAGAGTTCAGTGTTAGTAGGATTGAGCCCTATGTGTGTACATTTTGTTGGTATTGAACAAAAAGATACTCCTTAATTATCCAGTTTTTCTTACAATATTCCCTGGACCACATACTTTCTAGCCACTTGATGTAGTTCACCCTCTATGCATATTATAATAAATAATAATAGGAGATATGCCTATCTCCTAGAACTGGAAGGGACCTTGAAGGATCATTGAGTCCAGCCCTCTGCCTTCACTAGCAGGACCAATTTTTGCCCTGATCCCTAAGTGGCCCCCTCAAGGATTGAACTCACAACCCTGGGTTTAGCAGGCCAATGCTCAAACCACTGAGCTATCTCTCCCCCCCAATATGAATCATATTGCCTATGATTCATCTGTATGATTAATATGTAATGATTCATATGTACTGTTTTTATATTGATGTTTTGGAAATAACAGACCTAACAATAATATTTAACATGTAGCATACTGCTAACATTAACATCCGAAGAAACCACAAATGTAGGATAATAATGAGATCAATAAACAATTAAGCAATTCTTGAAGATCTTAAAATGATCTTCCAAAATGTACAGTAAATCACTTATTATATGACCTTCCATACCAGAACAGAGCAAAAATATACATGGGCTAGTAAAAGTATAATGCAGGTGCATGGTATCAGTATCTTTAAAACCTTGGCATAGTGTGTTTTAATTGTAAACTAAAGGGAGAAAATAAATTTTGTCTGTTTTTAAAACAATGTTAAAATATTTGCCTTTGCCATTGGGAACACACATTCTGCAAGTAAACATGAGAGTAGGATTAAAAAAATACCAAAGTAAGTACATCTTTAGTCAGGATATATGTGTATCAAACCTGTGAAGTAAAAATGGTAAAGGCTGATTTCTAATGATGCTTATTTAATATTCCCTTTCTTTTATGTTTCAAATTAATTTCAACACAAAACTCCCACCCTCCATTGACCAAAGTCTTAACATTCAGAAGATCATTTTGAAATGAATGAAGGTGGGGTCAGCTGAAAGTGTAGCATGAGGTCCAAGAATTCTTAGCTTACAGGAGGCCAGCGTATCCTGCTTGAATAGAGAAACTGTATAATACTATATTATTTAATAAATATCCAATAAAATATCTCTACATAAAAAATTATCTACAATTTCTCTCTACAAGAAATTTCTAATGAGAAAGAACTGGGGCAGGAGGGGAAGAGAGTTTTAAAATAAATTTGATGGGAAATGTTTCCTGCAAGCAAGGCTAAACCATTTGGCTATAAATTATGTGGATGAACAAATAATCTGTTTCTATCTGTTAGACACTGATGGAAGTATTATCAGCCTCATCTATAAATCATGACAATCTTTTTTCTTCAAAAATGGTTTACAGTCGAGTTTAACATTCTTTCTCTCTGGTCACTGATTCCTTTTTGGTAGTCCTGTGACTGTGGGTTTTCTGAAAGCACACAAAGTGATACGTTTTTACTGTTTACTTGTAAGTTCACATACTATTTTATGTACCCTTATTCCAGATGTTTAAAAAATCCATAAGGATAAAATTATTTTAAATATCTGAGTCTGTATGTGGAGTAACTCATTTAAGTTTTGTACGACATTGCTCTGTGTCCCCGGAGTAGCCTCTTTCCGTCATGGCCCTGGAGACTTTAGCATACATATTTGTGTTCATTTTTTTTGGAACGTAGTTCTGCCATAACAGACTCGTCTCCCCGACGTGCGATGAGATGCAGTACCTCCCATTCGGACCATGCTGGAGCTTGTCTGCGAATCCGGGACTGCGTGATCTCTTGTGATGGTGTACTCTGCATGGTCGCCTGTGATGGTGGACTGTGCTGACGGTCACCTGTGCTGATGATGACTAAACAGGAATTGAAATTCAAAAGTTCCCAGGGCTTTTCCTGCCCACCTGGCTAGTGCATCAGAGTTGAGAGTGTCGTCCAGAGTGGTCACAAGGGAGCATTCTGGGATGGCTCGCGGAGGCCAATAACATTGATTTGCTTCCACAATACCTTTAACCCGGGATTGCGATCTTGATTTAAGTGCTACTCCACTTGCTGAGGTGGAGTACAGAAATCGATTTAAAGAGCCCTTTAAATCGAAAAAGCCGGTTTGGTCATGTGAATGGAATCATTTTTTTTTTTTTGAATTAACTCGGCTAATTCTGAAATAACAGACTAGTGTAGACCAGGCCTAAGTATACAGTAGGACTGGGATTTTCAAAGGAGACTAAGGGAGTTAGGTGTATAAAACTGCAATTGAGTGCCTAACTCCAATAGTCTCCTTCGAAAACCCCAGTTTAGGCATTTAAGTAAGAAAGATTTTTTTGCAGAATTTTGTTTTACATAAAAATCGAAACAAATCCAACCTAGTCCTCCTGCCCTCGATTACTGGTAAGGTGTATGATATTCAGTTATTAGAATAACAAAAATGCTGATCTTTTTACACTCTTAGTGTTACGTCACTTGTAAGGAGATATTTATTACTAATTTTAAAGTCATTCATTATGTATTGGAGTGTATTCAGAGAGAGAGAGAGAGAGAGAGAGAAAGATCAAAGTATTCATTTCACTATCATGGACACCTTTGCTCAGCACACCCTGCTGCTTTTTGTTACCATCAAAGGGCGCCAGATATGAGACTCAGTCTGTGGCCACACACATTTGCACACAATTTCATAGTTTTTTGAGGAGCCAAATTTGTTAGCAGTTAGATATGTCAGTTTGGCTAGTGGAACACCAATTGCTTTCAGATGTTTCAGAAAAGAATTAAATCAACACCTTATTTTACTTTTAATGGAGGGCCAAATTCTTCTCTCTGTTATGCTGGTGTCCTGAGTAACTCCATTGAATTCAGAGCAGTGATTCAGAATTTACACTGTTATAATAGATAGAGTTGGTCCCATTAATCGTTTAAATAACATAAAGATTTTATTAAATTAGCAACATATCCTAATTATCCTATGCTAAATATAGAGGCAATAGGAAGACTGCAGAGAAATAGGAAGAAAGTAAGAGAATGAAAGATAAATTCTTTGACTCAGTTAAGCTGTGATTCTTTCTACACACATCTTATGCACACAGCCAACAAAAGATTATAATTGACACAAAATTCGTGTTGGCAGCAACTTTGATCTCATCCTCACACATTCTTTGAGCTCTTCTCAACTTATTCACTGAGACCTTGCAAGTACTAGCAAATTTTGTAGCCGTAATTCACCACTAGAGTACCTTGACTGTGGTACGAATATAGGACTCAGGCATTGTTACTATTTTGCTCTGAGTAAGGTAAGGTTAGATACATGGTGATAGAATGTCTAAGTCAAGACTGCAAGGATGTTTTGTAGTGTAGACAACCAGAAAACAAACAAACAAAAACCCCATCACCAGCTCCCAACCAGATTCCACTAGATTCTCTTTTCTAACATTCTGTCCGAAGTCACCTGATTCCATATATTGTGTAGTCATCACATTCTCCTCTCAGAATTACCACAGTTACTACAACAGCTCACATTTCAGCAGAGAAGCCAAGGACTAAATGGTAGTCGAGTCTGGAGTACTGCTTTTCCACTGAAGGTAGTCCCTCAAAACACAGAGTTCAGCCACATTGATAGAATGGTGTGGATAAGTTTATACTGCTTCTCTTTGTGATGGAATTATTCTGAATGTTTCAGTCCACAATGCTATTTCTGGTGCCTTTCATGAACATTACATTTTAAAAGGAAAAACAAATGATGTAGGACATCTGGCAGTAAGGTTGCAGGATATATATAAACTATATACTAGTCAAACAACATTCTAAGATTATTATTAACAGCCATTTAAAAGAATTCTTTACTTAATGAATTATTCCTTTTCCCCCCATAGGACCAGGGACGTACAATCCTGTAGTGAAGTCAGCTTCCAGTATTTCCCTATTTGTTTCCAGAGTGGAGCGTTTTAAGGACGTGAAAGAGATTACTCCCGGTCCAGGAGCTTATGAGGTTTGTTGATGTGGCTGTGTTCTCGGTCACATACTGGGGCTGATTTTTCATCCTTGCCTTAGCTAGATTGCTTTTGTTGTGCTTGTAGTTTTCCTGGCAGTATTTAGGCATTTAACATGATTTGTAGGGACAGTCTATATTTAGCTATCTAAATGACAATTCCCAAATTGTGGGAACAGGAATGGAGGCCAGGTTTTAAAAACGTGACCAGTAATAAGCAGAGTAAATGACAATTTGTCGACATACCTACTGTATGTGCTTTAAATAGATGCTGGAGTAGAGGCTCACCTCAGACCCATTATTCACTGCTGAATCAGATGGGAGTAAATAAATATTGCTTCTCTGATTCGCTTTCGCTCCCTCTGTTGCTCCGTGTAATGAAATATAGCACACTTTCAGTGCCTGAATCTTTTCTTTGTGTTATACTTATGTATTCCAATGTGAATTTAGCCATGAGCAAATTAAACATCTTTGACTGATGGCCTACTGAGGGAGGGGGCCTAGCTCTGTGGAGCAGAAAACTCGATGAAAGAGCAATGGAAGGGCAGCCTTCACCATATAACTAATTGCTACAATTGCCCTGCCATAGCTCTCTCATCTCTGGGTGGCAATTATGTGCCAAATGCACTGCTACTTGGGATTAGGTCTGAGGAAACTCAGCCATATTAGCTGGTCTTCCCAGGCAATGAAATGGGAGGCAAGAGACTGAAGTGAAGATGTGGAGCAAGAAGGGGAAGGAGGAAAGGCCCCTGTTAGTTCCTCTCTGGTCCCCTGACCAACTACTCTTTCTAGAGCAACAGTATCTGTAGAAAGCCTCTTCCCTTCCCCCTCCTGTTCTGCTCCACCTTTGGACCCTGTTGGCTTTCTTCTCCATGGGGGAGGGGGTGAAAAAGAGATCTAATTGATCTCATTATTATTCCTCTGTCCTGTGAGGGAATAGGTGCTGCCACAAGGAACCTTGCCTGATCCTTTCCTTACAACTTTTGGGGAGAACAGAATGCAGTGTAATGACTGGGGGGGAAGGAAAGATGATTTTGCAGTCAAGGAAGTGGACTGTGAATTAGGAGTTCTGAGTTCAGTTCCCGGATGTGTGTGAACTTTGGGCAAGTCATCAATCAAATCTCTCTGTGCTTCAGATCCTTGTCTGTAAAATGAGAATAATATTTTCATACCTTATGGTGGTGTGGTGTTTAGATTCTCCATTGTGGCTATATATGATCTGAGATAAATAGAGAACCCAGCGTTTTGACAATGGCAGGAGTGGGATAATGGAGAGAGAGATTGGGGTAGTACAAAGAAGAAGAAGGGGTGAGATGGCAATTGAGGGAACACAGAGAATGAAGTAATTGGAAGGATGAGAGATGGAAAGATTGGGAAGAGAGCAAAAACATGGAAAACAGAGTAAGAGGGAAGAGAGACTTTATAGAAAAGGGAATGGCTTGACAAAGGGAAGAGATAAGAAAAGTTGAGCAAATTTCTAAACAAGAAAGAAAAATCATTGAAGGGGACAATACAAGGTTAGGGAAGCAGAGTACACGTACAGAATGTGCGTACAGTAATTCTATCAGTGTTTGCATCAGTCAGGAGTCAATGGGGACTCTGTATCAGAGGGAATGTCTGAGAGACCTCTCTGTGGATTGGATGTCAGCATGAGTCCAATTCTTCTAAACATAGCTGAGGGACTAATTGGATTCAGTAGTGGGAAATGAAATTTGTTGGATTTTTTTAAAATACATGCTGCTGCAATGATGGAGCTATATTTTTGAATGATTTTATCATTTCCAATACTAATGTAGTATTTTTGGTTGCGTTCATCTGTTTTCGCCTGCATCTGATGGGAAAAATGAGCATGCGTTGTGTACTTTCGCTTCTGCTTGATTTTGTGTGTTATTCATCCATAGTCTGAGGATGCAGAGGAAGTGGAGCATTTTGGGGAAGTCAGCTGGGCTTTGATTAGTCTTAATCTTGGGTTTAGTTATGGACAGGAACTGGTGTATCATAGGACTGTATATTAGAAATCATTTAAAATTAATTAATTCATAGTGGAAAAGCATAATGGTAGAGTTCTGTGCTTTAGTTTGATATACATAATTTTAGTAAGCTTTAACTTTTCAGTTTTTAACAGTAAAGGACTCAGTGGTGTCCTTTTTAATGTCTGTTCTCCCCTGTGTATGTTGCAACTATATTAAAAACTATAAATGTACTGTTGATTAACATATTGCTTTTACAGTGCAGCTGGTCAGACATCCAGTAAATATTTTGAGGATGACAATTTTAACAATCAGAATTTTGTGGTGATAAAAGCACATATCACGATTAGGGCCCTGTGCATGTACAAATTTCCATAGCAATATACACTTATTCTATTGCTATTTCATTCCCATCTCTCTCACACACCCATCTGCTCCCACGACACAACTGGCCCATAGCTGAATCTGCTCCTTGACATAAAATTCATAAATGATTATTTTTTATAGTGATTTATTTCTGGGTGGATTTTTTTAGTGTACTCTTTGGGCAGCCCATTGCCTCCCACCCTTGTGTTCCTGCAATGTTTTCCCAGTGGCATGACTCAGAATCTCCTTCCTCCATATTGCAGGGAAGGGAAGAGCTACAGCTCCTCAGCTCCTTTGATCTCATGCAGTCATGCTTCATGAAACAGTGTATGGAAAATATGCTATAATTAACACCTTCTTGTAGTGGAGAGGTGCAAAGCAGCAGGCTGTTGCAGTCAGGTCCCGGCAGGGCAGGTGGTCGAAAAAAGCAGTGTTTAATGCCTGGCCACAGAAAAATGGTAAATTCTTCAGCAAAAAACTGAATTTAGTGGCATCTTTTAAAAAAGCTATATTTCGTGGCTGCAGCAATGCAGAGTCCACTGTGGTGAACCAGACAGTCCAAATCTTTTAGATCTATTGTCTCAGACTCTCTGCAGAGCCCATCAGGTGACACCTCATTGGTTTACATTCCATTATCAATTGCAAGTTTATTTCCACAACCATACTGGCTAGAAACATGCTTTTTTTCCATGTAAGCTGGGATCCTGGAGCACAATTTCACACAAAGGGGTGAAATTTTCAGTAAGTTGTGTGGTCGTGGTATGGTACACTATACACTGCTACAATACTCTGATCATGGCCAGCGTAGAGCTATTACTGAAGTTCTATTTATAGTTGAAGTAATGTTTACCTAATTTATTATGCGTTAGACTTCTCAAGTTACACTGCTTTGTTTACTACAAGAAAGTTATGTGTGTTTATATAAACTGAAATACACTAGTAACTATAACCATGATGCTTAAATTGCATGACTCATCATAAGTCCCTATGGATCCCGTAATATAGAGTGCTGTTCATTTATCTTCACTGCCATAATTGCGAAGCAGATAAGTAAAGAATTATTTTTGCCACTGGACTTCCTGTTAGTCAGCAGTAGACTAAAATGAGCCTTCAGGGAGTTAGAAAGAATATATAACAAAATTCTAATTTTTTCCTTCTTAATATTTGATGGTGAACTGTTAGGGCCCAATTCTGAAGCCTGTATCCATGTGAGTGTGAGCTGTGACATCAGACCCTTATGCTCTAGAATATGGAAACTGTTTCAAGAAAGGTTAACTGGAATAAAGGTCCTTAGTCTAAATACAACAAAAATTCTCTCTGCATACTGAAATAGTTTTATTTCAAACTGTACTTGGTGGGTGAGATTCTTCTTCGAGTGATTGCTCCAATGCATTCCAGTTAGGTGTGCGCGCGCCACACGCACGAAGCTTCTCTTTTTTTTCCCCTCCCCTGCGGCGGCGGCGCTGCGCCTGGCGCGGCGCGTGGCGCGGGCTATATATATACCCCAGCCGCCCGCCCGCTCTCTCAGTCTCTTTCGCCACTTGACGGCCGTCGGAACAACTGTGGAGTGCTCTCTGCCCCTCACCTAGCCTTCACTCACTTTTTTGTATTTATATATATAGTTGTATAGTTAGTAGTTAGTATTTTTTTTTTAGTTTGTGTAGTGTTGTTGTTCTAGTTGTTAGTTGGTTGGTTTCCTTCCCCCCCCCTTCCCGGCCCGGGGCGGGCTCAGGCACAGGGCACTTCTCCCGCCCTCAAGCCAAGCCAAAAGCCCCCGCCCGAGATCCCACAGCGCCGCTGCCTCCGCCTC
Organism: Mauremys reevesii; assembly: GCF_016161935.1. Classification (NCBI taxonomy): domain Eukaryota; kingdom Metazoa; phylum Chordata; order Testudines; family Geoemydidae; genus Mauremys; species Mauremys reevesii. Next base: position 27,482,398 of record NC_052627.1, on the reverse strand, counting down.
GCTGAGGACACCGCGACGCAAGCACGCTTTGTATCTGTTCAGCCTAAGGACACACGGAAAACGACCACACCCACAGGCAGCAGATATACTAGCGGGGCCCAACCGGCGCGCGGCACACCGGACGCTGGCCCCACCGGGTTCGCACCGTTCACCACGCGCACCTCGGCCGCCGCCGCCGTGCGCCCCCCGGCCCCGCCCGCGCCCCCACCGCCGCCGCCGCCGCGCGCGCCACTTCACCGAAGCGAGCGTGAGAGAAAGCCAAGAGTCGCTGAGAGCTCGAGCTAAGTCCGCTGTGCGCCAGCCGCCCTGCGCGGCGCGCGCACGGCGACTCCGCGAGGTGCCGCCCGGTCCGCCGCTCGACTCCGCCGCGCCGCGCCCGCCGGTAAGCCGAGCCTTGTGCCGCCGGGAGGCCGGACGCCGACGACGACGAGCCGCGCCGAACAGACGAGAGCCTCCGCCTCCCGAGCTCCGGCGGGCTCGGTCCGGCGGCTGAAAACCGGGCAGTTCCGGTCCGGGCATCTGACCGCGCCGCGGCCACGGACCGACACGCCGGGCCCCACCACCGCTCGTCGCGCCCGCCGCCCGGTCGACCGGCGGCCCGCTCCCGCCGCCGGCCCCGCGCCCGTCGAGATCTCGCCGGCCGCCCATCGTGCGCCGCGCCATACCGGGTCGTACCCGCGCACCGCGCCGGTCGCGTCCCGGGTCGCGTCGACCGCCGCGGCGTCCCATCGCCGCCGCCGCCACCGCCCGCCGCCGGCGCCCCGCCCGGTCCCGCAGCCCGCGCGGCCACCGCCCGGCGCCGCGCCCGCCGCGCAGCCGCCCCGTCGCCGCCGGTGCCGCGCCCGCCGCGGTCGAGTCGCACTCGGTCCGGTCGGACCGACACGGACCACCCGCACCGGGTCAGACGCCGGCTTCGCTCGGCCCGGCTCGCCTCGCCGCGCCCGCTGGCCCGGCCCGGCGCGCGGCGCGCGCGCGGCGGCGCGGACCGGCACCGCCTCCACCCCCCCTCCCCCCGCGCAAGGTGCTCAGCAGTGCTCAGCAGGCCACTGGGGGGGGCATTCCGCACCACGCGCGCAAGTTCCGCGCCCCCCCCCGCCGGCGCCGGCCAGGATGCCCGCCCGGAGCCTCCGCCCTCCCCGCGACCTCCCCTCCCCCCCTCCGCGCCCCCAGCCCCCCCCCGCCCCGCCCCGCCCCGCCTGGCCTGGCTGGCCGCCTCTGGCGCGCCATCGCGCCCCGAGCACGCCATCGGGCGGGTCTCCGTCATCGCCCTGGCCGGACCGTGGCTGGGACTTCTAGGACTCCCCGGCTGGCTGCCCTCAAGGCCCCCTCCAGCGCCTGCCGCACAGGAACTACTCCGCGGCCATAGGGCATGAGGAGCCGAGGATGAGGAGGTCGGACCCAGACAGGCCGGGCCGGTGTGCAGACCAGCACGTGAAGCCAACAAAGACGCCTGTTGCACGCTCTGCTGCAACGCCTGCCGCACCCACTGCAACACCCCACTGCACCCCCCCGCTGCCCCTGTAGAGCGAAGTACTCAGGCCTGTATCCCGCCCCCGTACTTCGCGATCGGAACCAACCCAACGGGGGTCGAGGCACCGGTCAGCAATGGTGAACGAACGGTCAACCGCCCCGCAGGGCCGACAAGCTAGGCGCCGCGGGCCACGCCGCATGCGCTGCGCTAACGCCTAGGCCTGGCGGCCAGGTATGCCAAATGCATCTCCCATCTCCCATGACTGGCCTGGCGACATCACTTCTGGCCACAACTTCGCCAGGGCGAAAATCGACGAACTTCTGCCGACAGGCGTCCGACCCTGCGCGCCACGGCTCTCGGCGACGCGACAGCGGGCGCGACAGACGCGGCGAGACGGCGGCCGCGCGGCGCACGCGGCTGCAATCGCTCTCGCCGCCACAAGAGGTGCAGTACTTGCGCCAGGCCAATCCTCGCTGAGAACCAAGGCAGGTTCAAAAGACCAAGGACTATACATTTTTTGAAGACCGACTCGCCATTACAGACCTTGAATGCGGACATGCACGCCCTCACCGCAACGCAGCCGCAGCCCGCAACAGCATGCGCACGCGCCGCCGGCGCCATGCAGGTCCCGCCAGGGCCCATCACCAAGGTCCGCGCAGCGCGCAGGCAATCCCGTAACGGCAGTCCAGCCCGCCTTCCTCCCCATGCCTCCGCAAAGGGCCAGGGGCAACCAGTCCTGCACCGCCCATCACTCCGCATCATATCCTCTCCCTTCCCTCCCTCCTTGTTTTCCATCCCGCCTGTTTCCTTCGTTCCCCCTATCCCGACCTTTTTTCTCTCGCTTCTTCAGACCCTCCAGACGGGATACTTTCCTCCTACAGACGCCCCCCTCCTTTAGACCCACCCCCTCTTCCCCCCTCCTCCCCTTCCCTCCTTCTCTCACCACCCTCATCCCCCTCCCCCTCCTCAAGGATGCCTGGTGCCATCCCATGAGTGCCTCCAGAGGGCAGGGCAGGGTTGCTATTTCATGACCCAGGAGTAGGCTATCAGGCGGGGTTATTCTCTATTCTCACCTTTGGAACAAATTGATGCTCAAAAATACCGAGCCCCAAGAACAAATGGTCACCCAACGGGCAATTCATCTTTCTCTGGAGGGGGGATTTTGGTTTGCAAGATTCGACATGATCCTCCTTACTTCTTCGAGATTGGTTTACCACTTCACTTCGCCCCTCCTCGTCACAAAGTACAATCAGCCTGCCCTCGTTTCTGCAGGCTTTGCCACGGCACCACAAACCTTGCCCAGGCAGCGTGTGGTTTGCAGCTTGCCCTTCGCGGGCGCCAGCAGCTGGTACCAGCCCAGCGCCAGATGGCAGGGTGCCCTCGCAGGGTGGGCAGACCAGGCGAGGCCCCGGTCAGTGGCGACCGGCTGTCCAGGCGGCGAACCGAGTGGCCCTGCTAGCCCCCTCACTGCACCTGTTCCAATGCTCAACACCTCGCCTGCTTGTCAATGGTGAGCAGCTCGGCCTGCCCCTGGCGCCTGGCGCTCACCTCTCGGCGCTCTCGAATGGTCTCATCTCCTCCTCACACTGAGCCGTGGTCTTCTCCGCCACGTGGTCTCCTGCCTCATTCCTCGGTCAATGCGCGGTACTCCGCGCTCACATGCACGTCTGGTCGAGTCACCTCGTCGCTGGTCCGCCGCACCGCTGGGTCACGACCGCCTGCTCCCGCACACCGCCGACCACCGCCGCGGTTCCGCCACGGCCACCCCGCCGGCGTGGGGCGCGCGGCGACAGAGTCCTCCTTCTCGTCCGCCCGCAGACCGCCGTCACCGACGGCGGCCTCGGCTGCGACGGAGCGCCGACCCGCTGACCTCGGGCGCCTGCGCGACCAGGACCGAGCTTTCTGGCGGGCGCACCGCGCCTCGCCGCGGGGCTCCGGCTCCATCACGCGCTTCTCGCCTGCAGGACCTGCGTCCGCTGTCCGCGTTACAACACAACAGCTGCAGCGGCTCGCAAGGCATGTGTCCGCCAGGACTCCGGACCGCACAACAAGGCACAGCCAGGCTAGAGACTGGCGTGCAAGTCCGCTCCCACCCCATTCCTCTCTGCTCCTCCTCTTCCTCCTCTGACCTCAGGCACAGCTCTCCAGGGCTGGACTTCTCCCCCCCTCTTCTCGCCTGAACCTCCTCCTTTCCTTTCTGGGTTTTTCCCACGAGTGGTGGTCCCCCGCCTCTGACGTCTTACACATCTTCCAGAGGTGGGGTTCCTCCCGTCTCTCCTCTTCGCCTCTCCTCCCGGGATCTCTGGTCCTCTGCCCTCTGCCTCGGGGGGCCTCACTTCAGCTGTCTCAGATCCTCCTCACCCCTCTCCTCGAGCTCTCCGCTCTCTCCTGTCCTTCCTCCACAAGGCGCGATCGCTCCACCATCCTTCCTTCCCAGAGCCCACAGCAGCCTGCTCCACACTCAGCCTGGCTCGCCTCAATGATGGAGCCACACACATCACTCCACCTCTCGCTGGCAGGTCACCACCCTCCCTCCTGGCAATCTGCATTTTCACACTGCCACTCCCTCCCTCCCATGCAGGCTGCAATCTCTCCATGACTAGCAGACCTCCCGCCACCCCAAGCCCCACATGCCAAATGGAAGCCTCTGGCCCCTGCCATAGCAGGCAGGGGAAGTGGATGTTCGCACCCAAAGCCTTCAGCCCTCAAGGGCGACCTGGTCCAGCCACACACCGTTGGTCAGATTGGAGAGGTCACTCACACCAGCCAGGGTCTGGTCTGGGTCGCCAGAGAGTCCACCATCACCTCCGTGGACAGTCTGCGCTTTTCTCGGTCCTCCTCATCTGGCCGCGTGCAAGGCCCCCTCCCCTACCGCCGGGAGGGACCGGCCTCTCTTGCCCGACCCGCCGGTCGCCCCCTGGGCCTCCCATATCGCTCCGCCTCGCCTGGGACCTCGACCTCCTCCCCACTTTGCCGTGCTGGTCCTCCAAGCCCCTCTCCCTTCCTCTCCAGCCTCCGCCTCCGCCCCATCCCACCTTCCTCCCTGGATCTCTATGGCAAGGCCTTCCGCCCTCCTCCACCTCGAGCCTAGCCTCCTCCCGAGCCCACCGCTCGGCCTCCTTCTCCGCGGCCCCGCCTCCCTGCCATCGCAGCCCGGCCTCAACCTCCAACACCGCCTCTTGGGTCCGGGCTTCCCTCTTCCCCACCTTCCCTTCAAATCACTGTCCACACAGCGCACCCTAATCAGGGCGCGACGCGCGACCCCGGCCCACCACACCATCGCAAGCTCCGGCGCGTGCCCGCTTTCGCCCCCGCCGCTCGAAGCAGCTGGCCACGCAGCTTCCCACCAGGCACCTCCTGCCGTGACACAAATCCCCTCGCTCATGCCGCAGCAGAGCCATGCAACCAGAGCAACTCACGCACCGTCGCTCCGCCTCCTCCCGAGCCACTCTTGCCTCCATGGCTCCGCAGCTCCCTCCCCGCGAGCGGTCCACATGCACGCCCGCACCTGGCCACACTCGCCGCGACATCACCCACCAAGTCCTCTCTCCTAGCCCAGCTCAGCCATCTGCCTTCCCGACCTCCTCCCTTCCCAGCTGTTCGGAGACCACGGCACTTCACCGCCTGAGGCTAGGCTTAGCATTTGGAGCAATCACACCGCAACCGCAAGGGCTTTACCAGGGCTCTAGAGGCCCGGCTCCGAGCAAGGAGCCTCCGCCGAGGAAACTGACCCAACTCCTGGGCCTTCCTCTCCCCTCTGGGAGAAGGGGCCGTCAACTGGACCTAGTAACGCCGCCATCCCTGAGAGCCTAGCGCCCGCCAGGGCGCGCCGCAACCAGGCGGGCGGCTGGGTAGCCATCAGAAGAGCCTGCGCCGGCCACTCGCCGAATTTCTGTGCTATGGATCTAAGTCTAGAAGCAAAAAAATAACTTGGAGCTCAGGGCAGGCGTGCAGTAAAGTGATGGTAAACCACCTCCGCACCCTCAGAATCCTGGGCTGTTCTGCGACGTCCACCATCTTTTAGATAGCCCTGCAGTGTGTGTCATCAGTTATGGCAGCCTAGGCCCTAAAGGTGCAGCACTGCCCAGAATCTCCACTGCCGCAGCCCTGGCTAGCTACTCTTTTAGAACAACTTATGCCACTCGATCCTTTTCACCTAGCTTAAAGTGTCAAGAGATGTGGGAGGAGCAAACCCAAAATGTTTTGTAAAACTTCCATAAATGACATAGCGCCATAATCATGTCATTGCTTTTTAAACAGAACTCCCTTCTGATTTCACTGGTGTATTCTACTTGAAAACTGGTGGCACAGTATGGTCTGTAAAAATGAAGGTCTCGAAATGTAATGAGTTGCCTGGTTTTCAGAGGTGCTAAGCAGCTGCAAGTCCCATTGAAATACCTTAGAAAATCAAACCAGTGCCATACAGTATATTAAGAAATAATGCTTCTTTTGAAAAATTGTGCTAATGCACAGTTCTAGTTTTGCCTTTTTTTTAATTGGCAGACATTTTAATAAAAGTTATAACCCTCAAAAAAGCTGTACAGTGAGTGCAAATTAATTACTTGTTTTTAACACTGTTAAATGTAGCAAAGTGTAAACATTTCTGTCATAATACCTGTCACCCCTTTACTTGACAGTGTGAAAGCTAGTATGTCAGTTCTTTTTGGTATGCCAGCTTATCTGTGTGACACCTTTTTATGATGTAATTAGCAATTTTGTTCAATTTTCCAGACATGGAACATTTTATAGCCTTCTGTGGATATAATATTAATGTGATCTTTGGCCTAATGTATGGAGTAATTATAAAAACTGGTGAAATGTAATTGAAGAGGAGGAAAGGCACTTATGGAAATATTTTTGTTACTCTACAATGTTGCTTCACTACATAGAATTTAATAAGCACAATTATTATTATTTATGCAACACTATAGATGGGCATGACATGTTATGGACAAATATGGTCAAGACGTTGGTCCTTGGGCTAAGAAGCTCACGATATAATTTTTCCAACACTGTTATAATTAGGGCCCTACCAAAGGGCCATGAAAAATGCATCATGGACCGTGAAATATGGTCTTTTCGTTATACAGATTTCATGGGGGAGACCAGCATTTCTCAAATTGGGGGTCCTGACCCAAAAGGGAGTTGCAGGGGGGGTCGCGGTATTGCCACTTACTTCTACACTTCTTTCAGAGCTGGGCAGCTGCAGAGCAGCAGCTGTTGGCCAGGTGCCCAGCTCTGAAGGTGATGCCATGCCAGCAGCAGTACAGAAGTAAGCGTGGCAATACCATACCATGCCATCCTTTCTTCTGCATTGCTTCCTTCAGAGCTGGGTGGCCAGAGAGTGGCAGCTGCTGACTGAGGGCCCAGCTGTGCAGGCAGCTGTGCAGAAGTAAGGGTGGTAATACCATACCATCCTTACTTCTACCCTGCTGCTGGCAACAGCCCTGCCTTCCAAGCTGGGCTCCCGGCCAGCAGCGACTGCTCTCCAGGTGCCCAGCTCTGAAGGCAGTGCTGCCGCCCGCAGCAGCACAGAAGTAAGGATAGCAGTACTGCAATCCCCCCCTACAATAACCACTTGCAACCACTCCACAAGTTCTTTTTGGGTCAGGATCCCTACAACTATAACACTGTGAAATTTCAGATTTAAATAGGTGAAATCATAAAAGTTACTATTTTTAAATTCCTATGACCGTGAAATTGACTAAAATGAATCGTGAATTTAGTAGAGCCCTAGTTATAATAGTAGCAGACCAATATAAGCACAATAATGCAGCATTTGACACTATTAAACACCAGAGTGACCCTTCAATTAGGCACCTGTTCAGAGTGATTAGGAATTATTTATATAGTCAGTATTATATGTTCTAGAGGCTGCCTATTTCTTCCAGTGGGGGTTTTAACAAAGGAAGGATAAATCAAATTACTAAAAGATAAGAACTAGCCTGACCTTTTGCTAGTGGGGAACTTTATCCTTTTCTCATGGTGTATTCTGGTGCAGAGCAATTAGTTCATTTCAATTAGTTTTAACTCTGGATTCTAACAACACTTCCCACTCATTCTCTCTAATCTTCTGGGTTATATGTGCTTATGCAACGTTTTTTTCAAAGTAATTCATAAAAAGCCTCACACAATATATTTCATCTCCTGTCCACAAAGGACCTAAAATGTTGGGAGTTACCAATGTGTACTTTTAAAATAGTTCCATTCATTTCTTACCTTTTTTATTTTAATTTTTATTTACAAGTTATGTACTTCATGCTTATCAACTTTTAAAGATGCTTCAATTTTTTTTCCATTTTTATTAAGGTTTTACAGCTATCAAAAGCGCTAAGAAATCTTGGGGAAATTTTTCTGCTATTGCACATGAGAGTAGCTCTGTTGACTTCAAATGAGTTGCTCCAATTTACACTAGTGGCAGATCTTGTTAATTATTGTTAACATGTTAAAAATAAGTTGTCATCTGAAACAAGTTTATAATTTTAAGAAGCTGAATGTTGGGACTGTGGAACTCTTTAGCTTTGAGTATAAAGTGCTGAAATTATACCCCAAAATCTCAAACAAGATAGTTATCGATTTCTCAGGTCCACTAGATATGCTTGCAGCTAACTGAACTAATTAGGTATTCTGTGTTGCCATGGAAAGCACCAAACTGCATGAAACTCAGGGCCATAATTATACAATTTATTATTTGTGTAGTATTAACTCCCTCAACATGATGACCTGCCACTTTGTATACCTGCTTCTCCTTTCCTCATTAAGTGAATGGTGTTCTCCTTTAATTATCTGAGTAAAACAAATAAAAAGTTGTTTTGTTTTGCATAGACCATATGTTGAGTAATGTTTGTAGGTAAGATTATGTATGGAGTTCACTAGACTTCTCTGTTTTCACTTGCTTATCTGAAAAAAATCACTTTTGGGTCTGACACTTCTGCTGCTGGGTCTCAGCCAGATGGCGATTTATCTTCTTTGCATGAATACTCACTGCTGGTTATTCTAACTGCAGATGCTACTATATTTGGTTTGGGTGCCTTGTTGAAAGACCAAATTGCTTTAGGGAAAAATTTCAGAACAGAGTACAAGATTTAGATCAATTTGCAAGAGTTGAGAAGCCTCACTGACATACAAGAGCAAGGTACAGACAATGCAGCTGTCAGGTCAGACACGGTGATTGCAGTCTCAAACCTCAACAGCCAGAGAGCAGTAAGGCACAAGGCTACTCTTTGAAATACCTTAATTTATCTTCAGCATGGGAGAGATTAATTTGATGTTCCTGTAACCCAAATATTAGAGTTGAAAATTAAATCTTCCATGTAAATTTAGTTAATCCCAAATGTTCTGCACAGACAATGGATAAACTGTGTTTACTCAGCATTATTAGATAATAAAACTGCCCAGTGTCTTCCATAGTTAAACAAAAAGGATCTCTCTCGCAGCAGGGAAGAAAGGGGCAATTGACAGGATATCCTCTCCATATTAAGCCTTTTCTATTAGTCCCTCTGATTTCAAGAGTTTTACAACAATTGCACCATAATAAGGACAACATAACATGGGTTGCCCCTAACTTGATAAGAAAATTTCAGATTCTTCTTGGATATGAATGTATTGCTTGTCTCCATATTTTTTTACATTCAAACTCTTGACCTTTTGCTGCACTGGGAAAATGACCTGCAATAATAAGGGCTTGTCAACATGTGGAAGCTGCTGTGAAATAAACTGGGGTGTGAAATTAAAGTGCAATAGCTATTCTGCAGTAGCTCCTGTGTGGAGACACTTATTCTGCACTAAGGATGCCTTTTTGCACTTTAGATTAGCTTAATCCATTTTGAAAGTGTATTAAACTCCCCAAAGGCAGTCAGTGTGGAATAAGAGTGGAGCGATAGCAGAAGTTATTCCAGGCTATTTCACTGTGTAGAAAACCCTAACATATGTCAACCACAGATTGCCCTAAGTGTCTTGTGGCCAGGATTTAAAACTGTTTATTCTGTAGTGTAAAGAGGACGAAACCATTTTAACAATCCATTACAGAAAAATTGTGTAACAGGATACAAAAGCAGTACTGCCAGCCTCCTGTATTCAAAAACAATAATTCAGGCTTAAAAATGATAGATTTTGAAACTTTGGTAAGACTCTCATGTGATCACATGACTTTAGGAGCGGGGGGCCTTAAGAAAAAAACCCAAATAATGTGAGATTCATGATTCAATTGTAAGAGTTGGCAACAGGGGAAAATTCTGTAATAACTGATTCCCAGAAACCAAAAAGTTAGGTCCAGATCCGAAAAAGGACATAGGCACCTAAATCCCTGATGTAGTTGCTACTAATCCACAAGCCCCCGACTCAAACACTTATGTGACCTGAAAGGCCCTATCTAGAAGGCATGCTCTGAGCATGCCTAACTCACTGCAAAATAGTTGATGGTGGGGAGGAGTGATTTAGCCCAGTGGTTAGGATGCTCAATTGGATGTGAGAATGCCCTGTTCAATTCCCACCTCTGCCTGCTGAGGAGAAAGGATTTGGACAGGGGCTCCTCACTTCTCAGGCGAGTGCCATTGGGCTAAGGAATATTCTGGTGTGGGGCTCTCTGGTTGAAGCTGTTCCACTTTGTATTAAATATTAATTGGGCCAGAGAGAGAAACAGAATGGCTCTATTGTCCAGGCCTCAGGGAAAGGGGGGTAGAAACCGCTTTGCAAATCCCTTCTTGTCAGGCAACAGGGGAATTGAATGTGGGTCTCCCACATCCCAGATGAGTGCAATAACCATTGGACTGAGGTTATAAGGGTGGCCAGGTTGTTCTGTTCTACCATCCTCCCGCACTTCCTCTGCATAAAAATCTATCTGCAAATCCCTTTATAGATATGGGGCTTAGTTCTTTGCTCAAGCCTCACACAATCTGGGGAGGGATTGCAAGCACTTTGGAGGACAGGATTAGAATTCAAAGTGATCTTGACAAACTGGAAAAATGGTCTGAAATAAATAGGATGAAAATCAATAGGGACAAATGCAAAGTACTCCACTTAGGAAGGAATAATCATTTGCGCAAATACAAAATGGGAAATGACTGCTTAGGAAGAAGTACTGGAGAAAAGGACTGGGAGGTTATAATGGACCACAAACTAAATATGAGTCAACAATATAATACCATTGCAAAAAAAGTGAACGTCATTCTGGGATGTATTAGCAGGAATTGTGTAAGCAAGACTTCTACTCAGCACTGATAAGGCTTCAGCTGGAGTACTGTGTCCTGTTCTGGGTACCACACTTCAGGAAAGTCCAGAGGAGAGCGATACAAATAAAACATGACTTAGAAGGAAAGATTTGAAAAAAAATGAGTTTGTTTAGTCTTCAAGTACATAAAAAGGTGGTTATAAAGAGATGGGGGATAAATTGTTCTTCATATCCACTGAGGACAGGACAAGAAGTAATGGGCTTAAATTCCAGAAAGGGAGATTTAGCTTAGACATTATAAAAAACTTCCTCGCTGTAAGGTTAGTTAAGCATGGAACACTTTATTTAGGGAGGTTATGGAATCTCCGTCATTGGATGTTTTTAAGAACAGGTTAGACAAACATCTGTCAGGGATGGTCTAGAATAGATAATACTTCATCTGCCTCAGTGCAGGGGACTGGACTAAATGACCTCTCAAGGTCCTTTCCAGTTCTACTTTTCTATGATTCTATAAGTGGCTTGGGCCAGTGATGAAGAAGGGTTGGGGAACTCAATAAGCAGTATAAGATCTCACCAGAGAGGAGGCCTTTCAAAAGAGTGCATCATACCCAGGTTTGGGGATAGTTGTTACTGGTTTAGGGTTTTTTCTTGTTGTGGAAAACTATTTCTTTATTACTGTAACCTATGCAAGAATAAATGTTGAAGGGATAAATTGCTGATTGAATGACTGTTCTTTTATTAAGGAAGTGGATGACGCATTCAAATAGCTCTGAATATGCTAGATTCCTGGTAGAACAAATTTTTACATGTTTTGAGGCTTTTATGACTCAAAACCAATAAAGGTTGTTTTCGGGTACTCCTGTATCTTTTGCTAATAGGAAAAATAGTTTTATAAAATACAACTCTTTCCTCTTCTTTTGGCAATGAATACTGGAAACAGAAATACAGTTTGTTGGACAGTTTCTCAGCTGGTGTAGTTCAATTGAAGTCAGTGTAGATTTACACTAGCTGAAAATATGACGTATTTCTATTTTAAATCTTATTATCTAATACTTCTTTCCAAGATGTAACTAGCTATTCATTTGACATTATCTCTTTAGCTGAGTGATCCTCCCTTTTGCCGTACCAGGAGAATTGTTAATAACAATGATACATATCACATACACCTTCTTTAATAAAAATCATATAGTAATTCTGATGTTTAAGTAGTTTTTCATTTCATTTCATGACTGTTTAATAGTTTAGCTTGTCTCCTACATCAGGACCAACATTACCTGATAACTGACATTGATATGTTAATCTTAATTACCAAGCTTTTTGGGTTCAGAAATCCCTTCTGATTGATTCATGTCAGTAAAATGTAGTAATCAATTAGGGTCATTCACTTGGAGGAAAGGTGATGGTATTCACTCTGTAAAGCAAAAGTAAATTTGTATTCTGTGCTTGTCATTTGTTCCAGATAGTAAACTCTGGTTTAGATACTATTGCTGCAGTAATTGCACTATTGATTAAACTATCCCCAGAGTGTAAAATCAGTTTTAAGCTCTTTATATCCTTATTACAGAGTTGCCAGTCACAACTCTATTGTTAAAGGTGCAAGAGGCTTTCCACTCTAAGCTCTGTTTTGGTAGCCTACCTTCTCTAAAAGCTTCTTTTGGCCTAAAATGTTCTTAGTTGGTGGCCACAATAGAAAATTTTGGATAGAGAGAATAAAATAGGCAAGAGCTGAAAAATAATATACAAGTTTACTGCATTCCAGTTGTTTCATTTTGTAAGCTGATATTTACAATCCAAAGCAACTACATTTACAGTTTCGCCGTTCCCAGCCAATGGGAGCTGTGGGAAGCAGCATGGGTCAGGCCACCACTTCCCGCAGCTCCCATTGGCCGGGAATGGTGAACCTTGGCCACTGGGAGCTGCGAGCAGCCATACCTGCAGATGCTCCAGGTAAACAAAGCGTCTTGTGGCCCGCCAGGCGTGTACCCTGAACAAGTTGCAAACCAAGTTTGGGAACCCCTGCACTAGACTATAATATACTGCCTGTATTTTTCACTTTTTATGGATGGATGGATGTGACATTGCCCATGGTTATGTAAGGCCTTGTTGTATTAATTGTGAGCAAAAGGGTAGTGTTATATTGGGTGTGTTTCCTACTAATATATGGAGGCTAGGAGCACTAATGGAGAGGTAGTTAAAATGCTTCTCTTGGAAACTTAACTGACAATTTAATAATTCTTTTCTTGTTTAAATTCTCAAATCTTAGTTGTACTTTTTCCCCCTCTGGGGAAGTACAGTAAAGAGTACATGATAACTGGGGTTTTAATATATCTATTTATTTAATAAATAGTAGATTTTACAATGACCTTTTCACAAATGAAGGGAGCAGTTTGATAAAGGAGATTAGTAAAGCAGAAGTTTCTCTTTTTTTTAAATGTTCTGTTACTAGATGGAAATTTGGAGTGTTTTTTTCCTGACCTGAGGGAAGCATACAAGTTGCCTAATTATGTGCTGTACAAATTATTAACAGTCTTTGTGCAAATTAGATGACGTTTAACTTTTATAGCTACATTCATAACATTTACATAGCTAACCGCCAAAAGTAATTCAGTCAGTTTGTATGTGTTTTTATTCTGAGAACAAAGGTTGATTTCCTTTTATTTAGGGAAAAAAATAAATGTGACCTTTTTACTTTTAAGGACAGAATAAATAAGTAAATCTTCAAAGCACTAACCAGGGTTTTCTGTTTTGTTTAACTTTTTTTTTGTTTTATGAGAAAATGTTCTCTTTGATTTAAAACTATTCCTGGGACAAAATAAACCTTAAGTTAAATGACCATGTCAGAGCAACCATATATGATTTTTAAGAAGTTGGGGACTATCTGAACAACTGAAATAATGAGTACTATATTGTGGACAGAAAGAAATGACTAGGTGTAAATGGTCATCTTACTTGTTATGAAGCTTGCCAAGGCAATTAGTGGCTGCCTCACCAGCAAAGTGCAGAGCCCTCCGACCACCATCAAATCTGGTCAGAAGGCAGTCATCAGTGATGTGGGATGTTGTCTGCCTTTGGCCACAGCTGCATGTGGGATCCTCTTGTTGGCCACAGGTGTGAAAACTGGCTGCACACTGACCCTGGCCCATTCAAAATCGATTCAGAAGGGCCTATAAGCGTCCTGGAAAATCAAAGCCTGGTACACACGTGGTCGGGTAAGTTATAAGAGACTGGTTTCTGACATCAGCTGCAGACCATTCTTCCTGCCACATCAGTGTCGCAGAGAAATCTGGGCATGGCAAGTGGGCCCAGAATGGTGCCTTGACGATAACCTCGCTTTTGAGTGGCCGAAGAGGTCTGTGTATAGTGATAGGCATGGGTTTGCCCTGATCTTCTCAACCATACTGACTGTAATCTTCACAATGGATGTGTGGAGGAGTGATATGTTGATTAGGATGATGAGTTGATACCACACATTATGTCTGAAATATGATTTCAGGTCAGTATTTCTTTAACTGCTACACTGCTTTCTTAAATCTTGTTTATTATAACAATACTCACAGCACTTTTAACTATTCAACTTAGTTTCCTTGGTAACTGGTCATTTTCAGTTCACCTGTAGGCTCCTGGTATTTAAAGAAGCTCTATTATTTTCAGCTTTGCGTGTTACACAATGATGGAAAAACATGGTAGCGAGGGTACAAGCAAAAATGTAATAAATTGTTGAATTCTTACTCTTTAGAGAAGGTAGCCTTTATATTATTAACACACTGGAGTAAACTGTAGTGCCATATGTCAAGGAAACACCAGTGAACAAAGCCTGACTATCATAAAAGATAAATAATTTACTCTTTTATGTAGCAAATCTGAAAGCATTTTAAATGCATTTAATGTATTAAGGGAAGGAGGATTTTTTATCTATATCATTTTGCCCACCACTGGAATACAGTCCCTTCTTTTTGGGGAGGAATGTAGTAGCTGATAAACAGCAGATAGCAACATTAGACAACAGCTTAGAGCAAGAATGAAGAAGTGTACTCTATCCAGTTGAAACAACAGGGGTAGTTTATATAAGAAGAATGTAATTGCTGTAAGTGGAATTTGGATGAGACGTCAGGGTTTATATCTGTACTCTTTTATGAAAAGTAGTGTCTCATATCTAATCTAATAAAGATTTCTAAAAGTATCACCATAATATTTTAGATCTTGTATGACCACAAATGCTGAGCATCTTTCGTTTTACATTTCACTGGAATCATCACAGTAAATCAGAATCACCATGCAGAATCATTCATGTCATCAGAATCACCAGCTGAATGTTTCCTCTTCACACCACACCAGGGCATTGGTACTGACTCAGAAGTAAGAGTCCTGTCTAATGAATCACAAACACCACTTCCTAGAATACCTACAATAAGTGTCCCAGCTAAACTCATCTTAGCTTTTGAGTTCTTACAGAATCACAGTGACAGGGAGAGTTCATTTTTCCTCCATAAGATGCATTTTTTAAAGTTTTCTATTTACTATCTTACAATATTAAAACTGTTAAAAATTGTGCAATATTGAAAAATACAGAAAATGCCTTTCCATTATAGACAGCTTCCAGTGTGGCTTAATTATGTGTTTGCAGTCACCAGCAAAGTGAATGCTTAGGTGTCACATTGAGATGGAACTGATGATTATGGAGAACTTGCATTTGTGAACTTGAAAAAATGGCTTGCAAATTTTAGTATTGTGCTTAAATGGTATTCAACACATACTCTTAACATTGTAAATAATAATAAAATAACATTTTCAGTCCATCATTATGTTTAATTGAATGCACAGGGCAAAGGTCTCTACAACAGATAAACTCGATATCATGTTGACATCTTAGCTTCTGTATTGCTGAGAGATTAGATTGTTCCAGTGGACTGCTGTGATTTGTCATTTTCACATAGGAAATGTACTGTAAACACTCTGGGTCGATATGTTTTGGCTTCAAATTAGTTGGAATAGGGGCCATAAAAACAAAGCAGTAATTATATTGTGCCCTATCCAGGCTCCGAAGATGAATAAGTGGAGTGTTGCTGAAGCACAGGGAGAGGGTCCAGCTGAGAGGCCATGAATGCTGATTCTCAGCTGCCATCTGTTGCGCTATGCAGGAATGCATGGCACCTGAGCGTAATTCATTGCTGAAGGACATATAAAAATATAGCCTTGTAATAGAGTGGAGGTGGTCAGTGTTACCTTCATGTAAGTCATGAGATTGTTCCCACAATTTATCAGCTGTGCTATTGGCTGCAATTCTCAACATTCTATTTTAACCTTTCTTTATGTTTTGTGAAACTCTGAAGATAAATACATTAAAGATTGTGAGATGCTTAGATACTATGGTAATTGGGGACAAATAAATAACATAGATAAATAGATGTATAGATATGCTAGCGGTAGTTGGGTTCAGCATGAGTGGACAGAGCTGTGTAAGTAGTACTATGAACATAATCTTTTGAATAAAGAATATAGTGGAACTAGACAAGGTTCACAGAAAGGCAACAAAGGTGATCCAAGGTATGGAACAGCTTCCATATAAGGAAAAACTAAAAAGATTACGGCTGTTCAACTTAGAAAAAAGATGATTAAGGGGGATATGATTATCATGAATGTGTGCAAAAAATGAAGACAGAAGTGTTATTTACATTTCCCCACAAAACAAAAACCAGGAGTCACCCAATGAAATTAATAAGCAACAGGTTTAATAGAAACCCAAAGAAATATTTTTTCACACAATGCAGAATTAATCTGTGGAACTCATTGCCATGGGTTGTTGTGATCGCCAAAATTATAACTGGGTTCCAAACAGAAATAGACAAGTTTATGGAGGATAGGTCAATCAATGGCTATTAGCCAAGATGATCAGGGATGCACCTTCATGTTCACAGAGACCCTAAACCTCCGAAGCTGGGAGGAGAACACTGGGGTGGATGTCTCCACCATTGCTCTGTTCTGTATGCTCCCACTGAAGCTCTGGTACTGGCCACTGTCAGAGACAGGATACTGGTCTAAATGGACCATTGATCTGACCCAGTGTGGCTGTTCTTCCATTCTCCCCACTGCTGCACTGACTTACAGCATGGTACTTCAGTTTTTTTTTCTCTCTCTCCCTCTCCTTCTTGGACAGAAGTTGAAGATTTGGCCTGTTAGAAATTACTACATATAAAATATCAATTTAAGATATTCCCCAGTAATCCTACAAAATACTACTACTAATAATAAATAATCAAACGCATTGATGTTCGCTCTGGTACAGAGGGTCCTCATGAGTCTCCTCACTCCACTTAGGCCCTGTAGTATAGCTGGGCTGAGAGTGGTGCAGAGGGAGCATTGCATGGATGGGTGTCCACAAACCCTGTGTGCAGTGGGGTGCATCTCGACTTTCGCCCCAAACAGGCCAGCATGTAAAGTGGAAGGTTAGGGTGAGCCTGTGTTGAGGCTATTGTACATGCTGATACGGATCTAGTGGCCCAAACCATTATGTCAGGGGTGCAGAGTGGCTGCAGCCACTATCCTAGCTATGGTGTTTCTGTGTTGCCGTTTTGTAGCCTTTCCGTGAATTCCCAGTCTTACAACCTCTTCAGAAAAAAATGTTTGCAAAATGTGATTTCTCTTGATGAGAAATCTAATGCTAAAAAATCTCCCCATACCTCCATAGAGAGTATGGGTAATCTGAGTATAAGCACTGCTTATGAGAAATGGCAGAGACATACACTATTAAAATTAAACTATAGCTTAAAACAGAGAGAAAATTGACCATGGTACTATTATGATCCAGTCATCACTTGTTGTTTTTCATGATTAAATTGGTCTAATAGCTATAATTGGTTCTGCATCATCTGCTAAGAAAATGATAGAGTTATTAAAAAACAGTAAATGCCTTGTCATTCTGTCCAGCAGTTTAGTGCATTTAACCATTTTTAGAGCTAATTGAAACCATTTTACTAGGAATTCACAATCTTCAATTTAAAAAAGCATTTGGTGGTCACTATCAATAGCTGGTGACTTATACAATACATAGTACTTCAAAATTTAGTGCATTCCTGTAGAAATACCCGCAACTCTGTGGAAATTACAGATGGAAGGTGTTATAGAAGTCCAAAGTAGCATGATTTCTAGTGTAATTAGTTCATTAGCTGTAACAGTGAGATATGGAGTATTAGATCCCTCTTTGACATTGTAAATCTTTACTTATAAAGGTTCTCTTTATTCAAAATTCTACTAATATGTATGCTATCTGCAAAGGTTACCAGATGCCTCTCGAGTAATTACGACTCTCTTCATTTTCAGTTTTTATTTTATTTTAAATCCCCAAGAATTTATTAGAGTTTATTTTAAAAATTAAATGGGTGAAAATCAATGCAAAATATTAACTTCACAGTTTTCTGGGTAAACATCAGAGTTAATATTGGGGGATGGGAGATCAAAAAAAGCAACATATAGAGAAAAGTAGAGTATTGAAAGCAAAAGCATTTTTAAAACAACATTTTAATGCTGTGATTTATTCCATGAACTATATATTAACATTACATTTCTGGAAAAATGCACTATGCGCCATACCTGGGGTACATGGATGATGATTTCATCTTCTCTTAGATTTCAACCACCAGCAGCCAACAACCACCACCTGTCCCTCAAACTCTCTCTTGAACACTCTTACACCAGCATCAACTTTCTTGGTACTATGATCAGCATCAACCTTGGAACCCTACAGATGACTAAATGCAAAATACCCATGGATCAGCACATCCATCTTCACTGATCCAGCAGCCACAACCATCTTAAGAAATCTGTTATCTACAGCCAGACACTCTGATACCACAGAATTTGCTCCAAAGAAAGTCTGGGATATACATCTTAACAGACTTAAAACCACCCACAACACACCTTTCAAGATCCATGGGACCTACACATGACTATTATAACATGTGGTATACTTCATCTGGTGCACCAAGTGCCCCAACGACTATGTGGGTGAAACCAATCTCTATGCTCTCAAATTAACTCACATAGAAAAATTATAGACAAAAACACCCAATCACCCGTGTGAACACATTTCACAAAGCAATCACTCTATGTCTGACCCCCCAGTATTCATCCTCAAAGGAAACCTGCACAATATGTTCAAAAGATGAGCCTAGGAGCTTAAATTCATAACTCTGCTGGACACAAAAAATCATGGACTTAATAGAGACACTGGTTTATAGCTCACAATGACAATTTGAAACACACCCTACTGCCTGCTAACCCTTAA
Organism: Mauremys reevesii; assembly: GCF_016161935.1. Classification (NCBI taxonomy): domain Eukaryota; kingdom Metazoa; phylum Chordata; order Testudines; family Geoemydidae; genus Mauremys; species Mauremys reevesii. Next base: position 27,463,477 of record NC_052627.1, on the reverse strand, counting down.
TTGTGCGCATAATTTTAAGTGGTTTCCTACAGCATGTGTGAAAACCCTTATGCTTAACAATATGCCCCACCTTTAGCTCAGACACTCTGGTTATTTTCTTCAGACATGAGGCAGAGTTCTCTGAAGTTTGAAAGCGTGTGCCTTCCACCAATAGAAGTTGGTCCAATACAAGATATTACATCACCTACCTTACCTCTCTTATTAACAGCACATACACTTATGCACACGCATGAGGTTATATATGAAGTTTGCACTACGTTGCCTTTCTTTAACAGACGGCCTTGTATTTACATTTAGACTAATTTATTGTTAACACAAACACTTCTCCCTAATGTAAAGTTTTGGATTTTCTTAACATAATCAGTATTTTTATGTACATGAGTGGTCCAAAATTCAGGTGAAGATCAGATGATTCCGTTTAGTGTTTGATTTTTGTTAGCAATTCAGCCCCTTCATTTTTAAATTCTTTTAGTGGCCTTGAAAATATATACCACCCAGTCCTGCAGTGACTTTGTTATGCTGCAGTTTAGTGTTTTTGTTTTGCCACCACCATTTAGACACTTCAGTTTCTGATAGTGCCTCCTATTTGATCCAGTGGAAGAAGGCAACTAAATAAATAACTGTTCACAACTTAAAACTCCTACTTTAAAAAATGCAATTAGCTACCATTAGAGCTTATATTTTAAGTAGTTTAATGCACAGTGCTATCTCTCATGCCTGCATGGCTCTAACAGGATGTGAGGACATACACAAATGAACAGAGAAATGAGAAGACATAATTGCTCTTCACGGAAGGTGACTTCAGTTACCTGAGGTCTGTTCCCCTAAGACGTGATCTTGCTCCCACTGAAATCAATAGCAAAATGCCATTAACTTAAAAAGGAGAAGCATACCTCTGTTTCTATAGCAAGTTGACCCTTCCCTTGACTGGTAGGTGGCATGTCACAGAATTGGCAACCACAGCCTTCAGCAGCTTTTATGGCTCAGAAGGCTGTAGATCTTTATTGCTCTATCACCATGCTCTTATTGTAAAGAATTCTTATAAAAGCTTTCATGCCTTTATCATTTTTGTTACAGCTTAAAATGACAATAATAATTAAAAAAAACCTTCTCCAACACTCACTGTCCATGTCGGGTATTATTTTTATTATGTGAGTCCTCATCCTGAGTTGTTGAGTAGAATTTGGCAAATAACTGGTTTTTCTGTTCATTTGCCATTCTGAAAAACTAAAATAATAATAATAATAATTAATAATGGTTTGGGTGGAACCAAAGCTGAAACTTTGGGGAATTTACAGCAAATTGAAATGTATAAAATACTTGAATAGTCATTGGATGTGAGCGAGAAAATGACTGTATAGATACGTGCTCTGCTGCAGAATACCCAGGTGGTTAGGAGAGTGGAGAACTGGATTCAGATCCCTGTTCTAGAGCTGAGATTTGAACCTGGGTCTCCCAGATGAGTGCCCTAACTACTGGGCTATAGACTGCAAGAGGTGTACTAGCACCTCCTGTTCTTTTGTGAACCTGTCCCCCAAAATTTATTGTCCTGAACTATTTGGTGACTTTGGCATGAATTCACAAATTGTTTTAAGTTGACCAAAACTGCATTTTTCAGCAAATAAACTATTTGTCCAAAAAATGTAGCCCAGCTCTAGTGTTGAATGCTTTCTGTGAGGCTCCCTTGAATCCTATTGACTTCAGTGGGAAATGGGAATGCTGAACTCCTTGAAAATCCTCAGCACCTGGTAGGACAGGTTCCTGACTGGCGTAGTTTCTAGATATCAATAATTTTAGTCTCATAAAAATATTATGATGCTTTTATAACTACAGGCAATTTCCTCTGTGATATTAGTAAAATAATAAATATGAGTATTTGTACTGTACATTAATAAAGAAATGAAATATTATTGAGAAATCTGGGGGGGAACTATACAAAATGTTCATGTTATTTATAGGAATGCACAGAGGACCTGATCCTGTAGTTCTTACACAGGGTAAATTCCTGTTTGATTTCAATAAGAGTTTGCCTAAGTAAAGACTCCAGGGTTGGACTTTGAGTTTGTAATTCTGCAATCAAACTTAAAAAAAAATGAACAGATAGTAGCTATATCCTTAGCTAAGGAAAAAATGTCCAGCCGAGCAAAATTAAATACTTTAATCAAGGAACTAAAAGGCTGTGGATTCAATACAACTTCAACCTGTTAATCAAACAATTATCAGCACTTGAACTGCTATATTAAGACACCTATTAGTATAATGTCAAAACACTTTGGCATTCATTTAGAAGTTCAACAGTTTACTTCAGAAGAAAGAACAGCTTCTCCCCCTTAGCTATAAGTCCCTTTTGAGTAGTTGAATCTAGGGGATTTATTTACTAGACCGTTTGCTCTTAGTCGTTAAGAGAATGCCTGCAGGAAGAGATGAGTCTTGCAACTCAAGACTCAAGGTTGCAAAAGCTAACAGCTGTCTCATGTCATACATTTTTAAGCAGAAACCCTCTATTGATTTCAAAGAGGGGCTTCTGCTTAAAAAAATCAATGGCTCAAATGGTGCTAATGGAATCATTTCTACCATCTTCCTCAAAAATGTGGAATCACGCAGTGCTGTTACTGTATCTACTCACATTTTACCTTAGGTACTTAACTGTTGGCATCAAAAATAAGACCAAAACAGATAATAAACAAGGTACAAACATTGTAAGTGGTAAACAATAAACCATCAACCTGCCAGAAATATTTATCTGCACTGATCACATCAGGATACAAAATTAACTGCTTACAACTCAAGCTGCTTTCTATGTAATGTGGCTGTTGCAAATCTTATTCTCCCTTGTCTCATTTACATTAGTAAAACCCCATGTGAATAGAAATCCCCAAGCTAAACTTCACCGTACTAAATAACTTATCAATAATGTTTTATAGGACTGCAACAACACAACAAAACATCTATCAAAAATGTTTCCACAAAGGGGAGGATTAAATTTTCCAGATAATGTACAAACATATCACATTTTCATTCAGTAGCTAAAAGGCTTCCCCCAGAATCATAAAAAACAAACAGATCAGGGAGTGAACTATTTTGAAAAGGAAAGTATCTAGAGGCAAATCCTCCCTTCTTGTGCAAAAGCTACTGGCCAGATTCTCCATTGGAGTGTGACTGTTCACATCACAGTGCCCGTGTATACTGGCCCTAAAGCCAGTGTCACTAGTCTGGGGGGGAATCATTCAAGAACACTGCTTCTCAATTTTTTTCTGTACCATGATACCATGTTGGAACTCCCTGCCCTGTTGCCTGTACACCAGAAAAAAGGGATAAGTGGAATCCCTCCTTGTCATGTTGATTCCTGTCTGCATTTTTGGTGATGGGGGGGCTGTTTGCTGTAGGATGTGTTGGGCTGCTCAAACAGGGACCAGGAGGACCAGCTCTGCAAAGAGTAGCAACAAGATCAGAAGAGTGCACAGGTGAGCTTTCAGCCACCTTTCTTATGTACACTTCACTTCTAGTCTGTGCAGATCAGTGAGACTCCAGGATCGGGCCCTAAGTGTATATTACCTCCTTGCATGTTTGTAAATGCAGTACTATACCTTAATACTTATGAAAAATCCAGAGTTTTCTTTATGCCTACCATAACAGTTGTTTCCTGTTGTTTATATCGGCTACATATCATGCAATACTTACACAGCAAAAGTGTATTAAAGACATTGTTAGCCTTTGCTTTAGAATATGTTTATTAGATAATTCACTACTATGTCAGCATCATAACAAAGAAACTGGACATAGGTAGAGGGGGAGGCTCTAGTTTACTCTTGTTACAGTCATTAGATGTAGTCAAGGTGCCTTTCAGCAAGAAGGGATGACAGATAGCTAACATTCTCACTATCAGATCCACTGTCGTGGAGCGCACTCATCAGGGGATAACAGGAGACAGAGTGCACTGGGATACAGGTGCACCTTTTCCAGAGCAATAGTAAGATGAATGCACTTATTGTCACTGCTCCCCTGCTTTTCTCAGCCATTAGTGTGACAGTGTTATAATTGATGATATGACATGGGACCTGTTTTGAAATTTTTCTCGTTTTTTGAAGTTGCCCTTTAAACAGTATATGGTTATCTAATGTGTCAATGCCTCTGTCTTCCTATCTCAAGCCACGCTATCCTGGTAATGACAGTAAATCACACACACTTGTAACACAAATGAGATGATATTTAGGTTTCATAGCTGTGTTAACAGCAATACTTGGCAGTGGTCTGTTACGTAATAATAGTTAAGATCAGGAAGGTATTCATCAGGCAAGAAGAAATGTCAATATAATTTAACTCGTCAATCTACTGTAGCAACATACTTTGCATTCTAAAGCTCTTTATTTTACTTAAATGTTTCCCCCTGAATGCACTATCCAAATTGAAAAAGAAAGAGTTCACCAATTCTGCTTCAAACCATACTGCACAACATAGATCATCCATATGCATTAAACAAATTAAATGCGCTGAAGTCCAGAGCAATACATAAAAGAATGTGCAGATTATGAAAAATCCATTTTGCTTCCATTCTAATAATTGCCTGAAAAATATTGAGTCCTTCAGAAACTGTTGGGAAATATTTCTGAACTTAATTATGTTTTTAGGTTTGTAGACTCATCAGCTCATCAATATAGAACATCTGGGAATTTATGGAGAGACTCACTATAATTCATTAAAGCAATGCCCACAAAACATATTCATATTTTAATACAGAGCTTTATTCCTCCATAATGTATAATTCCACATTGACAGGTGGCTTCTGAAAACCTGAGGTATCAGTAGGTAGGCAGCTGCAAACGTTTATTGAATCATAGTCAAATTTTGATTTGGAAGTAATATTTGTTTATTACAATAAAAAAACATAATTGATTTGTTGTTTTCTAATTTTCAGGCATGCAGGAAAAATAAAATCTTTTTGAGGTCATTAGCCTGTATTTGAACCACACCTTTTGTAGGGTTTAACACTTGAAATGTGAAATATTAGGCATATTTTCATACAGCCATTGTGTCAGTTTCTAAATCAACCCCCATGTGTGGGAAACTTAAATTGATTTAAAAATGACTAATATCAATTTAGTTTAATTCTGTTTGCTACCAATTTAAGATAAACTAATACAAGGCCCCCATAAACTGATTGAAGAGTGTCCACACATGGGGATTGCCCCAATTTAACCAAATCAATTTAGATTTGGTTCAGCTGATGTAATTTCTATTTGTAGACCAGTCTTTAGAATCATTTAGGCCCCTATCCTGTGGGTACTTGTGGAACCCAATGGGTCAACTGACATGCTAAAATTACTCATGGGCTTTTGTATCATAGAATTGGGGCCTTAGCAGTTCTCACTGTTTTGTTTTTTTGCCCAGAAATAGGAGTGAGAAAAACACTATAAAAAGCAAAAATGGTGATTATAAAACTGCAGTAATTAGTGGGAGGAAATAGTATAGCGCCTGGAAGTACTTTAAATTCATTATTTAAAATTGGCTAGATTCCAAGTTGACTATATTTCTTTAAATTGCTGAGGTAATTTTATGAGTTTAGAACTTGTTGATTCTACAGCAAATCAAATAGAAGCTTATGTCCAAGTTACTCATAATTGTATATATTGTAAAACATGATAGCTGATGAAAAATTTCAAAGGAACACTGAGTTCATAATTGAGCATGAAGGAGCTTAATAAAATTCTTAATGCTGACAAAAGATGCTTTCTTTTTATAAAGAGTCATCAGTAGCATTGGTATTTTTTCAGAGTTTCATCCATCCTGGTCTCAGATAGCTTTGATTTATGATGACAGCCATATTTATAGTGCTTGTTAGATACTCAGAATTGTTTGTTTTGGCAAACTGTTAGTGTCAAACTACTATAATTTTATTGATGCAATTATTTCCTTCATTATAGCAGTGCCTGCAAGCACTGCCGTAGTTAGTTATATTAACATTCTGTTTTAAACCCCATATTTCAAGGTTTTATAAATTAGCAGTAAAAATGTGCTCCAAGCTAAATCCTTGCATATAATGTGTGCAAATGGAGGTATGGTTTTGGGCAACTTTTCAAAGACTTGGTTTGGCTTCTTTCTTTCTTTCTTTCTTTCTACTGGAGAATTTAATTGGTAGGATGGGAGGGTGGCAGATATTTATCAGTATAAAATACTTTTAGGTGTGTGTGTAATTGAAAACTCGTTTTCAATTTTGAAAGCAAGGAACATCATTTTGGACTTTTATCCTCACCCAGAATCTTTAGGATTTAATTTTAGTTAAGTATTGAAGGAATTGACCATAGGCTCTGTATTTTACTGAAGATCATCTAATATTTTGCTGTTCTTCAAAATGTTTGACCCTCCAGTGTTTGGGGCTATGATATGCTCTGAGATGCATGTGCCTCTTCCCAGTTAAACTAACTTGTGCTGTGTGTGCATTACCATTGCAAGAGTCAATGTTATGTTCCAAATAAGTGACTCACTAGCCAGAAAGTGTTGCACTTTTCAGTGACATAAAACTCATGTCAAACACAGACTTCTTTCAGCTTTGTTGTGTCATGCCACTGTCAGTTACCTGGTTTCTTTTTTAAAGTGTGGATCTACTGTGAAAAGTGACTGACAAACAGCATTTTGAGGGTCTATGTTTATCATCTCCCATTAATTTCTAGATCAAATGTGCTAAGCTTATAAGTAAAAAGCCCTGTAAATTGAGTCTGGTCTCTGAGAGTCTTACCATTTCCTACCAAGCTGAGTTCCTACCATTTCCAGTAATAAAGGTTCTGCAGGCCAAGTTACTAACTAAGCTACAGATTTTGCTAAACAACTTCATTTTAAACCTGACTCTCTAACCTTTACCTCATCCTTTGGGTGGAAGAGTCTCAGAGCAACAGGTGATGTTATGTACGGGACAATATGTACAATACACTAAGAAATATGGACAATTTAAGGATAGTGTCAGTCTTAATTTTGCTTTTAATATGCTCCAGTCCTTAAAACACTTATTATCAAGCATCACAGTAATTACCAGAGTAGTCCTTTGGAAATGTTTGCACGGGTCAGGCCACAGTTTATATCACAATCTAACAGAACTCGCAAATCTATTTCTTGCCTGTAATATGGTCAAGGTTTTAACTAATTTTTAAAAGATTGCTGTACTACTCTGGGAGAACTGTTCAGAAATCCAAGTTGTATACTTGCCAGGTACAAAGTGGCATACTTGGCAGGTAGAGGAGTCCACCTGTAGAGGGTATTCTTTATGTGACATAGAGCAGCTACAGTGGCTCCTATGCCATCTCCCCTTCCTGAGACTAATTCAGAGGGCATGACTGGGAGAACAGTGGTGTCACTGGTGCATCCCTATGCCTTGGGGACTCTGGGCTGTCCTAATGTGCTTAGGAGCCATAGGCAACCACAATAAATTAGGGCAGCCATCACGCCTCTTAAATTTATGTCAGGGATCAGCCCACTGCAGGGTGGCCCCATCATCAGGGGAGTGTAAAAGTAGCTTAAATCTGCCTTTGCACATGCACACACTCTCACTCCTCAGCTTTGTTGAGTGCTCCTCTGCCACATCTGAGACTTGGGCCCAGAAAGTTTACATTGTATCTTCAGCTATTTAAATTGAGAATTTTAATATGCACAGGAGTATGGTTAAATGACTGCTTTTGTTACTAACTACAAAAAGTTACTGTAGTAACTTCCGAGAAAGAAGACATGCAACGTTTGTTTTCTATTTTGTTATTGTTTACTCTGCCTGCTGTTTGGAACATGTAAAATTATTCTGACAAACTTGGTATGTCCCTGAAACCAGCAGACTCACTAGTGGGAAGATTATTATCATCCAGATATAATAAAAAGCTTCTAGAAAAGTGTCTCTAACGATGGACTGGTTTTCTGGCACTGACAGGGACTTCTGTTTATTTTAGTAGTGCCCACTAGCACCACTGTAGTTAAAGGCCTCTTAGCATTTTTATTAGAAATTAATTTTTAGGACTTGATAACTCAGCTGAAAAAATTTGCTTTGAGCCAAAATGTACCATAGACACTTTGCAGAGACCAGTTATTATTTTCTTATACATTTTTGGACAGAGTATAGGCAAGGTGTCGGAGCTGTATAATTGGGGATTCCCCCACATTAACAGTTAAGTGCCTCACCCTGCAAACTAGATAGCTTCTACCCTGGATAGTCCCATTGATTTCAAGGGGTCAACTGGGGATAGTAAAGTTAAGCAAAAGTGTATTTGGCAGGATCAGGGACTAATGTTTCTGTGTTACAATACATAAAAAGTACACTATTTTGTAAGCAGCAAAGATATGCAAAAAGATCAGATTCTTTAGTGTCTTTGGTCTCTTCCAACTTAAAAAACACAGTTATTGACTCCCTTAGCAATACTGATCTATGATGTATTTTTAATATGAGAGTATTCATAAATAATACCCACACTTTGGTTAGGAATTAGTGATTGGCTTCTTTGTTCTGTGCTTTCTAATATGTTTAGTTTCAAGTCACCCAAGATAATGGAGCAGCTGATAGGGGACTTGATAAATAAAGCATTAAAGGAGGGTAATATAATTAATGCCAATCAACATGAGTTTGTGGAAAATGGATCCTGTCAAACTAACTTGATGAGATTTTTTGATGAGATTACAAGTTTGGTTGATAAAGGTAATAGGGTTGATATAATATAAAATTAACACGGCAAACATTATTATATGGATTAAAAGGTGATAACTCATAGGTCTCAATGTAATTGTAAATGGAGAGTCACTATCGACAGGTATGTTTCCAGTGGGGTCCTGCAGGGATTGGTTCTTGGCCCTACCCTATTTAACATTCTAATCAATGGCCTTGAAGAAAACACAAGATTATTACTAATAAGTTTGCAGATGATGCAAAAATTGGGGCAATGGTAAATAATGAAGAGGACAAATCACTTACAGAAAGTGATCTGGATTTCTTGGTATACTGGGCACAAGAAAACAATATGTGTTTTAGTGTGGCCAAAGGTAAATGTATATATCTAGAACAAAGAATGTAGGCCATACTTACAGGATAGGGGACTCTATCTTAGGAAACAGTGACTTTTTGAAAAAGATTTGCAAGTCGTGGTTAATCAGCTGACCAGGAGTTCCCAGTGTGGAGCTGTGGCCAAAAGGGCTAATGCGATCCTGGGATGCATAAATGGAAATCTTGAGTAGAAGTAGAGAGGTTTTTTTACCTCTATGCGTGGCAGTGATGCTATCACTGCTGAACTACTGTGTCCAGTTCTGGTGTCCACAATTCAAGGATGTTGGTAAATTGGGGAGGGTTCAGAGAAGAGCCACAAGAATGATTAAATTAATAGAAAACATGCTTTATAATGAGAGATTCCAAGCACTCAATCTGTTTGGTTTAACTCAGAGAAGGTTAAGAGGTGACTTGCTAACAGTCTATAAGTATTTACATATGGATATTTAATAACGAGGACTTCAGTCTAGCAGAGAAAAGTATAACACAATCCAATGGCTGGAAGTTAAAGCTAGACAAGTTCAGACAGGAAGTAGGGTGTAAATTGATAATGGTCCGAGCAATTAACCATTGGAACAATTTACTAATGGTCATGGTGGATTCTCCATCACTGACCATTTTTAAATCAAGATTGGCTGTTTTTATAAAAAAGTGTGCTCTATGAATTATTTTCAGGAAGTTCTCTTGCTTGTGTTATACAGGAGGTCAGACTAGATGATCACAATGGTCCCTTCTGTTCCTGGAATCTATGAATCAATAAAATACATTTAATTTGTTTTTCTTCATGAAATTTTTGGATTAAATGCAGTTTATTAGGAATTAGAAATACATATTCCATTTTTGAAGTATATTAACTGAAGACATACGTTATATTTGTCTAAAATTATCAAAATAATTCTCTGGATGTGGTTTATTATTAAAATCCACAGGCATTAATGCTGGTTTTTATTAAACATTAATACTCAGTGAAGTAAAACACTACAGTTGTATTCTGTTTGCTTTAAGCGCCCAATTTACTTTAATGTACACAATCGTTACACATCTTTTTACAGCATTTACACATAAAGTGTACAGAATAGCTGAAATTAAAATTAATAACATTCTCTAGTTTAAATTTTAAACAAATGGGAAATGATATGTTCATGTGCAACTAGTTCAGTGAAAACACTTCTCTCCAGAATGCATATTTAATAAAAGGACAGCATCCACAAAAATAATGTTCAGATGTCCCAACAAAAATACCTAACCTAATATTAATAAAAATAGAGCATGTAATAAATCAGGGACATACAATATAAATATATCGCCAAGGTTTTGTCTAACTTACATTCTGGACATTCACAAGAGGATTTTTTTGAGTATTTATTTTATTTTATGAACAGACAGATAATGGATAGCCCAAAGGCAGAGAGAGATTTCTTCATGTTCCAAAAAAGGCTTGTGATCATGAGTGAAAGCTGGTCTCAGAATCATAAAAAAAAAAACAATTTTAAAAGTTTGCTGCCATCTCATAGTTTTGATATGTCTAGCTAGGCACATAAAACAGCCACCTTCCTGCTTAATTAGAATTCAATGTTAATTTGATCATAATTGCCTTTTATTTGTTAAAGGAGATTCTCTAAATACTTTTTAACAATTGCCAGCTTTAAATAAGTACGGCAACAAATACATAGTGTAAGGATGTGCTTACATTTGAAGAAAAGTGCATGTCATACACCAGTTCAGGGGTCGGCAACCTTTCATAAGTGGTGTGCTGAGTCTTCATTTATTCACCCTATTTTAAGGTTTTGCGTGCTAGTAATACATTTTAGAAGGTCTCTTTCTATAAGTCTGTAATATATAACTAAACTATTGTTGTATGTAAAGTAAATAATGTTTTTCAAATGTTTAAGAAGCTTCATTTAAAATTAAATTAAAATGCAGAGCCCCTTGGACCAGTGGCCAGGACCCGGCCAGTGTGAGTGCCACTGAAAATCAGCTCGCGTCCCGCAGGTTGCCTACCCCTGCACCAGTTGCTTACAGTGGACCAAATAGTATCCTCTTTATCAATGATGTGCAGAAGAGAAAAGTTACAATGTTTCTACATTTTTGATGGAGCAGAAATTCAATTTGTGTGATCCTCAATGGGATGGGGGGAGATATATGGTCCAACCTAGCTCCTATCAAAGTCAATGGAAAGATTCCCATTAACTTAAGTAGGAATTGAGTCGGGACCTAAGAGAAGAAACATAAACATGGACTTGTAATTGTGTAGTGCAATAAGGATCCCTGGTTCCAATGCCATGAAGCTTATGCTAATCCTCATGCATTGGCTATTACTCTGCCAGGGCTGGCTCCAGGTACCAGCTCAGCAAGCAGGTGCTTGGGGCGGCCAAGGGGAAGGGGCGGCACGTCAGGTTCTTCGGCGGCAATTTGGCGGCGGGTCCCTCAGTCCTTTTCGGAGGGAAGGACCTGCCGCCGAAGAAGAAAGCGGTGTGATAGCGCTACCGCCAAATTGCTGCCGATTGCGATCGCGGCTTTTTCTCCCCCCCCCCCCCCGCGCTTGGGGTGGCAAAAACCCTGGAGCCAGCCCTGTCCTCTGCTCTTCTTCCAGTCCAGTAAGCCTTTGTCCATAATATGCTGGACAACATGTACATTTGTGTTTATTGCAGTGATAGTATATTAGAAATAAATTCAATATTAGTCATTAAAAAGCAACAACAACAAAAAGACCCACTAAGTTATAAGGATGGTGTTTTGTTATGCATTTGCATTGCTCTTCAATCCTTGATAAAGACAGTTACATAAAGAGGATTTTTAGTAAATATGTTTCCATGTGCATTTACTGTATTACGTTAGATTTATTTTATATGTGCTCATGAAAGTTGCAATAACATAAATGGCTCAAAACTTTAGTATTTAAGTAGTGCTTCCATGACAGCCTCTTAAATACTATCCATTAAAACCTTTTAACCAAAAAAAAAAAGGGGGTGGGGTCACATTGCCATTATTTAATCATGCTGAAAATATTTTTAAAGGAAGGCATGTGGTTTGAGACAAAAAATAAACAAAAAAGAATGTAGGTAATCAAAGGCATATTCATTAAAGCATTCTTATCGTTTGGACATTTTAAAACAAACTTGTCTCTGAATTTAGAAACTGAACAACAGCTCTATGATTTCTACACAGAAAACAAAACAAATAATAGAACATTTTTTCTCCTCTCTCAAATTTTGAATCATACGGATAAAGCAAAATTGTCAATCTTTATGACAGTCCCCTTATACTCCAACCCTACAAAATGGAAATGTACTTTTGAGGGTGATTATGTCATGGTCATTATGTTCATAGCGCGTTTGAAATGCTGACATCACTATGTCATAGTTACTCCTGTTATGTTATATTTGCAAATGGGAATTTTATTTGTATAATATTTGAAATAATACATTTAAGACTAGAATCTGGCTATCCCTTACACAGATGTACTGTGGGGAATAAGAAGCTGTGTCTTTTGGACTCCTCCCCATAACTCCAGGGAGCACTGGGACAGCTCATTAAGACTTTCCCTGGAAGCACACAGTGTCTTAAAGAGGTTGAGGAGAATGGACAATGAGTGGAACTGTGATTCCCTTCACCCAAACATTGGCCTTCAAGGAGTATAGATGTTTTCATGCTCCCCCAGACACCAGAGTACTCCAGGTATTATAGTTGCCCTGCCTACAATGCATATACCCACGAAGAACAATCTAGTGTCTCTTAATATATAGAGAGAGTCAACATAGATTCATAGATGTAAAGGCCAGAAGGGACCATTGTAACCGTCTAGTCTGACCTGCATAACACATGTAGAATTTTATCCAGTAATTCTTGCATCAAGCCTGTAACTTCTGGTTGAGCTAGAGCTTTTTTTTATTTTTTTAAGAAAGATATCCAATTTTGATTTAAGGATTTCTAATGACAGAAAATCCGCTAACATCCCTTGATAAGTTATCCCAGTGGTTGATTATTCTCACTATTTTAAAATGTATGCCTCATTTCCAATCTCAATTTCTTCGGCCTCAATTTATAGCCATTGGATCTTGTTATGCCTTTGACTATTGCATTGCAGCCCCTTTTAGCGTCAGAAATCATCTCCCTACAGTAAGTATTTACAAACTCTGATCAAATCACATCATAATCTTTTTTCTTAAATTAAATAGTCTGGGCTGCGTAAGTTTCTCATTGTAATATATTATGTGTTCTGTATAACTTTGAAAAAGATATTGAACAAGAACAATTTTGAAGTTTTAAAGTAAATTAAATATATTGGTTTGGAATGTAAGAAATACAGAAATTAAAGGGTTTGTGATTTGAAGTATAATTTCTTTTACCTAGATGCGTTAATTACTTTTTTCTCTGTGGGGTTTGTGTGTGAGGAACTACAATGACTAATAACACTTCATTTAAACAGCTGTTTAGTTCCCAAGTCTCCCAAAGTGGTTTACCTCTGAAATGCAACAATCCTCTAAACTGGAACATAGCATTTGTTTCACCTCACACAACAACTCTATACAATAACTTGGGGCAGAAAGTGAAACTCTGAGTCATTAAAGTAGACAGTAGAAGCAGGGGCGGCTCCAGACCCCAGCACACCAAGCGCGTGCTTGGGGCGGCATGCCGCGGGGGGCGCTCTGCCAGTCCCTGGGAGGGTGGCAGGCAGGGCTTGGGTGAACCTCCCGCAGGTGTGCCTGCGGAGGGTCCACTAGTCCTGTGGCTTCGGTGGAGCTGCGGGACCAGCGGACCCTCCACAGGCACTCCTGCGGGAGGTCCACCGGAGCCGCGGGACCGGCGACCAGCAGAGCGCCCCCTGTGGCGTGCCGCCGTGCTTGGGGCGGCGAAATGTCTAGAGCCGCCCCTGAGTAGAAGTGGCTGGAATACAAGTGTTTTGAAATTTATTTTCGTTCTACTTGGAAATGAAAATAAAACTTTTCAAATGTTTTTTGTGAAACTGATTTGCATCAAAACAGCTGTTTTTGGATTGAAAACGTGAGCTTTTCCATTAGTCTGTCTCTAATTCTCACTTTGTTCAAAAGTGACAGAGAGCCCTGGACCTCAGAAACCTTCCCATCGAAAACATTACCAAAATCAACATGTCTCCACAAAAACTTTTGTCTTTGATGAAATTACATCTTGTCAAAAATGTTGTGACCCACTCTAGTTGACAGGATGTAAAAAGTCAGATGGGAAATTGGCCATTAATACTGGATCTAAAACTCTATTCTTGTGAAAAGTGCCATTGGGAAATTTATCGAACCAAAATTGATACAATCTTGTCTATGTCTTCTTCAGGGGCGACTCTAGGAATTTTGCTGCCCCAAGCACGGCAGGCAAGCTGCCTTCTGCGGCTTGCCTGCAGATGGTCCGATGGTCCCGCAACCACGCCTGCGGGAGGTCCGCCGAAGCCGCGGGACCAGTGGACCCTCCGCAGGCAAACCGCGGAGGCAGCCTGCCTGCCTCCCTCGCGGCGCCGGCAGAGTGCCCCCCGCGGCTTGCCGCCCCAACCACGTGCTTGGCGTGCTGGGGCCTGGAGCCGCCCCATGTCTTCTTACAACTATAGTCTTTCTCCCAGCATAATGTCCTCAACATCACTTTCTTCAGGGGGAGGATTTTCCTTGAGGGTCTCTCTTGCAAGCACTGAGCAAGCCCTCCTCTTATCTTAGCTTGTGACACTTGATGGTATCAAAGCCTCAGGTGAGGGATGGCTTTAATATTTCACAGCCCCAGAGCCCTAACATTTCACCATTGCTGCATGAGAGGAATGCCTTTTTATGGGAATGCAGTGTTGTTCAATGAAAATCTCCATATGGGGAGAAAATACCCTGCAGGAGAGATGGAATTTTAAAGCTCTAGAACTGCATGTAATTAAATAGAATTTATTCAGTTTGGTCAAGCTAAACTTTTGCTGTTTGGCTGCATACTGATTCATATGTTGTTAAAATATTTACAAGCATATCCTTTTTTAAAGGAGAATCAGAATGTTGTCTTGTTCATAACGAAGCAACAGGGTGTTGTTTTTTCCCCATCTCTTGCTACTATGTAAAATCATTTACATTTTAAATATGTTCAGACAGCTGTTTTCACATAACATCTTTGTCAGTTTTTAGAGCCACAGATGTGGCCCAGCTGTTACTGTAACAGCTGTGTAGGTGTGTATTTTGTTTGAATTTGTTTTGTGTATCAGGATTTCACATTTTTGCTATTTTAGTATCAGACATCTTCTTTTGTAACTGAACTTTCAGGATTCTCTTTTACCTAGTACTCGTGTACATACTGATTTCTATGTATATGCAAAAATATAAAGCACCTCTGAAATGTTATAGATGCTTTTGACAAATCTTTAAAAGCATAGTGCAGATATCAAATCTAGCAGAATTTCACCCACAGAGACAACCAAAAATGATGTTTAGTATGAATATTATTAGTATGTATTTGTTTCTTAGCATCCAAAATATATTTGAAGCTGTACAAAGAAGCATGATCCCAGCTCCAAAGCGCTTGCACTTTTAAAAACACAGCATAAACAGAGACAGTATAAGTGGAAAGAGTTAAACTAAATGTTAGATACAGGCTGCTGTTTGCCCAGATTGACGTGTTAACTGATGGTTTCATGAGCACAGACTATTTGAGGATATTCTTATGGGAAGCCAGCAAACTGTCTTCTCTAAGTGGGTGATTGACCTTCTCCACCAACAATGAGCACACGTCTTCCCCACTGGCATTTACCAGTCAGAAAAATACAGGTCTAAAACACAGGTTGGTGCAACAAAGTGCTCCCAACATCTCTATTCCTCAGCGAGCTTAATGCATGCAGAGAAGACTTAAAATCCTGCCCAGAAATTGAGGGTGATGCATCAGTGCTGGGTGTTTCCACCTTGATACCTGTACAGCCCAGTTGCCATTAATGGGTTTGCACAGTTTCACTGACAGTAACTTAGGGCTGTTCTACACAGAAAAGTTATGTCACTTAAGGGTGTAAAAAATCCACACCCCTGAACAACATAGTTAAGCTGATCTTAACCCCAGTGTAGACAGTGTGAAGTGGATGGAAATTTTTTTCCTTCAATCTATACCACCTCTGAGGTAGGTGGATTGACTACGGCGATGGAAGAACCACTTGCATCACAGTATTGAGTGTCTACACTGAAGTTTTAGTTCTGATCTACACTACAGACCTATATCAGTATAACTATGTCACTCAGGGTTGTGAAAAATCCACATCCCTGAGTGACATAGTTAAACCGACCTAACCCACCGTGTAGACAGCACTATGTTGGTGGGAGAGCTCTCTCCCCAGCTGCTCCAATGCAACATTTTAAGTGTAGACTTGCTCTTAGCTTTGTTGGCCTGCAGGGTTAACAGGGATAAAAGGCAGCAGGAGTTTATTTTTGGCAATGAAGCGGGCTTATATGAAACTAAATAACCATAAAAAGTTAACAGATCTTTTGAGTTAAGTAGTTAACATTTTTACATTGTCCTTTTCAGAGTAGAACATGGGTTCAACTGTGTTTCTCCATAATAACCAACAAAAGGAGTCTACAAAGAAATGTGGTACAGTTGAAGAATTCTACTTTTTTGCGTCACCCCAATGACTGTAAACTTTCACCTGAAATGTGTCAGTCCCCCTTGAACTTGGAAAGGCTTTTTACTTTGGATCACTCGCTCCAGCAGAATCTGAAAGAACTTAAAGTGCTTTCATAATTCTAAATTGACACCCTAATGGAATCAGAGAGCTGCTGTTTTTAAAAGGCAATGGCATTTAATAACCAAATTGATTACTTAATTGTTGCCCCAAATCATGTTCTCAGAGGGTCATACTGAAAGAATATTTTGTTTCCTTTATCCTGTTACTTTGAAGTAATATTTTTTATCAAGTTTCATTTTAGATTTGACTAGAAAATAAATCAATATGAGACCATTATTAGTTGAAATAAATTAATTCTCTTTGAATCTCTCCAGAATAATGTGCTATTGTACTTTATTATATGGTTATTCAGTATAGAACTCAATAATTCAGTTTACAGTATATTTAAATGAATGATGAAGAAACTTCTGAGAGTATGGAAATGTGGTTAATATAAGCATCAGTCAGTGACATATCTTTAGCACCTTATTTATCTCTTTACTTTATAAAAATCCATGTATTTCACAGTCTAGGTATATATAAAAACAATGCTTTATATATAAATTAAGTAAAAATATTACTTTTCATTATACACCGGACCAGTAATTGTAATATACTTCCCCCACCAAATTTTACTTGGAACACTGCTATGTGGTGTGTAAGTATTATTATACCCATTTAACAAACAGTTATACTGAGAAAGAGAAGAAAAGTGTTTTTGTCCAAAGTCACATAAGGAGCAGTGTAGAGTTAATCATAAAACCCAGTCCTCAGTTCTGACTGCAGAGGATTTGTTTCCCTGTGTTTTCAATATGAACATGTGCACTAGACTGAACTTCCCCAATCTCTTACATGGTTAAGATTTCTTTTTCATTAGAGTTAAATCATAAGAGTTAAATATTTGCACATTCACATTTGCATAAAGGACTGTATTTTTAATCATGTTCAACGTTTATGTTTCTTTGTTTTTATAAGGTGTATTGATCCATATCTATCTTTATATAAATCTGCCTTTGCTGCTGATGAGACTTTTTGTGAATAGAGGCTATTATTTTTATTGTAATTAGTTCATCTTCTTAAACCGGAGGTACAGCATTAATAATGAATGCTCTTTTACCAACTCTTCCACTTCCATTTAACACTGAATTGGAGTTCATTACTTGTAAAAAAAAAATAGCTTGGGCCTAATCAAGCCTTTTGTTTATGTGAAAATTATTCGGGAACAATATAAACTTGGATTTACTGTTAAACTACAAATGTTTCAATGTTGCTGACATAAACATACACAGAAACTCTCCAAAATGTACTCTAGCTCCAGTTACATAGTGTCCCCTGAAGCAGTTGTCATCCCTAAGTGCCTCCATCTCAACCTAAGGAGTTATCCCAGCAGTAGCCAACATCCATTCGTACCCAAAACCATGAATGGTTGCACAGACCTCAAACAGTGGTCCAGGTTCCATAGAGAGGTCAATGCCTTAGACATCTACCCTGTCCATGAGAGACATCTTGCCAAAGTCAGTAAAGGTCCAGTCCTTACATGATCAGCCACAGATGGAAAAGTCCATGTGCCGTGCTTTATTCTTGTCAAGTCTTTTAGTCCTTAGTCTGCAAATGCTCCCATTAGTTTCACTGTTGCAAGTTAGGTAATTTTGATTCCCTTCATTTTCTTATAAGAAAAAAAGCGAGCTCAAGAGCACTCCCAGCCTGGGATGATGTAGATGCCTGCCTTTAACTTCCACATGCATCTCCTCTATGTCTCATTGTTGCTTCATTGTCTTTGGGTAAGTGCAGAAGGGTGATTCTTCATATGCCCAAACCATCTGGGAGTATTCATGTTCTGATAGCTTGATATTGGCGGAAGGATTGATGTCACATTTGGTGGCAGAAAGATTACTTCAGCAGCAGAAAAGTGGTTCAGAAAACTGGTCAATACTCATAAAAATCAGGATTCTACTGGATTACAAAGCATGTCCATTAATGAAGCACTTGAATCAGCTACTGCCTGCTGTGTGACATGGAGTGAAGCTGACTCATGACCAGCCTTAGAAGCTCACTGACTACATCCCATATTGAACAAAGCAGCTAGTCCCATCAGATAAAATGTCTTATAAAATGAATGGATTGCAGACGTAGGAATATAGTCCCTTTTATGGCTAGATCACCACATACTGAACACTCTACTCTTAACCTGACCACTCTCCAAGTCTGGCTTTTGCTGGGCTTGGGTTGCAGACCCTGATTAAGCCTATCATTCTCTATGCTAATATGAAAAAGCTGTGGACAAGATTTTCAAAAATAGAAGCCCGAAGTTAGGTTTTTAGGTCAATATTTAGGCACCTAAAGAGATGACTTGATTTTCATAATTGCTGAGCACACAAGCAGCTCCCTTTGACTTGGAAGCTTTTATTTAATAAGCATGGAAAGCTGTGTGCCAAGGGACATACGGACTCACCAACTTGACAGCATATTTAGCCATTTTGTTAGAGAAAATGACTTATTTGTTAACTTGGTGTCCTGTAGCTGCTGTGGAGTGCTGTCACTTCCTTTGCCTTTGGGATCTTCCACTAAGGAGTTTGATAGAAATTGAAATAAATCACTGTAAAACGTACCTGGGAGACTGGACAATGCCTGCCATCATGTTAAATGTATTTAGTGAAAGCAGCTTGCCCTGGAGAAAACTGTTACTAGGTAGAGTATGACTTTCAGGGAAGTTAAATTGGATGAGAAGCTGCTGTCAAAGAGCCAGCAAGATCAAAGCTATGGAGACCACTTTTGAGCAAAGTGAGGTACACTTTCCCAATCCAGAGGTTAAGCATGTTGCCTCTCCAGCTCTCCTAATACCCAGAATAGATGGTGATATTTTGCCACGGCCATTAGCTGGGGATGATGCTGAACTGTACCACCCTGGGAGAGCCCTGAGAGGGATTGTGCCCTGGTTCATCTGGTATATTTTGCAGACAAATGCAAAGGTGGGCTGGACTTTTCTGAGTTCAGGGACTGTGATTGTTCCTGTGCATACCCCTTGTGTGGGCTATGCACAGATCCCATGGATTCTAGAGACAAAGACAAATTGGCCCGAAGTGGACACGCATAATTTTAATGCTTTCAAAACAGGAGCTACTTATAATGTATTCATTGTGATGCCTTTTGTTGGTAATGTAAAGAAATTCCAGGCCTCTAAAGGTTAATGTATCTTTGCAACAAAATTACTATTATGGGTAAGAATGACTTCAACACCACACATGCTCATTATAGGCTCAACATCCCACATGGTCAGGTTAGAACATTTCCCTTTACCATTCCTTTACCATCCTCAATTAGATGTCATGTTTTAAATATATGAGTGTACTTTGGAAATGTTACTGCAATATTGAAGAGTGCTTTTCACATAGGGGATCCTCAGGCAACCCCTGCTTGTCCATTGCTCAGAATGTGCCCTCATTCAGGCATTGTTCTCTGCAGCAGCAGCAGCAGGAGCTGTGAAGGTGGGCTTAATAGCACCAATGATAAATGAAAATTCTACCCAACAAAATAAAAAAAAGTAAGTGGAAACATAGTTAAAAGGTCAGTAATTGTCTTGAAAAACTTGGAAAATGAGAATATGGATTATCTTAAGTTAGATTTCAGATGCTGTCATCTATTCTTTATTATTATTTTTTTGTGTGTGATATCCTTACAAAAGCACACAATAGAAGAAGCCCCCAAATTAGTTTATTTCAATAAAGTTTTGTGCAGTTCTACAGTGAATTGGAACACATAGACAAGTCACTTAAATAATTAATCATTTTCAATATACGAGAATGGAAAAATGCATGTGATTCATGCATGTGATTGGTTAGACCCTAACCAAGTTAGGAAAAAAAAGTCAGTGTGGAAAGGAGAGGTGTATCATCCTGTGAACTCAAGCATTTATTTTAAAGAGGATGAGCTTGTAACTTCTCTTGCCTATATCAGCTCCCCATGTACTGATGAAAGTGAACCATGAAATAAAGGGATAAAGGAGAGAGGTATTCAGTATGCATGGGTTGTTCCTTGGGAAACATCTTTTTTTCCTATTAAAAAATGGAAAAAAATATAAGAAATCCATTGGCAGATTGAAAGGCTTCACAGAAATTTTCCTCTCTGACACAACACTGCATCATGTTTGCAAAGCATTCAAGAAAATAACTTTTGATATTGTGTTTCATTTTAGTATGTTTTTCTGAAGGATATGCGATCTTTTTGGAAAGCTGAATTTAATCTATTGCAATAGTACTCTGCTGACTTTTTCCATGATCAGTTACATCCAAAAATACAAAAGGTCAATAGTCAAAGGAATAATGAAGTGGAAAATTAGAAGAATGCCTTAATCTCTCTCTTAACAGGGAGCTGTAAACAGTCCATTGTTCAAGAAACATAATCATACAAGTAAAACTACTAGTGTAAACAATACAACTTAGATGGTATATGCCTACTGAAGCAGTATGGTTTAGTTTAGAACATGAATGTTTGTGTGAGTTTGTGCTCAAGTTACAGAGCTGTTACATGTCATGGAACACTGAGAAAGGCATTCTATTAAGAAATCGTTCTAGTCCCTTATAGTGTAATAAAATACATTTCAAAGGGCTTGTCTACAGGAGGATACTCACGAAAGTTAAGGTGAATCAACTGAAGGTATGAAGTCAATGCATATAAGTTAAAGTGCATTAACACATACATCCACACACACCACAGCTATATGAATGTTTTCACTCAAGAGCAAAGTAGCCTTAGTTTGCTGTAACTTAATCCTCCTACAAGGAGTTGTTATTACAAGGAGGATTAAGTTACACAGACATAAAACTACTTTACTCCCGAATTAGAGCATCCACATGAAGATTTAACGTGCTTTAACTTATGCTCACTGACTTCACACTTTTACCTGATACACCTTAATTTTCTACATGTCTCCATGCAGACAACCCCAAAGTGTTCCATGAGATGTAGCAGCTTTTTACTTGAGTACATACCATGCAATCGTTCCCAACCTAACAGTGCATTTTCTGCAATTTGTTGTATTTCTCTTCATTCTTTATTACAAGGCATCTATGCATGAAAATACAACCATTGAGTCTCTGTCCCTGCTGCCTGCTCTCTTCCTGAAGTAACTCTTAGTTTATGATGATATAATAATTTCTGTAGCAATCAATTGTAATGTCTAAATAAAGGCTAGCTTCATTTAAGAAAGAAATGGGAGCGGATGAATTCCCAAAGGGACATTTTAAAGTTTGGACCTCTCTTCCCTGCCCACCCCCCAATTTTAAAAGATATTGTAATTTCCATGGGATCCCCCCCCAAGAGCCACCAAATGAGGTTGCAGTAATCTTAAAATCACAATGGTTGGACCTAAAACTGCACTTTTATGATTCCCATGTTCCCAGCACAGACCTTTGCCTGTACTTGCAGGACTACCACTCACAGTCCCTGCAAGTGCAGGAAATCCAAAGTCCCAGGCCTATTTTGTTTGTACTACATAACCTGTGCATTGAGATTTTTCTTTTTGCCTTATCCTGAAGGTTCTGAATGCCCTCAACTCCCTTTGACATCAAGCTTTATCTGTTTATCTATCTGTGTATGGGTTTTCAAAGGTGCTTTAAAGCATGGTTCTTAGACACTTAAGAATATTGCCATTCTTGTTTCAGAGGACTCATAATGTTTTCACGATTAACAGGAGCATGGGCTGGATTTGGGGTCTGTCAACTGTGGCAGGATTCCTTGAAAAAATAAATTCCTGTTTTCACAGAAATATCAGTTGAAAATGGACAATGCAATGTACCATAGAAATACAGCTAGGGCTGCCATACCAAAGCAATACTGAAGGCAAGAGAAAGTGTCACATTTGGATAATAAGTTGTCACCCTTGTGATCTGACTGTAAGCTGAGGTGTCTTCTACTCTTTTCTGCTGGTTGTCCATGAAAAAAGCTAAATATCTCATGGTGCTTTGCACAAATAGTTGGGGAAACTAGTTCATGGCCAGTATTTCCTCTTTAGATAAATTCACATGTAATATTCAAGGATGTAAGAGCTGTTGCTCTTAGCTTAATGATTGATTATGTGGTTTCTTGTATTATAAGTGTGTTATTTAGGCCTGGTCTACACTGTGGGAGGGGGGGAATTGATCTAAGTTACGCAACTTCAGCTACGTGAATAACGTAGCTGAAGTCGACGTACTTAGATCTACTTACCACGGTATTTTCACTGCAGTAGATTGACTGCTGATGCTCCCCCATCAACTCCGTTTCTGCTTCTCACTCCAGTGGAGTACTGGAGTTGACGGGAGAGTGCTCGACAGTCAATTTATCGCATCTAGACTAGATGCGATAAATCGACTCCCGCTGGATCGATTGCTGCCAGTTGATCCAGCGTGTAATGTAGACATGCCCTTATTGTATGCATGGTCCTATGAGATATCTTTAGTATGAAGGGAATATATAAAATGAAATTCAGTTTGTTTCTGTTCTCTTTCCTTTACTGACAAACATTAAAGCCTTTAGTATCAGAGAGGTAGCCGTGTTAGTCTGGTTCTGTAAAAGCAGCAAAGAATCCTGTGGCACCTTATAGACTAACAGACGTTTTGCAGCATGAGCTTTCGTGGGTGAATGCCCACTTCGTTGGATGCAAGAGTGGAAATTTCCAGGGGCAGGTAAATATAAGCAAGCAAGAAGCAAGCTAGAGATAACGAGGTTAGATCAATCAGGGAGGATGAGGCCCTGTTCTAGCAGTTGAGGTGTGAAAACCAAGGGAGGAGAAACTGGTTCTGTAGTTGGCAAGCCATTCACAGTCTTTGTTTAATCCTGAGCTGATGGTGTCAAATTTGCAGCAGTTTGCTGCTATTAAAGCCTTTGCATAAGATTACAAATTATGGGTCAAATCATGGACCATTAGAGTTAATATGACTTTTTTATGAATAAGATGATGGAGATTTGGCCCTACCATTGAAACACTATGTATTGTGTTGTAATTGTCCAAAATGGAAAATTTGTTTAATTTTAGTATATTTATAATGTTATGGTTTGGGGTGAAATGATAGTGAAATTGGTGAGTGTAGCAGCCACCCTTCATTTGGGACAAATGTAAGAAACAATAGAGACCTCAAACCACAACAAAGGCACATGGAATTAGAACTATGTGGATAAAGGTTTTTCACTGGGTATCATTTGGGGGAGGGGTGTATTTTTGTGTGTGAGAGAGAGGGTGAGAAACACCACAGAAGCAGATAGAAGGTAACAAAGAAGCTCCAGATACTGCCTAAACAAGCATTGGGAGTGTGTCCCTGAGAAAAGCCTAGAGAGAAAGTTTTGGAGATGGAGGGCTGGCTGAAAGGAGTTTGGAGCTGTGAGCAAAGAAGCTACCTCCTGTTGTTTCATTCCTCCTGTGCTCAGGGAAACAGGACTTGGTACATTCTTTGTGAATAAACAGGATTGGGTAAACTGTGACTCTGTCATCAGTTTCTCCTCAGGCAGAAACAACTCACAGCACCCTGAACTTTGGCAAACTGCTTGTGTGAAAACAGGTAACAATATCATATATAATATTTATATTATATATAATAAAACATCTTAGAGTACAATATATATTCCAAAGTATACTGCTTTTTCTTAAATTTGCAAAATGCTAAGCAGTCCAACCCTCAAGAAAAAACAATGTAATTTTAAATTGTTGTGATGAACAAGGGAAAGTGATCTGCTGAAAGCAGTTATTGAGGAGATTTCATACAGCCCTTAATATTTTGAGAGTATTCCACTTTTCTTGTGAATGTGATGTGTATTGACGGAGCAAAATTAGGTCTTGTTTAATCTGTTCATCTGGGATTGTATTGTAGATATATTGGTGGATTTGCACATACAAGTGAAAAGAGGGTGTTACTGCATTCCCATTTATTGACTCACTAGCAAAATGTGATCTGATTTTAAATAGCTCTTATGCATCTTACAGTATTTCTGTGAAAAGTACTCTTGGAAAAGTTCTCTTTGTTCCACATAAGAGTGTGTGTAAAAGCTCAAAATGCAAACCCTTTGTTTTCAATTTTTTGGGTTAAAAAAAAGAATGGTATTCTAATACACTCTCATTCATCATTTTGCTGTTCTTTATGTGGTCTATTCTTTATAGTCAGTTAGGGTCATGTAGTTCAGTTGCTGATAGACAAGACTACAGCAATATTCTCTCTCATTTGTCAGGGTCAGGTAAGATCCAATTTAATTTGAAAAGAGGTAACTCATCTTTGTGAATGGCACATAGTCTTTTCTTCAGCTATTCTCCTGACAAGAATAGCAGCCTCATTTGTCTGGGCTGGAATCAGCACAGGTGGTCTTTATCTCAAATTGTAGTCAATAGGTAGTTTCTGGAATGTGATACCTTGCACATAGACCTCTGCTAGTCAGAAGAAGAGCAAATGCTGATAATTCTGCTCAAAGACAAGGAAAGGTATCCAGGCATTGACTTGGTACAATTGTAAACAAGTTCTGTGTACCTTCCCTCTGTTTCCAAAGTGCTACATAAAGCAAGGCAAAAATACCCATCATATCCTGATGACTCTGATTTAAGCTCATTAATTTTAGTCAGACCTCCTAGTGTTGTTGTAAAATCCTCCTTTTGCTTTACCACTTTTTCAGAGTGCCACTGATTTTTCAGTTCAGAAGTGACCCTTATCTAGGCTGACCTCCTGCATATCACAGCCCGTAGAATTTCACCAAATGATTCCTGCATCAAGTTCATAACTTCTAATTGAACTCTGGCATATCTTTTAGAAAGATTTAAAGACTTCAAGTGATGGAGAATCTACCATATCTCTCTGTAGGTTGTACCAGTGGTTAATTACCCACTGATAAAAATTTGCCCCTTATTTCTTCTAGCTAATGGATCTTGTTATGCCTTTGTCTGCTAAATTACTGAGCCCTTCACTGTCAGAAATATTTTTGCTGTGGTAAGTATTTATACAATATTATCAAGTCACCTCTTAATCTCCTCTTACATAAATTAAATAGATTGATCTTCTTAGTCTCTGACTGTAAGGCATGTTTTCCAAACCTTTAATCATTCTTGTAACTCTTGTCTGAACCCTTTCCCATTTGTCAACATAATTTTAAAAGTGTGGGCACCAGAACTGGATACAATGAGACCATTACTGTAATAGTAATGCCATATACAGTGGTAATAAGACCTCGCTACTTCACTGGATATTCCTTCCTTATATATCCAAGGACTATATTTGATCTCAGTACTGCACTGGACTGGGCATATTCCCAGTTGCTTCTTCCAGAAAGAAGGGCACATTCTTTATCCAGAAATGGCTTTTTTTTCTATAGGAGTATGGATCTTGCACTTTCGCCACCCTACACTTAAGCAGGGAGGAGTTTGTCTGGCTGGCCGGGAGAAGAAGGCTATCTGGCTTGTGGGAGGCAATGCTTTCTGGCTTGGGGGAGGAGGGTAGATGAAAAGCTGTTGGAAAGAGCAGTCAGCATGGTACATGACTCACCACATAGGAATGTGGGGTTTAAAAAGGTCAGTTTGGCCTGACCCCTCCCTTTTTTACTCAGAACAGGCTGGGCAGCACCCACCCTCGCTCCCTAATTAGGTCACAAATATGCCGGGTGTTCAGCTATATCTGCTGTGGGCATTACGCTAGCCACCCCACTAAGGGGGGCTGGGAAGGAATTTTTCCCTTACCACCATATTGGCCAAGTGCAGTGTTGGGGGGATTCGCCTTCCTCGCAGCAGGTTCAGCTAGGCTCGGTTCAGGCATAGCATATGTTGCAACTCTTTATTTAGGTGTATAGTGCAGGTACTCCATAAATTAAGGCACAAAAGAACACAAAGATATGGCTTTGAAAAGGAATTAAGGAGAGGTGCTGGTAATTGAGCAAGCCGGGGACAGTTGGGGACTCCTATAACTGGTACAGCAGGGAGCCAACCCCCCGCATCATTATAGTCCACCTTAACCCCCTCCTACGAGGGGGTGTGGTTGGTAAGGTCCCAGCAAGGGAATTGCTGGAGGGACCTGGTCCCAGCAAGAAAATTGCTGGAGGGACCTGGACGAAAAGGGGGGCGGGAGAGCTGGTGCAAGGCCCCCGCCCCCATTCTCCCCCCGGAGCTGGCTGGAAGTGGTAAGGTCCTGGCAAGGGAATTGCTGGAGGGACCTGGATAATTAGTGGGGAGCTGTGGAATCCACACCCCCCCCACCTTCCCCACGGAATTGGCTGGAATTGGTAAGGTCCCAGCAGTGAATCTGATGGAGGGACATAAATTTTGCACCTGCACTGCACACATTTTATCCACTGGGTTAGTCCCAGACATCTGTCAATAATAAAGTTGCGGCCTGATTAAACCCATATCTAATGTCATTCTTTCAGCATAGCCAGACAACTAGAGTGGGATGGCACTGCTCTGTATGGCGAAACATAGAGCAATCTCTTAGCATCTCCAAAGACCTATGTTGCAAAATGGAAATTTAGGGTGAGAGTAGGGATCACACAGTCCTATTTTACAATCCTAGTTAAAGAAATTAACTTCTCACTCCTATGAATTCCAAGTAGAGGGTACTATCATAGGTCAGTGGAAGAGAAATCTCCATTTATTTACTCACACTGGGAAAATCCATCTTGAAAAATCTTTTCATCTTTGTCATTCAACAAAGATCCCTGCTGAGTTTTGGGATCACTATCTGGTCCTCTCTAAGCTACAGAATTAGTTTAAACTCTCAGAGAGTTTCTACTATCTGCTTGAAATGGGGGCTTTTTGTCACAATCACCATAATCACACAAGTGAGTGACTTCACTATATTCCATAAGACTTTGTCCCATGACAGCACTGCCTGAATTCTTCCTGAGCGCATGTCTCAATTCCTGCTTCGGTAGTCCATTGCTCAACCAATTTTCTTTCCCTTCTATCCTTCAGCTCTTCCAAGATGGGTAATTCTCTACAAGTTGGCAATGAAATGGCATGGATTTCTTATGCTGAGAAAACTGAAGATATTTGTAAATCTTCCTGGCATTGTTGGGTATCGTTAAAAGGGCATGGTCCCAAAGGAGACAGTTCTAAGACTATCTAAGCAGCTACTAGAATTGATTGATTGATAAGAGTGCACATGTTTCAGCACCAGAAAGTCTCCAGCCTTATTCCAGAAAAGCTATGGCAGCTTTGAAGACATATCACAACAAGGTTCCCAGCTGGGCTGATATCTATAAGGTAGCTATTTTGAGCTATATTCATATTTTCACAGTGGTACTATTTAGGTGAAGAAGGTACCTCATAGGCTTATTTAGGGAAGACAGTTTTATCATGATATTTTACTTATATTTACTTCTTAGCCCTTCCCCTATGAACGTATTTATTGCTTGCTAGAGTGGGGATCTGTGGAGGTAGATTTATAAGGGGAAAAAACTCCCACTAATGGGAATTCTTCAGATAAATTGCCTTCACAGATCTAGATTCAATGCCATCCTTCATTTAAGCTTTTCTTCAGAATATCTTGTCTGGACAGATGTACAGGAAGTCAGAGGATGAGAGGCTGTTGCACTTCTGTGTACTTCTGTATATAATTCTTAGCATAGCAGGTGCCATGGTACATGTGCATATGGTGGGCTTATAGGTTTAGTACTTTTAAAAATTCATACATTTAAAAACAATTCTAAGGTACTACAGTGCATGACTTCAAGTGGGAACTGTAAAGACCATATATTGGTGAACTCTGTTTACTAGTAACTTAGTTTTTTGTTTTCACATCATAAGTTTCTCTGTAGACATTTTAGTCATCCTGACAGCACTATGTTGTCTCTAAAGATTTGCAGTAATAGCCTTTCACCTGATTTTATTTTGACAGCATAATGCACATCCAGATATTTGTTTTGACATCATTTCGTTTAATTTTGACATTGTAATCTTGTCTCCATAGAATTATATTAATAATGTATTGAGATTGTTATACCAGTGCTTAATCCCAACAAATGAAGAAGGAGTCCCTGTGGCAATTTAGAGACTAACAAATGTATTTGAGCATAAGCTTTCATGGGCTAAAACTCACTTCATCAGATGCATGGAGTGAAAAATACAGTAAGCAGTGTATATATATTACAACACATGAACAGGTGGGAGTTGCCTTACCAAGTCGGGGGGTCAGTGCTAACGAGGCCAATGCAATCACCCATTTCCAACAGTTGACAAGAAGTTGTGAATATCAGCAGAGGGAAAATTACTTTTTGTAGTGACCCATCCACTCTGAGTCTTTATTCAGGCCTAATTTGATGGTGTCCAGTTTGCAAATTAATTTCAGTTCTGCAGTTTGTCATTGAAGTCTGTTTTTGAAGTTTTTTGGTTGAAGAATTGCCACTTTTAAGTCTTTTATTGAGTGTCGAGGGAGCCTGAAGTGCTCTCCAAGAATTTTGAATGTTCCAATTCTTGATGTCTGATTTCTGTCCATTTATTCTTTTGCGTAGAGACTGTCCGGTTTGGCCAATGTACATGACAGAGGTGGATTGCTGACACATGATGGTATATATCACATTAAACCAGACAGTCTCTATGCAAAAGAATAAATGGACACAAATCAGACATCAAGAATTTGGGATTTATAAAGTTAAAACTTAACTCCAGAAGCACAAATAGTGCAACGATTGTCATTGTTCTTCTATCTCTCTAGATATTTAAACTTAGCTTGACAAGAGTATAAATCAAATTGTCAGCACTGGAAGTTGTAATTTTTGTTCTTAAAATGTCCAGATTTATGATGGGTAAATTATCTACATTTACAGTGTTTTGTCTCTTGGCAGAATTTGTTTCATTTACTCTGTACAGGTTCATTTTTTATATCTAATTATTAAAAAATCTCTCTGTATGCCTTATGGGTTCTCTTAACCAGTTTTGGGGTATTGGTGGTGGTGTTTTTTGTCTTTCATTAAACCATTCTATCTTATCTTAGTACCATTACAAATGGAGGGGAAGCAAGTTAAAAGAATAAATGTGCGACTTTTCTCACAGTACATAGCCTTACACAGTCAAAAATGTCAGAGGTTAATGGCACAACTGAACTCCACTTATCTTATTCTGACAGCTCACCCAAACTAGCACAATCTAACAACAACATCCTCCTAGACCAGGTGACATTCCTAGCCTTTGTTCTCTTAATACGATGCTTCTAGGATCATTAACAATAATTTTACATAGGAGCCTTGTAATAAGAGTCTCTCTTACTATGTGTGATTATGATGGAGAAAATTTTAGTCTTTAATCCAAGTCCATAGAATTAATTAGTGTAGTTTTGAAAATTGAATTTCAGTTTAGTGTATCAGAAATTACAGTAATACTGTGACATCTGGGATTTTGTGAAAAATGACATTATGTATTTTTAATTTCCCGACCTTTCTATTACAGTAGTGTAATTATTTATTAAAGCTATAAAGGCCAATATGTGCTAGAGAATAACCTAATTTTATCTTGAAGAGTAATTTGGTTTCTAATCAGTCTAGGTCAACTGGTAAATGTATCCAAGATTTTGTGTTGGGATATTTTTTACATAAGCAGTGTAGATGGGAATCTGAACAGGTTGTCAAATATAAAAAAAATTCTAAAGTAATGTAAGTTTAAAAGTTCCAAAGTAGTTTAAGTATCCAGTATTAAGTAAGATTAAGGTCTATTTCTAGCTAATGGTTCTAGCAAAGCAGACCTTTAAAAATCTGCTACTTTTTCAAAATTGTTTGTGAATTAATTTAATATACTTTGATATATACAATAGACAGGGGCAGCTTCAGGCACCAGCATGCCAAGCGTGTGCCTGGGGCGGCAAGCCATGGGGGGCGCTCTGCTGGTCGCCGCGAGGGCGGCAGGCAGGTTGCCTTCAGCGGCATGCCTGCGGAGGGTCCGCTGCTCCCGCGGCTTCGGCGGACCTCCCGCAGGCGTGCCACCGAATCCGCAGGACCGGGGACCTCCCGCAGGCAAGCCGCTGAAGGCAGCCTGCCTGCCGTGCTTGGGGCAGCAAAATACCTAGAGCCGCCCCTGCCAATAGAAATTAATTTCAGAAGACAAGAAACTGGGGTTATTTAAGTTTGATTCAGAAGAACAAGAAATTTCTAATAGCTTGTTGTGCTCTCCACCATCTTTTCCATATCTTGGATAAACCAGACACTTGATCTACAAAAATCTGGCTATTGTCTTGTTTACTGTGGATATAATACAGTGTGCACTGAGCCCTGTGAAACTTTCTGTTTTTTACTCTCTACATACTCACATTCATAACAAATGATGGATGCTTTATATAGGATTTGAGAAAGGAATTCTCCTAAATCTATACTGTAGCAATTTTGCCAAACGTTAGAATATTTCCTTCCTGCTCTTGCTCTTGTATTATATGGATTAAACTCACCATGTCATCTGCTGGGACACTTGGTTTCATCTGGAAGCCTTTATGGTCATATTTGATATGATACTTCTTTAAGTTGTCATCTTAATGCACAATATTTATTTCATAGAAAGTTTAAAAATGGTGTCATTTTCCCCATAACTTAAAGATTCAGATTGATGTTCCCATGAGAAGGTGTGAACAGAAACAATAGTGATGTAAATGTAAGCATAAATAAAACCAATAGAGCTGCTTGGCTGGCGCTTATTTCCTATAATTAACAATGAAAAATGAGAGGAATATAATACTAGACTTCAAGGTGATGTCGGGTTTTCAATATATTTTAAAATAATTTATGTTGTTTTCTAAAAATTGAACTGCTTTTTCTTCACTGAATTGTAGCTAATAGAGTTCTAACATAATGGAAATTTTATGACAATGGCTCAAGTAGCTTCAGGTATAATGTTGCAGCAGATTGACATGTGGTAATAATAACCACAATTATTTTATTTCAGCATTAATAGTAGCCCTAAGAGATTAATAAATCAAATTAAATAGGTCCTTCAGCTCGCTACATTTTCCACAAAGATAGATACTACAAAGTAGCAGTGTGGTAATATTAATATATTCTGTGGCAAAGTTATTACATGCTTATTCTGTATATGTTAACAACTCTTGCTCCACTATTTCTGCATTGATACATTGAATTAGTTTTTTACATCTAATGTTTATTCATTTGTACCAATTATAGACTCCCACCAACTAGTGCTTAAAATAGGAATAATTATGAATACAATTCACACTAACCAAACAAATGTCATCAAAGCTTTAAGAGTTTAAAATTGCCCAGATGGAATTGGAGGTAGACTAAAGTAATTATCCTGCTGTCTTCACTAGGTGAGGATTGCATCCTCGAGATAGTACTTATAAACTTTTCTAGTGTTTTTTTTTTCAGGCTAGTGAATTATTATTTTTCTTCTTGATAATCATACTAATGTTGGAGGGATAGTTTTTCTTTAAAAGTTTTTGGGTTTAATTACTTTAGTGACAGGACCAAGCAAGTAGTAATCAAGCTGAATGAATGAATACCTTAAACTGTAAACATTTATTTGTATCAGCTTCAAACTACCCTTAGATTAATCTATCATCTGAACTCAGGGACCATTTAAACATATCAGTATGCCCATATAACTAGCATCTCAAGCAGTACAAATATAATTGTCTATTTGAATGATGGATTTTCCGTCAGAATTATATCACTGGAAAAGTAATATTTGAGGAAAATGTATTTGAAGACTGACTATCAGAAGATGATGACAACTTTATAATTGTTTGTAAATACATTTTATGTGTTACAATTAAGATTATAATTAATTTCCATAGAATGATTACTGCAACTTTGGTAAATGGATTTTGTTACTCTATAGTTATAGTGGATGCTATATTTTTCCAACTTGTATAGACAATTTTACGAAAACTGGCCATTAAAAAATTGACCTCCTATACAGAATAAGAAAATACTCGGCCAGATTCTAATTTCAGATATACTCAAGTAAATCTGGACTAACATTACTGAAGAAAATGGAGTTAATCCAGGTTTACACAAATATAACTGAGATTACACTCTGGTTCATTATTAAGTTTCAAGGTTAGAAAGTCTGATGATTTGCAGAGTGGATTCCAGATGCTGATTATGGTGGTGTTTAATAATGAGTTGTGTGTAATATAGCTATTTGAAAGTTGTATATACTATTTGGTAGGCTGTGTATGAAGCCATCTGTACCAACTGGCTATGATTCCATGATGCATGGCACAACATTTAACTAGGTGGAAAAGTTAGGAATAATCAGTTCACTAACTATTTCTTTGACGGGTACCATATATTTATTGTTTACTCAACATTGTGTTTACAGTATCTGTAGAAATTTGGATTCTTAATTTGTTGATCCAAAAGCAGAAATGCACCCATTACACAACTTTGTATGAAACACACCAATAAGATATTAGTATAGTATGTGAATCTGTGTTCAAATGCTGTGTGTCTTGAACACTTGTACATTTTGGTATCTGATTTTTAGACAGTTTTAGTAAGGTCTCTCTTTAATGTGTTCTTGTTCCATATGCAACAAAATCAAATGCCAAAAATAATAAAAACATACCTGATTTGTAGTATCTGAGAAAACGGTTGTAGTACACAGTGTTGTTGTAGTCATGTTGGTCCCAGGATATGAGAGAGACAAGGCAGGTGAGGTAATATCTTTTATTGGGAAAGCCTGAGAGAGAACTCCCATGGAATTCCTCAGCAGTGGCAGCCTTGAACGTATGCTACCTGTCCAATTGAATTAGGCCTCACTTATCCAGGATTCCCCTGGCAGCACAGCCATTAACACTCCTCTCCAATTCTTTTATCTATTTCTTCTCTCATTTCTCTTCCACCCCAAGGCAGGTTCACATATTCTCTTGCTCATTTCTTTTCTCATGTCTCATTTCAAGTGTTTTCTAATTCATAGATTTTTCACAGAAGGAAAAATAATGATAGTATCTCGCTCTTATCCAGTGCTTTTCATCAGCAGATCTCAAAGTGCTTTACAAAAGAAGTTGGTATCATTATTCTCATGTTACAATTAGGGAAACTGAGGCCCAGAGGTAAAGGTCACCAGGAAGGCCAGTGGCAGAAAGAGGACTAGAACCCAAGGCTTGTTTTTCAACAACAAAACACTTTCTCTAGAATACTGAATTCTGTAGCCCATAGAACTACCTTTAGTATTTATTTTATTCAGCAGTAATGCAAGAAATACATTCTAAAGTGTGAGTATTGCAATTGTGTACATTGGGGTTCCCAACTGAACAGTAATTTTGATAATACTGGGTCTGATCTTGAAACAAGAACCTGTCAAAGCTCAGAGTAATTACAGGGAATTCTTAAGTAATCAATATAATTAATAAGTAATCTATAGATTGGGCTACAGTTCATTCTCACTCCTTGGTTCCACCTTGCCTGTTTTTTGCTGGTTGCCCAGCCACGACCTTGTCCTGTCCAGCCTGAGGTGAACCTCGCCTCTTGCATCAGCTTCCACCCCTGTCAGGGCCAGCTCTAGATTTTTTGCTGCCCCAAGCAAAAACAAAACAAAACAAAAAAAACCACACAAAGAAACAAACAAAAAAACCTGGATTGCCGCCCCTGGAATTGTGCTGCCCCAAGCATGTGCCAGTCCTGACCCCTGTGGATTTAACCCTCTGCAGCAGAGGATTCCAGAGGGCATAATATTTTGAGGTAGAAGAGGGAGGACATTTCTCATTCAATTCCAGGAAAAAGTATCTTTAGTCATTAGAGAAAAATGCAAAAACTGGAGGTGAAAATGTTGGCTAGTCATCTGTGAATGTTATAATTTGTTCAAGACACTGGAATGTAAAAATTGCTATCCTATTGGTCAGAAAGTCAGAACCTCAGCTTTACAGCTATTCCATTTAAACCTCCACCATCATATTGCTTCGTAACATTGTGTTAGAGGGTTGGTTCAATATTGACTCAGAAAAAGGAGTACCACCAATGGAAGTGCCCGCGCAGACTCTAGCGTTTGCTTATCCTTCATGACTGACCACAAGTTAGGATGGTCAAGAGTAGATTTTTTTTCTGTAGTATTTTAAGTTACTTTGTATGAACATGGAATTATATGTCCCATAGGACTTGAGAGAGACATGGTGGGTGAGGTTATATCTTCACTCTCCATAGCTTGCAAGCTATTCTGGAATGTGAAGAGAGAATGGATGGCGATGCACCACTCTCTTTCTTGCTCCTTCCCACTCCCTTTTCAGTGTCTAGTATCTCCAGGGGTGGTAGGAGAGAGCAGTTCCAGGGGTTTGGGGAGCACAGGGTATGCAATCGTGACTAGCCCATTGCACAAGTCTCTTCTTACCTCCCTCCATCCTGATGCACCTGTGCAAGGACCATTCACGAGGTGGCCCATTATTATTTACCAATAGGGCATATTAGCAAAAATAATCTTGGTTTCAATAGAAATTGAGTTACTACTTTTGTTGGCTTGACAAGGAAAATTGAGTAAGGGAATAACATTGGTTTCTAAGGCCCTGAGCCATCAAAGGACTTAAATACAGTCTTATCTTTAACACATGTTAAAGTTGAGTAGGTGCTTACGTGCTTTGCTGGATTAGGACCTACTTGAAATAAAAAAGAAATATTTTTCTAAATAAATTCTTCTGGCTTCTTGTAGTAGTCATAAGCATAGAGCTTTTTGTCCCAAGTCCACAAAGTATGGACTTAAACAGTTATGAGTTTATAGCATTGGCACTAGTTGAAATTTCATAATCAATTTGAATTACTCACATTGCTGTGGCAGAGAAGAACAATTTAAATATAGGTACCTGAATTTTTTCTCTAGGAATTACCTGCTTCTTCCAAGTAGATTGTTTGGCTTTTTCTTTCTTTCTTTCTTTCTTTCTTTCTTTCTTTCTTTCTTTCTTTCTTTCTTTCTTTCTTTCTTTCTTTCTTTCTTTCTAAAAAAAGCTTTTACAGAAGAAAGAAATTGTAATTAACACTTTGGTTAAAAATAAAAAGTTAGTGTCATTGCACATCTGAAGGTTATCTTAAAGATCTTTTTAGCAATCTAAATAAATTAAGAAAACGTGTAACTGAGAGGGTACCTTGATTTTTGTATCACCAATTGTCTCATATACAAATAATGATGTTGTGATATCTTATGACTTAAAGAATAGTTTTCACAAATTTTGATGATTTCGTTATATCAGAAATAAAAACAGTCACTGGATGATTCAAAAGTATATTTACCATTTATTATGTGGCTCTTTCAGTACCATTCATAAAACAAGATAACCACAGAAGTAGTTCAGTGCTGCTCCAAATTTGACCTGCACTTGTGTTTCCCCTCCAATACGTAGTCTTACAAACTTAATAGAACAATGCTTCTTGCCAGATAATATAAATTTATGAGTAGCAAAAAGTGTATAGTGCAGAGAAAACATGTAATTGCTGAGTGATTACTATATAAATCTTGATTTTTCTAAGGTTCTAAATCAATGGGACTGCTTGTGGAATAAAGGACTTCCCAGGATAAGTAAGGATGGTATAGTTGCCAGTTAGACCCTGACCCAGCAAAGCACTTAAGCACATGCTTAACTTTAAGCATAAAAGTAGTTCCATTGTTTATAGAAAATCAATGGGATTAGGACCCCTACCTTCAATTTGCGCCTTTGAAAATCTCCCTCTGAATTGAACGGTTACTGATTAAATGAACGAATACATTAAAAATGCTCAGGGACCCTTACTCACAAAATATACTTTGTTCATTTATTTGGCAAGTGTAGTTTAGTTTTAATTATGTTGTAAAGTATACAATAAATGTATTGTAGTATATTATGTAAAAGTAATTAAGTCTTAGTAGAGTGTTGTAATCAGTTCTTATTTTACAATTAAATCATTGTTGAAAAGTGTGAGGTTAATATTCAGGTTTTGGTGAGAATTCTAAGTTGTGGATTAATGTAATTAATGAATATATTCCACTTATTTAAAGAACAGTAGAAATGTTCCGCGTACTGTAGGTAATGATGCATGAGTTACTTCAGCTATTGATGCTTAAGTGCAATTTCCATAATACTACCTGCTACTGTAGCATTGCTCTGAGTTTTTCAATAATTAAATCCTGTCCCATAACACCATCGAATTAACAGAGATACTAACTGCGCTCAACCAGAAAGTACTGTTTTATATCCTAATCTTTGCCAACCTGAAATGAATTTTTATTCTTATATGTTCAAGAGGTTTATTTTTTTATTTTCTAAAACCCGAGCATTTGGATTCAGCATACTGCAACAAATGAAAGCCTTTTAAAAGGCCTCTTCAAACCATACCAGGGAATGAACCCATAGTATCCCATCCAATGTGTCTTTATGCAAGATAACTAGCCTGCCTTTTAAACAGCTAAGAAAGCTGATAATATTTGCATTTATTACATTAAAAAAGCAAGGATTAGTTAATACTATTGATCAAATTCTGTCTCTCAGTTTATACACCATGTTTCCCAAGATTTCATTCAGGTTGTTTATTTTCTAAATCCAGACATGATTTAGAAAATAAATCGGGCTCCATTTACTCTGAGGCAAGCTGAACCTAAATTCTGCAAAAAGACCCTTAGATTTTTCAGTCACTTCAGCTAAATTAAACATATGGAGGTTTTTATTAAATTAAATATAAAAATGAATAATATAGCCCAGCTATAGTCAATAGGTCGACCATGGGAAAAATCCAAACCATCAGATGCTTTTGAACAGACCCCAAAATCTTTTTATTTACCTATTATTATCATTATTTAAAAAAAAAATCTTCTCTGGAGTGTGGACTTTGACTATACCTTGACCAAGAAATTTAGACCTTGACAAAAAATAATTTTTTACTCCTGCCAATAAAGCAGCTCATGTGGTATTTATTAGATTTTCATTCCATTTTTCATGCTCTCCTGACATCTTCAGTTTTTAAATATTCTGCAGATTTAGATTTCACAGTCAACAGTCCATTAAGCTGAATGGAGCAGTTTACATCTCTCAGAATTATTGTTTCAGGCTGCATGCTAATTCAGGAGAACAATGTTTCATTGGTCTAATTTGATTCACATTTTCAAGGTTGTTGTGGGCTTTTGTTTTTGTTTATTTCTCTCATTATAATAAGGGGCAGAATAATATATATATTTTTTTAAAAAGCTGAATTGTGGAGCACAATTCTGCAGCAAATTCTGTGGCCACATAATTGCAGAATACATGTATTTCTCTGGGAATACAGATCTCTGTACCAAGATTGAGTTACCACATGAAAAAAGTTGAGGCTGCTGGATCATTTTGATAGGGAATTATGATTGTCATCTCAATTGTAAGATACACTTGGGCATTATGGATCTTGACAAGATATTTAGATTGATTTGGGAAAGAGATGCCATAAATGTACTAAAGATTATGTTGTAACTGTAACGGTTTTATGATGTTCCATTATATTCAATGTAAAATTGTATCATTGTAGATAGTGTTTTGTGTACATGCTGTTTTCCAAAACAGCAAATAGCTGAAAGTGAGAGCATTTCTAAGAATTCTGGGCTGAACTGTATCACTGATTCACGGCCCATGATAAGGTTGATGTTGAGCTTCCCCGCTCCCATGAGAACAGTTGGACGCATTCTGCCTCAGGGAGTACTTCCTGGAGCTGCTAGGCTCTCAGAGGTTGTGCAACTGCCACTACACCCCTTTGTGGGGTGCAGTGTACAGTCTGCAGCCATCCAGTGCTACTGGCCATGCATGGGGAGTTAAGCCATTGTTCCAGCTCCTCCTGTCCCTTTCTGGGGTGCTTCGCACTTCTGGAGACAGATGGGAACAGAGTATCCTCTGAGATCCCCAAAGTGCAGGGGTCATGCGCAGCATCAGTCAGAAAGTCAGTCTGGGAATTAGAATCTAGATTGCCTGGATCGTCATCATGCTTCACCGAAAAGCCCACCCATTCTGTATAGGTAAAAGAGAAAAGACCAAGTGCCTTATACATTTTTGAGTGGTCTAAAATAATGATAAAATACATATTGTAATCTGAGATTTAAAATGAGGTAGTTCCTGTGGCAGGGGAGGTACAGCAGAGAAGCCATTCCTTACTCGACTCCTTTCTCTCTCTTGCTTTTATCCCCATCTACATTCAGTCTATCACTAAATCCTGTCAGTTCTTCCTGTTCAATATCTCAAAATCTTTCTGTCCCACTGCTAAAGCTGCTATCCCTGGCTTGGACCATCATCACAGTGAACCCTGCCACCATGTTCTCCCTAGCATCCCTAGCTTTCCTCTTAGTCTCCTCCGTTTCCTCCAAAACACTGCTGAAAGTATGATTTTTCTCTCCCAACACTATAGCAATGTCCCTTTCTTCAGCTCTCCATTGTAATGTCCTGTCTCCTGCATCAGATTTAGATTCCTTTAAACTAGTTTCCAGATCCTTCATAACTCTGACCTTATATATATCTAAACCATCATCTGCTACTACTACTCTACACACCTTCATGCTGTCTTTGGCTACGTCTTCACAAGGATAAAGAACTTGCAGCTGGCCCAAGTCAGCTGCCCAAGGCTTGCAGGCCTCAGGCTGAAAAATCAATGCACAGACATTTGAGCTTGGGCTGGAGCTCGAGCTCTGGGACCCTGCAAAGGTGGAAGGTCCCAGAGCTTGGGCTCTAGCCCAGACATGAACATCTACATAGCGATTTTTAGCCCTGCAAGCCTAGGCCAGCAGCAGCCATGCCGTGGGTCTTTTATCCCCGTGTAGATGTACCCTTTCTCTCTTTCACCCATTCATGGCTCTAAACCTTCTTACATGCTGTCCCTTGAGCTTGGAAGAACATCTCTCTTCCAGTGCACCGAGTAACCACACTCTTGTCTTTCAAATCCCTCCTCAAAACTCATTACTTTCACTTATCAACCTCCCATGGATTTTTATTTGGATGCTCTTGTGCCTACCCATGATACAATTATAAAATATTTTTAAAAGAATCTATAAAAGACTGAAGTAAATGGAGAACTCAAGAGATTGTAATCCATAATACATGCTGGCAAAAAAATAATTCTCCTTTCCTTTTGTTCTTCTTCGAGTGATTGCTCATATCCATTCCATGTAGGTGTGTGCGCGCCGCGTGCACATTCGTCGGAAGACTTTTACCCTAGCAACTCAGTGGGTCGGCTGGGCGCCCCCTGGAGTGGCGCCACCATGGCGCCGGATATATACACCAGCCGACCCACCCACTCCTCAGTTCCTTCTTACCGCCCGTGTCGGTCGTTGGAACAGTGGAGCGCGGCTTAGCTGACCTCCACTTCCCTAGCTACTCGTAGTTTCTCTCGTTAAGTATCGTATATAGTTCAGATTTTTATAGTTGTAGTTAACTTTATTTGTTTGTAGTATAGTATAGTGTATTTATTTCACAGGGATTCGGGGTTTATCCCCTTCCCCTCACGCGGTGCCGGGTCCGATGCCCGGTCCACAGGGTTTCATAATGCTCGGCCAGCCACAAGCCGATGCCGACAAGAGATCCTCTCCTAAGTGCCTCGAGGAATCTCACCTCACAGATAAGTGCCACATTTGTGAGGCCTTTATTCCGAGAACAAAGGGGAGCGGGACTTTCATCTCAAGCAGCTCCTGACGGAGGCAGCTCTTGCTCCTCCGCTCTCGGCACCGAGCGCGGGTTAGTCTTCAAGGAGCGCCCCCTCGGCACCGGATCGCCGGTACCGCCAAGGCCTCTCGGCACCGGCCATTGTTAGCTCCGATGTCCACCCGGCATGGACCCCTCTCCTGGAGGATGAAGAGGCACGATTCTTGCTGCGTCCGAGCCGCCTGCTCCGCAGCCCGAGCACTATGCTCAGTCGGATCGCCCGGCACCGATGTCTGCCGCGGCGCCGACAATATCCGCACCGCTAACTCTGGCCATGCAAGAGCCGTCGAGTCCGGTGCTGGAAAGCTCCCCGGTATGAACCGTGGTCAAGCCTGTTATTAAGCTGCGTCGGAGCCGCCTGCTCCGCAGCCGAGCGCTCTACTAAGTCGCACTGCCCGGCACCTATACCTGCTGCGGCACCGACAGTATCGGCACCGTCCACTCCGGCCATGCAAGAGCTGTCGAGTCCGGTACTGACACGCTTCCCGGTACGAGCCGTGGTTGAGCTCACTCTTCAGCTGCGTCAGAGCCGCCTGCTCCGCAGCCGAGCGCTATACTAAGTCGGTCTGCCCGGTTCTGATACCTGCCGCGGCACCGACAATATCAGCACCGTCGACTCTGGCCACGCAAGAGCTGCTGAGTCCAGCACCTGAACGCTCCCCGGTGCGAGCCGTGGTTGAGCTCACTATTCCCTCCATGCCGGAAACATTTCCACAGCGAGGGAGTTGATGGCAAGGACAGAGCCTGCGCTGCTTCAACCCCCGGCACCGCCGGTCCGGGTTATATTGTCTATCGGCGAGCCTGTCTTGCTCAGGCCACCCTGCGTCGGCACCACAGAGCGGCACCATTCACAATCGCGGTCCCGCAGATGTTCTCGGTCCTGTCGCCAAGCCAGCTGCCGGCACCGCTCACGGTCCTGGCACCGTTCCCCATATCGGTACCGGTCGTACCCGCGGCACCGATCAGCGTCCTGTTCCCCGACCTGCAACACTCGGTGCCGATCCAGCTCCCGGCACCGCTCCAGGCAGTGGACTCCCATAACCACTCCCGGCGTCAAGCCTCGAGATCTCGGTCAGCCTCCCGGCACCGCTCCGGTCGCAGGTCCCATTCTCGCTCCCGGTACCGGTAGGCCTCACGGTACCAATCGAGCGCCATGAGCTGGAGAGGGAGACTCTGCCCAGGGCTTTAACTTCTCCATGGCCATCCATTCGGATGTGCACACCAGAGTCTTCCAGGTGCCCCAGGCCAGGACCCTGACCCCCATCAGTGGCTGCCCTGTACATCTTGGGCGTGCCATCAGGCCAAAGGCCTACCTGTGATCCCATCGCGCTCTGTTCCGTCAGAGCACTGGGTACCAGGGGCGACAGTTAGCCATCCCCATCTGACCGGTACGGAGGAAGTCTGGTTCTGCCACCAGATTCCCACATCCCACCGGATCAGGAGGTCGTCCAGGAGTGTGAGCCCACACAGGACCCACTTGTCCCCAGCCTTTCTTCTCCCTCCTCCCCAGATGAGGCGGTGGCAGAAGCGTACTCCTTGGGCCCTCCCCTAATTGGCCTGGGGGCCCATCAGGACCTCCCGAGACGGGTGGCATTCACTATGAATCTCCAAGTGGCCACTACCCCGCCCATGGGCATGGGAGTCAAGTGCATGTGCATGGTATCCTCC
This sequence comes from Mauremys reevesii, assembly GCF_016161935.1. Taxonomy (NCBI): domain Eukaryota; kingdom Metazoa; phylum Chordata; order Testudines; family Geoemydidae; genus Mauremys; species Mauremys reevesii. Next base: position 27,421,617 of record NC_052627.1, on the reverse strand, counting down.
AGGGGCGACGGGCACCTATATGTACATCTTTCCCCCTGCTCCCTTGTCATCTAGTCCGTCAATGAGACGCAACGCCATGGCCTACAGGTAGCAGCCCCTATGTTCAAGGGGGCTAGGCGAATGGACTTCCTGGGCCATAAGATGTACTCGCCAGGCGCCCTGCAACTTCGCGTAGCAAACCAGCAAGCCCTGCTTAGCCGTTACTATGGGCGGCGGTGGGAGAATTTACTGAGTAGGTTCTCAGATCTCCCGTCTAGAGTTTGATGCCCTCCTGGAAAAAGGGCCGAAAGTGGCGAGAGTTTCCCTCCAGACCTTGTTGGATGTAGCGGACTCCACAGCCACAACTCTGTCCTCGGGTGTTGCCACGAGGCGAATTTCATGGCTCCAGTTATCGAGCCTTCCCTCGCAGCTGCTGCACACTATACAGGACTTGTCCTTCAATGACAAAGGCCTGTTCTCAAAGCTGACCCTAGGCTGCAGGGCCCAAAGGACAGCGAGGTCACTATGCACTCCCTCTCGGCATGTACATGCCGATGTCTCACTGCCGACCTTTCCGCCAGCCTCACCGCCCTTACCCTGCACCTAGACGACGACAGGGCTTTACCAGCAGGCGATGCTGAGGCAGTCGTAGGCGTTGGTCGGGACCCCGGAGGGGCCAAAATCTGGGTCCTCCCAACCACCAATCGAGCAAAACCTATCCCTCCTCGTCCCTCTTAGGGACCCCTCTCACGAGCAATTCCTCTTGCAAGAGGTGCAGCCGCTCCTCACCATCGGAGCTATAGAGGAGGTTCCAAGGATGAAAGGGACAAAAGGTTCTAGCCCCACTAGTTCCTGATCCCCAAGGTGAAGGGAGGTCTCAGACCTATCCTAGACCTGCGGGAGCTCAACAGGTTATGATATACCTGGAGTTCCACATGGTATCCATGGGGACCGTCATCCCATCCTTGGATCCCGGAGACTGGTATGCCGCCCTCGATATGAAGGGCGCGTATTTTCACGTTGCCATTTATCCTCCGCACAGAAGGTACCTCCGGTTTGTGGCCAACCGTCATTTCCAGTTTACGGTCCTCCCGGTCGGCCTCTATACAGCCCCCTGTGTATTCACGGTGTCTGGCTGTAGTCGCCGCCCTCTCCGCCACTGTTGGATACACGTTCTCCATATCTGGACGATTGGCTCATTCCAGGGGGCACCGGGGCCCAAGTTACCACTCGTGTGGGCGTCAACGAGGTCCTATTCCTGGGTTTAGGACTGAGGATCCATATAGCGAAATCCACCCTGATTCCCGCTCAGGGAATAGACTTAACTGAGGCCACCCTGGACTTCAATATCGCACAGCCTGCTTACCTACGCCTTGATTTCACACAATGGTAACCATTGTACAAGGTCTACGGACCTTCCCGGCAACTTTGGCTTGAACTTGCCTAGGTTTTCTGCCTGCACGTGCGTAACCGAACATGCCAGGCTTCGCCTCCGTACACTTTAATCGTGACTCACCTCAGTGTACCACCCGGCCAGAGACAGCATGGTCATGGTGGCCTCGATCCCCCCGAGCGTCCTAGGCTCCCTCAACTGGGGGTTGACGCCCTCCCTGATGTGTGCAGGGGTGCTGTTCCATCCACCTCACCCTCGGTGTCCCTCATGATGGACGCCCCCATCTCTTGGCTGGGGTGCTCACTTGGGTCAGTTTCCCACTCCAGACCTTTGGTTGGCTCAACAGCTGCCCTTGCACATCAATGTCCGGGAGTTGAGAGCAGTCTGCCTTGTGTACCAGGCGCTTCAGCAGTACCTACAAGGCTGTTGTGTCTCGGTGTTCACAGACAACACAACGGACACCCGTTGCATAAACAAGCACGGAGGAGCACGGTCCTCCTCTCTTTGCAGGGAGCTATCCAGCTCCGGGACTCCTGCACAGTTCAATTGATGGTCCTGGTAGTGTCCTTTCTCCTAGGAGTGCGGAACACTCTAGCGGATCGCCTCAGCAGATCCTTCCTGTCTCTCAAGTGGTTGATTCCTCCGGAGGTTATCCATTACGTTTCCGGAACTTTGCTCTCGCGGAAACAGAACGAGAGAGAAGTTCTGCTCATGCCAAGGCCTCTCCCAGGGCTTGATCTTGGCTGCTTTTCTGATGCCGTGGACGAGCCGTTTGCCGTCCGCTTTCCCACCGCTCCCACTGGTTCGCAAGGTCCTGCTAACACTCCGCAGGGACAGAGTGCATCTGATCATGATCGCTCCAGCGTGGTCCAGGCAGCACTGGTACACCATGTTGCTACACCTGTCGGTAGCCAACCAATTCCCTTGCCTCTTTGCCCAGACCTCATAACGCTGGATCACGGCAAACGTTACCACCTAGACCTGCAATCCCTGCACATCTCCGCATGCCTGCTGCGGGCCTAAACCGATCCGAGTTACGTTGTTCTGCCTCGGTTCTACAGGATTCTCCTGGGTGGTAGGAAGCCTTCCACTCGGTTAACGTATCTGCCCAACTGGCAGTCTTTCTCTTGCTGCTACAAAGCACAATGTTTCCCCCACAGAGGTTCCAATCCATTTCCTCTTGGATCGCCTATGATCTTCCAACAGCAGCGCCTGGCGCAGTTCAAAATTAAGGGTGCACTTGGCAGCCTTCTCTACCTTCCTCCCAAGGGAGAGTGGCTGCTTCATATTCTCACACACTGTGGTTTCTAGGTTCCTCAAGGGCTTGGGGCATTTATGCCCCCAGGTTCACCGCCCCACCAACTCCTGGGTCTTCAACCTGGTTATAAGCAGACTTATGCCTGCTCCATTCGAACCACTGACAACATGCTCGCTGAGATGCCTGTCCTGAGGGACAGTTTTTTCCTTGTAGCCTTTGCATCGGCTGGACAAGTCTCCGAGCTTCGGGCTCTCACAGTGGACCCACGGTACACTATGTTGCGTAAGGACAAGGGGCGGTTGTGACCACATCTGGCCTTCCTCCCTAAGGTGCTGTTGACCCTTCATATCATCCGGGATATCTTCCTTCCGGTCTTCTTTCCGAAGCCCCATTCATCGCGAAGGGAGCACATTTGCCCTCCCTAGACGTCCGCTTTTTATGTCGAGCGGACAAGCCTTTTTGTACGCCCCCAACTCTTCGTTGTATTGGCAGACCGGATGAAGGGCCTACCTGTCTCCTCCCAGAGCTTTCCATCTTGGGTGACGTCATGCATTTGCACCTCCTGTGACTTGGCCCATGTTCCGTCGAGCCACCTTACTGCTCGTTTCACCAGGGCTCAGGCTTCTTCTGCTGCCTTTCCGACTCACATACCCTTCCAAGGGCTATGTCATGCTACTACCTGGTCCTCTCTCCGGACCTTTGCCTCTTTGGTCTAACTGTCCAGAGATGATGCAGCTTTTGGCTCAGCAGTTTGCATTCTGCAACATCTCACTCCGACCCCACCGCCTACGTAAGGCTTGGGAATCACCTACATGGAATGGATATGAGCAACCACTCGAAGAAGAAAAGACGGTTACTCACCGTTGTAACTGTTGTTCTTCAAGATGTGTTGCTCATATCCATTCCAAACCCACCCTTGTTCCCCACTGTCGGAGTAGCTGGCAAGAAGGAACTGAGGAGTGGGTGGGTCGGCTGGTGTATATATCCGGCGCCATGGTGGCGCCACTCCAGGGGGCGCCCAGCCAACCCACTGAGTTGCTAGGGTAAAAGTCTTCCGACGAACGTGCACGCGGCGCGCACACACCTACATGGAATGGATATGAGCAACACATCTCGAAGAACAACAGTTACAACGGTGAGTAACCGTCTTTTTTGCCCCACTACCCCCATGTTCCCTTGCTCCTTCTCTAAGTGTCTCTACTCTATATAAACGAGATGATAAGCTCTTCGGTTTAGCCTCAGATTTACGATGATGTTCAAGCCGTAACAACACTGTTAAAATTATGTAAAGGAACAGAGAAAAGACCATTACGAGATAAATAGGTGGTGGTGGTTGTGGTGGTGGTGGGGGAAAAAAGCAACAAAGTCTGTGAGACAGGCTGGAGTGAATTCAGTGAGGATTTTAAAAACAAGGAGGAAAACCATAAACTAGATTCTGAAATGCATTGAGAGCTGGCAGTATTAACAATTCAATTGATGTGCTGCTTGCTCTTCGTATATGTGAAGAGGTAGACTACGACTGTCAGCACATGCTGGATTCTGGTGAGCTGGGAATTGAAGAGTCCGTAGAGAAGGGAGTTGCAAAAGTCAAGACAAGTTGAGTATGATATATACTCATCTAAAAGATAAAAAATAAAAATATACGATAAAGTAACTTTGTTTTTTCATTTGAACAAGAACATGCATGTGTCAGTTTGAGATCTGCATCAACAAAGATGATTATTTAAATCAAACTATTTCCACTGAAAATGAGATCTGAAGAATTCCTCAAGTGTATATACAGATCGCATTTTGACCCTTGGAATTTCAATATTCCTTTGAGGTTTTTGCCATTTCATTTGCCACTTTAAATCCTACAGTGGTTCTAAATAGGAACTGACAACACTAGCTGTGGTTAGGAAGATCTGATGTTTAGTCTTATGGTAGAAACAACAAAACACAAATTTCTACATATTTCTCTTTCATATTTGAGGCATTTCTTCCCTTTGTGACTTGTACAAAATGATTCATATTTTTAATGTATATCCATACTTATGCAAGTGGAACTGTTTCTATTGGGCATACATATACTGCAAAGCTTCCTGTCTGCTGCGGGAGGTGGAGGGTCTCCACTCAGTACCCCTTCAAGTTGCTCACTACTCTATCCCTCCCCTAGATTTCCTGGGGGGTAAGAGGTCTCTGCTACTCTACTCCCACTCTAGCCTACATTTTTATAGTACTTATCCTTTATGAATCCCTGCAGCAACAGTGGCTGTGACTCATAACTTTGTTGAACAGCAGCACCTTGAAATTGACATGAATCATGACACTTTCACTTTTGTCTAGGGAGCATCAGAGTCCTGAAAATGACCCATCTTGTTAATTTCACTGTGCTTTTGCTTGTCAGCTTGTGACGTTATCTGATTAAAATATGACCATATAGATTATTGTTGCAACCACTGTTATATATTTGCAACAAATCTTGTACAAAGGTTGTCAAGTGAGGTGTCTATAAAAAGGTTTGCTCGTTATGATTATGCTCTCTGTATCATGTATCGTATTTGTATTTGAAGTTATGAGTATTGGCTCTATACCTGTATTTCAAATGTTTGCTCCTGAGGTAATTAAAGAAGTAGTTCGCCAGCACATCTTGAAGAGACTATTCAAATTAAGTGGCTCATCAAGAAACACTTAACTGACAATGGACCATGGGAGACGCCCATTTACACTGAATGGACTATCCTGCAAATGTTCCATCTGAAGTATAGGAAATGGCTTCCTGCAATGACTAGGCAAAATGCATGGACATGTGACTTGTCCATGTGACTCCAACCACCATCTTGTTACCATACATTTCCATAGTAAGAATCATGAGATTCCCTCCACACAGCAAAAGAGATAAAAGGCCCTGGAAACCCCTCCATTTTGCCTCTTTTCTGCTCCAGCCTCTTTCCTACTCAAACCTCTGGAATATGGACTTATACTAATGGGAGTATTCTATCCAAGGGACTGAGGATCTTCCAATGTTTTGGAAGCGACCAGAGACTTGACTTAAGCCAGCAGTTTATTCCATCACTGCTACAAGCCTGAACCAAGAACTTTGCAATAACTGTATGCATTTGATTCCTTTAACCAATTTTAACTTCTTTCCTCTCTCCCTTCCTTCCTTCCTTCCTCCCTTCTTATAAATAAACCTTTAGATTTTAGATACTAAAGGATTGGCATCAGTGTGAGTTTTTGAGTAAGATCTAAGTTATATATTGACCTGGGTGTGTGGCTGGTCCTTTGGGATCAGAAGAACCCTTTATTTGAAGAGATTGATTTTAAAGAACCACTCATCTCTAAGTCTGGTTGTTTTGGTGGTACTATAAGGACTGGAATGCCTAAGGAAACTGCTTTCATGACTTCTTGTTAGCCAGTGTGGTGAAACAGAAGTTTCCTTTTGTTGCTGGTTTGGTATATCTTATGGGGGATTAGCCACCAGTCTTGGGGTGTATTTGCCCCATTTCTCAGCAGGTTGTCATGAATTTGGCATTCTCAGTTGAGATCCACTGAGGAGGCATGGTTACACAGCTACAAACAGAAATGGAGCCATCTGTCTGCAGACTCAGAAATAAAACATTGTCTTGGTTGCATCAATTTTATGTGTAAGGCTATTTATACAACCACAAGCATTGTAAATATTACTGATTTTAAAAATGGAAGCTTAAATTCTACAGGAATTGATGGTTTAGTTTTCCATGCTTACCGGGGAAGGTTTCCTCACTTGAAAATGATGCATGACCTAGTGGATTTTTAAGTCCTAGAGTTGCATTCACAGATTTATTTCTTCAGCACAGGAGATTTATTCTCACATCGTTATTTATATTGTGCTTCAATTTCAAGTTTGGCAAATAGGATTATTTTCACCCTCAAAGGTCTAGATTCTTTGCTGCACTAAGCAGAAATTCGATGCAGAAGAGGCTAGTGTGGATGAGGGCTCAGAGACAGTTACAGTTTTCTTATTAACCCTTACAAGCCTGGAAGCTCCTCTAACCTGTAGCTAACGAGAACTGTTCATCAACTAAGGAGAGCCAGAGAGCCAAGTGTCCTATGCTGTCCATACACGTTCAGCATAGTTTGTGTCAGAATATAAATGTCAGCTGCTCAAATAGTTCTTTCAGTCGAGTCATTTACTACAAGAATGTGGATCTGAGGTATAGCCGTTTTGAAGCTACATAAGTTGAATAAACTTCAGCCTATTCCCATTTCTGAGGCATTCCTTGAAACATCTCAGAATTTAGCTTTTAATTGTTAAAATCTCTAACTTCAATTCACTAACCATATCTGTTCAAATGTATAGTTCAATAGAATAGATGCTGTAGTAAGGATATAGATAATACTTATCCCAAATGTATACGTTCTTGCATTGGATTAGTATAATATCCCTCCCAATATTGTGAAAAGGTGAGTATACCATGTAAAGATATCTCAGCTATGTCAGTTTATGCATGGCTATCACGTTTGTAAAGTGTGGCTTTTGTCAGAGAAGAGACAAGTCTATTTTTGGAGATGTCAGCTCAGTGTGGCTGGCAACGAGTACCTTTGCTCAGTCTTTTTTTTTTTAGAAAAGCGGGGAGTCAGGTGAATTAAGAGGAAATTGGGATTTTGAGTGTTTTAAATATTTTCATTCACGGGAATCTCTCCCTATCAATAGTTACTTTCATCACTGGGAAAGTTTTCTTATCTAAATACAGCCCCCCTGTTAGAAAGTGGGGTGAAAGGATCTGGTAAGTTACTTATACGTTAACTTTTGCGATTTCCTATTTCTAACAGGTTTAAAAATATCCAGCAAGCGCATTTTGATGTATTACCTTTACAATGATCACCATTAAAATCTTTGAATAGACCTCTTGCCAAAGTGAAATATTTGTTATGCTATTTGTGAGATTTCCAATTCTAAGAATGGGGAGTACTGGAAACACTGTACTGTGGTAAAAGTCAAGCTTTTAATGGTGTACAGTGTATCTTTTATTAAGGCTACTTTAAAACATGACAGCTTAAATCCAATAATCCAGTTTGGTTTCACATATAAACAAAGCAAAAGTTACCTGAGGGCACAAATATATCTATATCTATATATATAATGTATGTGTGTGTGTGTGTAGCTACCTCTGTGCATGCATCAGGGGCCATGGACAATTTCACAAGTGGAAAACGTGGGACAGAGCGGGGAAGTGACTTGCTCGAGGTCACACTGTAAGCCTGTAGCAGAGACCAAATTAGAATTCAGCCCTGTTCTTCTTCCTTTGAACTAAGTTGCCTTCCCAAGAACGCTTGTCTTTGGGAGGACTTTCTAGTTCTTCACATGCAGCCTGCAAAAGGTTTAGTGTTCAATGGATAGATAACCTAATATCTGAGGCCTAGATTTACTCATTGACACAAGGTTCTGGCAATCATGCAGGCCTTTGTTTGTTCCCAACCAACCTAAATAAATGAGAATTATAATTTCACTTGACAAAAATGTGTTATTAAATAACTGTTCATCTGCACTGAAACATCATGCAGGGTCCTATTCTGCCCTTTTGGTAGATGTATAAGAAAGGCTGTTAGAGGAGATAGTGAGGTGTTTTAGGCTGTAGTGTCCACAGGACAGTGATCAGATCTAAATCTCATTTATGTTCAATCTGGGCATTGTAGTTTTCTGCTTTCCTTGTGTCTAGCTGAGATAATGTCCTGGAGAAGAGTGGCCAATGCCTTGTTCTCTCCCATAACACTGCTGCATACTTACCTGAACACTTGGGGGGTTAGACCCCATTTCTGTCACCACCCATAGCTGTGCGCCACTCTCTCCTCCTTGAGTATACAGTCTCTTTTGCTGCCCCCATCCACTGTTGCTTTCCCATACTCTTTGATTCACTGTCCCATCCCCTTTTCTCCTGCTGCTGCCCAACCACATCATCTGGAAAAGGGATAGGAGTAAAACTCTTCTCCCCCACACTCCCCCTTCCTGTTACCCATCCTCTCCGAGATGTAATAGGTATGTCACTCTGTTCCACACTAATATTTACAGCAAGCCAATACTGTATTAGGTAAATTAGGTAGCAGCTGGAAAAACATTCATGAAGAGAGGTTTTATTTAAATATTAAAAGGACACAATCAATATTGCTAGTATTTTATATACAGGAACCTGACATATCTAAGGCCACCAATAGAGCTAATAAAATCATCATTGGCATCTGACCATTGCCCATGGCAAGATGGAGCTCATCAGCCAAAGGTACTAATGAAGTCTCCATACTATGCCAAGACCAAAAAGAAGATCAGTAGAGATTCAGGAAATTGGAGGAGCCCAGGTGAGGCTGGAGTTGCTCTGCCTTGACTTTCTCAATAATTTTCCTCACAAATGGCAACTTCGTCACAAGGTGATAATTGGCTAGGTTGTTACGATCAAAGGATGGCTGCATGAGCAAAGTCCTCTACTCTTCTGACCATGCCAACTACAGGAGTTATAGAGAGTCTTATGAGCTGCAAAAATATTGACAGAAGTAAGGTTGCCAGGGGCCACTTAAAACCTACTTAACAACTGAATGTTCTAGGACTGGAGATTATAAAAGGCCTGTCTACATGGTCAACTTTTGTCTTTTTTTCTCCCCACTTACGAAGTAATCAAGGAACCATCTCTTTCCCATAATCTTCCATGTTAGCTTTAAAACAAGAACAATTTTACAATAATATGCATCTTAAAATAGAAAAATGTCAATTGTGATCCATTGTTTGAGGTACCTGAGGGGCTGACTCTCATGTTAAGTGATGCTCATACTACACTGTTCTCATCCTCAGAGCTAAAAAGGGCTAGAATTACTGATTGAATGACTGAACTCCAGCCTCTTGGCCACTGACATCGGGAGACTTAGCTGGTGAAAGACAAGGCACTGAAGCCTTTTATCATCTGTTGGCACTTAGAGAGGCCGAAGATCCCACTAATTTAAAGATTCTATAGTCAAGCTCATTTCCAAGAAAGGAGAAATCTGAGTCCTGTGCTCTGATGGGTCACTCATCTCTTCTATGAGTCCATGAAGCTGGTGCCATAGGCGCTGACTTTTGGTTTTGCCGGTGGATGCTTTTGAAGAGATGTGTGTGTTTGGGGGAGGAGGGGGCACTCTGTCAGTTTTCGGGGGAAGCTATTTTCAGTATATTTATACACTTCTTTCATATTCTAGTTATTGAACATGTCTATCATTGGTATCTTTACTATTTTAATAATGATTAAATTGTTATGAACTACATAATTACATTATCATAAATTACAGTATATTAAAATCATTCAATCACCTACAAGCTGTCTTCACTAATGTCCCAGTTTAAAGACATTGTGTCTTACTGTAGCTTTCTGGATGAAACTGTCAGCAATCTTATTTACATTTAGTTTCCTGATATTGTCTTGATGCACATTTAAAGACAGCTACATTATTCAGTTGCATCTGTCCTGTTGATGACGAGATAATTTTTAAGTCTTTTGAAGCTGGAGAATGAGTTCAGGATGATACAGATTAGTAGTATAGAGCCACAGTCCGAGTTTGCACAGGCTAAAAGGTCTGTGGATTAGGGTGTGAGAAAATGTCCTCACTACAACTGAATGTGGTAGGTCTTTGTCCAGACAGCACTGAGAAAAAGTGGCCTCTTTAAGCATCTCTGCTGCCCTAGGTTACACAGGGAAGGTTCAGAGGGCAATATCAGAGAGGATCAAGGGGGAAGTGGAATCCCAGCTCAGGTGGGGGGCGTTGACCTACCAGGTGGGAAGGATAAATACGCTGCATGTCCTCCAGATGAAATCCTCTTAACCACTGACTGATAGCCTCTTCTGTTACTTATCTCCATTCATATCACTCTTCCAGAATACCGGTAGCTTCTTATTCAAATCTGAAATCCAAAAACATTAGCTGAAGTAAAAAATGCTGGTTAATGAGAGTTGAAGCAGGACACACTGGTCTGGGTTTTGTTAGGTTCTGATCTCCATCTCACCTCTGTATTACTTGGGTTCCTGAGTGCAAAGGATCGCGATAATTTGAAGTGTACATGTTATATCTTTATTGCGCTCTCCAGGAAGTTGAGCTGAGCTGGACAAAAAGCTGTTTCCACTAGAACTAAAATTTCTTGTATGAAGTTTACTAGATGCTTCCCTTTTCAGTAGTCCTATGAAGTGACACTATGGAATCCTGTACTGACTTTGGATGAATTTATTTAGATTCATGCACACCCTAGCAAAACAGTCACTTCATGCAGATCCTCAGCTCCCTCATTCTGTTTCAGACCAAGACTGCTTTTTAGTCTCAAAAGAGTTCGCTTTTGTGCTAACCTCAGGAAAGAGCAAAACGGGTTAGTTTCAGTAAATGGAAATTCCCGATTGGGTAGTCTTTTTTTAGAAACATTCAGCTTACCTTGGATTTTTCATTCTGTATATTGGGGTGAAAGCATTTTTAACAGATCTGCAATGGAACTGTCCTCACTCTGGACCTGTTTAGATTAATCCTGGGCCAGTGCTAAATATTAAGATCCTGGACCCATTAAAAAAGGTGCTTCCTGTCCCCTGGTGGCATTCATAAAATCATCAGCTAAGGCAGCCTTTACAGAATGATCCTTAACTAACTTTGAAAATTTCTTGGCCTCTGTAGCTCACAAGGGCTGCTGGACATTCCAGTAATAAGTATAGATTACTGACATGAGGTTCTTCAGTTTGAAGTCTGAATACTTTACCAGTGGATTTTGTAAGTATCTTGAACCATCACAGCCCTGCAGCAGTGCCACAGAAAAGGAATTTACAGAGATTTCAAACTTGTTCTTAACGGAGGCATCCCTCATCCTTTAAAGTCCTGCTGGTTGCTTTGTTGCTAGAACCCCACTCTTTCCCACACCTGAGCACTATATAAACTAATTTATACTCGTGCTAGTTTTGCACTATGCAACTTATGCTGACATTTAACCCCAGAATTTGGCCCTTAGTATTCTTAAAGCACTTGAGATCTTCAGATGAAACATACTGTGCAAGTGGGAGGAATTATTTTTTATTAAAAGGATATAAATATAATTCCTCCTTTAGTTAGATTGTGAATCCTTTTTCTTTAATGTAGAACAAAACACACTAAATGAATTTAAAAGAAAAACAGTAAATATAGCAGTTTCTAAATATTCTAGGGAATTATATAAGAGAATTAACTTTATACATACTTGTTAAGCATCTAAAACTGTAAGGAAAAAATGGGAGAAATAAATAAAGGTAAAAACCATCAGGAAAAAAGTATTCAGATGACTGTATCTTGTTGAACAATTATATAGTATATTTTTATTTTGAAGAACTTGGAATTTTTACCTCAAAACAATTTTTTATAACACTGCTTTCCTTGCTACAATCTTGCAAAATGTTTTGCTCAGGTAAGGTTTGTCCCATCACACCTGCACAGTGCTGAAAATTAAATATTGTAATTTTATTTTAGCCTTTGACTATATATTTCAAAGCTTTTGGGGTTTGAAATTTTATTTTAGTCTCAAGCTGAATGTCATTTTTATAGGAGCTTTTGGATAAAGCTTGAATATCTTGTTTGCTGTACTATTTTCCCACTGTCGTTAAAAGTTTAAGGTGGAGAGGAAACAGTATTTATTTATTTGTTTTTATAGTAAGTGTGTACTATACTTGCCATTGATATTATTAAGTGAGAGCATGTTTTATCAATCACTTTTCTTTTGCAGTGTCTATAAAAGAAACCTAAGTTAAAATTTATGTGCTACGTTTTGTCCATAATGCTGTTTTGATTCTTTCAATTTCACATGCAACTGGCCAAATGGTTAGAATGAGGGCACGGCATGTCTCAGGAGATTGGTCATGGGATCTTAGCCTTTCACTGCTAGATTATTGTGTGACTGACCCAGGTCACTGATGACTGCAACTTTCACCTTCCAATGATTGTCCACTGGCCTTTTTAAAGAGATGTGGTAACTTTTGATCAAGTTTCCAATGGATATATCCACACCAAAATTAGTTCTAATTGATACCTTTGTTGGCAATTTGAGCAGAGAAGCTAGTGATCAATGGTACATACTTTAAGGGTGGGATCTACAAAAATGCTCAGTGCTGGCCCAACTCTGCTCTTATTAAAGTCAATGAAGATTTTACTACTGAGCATTTTTGAAGATCCCACCCTTAGAGTCTGTACTATTCTATCGTTGAAGTCAATGAGAGCTTTACTATTGACTTAAATGGGAGCAGAGCCAATCCAGAGTGGGGTGGAATTCTCAAAACCAAACTTCCCTTTCACTGTTACAGGTGAACTTCTCTCAACTTCAAGCACATTGGTTAGGCAGTGTGAAGATGCATGCAGTGATACTGCCAAGGATGTACCTCTTCTGTAGAAAAATAGAAGGCTTTGTACAAAATGTATTCCATCTTAAACTCCCTAAATAGGTGAATGGAGACTCAGTACTGTATAAATCCTTGTATATTTTAAACATATTTCTAGCACACATTCATTGATCTATTGACTTGATTCTTATTGATGTTTCAATTTGACTGTAACTTGCCTTTGATTTGACAAATCAACTTCAATTAATAGTGTTAAAAGTATTTTAGTTTAAGGATATGCTTGCTCTTGCTTGATTTTTTTTATCAACTGTAATCTATATAGCGAACATAGAGTTACATTTCTTACAGTTAGTAACATGGACTAGATCCTCAAGAACCTTAGGGAATTTCAGCCAGCTTAATTAGGAGCCCCTTGGCTGTTGTCTAAATTTACCCTCTGATTCTCACAATTTGTTTTTGCTTTAAAAATTTCCTGTTAAATTACTATTAGCATTACAGTACAGAATTTTGGATTTGGGGTTTATATCTGACAATGCAGTCCTCTGCCAAAAAAAATAGGAAAAATACACAAAGTAGGTAAAAGTGTTAAATCACAAAATAATTTTAGTATTTATAGAAAAAATTATAGAGGAAAGCCAGTTAAAATTAGTATTTGTATATTTCTAAACTGTTCTGAACATAGCCATTCTGCTCCTTTGGGAAAAGTAGCAATTAAATACTAAACTCTTTCTTGCCCTCAAGGAATGGAATATTATGTTTCATGGAAACTGTAAATTGGGTACTGTGACTTTTTTCAGTCTCATGTCAAAATATAGCTTGCATGCCTGCTGACTTTGCTACTTTTTGACCTTAAAGACAGAGTTTCACTGTTTTGCTTTTTCTAATATATTAAAAACTGCTTAGTTAATATAAAAATATTGCAAACTGGTTTTGTACCATTATTTGTCATTTACTTTTTGAATTAAATGAGCATTTGTCTACAAAATTGGTAGCTCTGTTCCTAAGATTTGTTTAGGGTAATCCTTTAAAGCCTACCTTTTAGAATGGACTTGTTTTCACAATTTGAATTTTCAATTTGCTGGTAATGAAACTACATGTATTTCTGAAAAGTACATCTCTACCTCGATATAACGTGACCCGATATAACACGAATTCAGATATAACGTGGTAAAGCAGTGCTCCGGGGGGGGGGGGGGTGCACACTCCGGTGGATCAAGGCAAGTTCGATATAACGCGGTTTCACCTATAACGTGGTAAGATATTTTGGCTCCTGAGGACAGCATTATATCAAGGTAGAGGTGTATTCCAAATTACTCTGTAAAATAGATTTGTTTTAATTAAGATTTACATTTTCCAAATTAAGTTAATAGGTTTCTTACTCATTTGACACTCATTTTTTTTCTGAGTCAGAACTCCCTATTATTAGATCCAGAGAATCTTTGACCATCTACAAGTCCCGTTTACTTCAGAGGGAGTAATGGGTCCTCACTACCTATTAGGATGTAGCCCATTCCTTTCCAAGTGAAGTTTGCCTGAATAAAAACAGAGTAAAAGAAGAGGTCTTTTATGCAGAGTGAGGGTGTGAGGAATCCCTGTAAGGTCGAAATGTTCTCCTCCTGATCTCCCTCCCATTGAGTAGACCCCAGTAGGGAATGATCTGGCCATGAATTAGGAAAGGCGTCGCAATTTTGGCCCTGTGTATTTAGTAGTATCTTAGCAACATTTTTTCTATATGTGATTATCCTCTTTTGGCTTAAATTCATTTGGGGTAGGTTGTACAAACAGCTCCACAGGTAACAAAAATGGTAATGAAATCTCAACATGTTATAGATATATTGACTTTACTTTAGCAGAGTCCTGTTATTTGGTAGCGTTGATTCAGCTGTTTGTTTTTTTTAATTGATGTTTATTTCTCCACTGCTGTGTTTTCCTATTCCCTCAGAAGGAAACCACTCCAGAGTAAGGAGTGACTTTCTAGACACTCGTGCCAGAATCTGAAAAGAGACCACAATCATATTGTTACAATTGCAGATTCTAACGTGGCTAGTGGGGCTAGGAATTTAATATATCTTTCTGCCTAATGCACAGAATCTTCAGGCTAGCTTTCAGCTTTATTAAGGCTTTTATACTGCTAAGGGAGAGGCATGATAATGCACAGATTGTGTGAATTCAGGTGTGCAGTGGTTTCAATAGCCTACAAATCATAAAATGCAATTTTCCCTTTTAGTGCCAAGTTCATGATACTAAATGGTTTAGAAAATTGTATTAGGTAATTTTCTCTAGTGCATTTGATGTAAATTACACCAATATTGTGAAGTGCTTTTTTGTTTAACACATTCTGTGTAAGTTAGATAAATTAAAGTATCTGAAGGATGGAATTAGATGAAGCTGATTATGATGAAGAAGATGGGCTATTCATCTCAGATCACAATAAATATGGTTAATTCTCTGTACTACTGATGCCAACCTAAATAACTTTACCATTCATTCTAATGACTTTTTTTGTTTATCTATAAACAAGCTGTTTAAGAATCATGCGGTGCAGTGTTTTCTTTAACATTTAGAGGGTATTATCTTGCAAAATCGTAATAATCACTCAAATGGCTATTCTCCCAGGATTGTAATAATGGTCTCATACCCTTTGTAGTTTTGAAAAATGAAACTAAAACAAAAAGCAAGGCCGTAATGGACAATGCATATGGGCTTTTGTAACCTCTGTAGTAATGATAATTGCCCATGGGCTGTAAGTTACAATGTTTGTTATAATACAGATGACTGCATCTCTCCTTTTTGCCAACTTCATGGGTAGAAAAAATATTATTTTTAATTAGCCAGTCCCCTTGAACAGAGAGCTGAATTTTAAGTAAAGAGTCTAGTTGCAGTAGCAACTTCAGCAGAACATGTGGCCTAAATAGAGTTCAATCCCCAGGTGTGCCAAGCTCATACACAGCCAGGGGCGGCTCCAGGCACCAGCACAGCAAGCACATGCCTGGGGCGGCAAGCCGCAGGGGGTGGCAATAGGGTGATCAGATGTCCCAATTAAATAGGGACAGTCCCGATAGTTGAGGCTTTTTCTTACATGGGTGCCTATTACCCAGGGGCGGCTCTAGGCACCAGCAAAACAAGCTGGTGCCTAGGGCGGCAAAATCTAGGGGGCGTCCCCTGCGGCCGGGGGGGCAGCAGTCTGGGCCGGCGGACCTGCCACAGTCATGCCTGCGGGAGGTCCACCGGAGCCCCGGGACGACTGGACCTGCCGCAGGCATGACTGCGGAGGGGGCGCTCGTCCCGCGGCTCGGCTGGACCTCCCGCAGGCATGACTGCGGCAGCTCAAGCGGAGCCGCCGGACCCGCGAACCGTCCGCAGCCACGGGAGGTCCAGCTGAGCCACGCGGGACCAGCGGTCCCTCTGCAGTCATGCCCGCGGGAGGTCCGCTGCTCCCGCGGCTCCGGGGCGCCTCCCGCGCATGACTGCTTGGGGCGGCCAAAAACGTAGAGTCGCCCCTGCTATTACCCCCCACCCTCTGTCCCAATTTTTCACACTTGCTGTCTGGTCACCCTAGGCAGCGAGCTGGTCACCGTGGGGGCGGCAGCAGTCAGGCTGCCTTTGAAGGCGCGGGACTGGCAGATCACCCGCAGAAATGCCGTCGAAGGCCGCCTGACTGCCGTGCTTGGGGCGGCAAAAAACATAGAGCCGCCCCTGTACACAGCCCAGCTGGGGATAGAGTGGAGGAGAGACAAAAGTGGCTCTAAGTGACCTTAAAACCCTCCCCCCACATCCTAGGGCTGGCTGGGGGCTGAACTGACCTCAGCACAAATTAGAGCAGTCACAGCGCTACTCTTACTTATGCTGGCTAAAGCAATAGTACTTTTCTCTGGCAGCACAGAGGGGCCTTAACAGCTCAGAGGATCTGGCCCATGCTGAGAATTATAGACAATAGAGCCAAATAGTCATAGCAATAGCTTGTTATTCTAAATGAATGAGTAGGTCTTGGTAGGGAAATTAGTTTAAAATATAAAGAACTACATAAAATATTTTATATAAAAAGGAGCATCCTACTTTTAGAACCCCTTTGCATTTTTATTTAGCATCTATTTAACAGAAGTTGTTTTGAAGGATTTTAAATTTAATTGTATTTTAATGCTCAAATAAGAAACCTCTAAAGCAGTGGTTTTCAACCTTTTTTCATTTGTAGACCCCTACACATATTTCAAATGGCGGTGTGGACCCCTTGGAAATCTTAGACATAATTTGCGGCCTGCCTGGGGCCCCTGGAGTACAGGTTGGAAAACACTGTTCTATGGTAACAACCTTTTGCAAACCACTTAGACATAGTCTGTGGACCCCTAGGTTCAAAATCTCTGCTCTAAAGACGAGGGGGACACACGCTTAGAATCATAGAATATCAGGGTTGGAAGGGACCTCAGGAGGTCATCTAGTCCAACCTCCTGCTCAAAGCAGGACCAATCCCCAACTAAATCATCCCAGCCTGGGCTTTGTCAAACCTGACCTTAAAAACCTCTAAAGAAATAGATTCCACCACCTCTCTGGATAATCCATTTCGTGCTTCACTACCCTCCTAGTGAAAAAGTTTTTCCTAATATTCAACCTAAACCTCTCACACTGCAACTTGAGACCATTACTCTGCTACCACTGAGAACTATCTAGATCCATCCTCTTTGGAACCCTCTTTCAGGTAGTTGAAAGCAGCTATCAAATCCCCCATATTCTTCTCTTCTGGAGACTAAATAATCCCAGTTTCCTTCACCGCTCCTCATATCCCTTCCTGGGGGAGAGATAGTTCAGTGATTTGAGCATTGGCCTGCTAAACCCACGGTTGTGAGTTCAATCCTTGAGGGGGCCACTTAGGGATCTGGGGCAAAAATCTGTCTGGAGATTGGTCCTGCTTTGAGCAGGGGTTTGGACTAGATGATCTCCTGAGGTTCCTTCTAACCCTGATTTTCTATTATTCTATTCTATAAGTCATGTGCTCCAGCCCCCTAATCTTTTTTGTTGCCCTCCACTGGACTCTTTCCAATTTTTCCATATCCTTCTTGTAGCGTGGGGCCCAAAACTGGACACAGTACTCCAGATGAGGCCTCACCAATGTCGAATAGAGGGGAATGATCACGTCCCTCGATCTGCTGACAGTGCCCCTACTTATACAGCCCAAAATGCCGTTAGCCTTCTTGGCAACAAGGGCACACTGTTGACTCATATCCAGCTTCTCGTCCACTGTAACCCCCAGGTCCTTTTCTGCAGAACTGCTGCCTAGCCACTTGGTCCCTAGTCTGTAGCAGTGCATGGGATTCTTCCATCCTAAGTGCAGGACTCTACGCTTGTCCTTGTTGAACCTCATCAGATTTCTTTTGGCCCAATCCTCTAACTTGTCTAGGTCCCTCTGTATCCTATCCCTACCCTCCAGCGTATCTACCACTCCTCCCAATTTAGTGTCATCTGCAAACTTGCTGAGGGTGCAGTCCACAGCATCCTCCAGATCATTAATGAAGATATTGAACAAAACCGGCCCCAGGACCGACCCTTGGGGCCCTCGGCTGGATACCGGCTGCCAACTAGACATGGAGCCATTGATCACTACCCGTTGAGCTCAATGATCTAGCCAGCTTTCTACTTCCAGGCCATACTTCCTTAAATTGCTGGCAAGAATCAAAAGCTTTGCTAAAGTCAAGGAATAACACGTTCACTGCTTTCCCCTTATCCACAGAGCCAGTTATCTCATCATAGAAGTCAATTAGGTTAGTCAGGCATGACTTGCCTTTGGTGAATCCATGCTAACTGTTCCTGATCACTTTCCTTTCCTCTAAGAGCTTCAGAATTGATTCCTTGAGGACCTGCTCCATGATTTTTCCAGGGACTGAGGTGAGGCTGACTGGCCTGTATTTTCCCAGATCCTCCTTCCCTTTTTTAAAGATGGGCACTACATTAGCCTTTTTCCAGTCATCCGGGACCTCCCCCGATTGCCATGAGTTTTCAAAGATAATGACCAATGGCTATGCAATCACATCCATCAACTCCTTTAGCACCCTTGGATGCAGCGCATCCAGCCCCATGGACTTGTGCTTGTCCAGCTTTTCTAAATAGTCCTGAACCACTTCTTTCTCCGCAGAGGGATGGTCACCTCCTCCCCATGCTGTGCTGCCCAGTGCAGTAGTCTGGGAGCTGATCTTGTTCATGAACAAGAGGCAAAAATAGCATTGAGTACATTAGCTTTTTTCACATCTCCTGTCACTAGTTTGCCTCCCCCATTCAGTAAGGGTCCCACACTTTCCTTGACTTCTTGTTGCTAACAAAGCTGAAGAAACCCTTCTTGTTACTCTTAACATCCCTTGCTAGCTGCAACTCCAAGTGTGATTTGGCCTTCCTGATTTCACTCCTGCATGCCTGAGCAATATTTTTATACTCCTCCCTGGTCATTTGTCCAATCTTCCACTTCTTGTAAGCTTCTTTTGTGTGTTGAAGATCAGCAAGGATTTCACTTCATAACTTATGTAGCCGGACCTTATCGCAGGGGCTCCTTGCATCCTCCATTACCTACAGAAACTACCTTTGTGCCACCCTCCCATGACCCTGTACTACAGTGACTTCCTGCAACTCCCCCGATGTCCCCCTTGGCAGGGAATCTGTGTCTCCCCCATATCAGGGCCCCCATTTTCTCTCTCATGCCAACAGCTATGGCACCTTCATTCCCACTTTTCCCCAGGTCCTCTATTTCACACTTCCTTTCCAATGGCAGGGGCTCTGTGTGGCCCCATTCCCACCTTATCCCCCACACCAGGGGCTCTGTGAGCCCACCTTTCCCCATACCAGTATCCCCCAATCGCCCTCCAGTGTTCTTTGTACCCAGGTCCACTATTCTCTCCACCATGCCAGGGGCTCTGTGTCTCTTTCTTTCCCCCAACCCAAAGTACCTTTATTCCCCCCAGATTGGAAGGGAGGGGCTGATAGTTGATGCCCTCTTTCCCCAATCTGGAGAAGGCAAGATGTTAGGAAGGAGGACGGAAAGAAGGAAAACTTGTCTTTCCTCTTCCTCTGTCCCTGCTCACTGAGGCCTGATCTACACTACGATTTTAGGTCGAATTTAGCAGTGTTACCTCTATTTAAGCCTGTCCCAAGGCTCCCAGAAAGAAGAGCAGTTATTTCTCTTCTGTCATTCAGGATGTCAACAGTGTTCAACTCTATTGGGAGGATAAGCAGGGCTATTGTTATGCAGCAAGGTGTTAATGGGTGCCGTCAACAGATGACAGCAGCACCATGTGTCCCCTCATTTGCCCTCTTTCAATTTTCTGATTGTCCCCAAAATCAATATGGTACTGGCAATTCGTGCTTAGAACATTCCCTACAATTTTGGAATTGATCAGATGTGATGTTCAAAAGTTATCATTGTATATACTGTAAAATAGACAGACATGCTGACAGACAAAGAGAAGAATGTCATTCAGTTGTATAAGGCCTCACTAGCTCAATATGGCTTCCAGGCAGGTGGACTGACTCCACTGACTAAATGTTGTTATTTGCACTGTAGTAGTACCTAGGGTCACAATCATGGATCAGGGCCCTATTATGCTAGATGCTATGCAAATACATAACAAAAAGACCTGAAGAACTGCCCCTGAGTGATTATAATTAAGGCTAAGATTTTGTCATGGTTATTTTCAGTAAAAGTCACGGCCACATCACAGACAATCAATAAAAAATCATGGAAGCCGTGACCTGTCTGTGACTTTTGCTGCTGCAGCTCCATGGTTTCCCCCACCACCATGGTGGATGGGACTGTGGGGTTCCCCCTCCACCTGCAGCAGCTGGAAGCTGCTGGGAAGGGGCGGGGCTTACAGCACGATGGCTGGGAGCTGCAGGGTGACCATATTTCCCAAAGAGAAAACGAACACCCCTAGTCGCTTGCCTCAGGTGTGCCCCTGTCCTGTGTGAGGCTGTCACCCATTGCTGGAACCCTGAGGAGGGCCCCCTCAAGAGTCGGTCACCTGTCTCTGGAACCTTGCAGAGGGCCGCCTGTCACCTGCCGCTGGAACCCTGCCAGGGCCACACTGCCTGCCAGCTCCAGAGTCCCACCGCCCCTGGGGCTGAAGCAGAGAATGCCACAGAGGTCTCTGGAAGTCATGGATTCCATGACTTCCATGACCTCCGTGACATAAATGTAGCCTTATTTATAATATAGTACCAGTTGACAGCATGTGGTAACTTTGCATCTTTGCATCTAGCCTGGTTGAAGGGTAAAATAGATATTTTTGGGGACAACTCTGACTCTTGTTCCAGAAAGGACACTACTCATATAGTTCATCCCCTATCTCTCTTCCCCAGATGCCCAGGCAAGATCTTTTACTCATAGGCACATGCTGTAGATGGAAAGAGAGAGCTCTCAACACGTGTTTTTAGCGTGGTCTAGTAGTATAGTATAGCAATGTTGGTGAGAGTATGACCCCTTCCCCCCCAGCAACATAGTTATGCTGATAAAAGCCTCAATGTAGACGCAGCTCTGACATCAGAACTGGGCTTCTGTTGATGTAGTAAAAGTCATTTGGGGAGGTGGTGTTCCTATCTCACCAGAAAATCTCCTGTCAGTATACACTGAATCTGCAGTAGGGGCCATGCTGGAATAGCCATGCCAACAGTCTCTGTAGTGTAGTCATAGCCTTCAGTCATTTATGGTCAGTCAGATTCCCTTTATTAAAAAGTCACTATGAGTAATGTCTGTGCTGTCTTCCTGAAGGTAAAACAGGCAACCCTTGCAGCAGGAGAGCTGGAGCGAATTGTCGGAGAAAAACTTAGTTCTCACTTTTTGGTTGGGTACAGCAAAATGAGATACTTTATTCTGTTTAGCAGCTACAGCAGGGAGAGAGTGCACTAGGACCAGGGGCGGCTCTAGGCACCAGCAAACCAAGCTGTTGCCTAGGGCGGCCAAATCTAGGGGGCGGCAGGCTGGGCCGGGAGGTCCACCAGAGCCGCGGACGACCGGACCTGCCGCAGGCATGACTGCGGAGGGGGGCTCGTCCCGCGGCTCGGCTGGACCTCCCGCAGGCATGACTGCGGCAGCTCAAGCGGAGCCGCCGGACCGTGCCCGCGGGAGGTTCGCTGTTCCCGCGGCTCCGGTGGAGCTCCCGCAGTCATGCCTGCGGCAGGTCCGCTCGTCCCGGGGCTCCAGTGGACCTGCCACGGGAGCTCAACTGGAGCCGCGGGAAGAGGGGACCCGCCGCGGGACCGAGGAAGGGCGGTGCAGCACACCGCGCTGCCTGGGGCAGCCTAATTTCTAGAGCCGCCCCTGACTAGGACATAGGGTCTCCCCTTCCTAAACAGGTCTCTCAACAGGTAAACAATTACAGCAAGCATTTATACTTTTGTTACAGACAATAATAAGCAACAGCTGCATTTTGTTTATACATAGGTCATCCTGATATCTTGTTTTTCTCACTTAAGAGACTCCAGTCTACATTTCGTATTATCTATACATTATCTACACAAGGTCGAAACAACTTCTCACACAGTTCTTTTCCACTTGCCTCACACAATCCTCGCTTCTACAAATCTCGCGTTATTAGGGTTACAGTTAGCCTGACTCTTGCTAAAACTGTCATGCATTGCAATCCCCTTCCTGTCAGTTCTTTCTCTGCTTCCACAAGACTCTCCTTCTTACAGGAGAAACAAGTAATCCCAAATTCCTGAAGAAAGCTCAAGTGGAGTAGTTCTGAGTCCCCCTTCTTTGTCTTGTATGCAGACAAGAGCTTGATGTCCAGGTTCTATAACCAGAAGATAGCTTCTGTATCAAGGGAGGCTAGGCATTGTAAACCATCTCCAGATGTCAAGTTGGGTGCTCTTCCACCACATGAGTTATTGTCTGCAATGCTGCCCCATAATTACAGTGTGGAGGGGAAATCAGGCCAGTTTTGTACATAGTTGTGGCAAAACTGGATGAACCAGCGAGCAATCTGTTGAGCCTGGTTCAGAATCTATGATCAAGTGGACAAGGAGGCAGGTGCAGTGATAGACTTCTGTATGTACTTAATGTCAGTTCCCACTGATGTTTCCACTGTATAAGAACATAGTTTTCATTTTTCTAGTGGCGGTAATTATTTGTGCATGGTAAAGAGTCAGTAGTGCTCATGGCCAGGAGCGCATGAGCTTCTGTAGCAAAGGGGTGTTGAGAGATCAACTGTGGAGTTACGCCCTGGTCCACAGGAGTGGGATTCCTGCCCTGAATGTGAGTTGGTGATGCATGTTATTTCCTGTCTGAAAATGGGGCATCAGTCAACTGACGATGTAATAGGTTGGTTTCATCTGTCAGAGCTCGCCAGGCAGGCTTAACAATAATCGCATCTCGTCAGAGGTCTGGTGGTGCTACGTATGCTAGCACATACAAACTGGAGGTTGGTGTATAATTCAAGCAGCCACTGATAATATGAGTGGTTCCATCAGTTCTGTGGATTTTTCCTGTAAGGGGCAATGTCTGAATTGTAGTGGTCAAGAGGGATATCCTCCTCCAAGTGGATGTAGAACATGAAGATATTATCTTGGAGACATGTAGAACATTGTCTTACTTCAGGAAACACACTCTACTATTGATACTTGGAACCTATGGAAATTGTTTCCATTGTCACAATACAGATGTCATCAGCATACACATACTTCTCAGCCTGCATTTCAGGAAGGTTGAATGTGTCTATATTGAACAAAACCAGAGCCCAAACTTACCATTTGTTTAAGGCTATTGCAGAAACATTTAAGTTGACTGATTTTCTCCCTGACTCTCAGGATGAAATTTCAGTTGTTAATCATTTCTCAGCCACACCACATCATTGGCTACAAGAAATAACTTGCAGCAGCTTGGCAGTGATTCCGACATGCCACACTGTGTTGTAAGTAGCCATCGGGTCAGTGAGGACTAGACCACCTTTCTTTCCTGACTCAAATAGATTTTCTGTCTTGACTCAGACAAAATATCTGGGTTCATTTTCACCTCCTGAATCCAGCTTTGAATGCAAGGTAGCTGAGGATCAACTACCTCATTAATCCACATCAAGATTAGTCTATCCATCAGCATATAAGTAACACACAGCAGAGAAATGGGTTGGTAGCTCTTCGGATCTGTCAATGGTTTCCCTGGCTTGGGAGCAGCTATGATCTTTGCTCTGAACAGACTCAGAAATTGAAGCAGCTAGCTTTTGGCAATTGGCCCAAAGTGAGAGATTAACTTGTTATGGATATTGTCTGGACCAGGAGCCTTGTTAGGTTGCAACTCATGTATAATCAGTTTGAGTTCTTGATCAGTAAAAGGAGCCATCAGTTCCTGTCCACACTTGAAGTCTGCCATCTGTCAGCAACCATTTTAACTGCATGTCTGAAAACTTTATTTTGATTGGGAGCTCTGCCATTGGCCACCAATTGAGATGTGATGGAGTTTTGTGTATTCCCTCTTGCCCAGACTAGAGTCTGTGCTCAGACTCTTAAAAGTTTGCCAAGCTTCACAACTAGAATGCGTGAATTTTGATTTGGAGACAGTTTCTTTCCATCGCTCTTGCCTGGTTTGATCTAGAAGGCAAAAAAGTCTCTAGTTTTCACAAAAATCTCCTGTTCATTCTTGTTGGATTTAAATTCCTGATATCTGTTTGCATCATATGACCTTCCAGGAATGAATTGTTCAGAAAAATCCCTTAAGTATCGATTTATTTGCAGTGGCCAGAACTTTTATCACAGAAAACTTGATAGGTGGCACTAATATATTTGTTCCTAATATTTGATTTGAAGTCTTTACTCACAAGAGAGTCGAACTCAGATTGGAACAGATCTCACCTTGCCTTTCAGAAATTCCACTGGAGTTTCTGGAGGCCACATGTATTTGGAATTTGTATGCATGTTGTGCACAGATATGGCTGGGACTGAGGAAGAAAAACAAACATTTTACACTGTATGGCCAACAGAGCATGTTGCCCAGTTGTATAAAAGGGTATGGAAAGTGGGTTGCTGCTTAGGATCATACAGAACCTGCAGGTTGTCCATAGACATCTACTTCTTTAGCTTTACTCCATCTGCATAATTATCTGGATATCCCATAGTGGGAATGGTGTGAATTAAAATCGCCACAGTAGACTAAAGGTCCTGAGAAAATGAGTAAGGCATGAGTTGGCCAATTGGCAGATGGATGTTTGTAGACGTTGATAAGAATCAGGTCCTTCACTTTTATACCCTGCCATTCGATAACATCATATGGACCTGATAATGAGACCGGAGTTGCTGGGATACCTTTCCTGATGCAGGATGCCATCCTGTATTGCCTGTGATGGAGGTAAGGCACAACCGCAAAGCCAGGAATTGACAGTTGAAAGTGTCAGTAGTAGAGTGTGTTTCCTGAAGTAAGACAATATTCTACATGTCTGCAAGACAATATCTTCATGTTCTACAGCTACTTGGAGGAGGATATCCCTCTTGGCCACTACAATTCCCTCGATATTGATGTATGGCCCCTGGAGAGCCAACCCCAACACTAAGGTTTGTAATGCTGGCCCTAGTAGGGGGTCTCAATGGATGATAATGCTTTCAGACATTGCCCCTTACAGGAAAAATCCACAGAATGGATGGAACCAAAGCATAGTAAACAGTTTGGTTATCCTCTTTCTTACGGGTAGAACACAACTGGCAGACCTCATGGCTCAAGACATCAGTTACCCTGCCCAGAGTTGGAGGAAACTCAACTCAAACTCAACCGACATTGAAATCAGTATGAGCTGCAGAAGTTCAGCAACCAATTTGGCAATCAGGCCATTTCAGCCCCTTGACACTTTTGCAGCATCACTAGCAGCAAATGTTAAAAAATCATGATATTCACTTAAAAATTATGATATATTTTGATAGCTCTTTTTATTGCTTTCAGCTCTTTGAGCCTGTAGGGTACACTGTGGTAACGTTTTCATATTTTTCTCTTCAACCATAATGTCTAGAAATGTTTTTAAATTAACATTTTTTTAATGAAAGCTCAGATTTTCAGATATTCATAGGACTCCAGCAAGTTAGTCTTTTAGGAAAGCATCAATTATCATGACTCTTATGATAAAAATCAGAAGAGTTGGCAACCCTACTTTTGTTTGCCAGAGAGCACTTCTACTTGTGTCACATTTCTGGACACAAAGACATTCCTGCTACTTCCCTTTGAGATGCTAAAAACTAAAACAATCTCCAAATATATACTGTGGCAAAGTTCCTCCTCTCCTCTAGTAGGTCCTGCGCTTATTGGCGGATTTCTTCCCCTCAGTGGTTTTCCCCTTGTTTGAAACCCATAGTCTGGATCAACTACTCCTATGTCTGATTAGGAGTAGCGGGGCTAGGGGAGGAACCCGGGCCTGCCCTCTACTCCGGGTTCCAGCCCAGGGCCCTGTGAATTGCAGCAGTCTCTATAGTGCTACTTGTAACCGCTGCTTGACCGCTACAGCTCCCTGGGCTACTTCCCCATAGCCTCCTTCAAACACCTTCTTTATCCTCACCACAGGATCCTCCTGGTGTCTGATGCTGCTTGATTGTATGGTGTTTTCCTCAATCCTCCAGTAGTACCCCCTCTCAGTTCTTAGTTCCTTGTGTCTCTTGCTCCCAGCTCCTCATGCACACTTCTTTCCTCTGGCTCCTCCCCCTTAGACTGGAGTGAGCTCCCCTTTTTATACCAGATGCCCTGATTAGCCTGTCCTGATTGGCTGCAGGTGCTCCAATCAATGTAGCTCTCTCCGGTGCCTTCTAGAAAGTTCTTAATTGGCCCCAGGTGCCTTGATTAGCCTGGAGCAACTGCCATTTTGGTTCCCATGGTACTAGGGATTTGCTTATCCTGGAGCTAACATACCTGCTCCTCAGTACTTTCCTGTAGCCATCTGGCCTTGCTCCATCACAATACCTATAATTTTTCACATGGAATCATCTATGAAAAAGGCTGAATTTGCCTTCTCCTGTTAAGTGACTACAAAGTTGTAGACCAGAGGGAGGTCACTTTGAATATTTGTCACTATAAGTGGTTAATAGGTGGTTAGGCAAAAATTAATCTTACAGGTAAGAGCTAGAATATATAGTAATAACCCTTGCTAACATCAATCATTTCTTGAATGTCTATAGACTTCTGTTTTATTCTTGGAATCACTCACAAGAGATATGTGGAAACTTGAGTTACAGTTAATTAATTTCCCTTTATAATGATCATGCAACTATAGTTTTCCCACTGAAACCAATGCAGTGCTTCATTTGCAAGAATGTCTGTTACTATCCTTGTGTGATTCTTATAAGAAAGGATTCTTGAAATTTGAGATGACTATAGAAGGCAGCTGAACAAACCACAGCACATTATCTGCCGCACATGAGAACAGTTTGATACCCAGCACCACTTGTGAACTACTGCACAGTAATAAACAGTGAGTTTCTGGATTTTTTTGATATTCTATAATTCAAAGCTCTCGAGATGGGAAAAGAGGGGACAGGGAAATTAGAGCAGCTTTTTACAGTTCAACTTGAAAAGTTGGTATAAAAAGCCTTTTCTAACAGGATTCTCTAGTGGGGCATTTGCAGTGACCCCAGCCTCATTTTTATAAGTTGGTGTTTCAGTAATGACTTCAAACATAGACTTTTATCATAAAAATGTGAACTGCAGTTTATGAATGGAGAAAATAAAGTTCTAAGGCATTTTTTTTCTAGGACAAGAAATAGTCTGAATAGGGTGTCCTTTGCCAGATTTTGACTTTTTTTCCCATATTGAACGTATCATGACTTTTACACAATTTTTTAAAATAATTCTTATGTCTTTGAATCTTAAATTGTAGCATTTTTCATCTTTATTTGAAGAGCTGCTGAATTCTGTTGAACACCTAGAGTCAATAAACGCCTTAACAGCGCCATTCTGCGTGCGTTGCAATCTTTATGCTATGAGAGGATCTGTTCACACATCCATAAAATAAGGAGTTACAACAATAAAGTCTAGAGGTGACAATGGTGTGAATTATAATTTTCATGTGTGTTTGAGAAAATAGCTGAAGAAACAGTGTCCTTGCCAGAGAAAATTACTTTGCAGTTCAAATAACTAACCATATGCCCTGACTTTTAACAACATGTGCAGAATTAATGTGGCTGCAATTAGATTGAAATGTAACTGAGGGTACATCTACACAGATATAAATCCCATCATAGGTAGACATACCTGCACTAACTTTGCTCCAGCTCAGCATGCTAAAAATAGCAGTGTGGCTATGGCAGCACGGGTGGCGAGTCCTGCTAGCTGCCTGAGTACAGTCCTGCCCAATCCCTTGGGGCCATAACCGGCTGCCCGTGCAGCCATGGCCACACTACTTTTTTTAGCATGCTAGCTTGAGTGGAGCTAGTGCATGTATGTTTGCACAAACCGTTGCCACTTGTAACGCCAACAGACCCCGGTCGTCAGTGAGCAGGGTCAAACATAGGATCTTTGGAGCTTAGTGCATGAGCCTCTACTGCATGTGCTAAAAGCCAACTGACTTTTAGCTAGGGCTGTAGAGCAGACTCATTTTATTGCTCTCTCTAAGTGGTCTTGATGCCACTAGATGGGATAGAGCACCACACCCAGAAGATGTGTGGGTTACACATACACCCTTAATTGTCATCTACTACCCCACACTAAAATCCATATGGGGTATCAGCAAACATTTACATCCCATATTTGATGAGGACCACATTCTGAAAGAAATCTTTCCTGAACCCGCTCTTCTGGCCTTCTAACAACCCCCCCCAACCTCATCAAGCTCATCATCAGAAGCAAGCTCACCACAGACTAGGACCCACCAACTCAAAGTGGCACCAGACCCTGCCAGAACAGCACATGCAAAACCTGCAAATATATTGCCACTGCTACAATGATCTGTACCCCCACAACACACCTTACAAGATCCATGGGTCCTACACAAGCCTATCGCAACATGTGGTGTACTTCATCCAGTGTGCTAAATGCCCCAGTAACAATTACATTGGGGAAGCCAGATAATCACTATGCTCTTGAGTGAACTCACACAGAAAAAATAAAATAAAAACACCATATACCAAACACCAGTGGCGAACACTTTTCTCAACGTGATCACTCCAAATGTGACTGCAAAGGAAACCTGCAGAACACCTTAAAAAGGAGAGCCTAGGATTTTAAATTCATAATTCTGCTGGACACTAAAAACAATGGATTTAACAGAGACACTGGTTTTGTGGCTCATGACAACTATATGTAACACACACTCTGCCTGCTGACCCTTAATTGTCTATTTCATTTTAAGTGGGTTCCTACAGCATGTGTGAATACCTTATACTTAACAATCTGTCCCACCTTGGACAGTCTGGTTACCTTCTCCAGACCTGAAGAACAGCTCTGTGAAACTCAAAAGCTTGTCCCTTCCACCAACAGAATTTGGTCCTATAAAAGATATTACCTCACCTACCTTCTCTCTTTCTCATTTAATTCAAAGTTAGGCACCTATATACTGATCAGAATCTGGGATTGAGTGTCTGAGATAATAGCCCATTCTTACAGATCTTTGGTTTTCATAAATATAACTTTCCTTTTTTCTACCTTTTATTGATGTATCTCCAAAGGACATGTTCAATGCAACACCTCATTTTTAGTTGTTTCTATGTTATAATGCTAGATGCATAATTCATTATATTAATTTTTATTGTCTTATTTCTGAAATATATCTCTAAAAACGGTTATTGGTTTTATATTCGAATTGAACTTGCACCTCAGTGAGATCCTTTTATTTGTCTGACCTATTCTCCTGCATCGAGTTTCACACTTACCAGCTTGTGTGTGTGTAAATATTACTATTATTGTAAGTGCTTTGCATTTGCAGCTGAGGAAGTAAACAGGATCCTCCATTGATGCTCAAAAATTCAGCAATGGCAACAAATATTTAATATGTTTAGTTTTTATGTAAAGCAATTGCTTCTTGTTAATCTATTAATATTACATGTTTTTCTTTCTCCAACTATACTATAAAATTTTCTTTAAAATATTTAAATCTGAAGCTGTAACATGAAAAAAATTGACTAAAATATTTGGAAGAAACTAGGGAAAGTTTTACTGTGGTGGATCATCCTCCATTTTTTTCTTAATATAAAGATCTCTTCTGCCTGAGGGAGCTGAGTAATACTAAGCAAGCTGGGCAGTCTCTGAAAAGGTAACAAGATCATGTTTTTCTTTAAAAAAATAAAAATCTTATTTTGGTTTGGGTTACGCTGTCCTTTATCTCTTAAAGAGCCTTTTTACAATTTAAAGATAAGATCATATAATGCAGAATATCACATTTCTCTCCTGGCCCCTGACATAAGATGTGATCTTATCACTGTGTGATGACAAATGATACTATTGTTGCCACACAGGAAATGGATATGATTTGGGCAGTAAAAATAAATATGAAAGACGCTTTTTCTCCATCTAGGTTTACAATTTTTAAGTAAGAGTTTCCTAACCAAGCATAAAAACAAAATACTTGTGGCCCAGGTAGAGTAGATAAGGAACTTCCCAAAACCATAAAAGCTCAGACGAGAATAGAGAAAGAGCATTCCCTTAGCAGATGGCATTCCCTGCCTCCCAGAGGACCCAAATAAGTTCTCAGTGTTAGTGCTCTGGGGAATGTGGGGTGCTAGGAGGGATGGGTCAAGTGCTCTTTGCCATCAGAGCTACTGGATGTCTTCATGGAGTCAAGTTAGGGATTATTAAAAGCTTATGATAAATCAGCACATCACCACGATTCCCTGCATTCACCTCCTCTCCACCAGCCAGCCCAGTCCACTTTCTGACCTGGGTAGGCTGACTCCAGATCTATCAACAAAATGAATGTATCAGCAAACTTGTGATACTTTGCTGTGAGTGACATTTTTGAAGGCCTGCAGCCATGGTTCCAGTGGCCTTCCCCATAGAATACAGCAAGTGAGTCAGGCCCAGTGTGTTTATGTGAAGTTTTTACCAACCTTATTACATTTAATCATTTTCCTCCAGATACTTTTTATTATGATTCACTTATACACCATATAAACAGTTCATAAATAATTCCCTCTTTATTTTATAAAATAGGGGTGTGAATGTTCAGAAGGGACCGCAATAAGCTAAAAGAAGGATAGTTTGTTTAGTAATGTGCAAGTAATATGGATGCATGAGAAAGTAGAAAATTAGCTAACTCTTTTCTGAATATACAGTTCATGTGATGTTCCAGTAGTCTTAGGTCTGTAAACTCACTGGTCTTTCATAATTACCACAAGTCAAGATTTTTTAAAATGGGCTTCAAAGTCTAGGCACCTCAAAGTTTAGGTACCTCAATAGGTGGGCTGATCACCTAACAGTTCCCATACAAGTCATTGGGAGTTACTGAGTCCTCAGCACCTTCAGAAATCAGGTTATTTGTTTAGGTGCACAAATATGGAATTAGAAGCTTGATTTTAGGCATGCAGGGAGATTTTCATAGACAATTGACAGTTAATCACTTCTATCCTTTTGCTTTTCGAAATGAAAATTTGCTCCTCAGTTTTGAAAATCTTGACCTCAGTGTTTTTCAGATAATATGATATGGTGATATAAGCAGAGTCAGAATGAGCTCTACCCTGACGTCTGGTGGTGAGCTGTGGAAAAGGACTTCTGGGGCTGATCTCGTTTGCCTGGGAGATGGGACTGCTTGCCCCACTGCCTAGCATGATGGGACTGCTTGCCCAAATGGTCACTTTGGCTGCTGTGGGATCCCCAGTCTCTGATATTGGGGCAGGAGTAATAAAGTGTTGTTATCCTGGTTATGTGTATCAAGGACAGTAGGACTGTACTTGGCAGTTTATGACGGAGGGACTCACCCTCAACTAAGTAGCATACGCTAGGCAAGGGACATAGGTTCCAAAGCCCAGTGAATTGAGAGAGGCTGGGGACAGGTATTTGTACCTGGTAGTGTGGGCCCCAAACAGCATTTTGACCCATCCTCTCTCCACTGTGTAATAACAGAGCTAATTTTTACTCCATTAGGAGTCTTGTTATATGCTGCAGAGCTGAAATCACTGATACCTAGGTCTAAGCATTAGACCTGCTTTGGACTAGTGGTTCTGAGTGCACCAGCACTGAGCCCCCCGACTAACAGCTGAAATCACTAAAGAGCTGAAATCACTGAGAGCTGTGTTAAGTAGCGGGGGGCCTGAAGACATGTTGGTGTGTGGCTAGCAGACTGGCTAGTGGAGAGGAGTGGCCAGCAGGACAGCAGGCGGAGAGGAGCTGACAGCTGGCGGAGAGGCATGGCTGGTGGTGAAGACTGCAGCAGAACCCCATGGAGAGGTGTGGCAATCGGCCGTCAATCTGAGCAGCAGAGCATGTAAGGTGCCCCCCAAAGCTCCCCCGCCCTTCCACCCAGGCTGGGAGGTAAACTCTGCAGATGAACTTCTGAACTCTGGGAGCTGCACTGACCAAGGACAAACTGTGGGTGGGGTGACTGTTGGGTTGCTGGACTTAAGAACCTCAGAGGAAAAGGACACTGCCATACTTTTTGGGGGTGGGTCTTTTGCTCATAGTTTGTGTTATGAATCCTGTTTGTGGTGTTTCCCCAACATAATGCCGCATTGTTTCCCTCCTTTATTTAAAGGCTTTTGCTACACTCAGACTCTGTACTTGCAAGAGGGGAAGTATTGCCTCTTAGAGGCTTCCAGGGGGGTGGTATGTAATTGCTCCAGGTTTTACAATTGCATTGTGTTATTGAAAAGGAGCCCCTAGATACTGAATCCGGCCCTTGTTGCTGACAACTCTGATGGGCAGAAGGGTTACAGTAAGAAATAAGTTTTTTCCACATATTATTATACCAATGAAAGAAAAGGTAAAGGTAATAAGGGGAAAAGTAAGGCAATAATATATATATATAAAAGTTGTTTGTATTACAGAGTACAAAAGAGTTTGTTTACCAGTGGACTAAACCACTTTTATGCAGCATAGTTACATATCACTCATGATCAATATATTTCTTGTGCCAGGACCAGACCAGAAGTGTATTTGTTTTCTAGTTATGTGCAATGTTGTTGTAGCCCTGTTAGTCCCAGGATATGAGAGAGACAAGTTAGGTGAGGTCCTATATTTTATTGGACCAGCTTCTGCTGGTGGAAAGTACAAGCTTTCTAGGTTTCCAAGAAATCAGGTTTTCTGAGCTAAATACAAGTTGGGATAGATTGTTATACATAAGGAATTTGAAGTGGGCAATTAAGGGTAGCAGGCAGGTTAACAATCTAACCCTCAATTGCCCACTTCATTTCATTTGACTACCTACAACATGCATTTGCCCTTATGCTTAACAATCTGTCCAAACTTGTGTTTAGCTTAGACACTCTGATTTCCTTCCCCTGAAGAAGAGCATTGTGTAGCTCAAAAGCCTGTACTTCCACCAACAGATGTTGGTCCAATAAAAGATCTCCTCTTGCATTTGATGATATATTTCTATACTAGACACATGTAGAAAACACATTTAAATCGTTCCTGTTCAAATCAGTATTTTTATGAATTTAAAATGTCTTTAAAATGATTAATAACATGGGGAAATAGATTCCGGAACACATTCTAAATTGTTTAATCAGATACTGTTTGTTCTGCTTTCTCCTAGCTTTTCATTCTCATCAATTAATCAAAGAAATCAACATTTGACTTTAGTTCATAATTAACACTGAAGTATTCAGAAAGTGAATGCATCCAAACATTGATAAGTCATTCTACAAAGCTTTAGATCTAGTCTCATTGCTTTGTACAATATGGGACTCTGACTGAACAAGCTTTTTCAGTTTTTAGATATTTTAAACACTGAACCAAATACAGTGCTCTGTAGTGTCTGTAGGGTTTGTGTAGAGCTTCCATCTGGGCTCTGCAGCAGAACCCAATTCAAATCTGGAGAGGAGAAGTAAGCACCTGTTTTCCCTTTCCCTTCCTTTCTGTCCATCTACAACGTCCTTCTATGGCTCGCATCGCTGTAATACTGAGTTGCCTTTCATCTCTCTATCTGATATAAAACCGTCACTGCAGAAAACAGAGACCCATCTATAGTGCTGCTGTGTTGGAACACTTTGGACAATACCTTTATTCATTCACTAGCCCTAAGAGTGGTACATGAGTATTAGTATAGTTACTTTGAGCAGCTGCAGCATGACAGCAGAATGGTAATATCTACATTTTAGGAATTTGTAAGAACTCTACATCTTTTTTTAAAATTTTCATATGATATTGTTTCTCCATCATTGTTTTGCAAACAAAAATTGATCTGGTGGTATTTATTCCTACTCTTCTGAGAAGTATTTACAATCTGTCCAAAGTCTTTTCACGTGTTGATAGGTGCTTTGCCTTGTAGATAAAATGGTATGATGTCCTCAATTATGCCTTGACCATGATCTGTTAGAACCTCATCTTGATTCCTGATAGTAACCACCAGCTTTTTTTTCTTGCATTCTCTCTGGCTTGCTTTCTTACAGTCCATGAAAATTTTCCATTTCATGCTGGGGATCATTGTTATTCTTTTAAAATAACCTTAAAAAGGAATTTAGCCATGTGATATCTGAAATTTACTGGTTGGCTTCACGCTTTCAACCAATATTCTATGTATGGTTGGTTCATTTGCACTTTCCTATCAGCTGTGTTTCTTTCTTTCTCTTTTTTTAATTGCATGTCTTGCTTGAGAATAGCTTCTTTATCCATATCATTCCCCACTGATTGTATGGACAGCAATTTATTATCCATTGGTCTATTAAATAATGTGTTTGCTAGAGGCATCTTAGTTGTGCTAAATAGCTAAGTTCTGATCTTACTATTTTACATATACTTACTTTTGCTTTTGATTATAACAGAATTAAAATGTGGTTAAATTTTGAAAGTTGACTCTTTAAAAATGGCCTTTACAATTCCCTATTTCCAGTTTCACAATGATTTTCATAACAAATCTGACCAATTTCAAAATTGTATTTTTCTAACTACCAGCCGTGCAAACTTAACCTGACATCTGGGTCAGTTTTTAAAAGCCTTTCAAATTGAGAAAACTTTGTTCACTATTTTTGTTTTGTTTCTGTGGGTCAAAGTATGATATGATAGAATCACTAGTGTCTGTATTTTTGTAAAACTGTTTTCAGGGCATTTTGATATGTTTTTGTCCATTCTCATGTTTTATTTATTTATTTATTTATTTATTTTTTAAATGTTATTTTACATAAAGGCTAAGTAACAGCCATGTTGTGAATAAGATGATGACCGTGGCAGGGGGAGGTGTGTGAAGAAAGAAAGAAAGGAAGAAAAAGACTAGGGCCTGAAAGATTCTTATCTCTGCAGTGTTTTGTAGTTCATAGGCTTTTGTTTTATGCCTCCAACTTTCAGGGGGTTCTAACAGATCATGGTCATCAGACACTCTCTTTTTCTTAAAAAAGAGCCATAAAATTCAAATGCTATTTAATAATCATATTTTTCTCATGTAAAGCCGAATTGTTCTTTCTGTCTTTGAAAGATGCCCTCCAATCTGGTGTCATTATTCTTGCATTTTTCTATGTACTAGAATGTCATCACTGACATTCAATACTCCATTTAAACATGACAGTGTTCCTTTAATGTCAATCTGAAAGATTTCTGCTGCAGATGGGATGCCAAAATTCAAATCAAGGTCCAGTGTGTGTTGAGAATGCTAGTATAGTGGTAGTCTTGATTAAATTTTAATTGATGGTACACAGAGATTAAATCTAATTTTAAACTTGCTTTGATATCACTTAAGTAGGTAACAGTGTCATCTAAAGTGGCGTGAAATATATTTCATTCCTAATTTCTTTATTAGGCAGCAGTATATTGATGTATTTCACCAGGATGTTTTAGTTTTGGCGCCACTGGGATAGGGAATACCCACGGCATTGAACGTTCAACTTTTGCAGGTGAAGTCCATCGTCTAGCTGCTGTAGCTCTCCTTTGGCCTTTTTATGAACATGAAAATTGGATGGCACATGTGATGTGTAATTTGACCGTTTTTTACATTTCCTGTTATCCTTAGAAATCTCTTTCTTTTTGCATGATCTGTAAAGCTTTGTCTTTCAGTACAGAGGTTAATTACTTGGTTTTTGTTATGTTAAATTGAGATCCAAGCCATTCTGCTCCCTCCTAAAAGTTCTTGTACTACACCTGGTGTTTGAGCTTAGTGTCTGAAATGCCTCTCGTGTTTTTAATGGCTTTGAAGATCCATATGGGTATATTTCATTTTTTGTTTTCTGAAGTGCTGAAGGCTTGAAGTCATGTTCTGAATATGGGGGCAGTTAACTTGGAGGAGCTCAATCTATTTCCCTCCCCCTCTCCCTCAGGCAATGAAGGGAGCTCTCTGAGGGGAATGGAGACTATAGGTCTGGGGAGGGTGTGGTTCTCTATCTCTCCCTTCTCCCACTACAGCTGCTTCTGCAACTGCCAGGTGTTGGTATGGATCCTGCTTAGAATGTTTATATTCAATTTTATTTTGGCATGCTGACAACATTTTTCTAAGGAAAAAAGGGAGTGAAGGGAGATGACAAATTTTAGAAGTTTGTTTCTCAGCCAAACCTAAATGAATTTAGTGGGACAGGTTAAAGGCACATCTCTAGCCTTGGTGCTTTGTCCCTGCCAGATTTCAACTGCTTTCTGCAAACAATGGACCTCAAGAAAAGGTCATAAGAATCTTTTATGATCAAAGGTGTTAGGCATTCTAAACATAAGTTTCGCTACAATTTCCCACTACAATACTTTTGTAACACCAAACACTATCACTTTGATCTCATGATGCTGTTAAGTTTCTGAATGGTAGCCGTGTTAGTCTGTGTCATCAAAAAGAACAAGGAGTACTTGTGGCACCTTAGAGACTAGCAAATTTATTGTAGCATAAGCTTTTGTGGGCTAAAACCCACTTCATCAGATGCATGCAGTGGAAAATACAGTAGGAAGATATACATACACAGAGAACATGAAAAAATGGATGTTGCCATACCAAATGTAATGAGCTATTAGGTGAGCTATTAATTAAGGTGAGCTATTAGGTGAGCTATTAATTAAGGTGAGCTATTAGGTGAGCTATTATCAGTAAGAGAAAACAAACTGTTGTAGTGATAATCAGAATGGCCCATTTCCAACAGTTGACAAGAAGGTGTGAGTAACAGTAGGGGAGAAAAAATTAGCATGGGGAAACAGTTTTTACTTTTTATAATGACCTGTCCACTCCCAGTCCTTATTCAAGCGTAATTTAATGGTGTCTAGTTTGCAAATTAATTCCAATTCTGCAGTTTCTCGTTGGAGTCTGTTTTTGAAGTTTTTGTTGTTGGAGTATTGCGACTTTGAGATCTGTAATTGAGTGACCAGGGAGATTGAAGTGTTCTCCAACTAGTTTTTTAACGTTATAATTCTTGACGTCTGATTTGTGTCCATTTATTCTTTTGTGTAGAGACTGTCCAGTTTGGCCAATGTACATGGCAGAGGGGCATTGCTGGCACATGATGGCATATATCACATTGGTAGATGTGCAGGTGAATGAGCCTCTGATAGTGTGGCTGATGGGATTGTAGTTTCTGTAAAAGAATTACTTTTGTTCTCTTCAGTGTGCCTTGTTTGTATTTTTGACATTTTATGAACTCTTGAAATGTCAAGAATGTTTGTTAGGCTCGTGTGAGAATTATGTAAGGTCTGACCTTTGTTTTCAGAAACAAACTTGGATACCCTATATCTCCTTCTGGAGCTAGAACACATTTAAATAATAAACTAAATATCTGTGACGAGCGCAAAATGGAGAAGAGAGAGAGAGATAAAATTGATTCACTGAACTGTAGTGTGAACTATGTTGAGGTTTCTACTGCTTTTCTGTGTGTGTATATATATATATATAGAGAGAGAGAGAGAGAGGCATATTAGCTTTTTTGGATGCATGGATGATGATGGGTCCAGTGACAGAACAGTCAATCTTATTTTCCTTGTAAAACTGCTTCCAGTCAAATACTAAAAGGAAATTCATTTCACTTGATATATATATATAAAGTGTGTGTGTGTGTGTATATATATATATAAAATCACTTGATATATATATATACACACACACACTTTCTAGGTCTAACTTCTTACCTCATACATATATATACATACATGCATCCAAAAAAGCAAATATGCTTTCCTTCAAATCACATAAATCCAAGTAAAGGAAAGTGGTGTTTGAAAGACATACTGAAATATAATACAGATTAATTACAATCATTACAGCTAGGAGTGGAATGGAATGTGTACTAAAAGGGTTTTTTTGTTGTTTTGGTTTGGTTTCACTAAAATGTGCCCCACAGGGTCAACTTGGATAGAATATCTTTATGCTACTAGCGCAATTAATAGAGAGCTAAGTTAGGGCTTTCTAGAAGAGGGATGCTAAAAAATCTTCTATGCAAGTGATAAAAGCATTATCTTCCTAATGTAGTTCACAAATGATCTAATCGTATGTAATTCTATGGGAGTATTTTCTTTTCCCAGTATAGGGGAGTGTCTTTTATTTGTAGTCTCAAACTATGAGTGATGGTTTCATGTGCATATTTATTTTGTTTTTGTGGACTGAAATTTCCCCCCTAAATTGATTAAAATATACTTTTAAAATAAAAGTATCACTGCAAAGGTGGCAGTGGGAATTGTTTTCTAATCCATGGAAATAAGGAGAGAATAGAAGTTCCCTCATGTAAATCATATATGCAGATAGGTTTTCTTGAGCTCAGAAGTTTTTGTCACACTTAGAACTCTCGGGAATCACATTATATACTTTGCTCACATAGCACCAAATCTGCAGTCTTTACTCAAGCAAAATTCCCATTAAAGTCAATGGGATTTTTGGATAGTTAAAGACTATACGATTTGGCCCATAGTGTTCAAGTCCCATAGATCTCTTCTGGCTTCTCTAGAAGAAATTATAGCAAATGTTTTTTGTTGAAAAGTGCATAGAGTAATCTTTCATAGAAATACAGTAAAACTTTTCAAGTAGATGCAACAGCATAACTGAAATTATGAGAGTTCCAGAGGGACATTTCATTCTTCATACATATTCAGGGCATGAAATAATAACTTTAATGTTACATTTTCTCTGGGGTAGTGGTAGAAGCCATCAACAATACCTAGCCCTTTTTAAATACTAGTGAATAAAGAATTAAGATAGTTATTATTACACATCTTGCATATAAAAATAAAAGCAATTTTCTGTTTAGTATTTTCACAATTCTAAAACTTTTCAAAGTACACACTCACAGAAAATATAATATCAACATATTCATTTAGAGTGGGTGAAATTCATCCCTAGCCTCAGGGCCAGCTCACAGCCTTTGTACCACTTAAGTCTCGCTTAAACCCCTTTTATGAGGGATTAAGTGGAATGTAAGAGGTGCCTAGACCAGGGCTCGGCAACCTTTCAGAAGTGGTGTGCCAAGTCTTCATTTATTCACTCTAATGTAAGGTTTTGCATGCCAATAATACATTTTAACATTTTTAGAAGGTCTCTTTCTATAATTCTATAATATATAACTAAACTGTTGTTGTATGTAAAGTAAATAAGGTTTTTAAAATGTTTAAGAAGCTTCATTTAAAATTAAATTAAAATGCAGAGCCTCTCGGACCGGTGGCCAGAACCCGGGCAGTGTGAGTGCCAATGAAAATCAGCTCGCGTGCCGCCTTTGGCACATGTGCCATAGGTTGCCTACCCCTGGCCTAGACCTTCAGTTGACCCTCTGCATAAGAGGGAATTTCACTCAGTAATATCAGTGCTTTTGTTCTTTGTGTAAAAAGAGAGTTTGCATAAAATAGAGAAACCTGCACAAATTCAAAATGTAATGCACGTAATCAGTGATTGTGGACCCACACAGAAAAAGTTTCTGCCTTGGTAAATACATTTTTGAATGATCCTGTAACAATTAGAGAGACAAGGTGAGTGAGGTAATATCTTTTTAACAGTGTAACAATTATCATTTTAACATTTGCTCAAAATTGCTCTTTTAACAAAAGGTATAAATGTATTAATTCTTTCCATAAATGCTGATGTTCTAGACTCCTTTGGCCACTTAGGCTATGTCTACACTGCAGCTGGAAGTGAACGTCTAAGCCCGGGTAGACAGACAGACAGACTAGCTCACTACAAATAGCAGTGTGGATGTTGTGGTTCAGTGTAGACTTGAGCTCAGACCCAAGGGATCGGGTGGACTTGAAAGCCTGAGCTGCTGCCCAAGCTGCAGTGTCTCCACAGCTATTTCTAGCACGCTAGCTTGAGAAGAGTTAGCACAAGTCTGTCTGCTTGGGCTGGGAGGCTCACTCCCAGCTGCAGAGTAGGCATAGCCTCAGGGCCCATGCCACTGAATTTAGCTGAGCAATTCCTGTTGACTTCAGTGGTAGCTGGGTCAGGCCCTTAATTATTTTTTATGCAGGTAAAATCAAATGATCATTCTCTTGAATTGTATATCAAGCAAATGATTGTAAATATAAATTCAGCAATATATTATGAAAGGCTAATACTACCAAATACATGGTATCATGTGGATCTCAGAACACGGAGACTAATAAGACAGAAATGTTCTGCTTTTAAGCAGAGGGTGTATTTCTAGCAGCATACATTGTGTATGCTCAGTTTTCATGGAGGGTTTTTACAGAAAATTCAGCACCATGCTTGTCACATGTTATTGACATGAAACTTATCCATAAACATTTAATTTGTTTATTGTGGTATACAGTGGGACACAAAAGTTCGTGAACATTACTTATTTAATGCATTTGATTCCCACAGATGCCATTGGTAATTGTGTGTGGATCATGGGCATTACATTTATACTAAAGATCATAAGGGTGTAATGGTGGCACAGATGAATAAAGAGAAGCATGTCACAAAAGAAAATCTTTCCCCAAGGTCTATAATTGAGGGCTGGTCTACACTACCACCGTAAATCGATCTAACTTATGCAACTTCAGTTGCATAATAACATAACTGAAGTCGACATAGTTAAATCCACTTACCGTGATGGCTCCACTGCACTGTATCAATGGGAGAGCATCTCCCATCAACTTCTCTTATGCTTCTTAGGGAGTTGGAGTACACAA
Source organism: Mauremys reevesii (assembly GCF_016161935.1). Lineage (NCBI taxonomy): Eukaryota > Metazoa > Chordata > Testudines > Geoemydidae > Mauremys > Mauremys reevesii. The sequence goes on along the minus strand of NC_052627.1, from coordinate 27,380,584 downwards.
ATCGATGGGAGAGTGCTCTCCCATTGATTTAGCTTGTCTTCACCAGACCCGCTAAATCGACTCTCACTGCATCGATTGCAGCAGTGCCAATCTACTGATAAGTGTAGACATGCCCTGAGTATAATAGACATAGTTGCTCTTGGTAATTTTTAGTTAACATGACCAGAGAAGGTAACTCATGTTGATGCTGATTGTCGCTCAGTTCCAGGATTAATATGTCTGCAAAGTTGAATTATTTTTTTAATTACTTTTCCAATTATATTAGGTGCAAATGTATCTTTTAATCATTTTTCCTCTGGCACTGTGAAAACAGTCTCTCTGGGGTGCCTCTCTAGCTGAGTTGAGGCCCTTTGCCATATCCAGTTACCACCATGGGCTGAACCCAGTCCAGACCCCAGACTCTTAGTTCTTGCCGTGGATTCTGCCCTTGCAGGCCTGCTTACTTTGTATATGGGTGGCAGAAAAGTCATAGCTCAGACTTTACAGAGAACAAATCCTCCCAGACTCAACAAAAAGGTCAGGGGTGCCTGGGTAGTGGTTGTACTGGAGTCCTTAGGGCCAGGTAGCTGAGTCAGTCTCTACCCTAAAGGACTTGCTCTGCTGTTCGCTGGATTCCTTGCAGAGCTGTCGTGGTCTCTAGCATGTGCATTTCTCCTACTGCTTCAGGGGTCACTCCTTTCTCAGGGCTTCCCCCCTGCAGACTGGAGCTTCCTCCTTTTAAACTCCTCCTCTCTACCATGCTTGATTGTCAGGGCCAGAGTGGTGGGACTAATTTAGCGCACAGAGCCTCTCTAGCCCCTTCCCTGCTAACATGGGGTTATACACCCATCACAGGCACTACTTGTGTGAGTAAGGGTTGCAGGGACACGCTCTTTGATTGCAGTCCTTTTATTTGGTTGTATCTTTATGTACATGTAACTATAGTCCATATTCAAATGATGAAATCTGATTAGAACGAGAGCCTAGCACACTAGGATCATCAAATCTTTGTGTTTACTTAATGTACATTTACAGTGCTTACCTTTGTAGCATGCAGAATGTATTTATGTGATTCAAAATTGCATAGCAATTCAGAAATTAGCAGACCCCGTTTAATACTCGGTTGTCAGTATGTATTCCAATAGCAAATAAAACATTAATACTGGTTTTCTGTGCTCGAACTCCAGAAGAACCCTAATTGGATGGACAGTTTGAATGATATTGTCTTTATCTGATATTCAGGCTATCCTACACCACCAACTCATGGAACATTTCAAATTTAGGGCATCTCAAACTCACCCTTAAGTGATTTCACTCCAAATTCAGCCATTTCTAATCAAGTTTCTCATAAACCAAGATTAGTCATAATCAAATCTATCCTAACCCATGATAGATCTTTTGGATACAGTGGAGGAAATTATGGCCCCATTGAAGTCAATGTAATCCTTGCCATTGACTTCATTAGGACCAGAATTTTGCTCAGGATATTTCATAGTTAATGAACTTACAGAGATATATCAATTAAAGCCTGTTCAGACCTGTCAGATGCCCTACATTTGATCTTTGCCCCATATATACATAAAATATCACACAGTTGCATACTCAGCATAGTTAAAAACGTCTACACGCATGTCCATCACTGTTTAGGGGTACATCTACATACACAAGTTCTCCACAGAAATGTGTATGTAGACACTTTTGTTTGCTGCTTTCTAGCACACAGACTTATGACCTTTCCTACCTAGCAGGCAGTTGTCCTTCATATATATTCACACATGAAACTGATCTTTTACTTTTACAAATACATGTAAATGTGTGCTCTAAATATATTCTTTTTTTTTCCTGTAGAAGGACATAAATGTGGATCTATTCTTTCCCTCACAAAGTGGTCCCCACCCACACATACCATCATTTCGGAGCTATTTTATACATGTTCTCGTTTAGAACATTTTCTATTTTTAAAGTAAAAGCATAGGTGTTGGAACTAGTGGTGATACCGCACCCTCTGGCTTGAAGTGGTTTCCATCATATACATGGTTGATAGTTTGGTTCAATGGCTCTCAGTACCCTCACTATACAAATTGTTCCAGCATCACTGAGTAAAAATATCTTTTGTCATAGCCTGATATACCAAATGGGCGTGGTAGTGGAGGAAAGGACTGTGATTAGATAATAAACAGAAAGTAGTGTGGTGAAATGGAAGAAAACAAACTTTGCTCAAAATGCCTCAAAATTTAAGATACCTGTGTGCTGAAGATGCCACTGAGATGGCCTCCGTTAAGTTGGGCTCAATTCAGCAGGCTTCAAACTGAATAGGCCAAAATCAGTGGGCCTGCAGTGGATGCTGGTGAAAATTAGGTGTTGACTACCTGCAGTATTTGTTCATTCTAACTATAGGAATAACATAGATAAGGACCATAGTTTGGTAAAGATCTATTTTTAAAAGTATAAAATGGCAAAGTTGGTGAAACTTGTAAGTTCCCCCGTAAGCCCATTGTGGTTTACTGCAAAGAACATAAGAGCTGGGCTGTGGGAGCCAATGGAGATTTAAAAAAATCTGAGGTTTCAGAGGTTTGGGGTTTTTTGTTTTTAAATCAAAATAATTCCATGCAAAGAGCTAGTGCTATGTTAAGTTTGAGAAACCAACCCTCAGAAGTCAGGTAATGCAGGGTTAAGCTTAAATGATCAACTTTTGAAGGGCAGGAGGTAGAGGTGCCAGGTAAGGGAAATAGGGGTTGCACACACATCAGGAGTAGGCAATGCCCTGCGATACACTTCTCCCGTCAGCAAGCAGAGCCTGTTTTGGCATAGTACGGCCAGAGGAGCAGTTCTTAGCTCCTTTCAATAATTATTCATTTGGAGGTGTGCATGACGTGCTATTGCTGGCATCACACTCTGGGTTTTTTTAAGTGTGTTTGTTTAATACGACCTAAATATCATACTTTTTATGAAGAGAAACAGTACATCAACACGTAGGTTTGTGTTTGTGTTGTATCTTCAGGTCCCGCAGTTGCTTTCAAAGAGATCTGATTTGTTTGAAGTTGAGTGAGGGCTTTGATATCTGAAACCTCACAGATGTTTCATGTTGATCTAAGTAGAATGACTCTTTTGAAAACATTTTGACTTGCCATGGTTTTGTTCAGATGCTTTTAAAAAATCATTTTGAGTCAAATTTTCTGCTGTCCCCTGCAAGTTTTTAAGATCTCTCGCTTTTTTCACATAAAAATATGTACCCGCTACTGCTGTGATTTTCGTTATGCACACAGAAGTCGCATGGAATTGAATTCCCCTCTCGCTTTTGTAGCCATTTTTTCTGCCATTGACATGACATTTTTTAAGAGGATTTTATTTTTAAGTCTGAGTATTACAGCATTGGTCACAAGATTGCTAAAACATTCATGTTAGGGTCATTTCCTTTTATGCAGCAATATGTAAAAAACCCTGGACAATACTTCTGAAGAAGCAACTTTTGTTTTCAAAGAATAGAATAGTGCTACATGAAGCAGACATTTTTATTAGAATACTATCTTCACTTAAATATTATTTCTTCTTTGAGTAGTATCCCTATGGGTGCTCGACTGTAGGCATGTGTGCGTCCCTGTGCTGCTGATGGGAGAACTTCGGTAACAGTGTCTGTTGGGCCCGCACATGCTGTGCCACAAGGCTAGCCAGTGCTGGCAGTTCCTTCTCAACTACCCCTGGCTAGACATGGAGCCGTTAGCGTCCATTAGTGGATCGTTAACTCTCTTTCATTTGTTAAGTTTTAGCTTCTTTGGAAGAAGAAAGACGAAGAAATGACTTTGTTCTGGAGTTGGACCCCGGTGGGGGGATCCCCTGGACAAGGATATGCCTGGCTCGTTGGGATTCAAGAAGTGCCACAATTGCAGTAAGGTGAGCCTGGTTGCGGATAAGCAGTCTTAATGCATCCACTGTCTCGGTGAGGGCCACATCCAACAGAAGTGGTGCCTTTGCCAGCAGCTCTGACTGAGATCCCGCAAGGACAGAGAGCTTTGCCAAAAAATCATCTTTATGAAGGCAGTTCTCTGATCTCAGCCCTCTGACAGGTGTGAGTCTTCCCCTCAACCTCTGACTTTGAAGGATAGTGAGTCGAAAAATGGTCTGGGGACTCCTCTCATAAGTTGGAAAAGAAAGTGGGGAGTCTCCTCAGAGAGCTCAGGGATAGCTGAAAGCAATCATCATCTTGCTCGGTATTCTTGGCACTGCCAGAACGGGAATCATCTGGCACTCACGGCAAATGTTGGCCTCTAGTTGACAGGCCCATGGACCCTTTGGGCATGGGCACTGAATCTTTAGGGAGTATTTTAGGCAAGCAGCCTAAGATACTCCTGGTACACAAGTCAACGTCAGTACTTCCAGCGATATTAGCCCACCTGGCACCTGAGAGACTGGTGCGAATGAGGTCTTCATCTCCTCCAGCACTGCCACAGATGCTGGGGCACTCGGTACCAGCAGAATTCCATCAGATGGTGACGTAGGCATGTTGAAGGCACCCGACTCTCTGCCCCTCAGTACCGAGCTCATGGCACTGAGCCATTGCCAGGCACGGGATTTCTCCCCACAATCATGCTGTGTCACTCCACTGTTAAGTGAGCTGGAGGGAATTTTGCAGTACTCAAGGTCCATATGGGACCCATCATCAACAATATCTGGGAATATATTAGCAAATGGCATCACCACCATCTTGGTAAGCCACCCCTGGGCACCTCCACCAGGACCTATGCCAATAAGTGGCCATATTGGGACCCCCCTGGGTGGCGCACCAACAGTCTGCCTCAAGGATGCCAAGCATCCTACAACAATGCTGCAGGCATGCTCCCTTGGCTACAGCATTGAGGGCCTCAGAGCCTCAAGGAATGGAGAAGCAAGAAGGGGACATGGAGGAAGAGGTAACACCTAAGGCCATATCCTCCTCTTCCCTGTATGAAGTCTTCACCACCTTTCATGGCAAATGACTTCCACTTGTTTCAGGAGCTGGTGCAAAGAGTGGCAGACATACCACTGGAGGAGATCAAAGACATGCACCACCAGCTCGTCGATATCCTTCACTCTTCCTCCTCATTGAAAATCATCCTCCCGATCAACTAGGCTCTCCTAGACCCAGCTGAGACAGTATGGCAAACCCCGACATCAGTAGCCTCCACATGCAAGGGGGCAGGCAAAAAATATTATGTCCCCATAAAGGACTCATTCCACAAGATCAATCTCTTCATCTGTCGCCTTCTTTAAGGATGTTCCCATCTCAGAGATCTGCAGAGTGGTGACATGGGCATCAGTCCACACCTTCGTGGAACATTATGCAATCACTGTGGCTCTGCTTCTATGCCATCTTCAGCTCCACAATACTATCATCTGAGCAATATTTAACACAAAACTCAGAGGGAAAGGGGCAAAACAACCTGTGTGCATCCTGATCCTGATGTATGTGACACCTGGTATAAGTTAGAGCCTTGGAACTGCTCTACTTTATTCTTATCTGCCTTTGGTGCCAAGGGATCATTGCAGCAGGAAGGCATTACTAAGACTTAGGAATACCCCAGCCACATCCCGTTTGTCTCAGCTATACCCACTCTCCATAGGACCAGGAGGGGAGTGTAGCCAGATGCCGCCCCCTCTCCCCCCCATACACCCATTTGTTCTTTCGAGTGCACTTTGCGTAGTTTCCTGTTATGCTGTTACAAAACCACAAGCAGCAATGGAAAGTTCCCGATGATGTTAGATGCTTGCTTAAAGCTGTATTGCTCTATATCACCAACTGTATTCATGCTTATGAACATGTTATCAACATGGTATTATCTTGGTGACAGGTGGCCCGGTCAAGGTTACCAACAAGGAAATGTAACAGCACACTAAACTTGGGACCGGACCGGAAACAGTAGAGCCCTCCCGCGTATCCGAAGGGACTCCGGGGACTCTCGTCGTCCTACGGCTGATCTCTGGGCAGCTGTGCCCTGGCCAGTCTCAGCCACCTGTGAAATCGAAACCAACATCCACACCTGCAGCCTGCCAGCATGAATATGTTGTGTGTGAGAGTATAATTAGGCAACTAAGGGAAGCAATAAATCAGTCGTCAGTCCTGCTCTAGTTCACCCTTTGTTTGTGGTTATTTCTTGGCTGGTTCCAAGAACGGGTAACAGGGAGTAGCACAGGAGCCACTGCAGTGGTTCTATTCCACCTGGAGGTTTCCCTATGGTGGAAATCCAGCTTTGGTGGGATAATACCTCAGGGGACTGGATCTGCGGTCTTTACAGCTATTCTGTGCTGTCAGCGGTGCAAATTAGCCACAGCAGGGGCCAAGATCTGGTCCTAGGTCTAGACTATTTAGCTATAATGAAGTTTTGTCATAGACTTCAATGAGAGCAACTTCATGCCCATCATAAGAACTACAATAACTGTAAACTCTCCTCACTGTTGATTGCTCATATCAAATGAACTTACAGTGGATAAACTTTTTCCCCATTCTGTTCAATCTGTAATTTTAGAGAGAGAGAGAGATAGTAGCATACTTAAGAAAAATACATTTAACATTATGAAAAAGAACAATTATATATAATAATTATCATATTTCTGCATAGAAGCCTTCCAGAGAGAGATTTGGGACCCATGGTATTTCAGTTTTTCTATATTTATTTCATATTTTATTTCCTAATTTATCCAAAGAAGCTCCCCAATTTACACTCACGTTCCGCTGAGATTTTTTTTTCTTGGCAATTATTTCATTTGTTGTTCTAGATTGTCTTGATGGTCCGCACTGTCGTGAGACTTACACCTCTCTGTGAAACAATCCATCCCCAGAAGCTGAAAAGCAACCACCTCAAGGCAATATATAAACACTGTTTTTATTTCCATGACTTCAGTTTTAAATTAGCTCCTGATGATAGACATGTTTTGTATGTCAAAGGTTGATGTTCTATGATGTCAGAATATATAATTTACAAATTAAAGAGCATATTTATCGGTGTGTAGTTCATGTGTCATAGTCTTCATGGAGTGAATTGCTTAGAACTTGACATACATTCTGTGTACTACAAAGAATTATGATGCACTGCAGTAATGGAGAGGTTGATGATACAGCTTTTAATGTTGTACTACACAGAGTATCCCAGTGTAAAGAGGAAACGATTTTAAAATATGTCTCAATGTTAATTTCAGCTATTATGTTGCTGTCAAGTTAGAATGCTATCTTTAGGTAAGGAAGACAGGATAAAACATATAGATAGACACTTTTGCTCTACATTCTTGCTATGTGGTGTCTCTTCTTAGCAAAGTCCATTTTGAAGTTTTGTGGTCTTTTATGTAAAGTCACTCCACATTCTTAGTTGTTTTTGTCAATGTATTTAGCAAATCCACTATACAACAATATAGGCACTTGGGCCATCTGTTCACCAGCAGTCTTAGCTTGGTTCAACATCAGCAGGATGAATTAGCTGCATACATGTTTAATCTCTGCATGTGCACTTGTTTTTTCTTATTTGATGTGTGCTGGAATCACTTCATCTGTGTACTTCTAATCCAAGCGGTTAACCATCCTCTGTGGCTCTTCAGTTCTTTGATATATTTTGAGTGGGTTTACTTTTGAAGGTTTTCCTTGCACATTGGCTCCTCAACATTAAAATTGTTCCGTTGGTCTTTGATTTAACATACAAACCTTTGATACATTTTCTTGTTGTTTGTTACTTATGGTCATTAATCAACATTCTTTATTTAAAATGAAAACATATTAGCAAGATACTTTTTGGTCACAAGCTCCTAGCAATTGAACTTCCTCTTAAGATGAACTTTGTCATCCAAGAGGTCTGTGTAAAACTCCTCCTTTCTGTGGAATTACATCGAATCTTTTAATCCTTTTCTTTATATATGTTTGATTTCCTATCCAAAGGGCTGTTGTTTCTAAAATCTCTCAATGGACCAATGTAACATAATCTGATAATTTTAAACATTCGTTTCATTTTGTCTCTTAACAAGCAAAAATTATTTCATTTTTGTTAATCACATGCTTGCAGCCTGCTTCTGTCTTGGCCACCAGTTTTTTGTCCTTTCTGAAAATGCATCTTCCCAGAAACAGCTTCTGTTTACTCTCAGGAATTTAGGCTTGTGTACTGACATACATAACATTTTTGTTGTTGTTGTTTTATTATTATTATTTATTTTATTCCTAAAGTTCATATTTTATGGTTGTGGTTGTCAGACCATGCTGTGCCAGGATTGCCCCTGGCATATAGCAAAAGATTTTTGTGTCGTTAGAAAAGAAAGTACTTTTTTGAATCTTTCCTTTGGTCTCTTGTTTTTGGGGGCATGGCAGGCATGCAAATATGATATACATGTGATATTCTGATACTCAAACTCTTTTTAGAGCTTTGTTTGTTTATGGAATTGAGGACAGGTATGCAGTCTGTTCCTACGCAAAGTTTGTGTGCTTTAATTTCTAAAGAGGAGAGGTAAATAAATTGTATTTTCTACCATGTATGTGGGCGTAGTACAGCTGCTACAGAGGCATATTATTAAATACTGTATTGTCAAATTATTAAATAGTCTAGTCTCAATTTCTGTATTATCAGAGCACAGTGTATGCTGTGTGTACCTGAAAAGGGAATGTTTGAGAGAGAGGAAACCTATGCTGGTATTTCCTAATTCTGAAGTTCAATGATTCCTTACAGATGGTGCTTCTTGTTAACAAAATTATTGGAAAACAGTAGTTGGTAGAGAAGGGAGCAAATGGCTAGCTAGGAAAGTTTTACATGTGTATGTTGGAAAATTATGTTTCCATATTACATGTCTAATCACAAATTATCACTGTTATTTTGTATTGTTTAGTTAGTAAACTAGTAGTTTAATCCTGAACTGGATAACATTATCTGTGGGTGTCAGCGACTGAGTCTTGGACAATCTGGCCTAGTGGCTGGAGCAAGTGTCCTGTTTAGAGCTGAATCCAGACATAGCAGTTCCAGGAGCAAAGCCAAGGGTTGTAGCCAGGAATCAGAGACCAAAGCCTAGGATGAAGGTACAGCTGAGGGTCTGAGCCAGGAGTCAGAGTTCAGGAAGGAGCTGGGCTGGAGCAGGGGCAGATGCAGGCAGGGGCTGGGGCTCGGGCCAGGCTAGAAATAGTAGAGGTAGAGACAGGACTAGGAAAAAGTGCAGGCTAGGAATGCATGGAGCAGCCACTGGACTTTTTCTTTTTTCTCTTTTTTATGATGAAACAGACTTGACTGAATATTCTATAATTCCTCAATACTTAGCAGTCTATATTCTCTCACTCTGCCTTGTATCTTTCAGGGAATGCAACAAAGCCTCTTTACTAATACTCCATTTCCCTGATGTTTTTACTAAATAACATAATGTAACTTCTGTTACCTTAAGACATCTGAATTCCTCAGAAATCTTCCCCTTTCTTTATTGAAGTCCTTTCATACCCATAAAAGGTGATCAATTGTTTCTTCCACAGTAGAGTCCATCGTTGTGTCTATTTATTGAAAACAACATTTGTTTAAGCCACAGTGGCCATGTACTAGGGTCGTCAGTGGGCTAGGTGGCCTAGTGGTTAGCATACTTAGCGTCACCTCCCAGTGGGTGGGTATTGCAGTCCAAGTCCTCTTTCACTCACAGGAGCAGCGAGGTGGACAGATGGCTTGGGTCCCTCCCATCCAATAGAAGGTAAAAAGAAAAAGGCAACCAAACCATTAGTTCTAATCAGGCTCCTTGCACAGACTTATTCCCACAGGGACACTTCGCTAGTGCCCTTATCAGGTGCCTTCAGAGTAGGTCCGTCCTACCCCCTTCTGAGCTGGGTTGCTCCCTTTTCAGCCCTGTATCCAGTTGGAGCATGTGCTGCAGGGGTGGGGATATCTGCACCCAGTACTGCCCTTTAAACTCTTCTGGCCTTGTGTGGGGTTTGTCCACCCCATCACAGGCCAGTTAGTACTGCTGTTGATGACTTGTTTTCCCATCCTCGTTTACTAATTAGTCACTTATTTACTAATACTTTATCTTCTCTGCTTTTAGTTAGCTCATCATTGTTCAGTTCTAATGGTATTCCATATATTACATCCTTTTTTTCAGTCAAATACTTTCATAGCTGGCAACTTATTTTAACTTTCCCCAGCATTTTAGTTTTTAGCAGTGTATCAGCTTGCTCATTGTTTTTACATTCATCCAAAGATCCCCATCTCGCAGCCTGCTATCACAGGGTTAACATTATCTCATTTTATTTCCTTGGCTAGGGATCCTACAATTATAACTTTCTGCTTTTACTGTTCTCTTTATTCCCTACTTTGTATCTATTCTCCTTCTCTAATAGGCTCTTTCCAGAGTGACTTCATTTCGGGTCAGAAAATCCTTCCACTCCTGCCAGGCCAGCACTGCCATAGCACTGCTGCTGCTAGTGAACTCAAGTATGAGCTTGCTGACTTCTTCAGCCAATCAGGTGGCACAGTCAGTCACAGTGCTTTTATCAGGGCCAGCCAGGGGTGAAAGTGGGATGGTACAGCGTACTGGTAAGAAGCCGGTACCGGCCTGTACACAGACGACGTTAAAGCGCTGCAGCGGCAAAGGACCCTCCTTAAAGCACTGCCCGAGCAGCGCTCTAACGTCGCTGCCCCTTCCCCGTTGGCAGCCCTGCCAGACTAGACCCTGCTTGCAGGGCCGCCGATGGGGGAGGCAAAAGGAGCAATGATGTTAAAGCGCTGTGGCTGTGCGTTAGCATCATTGCCCCTTCTCCCCCCACCACCACCGGGGTCGCTGACAGGGTGGTTGGGGGGGGCAAAGGGAGCAGCTGCCCTAGGTCCGGCGATTTAAAAGGGCCCGGGGCTCCTGGCTCCCGGCTGCTGCGGCTGGAGCCCCGAGCCCTTTTAAATCACCCCTGGATCCCTGGGCGGCACGGGCCAGGCAGTATGGCCCCCAGTCCTGCCCCTTCTGGGGGCCTGGCTCCAGGCCCCCATACTGGTGTGGAAGCCAGTAAATAATTAACAAGGTTTTGAAGAGATCTTAATGAATGTTAGTTAGCATGAGTTAGGTTAACTGTGACCCTGGGTGTGAGGAGGCAGAGAGATAAAAAGAGAGATGAAATTTGTGTGAAAGTTATTACGACCTTGCAATGTGCAGTCAGTCTTTGTTTTTTTTCTAGTGAGATAGGAGGGAAGCTGTATATAACAAAAAATGTTGTGTGTTTTTACTGTCTGTATTATTTATTGTTGTTGTGTAAAAAAAGGTATAAAAAGCTGTGATTGTTTACCAGTTGAGAGACCTGTCCAGAGACCTGGTGTCCTATGGCACTCTCTCTCTCCATGATAATTATAATTAATAAAGATATAATATTTGCTTTTCCAAACAAAAAGTGAGAACTGAGTTTTTCTTCGACACTGGTAAGAATTTAATATTACTTTCACCCCTGGGGCCAGCTGTGCTCATTGGGTTCTCAGGAGACTCGCTCTACTGTAGGCTGGACCCCTGTCAGTGAGACAAGAAGTTCACATTTTAACCTAAAGTTTGTAGGAGGTTTAAATACACAAGGAAAGAAAGCTTAGACCACAGACGATTAAAAAAGTGAAAAATAAAGGCTTTTATATCTAACAATACCGTACTTATACTTATTAGAGCAACCTTTTCTTTCTCATTTGCTTTCCTTTTCCATCAAGATGTGCAAAGGCTCTGACCTGCTTTGTAGCTAATCTAACCAGTAGAACATTAGTATCAAGTTTGTTCTGTCCTTATGGCAAAGGTGAAAAACATGAGACTTAAAGAAACCTATATCAAGCTGCCAAAGTGCAAGCTGGACTCTCTTAATAAAACAAGGGAAATACAGTTCTAGTATGTTTCAAAGATACATTACTACCTTTCATAGCATAAATCATACCAAGGCATTTTGTAGTCTTAAAAAAGATTTTCTGGGGCCTGTTTTGAAATGTTTCTAAATAAAATGTTAGCTGTGCTATTTTACTGAAAATAGGCTGCTGCAAAAATTTAATATGTATGAAAAAACTGATTCCAGAAAGCCATTGATTGAAAACTGACAGACGTAAAATATCTTTGGATCAGTTAAAATATTGTTCATCTTGTTAAACTACTTTTTTCATATACTATTAAAGGTAAAATGAAAAAGCTTTAAATATTGATCTGTCTATGAATATAAAAATGTTTATAATTTCAAAATCATTAAGGCCAAATCCTGAGGTTCTGGCTCAGTTTTTATTCTTGCTAAATTATCACTGAACTTTAGGATTTGGCTGTAAGAATGTATTAATTTAAATATTTCAACTATTGTTAAAAACAGTTAAAAATAACTTTGCATACTGGTTGCCTGTATTTTCCCAGCTAAAAATGATGATCATATAGACACTTAAGGAAGTTTAAGGGATGCAGTTCTTTGGTCTGATTTTGGGGTTAATGATGGCAAGAAATATTGTAGGGCCAACACGGAACCTTAAACTTAGGTCCTGGCAGTTTACCTTTCAACATAATAAAAAAATTGTGATTAGCATGGTCCATTGAAGTCAAGCAGAAAATTTGGCCTGTATACTACCCACAAACATTTTAAATTATATGTTTATTGATTATTTTGATTAATTTTAAACTACCACAGCTATAATGTAACTTTTGTGTGTATATCAAGAGTGAAAGAAGATACTACACAAACAGTCTGAAAACACACTTAGGAGTGAGTTACATTATTTACCCATGAGCTTTACCCATGTTGCAAAGCTCAAGTGTGTTGTGAGGTCATTGGAATCCTGAGATGTGTGTGTGTATGGGTAGTCCCAACTCAGAAGTTCTCCATAATTTAGTGTGTGGCCAGAGGAAACACAGCATTGCAGTTGCAAAGAAATTGAGCTATAGAGCATAGCATTTTCTAGAGTAGATAGCAATGAGATTGTTAAAGGTGTATGAATCAAGGGCTTGATACTGAGGATACTTGGCCCCTTCCAGGATTGAGCCCCAATTTGGAGTCTTGAAGGAAAAGAAGTGCGGCTGAGTAGCGGGGAATATGCAGAATATCATATTGAGGAACTCAGTTCATAGAACTGATTTACTGAGCCTTTAGCATGGCATGAGACTGATCTTTGTTGGACCTGTTGGAAGGAGAGGAGAGGGATAGTGTATTTAATTTCTACTCCATATGAATATTAACCTTAAAAAATAATCCAGGTTAAATTTAGTTAGAGGAAAATAAACTGACTAGGGATTGCTGAGATTTATTTTCCTAACTACTTTTTCCATTCTTATTAATTTACCATAATAGATAATTGTGGTATATTAAGAGGGAATTGAAATATCCATTTCATCCCAAGTTTAATGGTTCTAGACACAGACTCAAGATTCATACCATCTGATGCCTCTTAAATTGCCTTCTGAATTAATATTCATTTTATTAATAACTAATCAGAAATGGAACATTTTCTCTTCAAAAGAACTAAACAGAACATAATACCTGACATTCTTTACCTTGTTATGACTTATAACCCTCTTTTACTGAAGCAAAAATAACTACTTGAGAGCACCAGTCATTGTTTTCAGATGACTGTCTCTTTGTTCCTGCTCCTTTTTTCTAAGGGGATTCTTAGCAGACAGTCCACATCTCAGTGTTTTTGTAGTTTCTTAATTATGCACTGTCAATGTTGAATGGGTGCTTAAATGATGTCTGAGTATTTACATAGTCTTTTGTCACCTTTCTTAACTTTGCATATCTTGTGGAAGACTCCTAATAATTACTGTAATAGTACTTCAGAGAAGTTATGTCAGCCTCCACATACCATTAATGCATTAATGTGTCAAAACAGCAGTGAATGACACAGCTCCTGGCAGTCTTAAAAGCTACTAATGGTAACCCAATTCCAAGGAATTGATTTGTAAGCAACGCTAAAGCTATAAAACTTTCCTCCTGATATATGACTTCACAAAGCCTTGTTCTGTTATCCACCTTATTTTTAGTAGATGAGTTACAGCTATTTGAATAAGGGAAAAATCTATAAGGACAACATGCTTGATGTTAGCCTTGTTAGAAGATTACTGATAGCAAAGGTAACAAAGTGACAGAGTAATGAAAATAATTCAGTTGTTAACATTGCAGGACAAAGGGCCTCAATCTACTCCATTTTACCAGCATAAATCCAGAGTAACTCCACTGACTATAGTAGTTGTTGTTCTGGATTTACACTGGTATGAATGAAAAAGAATATGGCACAAAACTCTAACATCTGGGTTGTTTATGCTTAAAAAAATTTACTATATGACTAGAATGCTAAATAACTGAGGGTCAACAAGGTGAGGAAAGAAAGGAGAAGAAAATATAGTGGGAGGACAGCAGGATAGAAAAACAAAGATGGGGAGAGGAGGAAAAAGGCAGGCTGTAACAAAGCCTAGCATCTCTCAGGTTATTTAACTTTCCCATGCCTAGTGACAATGTCCTTTTGGGCACTATTTGGGGAGCAGAATCACAAACACTTTTGCCCTCAAATCACTACCCCAGCCCTAACTTATCCTTCTCAAAAATCCATTCTTTCACTGCGTCATCTCTACAGTGATTATCCATCAATTGAGTCTTCACATCTTATTCAGATAGTCTTAAAGCAAATTTATGGACAAATTATTGAACTAGAGATGAAATTACAAAATAAAATAGAAAGTACAAACCAGGCATTTGAGGAAAACAAAGATTTTTTTTAAATATGCTGTTATCTTCCCACCTCTTTATATCTGAGGCCGCAAATCATCCATTTATATTACCTCCTAAAAATTAATTTGTTTGAGATCATGTGTCTCATCTTCCCCAACTTTGCATAATGTGTATGGCTACTAGGCCATTTTCTCCTTCCAAAATAGTAGGTCTAGTTGAACTGTATGGGCTTGTTTGTCCAAGAATACATGATATAATGTATTCATACAGAAATGATAAAAAGAATCAGAAGTTTAAAACCAAACATTAGATCTTCAGTGGGGCCAGGATTTCACTCTTTATATTCACATATAGTTTATCTATCTGACAGAGTGAGGAGAGGAAAGAAAGATAAAATAGTAGAAGTAAAAGAGAAATAGAAAGAGGCACAGGAATGAGAAAGGAGGATAGTTAAATTGAATAAGAGATTGAATCACAAGAAAATAGGAAGAGGAATAAGGCTGAGAAGAGGAAAATTAAAGGAAGAAGAAATAATAAAGGAGGGGAAAGGAAATGGATTTCTACAGACCACTGCTCAATGTAAAAAATTTAAAGGAACCTTCAGGCAAGATTGTAATGTTCCTTCCTTTCAATATGACATTGTTTCAGATGGCAGAGTAACAGTAAGTCACTCAGATGCAACAGTTAACTTTAAAATATGGTTCTTATCAATCAAAATCCACAGTGAAAGCAGAATAGAATTTAGACTGGAAGGAACCCTCCCCATATGCAACAATATCTGTATGTTCCCTTCCACAGCCTTCACCTATGCCTCAGAATAGGGCAGAAACAGAAGTGGGGGTTGGCAGCTACTGTGAAAAGGAGCAGCTGCTAAGTGAAGTCTGCAACAGCTTTTGCTGGTAGAGCGGAATTAGGGGAAAGAGCTAGTTCCCTATCCTGGAGGTTAAAATCTCCATCTTTTTTTTCTCATATTTGCCTCTTGAAAGGTATTCAGTAGTCTGAACAGCACCAGCATCTCTCTCCTCTCATGAAGTAATCCAGGGAATTCAGGACTTCCCACCTAAAAGCTTAAGGTCCCCATCCCCTTGTCTGTCTTAGATGGGGAAGCAAAGGGGGGCAATGTTTCGTCAACCCTAAGGAGAGTGTTCAAACTCTTTGGTCTTTAGCTGTCTACCCACTAGGTTCTGCTCTGATCTTCTGTCACAAAAGCAGCACCATCTCAGCTTCTGCCTCAACAAGAGAGTAGAAATGGGAGGTTGAGAATGATGAACTCCATATCAGCGTATGCAACCACCAAAGTGGGACGGCATCTCCCCAAGAGTTGGAGAGGATTTGGCCAGCTGGGTGAGGTGCTGATTCAGTGTCTTTCCTTTTCAGTCAGCTTCCACCAGGGGAATTCTTTAAAAACCAGTCAGGGCTCAAAGTTACATTTCCTTGGGTAAATCAACATCAATTTGCAACTCCTCTGTGCCCATGGCTATTTTTATCTAGACCATGGTGTCAAAACTCTAATGTCTCATGTAATAGAAAAAGCGCTTCTTTGCTCGTTACAATTAAAGCTGACCAAAAGTTGCTGGAAAAAAGATATTTTGCTCAAGGAAAACATAAATGCAAGATTTGAAACATTTATTGCATTTATGTAAATTTGCATCTGAACTCTCTTAAAGATTTTCTTGCAAGGTTAGAATTACTCACACAGCAAATTATTTTAAACCGCTTATAATTCATGTAAATGAACTACACTGATTGCCAGAAATTTATTCCTTTATTTTTCTCCTGGAAAATGTAATGTCAATTTTAATTCTTAAAACTTTGCACTGGTTAGATGCTGAATTATCAAACAATATTACAAAAAAGCAAAAATGGGTGTTAAAAATAAACATACTCTGAAGAGCCTGTAATATATCTACTAAAGCTACTGTAGCAATCATACTTAATGGTTCTTAAATATTAGCACAAATTTTACAGTACCTCTGGGTTTTTGAGAAATATCCATTTGATTAAAAATACATTGAAAATAAACTTTGTAATGATTTTTTCCCTCAACTCTTTTAATTCTTAAGGAAATGAATGGTAGATCATTATTATATAGATTTCTCTGTGAACATGCCACAGTTTAGGTCCAGGTGCCTGCTAATGAGCCTTAATGAAATACACACCCTGGTCACTAGCTTGAATTCCTTCTTGTAGCAAGTCACTCTTGTTGCATGTCACTCTAGGAAAGGGGAATATCTGTCTTGGTACAATTGTTCTTTGTTAGCACTTGCTATCCAACATCTGGTGACTTCTTGAGGAGTATGATACTTACAAACTACACTGTCACTCAGGAAGGTGTAAGCAGTGAACACTTCTGTTAGACCAATAAAATGGAAATAATGCTATATTTCCACCACACCATGTCACTTGGTCCCAATTCCGTTTCTTATTAATCTTATAAAATGTTGATGTATTTGTTTCTGTCTTATATCTTTCTCCAGTCATCTGGAGTGATGATACCTTGTTTTACAGTTGACTTCTTAGTAGATGAGTTTTTTTTTGTCTATACAGAAAACATGTCTTCTGGTACAATTAGATTTGGAGGCATAGTCCATTGTTAATCTGTTCATCTTTTAGAGAAATCAAAGCTATGTAACTGTCACAAAATCTATAAAAGTCTTTTGTATGCCTCATATTGCACTGAGATGATGATGGTTCTGTTAGGAATCCAAAACAGGCCACATTCTAGCCTATCCTGCTGAACAGAACCAGCAAGTTTGTGATCTGGGGCATGGGAATCTCATTGTGACCAATGTTGCAATGATGACAGCATCATTGCATGATATCCTCAGCTGAGAAGAGCCATGTGCTGCAGGATATTATCCTTAAGATATGCTCCCTCTGAACACAGACAGACAAAAGGAAAACAGAAGGTGAATCTTTAGTAGCAAGGGAGTTGTCCTGTTCAAAGCACCAGTGACAGAATTTCCACTCTGGGGACAGCTTTCATCCCATTTGCTCAGCACTCTTTCCACAGCTGCTTATGTATCTCTCAGAGGCCTTGGCTACACTTGGCTACACAAGCTGGTGGTGGCTTTATAGTGCTGTAACTCACTCCCCGTCCACATGGCAAGGCACATACAGCGCTGTATCTCCCTGGCTACAGTGCTGCTTGTACCCCACCTTGACGAGAGGAATAAAGAGAATAGCGCTGCTGCTGCAGCGCTGGGGTGCCAGTGTAAACAGAGAATAATCTTAGTACGCTGTAACTGACCTCCGGAAGCTTCCCATAATACTTTTAAGTAAAGATAACTCTCTTTGTTTTGTTGTGATGCCTCTCTTTGTTTTGTTGTGAACTCTGGGCTCCCGAAGCTGCTTATCAAAAAAACAAACACAGCTACTGTTTGCTGTGAATGGGCAGAGGCAGCAGGGCTCCCTTTGGAATGCCCACAGCTAGTGTTTGCTTGAAGAGAGGGGAAGGGAGGGGGCTTGAGGAGAGAAGCGGCACGGCACGGGAGGGAGGGGGGAGTCCTTTCGGGGAGTCCATTTCAGGGAGACTGCTTCTCTGGTCTGTGAGGAAAAAAACAAACAGCTGTTGTTTGCTTTCAGTGAGTGAGAGAGGGGTGGGGGAGGGGGTTGGAACTTGCAAGGCAGCTGCTGACAGAGTGTCAGCTCCAAAAAACCACTCACTCTCTCCCCCACGCTCCCTGTCACACTCCACCCCACCCCCCTCTTTTGAAAAGCACGTTGCAGCCACTTGCACGCTGGGATAGCTGCCCATAATGCACCACTCCCAATGCCGCTGCAGATGCTGCAAATGTGGCCACGACAGTGCACTGGCAGCTGGCAGTGTGGCCACACTGCAGTGCTTTCCCTAGTCAGCTGTACGAAGACAGGTTTAACTCCCAGCACTGTACAGCTGCAAGTGTAGCCATACCCAAAGTGAGGAGCTCTGTCTGACATTTTGTTTGTTCTGCCTGAGACCCACCCAGATCTGCTTAGAGCTTTAGTCATATATGTCACTGATCTGCATATATAAATGTTATCCAACTTCATATATAAATCAATCAACATTATTATTGATGTGGAAGATATATATTATACATGAAAAAAAAAGTTTTTTTTCAGTTTTTTCAGTTTTTGATATGTTGTTGTTATATTTTTTTTGTTTTTTATTTTTTTTTTAATTTTATATATATGTATGTGTGGATTACATTACAAATATTAACCTACACATACTGTATAGCTGTATTTTCAAAATTATTATAATTATTTTGAAGTACAGATGCACTGTAAATATGCATTCAGCTATCATCTATGTATAATATAGCTACAGAATATAGAAATACTGTAGTGTCATAGAAGTAAGTTGTAATATAATATGAACTGGTGTTGTCTACTTTAGTAATTTAGAAGTATTCTCTCTCTCTTCTCTAAAATAAATAAAATATGTATTTAATTTTATTCTTATTTCTTTCACCTTCTTCATCATTTTTTTTTGTTTTTTTTTTTAATGTAATTCTCTTCTGCACTGTCTGTTTTCTTTTTGTTTTTTTTTTTTTTGCTTTAATTAAAGGATTTTCCTTGAACACTGATGAGCCTTTTCCCATGAGAACTATTAGAGAATCATGTAAGAAATGGTGCTCTCGAGAGACATACTATGCTTGGTCTAACCTGCAGTCTGATCCTTCTATTTTGTTCATTCTTTTCCTTCCCTTCTTTCAGTACTGAGGAATAGGTTTTTTTATTTTTTTTATTTCCTTTTGTCCTTTTTGTTTTTTTTAGCACTTTATGGGCTTTACTTTAGCACTTAACATACAATAGGCTTGTATGGGGGCCATGCACTGGGCTGACTAATCTGTGACTATACAAGGAACTGTTGCTATGAAGGCTATAGTAGCTGAAGTCCTCTTCCATCCTCCCATTCCCCTTCCCCCCCCTCCATTCCCAACCCAAACCCCAGCAGCAGAAACCCCCATAGTGGGGTGGCTGGTGTGGGGGTGGGTGAAAGGGGATCTCTGAAAAATTTCTCTAAAAAATAAAATATATAAATATACCTTTCCTTCCTCCTCCTCATGGGGTCTCTTGAGTTGATTATTCACGTACAGCCCCCAGCTAAAACCTATCAATGATCTACAACCTATCCTGGAAAATGATCCCTCACTCTCAAAGACCTTGGGAGGCAGGCCAGTCCTCGCTTACAGACAACCCCCCAACCTGAAGCAAATACTCACCAGCAGCTACACACCACACCACAGAAACACCAACCAACAACACAACCCCCACCCAAACTCATCCTCATATTCTGTCCCCTCCCCTACTCTAGCGCTAGCATCACACACCATCCCCAAACCCACACACACACAGCCACATCATTCACCATTCACCTACACGTACTAATGTATGTGTTGTGTGCCAGCAATGCCCCTCTGCCATGTACATTGGCCAAACCAGACAGTCCCTATGTAAAAGAATAAATGGACACAAATCGGACATCACGAATGGTAACATACAAAAGCTGGTAGGTGAATACTTCAATCTCCCTGGCCATTCTATAACAGATTTAAAAGTAACTATTCTTGAACAAAAAAACTTCAGAAATAGACTTCAAAGAGAAACAGCTGAACTAAAATTCATTTGCAAATTTAGCACCATTGATTTGGGCTTGAATAGGGAGTGGGAGTGGCTGGCTCATTACAAAAGCAGCTTTGCCTCTCCTGGAATTGACACCTCTATTATTGGGAGTGGACTACATCTACCCTGATCAAATTGGCACTGTCAACACTGGTTCTCCACTTGTGAGGTAACTCTCTTCTCTTCATGTGTCATTATATAATGCCTGCATCTGTAACTTTCACTCCATGCATCTGAAGAAGTGAGGTTTTTTACCCATGAAAGCTTATGCCTAAATAAATCTGTTATTCTTTAAGGTGCCACTGGACTCCTTGTTGTTTTTGTGGATACAGACTAACACAGCTATCCCCCGATACTTGAGTTGATTGTTAGTGACCCATCATCCCACATATTACTGTTGTGGAGAGGGAGGTTTGACTGAATGGTGAGAGTTCCCCTTTCAGACTGCCATTGGGAGAGATCTACAGTCCAATGGGAGCTGTCACATCTCCCTGACCAAAATCCATTTTTGAACTGTCATCTCAAAAGACATCTTGACTTGTTCAAGTCTCTGTGTTATGACTGACTGACTGGTACAGCTATGTTGGAAAAGAGGGAATAATTTTTTGTGAGGAAAAACTGAAATGCATTTCTGGGTCTGTCTATGTGCTTTTTAAGCTGTTTATTCCTGGTGGAATCCATGGCTCTTATCCCTAATGATCTGGGGATTGTAACAAGAAAAAGAGCTTTACATTCTGAATACTTTCTGTACCCAGAGCCCTAAAGCTGTCAGTGAGGTTTAAAACAACTTCACTGTATTTTGTCTTGGCTTATGTTTTGCCCGGTTCCCTTACATTAGTCATTTCAAGCCTTTAAATTGGACAGTTAGAGAATAAAGGATAATAAGGAAAAATTTGTCAAACAGAGGCAAAGGGGTGAGAAAAAGATGTGGTAACTGCAGCGTACAATTGTTCTGGGGAAGAGCATAAGCAATTTGAGATATGGAGGGAGAAGAATAAGTTTAGCTTTGGTATGAGCACAGGGAAGTGTCTGTGAGGATCTTATAGAAAGAATATTGAGGCTTTTTTTTTAACAAAGCTTCTCTTGCTTGGTTCAGTGGTATGGCAAAACAGCATTATGCACTGAAATCTTCCTGTAGCTAAATGAACAAGTGTAAGCCCTTACTGAATGTATTATGAATACTTTCCATTTGATTATTTCTATGATACTTGGGAAAAGTGCTTATAAATTTTTATGTCATTTGCAAAAAGAAGCTCTTTTTCATGCAAATAAACTGTAAAAGATCATTTTAATTTCTGAGACTATCAAACATTAGCATCCAGTTCCCAAACTTCTAGGCAGATGCTTTACAAAGGTTCTTTGTTATTTCCAGTACTTTGCAAATATTTGCAAAACATCTATTGTTTTAGCAGTCAGACACACTACTTTGCAATTTGTGTATTTGCTGCTTCTCAGCATTCAGACTTCATTGAAGTAGGTTGAGTTAGTGTCCTCAGAGTTCGATTGTAATGAAGTTGAGAGAATGAATTTTAAATTTATAGAGCTCTGCATATTTCTGTTTCTTCTGTCCATGGAAATAGTATGCTTTGTAAATTTTTTGCTGAAAGTCTTTGGAACATCCTTTGGAAATATACAACAAAATGATGTGCAACATGGTACTTAATGAAAGACGTGGATTCAGATCTGTTGTATATGGGCTTGCTCCAATGTGCATTTGTACACTGAAGTCAATAGCAGGCTTTTCATTAACTTCAATTGGCATTGGATCAGGTTCTATATGTCCAATCCATTACTTACTTAGGTATTTTCATCTTAAGTCTATTTATCTCAAATTTATTTTCTAGATGTGGTGTTCTTCTAAAAGGCGCAGGAACATTTTCCAAGTTAAAAGAAGCGCACAAGTGATGCTTTATTGTAAAAGTGGGGAACTTTAAGACTCGTATAGTCCTATTGACTTAAATGGGACTATTCATGTGTTGTACAAGTTTAGGTGTTTTGCTTGATCATGGCCATAGTCAAAGAAAAGCCTCTTTCAGTGTTGTGGCAGATCAAATATATCAAAGAGAAATGTATTTATATTGATCCTCATCTCCCAAAAAAAACCAAACACCAAATCCCTTTTATTTTTAACTGTTTTTATTTTTTTTCCTTAATGGTCAAACGTTTTCTTTCAGAATTTGCTGTTATATGGTCTTTACAGTGGAGATCAGTGGGGCAAGTTGTAACCAATCTTAGATCTCTTTGCTCAAGTAACATCAGAGCCTCAACATATGCAAGAGGCCACATTTGATTAGCCATGACATAGCTGCCCATTGGAAAATGCTCCCTTGTTGATTCGGACACAGTGACAAAAGGAGAACAGACATATGGATGGATTTTAAGTGGCAGGCCGCAACTTTTAACTTAAACACCCATACTCTCATATACCAGGAGTTGAAGTGGTTCCAGTGCAGGGGTTCCAGGGCTCCTACTACATAACTCATAACTTGGGTAGGCTTTTCTCAGCCTAGCCCCCAGTATTCTGCTCACTTGGAGTCCTACTAACCTCTCACCCACAAGGAGGACAGAGGGTGCAGAAGGGTGGGGACCACATCCAGAAAGGCCACAGGGTATCAACCTATGCCAAGGCCCATCAGCAAAATCCCAGGTCTTTTACCTCTGAGAGTTGTTAATTTTATCCTTTGAACCTCACTGGAAACCAATCAAAAGGGCACCAGTGACTAGCTTGTTCACACCCCCCACACACACCTACACCACTTGGTATCGCAATTTCTGCCCATCAGTTCCCTCACATTCCACAGCCATATGTCAGTGCCTCCATCTGACAAATGGACACCATCATCCCTGAAACATTCTGGCCAACTCGAACAGCTGTTGTACCTCCTGTCACGCTGTTTGGAGTGGCTCATAAATGTGGGTGTCAAGCCAGGGCACAAACCCCAAACGGGTTGTATGTTCTATAATTAGATGTCACCAACCAAGTATCAAGTGTGAACTCCTCAAGCACTATAACAGCCTGAACATGGAGTCTTAGACAGTCCCCTTGGGCACTCCGGTCTGTCTAATTATCCAGATTACTCTGAGTTCCAAAGGACCAGTCACTTACCCCAGGTCACTTGTACCTTAGATCTCTCACCAAAGATGCTTGTAGACAATCCTATAACTAAAGGTTTATTAACTAGGGAAAAGAAATAGAGTTTTTTACAAGATTAAAGTAGGTAAACATACACAAATGAGTTAAGGTCTTAGGTTTCTAAAGTAATAGAAATTGTTGTAATGCAAAAGCTCTATATGTCCTTTAGGGCTAACCCAAGCTAAGCAGTTTGGGGATCCCTTACTTATGCTTAGAAATATTGCCCTCTCCAAATTCCAAGCAGCGTAATGATAACAATTCCTCCTTCACAGGGATTTGTATTCCCTTCCCCTAGTGTTCAAGATGTGATGAGATGAGGGCTTGTGCACACAGTATCCACTTAAGGGATGTGGGAGGAAGCAGTCAACAAAGTCTTTTGTCCACTGATGTTCCACAATGTCTGATGTCTATGGGACTTCTTTCGTTGTGAAGGAAATTACACTTCTTGTGGTAAACTAGTATTTCACACTTGGTCATGCTTCTCACCTGACTGTGGAGTTTTACAGACTTAGCAAATGTTTTTATAGTTACAGAGCCATCATCATGTATGAACAGCAGTCTTGACTGCTGGTTCTGGATTTCTAGTATGGCTTTACTGCCTTAATGGGGCACAGGCATTCAAATGCACATTCCTTCAATACCACATAAGTCCCCCTTCCCTTCTGGTCCATTTTACGAGTACCTTAATGACAGGGACACTGCTTCTGTAAATAACCATACAGTTACATTCAGTGCCTGCTGGGACCTGTCTGTGTCTGTCAAAGGCCCAGCCCGCTGACTCTAAAAGTGCCAAAGAAGGCAACAATGAATGCTGCCCTAAATAAAAATGGCCTCCCTGCCACAGCTGAATACCTGTGGTAGTGCCATTGATAAGCTTGTCAGGATTGGAGCATGAGCTTTCATGGGTGGAAATTTCCACTACATGCATCCGACGAAGTGGGTATTCACCCACAAAAGCTCATGCTCCAATACGTCTGTTAGTCTATAAGGTGACTCTTTGCTGCTTTTACAGATCCAGACTATCACGGCTACCCCTCTGATACTTGTCAGGGTTATGTGTCATCTTTTGTCCCTCCTGTACCTGCCCCTCCTGAACCCCTCTTGAAGAGCTTCTGTGCTATATGGGCCTGGAAACCCACCAACCTACACCAGTGGAACCGGCCTACTAGTTGTTGTTGGTTATACAGTGGAAGGAGCCTCGGACGTAGGCCATACTTACAGGATGGGGGACTCTATCCTGAGATGCAGTGACTGAAAAAGATTTGACAGTCAGTTTGAATAATCAACTGAGCATAAGCTCTTGGTGTGATGCTGTGGCCAAAAGAGCTCAT
Source organism: Mauremys reevesii (assembly GCF_016161935.1). NCBI lineage: Eukaryota > Metazoa > Chordata > Testudines > Geoemydidae > Mauremys > Mauremys reevesii. The sequence goes on along the minus strand of NC_052627.1, from coordinate 27,355,908 downwards.
GCGATCCTAGGATGCATAAACAGAGGAATCTCAAATAGGAGTAGAAAAGTTACTTTACCTCGGTGTTTGTCACTGAGCAACCACTGCTGGAATATTATGTCCAGTTCTGGTGCCCACAATTCAAGAAGAATGTTGATGTTTTGGAGAGTGTTCAGAGAAGAGCCACGAGAACGATTAAAGGATCAGAAAACATGCCTTATAGTGATAGACTCAAGAAGCTCAATTTATGTAGCTTACCAAGAGAAGGTTAAGGGGTGACTTGATTACTATAAGTCTTGAGTCTATAACTATATACATGGAGAACAAATATTTAATAATGGGCTCTTCAATCTAGCAGAGAAAGATATAACAAGATCCAGTGGCTGGAAGTTGAAGCTAGACAAATTCAGAATGGAAATAAGGCATAAATTTGTAATGGTAAGAGTAATTAACCACTGGAGTAATTTACCAAAAGTCATGGTGGATTCTCCATCAATGACAATTTTTAAATCAAGCTGGGTTATTTTTTTCTGAAAAATCTGCTTTATTAATTATTTTGGGGACGTTCTCTGGCCTGTGTTATCCAGGAGGTCAGACTAGATGATCACAACGGTCCCTTCTGGTCTGGGAATTTATGAAAACCCATGGTGGGACAAATCACCATGTATCGCACCATGAGGTGTGTTGGTATGGATCACTTCTGCCAAAGCTCTTCCTGTGCCCTAAATTCTGTGAACTCTGTAAGCCTGGCCTTGTAGGCCCCCAGAGTCCCCAGGGCAACCAAGTCTTTGACTAGTCCCACAGCTGTCATTAGCCAAGGTTCCAAAGCATCACCTGTGGATGCCTGCTGGCAGGTGGCGTTCCTAAAATCTGTCATCCTGAAATTGCGCTAGAACATCGGCAGCACCATTATCCATTCCTGGGACATGCAGTGCATAAAAAAGCATGTTAGATGCCAGGCAGTGTAAAATGAAGGCCCTCATCTGCCTCATTAAACCGAGCAGTTTTAGTTGAGGATCTACTCACAGTTGTGTGATTTAAACTAGTCTGTGCCATTTCTCTGTGTTGGAAGCACTGAAAATGTTATCATTATAAAGTTTTAATTTCATTAAGTATGTTTAATGTATGTTTTGAAAGGGAAATTAAAAGATGCAGAATTCAATTCAGAAGTTCATAAGTTTTCAACCTTTACAAATTGCTTACTGGGTGCTTTGCCAACAAACTGGCATCCCTAAGCATTTCTCACACATCTTTGGAAAAGTTGTCAGAATGGTTATGAGATGATAAAGGAAATATAAACAGGCTTTACTAGATAACATTATTATTTCATAAATGGTTGGACCACACAAAGTGCACTGCAGATAAAACGGGTCAGCATTACGATGTTTATGAGATATTCAGTTAAACTTTACAGATACATATATACGTAAATGCAAAAGGTTATGCATGTGAAATTCCAAATAGAGGGGTCATTTTTCTTCTAAAACCAAGTTTCATTTGGTTGCCCCCCTGCGGCTACCATACATTTGCCTTGTAACCATGGCATTGTAATAATTCTTGAGTTGAACATTTTCATGAAACACAGCTTAGATTTCACCAGCAGCAGGAAGTATATGACTGAAAGGCAAATCACAATGTTTTTGAGACAGGATGCACGCTGTGTTATTCTGAGTTCAAAATGGGTCTGAGGGATGTTTAATAAATTATTTCCCTGAGGCAGCTTTCTTTTGACTGTCTAGAGATACAATAGGTATTCTGTTCAACTGCTAAACTTTGGGGTTTTTTTTAATGTTCAGAGTACTTAATTGTTAAAATCAAATAAAAAATGGAAATAATTTTTCTACTGCTCTCCTGGAGTCTATGCTGATTTAAAAGTTTACATCTTTGTCATCAAAAAATAAGTTGTTGTTTGAACTTTTTAATTGGCATTTGAAGCCTGTAACAAAGTGAAATGCAAACAGAAAAATTATGGCATTAACGAGTGAAAAGTGAATGCTTTCTTTATACTTAACATATGTGCTGATAGCTAGCAGACCCATATCTCAGCAATTCAGTCAACCTTTAAATTGCCTCTCATCGTGTAGGCATCACATATGTATGTTCAGTAAAAATGATAAAAGAATTACATGATGTTTGTGTATAGTATTTTTTTCTGCAGTTTTGAATGTATTAATTTTGCTTATTTGAAGTATATGTAATATAATGTTATTTTTATAGTATTTCAACTAGCCTAGTGCCAGACCATTGAAAGCCTGAACAAGCATAGAGATAACCATTTGTGTACAAGAGGCAATTACGGATTATAAATTACATTTTTTTTTACTAAACTCGTTTCTATATTGTAAGTTACAAAATTATGTGGCTGTGAACTAGTCTTCCATGAAAATAACTCTTATGTAGAGAAAATTGCCTTAAAATCTTTTTCACTCATTCATTCCACTTTTCATTTAGGCCCACATTTTTAAAGCTATGTATGCGTTGCTGTGCTCAGCATTGCAAGGCCTAACTGATTTAGGAGATTAAATCTCATTTTCAAAATGCATTTAGGCACTTAGGAGTCTAATTCTATCAACAGTTGATTGAATTTAGACTCCTGAATGTCTAAATCTCCTTTGAAAATGAGACTTAGGCTCCTAAATTAGCCAGTCATTGCAACACTGAGCACAGCAATGCCTAAATAGCTTTTAAAATGCACTTAAGCACATGCTTTCCTGGTTCAGGAAAGCATTTGAATATAGACTTAAGTGTATTAATGGGACTTTTTAGCACATGCTTAAGCATCCTGCCTGAATAGGGATGCTCTCCTAAATTGAGGCCTGAGTGTTTTGCTGAACAGAGACAGACTTAAGTATGTGCTTAAATCCTTTGCTGAATTGGGCCCTTAATCAATTATTCTGTCACTTAGTTTATTGTTTAGTGCCTGTTGACTCCTTTTATCTCAGCTGGTCCAAGATCTTGGTTTTATAAACCTCTTTAATTCTATATTTTCAGTGCAAATAGTTTGAATTTCCAGTAACAGATTGATTGTTGAATATTCAGTTTTAATCTCAGATAGGGAATAGGTCTAAGAGACTATAGTCAGAAGGTTAGGTAATAGAATTGGCTGCTATTGCTGTGAGCCAGGGTTGAAAATGGAAGGCTTACATAAAGCTTGATTGGAAGGCAAGATCAGCTCTCCAGGGTTTTTACATTTGTACATAAGGTTCAGATAAGCATCCATATTTTGTTTTTTAAAAATTATTTTGTATTCCCTACAAAATGAGTGTTTAAAATGTATAGATTTGCAAAATTTATTATAATGACATTGATCAGAAAATGCTTAAGATAACCCATTACACGCAGTAGTGCCTTTCTATGCTAATAGTCTTCTCAGTGTCAATGTGAACATGAGTGAAGCAAGGTACTACTTAGCATATAGTCTGGCCCTTTTTTCTGGAATATTTAGAAGTGTGTGTTCAGAAGGAATGTTTAGAATAATGCATTTGCTCTCCTCATGCATTTTTAAGGTGTGTTACAATATATTTACTTACAGAGCAATCACGTTTTAGAAAATGTCACAGCACAGTGTGAAAGATCTTACAGAGGGGCATGGAACAGCTTCTATGTGAGGAGAGATTAAAAAGACTGTGACTGTTCATCTTGGAAAAAAGATGATTGAGAGAGGAGATGATAGAGGTCTATAAAACCATGAATGGTGGGAGAAAGTGAATAAGTGTTATTTACCCCTTCACATGCCACACAAACTAGGGGTCATCCAATGAAATTAATAGATAGTAGATTTAAAACAAATAGAAGGAAGTACTTCTTCACGCGACACACAGTCAACCTGTGAAATTCCTTGCCAAATGATGATGTGTAGGCCAAAAGTATTAAGCAGGTTCATAAGAGAATTAGATAAGTTCATGGAGGATAGGTCCATCAGTGACTATTAACCAAGATGGTCAGGGGCACAACTCCATGCTTTGGGTGTCCTTAAACCTCTGACTGTTAGAAGGTGGGACACCAGGGGATGATGGATCACTTGATAAATTGCCCTGTTTTGTTCATTTGCTGTGACGCATCTGGCACCAGCCACTGTCAGAAGGCAGAATATTGGGCTAGATGGGCTTATGTAAGGAGAACATTAACTGGTCATCTTATTGGAACGGTGAGTGCATAAATTATTTATGTTATTTTCAACATGTAGCTCTGCATTTTCTTGTATGGCTCCATATTCTGTGAATTTATTATTTTGTAGTATTTCAGAAAGTAGTTTGAGACAAAATCTGATTTTTCCATGAAATTTAAAAATTGTTATTGCAATATATGTTTTATTTTAGAAGTGGTATAAGTATTTTTTGTATCCAGGATAACTCTTGTTATGTAAGAAATTGACTACATGACTTTTTTTCTATTCTGGAGATATTAAATACTCAAAGTATAGCTATTAGAAGGATTAGGGTTACTTACTAAATTGTTACATGAAAAACTCTGGCCTTTAGTATTTTCACATGATAAAGTTATTTATTAGATTTTTCCTTTATGTAAATCCTTTTGCTAAGATGCCTAATGAGCTAAGGCATTAAAAGAAACTAATTACATAGCTTGGCATAAATTGGAAATATAGGAGGATTTTTGAAAATCTTGGAAGATCAGCACAGAGATGGATTCTTATTATTGCTTATTGTAGTGAACAAAAGAAATTGTACAGTTTTGAGGGATTATAAGAAAAAACATCTGGTGGAGAAGGAATCTCTCTTAGCTCTTTAGTATTAGTGATTGGTTGTGGCCATTACTGCATTAAGATGGATACTGTGTGGCAAATCGTAGATAAAGACAAGTTATCGTCATCCCATATTGGATATTTTCCCAAATTCTATTATATTAGGGCATGCTGTTAAACTAAATGACTGTTTACCTGTAACCAGTTCCAAGAGCCTTAAATCTTTTCAGAGCTGGTATTACTTCTTCACCACTAGGCCATCTCCTGCCATCGTTATGTGTAAAGAACACTCTTTGATGTCATCTTAGTAAACCCACAGTAAATTTAAAAAAAAAAAGGTGGTAGAATTTACATTGCAAAATTCAGAAATTTAGATCATAAGACCCTCTTTTTCTGACACTTACTTTTCAGGGATGGTCGGTGGAGATTACTCTGGGCTGAAATTTCTTATAATTATTGTCAACTCAGAGGATATTCTTTTTGGTATTGGAACATTTGCTAGAATTCCATTTGGCCATTCTTGAGACAAACTGTGTGTATGTGAAAAGGTGTTTTTCACATTTTCAGATGTTGTTATTAGTGTACAGTTTATAGTAGCAATGCTGACCTCTGGGTTGTGCATTTCCAGGCAAATAATAACTGCCTGGATTAAAAGCCTGAGGTTGGGCCTTACTCCTTCAATTTTTTCTCTTGCTTAATAATGACTCTTAGAGGGATTCCTGTTCACAACATGGGTATGTCAGTAATTTTGGTAGTACTTAACCTACCTGTATAACATTCTTATAACAAAAATACTCTGCACTCCATTTTCAACATATTTTACAAACATTAACTAATCCTCAGACCGTCCTCAAGGAAACTGAAACAAAGAATTTAAGTTACTTACACATAAACACAATGGGTTAGTGGCAGAGCTGGAATACTCTCCTCTCCTCATCACCATAGTATATGAGTGCCTTCCAGGAGTGCATTAAGTATTGTAACATTTGTCATCTATAGTCATTCTCTCTCTCATCTTCTCCTGTGCGGGAGAGTCGTGTGTGCTGTGTCGGGTTCTGTTTGTTTTAAAATGTGCCAACTGCTATTTGTTTATATTAGAGAAGACAAATTGATGAAGGGCTTGCAACTGGAGTGGAAGGTGGTGAGGTTTATGATGGTCCTGTTCCTGTGGGAGTTCATTTCACAGTCTCAGACCAGCCCCTGAGAAAGTTCTGTCTCCTGCACAGATGAGCTTTAGCCTTGTGGTGGCACGTTTCATTGTGCTTGTGGACTAGAGCTGTTAACCACAGTTTTCATTTTGGAGCTTTAGGTTCAGGCCGTTGAGCTGAAGATAATGACCTACACCTTGAACTTGACTTGGTATTCTATTGGAAGCCAGTGTAGTGAGGTGAGGACTGGTTTGAGATGCTCACAGTAGCTCATGTTGATGTGTTGCAGCATTCTGTGCTGCTTGGAGTTTCCTAAGATCTCATCGTTTCATGGCCACATATATTTCTTTGCTGTAGTTTAGAGAGGAGGTAACAAAGACATATATAACAAAGAGCAGATCATTGGCTGCTGAATAAGATGGAGTCTCTTAGCCAACCAAAGATGATAGAAAGCATTAGTTATGGATACTGCTATGTGAAAGCTTAGCATCAGCGAAAAATCCAGGAGCACTCCTAATTAATTTACATTAATGCAGATATAACACTTATTAATTTGAAGGCCTTGCATCCATGGCACAGTATCCTCTGGCTGAAGGGACACACCTGCCATGGATGCAAGCCCTTCAAAGTGCTTTCTTCTGCTCCAACATAATCTTTGTCTTGCTCAGATTCAGATTCAGCCAGCTGTTTTTCTTCCAGGGGCTGATTTCATCCAATCACAGAGCTATTTTAGTGGTCAGATGAAGGATAGTAGAGCTGTGTATCAACTGCATATTGCTTGCACTTCAGTCTGTGTTGTCTGGCTAGTTCATCTAGTGCAGGGGTCGGCAACCTTTCAGAAGTGGTGTGCTGAGTTTCCTTTATTCACTCTAATTTAAGGTTTTACGTGCCAGTAATAGTTAAATGTTTTTAGAAGGTCTCTTTCTATAAGTCTATAATATATAACTAAACTATTGTTGAAGTAAATAAGGCTTTTAAAATGTTTAAGAATCTTCATTTAAAATTAAATTAAAATGCAGACACACACACACACACACACACACCAGTGGCCAGGACCCAGGCAGTGTGAGTGCCACTGAAAATCAGCTCGCGTGCCGCCTTTGGCACGCATGCCATAGATTGCCTATCCTTGATCTAGTGGCTGCATGTAGATGTAGAATAGGACTGGAGAGAGAATTGATCCTTATGGGACTCCATAAGTGAAGGGTCTAATGGCAGTTTCCCATGACTATTCCTTGTGCGCATCCCTCCAGAAAGGATTTAATCCATTTTAGGGTATTATCCTGGATCTCTGCCACCTCTCTCAGGCAGGACAGCAGTATTTCATGGCTAACAGTGTTGAATACTGCAGAGAGGTCCAGGAGGATGAGAATGGATGCCTACATACCATCTATTGACCGGAGGAGATCACCCCATCAGTATTACTAAAGCTTTTTCCATCCCATTTCTTGGCCTGAATCCAAATTGTACTGGATCAAGGATGTTATCTTCAATTAGATGAGCCTGTAATTGGTCTTTGGTCAGCTTCTCTAAGAGCTTGATAAGAAGTGGAATTTTTGATCCTGGCTGGTAGCTGGCAAGAACTGATGTGTGTAAGAATGTAGATTTCTTCAGTGATGGTTGGACTATAGTGTGTTTGAAGGAGGAATCCTTTACTGAACAAGACATCAGCTATTTCCTTCATTAGTAGCACCAGTTGCTCATGAGTGTCTTTCGTCAGCCAGGAAGGGATTGGGAGAGGTTCAGAGGCCTTTGGTTGAGACTCCTTTAGGATGTCCAGAACTTTTTGAGGAGTAAGTGTACCGAACTCTGGGATTTTAGGGGGCTGTTTGTTGGCCAGAATAGGGGGAGCAGATCCATGCTGTTTGAGAGTTTTCCCAAATGTATGTGATCTTTTCAGCAAAGTAGGCTGATTGTTCTTCCCAGGGCTTGGTGTTGGGTTTTGTTGTGGGCTGCAGGCAGTTAAGATTGATGAAGCAGTTTACCACCAGACTGTCTTCCTGGAATGGGATTTGGGAGCTTCAGTGGAGGCTGATAGGAAGGTTCTCTTTGCCTGTAAATACAGCCTCAGAAATTATTTATGTTTCATCCTGTCTGTTTCAGTCTTTGTTTTCCATCTTCTGTGCTCAACTTCCTGACCTTCTCTCTTCATCTGGTGCTGGGTGTCAGAAAACCAAAGAAATCTATATGGACGACGAGGAGAAGGGGCTGGTTGGGGTGCAAGTGTGTTGAAGGTCGAGTCTAGGGTATAATCATAAGGATTCACCAGATTGTTGACTTCTCCTCCTGAAGGTGGAGTGGTGCTGTTATTTAGCATGCTTTGGAATTTAATGGACTCTAAGGATATGTCTACCATGCAGTCCGAGATAATATTGCAGCATGGGTAGACATACCTGGAGTAGTTTTATTCATGCTAGTACAGCTAAAAATAGCAGTGTAGATACTGCAGCAGGGACTTCAGCGCATCTGTACAAGCACTCTGGGGATCTGTTTGCCTTGCTAGCCAACACTGAAGCCCATGCTGCTATTTATAGCCAAGCTAGTGCTGGTAAAGCTTGTGAAGGTATGTCTACCCATGCTGCAGTTACCCCCTGAATTGCAGTGTAGACCTTCACTAAGATGCTTCATGGTTGAATCAGAGTCATGAGTCTTTCTTGTTACCTGGAAGTGGGGAAACCATTGTCCTCTGATTAAATGAAGTTATGGTTTGTCCAAAGGCTTGCTTGGGTTATGTTAGCCTCTATATTGACATCTAGTCTAAGACCCAGGTGAGACTGGCTGTGTGGGTTGGATCAGAGCTAACCTGTGAAAGTCCTAGGAGGGCAATTGGAGAGATGAGTTTACATTTGCCCCTTTGTCAGCCTGAATGTTGACATTTCCAGGATGACAAGTCAGGGGTGTTTCATCACCATCATCAATAAGATATCAGTGAGCTCCTTTATGAACCATATACTCTTTGATGGTCTATAAATGAGCATAAAATCTGTTAGCTGTGTCTCTGGTTTCTACTGTTAGTTAAATTAATTTGAATGTCTTACCTGAGGCATCTCCTTTGGATCTGATGTTTGAAAAGAAGACTAATGCAGTGTGGCCTGCCTTCTTGACCTCTCTGGACTTGTGATGGGCCATGTAACCTAGGGGATGAGGTGGGCTAGCACAGAGCTAGCAGTATCATCCAGCTGAGTCTCAGTATTGCTAGCTATATTGCTTCACTAATAGGGTTGTGTATTGCTTGTTGTTTGTTGGTGACGGATCTTGCATTGATCAGCATCAATTTTAGTTCAGATAAGTGTGTGCTGCCTTCTTGTGGCCTGTACCTAGGTAATTGTCCTGTGCAGTGGACAGGTAGTAGAAGTTTGGTATCCAGTTTCTTATGTCTGCTCTGCTGTTTCTTTAGATAGTTCTTCCCAGTTTCAACTGGAATAGGTGAAATAGTGGATTGTGTACAGGCACACTCCGTGGGGAATGTCCAGTTTGCCAAGTGCTACAGGAAGGACTGGTCTGTTGGGCCCTTTTAGAACCTCATCTGTTCCTGTGGATGTGATTCCTTGATTAGAAATCAGGTGCTCCTGGCGTCCATCACCGCACTCAATCCACTAGATACTTTTAGAACTGAAGAGAAGAGTCCTTTGTTTCATGAGTTTTGTTAATTTAACCCAGCAGGGTTTTGGTCTCAGGATCTGTCACTGAATCAGCCACTGCTGCTTCACATGGAGATTAGGGTTTGTGTAAAACATGACTCTCTATGAAAAATCTCTGTCCCTTTAGCAAGCCCTCCCTGCGCACCACTGTATATCCACCTCACCTCACCCCACCCCGAAACTCTCCCACACACACCTCAAACATTAGTTGTCTTCATGGGGACCAGTTTCCTCTCCACCAACATCCTGAGGTGGATTTTCAGGGGACAGTAGGTAGCTACTCCTCAATCAGAGGACTCTCTAGGTAGAGGCACTGCTTTTCTTGATCTTGAGCAGGGTCATCAGGGAATCAGATGGTAGTCTGAGTCCCCAACAGAGTAGTGGGAGGCAGGAAACAATTCTGCTCCTGCTGTCAGGGCTGTGTGATTTAGTAGGAGCAGGTAGCACCTTGTAATTCTTTCCATGGTTGATAGAAAACACCCTGCAGTTCTCTAGCAACCATGCAAAGTCTTGTAGGGAACTCCTGGCTAGAAGTGGGTTAGTTTCCCATCATGTTACCTTGTTAGACTGGGTGGTCTCCTGTATCTTTCTGAGAACCATACTCTGGATTGGTGAATACAGGGACCCTAGTTGGTGGCCTCCTGAAGAATCTAATCAGGTGGGAGCAACTATATTGTAAGCCCTCTGGCACCCAGAAGAGTGGAAAGGGGACCACCTACTCCCAATACATTGATGAAATGGCAAGACTGGTGCCTGTTTTCTCTCCCCAGTGATAAGTTAGGGATTATCTTGAGTTCTGTGAAGGAGAGGAAGTGGGTGCTTGAAGAAATGTGTGTGAAGGGGGTACACTACCGTGGAGAGATGGGAGCCATGTTCTGAAAGAAGCATCAGTCCAGGACTTAGGACCCAGTCTACCAGAAGGATAGCAGCATCGATAGCTTACCTTTGCAATGTACCAATAGCCGAACTCTGCAAGACTCATCAATGGATTTCAACTCATATTTTCACAGAGCTAAATTTCTCGATGATAAATCCAGATAGGACGTTCATTCCAGGAGAGCAGTGCTTCTGTCTCTTTTTAATGGTACACAGCAACCCCTCTTCCTGAGGACTGTCTCCCTTGCTAGTCTCCTACAGGGGGACCTGCAGAGACAAAGGGAGAAGGTTATTTTTAAGCAACAACTTCTCTGAATGTATTGCTTCTACAGATTCACGCCTTTACTTGGGTTTTGATAATTTCTAGTGGTAGCAAGGAACTGGGGGATAATTAAGAAACAACATCTTTTATACTTTCTATTCCAGAAGGCTGGAACTGTGACACACATGCGCATGCCCCTTGATAACTGTACAGCTTTCAATGATGTTGTGACTCATGTCTTGAGGTCAATGACTCTACTATGGTGTGATGAGGTCCCCGGAGTGCAACATGGACTATGGGACCCTGAGCCCTCCAAACCCACCAAACTGGGCTGCCTCTCACACCGTGATGCTGATGTCAAGTTACAAACGTCTGATAGGATTGCACTTATACAGATATCCACAGGCTGGGACACACTTAACTGTGTTACATGAATGATCTCCTAGCCGCTCATGAACCATCAATAGAGAGGCTCCAGCCAATTCCCTTCAGCTCCCCGGTCTTTCACACCAGAATTGTACCATCTTGCATTGGTCAGAGGCTGGGCCAGTGTAAGCACATTACTTGGTTTGCCACTTCTTCATAAGAAAGTGGACATGCACCAGCCTTTGTAATATGAGTTGAGATTTCACAAGCATTTTAGACAAACTCACTGGTAAGGGTAAAACATTAAAATAAGATTAACAACTACAGAAAGATTTTAAGTGATTATAATAGGCATAAAGTTCAGAGATAGGGTAAGAAAATAAAGGTTAAGAAAATAAAAAAGTAAACATGCATTCTAAATCCTAAACTTTTGCAATTCTTCAATACACAGACTGGACCCTTTTCCAGTGTGGGACCAAACTTCCCCAGTTCGAAGTCTTTGTCCTCCAGATGTTCTTCCAGCTGTTGAGTTGGGGGGGAGGAGAAGCAAAGTGATGATGTCACTGTCTCTCTTTTATACTTTCTTCCAGCTTGCTGAAAAGATCTTTGCTGTGACGTGGGTAGATGTACATACCTTCTCAAGTCTCTGGGATAGTGAATTGTGCGTTGATGAATCATTAATGTCATTTGGCTATTGATGACTACTCCTTTGTTGTAACTGAAAGACTGGCTGTGGGTGTTCCCAACCTCACAACATATTTCAGTAACACTTATAGCAATACTTCATAACTTCACATACAATTATAGTACATATAATTCAACAGGATATTAATGTTCTGCAGATCAAGACTTTTAAAATGATATATCACAAGGAATACTTTGAAAACATATAATATCACAGTAGTGAATATGGGGGACCCAGGGTACTACTTTGAGGTACAGAGTGCCACACATGGGAATATGCAGTGGCAATATATCTGGAGAACAACAATTGCTGTTAAATAACCTTCATATATAACCTTCATACTGTTATAAGACCATGATAAAAAATTGCAGCGTATCTATTCAATTTGATCTGATATTTTATCCTCTAGGGGAATGCTGTCTCTGGAACAACATACCATAGGATATACTTCAAAAATAGTGGTGCATAGGGGAGGCATTTGTACCTTAAAACGGTTCTCCGTGTGGAAGGAGATATGTATTGTAAAAAATAATCTAGTGCCATTTATTTATGTTGATTTATTGAGTATATGCGCGAAACAATTAGATGAAAATGACATCAGTCAAGTGTAAAAACACTTTGGGCTAAACTCAACTTTCATTTACATTCATGCAAGCATAGTAAACTTAGTGGTGCATGCACACACGTGTACCTAAAGGCCGAATTCAGCACATTTTGGCTGCTGCAGAAGTTCAGGGGTAATACATATGAATACAATGTTGCTTTTGCTCAAATTGTAAATAATACCCACTGAAAAAGATGTTTAATTTAAAATTCAGATACCAACGCATTGTACTCTTTTGCATCCACTAAAACTACAAATTCCGGGGCTTAGTTTCAGAGATATTTCTGATTTTTTCATGGACTGCTTTTTGATTAGGCACCTTTTAAAAAAAGGTAGAATGCAAACTCAGAGGGCCAAAGGAATGGCCTTCTTATAGATATACACTACAGAGACTGTTCTTAATATTAATTTCTTATCCAGCTGATGGGACTAACTTCTATACTCAAATCAGGAGTTGTATACAGCATATTCAGAGTTAAAATATGGCTTAAATTACTTTATTAGAAGATTGACTTTTATGCTCAATAATCCTGAGTTGTAAGCAGCACTCGATGTCCTTCTAAAATTCAGTACCTTATACAGTATATCTGCATTTATTCAATTTATATGTCCAACTAACTTCAAAGCTGTAGACCTCATCCTTAGAGCCCAGGGCTTCCCATCGAACACACCGCTTGCATACCACACTGTGTGCTACGTGTCTCTGCTCAAGTTCGTGATGGCTGTGAAGCAGTTCTGGAAGCCTAAAACAGTATTAGCTAATGGGACAATGACAAATAAATAACAAATAAATAACTTATGCACAGAAGAAAGGCCTCTGTTTGTAAAATATATCATTCACTAGAAATAGTTCCCCAGCTCTAGTCCCATGTTTCTGACTTCATGACTCTGTAAATCTGGCTTTAGTTTGCTCCCAAGGTCAGAAATCTTGGATTTATCCATGATAACTTTTTTTCACCAATCGTTCCCATTTCTGTGTTTCAGAACTTACTAGAAAGTTTCTAGAATGTTTAATTATTATGACCCTGCCTCTACTGAAATCTTCAGGCCCGATTCTCATCTACAGGAGGGGCATTTAAACTGTTCTAATCATGTAAAGGGATATTAAAGTGGGTTTAACTATAATCTACTCCCACTGTACACGAACAGAGGAGAGTAAAGTGGCCTAGGTGTAAATGAGAATTAGGCCCTTCATTTCTGTCACCCATTTCTCTTGCAATTCCCTTTATTATAATCTTCCAAACTCCCTACTTTTTAAGCCACAGAAAGTTAAGAATGCTATTGCTTTTTTCCTGTTTCAGGGAGAAAGATCATCCCCATCCATTGCCACTTTAACTGACTTAGCAAATTCAAAATTGACATGATGGTCTCCAGAATCCTCTCGCAGACATCTTTGAGAATATGCTCACCTATTCCTCACTGATCCTCTGATCTCTGCCTCAGAAGTTGGGGACCCACATGAGCATGTCCTGACACATCTATTTATAATCTCTGTCTTTCCTTCCCTCCAAGACAAAGAATTACTTCCTCCCTTGAAATTTCACCTCAAAGTGATCCTTTTCTCCTTAATTTATTGTCATCTTTATGCATAAAATATTTTGTGATATTGCGCATTAGTAATTACAGAAATGTAAAACACCTGAACAGTGGGATGCCCATATGCATTTGAATTAACTCAATTTTACCAAGCCTGATCCTGATCCTGCAAACCTTTATTGGTATGGGTGGTCCTGCAGTCACAGAATCATAGAACTGCAGGACTGGAAGGGACTTCAGACGGTCATCTAGTTCAGTCCCCTGCACTCAAGGCCGGACTATGTAATAACTAGACCATTTCTGACAGGTGTCTATCTACCTGCTCTTAAAAACTTCCAGTGACAGAGATTCCACAACTCTGTAGGCAGTTCACTCAAGTGCTTAACTACCCTTTCAGTGACAAAGTTCCCAATGTCCAACTTAAATCTTCCTTGCTGCAATTTAAGCCCATTGCCTCTTGTCCTATCCTTAGAGCTTAACAAAAACAAAATTTCATCCTCTTCCTTCTAACAACCTTTGATGTACTTGAAAACTGTCATGTTCTCCCTTAGTTTTCTCTTCTCCAGATTAAACAAACTCAATGTTTTCCATCTTTCCTCATAGATTGCCCTTATATAAATCGATGGTATGCCCACATCTCGAATACTGCGTACAGATGTGGTCTCCTCATCTCAAAAAAGATGTACTGGCACTAGAAAAGGTTCAGAAAAGGGCAACTAAAATGATTAGGGGTTTGGAATGGTTCCCATATGAGGAGAGGCTAGGGCTAGGACTCTTCAGCTTGGAAAAGAGGAGACTAAGGGGGGATATGATAGAGGTATATAAAATCATGAGTGATGTGGAGAAAGTGGATAAGGAAAAGTTATTTAGTAATTCCCATAATACAAGAACTAGGGGTCACCAAATGAAATTAATAGGCAGCAGGTTTAAAACAAATAGGAAGTTCTTCTTCACACAGCACACAGTCAACTTGTGGAACTCCTTACCTGAGGAGGTTGTGAAGGCTAGGACTATAACAGTGTTTAAAAGAGAACTGGATAAATTCATGGTGGTTAAGTCCATTAATGGCTATTAGCCAGGATGGGTAAGGAATGGTGTCCCTAACCTCTGTTTGTCAGAGGGTGGAAATGGATGGCAGGAGAGAGAGATCACTTGATCATTGCCTGTTAGGTTCACTCCCTCTGGGGCACCTGGCACTGGCCACTGTCGGTAGACAGGATACGAGGCTAGATGGACCTTTGGTCTGACCCGGTACAGCCGTTCTTATGTTCTTATAATGTTTTCTAGACCTTTAATAATTTTTGTTGCTCTCCTCTGGATTTTCTCCAATTTGTCCACGTCTTTCCTGAAATGTTATGCCCAGAACTGGACACATGACTCCAGATAAGGCCTTATCAGCATGAAGTAGAACAAGAAGAGTTACTTCTCACGTCTTGCCTATAACACTCTTGCTAATATAGCCCAAAATGATGTTAACTTTTTTTGAAACAGTGTTACACTGTTGTGTCATATTTAGCTTGTGATCCACTATAGTCCCCAGATCCCTTTCTGCAGTACTCCTTCCTAGGCAGTAATTTCCTATTTTGTATATGTACAATTGGTTTGTTCCATCCTAAGTGGAGTTCTTTGCATTTGTCCTTATTGAATTTCATCCTATATGCGTCAGACCATTTCTCCAGTTTGTACAGATCATTTTGAATATTAATTGTATCCTCCAAAGCACTTGCAACCCCTCTCAGCTTTGTATAATTTGCAACCTTAGTAAGTATATTCCACCTGCTATTATCTAAATAATCGATGAAGATATTGAACAGAACCGGATCCAGGAATGATCCCTGCAGGACCCCACTTAATATGCCCTTCCAGATTGACTATGAACCACTGATAACTACTGGGACCGTTTTTCCATCCAGTTATGCACCCATCTTACAGTAGCTCCATCTAGGTTGTATTTCCCTAGTTTATTTATGAGAAGGTCATGCAAGACTTTATCAAAAGCCTTACTGAAGTCAAGGTATACCACATCTACCATGTCCCTCATATTCACAAGGCTTGTTAACCTGTCAAAGAAAACTATTAGGTAGGTTTGAATACACAATTTGTTCTTGACAAATCCATGCTGACTGTTTTTGTTACCACTTTTATCTTCTAGGTGTTTGCAAACTGATTGCTTGATTATTTTCTCCATTATCTTTACAGGTACTGAAGTTAAGATGACTGGTTTGTAATTCACCAGGTTGTCCTTATTGCCCTTTTTATAGATTGGCACCATATTTGTCCTTTTCCAGTCCTCTGGAATCTCTCCCATCTTCCATGAGTTTTTGAAGATAATCACTAATGGCTCAGATATCTCCTCAGTCAGCTCCTTGAGTATTCTAGGGTGTATTTCATCAGGCCCTGGTGGCTTGAAGACATAGTTCAAAAGGACCACCTACGTGATAAAGAATACTTGTATGAATTCTGCTGAGCCAAGTACTGAGTAGCTCCATCCTTAATCAAGTCATTAGCAAGTCCATTTTTCATTTAGTTTATATACTTTTTTTATGGTTTACAGTAAAGGAACAATCTGAGTGTCTGATGAAAATTGTGAATTATATAGCTGATACATACAGGATGTGAGGTTATAATATAATGTTTACTTGGTTTTGATTGATTAATTAATTAGTCAAATTCACCGGGTCTTAGTTATTTTAGTGTTCTGGCTCATTAACTATGTCGCAGCCCAATAATTATTTCCTAAAGACATGATGACAGTGTCATATAATAAATATATGTCTTGGGTGATGGAAGCGATCAACTTCACAATGCATCTCAGATGTGTGTATAGTATGATTTTTAATTATGGCCTGAGAGTTAAAGCAAGATATATTAAAAGTATCAAAGAAAGAGATAAGAGTTTTTTCTGTATTTCTATGGGAAATCTTCTAGGATTGAGAAATGCTAGAAGAAACCTCTGTCACTTTTCCAACAAAAAATGATACTGTTCTTTGATCAGAGGCTGAAAAACAACATTAACCAAATCTCTTCCTTTCATTCAGAGGGATGTTTGCCATCTTTTGTCTTTGGGGATTTAAAAATATAATCCATATTGTTTTTATTTATTTTTTTAGTTTTCGTTTTTTACTTAATGCAGACATTTTTTATGGATTAAAGAAAAACCTCTTAAGCATGATCTTTTTTTGCTTCTAACAGCTTTTGTGCCAACACTGAATTCTTTTAATACTTCACTTAGCAGTCAGTTGAGATTTCATATGAGAGTTGTTGCATGATAAATAAATCTGTGATCATTTAAGGCTAGTTCTATTATGCATATCCAGTGGTTAAGGACCAGTAAAAAGTAGAGATTGGAACTGGCTATTTTTGGGAGCAGGAAGGATCAAAGGACTGGTAATGTGACCTAGGGCCTTTTACCTCCAGGTCACCAGCTCCTATCTGACTCAGGTTGGTAGTGACTAAAAGTCATTATCATCTAATGGTTGTTCAGTGGCCTATGTAAAATGAGTTTCTGATCTTAGTCCCAGTTGCTAGTGGACAAGTGTTCACGTAGCAAAAATGACCATAATGGGCACCTTTATTGATACTCTCTGCAGCGGTGCTAATGACTGAATTGTCATGGAAATTAAAATATGTTGAAAAGTTCATACTTTATAAGTAGGGAAATTTCCATTTTAAAGTAAATAAAAAGAAATGAATATAAACTACATCTTAAATAAACATAAATTTCTGTATTCTTTCGGGGACATCTGAATTATGCTGTCATCACAGATACTTTGATATCAGACTAAAATACAAATGTATTCTAACTGCTGATGGACCTTAATAAAACTCCTTGTGAAGTTGGCTGCCCGTGAGAAATAAATATGGAGGGGGGGAAATCCTATAAAGCATGTTCTGCCCTATATTACTGAGAGTCGGCATTTACCACCTTCCAGGATCAAGACCTTAGCACTCACATACAGTTCCGGAGAGGATAATTCTGGACTTTCTTATGTGTTTCTGCAAGCAGATCAAGTTTGAAAAGTGCCAAAAGGATAACAAACTTCTTTCTACCCTTGTCATGATATAACGGTTTGTTTCCTCTTTCTGGGTTGAGGAGGTTCTCCAGAAACATTCTAATGAGGCTCTTTTTATTTGTTCTGTAAAGTTAGGGTTGGTTTCAGTAAAATCTCTCCTTCTTTTCTGAAGGTCAGACACATCGACTTCCTTTCTTTGCCGACCTGGGTGATGTGGGTGTGTACTGAGTGGAAATGTGAATCAGTTAAGGTCATTGGTCTTGAATGGGCCACCTCGCAACCTAGATGCTGCACAGCCTGCTGACGTGAGTTCAGTTCACAAGATTGTCTTGAGGTCCCATGACTGCCTGAGGCTTAAGAATGTCGAAAAGGATGGGGCTTAAAAATGCGGAAAAAGCACAGCAGACTCAGCGACTGTAGGGGAAAGAGGACCTCAAACAATATCACTTTCCAGCAGCCCTCTCTGATCAATGCATCAGGGGTTGTTGATGGACTGCATTCAGCTGTAAATTTCCAAAGGGAGGATCATCATGAGAAGGGAGCCTTTCAAGATGGTGGGGATGTGATATTCATAAGTCCAGTCCATAGCTCAATTCTATATTTTGCAAATAGCCAGGACATCCAGCTACTAAAAAGTAGTCAAGACTCCCTAAAAGACCTGTGTGTCAGCAGTCTCCAAAATGGTTTTATTTTTGTATTTTAAGCCTAAGGGCTTGGCTACACTGAAGAGTTGCAGCACTGCAACTCACTCACCGTCCACACTTGCAAGGCACATACAGCGCTGTATCTCCCTGGCTACAGTGCTGCATGTATTCCACCTCTGCCTGGGGAATAACGACTTCAGCGCTGGTGATGCAGCGCTGCTCCGCCAGTGTGGCCACCAAAAGCGCTGTTATTGGCCTCCAGAGGTATTTGGAGGTATCCCAGAATGCCTGTTCAGCCACTCTGCTCATCAGTTCGAACTCTACTGCCCTGGCCTCAGGTGACCTGCCCTTTAAATGCCCCGGGAATTTTAAAAATCCACTTCCTGTTTGCTCAGCCAGGTGTGGAGTGCAGTCAGTGAATCTTTCCAGGTGACCATGGCTCCACGTGGCAAACAATCCCTAGCATGGAGCAATGGCGAGTTGCTGGACCTCATCAGTGTTTGGGGGGAGGAAGCTGTGCAGTCCCAGCTGTGCTCCAGCCATGGGAATTACGATACCTATGGGCAGATATCAAGGGCCATGTTGGAAAGGGGCCATGACCGGGACGCGCTGCAGTGCAGGGTTAAAGTGAAGGAGCTGCGGAGTGCCTATTGCAAAGCCCGCGAGGGAAACCGCTGTTCCGGCGCTGCCCCCATGACCTGCCGTTTTTACAAAAAGCTGGACGCGATACTTGGGGGTGACCCCACCACCACTCCAAGGACCACAATGGACACTTCATAGCGGGGGGAGGAGGAGGAGGAGGAAAGCGAGAGTGAGGGTACTGTGGTGGGGGGAGACACTCCGGAGTCCCTGGAGGCATGCAGCCAGGAGCTCTTCTCAAGCCAGGAGGAAGGTAGCCAGTCGCAGCAGCCAGTACTTGGTGGAGGACAAAAAGAGGAGCGGGTTCCCGGTAAGCGGCTTTTATTTTCATGATGGAAATTTTTTGGAAGAGGAGGGAGGGTTAGGGCTGCATGCATGCATGCCTAGATGCGGAATAGTGTATTGATGTGGTCTATCACGTCGCGGTAATCGGCCTCGGTAATCTCTTCAAAAGTTTCAGCCAGAGCGTGGGCAATGCGCTTGCGCAAATTTATTGGGAGAGCCACTGTGGTCCTTGTCCCAGTGAGGCTAACGCGTCCACGCCACTGTGCCACGAGGGGTGGGGGGACCATTGCTGCACACAGGGAAGCTGCATAGGGGCCAGGGCGGAATCCACATTGCTGTAGAAGACCCTCCCGCGCTTCCCAGGTGACCCGCAGCAGCGAGATATCTTCCAGGATCAACTCCTGTGGAAAATGTTGGGATAGTGTTCAGTGTAGGTGCCCCCTGCAGCTGTTTGCTTTCCCCAACGCACAGAAACCCCGAGGACAGTAGAGCCTTGAAGCAATCAGTCCCCCTTACTCTCCATTTTGGGGCTCCCATGGGTTATGTGCACTCTCTTTGGGATGGGAAAATTATGCAATTGTGAAGACTGTTACACTCCTTAACTGTGTGGGAATAACTGTCTGGTATAAACAATGCTGCCTCTGTTAAGTGTTGCATTTTTTGCCTTTACAGAAGCAACCTTGAGATCTCAGCTGCCCGTATTATCAACGTCTCAAAGACTACAAAACCTCCGGAAGAAGCCGCAAAAAAGCAAAGAAGACATGCTGCAAGCAGTTATGCAACACTCTGTCACAGAAAATCAAAAAGTGCAGGACTGGAGGGAAAGGGAAAGGGAAAGCAGGATCTGCCAGAAAAACGCAGCGGACAGGAAGAAAAGCACAAAGCAGCTGATAAGCATCCTGGCGCGCCAAGTGGACTCTATCCAGGCGCTCATAGCCATGCAGGCAGAGCACCGCCGTGCCCGCCTGCCCCCACCCCCGGTCCCAAAGCTCTTTCCCTTGTGCCCCAATGTCAGCTCAAAACCCCCTTCCCCAGCATCCAGGTTCTTACCACCACCAGCTGCCTCCAACACCTGTACATTCACCAACCAGCCCTGAGAATTATAACGCTTACCCTCTGCACTCAACCTCCATCACCATGCAGTATAGCCATCCTGATGTGCAGCAGTCATTGCACAGCACTCAAGATAGGACATATTCAAACCTGTGACTGTACAGTTCCCCACCCCACCCCCTGCCCTTTTAGGTTCCCAAAAAGTTGTGTGTCTGTCAATAAAGTAATTTTCTTTCCAATAAATGAATCCTTGGCTTTGAAAACAGTCTTTATTATTGCAGAAAGTCAAAGATACCATAGCCCAGGAAAGAAACAGGCACTGCAAATCAGCTTAGGAAACACAGACTCCTACTAACATTGTAACCACTGCACTTCACTCCTGTGCAAGGCACCAAACATTACTGTTGGTTTTCAGCCTCAAATTCCTCCCTCAAGGTATCCCTAATCCTTGCAGCCCTGTGCTGGGCCTCTCTAGTAGCCCTGCTCTCTGGCTGTGCAAATTCAGCCTCCAGGTGTTGAACCTCGGAGGTCCATGCCTGACTGAATCGTTCACCCTTCCCTTCACAAATATTATGGAGGGTACAGCACGCGGATATAACCGCGGGGATGCTGCTTTCCCCCCAAGTCTAGCTTCCCATACAGAGATCCCCAGCGCCCCTTTAAATGGCCAATAGCACACTCCACAGTCATTCGGCACCGGCTCAGCCTGTAGTTGAACCGGTCCTTGCACCTGTCAAGGTTCCCTGTATATGGTTTCATGAGCCACGGCATTAAGGGGTAAGCGGGGTCTCCAAGGATCACAATGGGCATTTCAACGTCCCCTATTGTGATCTTCCGGTCTGGGAAAAAAGTCCCGGCCTGCAGCTTCCTGAAGAGGCCAGTGTTCCGAAAGATGCGTGCATCATGCACCTTTCCAGGCCAGCCTGCGTTAATCTCAATGAAACACCCACAGTGATCCACAAGCGCCTGCAGAACCATAGAGAAATAGCCCTTCCGATTAATGTACTCGGATGCCAGGTGGGGTGGTGCCAGAATAGGAATATGCGTCCCATCTATTGCCCCTCCACAGTTAGGCAAACCCATTTGTGCAAAGCCATCCACAATGTCCTGCACGTTCCCCAGAGTCACGGTTCTTCTTAGCAGGATGCGATTAATGGCCCTCAAACTTGCATCAACACGATTACAATGGTCAACTTTCCCACTCCAAACTGGTTCCCGACCGACCGGTAGCTGTCTGGAGTTGCCAGCTTCCAGATTGCAATAGCCACCCACTTCTCCACCGGCAGGGCAGCACTCAATCTCGTGTCCTTGCGCCGCAGGGTGGGGGCGAGCTCCTCACACAGTCCCATGAAAGTGGCTTTTCTCATCCGAAAGTTCTGCAGCCACTGCTCGTCATCCCAGACTTCCATGACAATGTGGTCCCACCACTCAGTGCTTGTTTCCCGAGCCCAAAAGCGGCGTTCTATGGTGCTGAGCATTTCCGTGAATGCCACAAGCAATTTCGTGTCATACACATCATGCGACTCGCTATCATTGTCTGACTCCTCATCATTTTGGATCTTAAGGAATAGCTCAACTGCCAAACGTGATGTGCTGGCGAGACTCGTCAGCATATTCCTCAGCAGTTCGGGCTCCATTTCCCACAGAAATCGCGCTGCACAGAAACCGTTGAGAGAGTCAAGATGGCGCCAAACATGGACGGAAAAACAGGGATTGCTGGGATGTGAAGCGATGCATCATGGGGTGTTGGGGACAGGAAGCAGAATGACCCGCACCCTCCGCCCACAACCCACGGCTCCAGAATGGGAAGAGGTGCGCTGTGGGATAGCTGCCCATAATGCATCACTCCCAACACCGCTGCAAATGCTGCAAATGTGGCCACACTGCAGCGCTGGTAGCTGTCAGTGTGGCCACACTGCAGTGCTTTCCCTACACAGCTGTACGAAGACAGCTTTAACTGCCAGTGCTGCACACCTGCAAGTGTAGCCAAACCCTAAGAAAGTGCATTTACTTTAAATGTGTTAATCTCTTTGCTGGCTTCTCTACTCTTACCCCTGTGACTGATCATGAAATAGCTAACAAATAAATACAATTTAAAAAAGAGTAAAAACTAAACAAAATCTGAAACACAAATGTAAATGATTGTTGTCTTGGAAAAAAATAATCTCCAAACACCGCATTCCTTTCCCTCTTGTTTTCTGTTCTTTCCTCCTTCCCTTCACTCATACTACTAAGACTCCCATCACCATGCCCCATATTATTTTTTAAAAAGGTTCCTAAACTTATGGTCCTACATGCATATGTAGGCATCTAAATAACTTGCCTGGTTTTCAGTGGTTCTGAGCACCTGCAGTTTCCAGCACTGTTTATAGCTCAATAATTCAAAATGTCACAGTGTAATAAGGTATTCTTAGCTGTAGTAGATAATGTTGACTCCTTTTCCATACAAGAGCTTTGTATAACCTGTATTGGAGGAAGCAGTCTCTTCTGGCAAGCAGAATCTTTCTTTCCTAGGAAGTATATAAGCAAGATTATTGTAGAATTCTGCTCATGTATGCTTACTGTTGATCTGACTGAAATTCATATATTTATGTCTCCACAGCTAAGCTCATTGTTTAAGGACACTGTCCTGAAGAGAACATTTAATGCTACCTTACAGAATCCTGTTGCAACTCAGATGGACAACACTGTTTGCAAATATGAGGCAGTGCACCCAGGCACACTTTGTGTGTCTACTTAGGAATTCGTCAATGGTGAATATGCTTACCTATATTACTAGAAGATTTAAGAGTTCATATTAGGTTGTTACATTTTCTAGTATAGTCTCAAAATTACAAAACATATTAATTTTAACTTTATTTAATATGGGAAATGACTGTCTCTTTATTCCACATAGTAAAGGAAATTGGTAATATATTTGCAAATTTTCCCCTCCATATTAATATTTGCACTCAAGAGGGTTGATAGATAGCAATTTTTGAATAAATGTTACAGTGGAATGCTGTACTCGTAGTTAAATCAAATTATAATTGTGCCAGGCATGGCAAGGAAAGTTTATTAGCTTTCTACTTCCCAAATAAATATTTCCCTAACTTCTTTAGCGAAAACTGTGGAAACTACACATAAATGAAATGTAGGTGGCAGGCTTTTCCACAGTTCAAGTCCTTTATCAGCTGAAGCAATGAACTCCTAATACTAACACTGGATTGTACTCTGTTAATGTGATCACTTTGCAATAATGGATTGTGGTTTTATTGCAAAGTCAGACAGAAATAATTGAACTCTGATGGGCAAGTTGCTAAATTAAAGGTGAACTTCAGTATAAAACAATGTTAAAATTCAGAAATCTGACTTAAAGATATCTGCAAATGTACAGTGGTCACCACTGAAAAGTAAGCATTTACCCATGCTACCACATGACAGTACCTGAGACAAAGCAGCATTTTTTTATATTTAAAATAGACTTTTATTTTATCTTCCAATATGTTAATGAACTATGACTTTGTCTCTTACCCTATTGTTAACAAGTTATCCAATATTTTGTTAGCTTACTAAAAAGCACAACTTCTAAGGCAGAGGTTCTCAAACTGTGGTCCATGGACCACCAGTAGTCCGCGAGCTCCATTCAGGTGGTCCGTGGATAGTTCCCTCTAAGGTGCGTGCCTGATTGGCCGCACACAAGAGAATGAAGGGCCATCCACCTAACTACTGGATCCGTGCAGGCATGGCTCCACTAATTAGATGCCTGGGGTATGTGAGGGGGAATAGGGGATAGGTGGGAGGGGGCAGTGGGGTGAGAAAACGAGGTGGAGAGAATTTGGGATGTGCAGGGCTGCGATGGCCAGAGAAAGAGGCGACTTTCCCCAGCTCCAGGGCTGAGGCTTCCAGGGAGAGATGGCCCTCCTTCCCAGCTTTGGCTCTGTGGTTGCTGTGGCGGGGGAGAGACCCCGCTCCTTCCCAGCCTCGGCTCTGTGGTTGCTGTGGCGGGGGAGAGACCCCGCTCCTTCCCAGCCTTGGCTCTGTGGTTGCTGTGGCGGGGGAGAGACCCCGCTCCTTCCCAGCCTCGGCTCTGTGGTTGCTGTGGCGGGGGAGAGACCCCGCTCCTTCCCAGCCTCGGCTCTGTGGTTGCTGTGGCGGAGGAGAGACCCCGCTCCTTCTCAGCCCCAGCTTGGGGGCTGCCATGGCAGGGGAGAGAGGGCACGTCCATCGCATTAGAAAGATAAGACTACTGATATTAAAATATGAGTTGTGTGCTTTTATTTGTAGAACAAAAAATGTTTATTATTTTTATATAGCGCTTTTATCCAATGCGCTTTACAACAGTTAGCTAATGGTACAAACACCATTTGGAAAGATCCTTGAGTGGTCCGCCAAGACCTTCAGCAATTTTCAAGTGGTCTGTGAAAAAAAAAAGTTGAGATCCACTGTTCTATGTCAGGGTATGTCAGGCCTCTACCCTACTAGAATCCTAGGTCTGCATTCTTTCAGATGTACTTTTAAACAGTGGAGTTTGGACGTATTACAGAGAAGATGTCATGTAAGCATCTTCCCTTCATCTAAACAGGGTTTCAAAATATTTCCTTTGGGTACTTAGTTACAGCAAATGTTAGAACTGAGATTTTCCTTCTTTTTGTCAGAACCAGGCTATGCTGAACTGTCTCTCATCTTCTCCTTAATAGAAACATCTGTGCAAAATATCTCCATCCAATGTCAGACTGATTCAAACTGAAACGGGAATTCAAGTTTTGTTTCTGTGACTAGCCCACAAACGTTCCGTGAACATGGGGTGAAGTTAGCACAGCTGGCATGCTGGTGCACCTCCCTTCCCCCAAACTGGTTTCTTGTTTTCTCTCGCTAACCAATCCCAGGGTCCCCTCACCCTCTGAAGATACCTTAGGAAAGAAAGTGAGATCCTGGGGCTTGTTAGAAGAGACATCAGTGGTAGGTGAGGAAGGGGGCTATCCATGGGATTAACACCTTGACAGTTCAAGTTAATCAGAACCAAACATCCAAGCAAACCTGAATCACTTCCAACCTTTCAAACCAAACCATAGGATTTGGTTCATCATCCCCTTTGTGAACTAAACTTCCATGGTTCATTGAGCCCTAGTCTTCCTACACTGCATGCGTGCCTACAAGATAGAACATGGTGCAGCAGTCATATTTTGTGGCAGCTAAATTTTAAAGGGCAGCCTATACACTGCACTATTTTTGGACTGGATAGTCAACCATGACTAGACATTGCAAATGAAGAAGACATATATCCACACAGCATACTCCAAACAGCCCATGCTATGATTCATCAGTTGCCTAGTGTAGTGTGATGCGTCTCTTAAAGCAACGTGACCCAATAGAATTTTATGTTTCTAATAAGCTGGAGAATGTTTGAAAGGATTCCTTTAATTAAGGTTTAGGAGAGTCAGACTTAGTGAACCAGATTTTTCTTCTTTTCTGTTTCACACAGGCATAATCCAGCATTAGTGCCTATTAATGACCAAATCAAGCTGAAAGTTCTCTTCCAAAGGAGTGCCTACATTTTAATGATGTCCTCCATCAGCTGCTCAAAGGAACGTTTGCTCTTATAACCTACAGAGATAGAAAAGCTGGTCTTGCAAGAGATCTTATTTAATTTCCCCCTCCTCTGTACTTTTTTCCTACTATCAGAATCTGTTCCAGTTCTTTAACTCATGAAGCGCTGACTGTCCTCTTTTTAAAGTACAACTGCAAATAAAAATATGAGATGAAACATTTGTTTCCTTTTGTCTTTTTTCTCCCCACTCTCCTCTTTGCCAGATACCAGAGAAGGCACCAAACTACAAAACGCTAGGCCATGTGAAACAAAAATAAAGGTGATGATTGAGTTTTTGTTGCCTGTCCTCATCAGGATGAATTAACCAACAGCCTGATTGAGCCAATATGGCAGAAACCCCCACCACAAACATAGAAAGGGGGAAGGATAAATTGGTGAGGCTCCCTTCAAGGCTGTTTTTCCTCAGAATATGTAAGTGGGTGAAAGATTTGCCCCCTTCTTCCAAGTGAAGAAGTGAAGAGACTGGTCCCTGAACCTCACAGATCCCTCAAGATATGCACAGATCTCAGAGAATCCTATGAGATACAGAGACTTGCACATGAGACCCTGTACCTTTGCCGCTCCTCAGCTGCCACCTATTCTCCTCTGGATTGACCTGTACTGACAAGGTTTCTCTTCTTAGCATCTGCCGCTGGAGACGGAGGGGGCTGTTCAATCTCAGAGTGCTTTACTGCTGATTGGATGGCCCATGTGGTTGAGAAGGGGAAAGGATGTATATTCTGCCCTGCCCTCTGTCCACATGCAGGTCCCTGAACCTGCAGAGGAGGGGTCTCTGCTGGTGTAGGAACAGAGGGGATCGTGGTGTGGAAGAAGATGATTCCTATTCATGCCACTACATGGCCTGGGACAAATCTACACATGGACTCTCCTCTGTGCATGGATCAAGGGGACATGACTGGACCTTTTGTTCATTTTTTAGTTACTCCTTCTTATCAGTTGCCGAGGACTGAGGGCTTATTGCTCCTGAAAAAATGTATTCTGGTTTATGAAAGAGTTTATAAGCCTTGCAGATTATGACATAGCAGAGCTTTACATCATGTCGTTCTAAGTAGCATCGTGTACTTTTCCCCACTTCAGTTCTGACATAGTTGTAGTAGCCTGTGGTTTACTAAACTTATTAGTGCTTTGTACAATTTCAAAGTGAGGAGCCAAGCTTTAAATGGTATTAAAGCATAGTGTTTGCATTCCGGTAGTTCTCAAGATAGTGGCTGCTAAAATCATGTTGGAATTCAAATGAGAACCAAAAGTATTATGCTAATCAGAATGACATAGTTTCAAGATATGATATCTCACAAAGTAACAGAGTTGGAAAACCTTGCAATTATGTCATTGGCACAGCCTATGAAAGCTACCAAACATTTGTTTCTGATTCCGTCAGTTTGCAAGATATTAGACCTTTAAACTGCTATTGGTTCTTGGGTCTAACTATGTTTTATTGGCACCTTTGCAAGTCTTAATGTTGCAAGTCCCAAACCTCAGATGTGAGGAATTTTCAATTCCTGATTCAGAGAATGCTAAAAACTACCATCTCGAACAACTATTATTGTTATTTATATTGTAGTAGCAAGGAAGCGAGGATATTAAATATTTAGTAAGAAAAAAGACATACAATAACTCACACCCTGTGCAGTATTTTTCTTTTCCATATATAGCATCTGGAGAAAGCACTTGCGAATATACTTCATGGAATACACTGAGGGGATGACCTAGATAATGTAACTTAATAGGCCTTTTCCACCTCTGTTGTCTGTGATACCCCTCCTTAGGGGTTTTGAAAGCATATGGATGAGCAA
The DNA here is from genome assembly GCF_016161935.1 of Mauremys reevesii. NCBI lineage: Eukaryota > Metazoa > Chordata > Testudines > Geoemydidae > Mauremys > Mauremys reevesii. Next base: position 27,328,092 of record NC_052627.1, on the reverse strand, counting down.
TTAGAAGTAAAAATTAAAAAGACTAACCATGAAAAAGACCCAAAGTCTCCTGAAATTAAACACACCCATAAACTGGTTGGTAATTGCTTAAACCTGATATTTAAATGGTCTCTCAGTAGCTACTGACATGGACACGTAACAGTGGGATAGAACCAGGAAAGGGATGAAAACCCTGATCATTAAAGGGATCTTGAAAATGGAAAATGTTCACCCCTTAATTCTAACTAGTACTGTAGAGTGCAGCCTTAAAACTGATTTTATGTGGGTGCTATATGGATGCATACTGCTGGTCTTAGCAACACACTGGAAGCTAACAACCAATTAAAAAGCATTCTGCAATATATCATTGCTATATTCAGCAATAAAGTGCCTTAAATTCACTGTAACCATTGAGAACTCCTTTTTATCACAACTTAATCAAGACAGTGCCTAGCTACTAGATCACATCCTATTATAGAGTCACTCACAGCAATATTAGCAGTGCAAAATTCACAGAGCAGCATGATTCATGACCTCCCTCATTCAACCAGCCATTTCGAAATGGAAACAAAAATCTGCAGTCAAGGAAACATATTTTCAAAGTTGTACTTTAAAAATGAAGCATTAAAGAAATAAAAAGGTTTTTTCTCTGGCTCTGAAGCAAACATGAAAAGCTTTATAAAGATGATATCTGTGTATATGAGATAATTGACCAAAATCCAGTATGCACAGCCTTCCACCTCCTTTTAGCCACAGATATTATGGCCAAAATGTTTGACTGTGACTACTAATTTGGGAGTGACTCACTTTTTGCGTGTCCAACTTGAGACACTCTAGGCTTGATGTTCAAAAGTGTTGAGCACACACAACTCCAGTTGTAATGATATCCATTATACCAAACATATTATTCAAGGGATATCTTCCATAAAAAAGTTTTAGGACCACAACTGCCATTAACACGAATGGTGGAGTCTAGCTTCCTGATCATTTGAGTGGGAAGTATTGTCAAAAAATCCATAATAAGCAGGATTGTGACATCGCTAAGTGGGACTAAAGAGAATGGTGCCAACATCCCATTTATTTTAATAAGAGTTGGTCTTATCACATAAAATGTTGGAGGAAATTAACTACTATGCATAATTAGCAGCTAATTTTAAAACTTAAATATCTCAATTATTTCCACTTGTCTTTTTAAATACCCAAAATGTATCTAGAATGGTAACACCCAGCTTGCACTACTGGTGTATTTCACCATGAGCATGAGCTGTGGCCAATTATGCTCCTCTTGACTGTGGTACAGTCACCTCTCTTGAGAGCTCAGAATGTGGCAATGCATAAAGAGACACATTTCCAAAGGATATCTTGAAAAATTAGTTTGTGCATGTAATTACACATCGGAAGCCACATTTTTCTTTTGCAGCCCGAGGGTTGCTGGGGAATGTGTAAATGTGTGTGTGTGTCTGTTAGGAGGGGAGCAGAAATAGAGTACACGGGTGTGAAGCCCGGAGGCATTCCACATGAGCATGGCAAATGCAGCCAAATTGTCTCCAGGCTTGCCAGTGTACTATTTTTCACTCTGATGTAGGATTTTCAAATAATTTAAGCATATATTTTCCCTAATGCATTCTCTTGGATTTGAGTTGTGTTGGCCTTATTGTTACTGTTGTTTTCATATGTTAATGCTACATTTCTTTAATTGGTTTTGTTCTCGGTTGATTGGATTTAGTTAATCTATAAGGTATATAGATCTAAATAGTGTTATGGATTTTCAGTGGGCCTGACTTTTAAATGTTGCCTTCATTTTTGTGGGTGTAAATGCTAACATTTGAGTATTGGACTATTCCACTCTGCTTGCAATTCAGTTTAGAGATCTAAATGTTAGCATTTGTGCTTTCAGTCGATTGGGTATTCTCACAAACAGAAGCAAGGTTTAAAAATCAGGCCCAAATGCGTCAAGAAATGCTACTGAGGTGTTTAATACTGTAAAAAAATGTTTTAAAAAACTGCTATTAGGTTGTTCGCCTTCAAATTCACTTTTCAATATGGTTTATTTTTGTCTGATCCTTGGAACTTTGTTGCCACAACTGACACAGACAATCACCTGTGACTTTTGTAAATGAGCAAGTGAATGTGTCTGTGGGTTTCTAAAATTATTTATCAAAACATTTTGGGCAAATCTGGGGATCCTGAAAATGCCAGGTTGCTAGACCTCAAGAAACTATCTCTGGGGGGTGAGGAGGTGATTAGCTCAGGCTCCCGGACCATTCAGTCCTTGGGTTCTGCCCTGAGGCTGCCAAAGGCAGGGTCAATTGTATTGGGGGATCTTGTGCTATGGATTCTTGTCAACTGGATAGACATCACCAAATCATTTCACTAAGGCCACTGAACAGCTATCAAATAGCAATATGCACTGCTGTTGTAGCTGTGTTGATCCCAGGATATTAGAGAGACAAAGTGGGTGAGGTAATATCTTTTATTGGACCAACTTCTTCTGATAAGAGACAAGCTTTAGAGATCAGAGCTGCTTCATCTTCTAATATCCTGGGACCAACACGGCTACAACTACTCTGCATGCATTTTAGTCCATTTAATATGTGACATGTTAATTTTATATCTTTCTAGTTTTTTAATCAAAATATCATGTGGTACCAAGTGAAATGCCTTACAGAAGTCTAAGTATATTATGTCGACACTATTAACTATATCAACCAAACTTGTAATCTCATCAAAAAAGATATTATATCAAGTTAGTTTGACAGGATCCATTTCCCATAAATCCATGTTTATTGGAATTACTTATATTACCCTCCTTTAATTCTTTAATTGAGTCCCATATCAGCTGTTCCACTATTTTGCCCAGGATCAATGTCAGACTGACAGGAGATAATTACCTAGGTCATCCTGTTTACTGTTTTTTAATTATCAGAGGGGTAGCCGTGTTAGTCTGGATCTGTAAAAAGCGACAAAGAGTCCTGTGGCACCTTATAGACATATTGGAGCATAAGCTTTCGTGGGTAAATACCCACTTCATCAGACGTATGTGGTGGAAATTTCCAGAGGCAGGTATAAATATGCAGGCAAAAATCAGTCTAGAAATAATGAGGTTAGTTCAATCAGGGAGGCTGAGGCCCTCTTCTAGCAGTTGAGGTGTGAACACCAAGGGAGGAGAAACTGCTTTTTTAGTTGGCTAGCCATCCGCAGTCTTTGTTTAATCCTGAGCTGATGGTGTCAAATTTGCAAATGAACTGAAGTTCAGTAGTTTCTCTCTGGAGTCTGGTCCTGAACTTTTTTTGCTGCAGGATGGCTACCTTTAAATCTGCTATTGTGTGTCCAGGGAGGTTGAAGTGTTCTCCTACAGGTTTTTGTATGTTGCCATTCCTAATATCTGACTTGTGTCCATTTATACTTTTACATAGGGATTGTCCAGTTTGGCCGATTTACATAGCAGAGGGGCATTGCTGGCACATGATGGCGTATATTACATTGGTTGAAGTGCAAGTGAATGAACCAGTGATGTTGTGGCTGATCTGGTTAGGTCCTGTGATGGTGTCACTAGTGTAAATATGTGGGCAGGTTTGTTGCATGGATTGGTTCCTGAGTTAGAGTTACTATGGTGCGGTGTGAGATTTTTGGTGAGAATATGCTTAAGGTTGGCAGGTTGTCTGTGGGCGAGGACTGGTCTGCCTCCCAAGGCCTGTGAAAGTGAGGGATTGTTGTCCAGGATGGGTTGTAGATCACTGATGATGTGTTGGAGAGGTTTTAGCTGAGGACTGTAGGTGATGGCCAGTGGAGTTCTGTTGGTTTCTTTCTTGGGCTTGTCTTGCAGCAGGAAGCTTCTGGGTACATGTCTGGCTCTGTTGATTTGTTTCCTTATTTCCTCCTGTGTGTATCGTAGTTTTGAGAATGCTTGGTGAAGACTGGTGAAGATCTTGTAGGTGTTGGTTTCTGTCTGAGGGGTTGGAGCAAATGCGGTTATACCTCAGTGCTTGGCTGTAGACGATGGATCATGTGGTGTATCCGGGATGGAAGCTGGAGGTGCATTTTTAAACCAATACAGTATTTTCCATTAATTGTGGCTTTTTGGGTATCTAGTAAAGTGTTCTTAAACATTTCCTGGTTATCATTCTCATTTTTCTGATTAAACTCTTTCTCCCAGCTGATATGGCTCATAATTGTTTTCAGCTTTGTAAAGTTGGTCCTTTTAAAACACCAAGTATATATTCTGGAATGTATTCTGTTTGCATATTATAAATTTGAACAAGTCATGATAATTTGTACCTAAGTTACCATTAATTTTTACTTCAGTAATCAGTTCCTCTTCATCTGTCAAGACAAGGTCTACTATAGAATTCCTCCATGTTGGCTGTAACCCTTTCTGCGTTAGGAAATGGCCATCTGTAATATTTAGAAATTCCAAGGATGTTTTGTTTTAGTACTGACAGCATGAAATCTCCAGCATATATCACTCATATTGAAGTTCCCCATGATCTCACACATTTTTTCCCTACACATTATAGATAGGTGTGTAAGGAGCCAGTCATCCTGTTCCCTAGTGTGATCTGGTGGTCTGTAGCAGACACCAACTAATACCCCATCTTTTGCTTTATTTGTTAGGACATTGATCCATAGATATTCAAGATCATTTTCTTCTGAATGCATCAGTCACTCAAAAACAGGTCATTCTATTTTTTTAAAGAGAGTGCCCCTCCCCCTTCTCTTTTGCCTGGTTGATCCTTCCTAAATAGGTTATAACCATTGATTTTAACATTTCAATCATAGACTCATAGACTTTAAGGTCAGAAGGGACAATTATGATCATCTAGTCTGACCTCCTGCACAATGCAGGCCACAGAATGTCACCCACTCACTCCTGTAACAACCCCCTAACCTATGTCTGAGCCATTGAAGTCCTCAAATCATGGTTTAAAGACTTCAAGGTGCAGCGAACCTTCCAGCAAGTGGCCCGTGCCCCATGCTGCAGAGGAAGGCAAAAACTCCCAGGGCTTCTGCCAATCTGCCTTGGAGGAAAATTCCTTCCCGACCCCAAATATGGCGATCAGCTAAACCTTGAGCATGTGGGCAAGAGTCACCAGCCAGACACCCAGGAAAGAATTCTCTGTAGTAACTCAGATCCCACCCCATCTAACATCCCATCACAAGCCATTGGGCATATTTACTGCTAGTAGTCAAAGACTAATTCATTGCCCAAATTAGGCTATCCCATTATACCATCCCCTTCCATAAACTTATCAAGCTTAGTCTTGAAGCCAGATATGTCTTTTGCCCCCACTACTCCCCTTGGAAGGCTGTTTCAGAAATTCACTCCTCTGATGGTTAGAAACCTTCGTCTAATTTCAAGTCTAAACTTCCGGATAGCCAGTTTATATCCATTTGTTCTTGTGTCCACATTGGTACTGAGTTTAAATAATTCCTCTCACTCCTTGGTATTTATTCCTCTGATATATTTATAGAGAGCAATCATATCTCACCTCAGCCTTCTTTTGGTTAGGCTAAACAAGCCAAGCTCTTTGAGTCTCCTTTCATATGACAGGTTTTCCATTCTTCGGATCATCTTGTAGCCCTTCTCTGAACCTGTTTCAGTTTGAATTCATCCTTCTTAAACATGGGAGAACAGAACTGCACACAGTATTCCAGATGAGGTCTCACCACTGCCTTGTACAATGGTACTAACACCTCCTTGTCTCTTCTGGAAATACCTCCCCTGATGCATCCCAAGACTGCATTAGCTTTTTTCAAAGCCATATCACACTGGCGGCTCAGTCATCCTTGTGATCAACCAATACTCTGAGATCCTTCTCCTCTGTTACTTCCAACTGATGCCTCCCCACCTTATAACAATAGTTCTTGTTATTAATCCCTAAATGCATGACCTTGCACTTTTCACTATTAAATTTCATCCTATTACTATCATCCAACCAAGTTTCAGTAATACAAGCTAAATAAAATTTATGCTCATAAATGAGCAATTCTAATTCTTCTTGTTTGTTACCCGGGCTCCTAGCGTTGGTGTGTAGGCAATTAAATAATTACTTTTCTTCATGTCCTTGAAGCAGTTGCCCACAGCTCCAGTTTCCTAACTCCACTAGGCAAGCAGGATGGCCTGGTCCTTCACCACTACTGCAGCCATGACCTCTTTGGGGCAAGAAGCACCAAAAAGTGCACTGGGCAGCTTAACAGCCTAGCATTCCCTTGGATGGTAAATCTGGCTGTCTCCTATACAGGACAGTGCAGGACTGTGACATACAGCGTCAAACAGGCCAGAGCAGCCATAAACAAGACATAAAATCCATCAGTCACTATGGGCTTGTCCACACTTGAAATGCTACAGTGGCACAGCTCCACTGCTGCAGCGCTTGAGTGTAGACACTTCCTATACCAATGTGCGGGGTTCTCCTGTCAGTACTGGTAGCCATCAACCAAGCACTGTCTACATTGGGGATGAGGTTGGCTGAACTGTGCTGCTCAGGGGTGTGGATGTTTGACTCAGTCCTGTGTTAAGCATGGCCACGGGAAGGCTCTCTGATCATCTGAACAGCATTCAACACCTTTTTTGCACATGCATGAGGTTCTGATGGCCAAATCATAGAATCATAGAATCTCAGGGTTGGAAGGGACCTCAGGAGGTCATCTAGTCCAACCCCCTGCTCAAAGCAGGACCAAACCCAACTAAATCATCCCAGCCAGGGCTTTGTCAAGCCTGACCTTAAAAACCTCTAAGGAAGGAGATTCCACTACCTCCCTAGGTAACCCATTCCAGTTCTTCACCACCCTACTAGTGAAAAAGTTTTTCCTAATATCCAGCCTAAACCTCCCCCTCTGCAACTTGAGACCATTACTCCTTGTTCTGTCATCTTCTACCACTGAGAACAGTCTAGATCCATCCTCTTTGGAACCCCCTTTCAGGTAGTTGAAAGCAGCTATCAAATCCCCCCTCATTCTTCTCTTCTGCAGACTAAACAATCCCAGTTCCCTCAGCCTCTCCTCATAAGTCATGTGCTCCAGCTCCCTAATCATTTTTGTTGCCCTCCGCTGGACTCTTTCCAATTTATCCACATCCTTCTTGTAGTGTGGGGCCCAAAACTGGACACAGTACTCCAAATGAGGCCTCACCAGTGCTGAATAGAGGGGAATGATCACATCCCTCGATCTGCTGGAAATGCCCCTACTTATACAACCCAAAATGCCATTAGCCTTCTTGGCAACAAGGGCACACTGTTGACTCATATTCAGCTTTTCGTCCACCGTAACCCCTAGGTCCTTTTCTGCAGAACTGCTGCCCAGCCATTCGGTCCCTAGTCTGTAGCAGTGCATGGGATTCTTCCGTCCTAAGTGCAGGACTCTGCACTTGTCCTTGTTGAACCTCATCATATTTCTTTTGGACCAATCCTCTAATTTGTCTAGGTCCCTCTGTATCCTAGCCCTACCCTCCAGTGTATCAACCACTCCTCCCAGTTTAGTGTCATCTGCAAACTTGCTAAGGGTGCAGTCCACACCATCCTCCAGATCATTAATGAAGATATTGAATAAAACCGGCCCCAGCACCGACCCTTGGGGCACTCCACTTGATACCGGCTGCCAACTAGACATGGAACCATTGATCACTACCCGTTGAGCCCGACGATCTAGCCAGTTTTCTATCCACCTTACCGTCCATTCATCCAGCCCATACTTCTTTAACTTGTTGGCAAGAATACTGTGGGAGACCATATCAAAAGCTTTGTTTAAGTCCAGAAATAGTACATCCACTGCTTTCCCCTCATCCACAGAGCCGGTTATCTCATCATAGAAGGCAATTATGTTAGTCAGGCATGACTTGCCCTTGGTGAATCCATGCTGACTGTTCCTGATCACTTTCCCCTCCTTTAAGTGGTTCAGGATTGATTCCTTGAGGACCTGTTCCATGATTTTTCCAGGGACTGAGGTGAGACTGACCAGCCTGTAGTTCCCAGGATCTTCCTTCTTCCCTTTTTTAAAGATGGGCATTACATTAGCTTTTTTCCAGTCATCCGGGACCTCCCCCGATCACCATGATTTTTCAAAGATAATGGCCAATGGCTCTGCAATCTCATCGGCCAACTCCTTTAGCACCCTCGGATGCAGTGCGTCCGGCCCCATAGACTTGTGCTCGTCCAGCTTTCCTAAATAGCCCCGAACTACTTCTTTCTCCACAGAGAGCTGGTCACCTCCTCCCCATACCGTGCTGCAGAGTGCAGCTGTCTGGGAGCTGACCTTGTCTGTGAAGACAGAGGCAAAAAAAGCATTGAGTACACTAGCTTTCTCCACATCCTCTGTCACTAGGTTCCCTCCCTCATTCAGCAAGGGGCCCACACTTTCCTTGACTTTCTTCTTGTTGCTAACATACCTGAAGAAACCCTTCTTGTTACTCCTAACATCTCCGGCTAGCTGCAACTCCAAGTGTGATTTGGCCTTCCTGATTTCACACCTGCATGCCTGAACAATACTTTTATACTCCTCCCTGGTTATTTGTCCAATCTTCCACTTCTTGTAAGCTGTTCTTCTTTTGTGTTTAAGACGAGCAAGGATTTCACTGTTAAGCCAAGCTGGTCGCCTGCCATATTTACTTTTCTTCCTACACATCGGGATGGTTTGTTCCTGCAACCTCAATAAGGTTTCTTTGAAATCCATCTCCATTTCTCGAGGCAGGATTTTTTAACTTCCTGCCCTTACTTGGCTCCAATTTTAGTCTTCACCCAGGGCTACAGAAAAGCTTCACTGGTTCCTTTGCAAACAAAACTGAGTCAGAGGGTTTCTGCCTCAGGTCAGGCTGCTTTCTTAAAAAGGGAAGTAGTTCTCTCTACCTAGCCACCTGCTGCACAATGGCTGATTCTTAAATCTAGGCCACAGTATGGTATGGGCCACCTTATTCAGGTGGCTGTATGGACTACATTACATAGTGACTGTTCTTTTTCCATCTCTGATTCTATATGCAAGATGCACCTTGTGTAGACCCTTACCCCTGTGCAAAGTGGATGTGATATGCTACTACTCTGATGTGTTAGCATTCTTCATCCACTCTATGCTGGGGTAAAGGATTAGAGAATGTGCAGAGCAACAGTCAATCAAATCTACATTTGGCAGCAGTTAAGAGTTGAAGCTGGTTTTTCTGGGGAAAAAATAATGAAAATAAATGGTGTCCATTCTGCCAGTTCTTGTAACATAGCGACTGTAAATTTGGTTGAGCTTTGATATTGACTTTCAAGGGCTCTTTCTGAACCTTCCATTGTTAATATTTGGCCAGTCCACAGGAGAGAGGATTACTGCTCTTTAGTTTTTGTTCTGAGTTTCTGACAATAGAGCTGGGTGATTGTTTTAAAGGTAATCCCTGAGCACTTATCTTTGGCCTCCAGATAGCATAGGCTGTTGCTGAGCAAGGGAGCCGCTAGGATATGTAAAACGTATTCATTTAAATACTGACAGGCTGCAGTTTAACTCTGACCTCATGATTAACTGGAGAAAGGAGGGGAGGGGAAATTTTCAATGACTGCACAGGAGTTACATACAGAAATCGTGTTATAAATAACAGGATTTGAGCCTGTACATTTCACACATCACTTTGAAAATGCCCCCATTTATGTCTTATGCTAATGTCATCAAACCACCATGTTAGTAAATAAAAAATAAAATAATATTTATGCCACTCTTCATTCCACATGAAACTGTGTTTGAAGATTAGATTATTTGAGCCTGGGCTCACTTTGATTTCATTTCAGAAGCATCTAGATTCAGTGGGAATTTAAAATTCAAATCCCCCCACTCACGTCTTAACCTCCTTTGCTTCTTGTGAGTTTTTTCTGCAGTAAAATATCACGGTGTAAACTGTAGCGATAAAGGCAGCAGCTACAGGTGCTGTATGTATGTGTGGGAAGCACTAATGAAGAAGAGAAAGTTTGTTTATCTTTGTTTGGCCTGGAAATCTAGTATGTGGCCTCGATTCTTGACATGGAGTGGTCAAGATGACCAAGGAAATACTATAACTTGAAAATCAGTCAGTAAAGAATCTTAGCAATGCAAAATGCTAACGTGATTGGACACTGCATGATTTTCAGCACCTCTTAGCAGAGTCCATATGAGAGAAAGGAGGGGTTGCTTTAGAATGTGTTTGAATTCTAGGGGCAGAAACAATACACTTGATCCTAGCACCCCTGAAGTTCAGGGGAGTTCAGATCTAGGTTTTACAGTTCATGCCCATCTCTGTTGAACTGGTATGTGTACATTTATTCTCAATTTAGGCTGTAATTGACATGTATTCATCTCACATTTATCCATATCATCTCTGCTTTAGCACGCCTCCTGCCAGTAACCTAATTGGATAACTCCAACTCTACATAATGGATACTTACACTAATTGAAAAATGACTATTATTAATCCCCAAATTACCTGTCAGATTCACAAGTCAGTAGATTGGCCAGGTCTAGTATCCTTTTCTTTTTTTATCACAGCACAGTGTGTGTGTGTGTGTGTGTGTGTGTGTGCGCGCGCGTGCATTTTACTTTGTTTCAGATGTGTCTATATTATGCTCCTACTGCTCGTAACACCTGCAGATAGAAGGCAATAGCATTCTTATGTCTTGTGCACCAAGCTGTCTGTGAATTCTGAGGGCTTCCTGTGGGAGCTACAGCTGCTCGGCCCTTCTCAGAATCAGCCCCATTATCCATAATTTGAGCACAGAACACCAAAAATATTCCAGGGGCTGTTGGAAAGCTCCTGAAGCCAAATGGTGTCATTACATCCTGATTTTACAGCACTACATACATTTACTAAGCAACCATAGTTTATTGCTTTGAGTACAACTGATTTTACATACAGGCATAGATAATTCTCCTTGGATTCTCTAGAGGCCTCCATGGGCACCATTTTTTCAGAAGTTTTTAGAACTCTGAGGGGCCATGACATGTCTCTCATGTAAATGTACTAGAGGCAACACTCTCAAAGAATTCCAGCTATGAGTAAGTAAATCTCTTTATAACTTTAGCTTTCTCCAGGCTTTTATCCAAGGAGCACCATTAAAATAACAACATAATAGCAAGATCAGTATTGCTTATTTTCCATGATGTCCTTTATTTTGAACACAAGTATGGGATTGTCAGTTTTACCATTTTGATTTTGCTCTGGTTATGTAGCAAAGTGCTGCTATAATGAGTTTAATTAAGCAAAAATGGATGTTAGAGTATGACTTACAAAAGGTTGCTATGCACTGATACATCATAATTAAATGTATTTAGTGTAATAGTAGGAGTCATTTACAATCAAGTTGCTCACAACAAATGTTAATTGTTGCCTTAAATGACAGGCTCTTTCAATTAAAAGGAAAACAAACCTAAAGCCCAGTTTAGCAAACCACCAGGACATTTGCTGTGAGAAGGAATGTCATGTCGTTTATTCACCAGGAGCTATTCAAATCAGGTGAAAATACCAGATGGGGTGGCTGGATGGGATTTGAATGTGACTTATTCTGATGTGAAATTATTGCTGGTTGCTTTGGTGAAATGTATTTACGATTAGGGCAGTGACATCTCATAATGTGTAAAAGATGCCCAAGGGAACGCCCCGTTGCTTGACTGTACAGGACAGAGCACTCAGAATTATAATATAGACTAGTATAATCCTGCACGGGACAAGGGGAAGATCAGATGATTTAGGGCTGTGTCGTGTACATCTTAAGTATGCTGGTGAGTGCTTACACTGAAGTCAATGGGACTATTATTCGTGTAAGTACGTAAGACAATGTTGCTTCTAATGAGCCCCATTTTTAAAATGCTGAGACCCATTTGTGATCACAGCAATTGTGAGCTACAGCATGTCCCTCCAAGAGGTATGCGTGAAAATAGTATCTCGTGCAAGCAAATGGGTATTTGTACAGGAACAAATGTGCTCACATGTTTACACAAATCTGCTCCCTTTCCTTTATGTAGAAGTGGCCCAGCAAGCTCTTGCGGGCAGGATCTGTGTATCCCTGTGTGCTTGGAGAGCATCCATCACACGCTGACATAATATATATAAATAATAATAATAGTTCCTTTCCGGCTCTAGTTTTTATGATTCTATGGAAGACAATTGCACTTAGTGTTCTTGCGGTGTGTGTGTAAGAGAGAGCGAGAGAGGACTGATCATTAAAACCAAAAGAAGAGGGCCCAATTCTGTTCCCTGGTAGACAATGCGCCTTTTGCCATCATCTTCAATAGCTATTGAATTGAATCCAGTGCTAGGGCAAATGTGTTAACAAAGGCAAAATCCTGCATATGCTAATGCAATAGGGAGGAGAATACAGAGAGGAAGAGGTATCAGTGCTGTGACATTTGGATTCATTTGAGTCCTATTCACATGCATAAACGAAACAAAGGAAAAAAATTTAAACTTAGAACTCTATGTATCTGGTTTAAAATGAACATTTTAGGTCATTTTTTTTGTCCCACTTAGTTCTCCTAGTCTTCTAAACAATTCTGGGAGACGGGGATTAGAAACAGCTGCAAGCCTGCATGTGTTCTGAAGGGCACAGTAGGACAATGAGGAATTTAGAAATCATTCATTTTCTTTTCTTTCTCCCTCTCCCCTCGCCCCCAGTTCAACATGGGAAATAATCAGTCATTCACAGTTGTGGAGAATGACCCCCTGCCTCTCATAGCCCATATCCAAAAAACCTTTGGCAAAGCAGACCTGAATTCCAGCTCGCTCAGCACGGCTGGAAGCCACACTCTGCACCCTAGGACATAGGGATTCATGAATCATGGGCTTATACTGAACTATACACTGAGTACCTTCAATCAGTTGTCAGAAATACTGATTGACCACTTTCTGAGCACTCTATATATTTCCACTTTTGTTTTAATGCCTTTTTCAGTTTGCGCAATGAGCTTATGGGATGTCACTGAAATCAAGTTCTTTTCTGATTAAAATCTTTTTTTTTTTAAACCCAGCTTTGCAGCAGGGATGCGAGCCTGAAAGGCCCAGCATGGCAAAGATACATTCCTGATGATTTATGCAGCTTCACTTCCGTGATGATTATCCCAAATAAATCATGTTGGTATTTTCAGCAGTGATTTAGCTGCCCTTTACATTCATATAAATCTTCAGGCCAAGGAGAAAATTAGCCAAGTCCACACATTGATCTTGTGAGGTAAATTGCACCTAGGCAGCAGGGGCTCCATTGATAAACAATGAGGCAGTGCAAATAACTTATCAGTTTGCTTTTAATCAATGCTACTTCTCACAATGTATTATTCTAGCAGTGGATCTAAATCACTGTGCACTATAACTGTTGTTTTCAAAACCTTTTAATCTAATTGGAAAATCTTCCTTTCTACTGGTAATAAACACTCACTAAATTGTCTGCACCTAATTGAGCTGTAGTAATTTATGTGAGCTCCCCACTGCTTTTTCTCTCTTTAATCAGACAAACTGCTCTATGTCTTTAACTAATGAAATCTAAGAATTCACCCAGTAGATCTGATCCAATGTCTCTGTTGAATAAATCTTCATTAACACTGGCATATCCCACACCCTCCCTGTCCCGCTTCATCATTAGCTCAGAGCCATACCTGTCATCAGAAGGCTATGGCCACTGCTTTATTTACACAAATAAACAAGTGGTGGTCATGAACATAGCACCAAATTAGCCTTGACCACGCACTAGATCGGGGTTCTCAAACTTCATTGCCCCGTGACCCCCATCTGACAACAAAAATTATGACGTTGCCCCAGGAGGGGGGGACCGAAGCCTGAGCCTGCCCAGGCTCTGCCGTCCTGGGTGAGCCGGGGGGGTCAAAGCCCAAGCCCCACTGGCCTGGGCAGGGGAGCCAAAGTCGAATCCCCAGGGTTTCAGCCCCAGGCAGGGGGCCTGTAACTTGAGCCCTGCTGGCTGGGGCAGTGGGGCTCAGGCTTTGGCCCTGGGCCCCAGCAAGTCTAATCCAGGCCTGGCAAATCCATTAAAATGGAGTTGTGACCCACTTTGGGGTCCCGACCCACAGTTTGAGAACTGCTGCACTAGACCACTTAGCCTGCGAGGACCAAATCATAACAACACTGATGTCCTTTCCCAGGGAGGAGAAATAAACACTCTTGACTGTGTGTGCTAGAAGTATTGCCAACTGCAGTGTATATTCATAGTCTGGAATTTTTCCCCACTCTGTCTACAGATCAGTCCAGATCACTAGTATGAGAAGAGATCCCCCAAGATACTCAGAACAAAGGATCATTTCCAGATATACTTATGTTCTTGACAAGGTCCTAGTTGCTAATTTAAGTCATGTGTCACGTCAACAACTCAGTCAAAGCCTATAAAGTGTGCTGTAAATTCATTGTGTTTGATCCTGAAGAAATGCACCCATCCAGGCAGAACAAGCACTCAGTCATAATTCGAGCTGGTCAAAAATTTTCCAACAGAACAATTTCCACTGGAAAATACTGTATAATTGCAATCAAAATTTCAGGTAGGACTGTGTTAATTTCAATGAAATTTCATTTCATTAATAGAAATAAAAAAACAACAACAACCAAAATGTTTTGATATTGGTCAAAATGTCCATTTCAATATATGCAGCATGTTTTTCTTTTTGAAATTACTTTGTTTTGGAATGTATTATTTTATATTATACTTTTTAAATTTACTTTTGTTTCACAGGAAATTTTTAAATTCTTTGGTTTAGTTCAGATTCAGAATGAAACAAATTTGGAAACTGTGAGATTTCCTGTGAAATGGAAATTCTGATTCCCACACAGTTCTAGTCATCAGACTGTCACCACTTTTCCCCTTCTGACGTGGTCCTGAAGTTGCTAGGGCATGATGCTGGACCAAGTAGAGATGCCTTTTAAAAACAAATCTGAAAAATCCATGAGCCAAATTCAAACCCTGTGTATGTGGGTGCAACTCCATTGCTGACAATGGCATTCTATCAGCCATCGGCAGGTCTGAATTTGCTTCTGTGTATTATAAAAGGAAACAAATTTCCATGACAGCTCCTGCCTCTCTCTTGCTATGCTCATCAGACCATGTGAGATTCTATGGAGCAGTTATTTTTAGTCATTGGACATAGTGAGGCAAATTTGCCACCAATATAACCCCATTAAGCCCAATTTCTTCTTGATTACCAGATCAATGCAAAAGAGCATGAGCAATGTGTTTACAAAGTCCCTTCGCTGGCACTCAGACATGTCACCGGAAAACATAGCACACAGAGGCTCAAACATCTCATAATAAAATTCCCCAGTAATATAATCACTGGTCCTAAGCTGCTGAATACTTGTTAATTGCCATCCATATGGCCTTCAGTGGGGATTGCCAACAGCAGCAGCCCAAAAAGATTTGGGGGAGGAGGGAAGGCCAATCACAATAAATCTTCAGGTCTTCACGGTAGGGGTGGGATCAAAACTCTGGTAGCCATTTATATTACATAGAGCCAAGGTCAAAATTCCATCAGCCAATGGGAAGTGTTCATTTTCTCCGACCATTCATAATGGTTGCCAGAGTTACAGATTGTAAAGAGCCATCCTGTCAGTACTGCCTGTTTTGAAACTGTTTGTGAAATCCCCAGTTGGATGGGGTCCCACCACTGTATCTAGCAACACTGCCACAGAACTGCAGCTCTGAGAAACAGCTTTAGCCCTGGAACATTCCTTTCAACTCCCTCCCCTTTCCACACACCACCCAATCATCAGCACACTTTGCTCCAAACCCTCTCTCTCCTGACATCTCTGTAACTGCAGACCTTTGCAGCACAACCAAATTCTGGAGCAGTACTTTAGGATATTAAAGTCTTGATACCTGACTGAAATGTTTTCTTTAAACAAACCCTCAGCAGTCACTGTGTGGGAAACATAAATAGAAGTTGCAGAAATAACCTTTTGCGAGATAAATGGTCAGTGGCTGCATGAATGCCAATGTACAGCCTGTGCAAAGTGCTCTTTTTTTTTCAGGATTGCCTGTGCCAACGAATGGTGAAGATGCAGGAGCTTACCTGGAGACATGCACCTGGAACTGACCTCTCTGCAGCTGTGAGTAACAGCGGGGTGTCAGCAAGTCAACAAGGTGGGGCGTGCGTAAGCATAGGCCCTGAGACAATAATTTTATCTGATAATCTTTGCTGGGCTCTTCAGAGCCTGCTTCAATCTCCACTGGCTTCCTTCCTTCTCAAAGGGGCCATCAACCCACTTCTATAGGAAGACAGTATTTGCCATGCTGTATTAGTCCCTTGGTTCATTACGTCCAGTGTCCTGCCTTCCATAGTGACCATAGCCCATAATTTACCTGGCCGATTGTGGAGGGCTCTATATGGAGGAAGGAAATCCTTCCTGACCTCAGCAGAGATTAACTAATGCATCTGAATACTCTTAACAGCACATTTTGTTACTGCTTGTAAAGTTATCCAGCCCTTTTAAAATTCCAGATCCAGTATTTGACTCTAACTGGCCCAGTCCATTTCCTTCAGTGGGTAGGAGCAGCAGATTATACTACCCTACCTATTAACTGTGGTACGAACAGCACAGAATCCATTGTTTGCTCAGAGGGTCACCTTAGCGAACTGCCTAAAAGAGACCAAACTCTAATGGAACTAGATCTGTGTGAGAAAAAGAATCAGACAAGATTTCTGTATGTGCATGCAAACTGTATTTGTTGGAACAAATTTGATAATTAGGAGCTTTAAATACTCGGAGACAGTGAGATCCAGATTTTCAAAGATACTTAGGTTCCTAAAGATGCAAGGTGCCTAGTGGGAATTACAAAAGTGCCTAAGTGAGTTAGATGCCTAACTCCCATTGACCTCACACCTGACTTTTTACAAGCACAAAATCATAGATGCTGTGATAAATTAGGGGGGCGGGAGGTAGCTTCATCTTATGGATCCAGCCAGCCAGTTAGCCATAAAATCCCTCTTAGTAGTTATTCTCTACTTGCTTTACCTGTAAAGGGTTAAAAGGTCTCCCTGCATAGGTAAAAGGAAGGGAGTGGGCGCCTGAACAAAAGAGCCAATGGGAAGGCTAGACATTTTTAAAATTGGGGAAAAGCTTCCCCTTTGTCTGTCTTGTTGTTCTTGGGGAGAAGCAGAGACAGGGCTGGAAATATGCTGTAAGAAGCTTGGGGCTAGGTACGAAAAATCATCTGAATCATACCTAGAAATTACTCACTTGAAACTCCCAGATATGTAAGTAGAACAGGAAATGTCTAGAAAGACGCATTCGGTTTATTTATTTTTATTTCTTTATGGCTTGTGGACTCCCCTGTGCTAATCCCAAATGCTTTTGTTTTGCTTGTAACCTTTAAGATGGACCTCAAGAAGGTTATTCTTGATGCCTAATTCCTGTCAGTGTTTTTTTTTTTAAATTTAGCAATAGCCTGAGTTTTCAAATGTATTTTCTTTCTTTTCTTTTTAACGAAATTTATCTTTTCTAAGAACAGGATTGGATTTTGTTTCCTACGAGGTTTGTGCCTATTATGTTTAATTAGCTGGTGGCAACAGCTGATTTCCTTTGTTTTCTTTCTCAGCTCTTCCCCAGAAGGTCGGGGGTGAAAGGGTTTGAGGGTACCCCACAGGAAGGAATTCCCAAGTGCACCTTCCTGGGTTCTACAAGGGTTTTTTGCACTTGGATGGTGGCAGCATCGACCCATCCAAGGTCAGAGAAAAGCTGTAACCTTGGGAGTTTAATACAAGCCTGGAGTGGTCAGTATTAAGGTTTAGAATCCTTGCGGGCCCCACCTTCTGCACTCGAAGTGCCAGAGTGGGGAATCAGCCTTGACAGATGCCGAAAAGAAAGCAAAGAAAAACATATGGCAATAACTTTAGGCATTCAAATGTGGGGGTCTGGGTTATGCCCCTTAGAAAATGTGACTGTGTGTACTTTACATCAGCGGTTCTCAAACTTGGGCTGCAGCTTGTTCAGGGAAAGCCCCTGGTAGGCCAGGTCGGTTTGTTTACCTGCCGTGTCCGCAGGTTTGGCCAATCGCAGCTCCCACTGGCCACTGTTCACTACTTCAGGCCAGTGGGGGCTGCAGGAAGTGGCGCAGGCCAAGGGATGTGCTGTCCACCCTTCCTGCAGCCCCCATTGGCCTGGAGCAGCGAACCATGGCCAGTTGGAGCCACGATCGGCCAAACCTGCGGACGCAGCAGGTAAACAAACCTGTCCAGCCCGCCGGGGCTTTTCCTGAACAAGCTGCGGCCCTGGTTTGAGAACCATTGCTTTACATCATTGGAAAGTCATAGTTTAGAAAGTATTCATGAGGCTCAGTAAATAATCTTTAAGCATGTGTGGTGAGGTTTACTTTTCAAACCAGAGATACAAGAAACAAATATTGAAATGTAATATCAAATGATCTTCCAAAAATGCACCCACAGTATTTTCTGGTGTCTCTTTCTTTGTATGTGTGAGAATGCTCGTTTACACGCACAATTGCTTTACATATGCAAATGTGGGGTTTGCACACACAAATTGATTTTACTCCCAAATTTTCAGATGCAATAACAAGGCCATTGGAAAAAAAGTAGTCTAGAATCTCATTCCAATGACATTCTGGAGGGACAATAGGATCCAGGTGAGATATAGAGCCCCCATTTTCTGACTGATGTTAAAGACAATGGGACTATTCACAGAGTAAGGTACTACTTGGTGTGAGTGAGGAGATCAGGATCTGGCCTTTAATTTATTGTTTTTTCTTCTGAGCCTCCAGGAAGCAGTTGGTGAACAGGGAGCGGCTTATAGGGTGAGAGGCCTGGCAGACTAGAATTGGGAGGCCATTCCATGCATAAGAGGCAGTGCAGCAGAAGGCACAAAGTCAGGGGATGTGAACACTGGTATTGTTGGTGGAGGCAAGGGGATGAGTGTGACCATGATGGAAGATGAGCTGTCGGATGTGGGCTGGTGCTGAGTTGTGTGCAGGACTTTGATGGGGATGAACTTGAGCATGACAGGATGGGCAAGAGGAAGCCCTTGGGCAGTTGAAAGAGAGGGGAGTAATGTGGCCTGATACATGGGCAAAGAAGATAATTTTGTCTGTGGCATTTGGCACTGTGAGTTCTATGGCTAGGAGGGAGGCCTGATTGGAGGAGGTTGCAGGAATCAAAGGAGGAGATAAGGGTAGGACAAACACCTCAGCAGTCACGATGGAGATGGAGGGTGGGATTGTTTTTTAATTGGTGTTAAAAAAGAAGTGAGAAGATTTTGGCCACACACCCAAACCAGGGCTGCTTGACACACAGGGACTGCTCCTTGCTGCTGTGAGCTCCATGTAAAGGACTGCACACAAGAAGTCATTTGCAGAGCACAACAGCAATTGTATAGGTCCTACAAAACCCGGGAACTGTGCTAAATATTCTTCAGTGCCATCTACTGGTACCTTATCTATTAAGTGTTTACATATATGCAGGCATTTCTTTTTTGATAGCGCACTCCTGTAACACTTGCTCTGCTTCACACATGGGAGTGTTCCTCTGAGGAGCCCTCTGCTCCCTGTTCGGATCAAGTTTTTCAGGTCAAGTGGGGAGCAACAGTAATCAGAGTGGTGGTGGGAGAGGAGGGTATGCCCCATGTTCTCAGCAGGGCCCAGGCGAGCAGAAAGGAGGAAGGGCAGGGATGGATAAGCAGTGCTTATGTCATATGGTGATGGTCTCTAGATGAAAACAGGAGATGAAGGGGAGAGGGAGAGAGGAAAAAAAGATAATCCAGATTTCCCCAGACTTCTGTCAAGAACTTGCTAGTTTTATGTCTGTTCTAATAAGGGTGGCTTTGCCCATGTTTGGGGAGTCACAAAAGGTTCCTGGGGGAGCCACAAGTGTTTGGGAAAAATTTTAATGGATTATGCCCATTTGGGGTTTTTTTTCTAATTAAGAGAATAATAAACAAGGTTTACAGATCACCTGCATTTTATCTCTGGGTTTGTGTCTGATGTGCTGGTGGGGCCTTGGGCTGGGGGCAGCAAGAGCACTAGCCGATAGGGAAAAGAGGCTGTGAGATAGGTCTGTCTTATCTTTATAATGGAATGTTTTTTACAAAGTGCTGAGCGAATGTTCGGCTGAAGAAGATGATTTTAATAAAGCTAAGCAGACAAGGAAGAAAAGTCTATATGAGGATAGTTACATTACATTTGGATTTTTTGTCTCTTGATATTACTGCAGAAAATCCACCGCTACAATGTGGTGTTTGTTTTCAAGTGTTAGTAAATGAAAGTATGAGGCCTGGGAAACTGCTGAGCTATGTAGATACCGGACACCTGGAATCTGTAAAACAGAGCTGCAATTGTTCCCTTTGGAAACAAAAAGAATTAAACAGCCAAAAGTCCTGTCTAAAGAAGCAACTTTTTCTCAAAAAGATTTAGAAGCCCCTTGTGACCATGTGAATTGAAAATATAAACAAGCACACACCGTTGGCAAGACTCTTGTACTTCTAGCAGCAACAGACACATAGAATTATGACTGGGAAACAAGCAGCCAGGGGACTGAAAACCATTCCTATGCCATATAATGCCCACCATTGATCCACTAATAACTTGCAGACAATGTTCAGGACTAGTTGATGGAATAAGTTAAGAAGAGTCAATATTTTGTACTGCATATTGATGAGTCCGTAGATGTAGCCAACACGGCTCAGCTTGTGTGTGGAGTGAGATTTGTCAAAGCAAGAGCAGAAGAACTGTTATGTCACAGGTCCGTCCTGCTCACTGAAATCTTAGGCTGGGCCTGAACTTGCCCACAATCCATATTGTCAAATTATAGTTTTAAAAACTTGGACTAGATTGGCTTGGTTCAGATTATATACTTAAACATACTGCAGGTAGTTGAATAAAACCGCAAACCTGTTCAAATTCTAGTGTCCCTCTTGAATCTAGTGTCCTGAATTCTGGGATCTAGCATCCTGAGTCAGTAAAGAAAATAATATTTGGTTGTGGGGAACCACCAAGTTTTAAAATATCTATAAGGGATCCACATTACTAAAAAGTTTGGGAACCATGGGCCTAAAGGGGGATAGTGCCCTTCTATTAGGTCTATAAGAGCTCTGTGTAGCAAAAAGCTTGTCACAGAGATTGCTGTTAATGTGGAAGGTGCTCTTGCCCTGATCGGGGTCCAATAATTACGTTTCTAGGATGTGGCATGCTGGATTAGTGGTCCATCTAGGCCAGTGTCCAGTCACAGTGGCCAATATCTCATGCTGCAGAGCAAGGCAAAAGAATGCAATTAGAGGCAAACCTTCAGCTCTGTGCCCAGCATGAGTAGCTGGGGTGGCCAATGGAGTGATGCTCTCCAGCCCCCGCACTGGACTATGGCTGCTGAGCTGTTCTGCAGCTTCTACGTAGCCCTGAGGCTGCAGTAGCCTCTGTGGCTCTAATTATGTCTGCCATGTGTTTATGTACATGAGAGAGGATCTGAGGAGTCAT
Source organism: Mauremys reevesii (assembly GCF_016161935.1). NCBI lineage: Eukaryota > Metazoa > Chordata > Testudines > Geoemydidae > Mauremys > Mauremys reevesii. The sequence goes on along the minus strand of NC_052627.1, from coordinate 27,306,715 downwards.
GGTAGCAGAACGTCTGACTGCATTTTACACCCTGTATCCTGGTAGGGAGGGAGCTGATGTGGAATGGTGTGCCTCACCCCTGAGCTCTACTTCATGCAGTGGAATGCCTGCTATGGGATCTTCTGCAGCCAGAAACAAGGGTAGTGACAAGAATACATGTTAACTCTTGCTTCTGTTAGCCCTCCAGAGGCACCAGAACTTTGTGGGGGTGGGAGGGAGTGAGCTAGACCCTTTTCTGTCTCATGCACTAAGTTCCATTGGTAGATTCTATATTGCTGGTGCTGATGCCTGAGTCAGAAGGACAAGGAGCCTAGCTTGCCTCTCAGATCCCCAGTGGAGTTTACAGTAGTAGCAGTTAGAAAAACCATCTGCCAAACAAACTGGGTCTGAAGTGTTTGAAAGGCAGTAATCACGGAAACCCACAATGCCATTCAGCTAGAGGTCACTTTTCAGAGTTAGAACTTCATTTTCATAGAGAGGTGCCTCATTGTGCCATAAATGGGGCAAATTGTGGAATATCTGCCCCATGAGGTAAAGGTCCTTAACTCTAATTGATGATCAGTTTGTGTCCTGACAGTCCTTGTAATTTGATGCCCAGTTTCGAACATAAATTGGAGATGGACGAGCGGGACACAATGTACCCTTCTTTGCTCATGAGTTTGGTTTTCTCTGCACAGTTTCTAAGCCCTACTGTGCTGCATGAAACAGGAGAACAAATGATGATACTCTAGCAATCGGCAATTCCTGTGGAGGTGTGTACCATCCACGGAGGCCTGTTACCAGGGAGTAAGCTCCCCTGCTCATTTTCCTGTCTGCAAGTTTGGCCAATTGAGTGTGAAAAGTTGCTCTGATCTCCCTCGGGGATGTGTAGCTATAGTGACCAGTGTATCGTGCTGACTGCTTTACAATTCATTCTGTGCCACTGGAAACTCTGAGTCAATGGCACTTTTAAAATTTCTGTTTCAGTGATGGGGCCAGAAAAGAGCATGACGCCCCAGATGATACAAAAGCATTCTTCCACTGCTGCTCCTTGATATACCATTCGCTGTCAGATAAATGCTATAATAAATCACATTTTCTTTTTGTTACACTTTTGGTGTCAGTGTGCAGCACACTCCATGGATCTGGCTCTATTATTTTATTTCAGTGAAAGACTGTGAATATGCTCCAGTCGGCTTATCTGATTGTTTGTTCTGCTCAGCTAAGCAAACCAAGCAAGTGTGCTTTAACTAAATTATTTGCTGCAACTCCATGCTGGCATCATTCTGGTAGAGGCTCCTCCATCTGTTTGATTTTATTTTTTCCCCCCTTTCTTATATTTTGTTCTCACTCATTGATCATTAAAAAAGAATATTTCCAAGCAAAAACAATAAAAAAGTTGCATACAACTTTTTATGAGCAAGAATCTGGATGCCAAGCCACACTCAAAGCGTGGTGTTTCTTGATTTAAGGACAATATACTATGGCAAGCAGTATCCCTCACCTTGAGGAGCTCTGCACTCAGATTTATTGTATTGAAAGATTACGAGTTCTAAACACACATTCATGTAAAATGTCATTTAATTTCCCTAGTTTTAAAGAACTGGAAATCTCAAGTTACTAAATTTCTATTTGTAATTAGGAACAATTGAACAGTTCTCTGACTTCACTCATTTAAAACTCAGCTGCAGGGAGACAAGATTCCTGTGGGTAGATTTATTGGAAAGGAAAACTATATGGTGATATGCCCCTCCTACTGGGAAGAAGAGACGAACTCAAACTCACTACAGGTATTCAAGGACATTCACTGTATTTGGCTTCCCTTGGTCACCGGCTTGCTCTGAAATACTAGAATCTCTGGTTGCTCTTTGTTAAGCCTACCTGGAGATGTTTTCGTAAAGGGGTCTCCATCATATCTAAGACAGTGCCTGTGTGTAAAAAAGAAAACCGAGTAATAGTTTCTTTTCCTGAAAAGTGGAGTTCAGAGTTAAGTACTTTTGACAAGTAAGAAAGGATGCTTCTCTTTGATGAGACAGGACATACAACCAATGGGTTCTGAGTTGGGGAAAACTTGTAGGACATTTTTGGCAACATTTTCTGCAATTTTGTTTGTCCTGGTGCTGCACTTCGACAGCAGAATTTCATGGGTTTTCTTCACAGTAGTTTGTAAAATGGATGCTGACAGACACCCTCGTATTGCCCTACAATGGACACCACAAGGAAGAAGGAGGAGAAGTAGACCATTGGGGATGTGGCGAAGGACCATTGAAGAGGAAATGAAAGGTATGGGAATGAAGTGGGATGAAATCTGCTGTCTCGCTCAAGAACAAAATGAATGGAGGAGAGTGGTTGGCGCCTTATGCTCCACGGGGAGTGAATAATAATAAGAAGAAGTTTGTAAAAAGCAAGCAACTGCAAGAGCAAAGAATGTGAAGTGATTAAATGTCAGTTTTTATAGTGAAAACAATGTCCAGTAGAGGGCACATGGGCCTTGTTTCAAAACTGGGCTTCACGACAAAGACCTTTTTTTTGTCTGTAAAGTGCCTGTGGATGGGAGGAAAAAATCCCACTTGGAGAAGAAAATGCCATTGTTTTAAAATATTAAGCTCTCGGCTGCAAAGACTCAGAGGAAGCCAGCTAAGAGGAGAACAGCTTCCAGGAGACATAGATGTGAGGATCCGCCTAGGGAAGAAGAGTGAACCCATCCTACAGTTCTCTGCTGGTCCCCAAATGTTGGATCAGATAGCATAGGAGACCTTCCAGGAGATTCATCCACTCTGTATAACTTGTAGCTGGAGGTGGTTGGAGGGGGAGGAAACAGAAGATGTTCTGTGCAGTGGGGTGTGGCAGAAATGTAGATTGCCCTCCTGGGTAGACTTACATTGCTGCAGATTAAACCCATTAGTTCTTGTCCTACCTTCAGCAGACATGGAAAGCAATTGATCCCCATCCTCTTTATAACAGCCTTTAATATGTTCAAGACTGTTATCAGTGCCCCCTCAGTCTTCTTTTTTGAGGACTACCAGTTTTTTTAATTTGTCCTCATAGGCCAGGTTTTCTAAACCTTTTATAGTTTTTGTTGCTCTCCTCTGGACCTTCTACAATTTGTCCACATCTTCCCTAAAGTGTGGTGGCCAGACTTGGAAACAATACTCCATGTGAGGCTCACTAGTACCAAGTAGAACAGGACAATTACCTCTTCTGTCTTACATATGACACTTCTGTTCATACACCCTAGAATATTAGCCTTTTTCATAACTGCATCACATTGTTGACTCATATTCAATCTGTGATCCACTATAAACTCCAGATCCTTTTCAGCAGGACTACTGCCTAGCCACTTATTCCCCATTTTGTAGCTGTGCATTTGATTTTTCCTTCCTAAGTGAAGTACTTTGCACTTGTCTTTAGTGAATTCGTTTTATTGATTTCAGACCAATTATTCCAATTTGTCAAGGTTGTTTTGAATTCTAGTCCTGTCCTCCAGAGTGGGCTTGACACCCCTCCCACTTTGCTGTCATTTGCAAATTTTATAAGCATTCTCTCCGCCCTAAACGATGCCGTGAAACACTAAGTGGAAAATGTGACAAGCTCTTTATGACTCATGTTAATATAATTGTAGTGGGTGATAGGACAGCTCCTTATATAATCTAAGTTGAATTAGTAACTTGGGAAAAAATGATTTTCAGGCCAATTTACTCTGTAAGTAATAAATATTGTTTGATACCTACAATTCACTTTTGTTTCAAGATAAAAGTATGGTCGTCTGTGTGGAATAAGTTTCCTTTCTGATGTACAATACTCCTGGGCCCTGGTTCTCCAGTCAGGTAAATCCTATTGAAGTCTGTGGGTATTAGTTGTATTTATAATGGAAGAACAAAGCACTGGGGGTGTCAACTTTTCAATGGGTTAATTAAACATTAGAGCCTATTTAGGTCACAAACTCAAATATTTGCCCATTTTCTAAGGAAACATCATCTTTACCCGTAAACATGAGATCAACATTTAAACTGAGAAGAAGATTGAGAAGTGACTAGATTAAGAGGTATATAAATGCCTTCTTGGGGAGAAAATAAGGAGTACTAAAGGACTCTTCCATCCAAATGAGAAAGGCTTTGTCATGATGTCTGGAGCATCCACGACCCTGGGCAGGCTGTCAGAAACAGGGCATGAACCCCAAACGCATTGTGTTCTATACTTATGTTTGCCAATGAAGTAACAAGTCTGAAATCCTCAGGCAGTATAACAGCCTTAATAGGGAGCCAGAGACAGCCTTGTTGGACACTCCGATCTATCTTGCCTCCCAGGCAGGCCTCCCTCTGTGATAGATAGTCTCTTACACGAAAAAAAATCACAATATTCAAGTTACTTCCAGTCCCAAGGGACCAGCCACTTTTACCCCAGGTCAATTGCACCTTAGATCCTGTAAAAAAAACGATCTAAAGGTTTATTGACTAAGAAAAAGAAATGAGTTATTTATAAGATTAAAGTGGATAAAAATATACACAAATGAATTTCAGTGGTAGATTTCAAAAGATAATAGAAATTTCTATAATATACAAACTCTGTGTCCTTTAGGACTAACCCAAGCTAAACAGCTGAGGATCCTTTGCTTATGCTTAGAAATCTTTGCCCCACAGAGTTCAAGCAGGATGTGACTAGCTATTTCTCCCTAGCAGGCATTTTTATTCCCTTCCCCAGCATTCGTGCTGTGGTGGGTTGAGGGCTTATGCACATACCCTCTTCTTGGGTATGGGTGAAGCAATCAACAAAGTCTTTTGTCCACAATGTCTTGTCTGATGTCTGTAGACCTTTTGTTTGGGCGGAGATAACACCTTTTGTGGTAAACTAGCATTTCATACTTGGTCATGCTTCTCCCTTGGCTATGCAGGATTTACAAACAAAAGGAAGTATTTCTTCACACAATGCTTAGTCAACCTGTGGAACTGTTTGCCAGTGGATGTTGTGAAGGCCAAGACTATAACAAGGTTCAAAAAAGAACTAGATAAGTTCATGGAGGATAGGTCCATCAGTGGCTATTAGCCAGGATGGGCAGGGATGTGTCCCTAGCCTCTGTTTCCCAGAAGCTGGGAATGGGCGACAGGGGATGGATCACTTGATGATTACCTGTTCTGTTCATTCCCTCTGAAGCATCTGGTATTTGCCACTGTCAGATGAGAGGATACTGGGTAGACGGACCATTACTCTGACCCATATGGCTGTTCTTATGTTCTTAGGTACAGTCTTAAGCAAACATTTGTATAGTCACAGAGCAAACATTTAATCATTACCTTATAACATGGGATACAGATATTATAAGTAGGATTAACACTTCCAGCATCCTATGAGCATTCCATAAAGTCTAAACACTAAAGACATCTTATAACTCTAACATCCTGTTTTAACAATACTAACACACGGGTGAGCCAGATTGGTTTCCAGCTATGCATTTGTCGGTATTCAGTGAGGCCTGAGGCCTTTCCAAAAGCTGGCATTGAGTCTGCCAATGTCACAGGCATAACAAGAATCAATAGCTGAAAATTGAAGCCAGCCAAATTCACATTAGAAATAAGGCACTTTTTTTTAAAATTATTAACAGAGAGGGTGATTTACTATTGAAACAAACCAGAAAAGGAAGTGATGGATTCTCCATCTTGTGTGGTCTTGAAGTGAAGACTGGATGTCATTCTGAAAGTTATTTTTTAGCCAAAGACAAATTACAGGGCTCAGTGCAGTGGTAACTGGATGAAATTCTGTGGTCTATATTATACAGGAGGCCAGAATAGATTACCTAATGGTCCCTTCTGACCTTAACAAATGTATGAATTATATGCCACCAATTGACCAGTTCACCCAGTAGCACTACTTTGCTTTTTACAACTGTTTAAAAAAATCATTAACGGTCTCCTTTTATTTCTGTGTCCGTTACAACTCCTCCAGATTTACCATGTCTATAGATGATGGTGTCAACTGCGCAGAGACAAAACTGAGCTTCTGAGAAAGTAAAATAATTTGATATATGATATAATAAATATAGAAGAGACCATATAAAATGGATAAAATTTACTAGGTAAGTATAAGGTTTCAACTTTTATTCTTCCTCATTATATCATTACAATTCTATCCAGCTGTTCATTCTTTTAAAGTTGGTTAAAGTGCTGCATGTAAAGATTTATGGACCGGATTCCTTACAAATATGGTACATAATTATCTATGAGCTATATTCAGAATATGGCAAAACTGAATCACTGTCACTCATGCCTTGGAACTAAAAGGTCATATTTATGTTTGCTTGAGTTTACAGCATCATGAACAGATTTTGTAAAAACACAGTACAAAAATATTTAGTGAAATTCACAGAGCATTGCGAAACCAAATGTCTCTGATCAGCAATCTCTCTCTCTCTTGGACACACATATTTATATATTTTTCCCCCGTGAGCTTTATTTTTTGTCACTTCCTGCATAATTTGGGTGACACATAAGGACTCATCCAAATTATTCCTTCCAGGTAAAGTCAAGTTATTGGAATGTGCCTTTGCTCCCAGTGGCAGTAGATTTACTTAGATGGAAGCTCTTTGGGTCAAGGACCATCTTTTTGTCCTGCGATTGTACAGTGTTCAGCACACTGGGGGCGTGGTCCATGACTGGGGCTCCTAGGCACTATTGCATTACAAATTTATTATTAATTAGTATTATTAGTTATTTACACCATTCAGTGCTCACAGATGCTGACATATGCCACAAGGTGCTGCTCGGTATATAAAAACATATTGTAAACCTTCATGTTCCACTAACAGGAATCTGTATAGCCCTGTGGACATGACCCAAATCCCAGTGAAGCCCATGGGACTCTTGTTTGACTTCAGTGGGTTTTGGATCGGCTCTGTAAAAGCAGTGTGGAGTAGTCTATGTAATTTTAATTAAGCACTCAAGGAGATTTTGGTACAATACCTCTCTGTATACCTCTTAGGCCTGGCAAACTACTTAGCAGCATAGGAAAATAGTAACAATGGGTGGGTAATTTTTATCTGTAGTAGAATTTTACAAATAAATTCCATTTTACTCTACCTAAAATATCACAGAAAGCAGAATAGTTAATAAACAGTCACATAATCGTGAAGGAGGTAAAGAATCTTCTGTTATCATTTTGCAATTTAATAAGAGTATTCTCTTCAGGTTTTTCCTCCAAAAGCTTGTGTGATGGGGCAAGGCCAGATGGCTACAGTAAAGTGCTGAGGAACAGGTATGTTAGCCCCAGGCTAAACAAATCCCTAGCACCGTGGTAACCAAATGGCAGTTGCTCCAGGTTAATCAAGGCACCTGGGGCCAATTAAGATCTTTCTAGAAGGCAGTGGAGAGAGCTACACTGATTAGAACACCTGCAGCCAATCAAGGCAGGTTAATCAAGGCACCTGAGGCCACTTAAGATCTTTCTAGAAGGCAGTGGAGATAGCTACACTGATTAGAACACCTGCAGCCAATCAAGGCAGGCTAATCAGGGCACCTGGTTTAAAAAGGGAGCTCACTCCAGTCAGGGAGGGAGGAGCCAGAGGAGAGAAGTGCGTGTGAGGAGCTGGGAGCAAGAGGCATAAGGAGCTGAGACTGAGAGGGGATGCTGCTGGAGGATTAAGGAATTATCATACAATCAAGCATTATCAGACACCAGGAGGAAGGACCTGTGGTGAGGATAAAGAAGGTGTTTGGAGGAGGCCATGGAGAAGTAGCCCAGGGAGTTGTAGCTGTCATGCAGCTGTTACAAGAGGCACTATAGACAGCTGCAATGCATAGGGCCCTGGGCTGGAACCCGGAGTAGAGGGTCGGCCCGGGTTCCCCCCAAACCTCCCAACTCCTGATCAGACACAGGAGGAGTTGACCCAGACTGTGGGTTCCACCAGAGGGGAAGATCACTGAGGTGAGCAAATCCGCCAAGAAGCGCAGGACCCACCAAGGTAGAAGAGGAACTTTGTCACACTTGCTTCACCATTCTCCCCGTTGAGGTCTCAGTAGCATTCAGGTCCTGAGATCAGTTTGCTATATTTTAAGGAAATGGAAACATTTCCTTGTTCTTGATCAAAACAGATTTGTGCTATTAGCAATTATGGTTAATACATTTCAGGCACCAAAATTGTGTGTGTGGTTAAAAAAAAAAAAAAGAAAGGAAATTTTGCAAAATTTCCTGGCTGAGTATAATTTTTCACGTTACTTCAGGAGCAGCCACACTGGCAAGAAGCAAAAATTTATTTCAAGCCCTTTATCTTGGAAGGGAGGAACTGTGATTTAAGGGTTATAGCATGAGACTGAGAGTCAGGCAATCTGTGCATTTTACCAGGACAGACACTGTCCTGTTCTGTGACGTGAGACAAGTCTTTTAGGATGAAACTTACCTCTGTGCTGAGAGCAGCATGGGGCTTTGCACCACTTAAATCCTACTTAAGCGATTTATAGGCCTTGTACTGGCTGTCTACCCAGGAGTACATTTCACCCTTAACCTCAATGTCCTTCAGTTTCCCGCTCTATGCTAATACTTACTATCTCACAGGGGTGTTCTGAAGCTTATGTAATTAATGGGTGGAATTCTCAGTGTTGCACATTGGTATCATTCCACTAGAGTGAATGGAAATATGCTGATTTACACCAGCTGAGGATCTGGCCCATTGTTTGTAAAGCATTGTATTGGCTTCAGAGGAACAACACGGTTGGCCAGATTTGCAAATAGACCCACCACACAAGTTCATTTTAAATGGGAGCTCACCTCTTTTGAAAATGTGATCTGTGTAAGTACAAGGTATTATGATGATGATGATTTTTATTATTTTGTTTTATCTGTAAGGACCCACTAGCTCTGAACGATTGCTCCACATGTCTGCATGCAAAAGATGGTGTGATTACTTAATATTTACAACAGCAGAGGAATTCATTACGAGATTATAGTGCAAGACATAATGAGCTAAATGATAGAATGATTCCGATATTGAAAAGGGTGGGACATAGTCTGGGCAATAAGGCTGGGCTCCTGAACATAATTATCAATTGGGTTGATTGTCTCTACTGAGTAATGGTTTATTGGCCAGCTTCTTAAACCCGTTCAGCAGGCGCCCTAGAAAATACATCTTTAATCTGGGCTTTTTGTCTCCTCCTCTAACGACAGCCTGAGGAAAACTCCCAGTTGGTTGTCAGTTTTGGGGCTTTCAGTAAAAATGTTCTGAGTGAGAAGGCTTTATAGAAGATAGATGGCTCTTATTACAGATCTTTGCGTTACAAACAGAGAGTAGCCAGTCACATGACAGGGGGTCTTGCTCTTGCTTTCTCCTTCCAGACAGGTGTTCTGCATACTGAGGTAGGCTGTCAGACACTTTCCGTATTCACAAGCATGGAAAAGTTAGACAGAACATGTGTTTCCCCTTTGGGGTACTTGTGATAAAATCTAACCCAGTGTTTCCCAGTGCTTCAGTCAGGAGCATGCAATAATAGCTGGTCCCTAGGGAGCTAAAGATAAAATGAAGTAAAGAACTGTTTCATCCATCCTGTGTTTGATCAATTTTCAGCAGTAACTTAACATGGAAGAACAGTTGTTACCTATACTTCAGCCTTCCCATTGAACAGTGACATTTTAATCATGTGCTGTATCACTGAGTTACTGTATTTTATCCCAATTTCACAAAAAGGGTTTTACCGGGAAGTTAAAGTGGAGCACCATTCAGCACATATCACTTTTATGCAGCTGCATTACTTATTAAACAATTAATCATCCCTTACAGAGTTCATTTTTTCCCACTTTTTTGCTTTTTTTTTGTACTCGATATTCAATTAAAATTAGAGATAAATTTCAGGGTTGGTGCCAATGCTCTGGGGTTTGGCTAATGACTGAAACTTTGCGGTATGAAATGTCATTGATGACTTCAGAATCAATACGTCACTTAGATGATGTTGCTTTCTAGATCTTAATCTAGTCAGGCGGCAAGTCTCTCTCTCTCTGCTGATAATGATTAACATAGCTTTGGCTCCGGGGGAAACTATATCTGACCACCACCTGTGGCTCATGCACTGATCTGCAGCAGTTAAAATCTCTCTGGGCTTGGCTACACTTACAAGTTGCAGCGCTGGTGGAGGCTTTCCAGCGCTGCAATTAACACCCCGTCCACACTTGCAGGGCAGCGGCGCGCGCTGCTCCTGGTTGCGCTGGCTGAAAAACCATCATCCGGGTTGGGGTATGCAGAGTGCAGCGGTGACACGCTGCTGCTGCTCAGTGGGACACTCACCAGCGCTTACCTACCCTCCCTCCAGGGGAGGCTATCCCAGAATTCCTGTTCCTGTTCAGCCACTCTGCACATCAGCACTGCCTCCTTCTGCTCTTGCCTGACCCGCCTTAAAAATGCTAATAATTTAAAAAATCTTCCTCCTGTTTGCTGCAGCCAGGGTGTGTGTTCAGTTATCAGTTTACAGGTTACAGTTAACCCCCACATCATGCCTCAAAGCAGGCCCAGCATGGGAGCATGGTGCATTGGTGAACTGCATCAGTGTTTGGGGTGGGCGGGCGAGGAGGCACAGCCAGCTGCGCGGCCGTAGAGGTTAATGGATCTTTGGATATCGGCATATACATGACATGGGGATATGGGCGGGGGCCATCACTGGGACGCAGAAAGTGGGAGAGAAAGTAGTGCCCTTTACAAAGCCGAGCAAAGGAGAGGAGGGAATCGCCCAGATCGAGATCCCCCGTGGAGATGGACAACATACCGTGGAGAGGGGGACCTGGAGCTGCAGGGGCCACAGGGGGGACAGGAGGCAGGTGAGGGACAGAGGGAGGAGGGGGAGGGGAGGGGAGGAGAGGAGGGGAGGGGGGAAGGAGGGGGGGGGAGAAAGGCAGATGGGATGGAGCAGGGAGGCAGCCATGGGAGAAGAGCAGGAGCAGGAGGAAGAGCCAGCAGCCAGCAGTGCCAGCAGGACAAGCAGAGGGACAGCAGAGCGGGCGGCGGCGTTGTATTTTCTGTTTGGAAATGGAAGCGTTTTTTGGAGGAAGGGGGGATGTGTGGTGGCAGGCGCAGGGGGTTCTGGATGCCGAATAGGTGGTTGATCTGGTCGCGGTCGCGTGTCTCTCTCATCTCATCTCAGCAATCTGCTTCAGGCGTCTCAGCAAATGGGCAATATGCCTGCATTGAGCCCCTTGTCCCAGTGTCGGTGGCGGCGTGTCCACTGCCGCACGGGCACATTTCCAGGGGCAGGCCAGGGGGGACCTCAGGCGCATAGGGGGCCCCGCGGAAGGGTCCCAAGGAAAAATCCAAATTGGAAGTGTTCTGCTCTGAAGAAACATCTTCACATCTTCAGGATTAAGTGGGTGAAGAGACTCTTTAGTGAAGAGAAGTGAAGAGATAGATCACCTCTTCATCTTCCAGATCACTCTATCCTCCTCCCCTCTCTCTCTCACCAACCCCCAACCCTCCCCTCCCCTCTCACTCAAGCTCCCCTCTCCCCCTCACCTCTCTTCTCTCGTTGTGTTTTCATGTTTCTGTGAGAATGCAAGTGAGAACTTGCAAGTGAAGTGACAACCTCAGTGTGCTGGTTCATGTCTGATGAAGGTGGATGATAATGTTGCCCGTGTTGAATGTTGTGCCTGTGTGTAGTGTGACAACATCTGACTGGATGTTGAAGATTTTTGACAAAGGCTTCAAAAAAAAAAGAAAAGAAAAAAGAAACAAAAAAAGAAGACAGGAAAATGAAAAGAAGAGAAGAAAAGAGAGAAAGAGAGAGAGCGAGAGGAAAAGGAGAGAGAGAAGAAAAATGCAGCAGGAGAGAAAAGCAGCAGAGAAGAGGGAAACAGCCTGGGCGGCCAAGCCATCCTGAGCGCCGCAGAGTGCTAAGCATCCTGAGCACTGCCCAAGCACTCCCCGTACGTGCGTCCTTGCTGCCCCGTCCCCACACCCCACCCCCACCGCCCTTACCTCCACCCCCCCCCCCCCAGCCACCACTCACACCACCCACCTCCTACTCCCACACCCCACCTCTGCCCACCACCCCCATACCCACCACCCACCACCCCACCCTCTGCATTCCCCCCCCATCACCATGCAGTATAATGCACCATGCAGTTCATTAACAGCAATCCAGACACAGGCTATGCAAAACTGTCCCTTGTACAGTTCACCAACCTGTGTCCTTGCCCTCTTGTGTTAATGAAATGTTGTGTGTCTGTTCTCTGTTCAAGGAAGAATTTTCTTTTCAATAAAACAATTCTTGGCTTTAATAGTGAAATTTTTTAGCCCATGAAAGAAAAGACACCTTATGCAAAAAAGAAAAGATACAAGATATAGAATAATTATCATAAGCAGTGCAATTAGCTGTGCATACAGAAAGCATCCACTTAGTGTCAGCATTGCAATTCAGCCTCAAGCTCAAAGCCCTCCTGCTCTTTTCCTTCCTGCTGGCCTCTCTATGGCTCCTCTCATCTGGCTGCTCTCTCTGTGTCCCTATTCAGCCTCTCCTCGGTCCTCACAGTGGTCCATGTGTCTCTATCTTCCCTTCACCCACCTTCACCTGCAGCAATCCTGCTTACTTCCCCTCGGGGATGCCAAGCAGGCCAAAGCGCCCAAGCATTTCCCACTTCAAGCTCTCCCACAAACATTCCTATGTTCCACCGCCCAGCAAAGCCGGTGCAGTCTCCTGTCTAGCTCCAAAGTTGAACTGGTCCTTGCTCCTCTGTAGCTGCCTGTGTCAGGGTTTCATGGGCCTTCCACTTGAGCTTCTTCCTGGCATCTATCAGGATCACAGTTTTCACAGGGCATCTCCCTGCCCTCCATCTTCCACTCCTCTCCACTGTTCCCCTGCATCTGATCTTCCTCCTGACTGGCCAGTGTGTGCCTAGATCCCTGAACAAGCCAGGCCAGCCTGTGTAAGCCCATCTGAAACACTGCGCGATTAACGACAAGCCCTGCCAGCTAGAGAAATACCCCCAGAAATTAACTACTTCTGATGCCAGGTGGGGATTCCCAGAATAGAGCCACCTCACCAAAGCCATCCCCCATCATAGGCATATGCGCCCCATCTATCACCAAAGCCCCACGTATCCAAGTTCCAGCAAAACATTATCATGCACTTGCATTTCCACCAGCAGTCAATCCCCTGCACCACAACCACCGCGACATCCGCACGGAAAACTTCCTGTCAAACTTTGCCACCAGTGAGCACCAATAGCCACCCACCTTTTCCACCGTCAGAGCCAGCTCGGCAGACCCAGTCCACACGCAGAGTGTCAGGCCACCTTGTGCAGGCTTTTCCACGTGGCTTTTCTCAGAAGAAAGTGGCGAGGCCAGTCTCGATCCTCAGCGCTCATGCCACTGTGAGTCCCCCACCAGCCCAGGCACTCATCAGCCACAGTTCATCCCATGTGCCGCTGCTTTGATTGCACCACTCACGATTGTTTCCCACAATCAACGCGGCACGCAATCCCCCTTGATTCTTCAACGCGGACTAGCATTCACTTTGGATCATCGCGAAACTCCTCTGACTCACAAGCGTGTTGTGCTGGCAGCACTCATGCCAGCCGTCCTCAAAGCAGATCGCTCCATTTGCCACAGAAATCGCGATTCACAGAGCCAGCTGCGCAGATCGCACAATGGCGCGCGCCAGAAATCGCGAACGGGAAAGAGTAAACGCGCACACAAGCGATGCACAGATCCTTCACGATGCTGACACCGGCGCCTTCCTTCCCTGCCCACAATACGCAGCGCCAAAAGCTGGCGGGAATGCAATGTTCAGCTTCCTGCTGCCCTGTGGCTGGAAAGTCTCTCAACTGTGCCTCTGGAAAGTGCTGCAGTGTGCCCACAACAAGCAGGGTCAGGCAGCGCTGTCAATAGCGCTGGCTGCGCTGCTGCGCTGGCAGCAGCGCTGCACACTCGCTGCAACATGCCCTGGCCTCTGTCATTAAGGGACGGGGTTGGGTGGGAGAATAATGGGAAAGGTTAAATTAAGATTTAAACCTATTTGCCTTCCACAGCAAGGACAAAGAATTCACAGTGATTTATGAAGCAAATACAGAATAGACTGGAGACAGCTGGCTTCCTTTCTGAGTTACTGTGTGATACATCCCATGAGTTACTGCAAGTTGTCACAGTTAGATTCCACACTGGAATTCAAGACAATGAAATCATGTAAAGCATCTTGGTTTAATCACCAACATTTCTGTTTTGACTCCTGGACCCCTAAAACATTTTGGGATTTTACTTGGAATTAGAAATGGACCTAAACCAAATCTGAACACCCACAAACTTTGGGAAAGTTCAAGTCTAGATTTAAGCTTTACAGCTTGGGCTCATCTCTAATTGGGAAAATTTCTACACATCAGAGGGGATCCAGTTTTCTCCTTCCTCCCAAAACTTCAGGAAACCTGCAGTACAATACAAGTCTTCTCCTGGATGTAATTTACCCTGTAGGTTTCTGGGCTAATGTGGTTTGCAAGTCCACTGACTTGCCAGATCTCCCATTTATTAGGCTGCCTTCTTACAAAGTTGGTCAAACCTCCTGTGTTTTTTAAATATTGTTTTTAAGTGGAACTCCAGTAGACTGGTCTGGCTCTGTAATGCTAGCAGGCTGCAGGGAATTGTAAGATAGATTGCCTAGCCATACTCTTTCTAGACCCAAGCAGAGGTGAAAGTAAGCCGGTATGGCCCGGTACGGAGTACCGGTAAAAAAAGGTGCAGAGTGTACCGGCCAATAAGTGGAGCTTTCAGTACTGGCTTACTTTCACCTCTTTTGGCTGCATAACAAAAAGTTAAAACTCAAAGCTAATAAAAGCTGGGAAAGGGAAAACTTACTGTCACGTTTCTTTGTTTGTTTCTCTCCTTTTTCTCCTCCAGCCAGAAAAGAACTGCACCGGCATTGGTCACCCCCCCCCCCACACACACACACAACAACTGTGAGTGAAATTAACAAGGATGCCAGAAATAGCCCCAAATCCTGCGGTTCCGCGGCAGAGCGAACAGCTAAGTTTAAACTGTTCTTATGCAGGCAGAAGGCTACCTGGGGAGGCTTCTCCCTCAGCCAGTCCCCCTGCTACAAGCTAGAGGGGAGCCCCCACAGCCCCTGCTGAGTGCGGGGGTTGAGGGAACGTGGAGCCTAGCTGCGTTGGGCAGCCTGGCTGGAAGAGGAGGAGGAAGGACAAGGAGAAAAATGTGACAGTGAGTTTTCAGTTTTTCAGGCTTATTCCAATAGTAAAGTTTTATTACAGACAGTACTGGTAGTAGTAATAGTAGCTTTATTTTCTATATCTAAGTCATGCAATGGGAGGGATCCATGAAGTATGTAGGAGAGGTGGGTTGCTTGTGTTTGGACTGTACGGGTAAGAAATGTAACTTACTTCCACCCTTGGCCCCACCCCTTCTGTCTGAGGCCCCGCCCCTTTCAGGGAGGGTGGGGGGAGTCAGAGTGGGACCCGTACCGGTAAGAGCTGTATTTTACCTTCACCCCTGGACCCAAGCGGAACATGAATGTTAGCTGTGGTAACCTGCAGTATTTTTTCCTCCTCAACGCTAGCTTTGTTTTTTAATCAACTCTCAATCCTGGTTGCTTCTGCTGAATTAATGCTCTAGGCACTGTCTGCTCCTTTGTGTTAGCGACACACAGCCAAAGGACGTTTCACTTCCTGTCCATCAGTGCCTGCCTGTTCTGTATCCTCATCTTGTGCTCCCTTGTTTATGTATGGCTTTCTTCCTGGCTCTCAGTGTCAACTTCACACCATCTTCCTTCTAATACAGCTCAGCAGTAACCAAAGTAGCTGCCTTTGTAATAGCTGAAGCGGCTATAAATGCTTCATGCCCCAATGGGGTCTTAACGGCTGTAAGCTATTTACAGTCCATTATAATGAAATAACTAAAAACAGGATAGGGAGTAATCTCTAAACAGTGCTCTCTTTTCTCCTTTTCTGCTTTCATTGGGAGGATTGATCAGAGGGAGGCTAATATGCCTTGTAAGTTCTAGTCCATGCATATGTGATATCAGACATAATACATGCACCAGCCATTGTTAAAGCTGGACAAATGTGCTGGAGAAAACCGGAACTGGGCTGAATGTCTGCTCAAAATTCAAACCCAGTAAATTCTTTGGGGGTTCAAAAAAGTTTGGTAAAACTTAAAAGATTTGTTGTTTTTAAATGTCACATCTCTGTACTTCCTCATTTTGACCAGAAGAGGAAGTGGAAGTACCATCATAAAAGATGCCATTCCTGCAATACTTTCAAGGTGGTTTACATTGAAAGGTACTTGTGAATCTCACTGGGGAGCTTTTTTCCATGAGATTTGAGACCAAACAGACTCAGGGCTTGTCTATACTTACAGACCTGAAGCTGCGCCGCTGTAGTACTTAGTGAAGATGCTACCTACGCCGATGGGAGAGCTTCTCCCACTGGTGTAGGTACTTGACCTCCTCAAGAGGCGGAAGCTGTGTTAATAGGAGAAGCCCTCCCATCAACACAGCACTGTCTACACTGGGAGTTAGGTCAGTATAACTGCATAGCTCAGGGGTGTGGATTTTCCACATGCCGGAGTGATATAGTTATTCTGACATAAGTTTGTATTATCGACCAGGCCTCAGTGAAGCTTTGAAGATAAATGTCTCAAATGTAGGTAATTTATCTCTTATCTGAGCCTCCAAATCTTTAATGACCTTCTACTTCATGGTCTAAATAATACATAGCTTCAAAGTATAGGGCCTTATTTTTAAAGGATCTTCTGTCCAGCCACTAATTTTGCATCTGCAATTTTGTGTCCAGCAACAAGTTGTGGATGGCAAAACGTGGGTAAGATTAGGGCAACAAGAGTGCTTCACATCTGATTTGTGGGCCCAGGCTGAGACTGTCAAAGAAGACTAAAGAGACAAGGTGGGTGAGGTAATATCTCTTATTGAACCAATTTCTGTTGGTAAGAGAGACAAGCTTTCAAGCTTACGCAGAGTTGTTCTTCAGACCTCTCTAATATCCTGGGACCAACGCGGCTACAGCAACGCTGCCTAAAAGAAGACTAAAGGAGTCAGGTGCTGTGGTGATTTGGAGAATCTATCTGTACAACTCATGAATTCTGATTGATGTTCTGAAGTTGTTCTTATGAAAATTGTTGTATCATGGAATGCCTCTGTCTATATGTATCCACCATTGCTGACAAGCCTGTAATCATGGCTCTTCCAGACAAGATACAATGGAGAGTAGTTACTCTTAATGACTGTACTCTGGCTAGTCAACAGGTGTGCTAAGGAGGTTGGCTGGAGCTCGGAAGAAACCAGGTGTTGAGGGTAGGATATATAAATTGTGAGAAGCAGAGAGCCACCCAGGAAGCTTTGGACAGGAGGAGAGGAGAGGTATATGATTTTGTGGGCAATGAGGCGGTGTTTTAGCTGTGGGTTCAACCAAGGTCAAAGCAATTGATGCAGAGAGAGAGAGAGAGAGACTCCATGCCTGAGACGTCAAGCCATGCATTGCAACAGAAGGATCCTGGATGATCCCAGAGAACTCTGACTGCAGCCCAAAGAACACTCTAGAGTAGTGAGGAAGTGAAGGAAAGGAAATGTGTGTAGGTTTTTTTAAGTATAAATCTATGAATTTCTCATGTGATTAAAGGGTAATGGTGTTAGGATCCTGTGCAAAGTGTCTGTGCTTTGTACATGTTCTAGCAATGATTTGCCCTTTAAGAATTAACCTGTGGCCATGGAACACCCACACAACTGAAGTTCTAGGAGAGGATGCATTTAAGCTATGGAGGAGTCTGTAGGGCCAGCACTAGTCCCAGGATCTAAGCAGTTGAACCGTGAGGTCTCAGCTCCCAGGAGGAGTGTTAGAGGATCTAACCCTGAGAAACTGCATAGGATCCCAAACAAGAAGCGGTACCTGGACGTGGTTCAGACACAAGGGGCTTAAAGCACCTGCGGCCCAGTGAGGTGGAGCCCTTCACAGCAGGCTGAGTGGCCAAGAGGGGCACTCAACAAGATCTGTGAGAGGTACCCAACTCTCATTGACTTGGGTGCCTGACTCCCTTAGGGTCTATTGAAAACCCCAGCCCCGATATGGTCTAATGTTTGTCATTTCCAGATCTATTCAGAAAATGATCCTCCCCCATGGAAAATTTCAACAACAACAACATATTTTGTTTTCATGAATCTTTTCACCAGAAAATTTTGAGTTTTCATTGAAGAAATGAAAACCAAACATTTTTGCTACTGAAAACTCAAAATTTTCAGCCAAAAACAATTTAAAATAATTTTGGTGGGGGTGTTTAGTTCTCTGAAAGTAGACACTTTACATTAATATTTTAGGTTATTCTACAACCTACAACCATAGTTTCTATCCCAAAAGTTTTGATGGAAAATTTTCAACCAACCCTAGCTATTTGCCCCATCAACGAGCATGCAAAACTGCAGGCACAAAATTGGAGACCATTTTAAAAAAAAGCCCCATGATATGTCATAGCGGATGACGTAGTGGGATGGAAGATTAGGAGACAGGCATTTCAAAAGAAGCAGCAAAGAATCCTGTGGCACCTTATAGACTAACAGACGTTTTGCAGCATGAGCTTTCGTGGGTGAATACCCACTTCTTCGGATGCACGTGGATCACATACAACAAAAGAAGTGGATCACATACAACAATGGAAACCCATTTCAATCAAACACTTTTACTGTAGTTGAAATGAATAGCTACTTACTCAGGGAAAAGAATGGTGCATTATTTATTCTCCAACATGGTGCCACTGCCTCTGCAATGAAAACCTCCAATCAAAATTGACAGGGGAGCAGGACCTGTGGGATGGGCTCAACCAGAAGAGCATCATATTCATTACAAAGGCAGACAGTAAGATACCACCTTCCCAGTGAGAAAAGCTGCTGAGAATCCCCTGACTTTATTAATGGGGCCCATGACTCAATCTGCAGCGGTGATGTATCATACTCATTTAGGGAAATGATGTGCTTGGAAAATGCATTATTTTAAAAAGCAAGAGAGTGGATTAAAACAAGTATGTGCCATAAGGAAGCTCAGATCTCTCATGATATAAGCTGATTTTTTCGGGTGTTCCCCATTTGCATGGCTGTTTAAGCAAGCACTTTAAATGGAAATGCACTTGACATTTCTGCAACTAGCTGTAATCAAACAGCATTAGACTTCAGCTGATCTCACAGAAGATGATTAAACAAATTTCTTGTTCATTCCTAATTCTTTTTAATGGGATTATGGAGGAAGAAGACATGTTGATGAAAATCATCCCCAGATAGAAAATGGTGTCTTAAAATGAGCTTGGAGGGAAATATATATAAAATTGGATTGTGTCTCTTTGAACAGCACCAAGCACACTGTCAGCACTCAATAAATTACCATAACAGTGTGTGGCTAAATCCCAGCACTTTACACTGAAAAAGTGCCTGCCTGTCATAGGTGTGTGCTGTCTCCTGCAGTTTTCACATGTTGCACAGTAACTGGATTCTTGCATATCTAATCTAATCTATCTATCTGCAAGAATCCAGTTACTGTGCAAAATGAAAAAACTGTATAAGAGAGCATGCACAGGCAGGCACTTTTTCAGTGTAAAGTGCTGGGATTTAGCCACACATTCTTATGGTAATTTACTGAGCGCTGACAGTGTGCTTGCTGCTGTTCAAAGAGACACACTCCAATTTTTAAAAGAGCTTCACCCCAGCTTTTCATACATGCTAAGGCCAGATGGGACCATTATGATCACCACCTCTGCCCTCCTGCATATTATCTGGAACTTCCCTCAAAATATGCCTAGAGCATATCTTTGTAGAAAAACACCCAGTCTTGAGTTTTCATGTTAGTAGATACAATTTTTCACTCACAATTAATTGTACAGGCAATCACAGCTCACAGCATATAGACCACAGTACATCGGATTGCACAAAACTGTCTGTCTTCAGGTTTTATACTACCGCACATCCTCATGATATCTGAGTGCCTTCCACATGAACTCCACCAGCACTAGTAAAATCCCTACTGGGCTTGATGGAGTTTCTGGATTGTCTTCTCGAATGAGTAAAAATCTTTGCTTGGGTAGGGTGATGTTCTTGTTTGTTTGGCTTTTTTGTGTGTCAGGTTTTTTTGCTATGCTGGAGAGGCTTTGTTAAAGAGGAAAGTTTGAAGTTCTTTCTAAAGACAGTCAGACTCTGGATTCACCTAATCTCTTATGGGAATTCTTTCCACAGCCAGATCCCTTCAGCTGACTACACTCTGTCCACAGCTGTCAAGAGCTATACCCTGGGCTTTGTGATCTGCATATGCCCAGAACAGTGCAGATACCTTGGCATCTCATGGATTGAAATTCAATCTTCAGTGTAGCCAGGCCTTGATCCATAAATTGCTTTAAAGATTAGGCCCAAGGCCTTACACTGGCAACTGATGAGGATGGGGAGCCACTGAAGGGATTGGAGTATGGGCTAGATGTGCTAACAACAGCCTAAGCCAGGCAGAAAGCATTAGCTGCATTTTATAACACCTATCACCCTGGTACATGAGCACTGGATGAAACTAAGAGGCACAAAAGCTAGAATAAAAGCTGTTTTCTTCTCTGGTTCCATTGGGGCTTCAATTTTTTATTTAAGACCATTATTTCAGGGGAAGGCTTTATTGAAAACGTGTGTGTTGCCTCTTCATTGGACTTGGCCTCCTCCTGATCCCTGCTGATGCAGAGCTTCCCACTTGGGTCTACTGCCAAAACTCTTCTGCCCCCAGAACCTGGTTTGTTCAGCTGCACTGTCCCTATGGAACATAGCTGGCTTGGGAAGTACCGGTAATAGTGGTCTCTAAGGTAACTAGGTCCAACCTATTAAACACCTTCTTGAACACCAACATTTTGAAATCTGCTGTGAAGGAAATGAGGAGCCAGTCCAGTTTGCAAAGCCTAGGGGTGACACAGCCACCACTGTTTAAGTAGCTTTGTTGCTGTGCATAATGCAAGTCAAGGAATTCAGAGATAAGGCTGAAATCACCCTCCTCCCCAGATATTCGTCAAATCCTCTTGGTTCAAAGACCACCTCCAATAACTGGTCTGGATGATTCTGGGGTAGCCTGGAATTCCAAACCCAATTGTAACAAAGAATCCTGTGGCACCTTATAGACTAACAGACGTTTTGCAGCATGAGCTTTCGTGGGTGAATACCCACTTCTTCGGATGCAAGTGGTGGAAAATTCCAGGGGCAGGTTTATATATGCAAGCAAGAAGCAAGCTAGAGATAACGAGGTTAGTTCAATCAGGGAGGATGAGGCCCTGTTCTAGCAGTTGAGGTGTGAAAACCAAGGGAGGAGAAACTGGTTCTGTAATTGGCAAGCCATTCACAGTCTTTGTTCAATCCTGAGCTGATGGTGTCAAATTTGCAGATGAACTGGAGCTCAGCAGTTTCTCTTTGAAGTCTGGTCCTGAAGTTTTTTTGCTGCAGGATGGCCACCTTAAGATCTGCTATTGTGTGGCCAGGGAGGTTGAAGTGTTCTCCTACAGGTTTTTGTATATTGCCATTCCTAATATCTGATTTGTGTCCATTTATCCTTTTCCTTAGAGACTGTCCAGTTTGGCCGATGTACATAGCAGAGGGGCATTGCTGGCATATGATGGCATATATTACATTGGTGGACGTGCAGGTGAATGAACCGGTGATGGTGTGGCTGATCTGGTTAGGTCCTGTGATGGTGTTGCTGGTGTAGATATGTGGGCAGAGTTGGCATCGAGGTTTGTTGCATGGGTTGGTTCCTGAGCTAGAGTTACTATGGTGCGGTGTGCAGTTACTGGTGAGAATATGCTTCAGGTTGGCAGGTTGTCTGTGGGCGAGGACTGGCCTGCCACCCAAGGCCTGTGAAAGTGTGGGATCATTCTCCAGGAAGGGTTGTAGATCCCTGATGATGCGCTGGAGGGGTTTTAGCTGGGGACTGTATGTGATGGCCAGTGGAGTCCTGTTGGTTTCTTTCTTGGGTTTGTCTTGCAGTAGGAGGCTTCTGGGTACACGTCTGGCTCTGTTGATCTGTCTCCTTATTTCCTCGTGCGGGTACTGTAGTTTTGAGAATGCTTGGTGGAGATTTTGTAGGTGTTGGTCTCTGTCTGTGGGGTTAGAGCAGATGCGGTTGTACCTCAGTGCTTGGCTGTAGACAATGGATCTTGTGGTGTGCCCGGGATGGAAGCTGGAGGCATGAAGGTAGGCATAGTGGTCGGTAGGTTTTCGGTATAGGGTGGTGTTAATGTGTCCATCAATTATTTGCACCGTAGTGTCTAGGAAGTGGACCTCCCGTGTAGATTGGCCAAGGCTGAGGTTGATGGTGGGGTGGAAGCTGTTGAAATCATGGTGGAATTTTTCCAGAGTCTCTTTCCCATGGGTCCAGATGATGAAGATGTCATCAATGTAGCGTAGGTAGAGAAGGGGCGTGAGTGGACGGGAGCTGAGGAAACGTTGTTCCATGTCAGTCATAAAAATATTGGCATATTGTGGGGCCATGCGGGTGCCCATAGCGGTGCCACTGATCTGGAGATATATATTGTCATCAAATTTGAAATAGTTGTGTCTGAGGATAAAGGCACAGAGCTCAGCAACCAGTTGTGCTGTGGCATCATCAGGGATACTGTTCCTGACAGCTTGTATTCCATCAGCGTGTGGGATGTTGGTGTAGAGAGCCTCTACATCCATGGTGGCCAGGATGGTGTTTTCTGGAAGGTCACCAATGCATTGTAGTTTCCTCAGGAAATCAGTGGTGTCACGGAGATAGCTGGGAGTGCTGGTGGCATAGGGTCTGAGTAGAAAGTCCACATATCCAGACAGTCCTTCAGTGAGAGTTCCAATGCCCGAGATGATGGGGCGTCCAGGATTTCCAGGTTTGTGGATTTTGGGCAGTAGATAGAATAGCCCTGGTCGGGGCTCTAAGGGTATGTTGATTTGTTCCGGTGTTAGTGTAGGGAGTGTCCTGAGTAGATGGTTCAGTTCCTTAGTGTATTCCTCAGTGGGATCTGAGGGCAGTGGCCTGTAGAATTTGGTGTTGGAGAGTTGTCTGGCGGCCTCAATTCAATTGTGAATTTCCTGGATTCCAACAGTTGCCTCTGTTTTGTAATAACATAAGGTGTTTTTTTTCTATGTTTAATTTCCTCTTTTCTGTATTTTAAAGATAAAGGAGTATTTGATGGGAAATGATAAAATGTGTGTTATTCACCTCAGCCTGGTGGGTGAGGTGAATAACACACAGCTCCAGAAATGTTATTCTGTTCTCTCAGGATGGATCTGTTATAGCAATTATAACATGCATTCCAGGAACTCTATGCATTTAGCAAACATTCACTAATTCTGTCTCTCCATCTCTCTCTCCCTCCCACAGGAACTGGTTTCTTGCAGGCAGACCCTCACATCTGCACAAAGTCCCATTGAAGTCAGTGGAGCTTGGTGCAGCCACACGAGTCAGATCCGATTGCAGGAGTGGGCCATACATATCTGATGGCATAATTAAGCATTATAACTCCCTTGTGAGATAGGTACTTAATATCTTATTATTGTCCATTTTACAGGTGGGTAAACCGAGGTGCAGAAAGTTCAAGTGACTAGCCTCAGCTCACACAGTAGGTCATCAGCAGAGCCAGGAACAGAACTTGTAATCCTGACTGCCATATTGATGCTCTGTCTACTAAACAACACTGCCATGCTCTGTGTATATACATGCAGTACTGCGCATAGTATGCTTTCTATTTAGCAAAGCTAGTTCGATGTATTAATGATGTATTAAGTTAGTCTGATGATGAGGAAGAAGACATGTTGATGAAAATGGTGTCTTAAAATGAAGTTGGAGGGGAATGTCTATATATATATATATAGAGAGAGAGAGAGAGATACACACAAGAATCCAGTTGCTGTGCTACATGTAAAAACTGCAGGAGCCAGCATGCTCTGTGGGTCATATTCTATCCTCATATCCTGGCAACCTGAAGCTGAACAGGTGCTTACTAGTGCTGAATGAAGATCAATTAAGGTAGAAGGTGGCCCTGGGTGATTATTGATAAACATGCTACTTCCCAAAAGGCTAGACTGAGTTCATCAGGTAATTACATGGCTGGGCAATTTTTCAAATTCTTCTATTGGAGTTGTTCTGGCCTGGGATGTAGTTAGACAATATGGTCTGTGTGATAGCAAAAATAATATTGATAGAAAAAAGGTGCAGAATGTGTTACTAATCTTGAGTAGTTTGATTTGTGGATGGGTGGGGAAGGAGAGGTTAAAGGGAGCTGTTAGGGAAAGTGATCAGGATTATGTATGAATGACGTGCCCAATTTACATTTTAAATCCAATCTACTTGGATTATTTGTATCTACACATTGATCAAGTTTCATTTCTTTTGTTGCAGGTGCCATGTATGTAAAAATCCCCATTTATGATGTTCTTTTTATTTTATTTATTTATTTATTTATTTAAAAAGTCAGCTTAAGCTACATTTTCCAAATTGTGCAATTTAAAAACCAAAGAACCAACACCCCTCCCACCTCCATGCTTCCTAATGAAAGTGCTGACCTGACCTTTCCTGGTTGGCATGAGCAGCTCTTCTATAACCCTGAAGAGAACTAAGAAGGTTAGCCTTTCTTTCCTCTGTGTGTTACATACTTGCTGTGTTAAAAAAAGAGAAGAAACTCTACATTGGCATCTGCTTCCAACTTCCCCTTTATATTATTTTTAGGCCTTTTTGTTCCCAAACTCTCTTTCTTAAAGTTTTTTTGTCAGAAACAACAAACTCATCCACCCGATGGTAACCCACCAGCCATTTGGACACCACAGAGCCACCGCCGGAGAAAAAGGGCTGAAGACACCCCTTGCCCTTTTTGGATTTGGACAATGGAGGTGGAGAGTCACCTGCTCCCTCTTCTGCTCCCTTGGCACTTCTAGACAGTAATGGTAAGAACACCATTCCTGCGCAGACTCTGCTGGACAGCAGAGTCTATCTTCTCTTTTTTTATTGTAGGGATTGGTCTTGCTCCTTGCCTCCTTGTGGGAGAGAGCCCCATTTGTTTCTAATTCACCAAATCCTGGCCAGGGCATCTGATAAGGTAGCCTCCATCTTCCCCATCAGCAGTGGTTTGGGTGTGAGTGTGTCTGGTTAGGGGCATTTACGCTCCAACCCACACACCTCTATTCTTTGTTTTCCTCATTTCTGGCACATCGCCATGTCCTTTCACACAAGAGTCTCATAAGATTCGCCAGTGCAGCAGCTGTTCCTGCAATGTGACCTCCTGCTCAAATAATGCCAGTGTTGAAACATGCCTTCTGCACTGAGACAACTGTTGGTACTTGAATCATGGACTAGAGAGAGAACATCTGAATGGCAAGGCTGACACAGAGTCTACCGTGCGTATTGCACTAGGCACAATGAAAACCCCCTCAGACTTCCTGAGATATCAAAAGCTGGGTAAGATTGTACCTGTCCCAGTTCCAAACCCCTTCTTCCTCACCATGGTCATTTCCCATCTTGACTACTGCAATGTCATTCTCCCTGAATCACAAGACATTCACACAAACCCGCTCAGCAGTTCATCCAGAATATGGCCACCAAAATGATCTTCCTCACCTGCCAGTCTGAACCCATTACCTATGACTTTGAAACCTCTTGCTGGCCCCATGTTCTCCTCCTCCTCAGTTTTAAATATGTTGCTGTCACTTCAAGGCTCTGAACGAGGTTCTGCTTTGCCTACATGCTTGACCATCCCTCTTACTAGGTTTCTCTCACCCCATTCATCCACTTCTCTCTCTCCTACCCTGACCCCTACTCCTGGAGCAGCTTTCCATTTCTGATGCACAAAGCCATGACCGTCTCTTAATTCAAATCCCTCCTTAAGCCTCATCTTTGCCACAGTGCCCACAATCAAAGCATAATCTTCTATCACTTTAGCTAAAGAAAAACTCCATTAATAGGAACAATAGTAGGCTCTCATCCTCTTTGTGGACTGGCCACTGAAGGGGCATAGGAAAAATTCAAGACTTTTTGGAAGTTCTTATCCAAACATAATTCATTAGGCTTAATATAGGAGTGAGTGGGTAAAATTCTATGGCCACTGATGTACAGGAAGTCCAACTAGATGATGATCTGATGGTCACTTCTGACTTTAAAAATCTATGAATCACATTCAGCCAGACACCACCATACATAAAATGAGTAATTACACAATCTCCTTGATGCAATCATTGTCCTTCCCTTCACTACTGTTTCCTACTCTCTCTAATGGCGTCACATTGAACATTAGGCTGTAAGATCTTCGAGGCAGTGGCTGTTTGGTTTGTAGAGTGCCTAGTACACTTCTGGGCACTGTAAAATTAGCAATAATAGTAATGATATAGAGGAAAATGCCTCCTTTCTGGCTTTCTCCATCCAGGGAGCTGACTATTTCAGACCACGCATGGGGGAAAGAGAGGGAAGCAAATGCACCAGAATTCAAAATGCCTGTTGCACACCTGTACCCATATGGACAACTTGGCAAAGGCACATAAATCTGCTGGAACAATGGCCAGCTATTGTGCTCCTTTATATGGTATAATGGGCAGTAAAATCAATGATTGATTCTCTATGGAAATTTCTCAAAAGTGTAAGATTGTGGATGATAAAACACATCCAATAATCTGAGGGGACTTGGTAGGTCAGGAAGTTTGGGTCAGAATCTCAGCTGGTATAAGTCAGTCTAGCTCCAATGAGTTACAGTAATTTACACCAGCTGAGGATCTGGCCCTATATATATATATATATATATATATATATATATATATATATATATATATGTATATGTATATATGTATATATATATATATGTATGTATATATGTATATATATATGTATGTGTGTATATATATATATATATATACATACATATATATATATATACATATATACATATATATATATATATATATATGTAGCCTTTTACCTTTAGGTCTCTGGTTCAGACCCTGCCCAGATTGGTAGTAACATCTTTCAGTCACTGTCAGACAGCTATTTATTGTGTTACATGGAATGAACTGGACTCCACTGGGCATTGGTTCACTGTCTTAACTGAGAGGTCAAGGACTGAATGAGCAGAGAGACTGAACTAGAAAGTTTTCTCCTCTAGCTTGTAGTTGTAGCACCTTGGTGTGACAATACGGGGAAGTGTGCTCTGACTGTGATTCCTCTTATGTGGGAAAACAGAGGACTTTGGCCTTTAGGGTTGTCATTCTGGCCCTATCCCAAGCACTAGAATTCACTTTCTAAAAGATGAGAAGTGACGTGGAGTAGCAAGATGGCTGTTAATTACATTCCTGTGATGGGGATCACTAGATGGAGCGGCTGGCTGTGTCAGCAAAGCCGTAAGTCCTCTGTCAACTGGTACCATCCCACACCATCCGAGGAGTCCAAACAATGGCTGTTTACAGAAGTGTTGAACTTGCAAAAAACGTACCCAGAATATTAGTGTTTGCCAACAAATCTGTCTTGTTTTAGTAATTTAGTAACAACTGCTGTCTTCATTATCACTTCTCTTATTGCGAAGCTTTCTCGGAGTGGTACTGCATAACAACTTACTGCACAGTGCTGAAAAATATCTATGCAAAGCAGAGCTCTGGATAGCAGTGGTGTGTGTCAGTTTTAAAAAAGAAATTGCACTTTAATTAAAGCAGACTTATGAAGATTGCAATACATAACAAGTATCTAGCAAAGGCATATTTCCCATTCAGAATAAATCACTGTACTATTGCCAGTGTTTGAAAAAGCCTGATAGAGGGTGCTGGTGCTTTACTTTAACGTTTAAAAAATGGGTCAGCTTCACTTGCCTTTGTTTTCAAATCTCACCAGGTTTTTTTCTGTTGATAATAAACCCTTAGGAAAAAAGCTGGATTTTGCCCTTGTTTTGTAATGAATCCGGTGTTAGGATCAAATCCGGTGTAATAACTTATAATGGAAAAAGATAATGTTGTGTGATAGATGGTTTGTGCTTTGAAGGATCTAGGTTACAATTCAGCATAAAATGAGATGACCTGTAAATGCCATAACCTGTGACACAAGGTAAGTAGAGGGTTGGGGGAAGTAGAGGATTGAGAAGACAGGTAATTCAGGGCATGTGAAGACAGAGACTGAAATGGATTTAGTTGGCCTCTGTTTCTGGAAGACAGAAATTAGCAGCAATAGATCCCTGCAGAGAGGCTTAGCCCAAAGTTGTGCCAGTGGGAAAGAAAATCAGTACAGCCTGCACGTAAGACAAGTTTGTGCCTGTCAGTCATTAGCCCATACTGGGGGTGGTACAGAGCCCCACACGAGGAGGAGTTTGCTGCAGGGATGCACCATCCCTTAGAAGAGGGTAGTGTGTTCCCCCCTGCTGTATCTTGGCTACTACAATGGGTGAGTGAGACTGTTACTGAAATGTCGGGTCCGCCTAGCTGAGAGCCAATGACAGCCAGACAGGGATAAGGAAAGGTTGCTTTATTCTGCAGAAGAAAGGAGAGCTTTGTACCAAGATACAAAAACTCTAACTCCATACAAAAAACAAGAATCTTTATACGCACTCACACACAGGCTTCGGTCGTGTTAGCATTTGATTGGTGGTTAGCAAACCCTGCACTCCTGCAATCTGCTCAGCAAAAACCAGTTCAGGACTAGCTTCAACTGCCTCTAGACCGATAAGGGAAGACAGTTCAGAAGTTCAGGCTACTGTGTCCCTGAGGTGTCCAATTTCCCCTAATGGTCGCCAGCTATTATAAGCTGCCTAACTAGTTGTTGGGGGGGAAACTCTACTGACTGTCACAAGACCATAACCCTGTCTCCTCCCAGCACTTGCCAGAGGGGGAGGGGAGGAAAAGAGGAAGGAGAAGAGGAAGGGGAGGGGCACTGAAGAGCACTAGCAGAGGTCTATTTGTGTGGTCAAGGAAGTGCAGGGACTACAACTGTGCTGGGCCCATCTGTGGGGTCTGCAAAGGCAGGAAAGCCCGTTGTGCCCTTCCCTTATGCACCATCATAAGTGTAAGCCACACACTATCCCTAAATGGAGACTGCTTTGAGCAGGGGTCAGATGGAGGTGCTATTACCACACACTTTTGTATACGGAAATTCAATTTCTAAGCTGACCTAAGTTTTATCATTATTTTGAACATTTCTTTTTTCCTCTGCCACCCTCTATCCATATTTTCTCATGACAAAATAACCAATCCCCCTGACTTTGCAGGAAGGAAACCCAGAAGTTTATGAGAGACATGAAAATAGTTTTTACACTGCTTTGTTAAACACTCCAACACAATACAAACCATACAGATTTTGTGAGGACTAGCCCAAGACTGTGTAGTGAACTGCTACAGGACCTAAACACCGTCTCAAACCTCGCCCCCGTCTGCTGTAAATGCAAGGGGGCATTTCTCACATTTTGCCTTCTGTAACATAAACATACAACAAGGTGTGTATAGAAACACGTGTGTGTATGTATGTATGTATAGGTGTATATATAAAAATTCCAAAACAGAACTCTGCCTTGTACCCATTTTTCCCCCTGGGGAGACGATGAAAAAACAAACAACAGATGTTAGTCACATTGGCTTAATACACTCCTGGGAGGTGCTACTGTGGTGATAATGAGCATGGTGTAAGAACCTGAATACACCAGAATAGAAAATCGGCCAGTGTTCCTATTCCTGTTAGTCCTGTGGGATGGCTTGGGGTGCAGTCTGGAACAGTGAGGACTTGTGTCACTACTTGCCCTGCAACCCTGAGTGTTTTCCTGCTTTAGCTGCCAGCTTAAAACACTCACAGCCAGTCTACAAGCATACATGTCACACGCTGTATTGTCTCTGTGCTAGACAGCCGTGGTTCGCAGCTCTGACCCCAGGGGCCTGTCTACAGCCCCACAGCAGCTTCCACCAGCCTGAGTTACAACCAGCAAGGTGACCCCAACACACTCCCAGTCCCGAATATTCCCAAAATGGCACAGTCTGTAATGACCTGGAAAGTTCAGAGAAATAATAGGGTTTATTTGTTCTTCTACAGACAAAACTCACCTGCTTATTAACTTAACTGGGGTAAATACACCCTTCCCTTTAAACACAGCACTGAGTTGGTTTCTAATAAAAATAAAACAACTATTCACAATAGGACACAGGTTAAGGGATTCCAAACAAAAGGAATAAAGTTAAAGGATTATAAGCAAATAAAAGTGAAAACATGCATCTACAAGTCTAAAACTTAATCTAGAAAGATTCAGGCTTGGATCAAGATGGTTTCTCACCTATATTCAGTTTCCAGAGACTTCAACCCCCTCTTGGTTGAAAAACGCATTTTTCCTCAGTTTGCAAGAGCACTGTTCCCTTTTGTCAGTCTAGTGATGGATGCCAAAGATGGCTTCTCTCTTTGCTTATATCTTCCAAAGTTCAGTGACTTTGTCTCAAGAGTCTGTTCTTCCCCCTGTATACAAATGGAGCTTCTACCACCATGCTTAATTTATGTAGAAGGTAAATAGCTGCCTTCTCTCCTGTCTGGGAGGGAACCTGTTTCTCCCTTTTTGGCCACAGACGCTAAAACATAATATCTTAAGCGTCCATATTTCCTCCTATAATGTTACTGACATTTCACTGTGACATCAATCACTGGTGTGCCATTACCTTCAGAAAAGACCTCATTCTATACACTCTTCTAATACAGTAATATTGTATACAATCAGTTGATTCAATTGCATACTACTTCAGGTTCAGATCCTCTGTCTTTATAGACCAGTAAACTTTTGAAATGGGTTCTTCTGGGGGTTACCCCTCATAGTAAAGTTTATTCAAGCTGTGAGGAACACAACATGGTGTTTGGTAATGAAGGAAGCACCATGCTCTTTATTCCCTACTTGTATTTGCTGAAATACAAATTCTTCTGTTTCTTGCCATCTTCTCCCCCGCTGTCTTGAAGGTCCTGTTTCTGCTTCTATATAAATATGGACCTTCATTGTGTTTACCTGAATATTGGGCTGGTCCGAGAATCAAATACACATTGTTTTGTCTAAGATAGACCTGTTTAATAACCCTGTGTATGATGGGGCGTTCAGCCTATACCAGCTCCTAAGGGGTTAAGATGATTAGGTGGGCCAATTAACCACTTAGGGTGCACCTGGAGGAGGAACCAGGGAGTAATGAGGACTGACTGAAGGATGTAGCTCACCTGGACAGACAAATTGTACAGAAGGGACAGAGGTCAAATGTGGTAACCGCATTCCAGAATCCAGCAGGTGTAGAGAGGAAGACAAGCTAAAGACATACAAAAGACACAAATTGTTAACAACATATCTTATGCGGAAGCTGTAAGGAGACTCTCAAAGCATCAGGTGGAGAAAGAAGAGACAATCAGCACAGGAAAATGGGAACTGCAGACAGAGTCTCATTCTATGAAGAATATCATAGACAGTGGGGAAGAAATATGTGATGCTAAACTAGTAATGAAAATAAAAAGGTTTGTTGCATTTATGATGGAAGTGATAAATTGTACCTCACAAACTGGGGAAAAAATCGGAAAAAATGAAAATTATAGCAAGGGCAGTGGAAAAATACTGACATATTGGCAACTTGTCAATGGACCATATTCATGCATTTTTTAATGAAGTTAATGGTGAAATATGACTAGTATGGGGATCTCAATCTTCTGTTGGAATGAGCACAGTCTGATTGCTCATGGTCAAGAGCTAAAAGAAAATATCCTGGAAATGAAAGCTAAACCAGATGTCATATGTATCTAGGAAAAATGGTTGGTTGACAAGCTCGCGTTTAAAATCACAGAGTATATATTGCCTTTAGGCAAGACTCAAAACTAGGAAGAGGAGGAGGCAGTGTTTGTACTTTATAAGGGAAAGATAAAAGTACATAGCAGTAGAGAATGAAGAAGTAATCCTAGGTGATAATGCTGTTGAGATCTCATTGTAGAAGAGGAATATTTCTTTAAGGATTTATAATATCTATAACCCATGTGGGAAATTAGAAACTTCGGAGCTACAAGAAATAGTGAAGAATGCTAAAAGACCATATATTATATACAGTGACTTAAATAGTCATAATAAATTGTAGGGAAGTAAGACAATTGCTAAAAATGCGCATGCTTAGAAAAGTTCATTGATGAGAACAATCTAGTGGATTTAAATGATGGTAACCCAGCTAGATTTAATGCAGCAGATAGTACTTTTTCCTGCTTAGATCTGGGAATTACAAAAGCAGATACAGCAAGTAAACGCAACTGGGAAATATACAAGGAAGAAGGAATGGGGAGTGATCATTTCCCTATACTTATTACCTTTCAAGGACAAAGTACGGTTGACAGTAATGGAAAATTACCCACCTGGAATTTTAAGAAAGCTAACTGGGAGCTATTTACAAGAAAATGTACTGAATTTTTCATTATGTGAGTGATGATACAGAGAATTTTAATGATAACGTCACAAAGGGATTAATAGCAGCAGTCATACCTAGGATATTAAAGTACCCCAATACTAAAAACTTACTTCCAAGGCTGGAATGAGGAGTGCAAAATGCAGTTAAAGGAAGAAAGAATGAATGGTGAAGATCTAATGAAGTATAAAAGAAGTAAGGCAATAGCACAAGGAATGATAAGAAAATCAAAGAAAGAGAGTCAGAGGAAGTACTGTGGACAGATAAACAAAGCTACGAAGACATCAGAAATATGCAGGAAAATTAGAAGAATGAATGGAATTCAGACTAAGAGCCACATCCCAGGTGTTATTGGGACTGACAACATAGTTCTGATAATGAGAAAGCAGAAGTTTTAGCAGAAACTCTCTGAGGGGTGAGTTATGATGAAAACCAAAGTGAAGTTTTCCACCGGATTAAAAAACGATTCATCGAAGAGAATCATGATCTATTATGTAGTTGGGGTAAACGTGAAGATGCAAAACCATTCAGTATAGTTCTCAGAACTTGAGAAACCCATTGATATCTGCAGAATATATTCCCAGGTAAAGATAGTATATCTAACATAATATTTAAATATCTTTCTGAAAGCAGTTTGAGTGTTATCTTGGAATTATTTAACACTATATGGGAAAACAGAGAGATGCTGGTAGGGTGGGAACATGCAGTAGTAATTCTAATATGAGACTTCCTTCAGGGAGGAGGTCTCTCTGAGCTAGGGAGAGATGGGCATACCTGGAGGAGGGTGGAGAATGAGCCTCATGGAAGCAATGTAGGAAGTAGTGCAGGGAAACAGCAGCAAGGTGTGGCACTGTGCATACCTCAGCTGCTGGTTGCAGGGTCCCTGGGCTGTAGCCCAGAGAGGAGGGTGGGCCCATGTTCCCCTACCAGCCACTGGGGAAGTGGCACCATTGAGGGGCAGTGAATTAGAAGGCTGCCTGGGACAGTTGGTACAAAGAGACTTTGGTACACACACCCTCGGAAGGGCAAAACTATAGTGACCTGGCCAGAAGGCCAAGCCATGAAGAGGGAGCAGTTGAGCCCTGAGAGAGAAAGAGAGACAGAGTGAGCACCTGCAGGAAGGGGCATCAGATTGGCAGAGCTAATCCCCAGCCATGGCCACAAGGAGGCACTCCAGTGGTGAGCAGAACATCTGCCATACCTGGTTTACATACACTTTAGTCGTGATTCCAGCCTATTCATACCTCTTAATACATACTGCATACATACATCATGCAATAATATTGATGATCAGTGAGT
Source organism: Mauremys reevesii (assembly GCF_016161935.1). NCBI lineage: Eukaryota > Metazoa > Chordata > Testudines > Geoemydidae > Mauremys > Mauremys reevesii. The sequence goes on along the minus strand of NC_052627.1, from coordinate 27,273,086 downwards.
TATTAGTGTTCAAATGATACCTCACAGGGCATATTTTGTACAAAGATTATTACAGCAGTGTGTAGGGTGTGATATAGTGGTGCTTAATGTCACACCCTGGCATTAAGACCTGAATAGCCTCTGAGTGTGCATTCCTGAGGAACTGCACAAACTCTCTATTAAACAGAACAGTTTCCCTTTGCTGAGCCTGAAGATTTGATTGTCTCGGTCCCTGTTGTAACAATCTGTGGGCATAAATGCGATCACTAGGGAGTGGGTGTGTGAGGGAACATGTCTCCTTTATATAATCTTATTGATGTACCCTCCCCAGGGATGCAAGATTCATTAATTTTCACACTTGGTCCTCCTGTGGCCGTGACAGCCTGCAGTTAAAACCCAAACATGCAGAATGTGTAACAAGACTCAGGCATTTCTGCTTGCAGAAGCCCAGGTTTCTACCACTTGATCTAGAGAGGACTGTCCATTAGCTGTCAGTGTCACTAAGGTTTGTTTCCTCCTCACAGAGGAACTAGTAGAAAGAGAACTAATCCCAAATACATAAGCACTTCTGATTCCATCTGACAGAGGGGGATGGGTTGTTTGTTTACCTTCCATCTCCTTAATCTACAGTATCACTCCTCTCTTGGGACCAGGCAGCTAGCTCTGCTCTATCTACTCTTCCCCACCAGCCATGGAACTGTCCAGCCAGATTGCCATGACACTTTCTGTAGATGTCAGCAAGTGTTCTGTGAGAAGGCACATATTAAAGGTCCATTTGTCACTATTATACTCTAATTACTGGGGTGTTACACTACTGAGAAACCAACTATGAGCAGTATTGAGGTTGACTGTCTGGGACCAGATCAAGATGCTGTGATATAAGCACAAGCCACAGTGGATGTATCTCATACCCATGGCAGATAACCACCCTCTTCCCCCATCTGCTACTGGTGGTCTTGGTGAGTGGTGATGGGAACAGATGGATGGTACTTTTAGGGGTTGTGGTTGCTGGTTGCAGGTGGGTGATAGTGATGGAGGTTGTGGCTGAAAGGTACAGATGGTGATAGCGCTAAGGATAGTAGCTGTTCTGTTGGGACTGAGGGATCAAAACAGTTTTCTTCTGAACATTAATAAAAAAACGAGTGCTTAGAAAAATGTACTTGTTCTGTCCGCATTGCTGCTACCCTGTTCAAATGTTTTGTTGCTTTGGAAAATCCTGAAACACTGAACCTTAAAGTTTGAGTGTCATCCCCTGTATCAAATATTTTGTCAATAAGTTCAGTGGTTTCTCAATAATTAAACAAAATACTGCTCCCTAACCTAGTTTCCTAACCCAGATAAATGTAAGAGGCCATCGAAATCCCATGTTGTTGAAAACAGAAATGACTGTAACTGCTTTTAAAAGGGTGTGTGGTGGCTTAATAATGTTAAGTAGACTTAATTATATTTTCCTCCTATGTCCAGTTATTTTCTCCATTTAAGTTCATTATATTTCTGTCACTGTGTAGAAATAGGAACTTCTCCACCTTTCTTGGGTGCAGCTGAATACCATTGTCACCGAATATGTGTCATACATAGCTAATCTCATTCAGCCTGATCCAGTATTTGTTCCTGTTCAGTTTATGTCTCTTGCCTTTGGGACGCTGCAGAATATTTTGAAATCTCTCATTGTGGTTGAACGTTTTCTTCCCTAAGAATCAGCAGGTCATCAATAATTACTTCTATCTCATCCATATCCTGAAAGATCTTGAATTTAAAGTCAAAATGTGACCTCCACTTGTGTTCTCATGGGGTAGTGCTCACATCTGATGGTCTTATTAAAATCTCTTGGATGTATAAAACTCCTTAACTTCTTTGGTTTTAGTTATGATGACCATACCATTAACTCAGTCAGTTGGTGTCTGCATTCATTTGGTCACATCTAATTTTACCATCCACTCAAGTTCAGTTTTTATCTTATCTCTTGCTAGCACTGGGACTTTATATAATGCATGTGTGTGTTTGTTTGTTTTTTGTGTGGCATGCTGGAATCTGTATCAGTGTAATCTGTAATACATCCTTAGATGAATGATCCTGCTCTAATTCTAATTTGAAGCTGATCAGTTTAACTCTGTATTTCTAATAGAGCATTTTTACAGGTAAAGGGCTTAGATCAGTCTTTTACCCTAAAAAATTCTTGTAAGGAAAAACACAAGAGGGCTACTGTTTTGGAGACAGCTGCAGCCTAGGAGTCCTGAAATTAGAAATATAAATCCCAGCTTTAGAAGGATTTAACTACTCTAGCAAGCTATAGAAAGAAACCATAGACATAAGCAGAAGCTTAACAAAGGAAATCAATAATTGCATTCTTTGCTATATCTTAATAGGACATAAAACCTCAGGAAACCTAAGACACTTACCCATGGAGAGTTCAGACACCCTCTCAAAAGCTGGATAAACCACTGAACTAGAGACAATCTTTAGCATTTTAAAAATGCAACCTCTTCTAGTGCAAATGGAACACTGGTGTTACCCAAAGGTGTCTTAGAAGCAGCCACTAACTAGTTTGGGCAATATATTAATTCAAAACTTGGAGCCATTGTTCTTCCTTCAAATGTTTAGTATTTCAAAGGGCTCTTCGGCAGCCTATAGCACTTAATAGCCAGGTTTCAGGACTATATGTATACTGAATTCTCTCATAAATCACTTGGATGCTGCTTGTTTACAAACTGCATGTGCTATCAAGAATTTACCTGCTGAGTTCACAGGATAAAAGACATCAGGGGTCCTATGGAGTTTCAGAAATTTTAAATATCGGTTATTGAGAGGATCCCTGCCTAGGCAGGACCCAGATGGCTTTCACCACAGAGCTCAGCAAGATTCCTCATACCAGGCCACTATTGTGAACTTAGTTACCTGGGACCCTTCCTAATTAATGAATGGTGCAAAAAAAATCTTCAGAAACTAAAACTCTGCAAATGCCAAATTCTCCAATGGAAGCACTATGAAGGGATGAAGTTGATCTCTAATTCCCTATGCACATCTGGGATGTGATGAAGAATGTAAATTAATAACCTCTAAGGCCTGATATAGCAGCCTTTTCTGGCCAAAGTGAGAGCACTAAAATCATTGCTGCTTGCTACCATTGGCCCTGAGCCTGAATTGGGCAATGAGGAGGCAAATCTTGAGTTTAGTTCTGCAAAGAAGCACCGGTAGCCATGCTCTCCAGCTGTATTATTATAGGCCTTTGTGATGCAGACTGGTCAGATTGTTGTATATTTGTCTGGCCCAGGAACTAGGAGATCATCTTGAAACACACTCTCACTGTGGTTTCAATTTTACTGAAGCCTTGTAAAAAGCAGTCTGGTGCTTTGTTGGACGGGACAAGAATATGTTGATATGTCTCAGTCTAGACACCACAGTCCCAAGGTTTCCTCATTAATAGAGCCAACAAGACAGATCACATTTCCTTAGAGGGTTGATATACCTCTACTGGCTCAAGGCTTTCCATCTATAGCAGAATATTATCATCCTAGGATGGACTCTTTGTTGTGAAGGACCCTGCCAACAGTAGCATGCAGTTTACAGATCTGAGCAGATGGTGCCCTGGAGCCCTTCCACCAGTATCAAGCAGATTGGATCTTGCTCCCTAGTTTGTGAAGAGTGCATTTGATCCAGTTGTCATATCAGAGAAATATCAAAGATCAGTCACCCTTTCTAGTCTCTAGGAGGTTCAGCTACTAAGTCAGCAACATGGGTCCGCCTGTATTTTTCTTTTTTGAATGGATATTTCTTACCCTCTTAGTTTTACAGTTTGCTCTATTGGATTTCAAGGGTGATGTCACGTGGCAAAAATTTTGATATTGGTTTCTCTTCCCCTTACTTCTCCTCCTCCCACCTGCTTCTCAATCATGGTCTCTCCCCTCCCCCCCGCTTTCCCGTATTCTCTCTTCTATCTGGGCTTTCCTTTCCTGCTGTCTGGCCTTGTCTCATTAAGCAGCTCTCACCCTTTGCACTTTTCAGTCCATCATTACTCATTTCAAAGATGTTATTGAGCCCTAAGAAATGAAAAAGGAGAAAGTTATGGGGTGGACTTTTGGCTGACTATCTGCTTTTTCATTAACAAATACCCTTTGGTAATGAAGACTTCAAGGGGGCTTCATTAGGGTTTAAGACGGGAACAGCGTGAAAGTTAATTACCTGGAGCCAAGAATCCATATTTTCCCTTTAGCAACCCAGTACTATGCTTTAAAGGCAATCAATGGAGTGTTGTCTGGCAAACATTCAACCTTTTCGTGAAATGTTCAGTGTAATTAGAGCCTCTCCTGTCTGTTAGTAGAAGACAAATTATTTGTAGGCTGTTAGTGGTTGAGTATTGTACTGTGCCTTCAACCTTTATCATAATTATATTACCAATATTTGAGGAAATATCCTAAACTGAGAAATGGGAGCTTATTACCAAACTAATTGGTTGATAATGAATTGATGCTGCTCATGGAGAAATGCGCTATTTATTTTTCCCCCTTCATTTTCTTTAGGGGCCTCAGTATTTGCAATGCAAATTGACTTAGATGATGTCTTCTGTGAAAAGAATTATCCATCCCATGATGATAGTTAATTTTTGTTCCTAATTGGGGCTGTGAACCATTTTTTTGGGGGGGGGGAAGCGGATGGGGGTATCCAACCCACTCCAAACTTGGTTTGAAAGAAACACAGATGTAATTAGTCTCAGTGAGCCTATGAGTAAGCAGTTTATGAGAAAGGAATGAGTGATGTATATATTTTTGGCTAACAATGCTTTGAGACCATTATGCCGGTGTGTGTCTCACTTGCTTGATAGCCGTATACAGTAATGTGATTACTGGAATGCAAAGGGATACAATGGACTTAAAGCTAGGAAATCAAGCAAGAATGCTAACAAAAAATGAGTATGTGTGTGGGGGTGGGCAGCGCTGGGGAAGAATTGATTCAGGTTTGGGGCACAGTAATAAATGTTTAATCACCTTGGTGTGTTGCACTGTTTGTAACCCCGATCACATTGGAAGCTTTTGAAAAGATAAAGAAGATGGCGTTAAAGAGCCAGTTAATCAGATTGAGTAGGAGAATAGTGGATGGATGACTTAGCCCTGTTTGATGCGTCACAAGTAAAGCGGACAGTATTTAATCTCATTCAGTCATTATTAGAAAAGGAGTTACAAGAAGGATCGCAGTGACTGAGACTGATCACGGTGTTGGGAGCTAGCTGCAGCTGGAGTGCTGAGTTATCTGCACATCAGGACATGCTGTAGTCACAGAGGGGGAAAAAAGGAAATCTCTAGGCTAACCCGACCAGGATGTTCTGGATCAGGTGCCAAATGCACAAATTCCAATTCACCCTACTCCTCCAAAAGAAAATGCTTAAAAGTTATAGGCTGCAATGACGCTGCACCCATTCATGCCAGCTGAGGAACTGGTCTTCTGCATCCAGCTGCATTAGGGTACTTTTATTGATAAAGAATCACAGTGGGAGTAAAAAGCACATCCCATTATTTATTACCTTAACTTGAATGGATTCTGGCTCTGTGACTCTGATAGCGCTGATTTGAAAATATATTGCAATTTACATTTTATTGTGCTGTGTCTGGTATAGTAAAGTCCACTCTGGTGATGCATGTTATCTGATGTGACAGAACATGTTGGTTGCATGTTCTATAGACATACATGTTTTCCATGCATTGCTGTTAAGCAGCTGATCTGATGGTCCTGGTGCTTTTAATATCATTGCATACTCACTTCTTCACTACTCTGGTCTTTATGGCAATCTTTGTATGGAGGCTGTGAATCAGTTCCTCCATTGCCCCATCCCACTCCCAAACCTAACTGACTCACATCCCTTGCAATCACCATGCTCCAGACTTCTCTAACGATTTTGGGGAAGCTACCAAGAAGATTCTCTGGAACTTTCAGAAGGTCACTGACTCATTTTATACAAGAAATGGGAAGAATCTTTGGGTCACCCCCACGAGCTCCCTAGTGTGGACAGTCTTATGGTTTAGGCACTGGACTGGGGCTTAGGAGATGTGGGTTTAAATCCATGGCTCTGCCACAGCCTGTGTGAGGCCTTGGGTAAGTCACTTAAATTCTGTACTATATTAATCCTCCTACTGTTGCAGAATCCAGCACAGGGACTGAGGGTATGTCTGCACTGCAATTAAATACCTGTGGCTGCCCCACATCAGTTGACTCAGGCTCGCAGGGCTCAGGCTACAGGGCTGTTTAGTAGACATTTGGCTTCAGGGTGAAGGATTTCCCTAATTCAAGCCTGGCTATTTCTGCTCCCCTATGGGCCTTGCAATAGCTAGAACATTACATAGGTTCTGACCAACCCCTTCCTAACCTGGAATGCCCCCTGCCTCCTCCAGAGCACTCCCGCAGTGGGAAGGAGTCCCAGAGGTTTTGTGCCTGGTGGGGAAGATATTTTGTGCTAGGTCCATTGCCCAGGGCAATGTACTGATCTTTGTACTGGCACTGAGCTACGAATCAGGCTCCCAGGGCTGGTTCCTCCATTTAAAATTAAAAATAGGGATGATAAGACTGATGTTGGCCATGGAAACATCTAGGGAGAGATATGCCAGTGCTGGAAAGGGATTTTTAAGGGATCATTCTTGGAATTAATTGGAGGTTTGGAGGCTTGGCCATGTCCCAGTCGGAGGGTGAGGGAGTCTGAGCTGGGTTTCAATGTCTCTTTGTCTCCAATGAAGTAGCTATAGAATCCTAAGTTACCAGCAGTATTAATATAACGTAAGGGTTCAAAAGAGTTATCATACTTTTTTTCCCCTCAGAAGCAGAGATCTAGGATGTCTGCCAGAAAAGTACAATGAAATAAAGGAGCATAAATAAAATTCAGTGATCTAAAATTGTTGCTTTTCTTCCTTATTTCCTCCCTATTTCTTAAAGCCTTCCTCTTCTCTCTGTCTAAGGCTGACCCATTCTGTTTGTCTCCTTAATGTTTTCTCTCTGTATTCTGTTTTCTTTTCTTTAATATCATTCCCCTTCTTTCTTTGAATGCAACCTCTCTTTTCCTCTCATCTGCTTTCCTTCATATTCATCCAGTGCTTCATTCCCCTCCCAGTAATTGTGTCTCTTTTGGTCCTCGGAGTTTGGTCTCTAGTCTTTTGCTGTCACCTGAGCTCCCTTGTGTCAATGCAGCCTCTCTCCCATTTTCTACTTGATAATACTTATCACTTTTTATATAGGAGCAGCCTGTGCAATGTAGCCCAAACTCCCCTGCCTCATGGCTAGGCTGCGAGTCTGTCATGGAAGTCACGGATTCTGTGACTTTCTGGGACCTCCATGAGTTCTTCAGCCTGCAGGTGTGCCTGAACCTAGGGGTGCTCGAGCAGCTCGGGCAGCCCTGGGGCCAGCTGCACTGCCTTCCGCCCCAGCAACAGCGGCAGTCCCGGGCTGCCCCTGCCCCCCCCAGCACCGGCAGTGGTCCCGGGCCACTCCCCCCCCCAACATTGATGGTCCTGGGGCTGGCAGTGGCCAGTGGCAGCAGTTCCGGGGCTGGTGGTGACCAGATGCGACGGTCCTGGGCCGGCCCCCACCACCAGTGGCGGCAGCAGTCCTGGGCCGTCCCCTGCCAGTGGAGGTAGTCCCTGGCAGCCCCTACCAGCAGCAGTGGTCCTGGGCCTCTCCCTACCCCCGAGCTTCAGCGGGCACCCCAAAGCCTTCCACAAGCACCAGTGGGCACCCTGGAGCCCCCCAGCACCAGCCCTGGTGGGCCCCCGAGAATCAGAAGTGCCCCCAAAACCACCCAGAACACCCAAGTTTTTGTCAGAGGTATATAGTACAAGTCAGGAACAGGTCACGGGGCCGTGAATTTTTGTTTATTGCCCATGACCTGTCCACGACTTTAACTAAAAATACCCGTGACTACAACATAGCCTTACCCATGGCTGGTTCACTCCTCCTCTCTTTTTTTGGGGTGGCTTATGACTAAGTGGTGACTTTCATGAGCTCCGTGACAGGTTTGCAGCCTTACTTCTGACCCAATTTGGGGGTTGCTAATGAGGAGCAGTCCTTGTGCTTGGGTGTAATTGTGACTGGTGTTTGCGTGAGATGCACAAAGGGAGAGAAGCTGATAATCTGTCCCTAACTAATTACAACACCTGTAAGCATTGCTGTCCTGGTTTTACAGGCTTCTCAGGGACTGTGCTAGCAGTGTATGTACCGTGGTGCCCTGGCCGGTCTCCCTCTTTAGCACTACTTCGTCGAGGTCTGTGCTAATGGGCCAAGAAAAAGGTTCTGGGCACTGTACAGCATCACAACCCTCACTGTAGGTGGAAGTTCTGCCACTGAGGCACTCTGCCAGAGTCTGTACTGGCTTCCTCAGTGAATCTTGTCCAGAGAAACTAAGGCAGAAAGGATTGGGGACTAGACTAAGACCTCAGCGGGTGTCAGCATCAGAGCTGGCTTTAGAACACAGGAGTTCTTGCTCTCAGCCCTGTCATTAGCCCCCCAGATTATTCTGCCTTTCAGGCGATTGAGCTGTCTCTCCTCGTGCCTAGACACTAAAAAATGGTTGCTCAGCGGAGGGGCTGGTTCACTGCTAGGCGATCAGCTGGGGTCTGGTGTTTGAAGCTTATAGTGGCTGTCCAGACAGCTCCCCATACAGCAAACAGGTCTCAGGTCTCCTGAAAAATCAAGGGCTTCACAGCCATAAATTTGAGGGCCCCAGTACAGATAGTTCTTGGAAAGAACATGAATAACTTGGGATTTTTAGGAAAAATGCCAGTGATAAACCAATTGCTAAGGCTGAGAGTTTATGTTGTCAAAGAGATCTCCACAACAAAAAGGGCCAGCAACTTACTCCTTGTGGCAGAGTGAGTGTAGCTGCAGGCTGTGTTTCCACATGGGACAGATTTGTGAGATAATTGATTAATTAACCAATTAAGGTGATTCAGCTCCTCAGCTGAGGACAATTAAAAGCAAGCCAGGAAGGCAGGAGGAGCCTAGAAGAAAGGACTAGAGAAGCCTAGGCTTTTAGGGAGATGAGAGATTTCCTCCTGTGTTTAGACTCTAAGGAGAAGGTAAAAGCTTTATGTAATGGGGGGAATAAGGACTCATTCAGCACATTGTAAAAAAAAAAAACCACACGGGGGGGACCTGTGCAGGAGTGTGTGAGGACTATGTGCAGAGAGAGGCCTGCTTTGTGACCAAATCAAGGCTAGGAAGGGGGACTTCTGGGTTGCCAAGGCTGGCTCTGACTAAGGTAGGGGCATATTGCTACATCCATCCTGCCTGAATAGTCTATGCTGTATGTATTATCAGTGTAGCTGGTTGGGAATGGAACAAACTGATTGCTTGGTAACAAAAACAAGGGCAGGTAGCTGTCTCTCTGCTATGGCTATGGTCTAGCAATCACTCTAGGGCATGCAAGTCAAGCAAATCAGCATGGAGCATGTTTTACAGAAGGATCAGCCCCAGCAAGCTGCACACAAACAGCTGTGTGTATCTGAGGCACAGGTGTTTAAGCCTCACTTTGTGAAGTAGCCTGGCAAGCAGAGAGATTTTCTGAGCCAGGAGTGACATGAGGCTGGCCCATAGTTGTTTCAGAAAGAGAGTGAGTATAGTCCACTACTGAAAACAAATCCATCACTGCCTCTCTAGAATCATAGAATATCAGGGTTGGAAGGGAACTCAGGAGGTCATCTAGTCCGACCCCCTGCTCAAAGCAGGACCAATCCCCAACTAAATAAACTATAGTCTGCTCCCTTCTCTGGACTTCCACATCTGTGGAAGGTGTGGGTGTATGGTATGAATTCTACCCTTAATGTGCATGAGCCAGTTTATGCCTGTTTTCAAATACATGTTTCTAGATATACTGCAAGTTAAATCCTTGTGAGTTAATGAGGAAGGCCATTCATTTTGTGAATAGTGGGGTGGATGGAAACCACAAGAAATGATACAATGAGTAGACACATTAACACCACAGGTGTAATGCTACTTGTCTCACGGGGTACACAAGGATAAAAGACTCATGGCACAGCCGTGGCTTGCCCTGGTCAGCTGATTCAAGTTCTGGCTGTCAGGCTAAAATTCATTGTGTAGATGTTTGAGCTGGAGCACAAGCTGTGGGACCCTTCACCCTCACAGGCTCCTAGAGCTTGGGCTCCGGCCTGAGCCTGAAAGTCTGCACACCAGTTTTTCAGCCCTGAAGCCTAAGTCAGCTGACCCAGGCTAACCATGTATTTTTATTTTTATTATCCCTGTGCAGACATACCTGCAGTTTGGTATAAAGCAAAATGACCAGGGAGTCAGAGAGAGAACATGCAGCTGATGAGACAAGGCCTACAAGAGCTTTGTAAAGGTTAGCCAGCCCTCTCTGACATTGGGAGCATGGTGGAGGAGGGGCAGTGAAATGCTTGCTTTACCCTAAGGAAGGCATTTTCTTAACATATTTTTCCAGCATATAAACTCTAGCCAGAAACTAAACTCTCACCTTCATTAAGAATGTTACTTACCTGCATACTTGAAGAGTACAGAAGATGTTAATGGCCTTTCCTCAGCATTATATTTTATAAATTTAAAGGCCGTATAGCCTGGAGGCCAGAGAAGATGAGTAAATGTCAGTAGCTCATCCTAGATTTAATTCCCAATTCTGCTATTTGCTTTTTTCATGAACTTTGGAAAGACATTCAGGCTGAGATTTTCAAAATTGCTTAATGGACTTTGACATGTACTTCCCATTAATTTTAATGGAAATTTGGCATCCAAATCCAAGAGATGGCTTTGAAAAGCTCAGCCCTAACCTCTGTGCCTCTGTATACCCTTCTGTAAACTGGGAATAACAATACTCACGGTGGTATTGCAAGGCTTAATTAATACCTATGAAGGGCTTTGAGTTCCTGGGGTGAAAGCTACTATGTGAGGGCAAATGATGTCTCTTATTTGTATAGTAGCTGTGATAGGATTCCCTGGGGTGCAGACTGCTGTGCCCCCTGAACTCTCTCCAGGCTAGGCTGTCTCTCCCAATGCCTTGCTAGTGACCAGCAGCAAACCCCTCCAGGTGCTTTGATCACTCAGCACAACAGCACGTGAACCTCACGCCCACCTATATTGCAGGAATGCTCCCAGAGCTACTCATGAATCACACAGAAAAAGGCACCAGAGCCAAATCCTCCCAGCACTGCACCTCAGGAATATACTATATTGCACTGCTCAAGATGGGCAGTGCAGATTTACTAATTGGTTCAGCACTTCATCAATGGAAAGTGGATATACACCAGCCATTGCAAACCTGATTAGATTACCAAACACTTCATGGAAAACTCCCTGGTAAAGATAAACAGTTAAATGTATTGACTACAAAAAATAAATGTTAAGTGATATTAAATGTTGGGCAAAAAGTCAGAATTGGTTACCAAAATAAAATTGTAAACACACATTCTAAACTCTCAACTCTATTAGACTGGACAACATCCAGTTTAAGCAGTTTTTTCTCACCCCACTAGATATTGCAGTCCTTAATATACAGGTTTGTCCCTTAAACCTGGGCCAATCTCCTCTGTTGGAGTCTTGTCTTCTCCTCAGTGTCTTAGTTGCTTGAAGCATAGTAGGGACAGGAGAAAAGGCCCCCCATGTGGCCACTGTGTCTGTTTTATAATCTCAGTCCATGTGCTTGGGGAGCACAAGTCTAGGCATGTTGGGGAGGGCATTCCTGTGTTTTCAGGCAAGGTTGAGCAACCCACCATGTGGCCTCATGCAGGTGAATCATTGAATTGTAGCTTGCTGGACAATGGCTGGTGATGGGTTTCACACCCCGCCTGGGCATTGGTTACTTTCCTTGCTGTTGCCTCTGGGGAACTAATATCTGGCTGATTCCTTACCTTAGAGTATGTTTTAGTGAGCACCATACAATACAATTCTCATAATTTCACATGCATTCATGATATACATATATGGACAGCAAAATGATTTTCAGAAGATCATAACCTTTCCCCTGATACCTTACAAGGCATGCTGTATATGTAAGATCACAATTCTATAAAAATGAAAAATGTGGGGGTTCCAGGATGCTCCCTCAGAGTATAGAGTGTTACAGAAGCTCTACAAGCTGAGTTAATAACTTTTATTTGCAACATTTGTTCATCATCAGCAACAAAATCAGCTCTCCAACCTGCATGAGAGCAAAGACTCTTTGGGCCAAATTTAGACCTGAATTTGCAGGTGCAAATTTTTCAGGAAAGTTTAGATGAGGCATCTGAAAATGTGAATAATGGCTCACCCATTAAAATTAAGCAACGAATGGACTGAAGCCCTGTACCATAACTGATTGATCAATCCTCCTTGCCTGTGTCTGATCCTCTGCTGAGGGGTTGTTTCCTCTGTGTGACTTACAGAGCTCATACATTTCTCTCTTAACTGAACATTTCCTGCGAAAGAAACTTTATCTTAAACAGCATGTGTCTGTGTAGCCTCGGTTAGTGATTATTCCTGTTCCTAAATCTGGTACCATTGTCTTTGCCCTGAGTGTCTCGAGAGGCATACCTAGGAGACATAATTAAAATGTTTAGCTACAGTATGTCTTGGTTTAGTTTAGCTGGTCTTTTGCTCATAGTACACTCCAAATAATGAACAGTGCTTTTCTCTCTTGTTAGAGAAGGAAAAGTTTCCAGCCTGAACATCTTCAAGGTATCCCTGGTGACTTTTTTTTGCAAGCAGTATCTTGAAGGTTACTCCTAGAGCTTAGCTAAATGTTACCAGCTCTTTGGGGAGAGTGACAAAGATTCCAGCTCCACACTAGTGGGTATCTCTTAAATCTGGTAAAGCTTCTGGTAATAAATAACAGATACTTTGCCTCTAATATTTTGCTTCATGCTTTCAAATGCACCTGTTCACATGTGCTTTATAAGCAAAATTAAATATCAACAGCTTCTCATTAGTCTGATAGGCCTTTATAAACAGCAAGCTTCAAGGAAATTATTTTATATCATCACCCTAGAGGTGGAATGTTCAAAAATGACATCATAGAGGGTGGAAGGCTCAGGAGAATGATGATGAGAATTTGGGTTGCCTGTTTGAACCTATCCTGGCTCAGGAGTGACTGAAAGTTACTATTTACCTTAGGTGCTCAGATTAGTAGGCCCCCATTTCATAGTATTTGACAGCCTCATGACACTCTGTGAGTTGAGGAAGTGCAATTATCCCCATTTTACAGATGGAGAACTGAGACACAGACTAGTGGCTTGCCCAAAGTCATACAGGAAACCTGAGGCAGAGCAAAGAATTAAGGTGCCTGGGTCCCAGGTTACCACCCTAAGCACTGGGCCATTCTTCCTTATCTTGTCTTATGCCAATGAGGTGGCATCCTGGGATCTGCCTTGCGCAGAGATAGTCTGTAACTGAGTGAATCTAGTCAAACTGCACTGCTTGTGAATGAGGAGACAGGCCCTGGGGGTAGAGCCAGTTTGGAAATGCATAGCCATTGTGAAGATGTCCTTAGTCACCTGTAGGTCACAAGAGATTCTGCCAGGTTTGCTAACGGGTTCTCGTCCTATTCCAGGGGTGAAGGATTTGTCACTTCCCGACCCGAATGATGAGAAGAACATCTCATGGGAACTTCATCCCCTGGAGTCTCCTTCTATCTGTTTTATTGCAGGAGGTGGAGCGACATTGCTATAGCTTGTGGGTAAGTTGTTTTGCTTCCTCAGGATGCATAATGTATATATGTAATTGTGTGTGTGTGTGTGTGTGTTTGAAAAATGTGTGCCCTCTTGAAAGGTTGTAGTTGTCATGCAATGAGTTATGCAGCTAATGATATCTGTCTGCATACTTGCCAGTGTACTATTTTTCACTCTTATGTAGAATTTTCAAACAATTTAAGCATATATTTTCCCTTATGCATTCTCTTGGTTGAATTTGAGTTTGTTGGCCTTATTGATACCGTTGTTTTCATATATTAATGCTCATTTTATTTCATGGGTTTTGTTCTTGGCTGATTGGGTTTAGTTGATTTATAAGGTCAATAGACATAAATATTGTTATGGATTTTCAATGGGCCTGACTTTTAAATGTAGCTTTCATTTTTGTGGATGTAAGTCAGCAGTTGAGTACCTCACTACTCAATTGTGCTTGCAGTTCAGTTTAGACATCTAAATGTTAGTAGCATTTGTGCTTTTAGTTGATTGGGTGCAAAATTGTATTCTCACAAATAGAAGCAAGGTTTAAAAATCAGGCCCAAATGTGTCAAGAAATGCTACTGAGATGCTTAATACTGTAAAAAAATGTTTTAAATTGCTGCTGTTAGGTTGTTTGCCTTCAAATTCACTTTTAAATATAGTTTATTTTTTACTGTCTGATCCTCGCTTTGTTGCCACAACTGAGATAGACAATCACTTGTGACTTTTGTAAATGAGCAAGGGAGTGTGTCTGAGGGTTTCTAAAATTATTTATCAAAACATATTGGGCAAATCTGGGGTCCTGAAAATGCCAGGTTGCGAGACCTCTGGGGGGTGAGGAGGTGATTAACTCAGGCTCCTGGACCATTCAGCCCTTGGGTTCTGCCCTGAGGCAGAGTCAATTGTATTATGCTATGGATTCTTGCCAACTGAATAGACATCACCAAATCGTTTCACCAAGGCCACTGAACAGCAATCAAATAGTAATTTGCATGGCTGCAGTAGCTCTGTTGGTCCCAGGATATTAGAGAGGCAAGGTGGCTGAGGTAATATCTTGTATGGCCTCAACAAAGGCCTGAAGAAGAGGTCTGTCTAAGCTCAAAAGCTTGTCTCTTTCACCAATAAGAGCTATTACTTCACCCCACCTTGTCTCATCAAATAGTAATGACTTTCCATTACACCAACCAGCTAGACTAGATCTGAACCAAAGATCTGGAGGTAAAGGTAATAATAATAATAAGGTAATAATTGGAGATATACCAATCTCCTAGAACTGGAAGGGACCTTGAAAGGTCATCAAGTCCAGCCCTCTGCCTTTACTAGCAGGACCAATTTTTGCCCCAGATCCCTAAGTGGCCCCCTCAAGGATTGAACTCACAACCCTGGGTTTAGCAGGCCAATGCTCAAACCACTGAGCTATCACTCCCCCAAATGCTATGGAATGCTATGTATTCCCTTGTCAACTCTCTGACACATCCATTCACCTTCTCTGCTTCAAATATTAAGGTGGAGCCAAATAACTGTGTGCGTAAAACCTATGTTTTTTCACCGAAAATTCTTGGCGAATAAGAATATTCATGTCCATGTCAATAGTGATGACAAATGCCTGCATTGTAAAAATGGCATTAATGATGTAAACAGATCCATATAGACTTTTCAAAAGGACCTAAGGGAGTCATGCACCCAAATCTCTTTGGAAGTTAACAGGAGATGTGTGCCTAAATCTCCTAGGCCCCTTTGAAAATCCAGCCATAATTGCTGCTTACTGTGGAAATGAGCCTGTAGAAGGTCCAGCCATGTTTCCCCATCAGTGGAGCGTAACTAGTGAGCTTGGAAAGAGCTTAGCAATTTCGGCTTTTCCTTTCTCAGGTTTTCTCTCTCTAAATAAAGAATATAAAAAGCCCTGAGATGTCTGGCTGTGCATTGCCTAATTAGGTAATCGCTATGCGCTTGTTCTCAGAAGGTCAATAGGGCAGGAAGGAATGGCCACTCCTTCTGTTTCTTTTTCAGTTTTTTAGGACTTATTGCCTTTTGATGTATGCAGATATTAACAGTAGTTGGAAACGTCCCTTTGATATTAATTACTTTTTGGAGAATTCAGAATATCTGTGGCAATGCATAGTGGTATATTTTCACCAACGTTTCCCTGAAACCCTCTCATGTCCTTTCTTCACCATTGTCCTTTTCCCTAACAGGGTGGTAGCCATAACCTCCATAGTAGGTCACAGGTGTATATGATATACTCCTATTTCTAATTACTTCTGCTTGAAATAAGGAAAATAGGGGATGGAGCATACCTAACCCTGTTTTTTCCCCAGTTCTAGGCCTCCATTCAGCAAAACAGTTGAGCACAAATTTAATGCTTAAAATTATGTTTGTCCATTCCTGTTCAGCAAAGAACTTAAAGCATATGCTTAAAATTAAGCACGTTTAAGTGCTGTGCTCAATAGGGATGGACTTAATTATATGTTTAACTTTCTGCATCTGCTTAAGTGCTTTGCTGAATCAGGGCTTTAAGCTCAAAGGTATTTAGGCACATCACTCTCTGATTTCAGTGGAGTTAGGTGCCTGTATATCTTTGAGGATCTGGGCCTTAGTACATAATTAGGGCTTCTGTGTTTTGGGATTTATTTTTAGCAATTTGTGTTTTATGTAGATGTCCAAAAATTGTGTTTGGGGGGAGACTTTCTCTTTGTATATACAGTAACAAGTGGTTTATTTTTGTGGGTATGTGGACATAGACAAGCACTTAGATACAAGTAACGTTTTCTGGTGTTTATCCGATAAACACTGATTTAATTGTTTTTCTGTCGGTGCTGGTTATCAGTTTGAACCAAACATCAGAAGCCTTATGCATAATCCTAACAAATTTGAATAAGCCTTACCTAGTTCCTAATCCACTTCCTCCTCCCTAATGTCTAGCACACTTTCTTTGCTGCATTTTCACACCTTCAGCTTTTCCCCTAACCACTTCATAGTGTTTCAGTACCAGCAAACTAGAGCCTGTGGGTTAAGAACATATGAATCGGGGTGAAAGTAGGCTGGTACAGCGTACTAGGAAAAAATGGCCACCAGTATTGGTCCATATGTGGCCAACGTTAAAGCACTGCCCTTCCGCCCCCCCCCGCCCCCCGTTAGTGGCCCTGTCAGTATTGGCAGGGCTGCCAATGGGGGCAGGGCAAAAGGAGCAGCTGCCCCGGGGGCTGGAGATTTAAAAGGGTCCAGGTATCTGCAGTGTCTGGAGCCCCAGCCCCTTTAAATCACCGATGGAGCCCCGGGCGGCCCGGGCCAGGCAGCATGGATGGGCTGGCTGGGGGAGGCTGATTCCCCAGCCCCACCACTTCTGCCCGAGGCCCTTCCCCTTCTGGTGGCCTGGAGCCGGGCCCCCGCACTGGTAAGTCTTTTATGTTACTTTCACCCCTGATAAGCATGGCCATACGGGGTCAGAGTGATCTAGTCTAGTATCCTGTCTTCCCACAGTGGCCAGTGCCAGATGCTTCAGAGGGAGTGAACAGAATGGGGCAATTTATCAAGTGATCCACCTGCCGTTATCCAGTCCCAGCTTCTGGCAGTTGGAGGTTTAGGGACACCCAGTGAGTAGGGTTGCATCCCTGACTATGCATTCCACAAGTTGACGCTGCATTGCATGAATAAGTCGTTCCTTATGTATGTTTTTAAACCTGATGCCTATGAATTTCATTGGGTGACACCTGATTCTTGTCTTATGTGATGGGGTAAATAACACTTTCTTATTAACTTTCTCTACACCATTCATGATTTTATAGACCTGTATCTCATTCTCCCTTAGTCATCTCTTTTCTAAGATGAACAGTCCTGGTGTTTTTAATCTTTCCTCATATGGAATCTGTTCCATTCCCCTAATCATTTTTGTTGCCCTTCTCTATATTTTTTCCAATTCTAATATAGCTTTTTTTTTTGCGATAGGGTGATCAGAATTGCACACAGTATTCAAGTTGTGGGCTTATAATGGATTGATATAGTGACATTAAGATATTTTCCATTTTATTGTCTATCCCTTTTCTAATGGTTCCCAACACTCTATTAGCTTATTGACTGCTGCGGCACGTGGAGCAGATGTTTTCTGAGAACTATTCACGATGACTCCAAAATCTCTTTCTTGGGTGTAACAGCTAAGTTAGACAGTATCATTTTGTATGTATAGTTGGGATTATATTTTCCAATGTGCATTATTTTGCATTTATCAATTTTGAATTTCTTCTGCCTTTGTGTTGCCCAGTTTTGAAAGATCCCTTTGTAAATCTTCACAGTCTGCTTTGAACCTAACTATTTTGAGTAACTTAGTATCGTCTGCCAACTTTGCCACCTCACTGTTTATCCCTTTTTCCAGCTCATTTATGAATGTCTTGAACAGCACTGATCCAGTACAGATCCTGTTGTTTATCTTTCTCCACTGTGAAAACTGACAATTTATTTCTATCTTCTGCTTCCTGTCTTTTTAACCAGTTACTGATCCATGAAAGCACCTTCCCTCTTATCCCATGACTGCTTACTTTGCTTAAGATCCTTTGATGAGGTCCCATCACCCTTTGATACAAAATCAAAAAAAATACAGTCAGCTTAAGATCCTTTGATGAGGTCCACATGCTTGTTGGCAGCCTCAAAGAATTCTAATTTGAGAGGCATAATTTCCCTTTTGATAAGCCTTGTTGATTCTTCCCCAACAAATCGTGTTCATCTATGTCTCTGATAATTATGTTCTTTACTAAAGTTTCAACCAATTTGCATGGTACTGAAGTTAGGCTTACCAGCATGTAATTGTCAGGATTGCCTCTCAGCCTTTTGAAAATCTAGGCATCACATTAGCTATACATTAGCCATCTGGTACAGAGGCTGATTTAAACAATAGGTTATATACCATAGCTGTGCAGTTTCACATGGGAGTTCCTTCAGAACTCATGAATGAATATCATCTGGTTCAGGTGACTTATTATTGTTACATTTTTAAATTTGTTCCAAAACTTGGACAGACAATACTATACTATTTTTTCCAATGCTTTGGAATAAAGGTTCAAGATGTAGTACCTAGCCTTGTGTTTATATTACTTTTGGAAGTAAGTGCCATTTATGAATTCTAATTAGACTTGAATTTGAAGAGAAGAGATTTTGTTGGGACATGAAGCACAGAGCACTGGATATTACCCCAGGGTTATGAATAGGGAGAAATAGGCTGGTACTGAAAATATTTCAATTATGAGGAAAGGTTAAGAAAGTTAAACTGTTTTAAATTACAAGAAAGATTTTATAAAAAAAGGTCCTTCATTAAGGCTTTTCACATTTACACTGGTATAAATTTCCCTAGATGCCTTGCACTGAGATAAAGAGAAACACAAAAGGTATAATTTAGTGTGGGGGAGGAAGGAATGTAAAGAAAAGAAGTTGACTCTAGAGGAGTTTGTTTAACCTTGGTCTCCTTATGAAAAGGTTCAAATTGAATTAAAGGCAGCAGATATTAACTAATATTTTGCACTCTGAGGTACAGTCCTTTGGATACTGCATGTCTCTCTTGTGCATTGTGTTGTAAAGGTACAATAGGTAATTAGTAGGGCCACTGGATGGATGTGACACAATTTGCAGGGATTTTATGCCATTACAGAAAGGGAGTAGAAAGATGTTCAGTGTTTAAATGACTCACTAATAGGAAACCTTAGTTTGCTGACTGTATTTTTTTTTAAAGTCTAGCTGACTATAAAGTGGACTGAGATAAGTATGGATTCTGGTTACTCCCCTCCCCCCAAGGTGGAAGCGTCCACTTGTGTATGCATAACTTTGGCTAAGCTCATGTCTCCACACACACATCTATGTCCACAGGTAATAAAGGGATTTCATGCAAAAGCCATATGGGTTCTGGTGCACCAAAACCATGCATATTGGACTCTATTAGAACAAAGTAGCATAAATGGAAACCAGGTGTAAGATCCATTGAAAATCAAGTCCAGCAGTGTATTGCCATTGGAGCATGTCTATGTTTGTCCTTCCAGTGTCTGTAAATTCCACTTGTATTATTTCTTTTTTCTCCTCATGGTTATATCTGTAATGTTTTACTTCTCTAATAGCTCTGAGCCCAAACCAAAATACCTGGAATCAAATATCTTTGAATTTTGGGGACATTCAGATATTCCTCTGAACTAGCTCCTGTTTCTATAAGGAGGCCAACCAGAATTCTGAATCTGCACAGCCCGAACTTGGGGAAATTTGGATCCGAATTTTGCCACTCAGCAGCCCATTTCTGCTGCTTCCCTGGAGCAGGGTAAAGTATGGCAACAGTAAGTGTTGAACAGGGAGAACCATGGGCTAGGATAATAAAATGTCTAAGTGTGCAGAGCTGGATGATATCAGGTAGCTGCTCATCCAAGGAACTGGGGGAGGGGGAATGAGGTGTGAACTTCTTTCATTGTTGGCTTTAGCTTTTCATAATAGAATAGAAATGAAGGGCCACATGAGTGATTTTGCCTCTGGGTTACATTTTGGCTTTTGATTAACTTTTTAACATTTATGTTTTCCATTAAGAAAACCATTGTGATTTTTTAATTTATTTATTTTTATTTACCAGATCACAAGTTAATGGCTCTCAGCGATCACCAGTTGATTTAGGGCCCAGTTGTACTACCCTTACTCACCTTGAATAGTATCTTACTACACACACCGTTCCATTGATTTCAGTAGGGCTACTCATGTAGAAAGGTACCACTCACTATTAGCAAATTTGGCACAGTTGGGCCTTTAATGAAAAAAACATTATTTTTCTGCTTTTGAAAAACGTATGTACAACACAACTGGTGGAGAAACAGTAGAGCTTTTCACTGGAAGTTCATTCAGTAACTACCACTGAATTGAGAAATTATAGAAGCCCTTTAAGAGTGACAAAATTATCTCACAATCACCATTGGGCACACCATTATGAACACACTTTTGTCAGGAGTCTGTTTCATCAGAAGTGAGTAGAGATTTTAAAAAAAAATCCCCTTCAAAGGATTTTGCATGGTTTATGTGTCAGACAGATGTGGGTAGGACCAACTTCCATCAGGGCCCGTCAGAAATTTGAGAAGGATATGGAGACACCATCCATCAGCAAATCGATATACCATTAATGGTATAATGAACACAAAATGCACAGAATTCTGGATTCTTCGGCAGATAGAAAGATCTTGCCTAGATTTCAAAATTTGTTTGAATAGAAATGTATTGAAAATGCAATTGAAAATCCTTATTTCGAAGCCCTGTGGAGACGGAATGATGATGACTTAGGACCAAATTCATCTCTGTTATCACTGCACTGAACTCAATTAATCCACCTCAAATTTCTTATTTACAATCCTCTTCTAGGTGAGAATATTTTGGGGACAAATTTGAGTGGAATTGGACATGGAAGTTCAAAAGATTTTCCTGTTTGTGAAGTCTCTAACATTTCTTTTGGAAAAGCACATCTCCAATATGGTTTAAGCTAAAATGTCCAATTGCAGCCAATTCCTCTGTGAAGGGTGACTGAGTATTTTGAGAAGGCAGGATGTTCAAGTGTGACGCTATTTGTTATGGACATTTGAACCCCAAGATACATTTTCTATTCATACACAGGAAGGACACTAGTTCTAGATTAGTGAAGTTTTTTGTTTGGCAATTGTTTTGTAAACGTACAGCACATCATATCCAACAGTAGTTTTATCTAGCAGTTCTGGGCTTCTCCAAAAAGGTAATGAAGAATTTTTTATGAACTGAAACTTTTTACAAACTGAATTCCTTCCCCACTCCTGTATCTTAGAAACACAAGTTTTTGAGTGAATTGACCTTTGTTATATAAAAATCTACATGGGGGGGGGATGGTCCAAACTGGGATAATGGTATAAACTGCTTGACTTTTAAGATCTGTCTGCTACAGTATGTAACTTAGAAATTCTAGTGGTATTTTGAAACCAAACAATAGCTATATGAAATTGCCGAACCTGACATGTCTTTTATGAACCTCTTTTGTTATGCAAGAATTATCACTTGTAACTTGACAACTTTGTGACATGACTGCTGTGTTCTGATGTTTCCATTTTAGAAGTTCCAAAATATGGTGATCTAGCTCTTCAAAATGAAAGTGTTGTTGCAATCAAAACAAAACTAATTCAGTTTCTAGGCCTCACCCCCGTGGAGATGCAATGTGATCAAATACATAGTAAGAATCTTCCAGTTAAGGAAAACTCTGAAAGTTTTACATTTCAGTATCTCTAAAATGGCTTGACAATTCATCCCAAGTTTAACACCAAACATATCCTCCCATTCTACTACTTGCTTGTCAGTTTGTAGCCTGGGAAGCCTTTTCTTGATGACTGTGGTGGGGTGGCAACATTTCTTTTATAGTTCAATGCTGTTACAGTCTTAACAGCAGAACAACTCTCTTCTCTCCAAATCTCTGGAAAATTCCTATTAAAATTTTATTGAGAAGTATTATAATCGTTCTGTATAATTCATAAACCTACCCACAGGATTCCCTAGCTGAGATATTAAATTCCATATGATGGTTAAAAATCTCTGGAAAGAGTATCCTATTCTATAACATGATTTGGAAATTTCTCTGAATATCTCTCTTGTTTCATTCCTATTATGTGCTATAGGACATGTTTCTAACAGTAATAGCAATCAGCATGGATTCAGTTGCAGGATATCTACTGTAACTTGCCAGTTGGTTGGGACCTCAATTCCAGAGACAGTAATGCTTAACCAATGAGGATTCATGAGACTGCAGTGGGAGTTTGTGGTTAAGTATATAAATTACAACTATGATGTCCAGAAAAGGTCAGAGACACAGCAGAACCCAGGAGATAATTGTTTATGACTCCAAGGCAGTTTCAATGCGATGATTTAGCCTGACTGAAATTATTCAGAGGTCAACTGGAGAGGAAAAAAGGTTGGAATGCTAAAATAAATGGTATAAATTCATGTAGCCACACCTCAGCGCAGAGAGGTGGAAATGGGTGTAGGGTTATGACAGTATGACCTATAGGGCAGTTTTTCAAGTCTGTTATAGCAAAAGAAGTTTTGAGAATTGCTGTAAAGAAGCAAATTTGCATTTTCAAATAAATGGCTTGACTCTGATAGTGTTAACACAAATGTACTCAAAATCCCAGTGCCCTAGGCCTCACTATTATCTAATGTAAAAGCCTTCTGCAGACCCACTTCAACCACAACATTGACAATAGGAAAAAAAAGATTTTTTTAAATGGGATCTAAAGCAGTGGTTCTCAAATGGTGTATGTGTACCCCTGGGGATATGCAGAGGTCTTTCAGGGGTACATCACCTCATCTAGATATTTAACCAGTTTTACAACAGGCTACATAAAAAGCACTAGAAAAGTCAGTACAAACTAAAATTTCATACAATGACTTGTTTATACTACTCTATATACTGAATGTAAGTACAATATTTATATTCCATTTGATTTATTTGATTTAATAATTATATGGTAAAAATGAAAAAGTGAGCAATTTCTAAGTAAAAGGGTGCTGTGACACTTTTGTAAGCAAGTCGTTTTTAAACAAGATGAAACTTGGGGCGGGGGGAGAGGGGTATGCAAGACAAGTCAGCCTCCTGAAAGGGCTATGTTAGTCTGGAAAGCTTGAGAGCCACTGATCTAAAGTAACTTCTTCATCTGGGCCTGCCAGTACATGTTTCTTTGTTTCTTTTCTAGATTTTAAGTACTCCGAGGCAGGTTCTTTCTTGGTCTATGTAGTGTAGCAGTATTGTTGCTTATCAATTAATATACAATAGTAGTTGTAAAGCACTATGATTGTGACTGTCACATCTCACCATAAAAAACCACAAAACAGGAAGATGCATACTGCTTACTTTGTTGGTCATTTTAAAAAAGGGCTTCTTTTTAAAAAACATGATCATTACATGCCTCGTTGACCAATTTGGGGACACACATTCGGTGACGCTAAGTGCTGCATTAGGGGGACTGCGCTGGTGAGTATCTGAGTGTCTGTTGAGGGGACAGTTTGGCAGTTTGACCGTGTGCTTGAGTGTTTGATTGCTTGTTTGAACAGTGTGAACTGGGAGTGCTTTGTTCCAGCTGGGCCTGACTGTTATAAAAAGGCAGTCAGCTGCGAACCAGCGAACAGCAGAGAGGCAAACAGAAGGAGTTTGCCTGGGAGTTCGCCTGGAGAGAGCCTACCGAGGCCCCCCTCTCGCAGGTTCCTCTGAGTAGCTTCTGCCACAAGTAAGGAAGCTCTTAGAAGGAAGCGACTATGGATGCGGAGCGATCCGCTGTTGTGACCTGCACAGGATGCGCCATGTTCGTCTTCCTTCCACAGGATAGAAGCGACTTTGTCTGTACAAAGTGCAAGCTGATCTCCATATTGGAAGAGAAGATTCAAGGTCTGGAGAAACGAATATCAACCCCATGCTCCATAAAAGAAAATGAGGATTTCCTGGATAGACGTCAGGATCAGCTTCAGCGGGCACAATGTTCTGAAGATTCAGAGCAGGCTACGCAGCGGGGACAGAAGGCCAGCGAGGATAATTGGCGGTATGTGACTTCCAGAAGAGGAAAGAGTACCAGAAACGTTGTTGTATCAGTAACACAGATGCAGGTGAGCAACCGTTTTCATGTTCTCTCCGCAGGTACTAGTGCAGAGGGTGGAGTGGATGATGCATCTGAGGGAACAGAGCAGAAGGAGACTCCACTGATTGGAAGGCATGAGATGCGCCGTCCTAGGGATGGGGGTTCCACGACCACCACTCCCAAGAGGAGGAGGAGGGTGGTGGTGGTGGTCGGGGACTCTCTCCTCAGGGGGACTGAGTCATCTGTCTGCCGCCCTGACCCAGAAAACCAAGAGGTGTGCTGCTTGCCAGGGGCTAGGATTCATGATGTGACGGAGAGACTGCCGAGACTCATCAAGCCCTCGGATCGCTACCCATTCCTGCTTCTCCACATGGGCACCAATGATACTGCCAAGAATGACCTCGAGCGTATCACTGCAGACTACGTGGCTTTGGGAAGAAGGATAAAGGAGTTTGAGGTGCAAGTGGTGTTCTCGTCTATCCTCCCCATGGCAGGAAAAGGCCAGGATAGAGACCGTCGAATCGTGGAAATCAACGAATGGCTACGCAGATGGTGTCGTAGAGAAGTGTTTGGATTCTTTGACAATGGGATGGTCTTCCAAGAAGAAGGATTGCTTGGTAGAGACGGGCTTCACCTCACGAAGAGAGGGAAGAGCATCTTTGCAAGCAGGCTGGCTAACCTAGTGAGGAGGGCTTTAAACTCGGTTCACCGGGGGAAGGAGACCAAAGCCTCAAGGTAAGTGGGAAAGAGGGATATCGGGAGAAAGCACAAGTAGGTGAGTGCAAGAGGGGAGGGCTCCAGCCCCATACTCGGACACCAGGACGATCAGTGAGTTATCTTACATGCCTATACACAAATGCAAGAAGCCTGGGGAACAAGCAGGGAGAACTAGAAGTCCTTGCACAGTCAAGGAATTATGATGTAATTGGAGTATCAGAGGGGTAGCCGTGTTAGTCTGGTTCTGTAGAAGTAGCAAAGAATCCTGTGGCACCTTATAGACTAACAGACGTTTTGCAGCATGAGCTTTCGTGGGTGAATACCCACTTCTTCAGATGCAAGCAGACAAAGGTAATTGTAATAACAGAGACTTGGTGGGATAACTCACATGATTGGAGTACTGTCATGGATGGATATAAACTGTTCAGGAAGGATAGGCAGGGCAGAAAAGGTGGGGGAGTTGCGTTGTATGTAAGAGAGCAGTATGACTGCTCAGAGCTCCAGTATGAAACTGCAGAAAAACCTGAGAGTCTCTGGATTAAATTTAGAAGTATGAACAACAAGGGTGATGTCGTGGTGGGAGTCTGCTACAGACCACCGGACCAGGGGGATGAGGTGGATGAGGCTTTCTTCCAGCAACTAACAGAAGTTGCTAGATCACAGGCCCTGGTTCTCATGGGTGACTTTAATCACCCTGATATCTGCTGGGAGAGCAATACAGCAGTGCACAGACAATCCAGGAAGTTTCTGGAAAGTGTAGGGGACAATTTCCTGGTGCAAGTGCTGGAGGAACCAACTAGGGGAAAAGCTCTTCTTGACCTGCTGCTCACAAACAGGGAAGAAATAGTAGAGGAAACAATAGTGGATGGGAACCTGGGAGGTAGTGACCATGAGATGGTCAAGTTCAGGATCCTGATACAAGGAAGAAAGGAGAGCAGTAGAACAGAGATCCTGGACTTCAGAAAAGCAGACTTCAACTCCCTCAGGGAACTGATGGGCAAGGTCCCCTGGGAGAATAACATGACTGGGAAAGGAGTCGAGGAAAGCTGGCTGTATTTTAAAGAATCCTTATTGAGGTTGCAGGAACAAACCATTCCGATGTGTAGGAAGAAAAGTAAATATGGCAGGCGACCAGCTTGGCTTAACAGTGAAATCCTGGCTCATCTTAAACACAAAAAAACAGCTTACAAGAAGTGAAAGATTGGACAAATAACCAGGGAGGAGTATAAAAGTATTGCTCAGGCATGCAGGTGTGAAATTAGGAAGGCCAAATCACACTTGGAGTTGCAGCTAGCCGGAGATGTTAGGAGTAACAAGAAGGGTTTCTTCAGGTATGTTAGCAACAAGAAGAAAGTCAAGGAAAGTGTGGGCCCCTTGCTGAATGAGGGAGGGAACCTAGTGACAGAGGATGTGGAGAAAGCTAGTGTACTCAATGCTTCACAGACAAGGTCAGCTCCCAGACAGCTGCACTCTGCAGCACGGTATGGGGAGGAGGTGACCAGCTCTCTGTGGAAAAAGAAGTAGTTCGGGACTATTTAGAAAAGCTGAACGAGCACAAGTCCATGGGGCCAGATGCGCTGCATCCGAGGGTGCTAAAGGAGTTGGCCGATGAGATTGCAGAGCCATTGGCTGTTATCTTTGAAAAATCATGGTGATCGGGGGAGGTCCCGGATGACTGGAAAAAAGCTAATGTTGTGCCCATCTTTAAAAAGGGGAAGAAGGAAGATCCAGGGAACTACAGGCCAGTCAGTCTCACCTCAGTCCCTGGAAAAATCATGGAACAGATCCTCAAGGAATCAATTCTGAACCACTTAAAGGAGGGGAAAGTGATCAGGAACAGTCAGCATGGATTCACCAAGGGCAAGTCATGCCTGACTAACCTAATTGCCTTCTATGATGAGATAACCGGCTCTGTGGATGAGGGGAAAGCAGTGGATGTGCTATTTCTGGACTTTAGCAAAGCTTTTGATACAGTCTCCCACAGTATTCTTGCCAGCAAGTTAAAGAAGTATGGGCTGGATGAATGGACAGTAAGGTGGATAGAAAACTGGCTTGATGGTCGGGCTCAACGGGTAGTGATCAATGGTTCCATGTCTAGTTGGCAGCCGGTATCAAGTGGAGTGCCCCAAGGGTCGGTGCTGGGGCCGGTTTTGTTCAATATCTTCATTAACAATCTGGAGGATGGTGTGGACTGCACCCTTAGCAAGTTTGCAGATGACACTAAACTGGGAGGAGTGGTTGATACGCTGGAGGGTAGGGATAGGATACAGAGGGACCTAGACAAATTAGAGGATTGGGCCAAAAGAAATATGATGAGGTTCAACAAGGACAAGTGCAGAGTCCTGCACTTAGGACGGAAGAATCCCATGCACTGCTACAGACTAGGGACCGAATGGCTGGGCAGCAGTTCTGCAGAAAAGGACCTAGGGGTTACGGTGGACGAAAAGCTGAATATGAGTCAATAGTGTGCCCTTGTTGCCAAGAAGGCTAATGGCATTCTGGGTTGTATAAGTAGGGGCATTTCCAGCAGATCGAGGGATGTGATCATTCCCCTCTATTCAGCACTGGTGAGGCCTCATTTGGAGTACTGTGTCCAGTTTTGGGCCCCACACTACAAGAAGGATGTGGATAAATTGGAGAGAGTCCAGCAGAGGGCAACAAAAATGATTAGGGGGCTGGAGCACATGACTTATGAGGAGAGGCTGAGGGAACTGGGATTGTTTAGCCTGCAGAAGAGAAGAATGAGGGGGGATTTGATAGCTGCTTTCAACTACCCGAAAGAGGGTTCCAAAGAGGATGGATCTAGACTGTTCTCAGTGGTAGAAGATGACAGAACGAGGAGTAATTGTCTCAAGTTGCAGAGGGGGAGGTTTAGGTTGGACATTAGGAAAAACTTTTTCACTAGTAGTGTGGTGAAGAACTGGAATGGGTTACCTAGGGAGGTGGTGGAATCTCCTTCCTTAGAGGTTTTTAAGGTCAGGCTTGACAAAGCCCTGGCTGGGATGATTTAGTTGGGTTTGGTCCTGCTTTGAGCAGGGGGTTGGACTAGATGACCTCCTGAGGTCCCTTCCAACCCTGAGATTCTATGATTCTATGACTGGGCATGCAAATTAACATGGGTGAAAATTTTGCATGTGCACAAAAATGAGATGTACCCTTTGGACATTTACTCTGTGTACCATTTAATACTTTTCTTAGTTTTGTTGAGGGTTTGTCACTGAAAGCAATACACGTGAATGGCACTAGATCCTCAATTGTTATAAATCACCATTACTCTGTTGAAGTCACCCACTGAGGAAGTGCCTCCTAGTCTTTTACTTGAGAGAGGAGGGTTTGTTTTTAATATCAGTCCATTTTCCATTTAAGCAACAAGGACTGAGGAGGAAAGCCATTTCCTGTAGATAATGACCAGCTGGAAAATATCAAAACCCCAGGTGGAGGACTAGGCCTTTAAGCTAGCTAGGAAATACTGGACCTGGAGGTCAGTACTGCTATAATACAGTTGAAAATATTAATATAATTACCTTCTTTGTTGAAAAGTTAAACTACATGTTGCTGTGGATATGGAGTTTTGTGGAACAGTTAGGGTATATATGACATTACAGAGGTGTACAATCAACAGGAAAGCAAAACCTTGTGCTCAACATTTCATTAGACGTGTAATAGAAGATAGGCAGAGTTCTCTTCTTCAGACCCAGACAATTCTGTGATTGTTCTGCATATGGAACTCCCACAGAGGGCAATGGGAACTGTGACCCCAGATGGCCGTATAGATTAGTGCCCTTTGAAGTGCTGCTATTTTCCTTAGAATAAAGGTGTATAGTTATGTCTCCAACAGAGATCTGAACATCCCTCAAGCTGAATACCCAACAGCTGAGTCACTTTTAAAAATCTTGGCTTGAATGAAAATTGCAAACCAATTATCTTTTATTTCTTCTTCTTATCTGTGAGGGTTCCTGCTTTCTAGAAGTACCTGTAAATATTCCCTGGTCTGCACTACCAAAGGAACATGATGTTCTTCACAAATACATACATCAGCTAAACTGGATGAGGCTAAAATACATAATTCTTTGACAGAGATGTAGATCAAAATGAAAGGTTAGTTAGGGACAATGATTCCAATAACACTAGATGTGTGTCAGGACCAGAATATCCACCAAATGCCTTTATTTCCAGTCAGTAAGGATGTGCCCAGAGTTACTTCAGCTGAAAAAATTTGACTCTTTCCAGCAAAATCACTCTACTAGTGCAAAGACTACAAGGATTTCTAGGTTCTTTGCTGCCACAAACCCACATCCTGGTTCAGAAACCCAGGATATTACTTTTACCTTGGCTACATCTTCATTCCTAAGCTACTGTGACATGTGCCCCATAGATACGATACTGATACTTGAACTGAGCATGTGCTGCTGAGGAAGACAAGTTGCTCAGCAGAAGCATGGAGACAGACTGTAGTGGATTTGTTAATCACCCTTCAAAAGAAAAACATAGGTTTGCTGTAAATGCCTTAGAGAGCTCTGCTAACAGGCTCTGAATCATAAGGGTTGTGACACTGTGATGATACACTTGCATTGATTGCTTGACTGTGGGTCAACTCTGGCTCGTGACCACACAATCAGCAGTGAAGATATCATTCAGAGCTAGTATATTCAAAATTCCATCCATTTCCCCACGCCCTTTCTTCCTAATTGATCAACATAATATCAAGAGTGGGGACTAGCTGGAATTATATGTTTTTGTCCTTTTGTCCTCCTCCCAGAATAAGCATACAACTTATCCTTGGGGTTTTTATGTCAACTGCATCATCTGTGACTATATTAGACAGCCTGTCATGGGTCTGTGTCCAATGCTTTCCCTGTCTGTTGCTATAATGATATTTTTCATGGGCTTCCCAAGTGCTTTCTGCAATCAGAACTTGTGTAATTGGTTGACCCAAGGGTTCGTGATTGTTCAGCTATTGTATTTTGGCACATTAGTGACTACAGGTGTGGCACAATCTAAGGAGAATATGTTGTCAGTGTGGCATTTTAGTCACAGCATGAGAACTTCCTGCAGGAAATATGGCACCTAATGTAGTGTTATCTAGGCTACCCACACAAATCCAGCGGTTCGCTAGCCAAGCCGGTAGATGATTTATTGGCCAACACACTGCCATCCTAATACATGTCCTTTGGGCTAGGCAGGCAACTGACAATAGAGTAACACTAATTAAATGTGGACATCAAAGGCTGGATTTTAGAGCTGAGAAAAATGAAATGTCCATCTATCCTAACCTTCCATGACTGACATAGGACATGTGTCATGAAATAGCCCCTTGCCATTCCAGCTTTGATCTCAATTAATGTTGAACAATATCAATAAGCCCCAGACTCTACAGCAGTGTAAGGGGAGGTATTTTTTTCCCTAATTGCCTAATGAATCCTGGATTGTGTTTTGCAAGGGGTGGGGAGAGGAAAACTAAATGGAGCTGTCCTCCTATTGTGATCTTCCTTACAGACATGGCTAAGAAATCACTCTGAAGTGCAGCTGAACTTCTGCCTTGGAAATGGAGTTAGCAGTAGCCCTTGTAGAGCTGTTGCCCTTCAGACCACGTAATGCATCTGTACACACACACTTTCTGTGTGTAGCTCATAAAGACTGTATATGAGCCATGCGACATGGGGCTGACATAATGATTATCAATTTTTTATCGGAAACCACAGTAAACTGATCCCTGTGAGCTGCACAGGCTGTAACTTGATGACACATGGCTTACTGGTGTCCCTCTGCTGCAGTAACTTCCTCTGCAGCGTCTTCTAACCCTTTATGCAAGTTTGCATTGTTAAATGAGATCTGTCTAAGTACAGCATGTAAGACCTAGAAATGTGTCTGACTCTCCCCTCATTTGTATGTTTTCTTTTATCACGTAAAAATGATGTGGGTGCATAACAGTGCCCATAATCATGCATGCTTCAGGTGGGTACTGTGGACAAGTATCTACCAGTGTATTTCAGAAACTGGCCTGCTACAACTATGCAGCTGTAGGTCATTTTGGGGCATCTCTGGAGCACAGATTGACAGATCCATGTTGAATGAGTGATGTACAACTGGGCAGTGATCACTTAATTAACTGTGGGAGGAGGGGAAAAAAGCTGAGATTGACTGAATCCTGTTGCTAAAGTAATTTAAAACTAAATTGGTTCAATCACTGTAGAATGTACTGATTGGGAAAAGGTGGTATTGGCTGGGAGAATGGACTGTCTGAACTATTGGGCCAGATTCTCAAAGACATTTTAAACCTGGTGTATCTGGTCACTGGAGGAATTCTCATCATGGAGGCACAGTAACTACTATGCTAACTCCCACTACTGGCCACAGAAGAAAAGAGAGCTTGGCCGAGGCACTCTTAACTCTCTGCTGAATCCCCAGCTGCCAGAGGTAAACCTGCTCTGATTTACACTGGACCAGCCTAGTGCACAGTGCCCCAGAAAGATGGAAGCACAGAGGTGTGTAAAACCATATTTGGACACCCTTCTCCTGAGCTGTACCAACGATTTTATGAGCATTGATTGGAAACTGGGCCAGTAATAGCATTTGTAGCTCTAATTTATCTGATTTTTATCATATATAAGCACATCTCTGCCCCCAGCTGCTAGGTGAACCTCCACTATAAATCATCTTCTCCAAGTTCTGCTTCTGTGGTGACAGGGCTTTCAGATTCATCTCTGGAAATGCTGATTTACTGGCGTGAATTGTTGTTCCCTCAGGGTACAGCAGGTAGGCACCAAAATAATTGCCCTGCTTGGAACCCCAGCTTTGTAGCACCAATCATTTCTGTGGTGCAGCTGTGATACACTTAGAAAGGGAATGGCAAACTGCAGGGAAAAAACACACTCTTCTCCCTGGATAAAGTACGTGAAAGTGCTGTATATACAGGAGGAGACATGCTTAATGAAAAAGCCTTGAGCTTGCAGATTATTAAATGTCTTGACTCTCTTTTTCTTTTTTTATCAGTGCTCACGTCATTTTCTCATTTTTAATTTTGTTCCAAACTGCAAAGGGACCAGCTGAGGGGAAAATCTGCAGCTAGAGATACAAGTGGTTTCACATGCAGATGAAAACAAAATCCTTTTCTTTGATGCTTCTTTTTTAAAATAAAAACTTTTATCCAATCCGCATTGTGGGATTTTGGAAATTAATATATTTAGTAAAGACTAATTTGGCACCCTTTAAAACCTTACCTTACAATCTGCTTTTCACTTGTTAGTGTAGAGGCCAAATGGTAAATGTATAGGGCCAACTTGTGGAAGGGGAAGAATGAATGCAAAGTTTCCATTGCTTAGAACCCTTGCAAGTCATGATGCATCATAACCCCAGAAGGAGAGCAGGTTTAGTCAAGAGACGTGGCCTAAAAGCTCCACAAAGGGGATGTAGCACATATGAGGAATGCAGCAAAGTAACCTGCATAGATACAATGTGACCCCAGGTAGTTGGCACAGTTTAGGTACCCTACAGCATGGGTACAATGCAGTCCTGCGGATTTACTGGGAACCAGTTCAGTTATTTGTGCTAACAATGTACTGGAGCCATTTCGCCGCCTAGCAGTATAGCCAGCAAAAGGTAAGGTGGGAAGGATTGTTTCATCATCTGGAGCTGCTAGACCAGCTCCAGACAGCACAAAATAACGGTCTCTTTCCATCAGGGGCTCAGCTGCAGCAGCTTTGGGACTTACCAGAGACTGACACTTAATAGACAGCTGAGTCCTTTTCCTCAGCCAATCAGATCACTTTGTGAGTGAAACAAAAGATAGGAGCCATCTGGGAAGGAAGGAAGGCTGGACAGCATCTCTGCTCTGGAGGGGAGCAGCGAAGCCTCGGGAATCTGCCAGAGTAAGGCTAGGCCTGAGTAAGGTGCCTTTTGGCTAGGAGAGGTGGGGCTCTGAGTAGGAAAGGGCCAGAGGAGAGTGGGGAGCCTGAGCCTACAGACATAAGAATTCCTGACTGGGAAGGGCTTTGTGACACAGTGTCACTGCCTCAGAGGTACCCGGGAACTCATGGGGAGAGTGGAGTGAATAACTGATTTTTTTGTTGATTTGGTGTTTTGGGTCAAACAAAATGTTTTGTGTGACCCAAAACAACTTTTTTCCATTTTGTTTAGGTTTTTTTTTACCTCACCCCCTTTTTTAAATAAATCAGCTCAATTTTAAAATGCAGTGTTTCAAAATAAAACGTTGATTTTTTTTTCTGAAACTGTTCTGCAGAATTAACCCAAATTCATGAGTATTTTTGGTTGACCCCAAACTGGATTTTTGGTTAATAAACTATTCATCTGAAAAATGTCAGCCAGTTCTACTGATGGGGGTTCACACGGTTTCATTGTCAGTGGTGGGCTGTGTCAGCCCTGTTACCTCTGCTTGTGTTTCTCTGTTGTTGCAACTCCATTGAATTCCCCTTCATGATGCCCCCAGACTGGGTGTAAGGAATGCTGTTCTTTTTGTGACTGCTGTGAGTGAGTGGAGCACGTACAGCACTTGCCCTGCAGGGCTTGTGATTCAGCTGTCATGGCTACCTACCCTGACTAACTTCTGTGTACATCTCTCACATGGGTTATCTGGGACAAGAAAGGGGCAGTTACAATAATTCTCATCTCTTCCTTCTCCTTTGGCACTGACTTTATCCATATTCTACATATGGATTAATTGTTCTAACTATTTTTGGATATGCAGCACGGATTATAGACGCACTGTAAAATATTTATTCCACTTGCATTTTCCCCTCATTTTTCACTCTAATTTGCTTCATTTTGTGCAGTATGGTAGGAAAAATCCCATGTGGTGATTTGGCTCTATGTGAGGAGCATTATTAGTAATGTCTGTTGCAGAGAACTCTGTGTGCTGAAAGTGTATTTCATGGTTATTGGTTTGAGGGTTATACAGGGGGGATGGACTTTCTAAAAGATTATGGGCCAGATTCTCTGATCTGGTTGAGCCAAGCTGCTTTCAGTGGAGGACGGGCAGTGGGGGAGGCCAAAGTAGCTTTTAACTACCTTTCTGGCACCTGAATCTGGGCTTCAGAGGTGTCTAGACCTTGTACCTGTCCTCTGCACAGGGGTAAATCCCAATGTTGCCTGCCCCAAGCAATCAAAAATCATGACTGAGGCCTATAGAATCATAAAATGGGATTCAAATGTTTTGTTTTGTTTTCAAAAAATAATAAATCTTGGGTACTTTTTATTTGCTTACTCATTTTTGAACCTTTTGGATTCATGTTTTCAAACTTTGCTTTGTAACCAGGAGGGGTAGAAACTTCTATTTTTTTTAAAGTAGCAATTCTCTCATGATCACCTGACTCCAGGAACTTTACAAAAAAAAACCACCGAATATGTGACTTGCAATAAATTGTGAGTTGGCAACACTGGCAATTGACCTTATTACGACAACATGTTCACTATCAATTACCATTGTAATTATTTATAGTTTAATTTATACAGCATCCCAGGCATTCATAGCACTTTACAGACAAATAAATTGACAGGTCCTTGCCCCGAGGTGCTTTGGGCTCCAATCCCACACTCTGATTCATTGAAGCCTAAATTAGATTGAATGCAGGCAGCAATGTCAATAAACAAAGGGGAAAGGAAGAGAGTATCAGGAGGCAAAGGTTTAATCGAATGGCCATTAGCTCTTTCAGTATGGGATATGGTGGGGTTTTTTTAACAGCTACAGTTGCTTCCAGAGTGCTTTTTTTAAATGACAGAAAGTTGGTTGAACTTTTACTTTCCATCTTTTCCTCCTTGGTGTAAGAATAGCTGCAGTAACTGTCTGGCATCATATTTCTCAGCCAGTCTCTACCTCCAGAAGATGATTTATTAACAAGAGTTCAACTGCGTTTTGCTTTTGTTGCTGTTGACAAAAGGCATGTTTAAGCATGTTAAATTGGCTTAATGCAGTTGACAGAAATGATGGCTAAGAGCAGCAGAATTTGCTGCCAACACACATTTCTTCTTTGTACCATGTTATAAGGAATAGTTAATCTGACCTCAAAGAAAAGAAACGTATGCTCCACCAGATAGGGTGGTAGAGATGAATGAATCTGTCTGCTATGTAGCGTTTGTTGGTATGAGAGAGAATTTAAAAAATGGGGAATCAGGGAGGGAAGACTTAGATAGCTGGTTTCCTAAAGAAAAAGGCTAAGTAAATCCAAGTGGTGACATAAACAGCGGAATGGGAAAAGAGTGAATGGCTTAATGATGGGGAAGGTACCACACAGGTATGTTGGCAGTCAGCATTCTCTCTGGGGCCACATTTGTTGTTTGCCCCTGAGCAATAGTTCTGGAATGTAAAATGAGCAATGTAAGTCTGCTAATGAATAGGACTAAAATAGTAGTACAACCTGGGGAAAATAGTTCACTAATTACATAATACTGATAGACAACTCTGTCAGGCAAGATCTCTCCCTCTCCCTCTCCCTCTCTCTCTGGCCCACAGACACACGTTCACGTTTTTCAAACAGGTTACTTTATTTTCATTTCAGTCCAGCACAAAATACACAAGCAGATGAATTCTCTGGCTGCCAAACAAACAAACCTCCTTGATCTAGAGCATAGATTTTTACAAAGGAGGAAGAAAAAATATGAAAGAAAAGAGGGCAAAACATTTGTAGAAGAGAAGGAAAACCAAAAACGAATCTGACTAGATGCCTCAACCTAGACTGCTGGCTTCAATCTAGCCCAAGTCAGCGGTAATGATGGAGTAAGATAATTATATTTGGGGCTCCTGATATTTGAACCTTGAAACCTGTTCTGAATATCATCCTCTTCCCTA
This sequence comes from Mauremys reevesii, assembly GCF_016161935.1. Lineage (NCBI taxonomy): Eukaryota > Metazoa > Chordata > Testudines > Geoemydidae > Mauremys > Mauremys reevesii. Next base: position 27,237,363 of record NC_052627.1, on the reverse strand, counting down.
CAGGCCTATTCTAACCAGTATTACCTGGACCTGTCCTCACATATTCCAAACAGGCCCAGGTCTGCCACCTTGCTTCCAGAATATTTGGGCAATGTACAGCAGCAATACTAAGTAGCCATGTTATTTATTCCCCCCAGATATTTAATAACCAATTAACTCATCTGTAATTGGTAATATCTAGAGATGGGCAAATAATTAAAATGATTTATTCAATCCATAATGCCTCTTTATCTTGTGTGTGAATGAATCACCATTTTCTATAACTTATTTATCATTCATAGGTATTTGCCAAATAATTTCTAGAAATAATTATTGCAAAAAGTTAATTGTGATTATTCAACATTTGCAATTTCTGCTTTTTCTTATTGGATAGGCAAGTCACATAATATGTTTAAATTCTCTCAGCATGTCACTTTGGACCAGGCTTCTGTCACAAATAACCCTCAAGCACAATTTCTAAGAATATTCTGCAATTTTCACTTTAAATTCTCTATTTTAGTGATTGCTCTTGCTAGTAAACTCGTTTGCTAAAATATTCACATTGAATGGGCACAAACACAACTTGTTTAAAAATTCATCTGACTTTTCATGGACATGTCTCTGCAATTGCTCAGTTCATGATGGAACACTGTAACTGATCAGGATGACTATTCAGCAGTCTATGTGATAATACACTTGGTGGTGATCCTGTTCCTAGTGAACTTGTTCCACATGGCAAAAATCACCACCATAACTGCTTTGTATTGGCAATCTCTGCAGAGTGGCTCAACATTGATAGGAGGGATAGCTCAGTGGTTTGAGCATTGGCCTGCTAAATCCAGGGTTGTGAGTTCAGTCCTTGAGGGGGGCCACTCAAGGATCTGGGGCAAAATCAGTACTTGGTCCTGCTTGTGAAGGCAGGGGGCTAGACTTGATGACCTTTCGGGGTCCCTTCCAGTTCTATGAGATAGAATAGATAGACATCCTCTGAACTCTCCAGAACAGCACTGAAATGCATTGATAGGGACCACCTGTGGGAAGCTTTTGTAACCCACTGGTGAGTGTGTTGTAGATTCCCCTGCCCAGTCTGCAGATGATATGAGCTTTGTCCCTTGGCTCCAGAGATAAAAGCATGAGCTGCAACAGTTTAAGATCCCAGATTCAATCCACTGAAGCCGCGGGACCAGCGGACCCTCTGCAGGCACGCCTGTGGGAGGTCCACCGAAGCCGTGGGACCAGCGGAACCTCCGCAGGCAAGCTTCAGGAGGCAGCCTGCCTGCTGCCCTGGCGGCGCCGGCAGAGTGCCCCCCGTGGTTTGCCGCCCCAAGCACGCGCTTGGTGTGCTGGGGCCTGGAGCCGCCCCTGGCCAAGATAGACACCTATCATGCATGCTGTACTGATGCCTATTTTTTTGTACATGTTCTGTTTTGTCTTCAGGGCAGACAGCCTACCACAATCACCAATGGCCTGATCTAACAAAATGTGAAAACGTGCTTAACTTTTAAGTATGGTATGTATGTAGTCCCACTGAAGTCAATGGAACTACTCACATGCTGCGAAGTAAGCACAGGTATAGAAGTGCTTTACTGGGTTAGGGCCTAAATTCTTTTGAAAAAAGCTTTTCTGTAGCAAGGAAAAGACCTGGATTTCTACCACTAAGCAGATTCAGCCTTAATTTTGAAAGCAGGCTGCTGAAAATCATCTAGACAGGAATTTGTCAATGGAGAGGGGAGAGGTACTTGAGCTCCTGCCCCACCCCTGCTTGTAGCTATGGGTCATCAACAAATTACAAACCGTGTGATATTAACATTAACAACAAAATCAATTAAAACAAAAGAACAACAAGACTATTAAAAAAAAATCTGATATCAGCAGTGAACCATCAGCTTGTGTCAGTCCCTGAGCAGGGGGTAGCCCGAGGCAAAGCCAGAGTTTAATGCTTCTGTGTTGTGTGTGTGTGTGTTTTTGTTTTTTTTAAATAGATTTTTTTTCCCTTTTCCACTGTCTTATTTTCTACTGGAAGCGGTGCCTTGTAATAGGCTTGGCAGCTGTAGCTGGCTGGCTGGATTATAGTTAAACAAATTGACATTTAAAAAGAAAAAGAAATGTCCTGGAAGATAGACACGTACAGACAGACCCACTGACGGGCAGATGCCACCACAGAACCTCTCGCTCAGTGATTGGCATGAGCAGCTCAAACTAGCCAAAGCCAAGCGATAAGTGAGAAGGGCTGGATAGCAATGCCTGCCTGTCAGAACCAAGCTACACGCTGTGGCAGTTTAGAACAATGGTGTGTTTCAATGCCATTTAGGGAGGATGGAAGAGAGATTTGTTGTTTTTCCTGATATTTGCATTTGATGCTTATTAAGTGCAAAAAATTAGTGTCAATGAAATGTGAAGAATGAAGGGGCTAAAAATCTGGAAATTCCCTTTGTTAAAGTCTGTACTGCAGCATTAACCCAGCCACACTGCACTTGGTGTGAATTTTACAGTATAGGTTCCTCTGTACGTTGTTTTACATTTAATAAGGAAAACAGAAATTTCTACATGCAATGGGACAAATTTTTAGCCTGAAATTCCCTGATCTTATCACTATTTATTTTTGTACTGGTGATTTTTAGCAGGTGCAATCTCTGTCACTTCCATGTCTAAGTATCTGAGTCCACAAATAATCATTTAGGCATCTAAGTGACAGCATTTTTTATGCCAAACAAATGTGGGTGAAAAAATGGGGTTCAGCTTTTGAACATGTGGCTAAGCATGTAAAGTGCAACTTAGTTAAAGTTGTGCTAGAAATATTAAATTTAGGAGGTTCCTGACATCTGAGAGTTTGATTTCTCAACTTTAATGTTGCTCTAATACAAACCTTTACATTCAATTTCCAGGATTATTATTATTATTTATTATTTATTTGAAGGGTGGCAGAGCAAGGTGGTTAAACAAAGAAAGAAACCAAGGAGAGAATGAAAGGATTAAGCATTGCTGGAGCATTGCAATTGGGCTGGGGGCTGCAGATGTGCATTAACTTGGCTAAGGACAAGTCTATCCTTAAAATGCTGCATCAGTGTAGTTGCAGCACTTTAATGACAACACTCTAAGCCAATGGGAGAGATCTCTCCCTTCAACTTACCTACTGCCTCTCAGGGAGGTGTATTAACTATGTCAGCAACAGATGCTCTCTTGCTTTCATAGCACTGTCGACATTGGGGCAGTTAGGTTGGCATAATTATGTTGCTCACGGGTATGGTTTTTTCACACTCCAGAGCAAAGTAGTTATACCAATATAGGTAGGGTGACCATATTTCCATATGCTAAATATGGGACATCTGATAAAATTTTTCGTATTCAGGTGGGTTCATTAGCAATCAATCAGTACTATGCAGTACAAACATTCAAATTAACATCAAGTTGACTGAGCCCTGTTTAAAAAATACTGCGCAGATGGATTCTTTATATTTACCTTCTTATCTTTAAGGCTTTCGGGTTCACACAGGGAGGGGTGACACACACAAGAGGTTACACCCACACACCTCTCTTATGCATTGGGGGTGACCAACCAACCGGACCCTCCCTGCCCGGTGCTCTCTGTCCTCCATGCCTGGCTAGGCCCCTGGGATGGACCACTCTCTCCTGGTACCTTTCTGAGGCAACACGTGTCGGGGGGAAGGCATGGAGGGCCACATGCCCCTCCCCCAGCTTTCTGCCAGGGTTCACACCAGACTGTGGCCAGCAGCAGCCTTTCGGCACTCTGCGGGAGGGAAGGGACGGGAGCTGCTTCCAGTCACAGGAGAGGAGTGGGAGGGAAGGAATGACTTGGCCTGTGTCTTTGCAGAGCTCATCTCTTCTTTACCCTGCCCCTTCACTCCCCTCTGGCTGGAAGCAGCTTGTCCCTTCCTGCCTGCAGTATCAAAAGGCAGCTAACACCTCCAGGCTGTTGCTGGCCACTGACATAACCCAGCCGCCTCCTGTCCCCAACACAGGCAGGAAGGAGTTAAACCCTAAGGATGAATTGTGCACCACGGCCTAGGGAACCTGACTGCAGGGGCTTCAGCGAACCCAGCCAGAGATGTGGCTCAGCAGGGCAGGGTGCCTAAGGGATGGAGCAGCCCCGTGCTCCATGGGGGCAGGACCCAGGGCAGGGTTGGGGGGGGGGTGGATGAAGGGTGCTAAGCTTCTGCCCAGGTGCTGCTGTTGAGCCTGCATTGTTGGGGCACGAACAGGCTGGAAATTGCGTCTTTCTCTCTTCCCCCTCCTCCCCGCTCCCTTGGCCAATCCAGAGCTTAGCTGAGGGGTGGAGAGGCTTCCCAGGCCAGCGCTGTGCGGGGCTTTGGCACATGGAGGGCTTGGCTCCTCCTGGCCAGCGCCCGGGGCCGGAGGGGCTTGGGCTTTCCCACAGTGCCGGCCTAGCCAGAGGAGTGGGGGAAGGAAGGAGCCTGCCGACCAGGCTGTTGGTGAGCTGAACACTCCGACCAGGGGCTGGTTCCCTGCACAGTGCTGGGAGTGGGATGTGCCCTGCTGGTGGGGTATGGAGAAGCAGTGGGATGGTGCGGGGGGGTGAAGAGGCAAAGCAGGGAGAGGACAGCAAGAGGGGGAGCACATAAATCGCTTCTGGGTGGGCAGCAGAGGCGACAAGCAACTGGACGCTGCCTGGTGCCTGCCCACACTCACCAGCCACTGCAGCTCGCAGTGCACAGCCAGTGCCAGTCGGAAACAGGACGGTGGGGCAGGGCCTGGCTAGCCAATAGCCTGCGCTGACAGACTAGCAGGGGGAGTGGCCGGTTCAGAGTTCTGCAGCTATGCCCACCACCAGCCTTGCACACCCACCTCCATCGTTGCTCACTGGACCCCTCAGCACTGGTGGGCAGGTGGCTGGTGAGCAGGGATCCAGCGAGCAGCAGGATCCACCAATACTGATGAGGGAAGAGAGAAAATACAGGACAATTTGCCCGTTTATAAGAAGTCAGGACACCTGCAGAAGGGCTTAAATATGGGGCTGTCCCTTTAAAAATGGGACATATGGTCACCTTAGAAATAGGTTGGTAGTATAGACTAGACCTAAGTGTCTACCTAGCCACCTCAGCTATGTGAAATCATTTTAGCAGTGCTCTCTTCGCTGATGTGACTAGCTGCAGTGGCCTTAACTGAGGCATGGGTTAGCTGAGGCATTTGCTGTTAGGAGGCCTTTTTTCAAGTATTCTAACCCAGGCCCAGATTGCAGGTAGGGAGATTTTTTCAAGGAAAACCATGTAAGGATTTTCTTGCTGTGAGGGTAATCTGCACATGTCCTCAGGGAGGAGAAGGGGGACAGAGTTTGTGAACCCATTAACCCATGCTACCAGGGTGCCCCCTGTGGCTGTAATGACTCCTCGGGGCCCAAGGAAGTGGTAGGAAATGTGGAAAATTCCCAAAAACATCATATAAGTAGATAATTTCTGGCCAGGGCCGCGGGGGAGGGGGAGGAAGTGGGGTAATTTGCCTCGGGCCCCACAGGGGCCCTGCGAGCCCTGGCCTGGTGGGGGTCCAGGTCTTTGGAGGCATTTTGGCAACGGGGGGGGGGGCCTTCAGTCGCTCTGGGTCTTCGTGGGCATTTCAGTGCTGCCGAAGACGCGGAGCGACTGAAGGGCCCCCCGCCGCTGAAATGCTGCCGAAGACCCGGACCGCCGGGTGAGTACAAGCGCTGCAGCTCCCCCGCTTTGCCCCAGGCCCCCTGAATCCTCTGGGGGGCCCTCTGTCTGGCAGGTACTTATTGGAGGGGACTAGGTAGTGAAGTAGAATAGACTTGCACCACTAGTCTGGAGTTAATTCTTTCACGGATCTCAAGAAAAAAAAATAAGTTAATTGGTCTCAGTTTAGTCCTTATTTGTTCATTTCAGAAAACTGAGGTATGTCACAATGAAGTAAAGTTAATGTCTCTCCTCAAGCGGGTGCATGTACATCCTATGTGTCTCAAGCCAGGGATATTAGTCTTTCATTTTCTGAAATGCTAAATTTACTCATTTTTGCAGAGGCAGAAAAGCATGGTCTCTAAAACAGCAGAGAGTGGGGGTAACTGTATCACTCTGTCCCTCCTCTTCATACTGAAGGGTCTGCCAAACCAACTAATAAAACAGGAGAGCATTTGTCATTGAGGGGCCCTCAGCCTGAATCTCTGTTTTGTTCTGTCTCTTTGCTTCCTTGTTTGTTTTTTGCAGGCAGTGGAACCTTTCTAACAAAAATAGATATTTTCCTCATCAAAATTGCCCTTTTCTTCAGCTTGGTTTTTTTCCATAGTTTCCCAGCTGGCGTGTCTGGCATTGTGACATGGTGTGTCAGGTTGCATCAGTCACATTGTTCTACATGACATCACGGATCAGAGGGGGACATGACTGATGAAAGGTGATGGTGTCACATCACAATACGAGGCCTCAGCTGGGGAAGTCTGAACAATTCTCTAAAACATTGTTTAAAGACCAAAAAAAAAAAAAACGACATGGGATGAAGAGAATGTTCCCTTCATATCCCTCCCCTATCTGCAGTCCCTTTCAAATTAAAAGTTTTGCTAGCTGTGCTGCCCAAATTAGATTTGGTTCAAGCGTTTTCCTCACCAAAGTTATGAAGGGATGTAGCAAGGAGCGTTGTGATGTCTGTGACAATGGCATAGATTTATCCATGGGCCAATATACTTAGTTTGATTCAATGGGTCTTATAGCCATGACCTCACTATTGTCCTGGCTAATTATACCATCACATTATGTATTATTTGTGTGTGAGTATGGTTGGGGGGAGGGGAGCGGGGCGGAGAGAAGACGCTTTTCTCAAGTGCCATCTGATAGCCTAAAGACAGATCCGCTGCTCTCTAATGTTCCTAAACTGTAAAAGACAATTTCTGCTGGCTCTAATGTAAAGGGAGCAAAAATAAGACTGATCACTATTGAAATAAAGAGGGCTGGAACAATGATGGCCCTGGTTAACTTGCCAGTTATACCTTAGATGAGGCTGCCTCAGTGTGTATGGTGTCCCCTTGCACTTCCTTATTCTCACTATAGGACATACTTTGCACACTACAAATGCTAACCACAGATATTTATTCAAGGGTATCTGATAATCTGGCCCTGCTCATGGTGGGTAGCATGTTATTCCATGAGTGTCCTACTGAAGTCATCAGGCCTACAGACAGAGTAACTGCTGCTTAAGTAAGGGTATCTGATGATCTGTCCCATAGTTAACTGAGACAAAATCAAGTATTAAGAGCACCATGTGCTGCCTGTACCACACGCAGCCTAAAGATTCATCCTCCTGAGCCATGATCTTGCCAAAAATGCTCTCCCTCCTCCCCAGATACAGCAGTTAGCCTGAGGATTCTCCCCAGCTTAAAATGCACCTTTCTTCTTTTCAGGTCCTCCATTTCTTCCTGGGAAGTAAATTAGGATGTAGAAATGTGACTGTATAAATATACTGACTAATTTTAAAGTTGTGCCCCTTTCCTAGCTTTCTGTAGTTATTTGTGTATCCCTTTTTCTTGGTTTCTTCTTCAGTGTCTTCATTCTTCTCCTCTTTCATACATACCATCCCTCATCTTCATGTCAGTTTTTTCTGATATTTTATTCTTTTACTCTCCTTTCACTATTTTCTCTCCTTCTCTTACCTAGCTCTCCTTTGCTTGCTGCTTCTCCAGTCCCCCATCTCATTCCTTCTCTCCCCAGATTTCCCCCCACCATCTTTCTTTTCCTCTGCCTTCCAATCCCTCTATCCCTCTCCTTGGTCCACCACCAGACCTCTTTGGTCTCTATTATCCCTCTTCCATATTTCCACAAAAATTACTGCTCTGAACAGGGTGACCAGATGTCCCCATTATGGGCTTTGTCTTATAAACCCAGCTATACCCCTCCCCCCTGAAAAAAGTGTCCTGATTTTTCACACTTGCTTTCTGGTCACCCTAGCTTTCAGTCCCTTGTGTGACTCCCCTGAGGTCTTGGTTCCTCTCTTTTTCCCTGTGAGTCCCAATAATCTTTCTGTTCCTCTCACCACACAGCTTCTCTCAACCTTTCTGTTTCACCTGCTGGGGTTTATCTCTGTCCTCTTTTCCCTCTAGCCTATTTTCTCTCACATTTTCTGGGTCTCTCCATATCTTTGTACTATTCTCCCCAGTTATTCTCTCCTTCTACAGCTTCCCTGTCTCTCACTTCTCTCAGGGCTGCTGCTGGCTTTTCTTCAGCTACTTAAGAACCATCCCTCTCCTCCCCGTAGGAACTAGTTCATCATTGGGCCTTGTCAGTGATGTCACATTCAGCCAGTCAGAAAATGGCTTTGGAGACTCATGCTGTTCATATTATTTTAACATTTTGATCAAGTGAGGGCAGTTGTGTAGATATTTGAGGTATGTGTGTGAACAGTGCATGCTTTGGCCAATGCTGTGGATTGGACTTGTCTTTCAAATAGACCAAGTGAGGTGCTAAGTGCCTCTAGTTAAAGCCAATAGGCCTTTAAGGACTAAGTCTGATCTGTCTTTTTTTTTTTTTTTTTAAGGGGAGGAAGCAAAGTAACCTCTATACACAGTGTTTAAGCTCTCAGTTCAAATGTAAAGCCCCATGAGATGTTTGATTTCATTTCCTCTTGATCTCCCCTCCAGCCCCCGGTATGCTTTACTTTGGAGCAATGACAATTCCCTTCTCCCAGAGAAATGCTCATCATGGCATAGGAAATATGTCTTCAGGCACTGTCTCACCTCAACATGAGCCAGTAAAAGGAAAGGTGAACTATCCCTTTGCTTTCTTTCTTTCCTCCCAACATGCCCCCCACCCCCTTCTCCACCTTTCATTGTTGGCTTGTATTTACAAGTGCATGTTATAGACCTTCCGCAATGATCTGCAACTTGGGCTGTTTTCACAAGTCTGGATAGCTCCTTCTCCAGGAATTCTCCCATAGCTATATGAAGGAGGCACACAGGCAGCTCTGGGTTTAACTCAGTTTGAGATTTGCTAAGGGGTCAGTTAGTGTTCTGAGAAGGTGAATCCTTTAACCCCTTCCACTATACCTGAGCACATGGGAGGGCAGGGGCCCATTGGCAGGATTTTAGTTTCTCCCTGCTGCTTCTCTGTCTCTCTCTCCCTCCAATCTGCAGCTTCTGTTTTCTGCTTGACTGCACTCACCGCCTTCCTACTGCCCCTTGGGGAATTGCCCTCTTATTACCACAATTACAATCTGTACACATTTCATTAAACTAATATCGCTTTGCACAGGCTTTCTCCACTGAAGTGCACAGCTGGAGGCCCATTTCTTTTCCTCAGCTTAAACACTTTGACAGGTTAAGAAAGCTATTATGGCTGAATAACAGGTGTTGCAAAACAATGTGCATTTGATGTTTAAATGAGAGAGCTTCTTTATTGACTGCCTTTATTGCTGCTAAGACTCTCCTTTTTCAAGATGACTGGATTTTTATTGGTTTTACTGCTTTTTAAAGCGTATTCTGTTGTTTCAAAATAGGTCCGGAGTGACTCTCTGCAGTTATTTGTTATTCTGATGTCTTTTTTTATTTGCACTTTTTTGCCATCCTATCCAGGTGAAGGATACCAGTGCTAAATAGAAGAATTTTATTTTGCCTCAGTCTCATGCCAGTACTAAGCATTTCCTCTTCATAGACAGCTCCCAGTGGAGCTATAAATGATTCTGGTCCATTACTTTGCCTCTGCTTATTATTTCTAACCAGACTTGATTCACCTCCTATCTATCTATATAGTGACCTATGTCTCTATATTTAGAGTTATAGGTAGGCTATAGAATGTGTGGCAGAGATTTTCAAAACAGTGCAGGAGATTTAGCGGCACATTATCCATTCATTTTAAATGGAAAATGTGTGCCTTCATCCCCTCCTGCGCTGCTTTGAAAATCTCAACCTATTGTCATAATATTACATTATATAGCTAATATAATTCATAGGATGTCTAACATATAGAGTGAGCTTTTCAAAGGAGTCTAGGAACTCAACTTCCACAGTCTTTCATTTAATTAAATGAAACTAATAAATTATGACTAAAAGGAATAGATAAAATAACAGAACAGACAATATTAATAATTCAGACATTAAACAGATAAAGCCCATTCAAAGTAAAAATAAAATAAAATTGAAAAACTACATATGATTCTATTTTTTCCTTTTCTTTTATAACTAATATTTGATTTAGTTTTCACTGGCAGCAGAACACTTCCCCAAGAGTAGAATATTATTGCCAAAGTCAACCATTTTAAGAGGCCTCTTCAGAGAGACAAATATCAGAACATTGGGAGAGAGAAAGGAGGGAATGGGTTATGGCTTTCTAGCATGCTCCTGTTCTGCTAAGATGTGGTTTAGGTCATTAAGAGGAATGTTAAACAACAATGTGAAGACTGAGAAGGATACGACTCTCTGCTCCCTCTATAGAGAAGAAGGGGAAAAGCACTCTCTGGCTAGGTTCATTTACATTAATTATATTGCTTACCCATAATTCCACCTATTGAGTTTTGTTGGTGGTTGGAATTTGGATTCTATAAATGATAAAGTATTACTGTACACATGAAAGGACATAGGGATTTTACGGGGTATGCCCAGGAGTATGTGGGTCATCCTGAGTTTACAGGTAGCGAACTTTGGGATGGTAATGAAATTCAAGCTCAGTAGAGAGAAGGCCAATGGCTGTTTCACAGAGGCTAGGCAGTCTATCCCAAGAGTTATGGATTACATCTAAGGGGGCTGGTTTGTTCTGAGTTCCCCCTGCATGGAAATTCTGCCCCCTACATGGAGGGCATCTGTGAGACTGGACCAGCAGTGCTGCAAGTATAAAGTAACTTTGCACCAAGGACTGATTGGACCAACAGTGACAGAGCTAAGTGTACAGCAAGCAAACAAATGATTGCAGTGCTGAGTTCATAGCACCCCAGGCCAGTGGAAGCAGATCTGGTATCACTGAACTGCATGCTGGAGTGGGATGTGGTAGAGTTGTTTTCACTGGAGTGGAGAGACTGACAGAGGAGAGCCACCTCTTGCTGCCTCTGACTGTTACTGAATCTAGTTGGACATGTGAGAATGGGGGTTCTGGTAGGTGGGTTCATGGTAGGGCTAAGGGTTCTGGACTCAATAAGCTGAACAATTATTATTTGCAACTCTCATGTTGCTCAAACTCCTTTGCACTCCTGATTGGGGTTGCACAATTTCTGATGTTTCTTTTGATTTCCTCTTTTCTCCAAATTTAAAAACAAAACAAAAACTTGTGGTTCCCTGTTCCAAAGACTCTGAGTGCTTACAAGTTGGGGAAAAAGCCACCTGCAATGGTGACCAGGGAGACTTTAATTTCTCAGAACCAGAAATAGGACTATGGTACTGGAAGGGGCCACAGAAATATTTCAGAAAGAGGACCGTCTCTTTCCCCAGACAATTCGGATCCATCCCCTGTTGCAACCATTGGCATCTAGCAGAAGGGTGGCAAATAATACTAACGTTAATTCATTTATATTTGTGGAGGACAGTGTTCACCCCAATACAAAGAGACTGCACACAGCCTATATGGGACTCAAGTGATGGATAGGTCTTGTGCTGGTTCTCTGTACACCTGTAAACTTCACCCTTAGTATCTGTCATCATAAGGGTCTCAAATAAATTGACAAGTTACTATGTACTGGTTATATAGGGATTACTTCACCTATTGTGAAATTCAGCCACTTCTGTACAGAATGTGGCAGCTGTTCTACACCAGTAATATTAATTAACAGATGTTAGGAGATGAATTAAGACTAACTTTATGTGTTGAAATAGCGGTGGGAATGTAAGTAGGTACAGTCGAATGCAATTATCCTTTTTGGAGTTTGGCCATGCTATCTGAGCTAATAACCCACTCTGGTTACAAATGCCTTGTGATTTTTATTGGGTAGAAGTAATGAGGGCCTTGGTTTTCACATCTTGTCCACAAGACATCTTAAAAGAGCCCAATATATGGTAGCACTATACAGGGGCATTAAGTAGGTAGAAACTCAGAAGAGTGCCACTGCCACCTACAGCTGCAAAGAGGCTTCCCAAAATGAGTATTGACTAGGTTTGCCCACGTTTAACTTACTAGCTTTAACAGAAGTGCTGGTAGCAGTAGAATTGGGGTATTTTTACTTAGGAAAGCCTGATACATAAGTCACTGAATTCATCTTGCTTATATTTGATAGATTGTGACAAGCCTTGTGGATAGCAGGGAAGCAGTAGATGTGATATATCTCAATTTTAGTAAGGCTTTTGATAGTCTTGCGTGGCCATCTTACAAACTAGAGAAATATAGCCTAGACAAACCTACTATAAGGTGGGTGCACAACTGGCTGGAAAACTGTACTCAGAGAGTAGTTATCAATGGTTCACAATCAAGCTGGAAGGGCATATTGAGTGGGGTCATAGAATCATAGACAATTAGGATTGGAAGGGACCTCAGGAGGTCATCTAGTCCAGCCCCCTGCTCAAAGCAGGACCAACCCCAACTAACTCATCCCAGCCAGGGCTTTGTCAAGCTGGGCCTTAAAAACCTCTAAGGATGGGGGGAGGGATAGCTCAGTGGTTTGAGCATTGGCCTGCTAAACCCAGGGTTGTAAGTTCAGTTCTTGAGGGGGCCATTTGGGAAACTGGGGTAAAAATCTGGGGATTGGTCCTGCTTTGACCAGGGGGGTTGGACTAGATGACCTCCTGAGGTCCCTTCCAACCCTAATATTCTATGATTCTATGGGGATTCTACCACCCCCTTAGGTACCTATTCCAGTGCTTGACCACCCTCCTAGTGAAATAGTGTTTCCTAATATACAACCTAGACCTTCCCCACTGCAACTTGAGACCATTGCTTCTTGCTCTGTCATCTGCCACCAGTGAGAACAGCTGAGCTCCATCCTCTTTGGAACCCTCCTTCAGGTAGTTGAAGGCTGCTATCAAATCCTCCCTCCCTCTTCTCTTCTGCAGACTAAATAAGCCCAGTTCCCTCAGCCTCTCCTCATAAGTCATGTGCCCCAGCCCCCTAGTCATTTTTGTTGCCCTCCACTGGACTCTTTCCAATTTGTCCACCACCTTTTTTGGGGGTGGGGGAGGGGGGCAAAACAGGACACAATACTCCATATGTGGTTTCACCAGTGCCGAATAGAGAGGAATAATCACTTCCCTTGATCTACTGGCAATGCTCCTACTAATGCAGATCAATATGCTGTTAACCTTCTTGGCAAAAAGGGCACACTATTGACTCATATCCAGCTTCTCATCCAGTGTAATCCGCAGGTCCTTTTCTGCAGAACTGTCATTTAGCAAAGTCGATCCCCAGCCTGTAGCAGTGTAGTTTAGTGTCATCTACAATCCATCCCATCATCCAGATCATTAATGAACAAAACCGGCCACAGGACCGACCCCTGGGGCACCCAACTTGATACTGGCTGCCAACTAGACATTGAGGTGTTGATCACTACCTATTGAGCTCGATGATCTAGCCAGCTTTCTATCCACATTATAGTCCATTCATCCAATCCATGCTGCTTTAACTTTCTGGCAAGAATACTGTGGGAGACATTGACTTTAGCAAAGCTTTTGATACCATGTATCATGTCCACCGCTTTCCCCATATCCACAGAGCCAGTTTTCTTATCATAGAAGGCAATCAGGTTGGTCAGGCATGACTTGCCCTTGGTGAATCTATGTTGACTGTTCCTTATCAGCTTCCTCTCCTCCCAGTGCTTCAAAATGGATTCCTTGAGGACCTGCTCTATGATTTTTCTGGGGACTGAGGTGAGGTTGACCGGTCTGTAGTTCCTCATATTTTCCTTCTTTCCTTTCTTAAAGATGGGCACTATATTTGCCTTTTTTCCAGTCGGCCAGGACCTCCCCCGATCGCCACGAGTTTTCAAAGATAATGGCCAATGGCTCTGCAATCACATCAGCCAAAAGGGATCTGGGGGTTTATAGTGGATCACAAGCTAAATATGACTATATCGCTGTTGCAAAAATAGGGATTATTATTCTGGGGTGTATTAGGTGGATTGTGTAAGCAAAACACAAGAAATACGTCTTCCTCTCTACTCCACACTGATTAGACCTCAACTGGAGTATTGTGTCCAGTTCAGGGCACCACATTTTGGGAAAAGATGTGAACAAACTGGAGAAAATCCAGAGGAGAGCAACAAAATGGCCCAAAAAAATGACCTACAAGGAAAGTTGGGGAAAAAATTGGGTTTGTTTTGGTTGGAAAAGAGAAGGCTGAGAGTACATAAGTCTTCAAGTATCTAAAAGATTGTTATAAAGAGGAGGGTGATGAATTATTCTCTGTAGCCACTGAGGACAGAACAAGAAATAATGGGCTTAAATTGCAGCAAGGGAGATTTAGGTTAAACATTAGGAAAAACTTCATAACTGTAAGATTTTAAACACTGGAACAAATTACCTAGGGAGGTTTTCGAATCTATGTCATTGTCTAAGTCAGGGGTGGGTAAACTTTTTGGCCCAAGGGCCACATTTGGGTGAGGAAATTGCATGCAGGGCCATGAATGTAGGGCTGGGGCAGGTGTTGGGGTGCGGGATGGAGTGTAGGAGGGGGTACGGTGTGCAGGAAGAGGCTCAGAGCAGGGGCGTTGGGGTCCAGGAGGGGTTTGGGGTGTGGGCTCCAGCCTGGCGCCGCTTACCTGGAGTGGCTCCGGGATGGCAGCGGGGCTAAGACAGGCTCCCTGGCGCCGTGCCGCATCCAGCACCGTGTCCCTGCAGCCCCTAGGGGAGGGAGGACAGAGGACTCCATGTGCTACCTCCCCTGCAGGTACCTCTCCCAAAGCTCCCATTGGCCACGTTTCCCCATTCCCAGCCAATAGGAGCTGCGGGAGGCGGTGCCTGGAGGCAAGGGCAGCACACGGAGCCCTCTGCCCTCCCTCCACCAGGGGCTGCAGGGGTGCCAGCTGCTTCCAGAAGTTGTGCTGGGCTCGCAGCACCATGGGGGTTCCAATCCAGCAGCCAAGATCCAAAGCCCTGATGGGCTGGATCCAGCCCGCGGGCCGTAGTTTGCCCACCCCTGGTCTAACCTGTTTTTTTTAAAAACAAAAAAAAACTCCAAACACTTGTCATGGATGGTCTAGATGATACTTCATCCTGCCTTAGTGCAGGGACTGGATTAGATGAGTAATTGAGGTGCCTTCAAGTCCTGCTTTTCCATGATTCAAAACATTTCAAGGGCAATAATCTTTAGTCAGCATCCACTTTGAAATAAAACAAACGCATGTCCTCTTATAACAAGATGGCCGGATCTGTGACCCTCTCATATGAGTGTGGGACTTTTCCATTGAGCCAACCTGTTAGTAGGAGTTAGACTCCTGCATAAAGCTGCTGAGTAAATGCCGCTGACTGGCTGTTGCACATGCAGCTGGTTAACTCCACCAGGATATAAGAGATGTGGGTGTGACCCTCTGGTTGGAGGGAAATAGGGGCAGAGATGGGGAGGTCATGTAGAAAGTCCTAAGAACTGGGTGGCTTATGCTCTGTTCCTATTATGTGACTTACCAACAAAGCTGAACACCAGGAAAGGGGTAAGTTGACCTTCTATGGCTTATATAGACTTCATGTGGAACGGGGTGGGAATGCAATCACTTATTTCCATTTATGTTTCTGAGAGAATAACTCAGTAAGCGACTTCCTCAAACCTCAGGAAAATTACCTATAATGGAAGAATTAGCAAAAACTCATTATCATGTAGATCTGGGTGTATTTAAACTTCTGAAAATAGAGGAGAAATGGTAATTGGTACCTAATTTTTCTATAAATTATTTCTCTTGCCACTCAAGATGCCTGTCATGAAGCTGTCAGGAGAGAACTCAGTTGTATCTTTTGTTTCCCCTTTTTGGTGCCATATATTCCAGGTTAATTTTGAATAGTTAACACTGTGTCAGCTGTGACCATCTTGCCATTTCAAAGCCAGACACTGCAATGCATATGGAATTATTTGCGTCCGCAATGTACTGAATACATACTGCAAGTTTCTGAGTACCCTTAATGCATATTGACATCAAGGGGAGATTGGAGGCCTTGGACACCTTCCAGGATCAGACCCTAAATTTGGAGTCACTACAGTGAATTCAGTGGGGTTAATCCAGATTTATATAGGTGTAACTGAGGGTAGAATTTAGCTCCAGCTCTGTTTCTGTTCTGTTCTTTCTGAATTCCTCCTCTAAGATAAGGCTGTGTTCATATGGATCTGCTGATATGGCTTATTGAAAGTAATGGAATCACCCACCCCAGTGGAGTAAAGGGACATTGTGAATGGCAAATACCAACTGCTCCTCCTACCTGCTCTGTAATCAGAAGGGCAAAAGCAGAGCTCAGGCAGCCCTACTGCATCTCCTTGGTCTCCGAGGGCAAGCTGGGGAGCAGATGAGTTGCCAGCTCGCTCTTCAGCTTTAACCGCATCTTCCCTCCCCAACTTCTCCACGGGCAGCCAGGCCCCGGGTTCCAGGGACAGTTCAGGAGGCCGGGGCAGGAGTGTACAGTGTGGAAGTAGATGTTATCTGCACTTCCCAGGGTGTGGGGAGGAACTGAGTGGAAAGGGAGAGGCAAGAGTGTACATGGAGCCGTATAGCTGGGGGTAGGCATGTGCTGCAGTATGAAAAGAGAAGAGAAGAAAGGGGGCAGCGTGTGTGTGTGTATTGGGGGGGGGGAATTAGAGGACCCTGGCTATTAGAATCAATATGGGGAAGATGTAGGAGTTAGGACCAGGTGGAGAAGGGAAACACAAGGAAGGAAGAGAAACCTGATGTTCTGGAGAAGGGATCTTTCCACAGTGGGTGTGCATGAGAGTGCAGGGTGAATCCTCTCTCTCAGATCTGACTGCAGTCGGTGGCTGCAGGTGGGTGTGGTGTTGCCTGAGTGTGTGCTGGAAAGCGGATTGAGAGCCTTGCACAGCAACCCCGTGCAAGGGAAACCCAGGCTGACAGGGACGGAGGGCTGAGTGGGACCCCAGCACATCAGCATACCAGAAAGGGGGGTGGGGGAGGTTTCAACTCGTCACAGGCGGATTAAAGCTAAGTGTTAGGAACATAGAGAAAGAAATAGAGAAATTAGCTTCAGGAAAAGAAATGGCATTTTAAAGATTTGCACTTATTATATTGTGTCTGATATGACTGACTCTCTCTCCAATTTACTCCTCCCTTTCTCCTCCCGCCCCCCACTCTGGATTGAATTGGATTAGATGATCCCCTAGTTTCTTTGCCCACTGGGATTTTTTTCTTGAAATCAGTTCCCAGCTCAGTCACAGCCCTGTGCCTCGGTTTGTGTCTGCATTGTCTTCTGTATGACCTGAAAATCCATCTTCTTGAAAGCACTCAGGCTTTTCAATGCAGCAGAGCCTAGTAATGGTGGTCGTTACCTCACCTTCATTTACATTTTCATCCATTTTTCTTCCTGGTTTCCTCCCTTTCCTTCACCCCCTGCCATTCTGATACTTATCATCAGAACCCTCATAGCCTTTCAGAGGCTGCCTGCTGTGGGAAGATAGATGGGGGACATACCACACATTCCCGTACATTTGCTGCCTTGTAATGTTTGGTCCTTAAGTCAGCAGCAGCTGCTGTGAGCCAAATGCTCTTGCTCTTTTTTCTTTGTTTTTCTGTCAGGAAAAATGACCTTGGAGACTTTCCCAAGATCTGGAAATGCACCACAATCCCACTAGGTAACAGAATCACCCAAGTGCAAGAGGGAGGAAGGGTGTGGGGTAACCCACAGATCTGAAGAGCAGGGAGTGGGTGCAGTTAAGCAGAAAACATTAGTGTGCTAGACCACTGTGCCATCAAAGTTTCCTTTTGTGGCCCTCACAAGCGACAGAATAATTAAATGCAGGCATAGATACCAGATGAAGGGGCTGAATTTCTGTTTCCTACTTAATGCAGTAGGTCTGACAGATTATGGGCAAATGGGGAATCTTGTATCTAGGTTGTTGCATAAACTCTAAGGTGTAGGTAACATCCTTAATACTCCAGGGACCTAATTCTGATCTCACTTACACTAACTTAAATAAGGAGTAAAATTGACACACATGAAAGGAGAGTCAGGCCCTAAATTGACCAAAATGGGAGAAGAAAAATAATGGGCCTAACTCTGCCAGGGATTTTCATGTCAGCATCCAGTCCTGGGCTCTGATATTTTTTTTTTCATCTCCCCAGGCAGCAAAAATGGCCTTGCATGTGAAATGTTTGTATTTTCTAATGTGGGAATGTAATGCAAAAAGAACTTTGTTGATAGCGTCATGCCTAAAGCGTAGGAATTAAACATCTTGGGATCCTTTATAATCACAGGGCTGGGGGAAAAAAATTAACAGTTGCTTATAAAAAGAAATTCCTACAGGCCTTCAACCTCAATAAGCTCTCTTGAGAAATAAAGTTTAATTGTAAAATTGCTACTTCAATCTATTCTCTTTGGCACGCTTGGAAAATTCTTTCCCTAAGTAAGAGAGAAACCATATGGCCTTGTGTCTTGTGAGGCTTTGCTAACAAATATAAAGTTTGGTCTGGACTTAAAATTAAGGCTGATGTACTTATGGTCTTAGGGGTGTGAAAAATCCTCCTGCCCAAGAACCATAGCTATGCCGACCTAGTCCCCAGAGTTAGGGTGACTAGATGTCCCAATATTATTAGGACCATCTGGATATTAGGGGCTTTGTCTAATATAGGCAAACTATTACCCCTGTCCCAATTTTTCACACTTGCTTACTGGTCACCCTTCCTGGTGTAGATGTCACAAGGTCAATGGAGGAATGCTTCCATTGACTTAATAACTGTCGGTCAGGGAGGTGCTGTTCCTACAGTGACTGAAAAGTGCTTTTCAACTGTGCAGGCTGCATCTCCATGACTGGGTTATGCTGACACAGCTATGCTGCTGTAGTCTCCATAGTCTGGACATGGTCAAGGCTCTAGCATCATCTAGAAAATATGGAGATGTAAATTTGGGGTAGAAAAAGTTGACAAGTGTCTTGAGGGGGTTGGTAATTGGATCTGAAGACTTTTTCCTCTACTCTCTGAATTCCAGTCTGGTTCAATAGTGATTGCAAGTTGTTACTCTTTGACGGCTGGTCTGATAACCTATGTGAAATGAGTTGGTGGATTCAGTTCAGGTCCAATGGTAGGATCACAAAGGGACTTAGACCTTGCAATGCTAAGCATTATTGCACCTAACTTTTAGGTGCCTAGAAAATGATAGGAACAACACGGTGCGCCACAAAGCTTGAGTTAGGCCCTAGGCTCCCTAGACTCTGAATGGGGAGAGAGAGATGCCTAAGACTGAGCCACAAAATCTAGCACACAAAGCTGGGAGCTGCTTAACCTAGCCAGTGAGACAGGCCACTTAGAGGGATGAATACTAAGCCCTGTTCCTCTGTCGGGAGTAGGCGTCTAAATGTAGGCTTCAGGGATGTGCCTAAGCACTGCTTAGCGACCCACAGACAGGAGCCTGTCTCCCGGCGTCTGGTGGCTTATGCACTTAACTCGTTCCCTCAAGAAGCAGTTTAAGTGCCTGCTTAGCTCCACACCAAACAAAAGGAAGAACAAGAAGTGGTGGTGCCCACCGTGTAACTTTCAGCTCAGTGGTTAGAGCACTTTACCTGAGAAGTGTTAGATGCAGGTTCAATTCCCTCCTCTCTGCTAGAAGGGGAGGAAAACATTGAACTGGGATCTCTCACCTCTCAGGAGAGCGTTCTAACCACTGACCTATGGGATAGTCTGATGTGGCTCCCTCAGTCTGTCCTGTTGAAGCTGTTCCATTGTGGATAAATAATGAAAGTGTGTTTGGAGCAAGTATGTATTCAGACTGGGAGAGTCATTGGGCCCGAGAGAGTGAAAATAATTCTGTGCTCCAGTGATTAGGCCCCCTTTTTCCCCCCCAGGCAGTGGGGAGATCTGGGTCCAGTCCTCCTGCAGTTTTGTGGATGGCTGTGGGGGAAAATCTGGGACTTAGGCACAAAGCCTGTGATTTAGGTGCCTGAGTACCTTTGTGGATCTGGGCCCTAGCTGTCCAATTCCAATATAAAGTATTATCAGACTGAATGAATACAGAGACTCAACTACCCCCATACACTTACAGGTATTCTTTTGGGGTCAATGATGAGTGAGTGTACATATATCATGTACATACCCACATATATGAAAGCTGGACTAATAATGCAAAACATTTCCTGCCAATGGGAAGCTGAAATTTTTAAATATTTGCTGTAGTCAAGTTCATGTCTCTTTTCTGTCTGCTTTCTGTGAACAGCTGAGCAATCAAGTTTTAGTGCTGTGAATGGCGTTCACATATATGAATATTCGTGGAAACTAAAGTTTAAAACGACATCTTGAAAACAGACTATCAAGAATTGAATACTTGCAGGGAGCTGTTCTTTATCAAGATGTGGGGGGGGGAAGAGCTGTAGAATGCATAATACAATAACAGGTGGTGAATAATTTTTAACAATCATGATCTGACATCCCATGGGGCTGAATTCTTCAGATAATATTCGCTGTGAATTATTCACTCATCTCTAATATGCTGTGTGTGTGTGTGTGTGTGTGTAAAACTATATTTATATTAAAAAAATAAAAAGCTGTCATAAATTTCCCAAAGCTGTCCTAGGGTATATGATATTTTGTCTTCACTGTAGATGAGATCTGTGGCTTACCAGTTATGAGAGAACAGACACACTCCTGTCTAGAGAGGGGAAATAGTTTATGTAAACTTTGGATCTTCCCGTTAAAGAACCTTTAAACTAAACTTTAACATGCTGGGAGAGGAATAATATCCAGAATTGTATTCTGAGACTTTAATCTTCTTCTTTTGTGAATCACCAACCCTGTAGAATGTATTGATTTTTTTTTTTTGGATTCATCATTGTCTTTCATCATCTCAGTCTAGTTTCAACGTACATTCTATCCTGCATGCTAAAGGATACCACAGAGGCAGGGCAAAAGTTACAGCACAGGTAGACATGGTTTTAAACATCAGTTAACGTCAGAAACAATGACTAAGAAAGTCCGTGAGAGAAACAATTTCTCTTACCCTTTTTGAACTAGGGGGTAAGTGATCTAAGCCTCCAGGCCCCAATGACCTCGTATTTATTTTATATTCAGTGTGCCGTATTCTATTTTTGCAGGGAGTGAGGAGACAATGGGAGGAAATACAATAGGGTGATTTTAAAAATGTCACGTAAGTCATATGCTCTCAGTAGCATTATTTAAAATTTATGAGAGGAAGGATGAGCTTGTGGTTAAAGCACTGGACTGAGACATCTGGATTCATTTTCTGGTTCTGCAAAATTCCTGGAGTGGCCTTCTGCAAATCACTTAATTTCTCTTTGCCTCTGTTCCCCATTTTATAGGTGGGGAAAATACTTTCTTCCTCCAGCAATTTGTCTAGCTTTTTTTTTTTTTTTTAGTTAGATTGCAAGGTCTCTAGGACAGGGACTGTCTCTTACTATGTGTATCACAGCACCTAACACAGTGGGGCCTTTATTTCGGTGTGGGCTTTCTGGTGCTGTAAAACAAATGATAAATCATAGTAATATGGTATCTTGGTCTTGTTTAATATACACATACAGTCAGTGCATGTCCGACCAGTGCAAACACTGGTAAGCACCCCCCAAAACTAGCCGTGTATGTATGCACATACACGATATGCAAATGTGAAATCTTAATATGGGTAAAAAATGGCCTTCCTGTTAAAGTGCTACAGAAAACTCCAAGCTCTATGCTTTTTGCTGTCATCATGAGATTGAATGTCCCGATGGCAAATTACACATGATAGATTTGTCAGGAAATTAAAACACCTAGTAGTGGACATCAAAGTGCTATCAAATGGATCTCCTGTCCAGTGGGAGTACCAGCACTAGCAAAAAGAAAACTTGCAATGATCTATAATTTTAATTGGACTCTGTCTTGACAGGCTGACCAGATGTCAATAATAATGCTAGGAAAAAATATGAGAGAAGAAGAGATAATGACTATATATTTTCCCATTTTGCTTAGACCAACTGTGACAGGCTTTAATCTCTTTTAAAATGTCTATTGTCCCAGACTTTCATTTATTTCTTTAAGGGCACAGCAATGCAGTATCTAATACAGTGAGTATGTGGTGTTTTATTGAGAGATGGCTATCTTATGGGCAGAGGGTAAAACTGCACTTCTATGCAGAGATGACAAATATGTCCCACTTCTCACAGTAAACCTTCAGTACAATAGCCTACTGCAGAAGAAAGGATAAAGTCTTGCGATGTGTGGTATATACTGCAATAGCTGACTTGTCTGGATATTGCTGTCCCACCCAAAACAGATTAGAAAATATGCAAAGACCAGTCAGTTATCAGATTTAATACTTACAAGAATCCCACCCTGGAGGAAAAGAGAGACTTGTGCACATACACCCACTCACATACAGACCCCTAAATCTGTGCCTTCTACAAATCTGAACTGCCCAGGTCTATGTACCTAAACCCCAACCAAACTTAGTTAAAGATTTGCATCACTTCAGGTAGGAACAATCTATTGTTCGCTCCTGTTTCCTCTCACCCAGTTCTGGCTTCCCATCCAAAGAATTGCCTATAAGACAATCTCGCTTTACTCCTCCTTCCCAGCTGCCTAGCCCACCCAGAGAGACCTCATAATTCTTTAGCCAGTGGACCCAGAGCCAGCTGCTGCTTCTGTCTGTAGCCAGGAGTCTGAATTAAGACAGGAGTATATTTCCTCTCTGCTGCCTTCCTTTTTTTCTTGCTCTGTGCATGCCCAGCTTTTTTGGGGTGGGTCACTCATCCGCAAACCCCACTAGAGGACAAACAATGAATAATTGGGCCCTCATTCTAATCTTACAATGGTATAAACCAGCTAAAGCTTCACCAAAGTCTGTAGAGTTATAGCTATGTGAGAACAGAATGAACTCATTGTGGGCTCAATCCTGCAGGATGCCTAGCACATGCATAAGGGCTTGCTGGACTGGGTGAAGATCAAGCTCTATATCTGGAAATTAGGTGCAACTATTTAATAAAGGAGCCTACCATTTGATCCCATGGGGAAATGTGCATGTTATGAGGAATGATGTGGTTTCATCACTGTCAGGGCCAGGAGTCTATTACCGTGAGGAGTCATTTTGCCTGAGTAAGGAATGCCAGGTTTGGGGAATATACAGGTGGTGTATGGTGAGAAATTGAGAAGATATTATTCTGAGAGCTTCCTTTAATCCAAAGGTTTTAAAAATCAGATCCTCCAAAACTTTAAGAACTGAGTTGTCTATACGCTTTAATATATCATATATAGGGCTTCTAGTTTCCAGTCTGTTTTGTTTAAAATGAAACGTTAAAAAACAAATAAGAACACTAGTTAAACATTGTAACAGCTACATTTTAACAATGAAAAGAGGCTTGATGTACTCAAATGGCACATTTTTACACAAATTAATTAGAAAAGGAAAAATCACACAGTAATGATATTAAGCACTTCTAGATAGGCTTTCCTCAAGAATCTCAGATATATGTGTGGTTGCTATGGGTGAACTCCTTTAGAGTCATCTCAGGGGTCACTTGTATTTGAGACATTGCACCTTAAGGCTCAGTCTGGTAAGGTACTAAGCAATTCCTGGAGATGACAAACATTGTCGGTTCCAATTGACTTCAATTGGAAGTGAGGGTCTTCAGCACCGTGCAGGATGGAGCCCTTCATGGACATTCTTGCTCTCATGTTCACTATCCCTGAGAACTCTTCAAGGTGTTTAATGTTTGCCTCCCAGATTTTTAGTACACACAAGCCTTTGATGGGTGTTTTCATGTTCTGTTATAATTTTTCTTTATACTTTTGTTTTTGAAACAAGCAGTTAGGAGCAGTGTCTTATACCAAACAATAACAGCTGAAACACAGAGGGTTTTGATCATCTGCTTTATCTTGAATAATAGCCCAGATTTTCGTTAGGGTTCGTTAAGCACTCTGATCTGCTGCAAACTTTACCAGAAAAATTAAAGGCCAGATTCCCCCGGTAGGGTAAGTCTGTGCAGCTATGCTGGCTTACACCCACCAAGCACCTGGCCCTGAGTCTACACACTTCCACTTGATTTAAATTAATTAGCAATAGTTTGGGTTAGATATTTTTAACCAGATTTTTTTTTACAATAAAATGAGCCTTTTTCAAGGAGCATAAAACCCTGCACAATGGAAATGGGGTCACTAGAATTGTTCAGTGCTATTCAGATCACAGATTTGCAAAGCAGCGTTCACTTTGAGTGTGTTTTGGGGGAAATTAGAGGAGCTCAGCACAAGCAATTACAGAGAGCGTGTTTTCTGCCTGTCTCAGTAGTAATGCATATAGGTTATCCTCAATGGCTGCCTGCCCTCTTGTCAGAACAATTATTTTAAAACAATTGTTTCATTTGGAATAGATACTGCAACATAAGTGATTGTCCCTTGTCAGTGACACATTCAATTAAAACAACACAGAATGTGAGTTCTGAGGCCCACTGTGCCTTGTCCAATCTTATCAGTCAACAAAGAACAACCTCAGAGACTCAAGCAGGGATTGATACTATTGTCGAGTGGCTGGAACATGTTGCACCTTCCCAGGGTTCCTTAGTGTCTTCATTTCCTGTGTCTGTTCCAGCCAATGACAGGCATTTTCTCAGCAGTGGTCAAGTCCACTACGCCAAGAGGCTTATGGCAGTGGAATATGATGGCAGCTGTGACAGCCCTGACAGCTGGGTTGAGCTCAGGGTGGTAGGTTGTGCTGGAGTGGTAACAGTTGGGGTAGCAGTGAGGTATGACCACCATTACTGGCCCGCAGATGTCAGTTTCCACACTGTCAGTTCCAGCACGTGACAGGCACTTAGCATCGTTGCACAGCCAGGCAGAACTTTAAATGTACTCTGAGTATTGCTTGTGCTGTGTGTGCCTATAGCCCTGAGCAGGCATCATTTTAACCAGATTCTACAGAAGAAAGTGGGAGGGGTGAGTATTGAAGCATTCAAATAAAAAAATCTTTTCTTATTCCCTCTTTTACTCTGTTACATTATTACTAGGCCAGGCCAAGATGCCACCTGCAGACAAGCACACGAGGCCAACTTTGCTCTCAGTTAGTTATTATATTTCTCGATTTTACTCTTTTTATTTTTGTATACGAGTAACACGTTAACTCTGCTTTGTCATGTGAAACTCCAATGACTGATGGAGAATTGTCCCTCTAGTTCCAGAAATGATGTGTGTTATCAGACAGAGAGAGATTCAAGCCAAAGGGAAAATGGGACAGAGTGTGAAGCTAGTCCGAGCTCCTCTACCCAAGACACTCGCCCGAGCCCTGCCCTCCCCCTCCCTGCCCCCACGAGGCTGGGGCTGGCATTGCTGCTCACCCACACAAGGCTGGGGCTGGCATCGCCACTCCCCCCTGCCCCTGCATATTCCTCTGCAGGGACTGTCCTGGCCATGATGGGACTTATGGTCACCCTATTCAAATATGGACCCAAACAACCAAAAAAAATTTGGAGGTATAGCTAGAAAAGAAAGCTTTGAAAACCAAATTTAGATTTGGATCGCAAATTGGAGCTCAGATTTCACAACTGATGCTGTCTGTAAAGGTCTAAATCAAGTCAAAATCCCAGGTCCAAACACTCCTGAGCTTTGAAAGTTTAAAATTAGGTTCAGACCTGAATTTACAGCTCAGACCTCTCTTACTTTCAGGATCAGTAGTTTGCAGTAACATGACATCAGTTATGGTTAACTGCAAAATGTATCAGTTAGTTTCAAATCAAGCAAAACCTCACTTTGAAAGGTTTTCTTTAAGACCTTTCAAAACTGAAATTAAGATTGTGAAAGGATTGAGAATTTTTGCCTTCAAGATCTAAACACTAGGAACATAGAAGAGGAGTTATAATTTTTAAAAACGAGAATCAAGGAAGAATTTGTCTGTTTATAATACTTTAAAGTCACTGATAAAAGGTTAGGTGTAATGTCATTAGAGTAGGAAATTGAGAGTCAGATATCCTTAGTTCTCTTTCAAGCACAGTCCCTGACTTGTTATGCAACCTTGGACAAGTTATAACTGCTCTGTGCCTTGGTTTACCTATCTGTAAAATGGGGATAAATCCAATTTCTTTACCAGCAGGGATGGGGTGGTGGTGATTGAGCTTGAGGCTTAATTAGTGCTTGTAAAGAGATCTATGAATGGGAAGTACTTCAGATGTGCAAAGTATTATTTTTTAAAAACTATAATGCAAAACTATACTATGATGGGAAATTTTTTCAGGCCCAGCTGGTGATCAGCATGATTTATAGTGTTAATATCAGTGGCAGCTGCGGGGACGCCCTGCCGGTCCCTGCAAGGGTGGCAGTCAGGCAGCCTTCAGTGGCTTGCCTGTGGGAGGTCCGCCGGTCCTGCAGATTCGGCGGCGGGTACGGTGAAGCCACAGGACCGGCGGACCTCCCACAGGCATGCCACCAAAGGCAGCCTGCCTGCCGGGCTTGGGGCGGCAAAAAAGCTAGAGCCGCCCTTGGTTAATATTGAATGATTCTAAATGATATGAGTTTGTTAGTTTCAGTATATGTGTGGTGTGCATCAGCATCTTGATGCAGTGGGGATGAGGTCCAGGGGCTCTTGTTGTTTTTTAGGACGTGGGTCTCCTATTTGTTCTGAAAAGTCTTAGAAGGTAGTGGGAAGTCACTCC
Organism: Mauremys reevesii; assembly: GCF_016161935.1. Lineage (NCBI taxonomy): Eukaryota > Metazoa > Chordata > Testudines > Geoemydidae > Mauremys > Mauremys reevesii. Next base: position 27,210,745 of record NC_052627.1, on the reverse strand, counting down.
TATGAAGGTTCATGGCACCTGGGCTTCTTCCATACTGTGGCATCATCCCTTGGAGTTGACCTGGCATTGGACTTAGACACCAAGGGACATGGTTGCCAGTTTTCATGCCAGAAAGAAATCCAAATGGGCAACTGGACCACTTATCACAGATCTTGGCTCATACACACATTACAGTACCATCAGCACAGTATCTGCAGTGCCATCCAGCCATTGGTTTCTTCCCTCTATTGCACAGTGGAGGGCAGCATTTGGTCTTAGACTCGTAGACTTGAAGGCCAGAAGGGACCATTGTGATCTTTTAGTCTGACCTCCTGCACATCGCAGGCTATGGGACCTCACCCACCCACTCCTTTAATAGACCCATAACCTCTGGCTGAGTTACTGAAGTCCACAAATCATGATTTAAAGACTTCAAGTTACAGAGAATCCACCATTTACTCTAGTTGAAACCAACAAGTAACCCGTGTCCTGTGCTGCAGAGGCCTTCTTGTAATTTGTATTTCCCTGATGAGGGAGGGTCTTGTTAAAAATATGTCTATTTATAATTAATGAATTATAATACTTAGCAATTATAATATGTAATTTCTTAATCTGAAAGTGCTGGGAGTCATTATCTCTATTTTGGTAGAGATGAGGAGCTGAGAGATTAAGTGATTCACCCAAAGCCATATGGCAGGGGGTCAATGGCAGAGATGGAAACAAAACTCAGACCTCCTGACTCCTAGTCTGGGTCCCTATCCACCAGATACTGATGTCTCCCTCGGGAAGGGTTTTTTCCTTTGATTCCTCACACATCATGCTTCTCCCTCAGTGAAAAACTGAGCCATTTCTTTGATGTAAAAATGTTCAATGCATATATTGGAAAAAATTGCTCTTCATAACATGCAAAATTTAGAAAACATACTCATTCAAACTAGGTGATGATACAGTACAGCACTTTATTGTCTTTGTGTCATTCACTCAATATGAAAGTCCTTAATATCATCATGACATTCACATGATATCGTTTGGAATTATCCAATTCCAAAGGCAGTCAGTATATTACAACCTTTGCCAGTGATAATACAGAATTTTCCTGTTTGTAATATTTACAATGTTATTCACTCCAAGGACTGGAAGTGACTGATATAACATTAAAAAAGCTAAATTTTGTGATGCAATATTATCATTGCCGTGGGACTGATTGCCTGCCAGCCCTGCTTAGCTGTAAGAAGGCAGCAAAGGTGCCATTGGGTAAAACAAAGTAGAAATCAAGCAAGTAAACACAAAAATACAACCCAAAACCAGACAAAACACCCCTAAAACCGAGATGTCTGTTTAGTGATGATCATTCTTGTCTTTACACTCTGTATATTTTAAACAGTTGCTTTCGTATCTGTAATTGGCTGCTCTAGGATAGCTGCTTCATTAACATCCATTAAAATAATGCGTCTATCAAACTGTAAAACCAAATCCCAAAAAAACTGCCCTTCACCTGCAGTCTGCTGATCTGTAATCTGCCTGTCTCTAGCTTCCCGGGGAAGCTTAGCACGCAGCCAGGTATTAGAATCTATAGCAACAGTGGCCAAAATGCACCATGGAGGTATCATGCTGAGCACCCTTAACTTCCCCAGACGTCAGTGGAAGTGGGGCACATGTGCCACCTTCACGGAAATTCTACTTCTTTTCCTGGATCAGGCTCCAAATGTAGATGTGCCCACCCCAATCTATAAAGAGGAACAGCTGGCTGTGGCACAAGGTGGTGTGATAGACCCAGGCCAGTTGGGTACAGCAGAAGGCAGATATACTGGCCACTGGATTAACAGTTTTCTGTTCCCTGACTGACCAGAGCAGGGGCTGCTCCAGGCTAATGAGAAACACCTGACTCTAATTAACCTGTAAAGAGTCAGGTGAGGCCATTCAGTTAATGTGACCACCTGACTCTAAGGCCCTGCTGATACTATAAAAAGGGCTCACTCCCCTCAGGCAGAGGAGAGCCAGGGGAGAGGAAGTGTGGCTGAAGGGCTGGTTACTGAAGACACCCTCAAACCATCATTAAAGGAGCCCTAAGGTAAGGGTGAAGAAGGGAGAAGCAGGAGAGCTGTGGGGAAGTAGCCCAGGGAAATGTAGCAACTCTGGCAGTGAAAGGTTGGCTGCCAACAACTGCTACCATTAGGGTCCCTGGGCTGGAACCCGGAGTAGAGGGTGGGCCTGGGTTCCCCCCAACCCACCACTACAGGAACAGCTCCTGGAAGGGGAAGTCAGGTCCCTGTCAGGACAGGAGGCTGAACAAGAGACTGGGAGTTCTCTCACCAACCTCCTTGCAGCCTATGATGAAAAGGGCTCAGTAGACTGTAACCCTGGCCCTAGAGAGAGAAGGGCTACGTGGAGGGTGACAGTGAGCCACTGAGGCTAAGCATAAACCGCCTAGAAGCGCAGGACCCACGGGAACAAGGTCAGAGCTCTGCCACAACGGATACTGGGATATGTAGACTCTGTGGTGCGTCAGCAGTTTGCTCAGCTGTATGCAAGAAAAGGGTGCCATATATGAGTCTGTAGCCAGCCAAAGAGAAATGGGGAGGCTTTGGAGAGCTGTAGGGAAGCAATAAAAAAAAGTGGGGGCAGCAGGGTGGGGCAAGTTTCTGTTTCCCTGTAAAATGTTGAAATACCAGGTGCTATTTTATCTATTTTATAAGATTTTTAAGGCAATTTGTTCTCTCCTTCCATTTTCACCCGTTGTATGCATGCTCATGCTCCCAATTCCCCCTCTCTACCTGTCACATAACTGTGCTCTCTTGCTCTCACTCCTTCCACCCAGCTGTCTCTTTTGCATGCACAAGCTCCCTGCCACACTCCTTCTCCTCATTCTTTACCTCACATTCACCCTGGGGAGCAGTTCACCTCCCAGGGCTAGTGCTGCAGACTGTCTGTAGGCTCAGGCAGACATCAATGTGTTGGATACACTTGGGTATGCTTTCAAGGCTTTCTTCACAACCATCAGGGCTAGAGCATTGTTTTTTTACATGTAAGTTGAGGTTCTGGGGGCAAATTCAGCAGCTCTGGAATCACAGAACATAGGGCAGGGGTTCTCATACTTTTGTACTGGTGACCCCTTTCACATAGCAAGCTTCTGAGTGCGACCCCCCCACCCCTCTATAAATTAAGAACACTTTTTAATGTATTTAGCACCATTATAAATGCTGGAGGCAAAGCAGGGTTTGGGGTGGAGGCTGACAGCTCACAACCCCCCCCATGTAATAGCCTTGTGACCCCTTGAGGGGTCCCAACCCCCAGTTTGAGAACCCCTGACATAGGGGATCTTGTGGGCCATATCTGAGATGATGGGGTAGAATAAGGGAGGCAACTTGTATTTCCAAAATAGATCTGGATCCTCCTTTTAAAATTGTCCTAATGTCCTAGCTCAAAGACATTAGGCTCCAGTCCTGGAAATCACAGAGGGACAAATCCTTCCTGATAGTAGTATTCCCAAACCTTCTTTACAGATCGGTGAATTGAGGTACAGGGTACTGGCTACCATAGCATAGAGGTTGCACTAAAAATGACAGAGTTGTTGCATAGCTACTCTAGCCTGTCTTTATACTGAGGGGATAGGAGGAGTTTATTCCCCACCCGCCATGTATGTCCACAGCATAAAGCCCATTTACTCAGATTTTCCATGGGGACATGTATGTGAAAATTTGGTCCTACACTACTCAGTCTATCAGACATGGAATGTAGAATCTGCTATAACCTATAGTCATACTGGCTCTCTTGTACAAGAGGAATGATATGCATCTCTGCAGTAATACAGATGTGAATGTCTCAGAATAAAACACATTGGGAAGTTGAAATGAGTACAAAGTACCAAAAGAAAATTACCAGGAACTCAGCAAATACAATATGTGTACAGCTAAGAAATAAATATTCAAGAGGTGGAAAAATGATCAGTATGGATGACCAGGAAAATACAGGAGGAAATCAAGGCTGGGAGAAAGGCAGGCAAGACGTATATAATTTATTTATTTTAAAATGTCTTGCCAGGGAAATTCCACTGAGAGCTAACATCTCATTTCCAAGGTGTCCCCTGGGATAAATCAGAAGGGATAGCACTGAAAGTGAAGGCATAGCATACGAAAGAAAAAGAAGGTAAGAAAATGGTCAAGAAAACCAAGATTGAAAATGAAAGGAAAATTATGCAAGATGTGAAGATGAATAATAAATGGCTTTACAAATGTAAAGTATAAGGAGCAAGAGGTTGATGAAAAAGACTGCAGGCTCTTGAGGGGAATATTGAATGGAAACTGGTAACAGAAGATGCTGATATTGCTGTGAAATTGAAGGACTTCTTTAAATCAGGCAGATTGGCATGGAGGCTTGTAGGAAGCGAAATATGAAACAGACACATGATTGTAATGGCTACCTGGGTGGTGGGGAAGATAAGCTGTGTGGGAAGGGAAACTATTGAAACAGAAGTAACAATGAAAGATGGAAGCAGAGATGACTCTAGAACAAACTCCCAGAACATAATCAGAACTGTCAAATGTGATCTGTTGTCAGGTAGAAATGGGCATGAACCAAAACTCCAGATCTGGTGTCCAGTTCTGAATTTGAACTTTGGCTCCCAACAGAACAGTCAGAACCAAAACCCTTGTAAAGTGGAAGGGGTTTGTAATTTTGTATTCAAATGCAAAGTTCAGGGTGTAAAGATTGACTGGTTAGATTTGGCCCATTTTACAGATCAATTTGAACTGCTGTCTCTGATCCAGTTCCAAGGAATGTTTGGATCTGTGTATGGTTTGGGGAAAGTGGTTGATTTGAGCCCATCGTTAGTTAAAGTTGAAACTTCAACAAACTACCACATTTTGCAGGATTTTCACCCACATCTGCACCAGTCCAAGTTTATTCACGGCTTTGTGCATGCTCACTAGGAGGTGTGTGAATCAACAAATCTTTCTGCAAACCTAGCCTTAGGTTCAGGATGGTAACAAAAGCAGATATCAGATGAAATTGCATGGTTTGGGGTTTCCTTACAAAGTGTTGTACAGCTCTGAATTAAAGGACCAGCATGAACCTCATTTATTTTTTATATGGGAAACTAAATCCATATTTCCACAATTAAGTGGGATAAATCAGTGATTTTTCAGAGGTGCCAACCACCAATAGCTCCCACAGAAGTGAGAACTGCTGGTCACTTAGCACTTTAGAAAGTAGGGCCACTTTTTTAGATGCCAAAATATAGATTGAGAAGCCTAACTTCAGGGCCCTATTTTTAGAAAATATTGGCCCACAATTCTAAGAAACCACAGATTAAATAAAAGGGACCAGAGGTTCTAGCCGTTCATTGGCACCCAGAATGGTTAAAACTTCCTTCTTGATTCCTTAAAGTGAAAAATCTATGACAGATTTCAGAGCCAATAGCTAGGCACCACTCCTGTGAACCTCTCGTGCTTGGAACCAGCACGGTCTGATTGGGAAGAGTATGTAAGATCCTAGCTTTTGAATCCTGATGCTCACTAGTGGCTGGCTCACTGAGAGGTCTAGGGACTTGCTACAGATAAGGGAATTCTCCTTAGAAACCTGTGATTTTTTTGGAGCTGAAGAAACAGGGTTCTTGTCCTTTCTCTGCAGAGGTGTGTGTGTATGTGTGAGTAAAAGATGAATGATGAAACTATGGATGAGCAAGTCTAACCTTGGAATTAGGAAAAAATTGAATCAGTAACTGGAGGTAAAATTGTAGAATACTTCAACAGGTACAGACTGTCCAAAAAAAAGCCAGCATAGATTATAAAGGGGAGGTCATGCTTCATAAATCCAATTAGCTTCATTGAGAAGGAGAGATGGTCAATAAGAGCTGATGGGGGTAAATAAGTCTAAATATATTTAGACTTCAAGAGGGCTTAAAGGCATAATACCAGCCAAAAGGCAAGTACATAAAGTTAGTAAGTACTATATGGATGGTGAAATTATACCTTGGATAAAAAAGGAGCTTAGTAGCTAAAGTCAGAATAGTGGTAAATTGCTACCCACTGGGCAGGAAGCAGGACTGCAAAGATCAGTGTCAGGGCCAGTCCTATTCACACTATATTTCAAAGTGGGAGAAGGGGAACACCTAGCAAGGTATTGACACGTGCAGTTCATAGTAATCTGGGGCCAGTCAGCACCAAAGAGAGCGGACGCACAAAACTGAAGATCTAAAAGAACCTGGATGAAATGGGGTTGGCTGGTAGGTAGCTTATTTTGCTATCATGAAGAATCATAAAGAAATGTGGACTGTATATAAAAATGAAGGGGGTAGGTAAAAAGATCCATTGGATCAGTAAAAGAGATTGAGGGTGAACTATTTACTATTAATTTGTTAATAGTGACTTAGCCTTGAGCCAATGCACAGAAAACAAAAAGTATTACAATGAAACTTAAAAACTAAATCCAAAATTATAACTTAGACATACACCGTTACTCCATGTATAACCATTATGCCACTTGACCCTTCCTTATTTTAGTAGCTGACCGTGTAAATAAGGCCACTGCTTAGATCACAGATTCATTGTCGGTTCCTAACAAATATTCTGTTTTCTGAGAGGTCGTGGAAAAAGGCATCCAGGACAAAAACATGGAAAGCCATTTTAACCTCAAAAGGCAATACAGGTTACAATGTAGTAAATAATGGGGTAGATCTTCCAACTGCTCTAAACCGTGTGGACAGAGGCGATTGCATTTCTCAATTCCAGTACGTCAACCTTCTTAGTAAGCTGTCTGCATGGATTGGAAATGGAGAGCAGTAAACACCCTCCTTAGCGTGTTAATGCACAAACTGTCTAAATATTTGGCATACCCATGAGTCTTTTTAACAAGAGGAACCCAAGGTGACACATTTGAAATAGAAACAACTGCCGTATCCAATTGCTTATTAATACCCTCTGTTCTTGATTATGAATTTTACATTTTTAAACTTAAATCTAATCATTTCTGATTCTCAGAAACCTAGAGATTGCAAAGAATTTTGAATATGCTGTAACCAAGGAAATTATGTGAGAAAGTCACGCTGAGCTGTTCCTCAAAATATAACCTTGGCAAATGCTGTGGGTGCATACTGTGAATACAAAGCCAATAATTAATATTATGATGCTGTACTTTGGACAGAATAGAATTCGTGCATGTCTGAGCTCTAAGTAGTACAGCTGGGTTATTATTTGGGAGTCCAAGAATCTTCCAAAGAAATTTGTTTTGAATCACTTCCAGTCGTGAGAGATCATTTTGTCTCCATAGTTCTGAGCCATACAAAATTTGAGCCATACCTTGGCCTCAAACACACTAAGAGCTGGTGCAATGAAATTGCCCCCATGAATCAAGATAAATTGTAACACAGTTTGCATTGAATCTGAGGCCTTCTCTTTTGTTACCTGAATATGTTTATCCCACAGACCGTTTTGTGAGAAACAGATTAACCAGGTACAGGAAAGAACTAACTTGTTCAATATTTTGCCCACTGATCCTCCATTTATGCAACCTCCATCTCTGCCTAAACACAATTACTTGAGTTTTGGAATAATTTATCAAGAGACCCTCCCATAGACAGTTTTTATTATATGCTTCAGTCCCAAAGGTGTTTATGAAAGTAAAACTGTATCATCTGCATATAAGATGACAGACACCAAGTGATTCATGATTTTAGGGGGAAAACACTGAACTCCTTTTAATGCTAAAACAACATCATTGATCTAAAAATTAAAAAGAAAACAGGCTAAAAATCAGCTCTGTTAATCCCCTTTTAACTGGAATGGCATCAGTTAATTCCCCATCCAGACCTATTCTAATCTTGGCCACTGTGAAGAGCTCTTAAAAGAAAAAGTAACTGCGGATTTATTCCAGCAATCTCCAATTTGCCCCACAGATGGTCCCTATCAATAGAATCAAAGGCCAATTTTAGACCAACAAAAGCTGCATACAGTTTTCCCCCTTAGGAGACACACATTTGTAGATCAAATAAGAAAGCATAAAGCAGCTATCTGTAATGGAACGACCATTTCAGAAACCAGCTTGTTCTTCAGCAAATAAATTACCTTTCCCTGCCCAGTCCTCTAGTCTCTCCAAAAGATATCAAATGTAAATTTTTAAAGCAATGTCCAATAAACTAAGTGGGCAGTAATTCTGTAGGTCATTCCTATCTCCCTTTTCATAAAGTGGAATGATAATCCTGGTAACCCATCCTGAGGGGAAAATCCCCGTATTATCTATAATAGAGAAAAGTTTACTAAAACAGGTGCCCACCAGTCAATGTTCTCCTTAATTATTTCTGCAGGGAAAAAAAAATCCTGACCTGGCATTTCACTACAATGCTGTTGATCAATTAAAAATTTAACTTCCTCACTGGATTCTGCAGACCTATCTGGAAGGGAACAAGGAATGGAAGCTACCAAAACCAAAAAAATTAATACATGGCCTATCATCATAAAGTACATTAAAGTATTTCTCCCAAATATGCTTGGTGATTGAACTTCAATATTACTTCTGATGTTCTCAGAACCCATTGCTACCAATTTTAAAAATGTACAGAATTTGACATTTTGGTAGTAGATTCGAATTCCTTCAACTATGCCATTTGATCTGACTTTTTTTTCCTTTCAACAATTTTTTATAAAGCTTTCTAAAATTAACTAGGTTTTGGATAGAGTGGGGATTATGGATGGAATCCTGTGAGTTATCTTTCTTGACTTCCCTTGCCATAATATATAGCAGTTTTTATGATGAGAACTATCTGTTTCATACCCAATTATTTTATGTTTCAAGGGAAAGAATAACCGTTTTTGGTAGTTAGATCAACCTGTAATTGATGTGTAATATTGTTAATTACATCAAGGGATAGACTTGCATCACTAAGATCAGAAACCTGATTTTTTTTAACCCTAGCAAATAGCTAGAAGAGAGATTCTCTTTAATTTTAGATTTAACCAATGGATTCTATTTAATTTGCCTTGCCTACAAGGCTTCAAAATTAGAAATGAGATACTGTTCAACAGGGATCAACTGACATAATGGGGTTGGGGGGCAAAAATGAATCAAGAGCAGATGATGGTCCCTATAAGATTTAAGGTCCAACTTAAAATTGGAACTGCAATATAATCAATCATGCACCTTCCTTACTGCCTCTGTCATTTAGAACTGCCAGCCTAAATCTGTCCAAAATCACCAAAAATTTCCAGCCTGCTGGATTTATTACATTATCTTTAGAATTCCTTGGGGGAAGGACACGCAACCCATCATTGAATGTATTACTTGATAGATTTGACAATTCCTTATCTTCCTCACCCAATCAAGCATTAAAATGGCCTAAAAGAATAAAATTTGCTGCTAGATAATTTCCAGTCAACATCTTAGTGAGAGATTCTAAGTCTTCCCATGTAGGTTCATTATAATAGGGGGATCCTTATGGAGGCAAATAAGCATTCAAAGCAACTAAAATATTATTAAAATTATACCACAGAATGCTAATGACCACAAAAGCAAAGTCCATGATCTGGAATTTAAGAGTTCTTTTCAGCAATTTGATTGATTACAGGAAACTTGGCTTAGCAAAGATGAATGTTTTTATCTCCCTGCCTATGATTTTTTTTTTTAAGGATCTGTTAAATATGTTAAGAAGGGCAGACCAGTTAGTGGCCTAGTTCTTTTTATTTCAGTCAAATTAAATGCTACAGTTAACGTATTAGTTCTCGGTAATATCTATCTTCAAGCTTGCAGTATCCTGTAGAGCAACCTCAGAGTCAATCGTTGTATGAGTTGGGACAGAATCCTGAAAGGATCAGACCAGAGGTAGGGCAGTCCCAAAGTTCATCTTCTTAGGCCTGGTCTACACTAGGACTTTAATTAATTCATTTTCCTGTCTGGGCGGTTTGAATCTGACGTTCTGGTTGCACATCTGCAGAGCTCTCCAGCAGAGGAGTCCGGGCAATCCCAGAATAGAAAGAGGTCCCCAGCATGGAGTGACCGGAAGTCCAGGATCTGATAAGGTCTCTAAAGCCATGAAAGACAAAGGATACAGCCGGGATGCGATGCAGTGTGAAAGTGAAGGACCTAAGACAAGGGTATCAAAAAGTCAGAGGCACTGCATGCCATTCTAGGTGGGTCTGCCACCAGTGCCCCACCAGTGACGGGAAGATGAGGAAGGGTCTTTAGAGGACGGCGCAGGCGACATCGACCCCACTCCCGCTTTCCTGACAGCCAGGATCTCTTCATCACCCTCACAGAGATCAAACAGGGAAACATTTATTATTTTAAGAAACAGGGATTTATATAAAAATAGAAATACTATATAAACATTTTTAAATATGAAACTAAACAAACAGCAGGTCTACACAAACAGCAATGGAGCAATAGTCCTCTGGGGATATTTCAAAAAGCTCTCAGAGAGCAGCTGGAAAAGCCTCAGCAAGAGGTTTCTTGGGAGAGGTGCTTTATTGGGTGCCACTCTTCCGCGCCATGCCATCCTCAGGTAGAGGACCATTGCCTCTACGAGCATGGCAGCGTAGGGTCCTGGTCTGTGCAGGGCTTCTATTAACATCCGCTCTCTGTGTGCGCCTGACACGCCTCAGGGTGATGTCGTTGTGGAAGTGCTGCATCTAATTAGTGGAATTAGTGTACTGTTACTATTGTGCATGGTAGACTTTTACTTTGCATAAGAAAGACCTCGCTAACAGAGTTTTACTTTGCATAAGAATGACCTCGCTTAACAGAGTTTTACTTTGCATAAGAATGACCTCGCTTAACAGCCACGTGTTGCAGGCCTCAGAGGAAAAGCATACACACTGGCGGGAGATGCCGCATAACGCCATCTTTTCTGCTTTGCACATTGCCTCCAGCAGGAGAGCACAGCTAAGCACTATCCGATAAGCAGTCTGTACTGTAAGGCTTACCAGGACTTTGTGCAAGAGGGATGCAGCTGTCTCTCCAGTGCAATCGCGCCGCCAATGAGAGCGTATTCAAATCTCGGACTAGTTCCGAGATCTCCTGAGACTTGGTTCCCTGTTTGGTCTTCTTAACTGAAAATGACTAGACTGTGTTTACTGTTGGCAAACATGTATTTGTTCAAGGAAATCACCTACTTTTCGCATCACACAGCGAGGCTGGCTCAGATTAGAAAAGACAAGGGACGACATGTTCCAGGAACTGATGGCCAGCTCCAGAGCGGAGGCGGCAGAGCAGAGACAGTCGAGGGAGAGCCTGTGTCAGCAGCATCGCACACATGGAACGGGAGGATAGGTGGCGGCAGGAAGACCAGCAGGCGACTCAAACGCTGCTTGGTCTCATGAGGGAGCAAACGACACGCAGATGTTCTGCAAGACCACAGGCAGGAGAGAGCCCCTGCAGTGCATCTGCAACCGCTCCAACGCCAAGAAGTCCTGTCCTCACCCAAAGTGACAAGAAGGAAGAACTGTCACTGCACCGCAGCAGAGCGCTAATGTACAAGACACCTCTCGCGCTGTAAATTTGTAGAAGTTCTTCCCTTACAGGATCACCCAGTCCCAAATCCAAGTTTCAACCCCCACTGTGTATAACATTATTGTCAGAAGACTTTGTGGGGATTTTTAATTACAGTGCATAGCCCACATTACCAGGGTACAGACTTGCAGGGTCAACTGCAGGGCACACACAGACTGCAGTCACTAGGCACCAGGGACAGTGTGTGTGGTGTATGCTGCCGGTCTTTCCTTGATGTGTAGGGTCCTGGTGCCTGACATCCCGAATGTAAAGGCAGGCTTCCCTTCACATGCATTTGGACCGTAGTCACGATCCTCCCGGTGCCCCGAGCCCCAAAGAGACCTCATCCAGGGGCAGATACTCACCCTTCCCCACACCCTCACCCCTTCCAACGCCAAAACCACAGCCGTCATGTAACTTCCTGCAAACCCACCCATCAGTGCACACCTTAACCAGCACAGAATGCTTCCATGTTTCAACGAAGAAACAGAAATGCAAAGTCAACAAGATTTATTATTAATTACTAAAACATGTCCTTAGTTTTAAAACGTCCTTGGGAAGTGGGGAAAACTTGGTTTATGATCAGGCTCTCTTACAATCAAGTGGACAGTCACAGGTTACCCTGCTCTGCGAGGAAACGCTTTCAAAGCCTCCCTGATGCATATCGCTTCCCGCTGGATATTCTCTCAGCACGGGTGTCTGGCTGATCATAAACAGCAGCCAGGCGATTTGCCTCAACCTCCCTCACAGAGATTGTGGAGCACACAGCAAGCAGCAATAACTACGGGATATTCTTCTCGCTGATGTCCGTCCGCCATCTCCCTTGAGACGTCCAGCCTCCACCACCATTCTGCACTTGCTCAGCCGGTAGTTGAAGAGTTCCTTTTCAGTGTCCAAGGCGCCTGTATAGGGCTTCATGAGCCAGGGCATTAGCGGGTAGGCCGGGTCCCCGAGGATCACTGTAGGCATCTGCACATCCCCAACCGTTATTTTGTGGTCCGGGAAGAAAGTGCCTGCCTGGAGGCGCCTAAACAGACCAGAGTTCCTGAACACACGCTGCCATGAACCTTGCCCGCCCACCGCCTGCGTCATGAACCTTGCCCCCCCCCCACCCGTTGATGTTGGTAACGTAAAACGCCCTATGGTCCACCACAGCTTGCAGCACCATTGAAAAGTAGCCCTTTCGGTTAATGTACTCGCTGGCCTGGTGGGCTGGTGCCAGGATAGGGATGTGAGTCCCATCTATAGCCCCACCGCAGTTTGGGAATCCCATCGCTGATGACCTGGACATTTCCGACAGTCACTACCTTTGAGAGCAGTTGCTCAACGATTGCGTGGGCTACTTGAATGACAGCAATCCCCACGGTAGATTTGCCACGCCAAAGTGGTTCGCTACTGACCCCGGTAGTGTCTGGGCAAGGCAAGTTCAGGGGCTATGGCCCTCGCTTCTGCACAGTCAGGGCTGCTCGCATCCTTGTGTCCTGGCGCCTCAGGGCAGGGGACAGCAAGTCACACAGTTCAAGGAAAGTGTCCCGCATCCTGAAGTTTCGCAGCCACTCTGTGTCATCCCAGACCTGCAGCACTATGCGGTCCCACCAGTCTGTGCTTGTTTCCCGGCCCAGAATCGCCCACACCATGAACTTGACCCATTGCCACCATGATCTCCACTGCCTCAGCATCTGACTGTGGAAGAGGTGGGCGATAACGTGCGAGGAGTTGACAACAACCATAAGTGCAGCGATGATCGCGGGCTCCATGCTCGCAGTGCTGTGGCGTCCGCGCTGTAACCGACCAGAGAAGGGCGCGAACAGATTTAGGAAGAGAGGAGGCGGGATTGACGGTTCAATGACACATTTTTCCCCAGCATGCATTAATGGGCAGCGAACTGTGGGATAGCTTCCCACAGTGCACCGCTTCAAAGTCGAAGCTGGCCGAATGTGTGGACTCAGAAGTTCGAATTTGTGTATTTAGTATGGATACACAAATTAAATAGTCCTGTAGTGTAGACAAGCCCTTAGAAGATAATATCCAACTCCCCACAAATCCATCCTCTTCACTAGGAAGGGAGGTTATGAAATCCATAATTTTAGACTGAGCAAGGGATCAGGCATGGTAGAGGCAGGATCCCTACCTAAACAAGATTTGTGGGCTGGTTGATGGGTCATAATCATTGCTAGTAGATGTAGTTAACTCATCACAGCCTCTTCTGCCTATGTTTTATATAATACTGTCCAGTTGCGTATCCAGTCTGTAGCGACCAAAGTTTGCATCTAAATGCTTGCCCAGCACCTGGGATCTTACCCATACACCAGACACAACACTTCAAATCTTCCAGGAACCCCAGAACAAAGCCCTTGTTTATCCTCCCTTTCTTTGCCTCATCAACTCTGGGTACACTACAATAACTGGTAGTGGATCTCCTCCAAACTCAGAGCCGCTTCTCATCAGCCTCTCCTACCTCTGAGTATACAATCCCTCCACTTACTTTCATGGGAGGAATCTTCTTGCAGGCTGCTTGCAGTGACCCCAGCTACAGAAATCAAGAATGGACCACCACCACATACCCCTAAGAATGAAGATCTTTGCCTGGGTTGGACTCGCTGCTATTCCCAAGAAAAAAATGCTGTACAACTGCAGTTCTCTGTGTCCCACTGGCTGCAACTCCTTCATCTCTCCCACTGCTGCCTCTGCTCCAATGATCCCACTCTGTCTGCTGGAAACAGTCTGTCTGTGTCGTGTGTCTGCCACCTTGAATTCACTTTCCTGGGAAATTTCAGAAGGCTACAGGCTTAACAAAGTGCTTCTACTTAACACTTTAAAACATCTTAGGCGGCATTGATAAACGTTTGTTTTTTCCAATTTTGTTTCAGTTTTCCCTTCTCTTTCTCATCTCCTGTCAAATGGCTTTCAAAAATAATTTCGTTGCTGTGGGTTGCAGCATTGTAGCTAGGTTACATCTTCCCTAAGGATCCAGGATGAACCATAGAGGATGCCATCTAGGCTGGGCCATTAGAAGTATTGAGCCACAATAAGCATGGCTCTTAACTGCTCTGCACCATGAGATGATGAGTCTTCACCTAGAGCATGGTGCACCATTTGAAGTACTACATTCCAGGAAATTTCCCCTTGGATCAGCTTGGCAGAGACCCTGGGGTTTTTTCACCTTCCTCTGCAGCATGGGGCATGGGTCACTTCTAGTTTTAAACTAGCATAAATGGTGCATTCTCTGTAAGTTAAAGTCTTTAAATCATGATTTGATGACTTCAGTAACTCAGCCAGAGGTTAGGGAGTGGGTGAGGTTCTGTGGCCTGCAATGTGCAGGAGGTCAGACTAGATGATCATGATGGTCCCTTCTGACCTTAAAGTCTGAGTCTATGAGAAGACATATTAGGTATAACCCTTGCAAATAAAGGGTGGCAATTTCACAAACATTCAGCATTGACTTAACTCTGCTCCCTGTTGAAGTCAATGGTAAAACTCTAGTTGACTTCAATGACAGCAGTTAGGCCACTGCTGAGCATTCTTGGAAATCCCACTTGAAAGGCCTAACTCTGCCTTTGGCTCTGCACATGTGCAGCTCCATAGATTGCTTATGCATAACTTTCATTGAAATCAATCAAGGGCAAAATTAATCCCAAGTTTGAATGTGTCTCAGTTCACAAAAGAATCAAAACCTCAACTTGGAGAAACAAACTGATTCTTCACACAGTCCTCATTGCAATATTGCTTTTGATTATAGCATAACATGCTCCAATAGCTTAATATCTAATTAAGTGGGTAATGAAATTAACCCAAAGTAGCATTTATTTCTTAGGTACTTGTTGTGTTGTGAATGTACTGTCCATAAATGAGGCAGCAGATCTGTTTCCACACTATCCTCACAGTGAATATTGGTGTGGGGCTTTTGGATAGCAAGAGAAGAGGCTTCGGAGGCTTTGTGAGGGACTTAAGATTATTCTCGGTTCTGCTGTGGACTGAGCAGACATACAGTATGACCTCTTAGTTTGACTAGCTCAGTATTTTGACTTGGGCTCCAGAGATAAAAGATGGTACATTTTCTTGGAAAAAAGACCCTGCATTGCATCAGCTGGATACAACATTTCTAGCAATAGGCAAGAGCAAGAAGAGCTTATTACCACTGGGTATCTCACAGTGTCTGAAAAGCAAATATTGAAGCTTTTTTAATTGACTCCTACAGAAGCCAGTATGCCTTTGTTTCTCAGTTCAGTGAGGACATCTTGCTCCATAAGTAATATTTTCCTTTCTGTAATCAAATAATTACTAGGCTGAGTTCAGCTTCTCTCTCGAGTTCCTTGACTGTTACTGCGTGAGGTGGTGTTCTCATTCAGATCAATGCTGGCTATTAATGTAGCAGAGATGGCTGCTCCATGCCAGGCTTGAATAGCTCCAGGCACTACTGCCCTTGTTACACACTGTGCTGGCAATCTCTCCCATCTGTTCCCTATTCAGGAATAGCCTGGTTCCTGCAGCCATTTTTCTAGAAAGGCCCAAAATGTCAGTAAGGACCTAAAGTAAAATGTGAGCCCTGAGTATTCAACTTAGCCTCCATTTTTGTGGCACAGTTTTGTATCCACGATGAAATGCTCAGAAAAGCACAAATACCTTGTGAGGGCAAAAGTATGGGCGAAATTCACTTTTGGGTACAAAATCATGTCCTCAAACATGGAAGTTCTCTTTCAAAATCTGGCCTTGTATGTATAAATATGCTGACCTCAGCCAACCTGTTTCCAGATATTAAGGGATTATCTGAGAGTTTATTGCAGGCATCTGACTTTCAGTGCTGTGTGAGTTACTGGAGAGCATTGTGATTTGTATGAGGCATGTTCCATGGGGTGATAGAAGTGCTATATGGATATTATTATTAAGATGGGCATTAAGAAGCATGTGGCTGCAACATTTGTAGTGTGATTGGCTTTTTAATTGTTTTCTATCCACACGGAGTTTCACTGGTAGACGTATCTGCACAATATGTTGGGGGTTGGGTTAACATCAATAATTACCAGTCCAAAGAAGCAGTAGATTCACAGACTTATTACAAGAAATAACTCATCTGGACTGCCTTGTATTCAGGTTAAGAACATTTCTACCAAGAGTGCATTAGGACCAGGTTTTGATCTCTTACATTGTTATAAATCAGAAGTGGCTCCATTGTTTTCAGTGGTATCTGCATATAAATTGCCGTAAATAAGACAAAAAATTGGTTTTCAGTACCAGAATTGGAAGAGCTTTTGATTTCAGACATGTGTCCAATGATGGTTCAAATGAAGAATTTTTCTCACCATCTTTTCTTCAGGTGAATTCTTAGTTTTCCATTTTGGAAGGAGGAAAGGAGAGGAGGAAAATTATCCCCTCTTAATACTTCCGATTTCAATTTTGGATCAGCAAATCAGAGCCTGTTGTTTTTGTGCAGATTTATGTTATCTGCAGAAGATTCAGAAAACTATCCCCTGCCATAGAAATAATGTAGTTTAGCAAAGGAGAAGAGTAGGTCATCTAGTGACCCTTACTTTTGTCTTAAAAATGAAATCTTATTACTAAGGAATGTCATTTTTCATTTACTCTTTTCAGTATCTCGATGTCTCTTTACTTGGACTAAATTTAATCTGTGGAACAAATTTTGCACATGTTTCTAACTTTCTGATGTTTTCTTCCATGAAATCAAGGTTGTCCACCAGATGCAGTAGGACTGTAGATTAGTATGGTCCCAATGGCATCTCCTTTAAAAGTCTCTCAACCTTTCATGTTACTTAAAAGTGAAAAGGACTGTTTTCCCGACTCATGCTAGGGTTAAATTTTCAGTGCACTGAGTAGAAATTTTTCCATGATTCCCTTTAACATTAATCGGAGTTATACAATGAAATTTCTATATATCATACCAAAAATGTTTCTTAAGTAAATGTAGAGACAAAAGTACAAAGGGCTATAAACCATTTGTCAGTTTTCTGACAAGCACCTCCTGTATTTTTTTGATATATTAATTTAGAAAAATGACCAAACAAAAAAGGGTAGAAAAATAATCTTATCCTAAATAAAAAGCCAACACAATAACAAAAGAGTCTACAAATGAGGCTTTTGGAAAATTATAGATGTATGAAGTTACCAGTCCACAGTTTGAAGATATTAAATGCATCTTTATTTTGACACATATTGTGTCAATCCATTATACATCTCGTTTGGCACATCCATCCTTCATCAGTTTCTCAAAGACCAAATAATAAAGCCTGACTAATAATAAACAAAAATTGTGAAGTAGGCAATGTAGTATATATGAATGAATATTAAGAACAACAGTGTAAGACATCTCCCTAAATCTTAATGAGTCCATTGACATGATCAAAGACCTGTATCAAATCTCTCAAAAATACAATGAAACAATATTAATGGTTTGACTTAAAATAATAACAGCAAGAAAATTGAAAGTTCAGATTAAATTCTGCACTTACGCCACACTATTCTGCATAAGTGTTACAAGTTTATGTAAACTGGCTTTTTTGTTCCTGCTGCAGAACTCTATCTGGTCAAGATCCAAAGCCAATTAAAGTTAATGGAAAGACTCCCGTTGACCTTAAGTAGCTTTGAACCAGGCCCTCTGTGCCCAGTGGAGTAAATTAAGGATGGATTTTCAGCCTTGTCTGCAACTCTAGGTTAGAATTAAGGTTCTTAGGTCTCTGGTGAGAACCAGTGAGGGGAGCCTCAAAATGTGCATCTTTGCAAAGTAACTATTTCCAAAGTAGATTTCTCAACAGCAGTCTGCTGTCTGAATCCAGTAATATTCTAGTCCTGGGAAGGAGTGAATGGTGCACAGAGGAAATCAGTGCTAGGCAGCAGAAACCAGTAAGCTGTTTCTATCTATTCCCAGTGACTGGAAATTCTCAGAACTCACTTGGTTTTATTTTAAATTGTATCCTTAACATTAAGTGCACGTGATTTGTTTCTAGTGTAGCAGTGGATAAAGGGTTGTTAGTTGATCTGAGTATCTTATTTACCATGTTTGGAAGGGACAATGTTCTTAATACAGAGTAATGATTAGCACGGGGATTTGGAATCAACTGCTGGATATACAGCTGGTCAGAAATGTTTCCCAGAAATGTGTTGGGTTCAAAAAATGTAAATGAACCACAGGCAGGGTACTGGGCTCCCTGTAGAGGGGCTTGGCTGCCTGGCTTCTCACCAGGGCTCAGCTTCTGGCTCTGCAACAGGGAGCCTGGAAGCCTTGAGAATACTGGTTTGAGCCAAAGCTCTCGGGTCTCCCAGGATCCCTGCCATGGAGCTGGGAGCTTGGAAGTCCTGGGACAGGCTTGCAGAATCTGCAGCTTCAAAGTAGCTTGGTCATATGGACTGTCCCAGGGCCTGGAATCTCAGGTCCTCCAGACTACAAGGGGGGTTGGCTGACTCCTTCAGCCTCGTGAGCAAGCTACCAAAAGAGTCAGGCACCCCAGGGACCCAGCTGGACTGGGAGTCTGAAAGCCATAGGACAGTTCACACACATGGGATGCCTTGGAGCCACAGACACTTGAAGCCATGGTGGCTGCTGACTGAAATTGATGTGATTCTTGTCACTATCACTGGGCTCAGGGCTGAACAGCAGCCCTGAGGCTGACAGACATGTTATGTCAATTTCATTCAGCAACTGCCTTGGTCCCAGGGAGCATATTTTGTTTTTGAAATACTATGGGACAGTATTTCCAAAATGGAATTTGGATGGAGTTTCTGGCTTGCTGAAATTTTGAAAAATTTGGTTTTGGTCTGAATTGGAATGAAATAAAATTGTAAAATGTCGTAATTTCCTGTGAACATTAAATTCAGACTTTTGGTGAGCTCTGCTCCTGGATTCACCTTCTGGCTCTCAATGCCTGAATTTACACTTGAGCACAATGTGAATAACAACCACAACTGGCCAAGACATGGTTTTCCCATAACAAGTGATTAGACTATGGAACTCACTGCTGCAGGAAGATGTTGAGGCCAAGAATTTAACAAGATTCAAAAAAGGATTGGGCATTTATATGGATAATAAGACTATACAGCATTGTTATAATTTTGGAAGAGCTTCAGGATTTAAACTGATCTCTAACATGTAGAGACCAGGATGAGACCTAATGTAGTGTGTGGGGGGGTGGATAATCCCACATCTGCCTACTGCAGGGTTCTTACACCTTACTCTGACATATCTGGTACTTGCCACTGTCAGAGACAGGATACTGTATTAGATGGGCCTTGGGTTTATTCCAGTATGGCCAATCCTATGTTCCTGTCTACTCACTATGATGGTAATAGATATTTTCATATTCTGAGTCAGCATGACTCTGTTTGCAATGAGAAAGTAAGCCATCCCCATAAGAGTGCTGGCAGTAAATATCTTAGTTCACAACCTCCTCAAGAGCTTCATCTTTTTAATATTCTCTCATTCTCATTTTAGAAGTGCTACCTTCCTACCATGTCACCAGCTAGTAATAACAAAACAATTTTGTTTCTTTGCAATTTCCATATTTATTCCAGCCTGTGTTTTGTTTTCTTTCCTATTTGGAAGCATCCTTTACTTACTGTACATCTGTTCTGAAATAAAAAGATGACAGTGGTTTATAGATCAGTGTGATTTATAGAGAAAGATTTAAATGGTGAGCCAGTAAAGTAGACAGAACCCACAAAAACTGGCAGATGAAATGTATTAAATGAGAGATTGGCTATAAACAGCGAAGATGACACATGTGCATACCAGCTCCTATAATCAGAATGCATGCATTTCAGTCTGGGGGCTTCTGTAATAAGATATATGCAAGATGATGACTGAGAAGGGATGATTTTTTTTTCAAGTTAGGAGACATTTGCTGAGTCTATGAAGTAAATTCTCTGTAACAAATCATAAGAATTTATTTCTTTTCATGTCTGCATGATGTAAGTAGAAACATGACAAGGCAATCCTCCCCTTTCTTCATAACACATTTTCGGCTGGTGTTCAGTGTTATGGGTACAAGATTGAAGTTGTATGAGGGATTTTATTTGTTTGTTCTCTGCTTCCACATTCACTTTTCTTTGACATTATAGCGCCACTGATGAAGGGAAACACCTCCGCCTCTGTGCAGAGATGTGATGCCGTTTCTTATTAAGTAGTAAGGGAGGTTTGTATAGGTGGTTTCCTTTTCCACAGATATCTCTCTTGGTCCTCCATCTGACATGTAGTCTCTGGAAGTCAGGTGGGCAATGAATCTGAACTGAAAATAGCTGACAGGGTTTGAAATGAGTGCATCAGAGACTTGCCTAGGACTCTGTGAGGCAAATTAGGGACTCTGAAAAGATGTGTGCATATTGCATATCTTTTGGAAACTACAACATGGAGTATTAGGCTATATATCATTAGGTAGGTTGACTGCACTGATTCTGGCTCAGATGATAGTTTTCAGAAGGCAGTTTTCAGAAGCTGCAAAACCCATGGCTGATACAGTAAGCCCCTTGTGTAACTAATAGTTGGCCTTCTTAGCACTTGTAGTACTCATCATTAAAAACTCAGCATTCATCCACAGTTAGCACACTGGGGCCTGAGCTAGCACTGTTGTTTCCTACTGTCAGCATTGGGAATTGCTGCGATCTCAGATGCCGCATTGTGGAAAGTGGTGACTGTTTCACATAGCACAAGAGCTTTATGAATGTTAACTACTCACTCATCCTGTGGCACTTGTAAGAAATGGGTTATTATCCCCACTTCACAGATGAGGAAAATGAGGCAGAGCAGACACATGACTTGTCTAAGGTCACAGAGGAAGTCAATGTCAGGCTTAGCATTAGAACTCAGGAGTTTATGGTTCCTAATCTGCTGTGTTCAAACCACCAGAACACACAGCTCTCTCTACTAAGACCCATCCTATTAGATATATTAGTGACTTTAATCTCAGAGCCTTACAATTAATTATTTCATCTACCTTGTGGGAGGATTTAAATAGTATGTTATGCCTATTACACAGACAGTTAAATTGAAGTACCGCTAGATTGTTATAAATCTGCAAGCTCATTGATCTTAAACATGCCTTTTATGAAAAGCGCTGAATACAGGAAGCCTTGCTTATCAGCAAACATTAAGGACAAAGTTAGGAACAGGCTTCTGTTGTCCAACCAACCAGTGGGGAAGAGGTTTGTTCAAACAGGCACTTTTGAAACATGTTCTTATCCAATAGAAATTGCTGAGCTTCCCCTTCCATGGAAGCTATGCAGCAAGAAAATACCCTTTTCATTGGCCTGTATTTTGTTTGCAATACACCTCTTATATATTTGTATTACGGTAGCACCTATAGACCTCAGCTGAAATCAGGGCCATATTGTACTAGGCACTGTACAAACACAAATTAAGAGACGGTCACTGTCCCAAATTGCTCACCATCTAAATGTACAAGACAGACACAGTGGAAAAAGGAAAACTGATACAGAAAAGTGAAGTGACTTGCTCAAAAATGTTCTTGGATTTAATTCCTATCTGATTGTACTATTTTTCCTCCATTGGGGAAGATTGTTAATAGAAATTTTGTTTGTTTGGGGGAGGGGGGAGAGGAGTGGAATTCGAAGTGAAATTTGCAAACATCAAAAACTGTATAGCCTTACAACTAAAAAGAAAACAAGGAAAGAAAAAGTGTGACCACTAACCAGTGAGGATGGGGTGGAAATTAAAGATAATCTAAGCATGGCTGAACACCTAAATGAATATTTTGCCTCCGTTTTTAATAAGGCTGATGAGGAGTTTAGGGATAGTGGCAGGGTGGATAATGGAAATGAGAATGTGGATGTAGAAATTACCACATCCGAGGTGGAAGACAAACTCAAAGCCAAACTTGACAAAGCCCTGGCTGGGAAGATTTAGTTGGGTTTGGTCCTGCTTTGAGCAGGGGGTTGGACTAGGCGACCTCCTGAGGTCTCTTCCAACCCTAATCTTCTATGATTCAAACAGCATAGACCAAATGGGGGGCTAGGGGTGGGCTGGATAATTTCCATCCAAGAATATTAGAGGAATTGGCATTTGAAATTGCAAGCCCCATAGCAAGGCTTTTTAATGAATCCGTAAACTCGGGGGCAGACCCTATGACTGGAGCATTACTAATGTAATACCTGTTTTTAAGAAAGGGAAAAAAGTGATCCAGGAAACTACCTGCCCATTAATTTGACCTCAATTGTATGCAATGTCTTGGAACAAATTTTGAAAGAGAAAGTAGTTAAAGATGTAGAAGTAAATGGTAATTGGGATAAAATACAATATTGTTTTACAAAAGTTAGCTCATGCCAGACCAACTTCATCTTTTTCTTTAAGAAGATAACTTGAATTTTTAGAAGAGGAAATGCAGTAGGTCTAATCTACCTGGATTTCAGTAAGCTATTTGATAAAATTCCACCTGGGAAATTATTAGTTCAATTGGAGAAGATGGAGATTAATATAAGAATTGAAAGGTAAATAAGGAACTCATAGACTTTAAGGTCAGAAGGGACCATTATGATCATCTAGTCTGACCTCCTGCACAAAGCAGGCCACTGAATCTTACCCATCCACTTCTATAACAAACCCCTAACCTATGTCTGAGTTATTGAAGTCTTCAAATTATGGTTTGAAGACCTCAAGCTGCAGAGAATCCTCCAGCAAGTGACCCATGCCCCATGCTGCAGAGGAAGGCGAA
Organism: Mauremys reevesii; assembly: GCF_016161935.1. Classification (NCBI taxonomy): domain Eukaryota; kingdom Metazoa; phylum Chordata; order Testudines; family Geoemydidae; genus Mauremys; species Mauremys reevesii. Next base: position 27,187,619 of record NC_052627.1, on the reverse strand, counting down.
AAACCTCTGGTTAAAGGGAGACTACAGTGGGTCATACTGAAAGGTGAACTGTCAGGCTGAAGGGAGGCTAGTAGTGGAGTTCCTCAGGGATCAGTTTTGGGACCTATCTTATTTAGCATTTTCATTAATGACCTTGGCACAAAAAATGAGTGTGCGCTAATAAAATTTGTAGATGATACAAAGTTGGGAGGTATTGCCAATATGGAAGAGGACCAGAATATTACACAAGAAGATCTGGATGACCTTGAAAACTGGAGTAATAGAAATAGGCTGAAATTTAATAGTGCAGAATGCAAGGTTGTGCATTTAGGGACTAACAACAAGAATTTTTGCTATTTGCTGGGACCTTATCAGATGAAAGCGACAAAGGAGGAGAAAGACCTAGGTGTATTGATTGATCACAGAATGAGTGAGTCACCAATGTGATACTGCCATGAAAAAGGTTAATGCAGTCCTAGGATACATCAGGCTAGAGGCAGTGGAACTTGGAGGGGGGGACACACATGGTCCCCCACTTTTTAACCTGAGTATAGTAGCCTCAGCCAAGCACTGAGCAACAGTGGCAGGGACTGTGCTTCATGGCAGGGGAGATAAGGTGGGTAAGTGTGCCCTGGGGGGTGGAGAGACAGGCCGGGGGCTGCTTTCGGGCACTCCACTTAGGGCAGGTGGAGGGTCCAGGGCTCTCCATGGGGCACTGGGCTCCCTGGGCGGCTATCATCAGGTCCTAGGTCTGGCTTCTGGCCTGGCCAGGGCCCTCAGGGGGAGAGATGGAGCAGGGAGCGGGGCCACAGTTGTAGCACGGTGGCCTCCCCACTTCTACACAGGTTTCAGTGCTCCTGCATCAGGCAAGATGTTTCCAGTAGAGGTAGGGAAGGCACTTTATGCAAGGCACTGGTTGAGACCTCATCTGGAATACTGTATGCAGTTCTGGTCTAGTCTCCCGTGTTTAAGAAAGACGAATTCAAACTAGAAAAGGTGCAGAGAAGGACTACTCGTATAATCAGAGGAATGGAAGACCTACCTTCCGAGAGGAGGCTCAAGGAATTTTGTTTAGATTAACCAAAGGAAGGCTGAAGGGAGATATTTCTCTCTCTAAATCATGAGAGGGATAAATACCAGGAAGGAAGAGGAGTTATTTAAGTTAAGGGCCAATGCTGGCTCAAGAACAATTGGATGTAAATTGGCCATCAACAAGCAGGGCCACCCAGAGGGGGAGGCAAGTGGGGCAATTTGCCCCAGGCCCCGGGCTCCTTAGGGGCCCTCACGAGAATGGCTGAGGCTCCTGCCCTGGCCCCAGCCTGACCCGACCCCGTCTCCATCTTCGCCCCTCTCCCGGAGCCTCAGCACATCCAGGAGCGTCCCTGAACAGTGGAGCAGCATGGCTCTGGCGGGGCCTGAGCTCCGCCCCGCTCAGAGCCGCGTGGTCAGGGGGTGGGGCTGCGAGCTCCAGGCTGAGCTCAGCTCCCTCTGCTCAGCCTGGAGCTCCCAGCCCCGCCCCCTGACCACGCGGCTCTGAGCGGGGTGGAGCTCAGGGACCACGCTGGAGCCACGCTGCACCACAGTAAAGGGAAGCTCCTGGATGTGCTGAGGCTCCGGGAGAGGGGGGAGCCAGGGGTAAGGGGCCAGGGGGATTGGGTAAGGGGCAGGAAGTCCCAGGGACAGTCAGGGCACAGGGAAGGGGCAGAGGTTGCGGGGGCGGTCAGGGGACAGGGAATGGGGTGGGGGTTGGATTGTGGGCATACCAGGGGTCTGTCAAGACTCAGTGGGGGGGTGGTGGATAGGGGTTGGGGCAGTCAGGGGACAGGGAGCAGGGGTGGGGTCCCGGGGTGGTGGTGGGGTCTCTGGGGGATGGTGAGCGGACAAGAAGCAGGATGGGTCGGGGATTCTGAGAGGGACAGTCGGGGAGTAGGAAGTGGGTGGGGGTCGGATGGGGGCAGGGCCAGGCTGTTTGGGAGGCACAGCCTTCCCTACCCTGAAGCTCATTCAGCAATTTGAGGCTTGCAGAAGAGCCAAGCTGTTAGCTTTTCCATTAGAGCTACCATCCCTTTCACTTCTCAAATGCCAAATTATAGTCTGTATTTAATTTCAGTGCCATAGGGAGATTCATGTCAGGGGAGGGTAGCTTCATTTAAAATTAGCCACTGGGGGAGGGATCACATGAGAAGAGCAATATCCTTCCCAACCCCACCAATGAAGACCCCCCCCCCTCCCCTACATTCCCTGAGGCTCCAGAGGGGTTAATTCAGTGGTTCTGAAACTTTTATAGTGGTGACTCCTTTCACATAGCAAACCTCTGAGTGCGACCCCCCCACTTATAAATTAAAAACACTTTTTTATATATTTAACACTATTATAAATGCTGGAGGCAAAACGGGGTTTGAGGTGGAGGCTGTGACAGCTCGCGACCCCCAGTAATAACCTTGTGACCCCCCTGAGGGGTCCTGACCCCCAGTTTGAGAATGGTGTCCTTAGCCTCTGTTTGTCAGAGGGTGGAGATGGATGGCAGAAGAGAGATCACTTGATCATTACCTGTTAGGTTTACTCCCTCTGGGGCACTTGGCATTGGCCATTGTCGGTAGACAGGATACTGGGCTGGAAGGACCTTTGATTTGACCCAGTATGGCTGTTCTTATGTTCTAACCTAAATGAACCCAAAGTTATGGACACAGATATGAGTCAAGGAAGCCAGCAGAGTATCAGAAACCTGGAAAAATCTCTGACTGGATGGGCTCAGGCGTTTGGTCACAAGCTGAGGTGGTTCAAAAGTTTGGGATTTTTTTTAAGCAGAATTTTTTTATTGTTTCTTTAAACAATCAAACACAACAAGCAGCAAATATTTGGCCACACACATATTCAGGTTTTGGCATACTAATTTCAGCTTTTCAATTAAAAAAAAACACAACAAATTTTGAAGGAAAGCATTGTCCGTGATTTTGTTCTGCTTTTTAAAAACCCCTAGTTTTTGATCCAGAAAGTTTTGACAGAAAATATTTGTCCAACCCTTTTAATGACCTTTAGTGCCTTTTAGCACTAGCTGATGCTGAGAACCAGTGATACCTTGTAAAGAAGTTTTCTCAAAACTGGGTTTGTGCCGAGATGCAGAAGGTTTATTTTTCCCAGGGCCGCCCGTGGGGTGGGGGAGGGGTAGCAAGTGGGGCAATTTGCGCCAGGCCCGCAGGGGCCTCCACGAGAATATAGTATTTCAATTTTTTTTATGGAAGGGGCCTCCGAAATTTCTTTGCCCCAGGCCCCCTGAATCCTCTGGGCGGCCCTGTCAACAAGTTTAGGCTTGAAAATCGAAAAGGTTTCTAACCATCAGAGGAGTAAAATACTGAAGCAGTGGGGGCAAAAGACCTAATTGGCTTGAAGACTGATTTTGATAAATTCATAGATTATCATAAATTATGATTAGATTGCCTACGATGACATGCACTCCATCGGCAACTGCTAGTAGCAAATATCCCAAAAGGCTGGAGACGGTACACTAGATGGAGAAGGCTCTGAGTTATGACAGTGAATTCTTTCCCAGGTGTCTTGTTGCTGAGTTTTGCTGATGCGCTCAGAGTCCAACTGATCACTATATTTGGGGTTGGGAAGGAATTTTCCCCCGGGTCAGATAGGCTGAGACCCTGGGGATTTTTTGCTGTTTCTACAACATGAGGCATGGGTCATTTTCTGGTTTGAATTAGAGTAAATTGTGGATTCTCTGTAACTTGAAGTCTTTAAATCATGATTTCAGGACTTCAGTAACTCAGCCAGAAGTTATGGGTCTATCCAATGAGTGGGTGGGAGAGGTTCTATGGCCTGTGACATGCATAAAGTCAAACTAGATGACCAAGATGGTCTCTTGGTGAGACTGCAGGATAAGGGCCACAGTTTGTCTTCTCTTATCTTTGAAGTAACCAAACAGTGGTGGATATAGTGGTGAGCAGCTGCACTGAGGGGAATTTTTGCATCAGAGTTTGAATGGGAAAAGATTTGAGGTGATTAGAACAATAGAATTTTTTGTTAAAGAAAAAACAAAACCTCCAACCCCTTAAATATTCCACAGAGACAGATGAAGAAAAATTTGAACTTTACTTGCTGCATTCCATTCTTTGGTAATTTTACTTTAATGACATTCCTTTTTCTTCACATTTCTCTGAGTTGCTACACAAAAAAATCCTATTATTTTAAAATAGCTTTCTATTATCAGTTACTTAATACAAACCATACTTAAAAGTGGTTAGAAAATATGACTGTGGAAGCTGTTCAGAAAAGAGACAGGAAAAACAAAAGCATCATCTAGCATTTGTAAGAAGATAATATACTGTTCTCCCCCCCGCCATTTCTTTATTCTGTGGACAATGGTAATCATCCTAACCAAATGAATAATTTGACCAGTTTTTTCGTAGCTCCTTTTGCATGAGTTCTGTGACTATTTATGAATGCTCCACTAAGACTATGACAGATCCTGCTTCTCAGACCTGAATAGTCAGGACTCTGGCTCCTGGATTTGCTTTGAAAGTTCACTTAAAAATCCCAAACAAATCAAACCAGCAAACCCCAAACACTAAACCAAAAATGGAAGATTCACATAATCTACACAAATGTGTTTTTAATGACAAACTTTAACCAGACAGCTCATTATTTTTTAAATGTTAGTCTTTTTTTCCCCCACATATGTTTGACTACTTTTTATGGCCATCAGTTACTCAATACCAGGGCTGGCTCAGGCTTTTTTGCCGCACCAAGCAAAAAAAAAAAAAGGGGGGGGGGGCGGAGCAGCAAAGCAGGAGGGGAAAAAAATAAAACAAAATAAAAAAACCTGTGGTGCAGCCGGAGGAGCAAAGTCGCAAGGGCCACCTGCAGCGCCGGCTGGAGCGGCAAAGAAAACAAAACAAAAAAACTCGTGGCGTGGCTGGAGCGGCAAAGCAGGAGGGAAAAAACCAACCAAACAAAAAAACCTGCAGCGTGGCCGGAGAAGCGGGGGCGGCGGGGGGAAGGACCTGCAGCATGGCAGGAGCGTCAAAGCAGGGAAAGAAAACAAAACAAAAAACCTGGGTCATGGCCGGAGCGGCAAAGCTGGGGGAAAAAAACCTATGAGTGAAAAAACCCTGCCGGGCAGCCGGAGCCAGGGTACAGGGGTACTCCCTGTGCTGCAGACGTGCAGCGGAGTGCGCACCCAGTCTAGCGGGGAGGAAGGGGAGGGAGTGGGGGAGAGAGAGAGCAGGGGGGCAGCCAGGGCTTCAGCGGGGCGCTTGTCCCGTGGTCCCAACCACTATGCCGCCTGCTGGGAGGGCTCCATGCCGCTCCAGTCGGCGGAGAGGGAAGAACAGGGGCTGCCCTGCCGAGTTTGCTGCAGGGCACTCCCCTCCTCCGCACTGCCGCCCCCTACAGAGTGGCCGGAGCGGCAAACAAAACAAAACAAAAAAACCTGGCCGTGCTGCCCTAGGTTTGGGCAGAATGCCGCCCCATAGAATATGCCGCCCCAAGCACCAGCTTGCTCAGGTGGTGCCTGGAGCCGGCCCTGCTCAATACAGCTCAGAGGTAGAGCCTGTTTTACTCTCTGTTGTACTAAGTTTACAGATCATAGCATGGGAGGCAGCATAGCTTTAGTGTCACGGGTAGGGGCGGCTCTAGGAATTTGGCCGCCCCAAGCACGCTGGTCCCGTGGCTCCGGGGGACCTCTTGCAGACATAGGCGGCAGGTTTGTATAATTTTTGGTGGGGCCCAAAATGGTGGTGCCCCCCCGCTCCTGCCCTGTAAGCCGATATAAAATGAAGCTACAACGCGTCAGCACCACAAGATTACAAGGGTCAATTAAAAGTGGAAAGTCAGAAGCAGCACTTGCCTACTTCAATATACAGTATTATATTTTGTTGCACCTGTTGTGATGAAGTGGGAATGTTCTTAATATTTTCTCTGAATACTGTGTGGGTGCCTCAGTTTCCCCTGCAAGATGCCAACTGAAGGTGTTGGGGACAAAGAGATCAGGTGGCCTCCTTGTCCGGAAGAGACACAGAGGCCAGAGGAGGGAGTGTCAGTTTGGAGCTGGCTGGGGAAATGGGGAGAGACTCAGAACTTGGTTCTGGGCTCCCCACCCCGCAAGATGGACCTGACAGAGGGGTTCTGTTTTCTGTACCAACAAGCTCTGTTTAAACTGTGTTCCCGTCATCTAATAAACCTGTTTTACAGTCTGGCTGAGAGTCACATCTGACTGTGGAATTGGGGTGCAGGGACCTCTGGCTGCCCCAGGACCCCGCCTGGGCGGACTCACTGCGGAAAGTGCATGGTGTGGAAGGGCATGCTGAATGCTCTGAGGTCAGACCCAGGAACGTGTAAGCTTCTTGCCCTGGAGACAGTCTGCTCAGAGAGGAGGCTCCCCCAGAGTCCTGACTGGCTTTGAAGGAGTGGTTCCAGAGCATCCCAGCATCCCCTTCCACCCCATGCACTTCCCAGAAGTCCGCAAAGGCACTAACACTCCCTCCTCTGGCCTTTGTCAAGAAGGCTAACAGCATTTTGGGCTGTATAAGTAGGGGCATTGCCAGCAGATCGAGGGACATGATCATTCTCCTCTATTCAACATTGGTGAGGCCTCATCTAGAGTACTATGTGCAGTTTTGGGCCCCACATTGCAAGAAGGATGTGGAAAAATTGGAAAATCCAGTGGAGGGCAACAAAAATGATTAGGGGGCTGGAGCACATGACTTCTGAGGAGAGGCTGAGGGAACTGGGATGGTTTAGTCTGCAGAAGAGAAGAATGAGGGAGGATTTGATAGCTGCTTTCAACTACCTGATAGGGGGTTACAAAGAGGATGGATCTAGACTGTTCTCAGTGGTAGCAGAGGACAGAACAAGGAGTAATGGTCTCAAGTTGCAGTGGGGGAGGTTTAGGTTGGATATTAAGAAAAACTTTTTCACTAGGAGGGTGGTGAAACACTGGAATGGGTTACTGGAATGGGTTACCTAGGGAGGTGGTGGAATCTCCTTCCTTAGAGGTTTTTAAGGCCCGGCTTGACAAAGCCTTGGCTGGGATGATTTAGTTGGGAATTGGTCCTGCTTTGAGCATGAGGTTGGACTAGATGACCTCCTGAGGCCCCTTCCAACCCTGATATTCTATGATACTCTAAACTGACCACCAAATTTAAGTTGCGTGTTTTTCCCGTCAGGTGAGGACTCTGGGGCAGGGCTGGGGATAAGGAACTTGGGGTGCAGACAGGCTGCCCCAGGGCTAGGGCCAAAGAGGACTCCCCTCCACCCTCCCTGGCAGCAGCAAGCTCCAGGGGAGGGACCCCTCCTCTCCCCCGCAGTTCACTGCACATGCTCCTAGGTCCCTCTCAGGTCCAGAAAGCCCACTCGCCTCCCCTATGATGGGTACCGAGGGGGGAGGTTGCCATCACGTGTGGCCTCCCCTGCTGCCACTGGGGATGGGTCTGCCCCTTGCCCAGCATGGTGCAGGAGTGGGGACTGCAGGGTGGTAGCTGGGGAGAGGCACAGTATCACAAAATTCACCTAAGCCCCAGCTGCACAGGTCTAGGAAGCTCCCCTCCCCAGTGGTGTAGCCAGGTTCTAACGTCAGGGGGAGCAAACACATAAAAAAAGATGCCAGCCAACATATCCAATTACTAATCAGGTAGTTCTATAACAGGCTGCCCTGGACCCCATCACCCCCTGAAGCACAAGGTAGGGGTAGGCACCACCATGTTGTGCAACAAACACTTGACAAAATTACTGGACTTAGTGATGGACAATGCGGGCAGGTGGGTATTATGTCATTCAGTCATTCAACCCATAAAATTGCACACATTTTGCCTCAGTGAAATTAAATATCCAGAGAATTACTGGGCCTGTGATGATGACCAGGGCTTGCTCACCTGTGGCTCCCCCTCCCTGTGCTGTGGAGGCACAGCCAAGCAGGTCTGCATCTGTAAGCAGGCACCCTGCCTCAGGTGCAGCTCCCATGGGCCCTGCTAGCCAATAGACTGGGAGCCTCCCGGCCAATGGAATGGGCTGGGCTGGGGGGCGGAAGGCAAAGGGGGAGATTGTAGGGAGCTTTGGAGGAGGGGAGGCAGTGGGGGAGGGGAGTGGGCTGGCACAAAGGGGAGGGCTCTCTGGAGAGGAGTGACAAGGGCACAGGGGTCATTGGGAGTCTCTCGAGGGGGCAGAGGGTTGTGTGGGTCTCTGTGGGGCAGGGGGCTGTGATGGGCAGAGCCAGCTGCAACCTGGGTCTGCTCTGCGGGGAGTGTTGCTATAGTCCCCTCAGGAAGCTCCCCCCATCCTGTGTATTTTATACCAGCCCCGGGGTGCCCATTGCTGCTCCTTTCCCCGCCCACGGCTCCATCTGTCTGTCCCCACAACCTCCCAGCTGTGTCCGTCTGTCTGTCCTCACTACCCCCCTGGCTGTGTCCTGGTGTGTGTCTGTCCCACAACCCCCTGGCTGTGTTCTTGTGTCTATCTGTCCCACAACCCCCAGCTGTGTCTGTCTGGCTGCCCCCAGCACCCCCAGCTGTGTGTGTCTGTCCCACAACCCCCCAGCTGTGTCTTTGTCCCCACCAATGCCCCCCCCGGCTGTGTCTTTGTGTCTGTCTGTTCCCACCACCCCCGGCTGTGTGTGTCTGTCCCACAACCCCCTGGCTGTGTCCTTGTGTCTGTCTGTCCCACAACCCCCCGGCTGTGTCTGTCTGGCTGCCCCCGCTGTGTGTGTCTGTCCCACAACCCCCTGGCTGTGTCCTTGTGTCTGTCTGTCCCACAACTCCCCGGCTGTGTCTGTCTGTCCCCACCACCCCTCGCTGTGTGTGTCTGTCCCACAACCCCCCTGGCTGTGTCTGTCTGGCTGCCCCCGCTGTGTGTGTCTGTCCCACAACCCCCTGGCTGTGTCCTTGTGTCTGTCTGTCCCACAACCCCCCGGCTATGTCTGTCTGGCTGCCCCCGCTGTGCGTGTCTGTCCCACAACCCCCTGGCTGTGTCCTTGTGTCTGTCTGTCCCACAACCCCCCGGCTGTGTCTGTCTGGCTGCCCCCACCACCCCTCGCTGTGTGTGTGTCTGTCCCACATCCCCCTGGCTGTGTCTGTCCCCACCAATGCCCCCCCTCCCCGGTTGTGTCCATGTGTCTGGCTGCCCCCACAGCTCACCGGCTGAGTCTGTCTGACAGGCACAGACCCTGCTGCTGCTCGGCTCAGGGCTCAGACGCTGCCGGTGGCTCGCTCCCCCTCCCTGCTGTGGAGGCGCGGCCAGGCAGCTCCGGCACTGCCCCCGGCAGCTCCCATTGGCTGGGGTTCCCGGCCAATGGGCTGTGAGCCCAGTTGCTGCTGGGCCCTCTCATGGGAGCTGCTGCTGCGGTGAGAGCGCCCGGCATGGCAGTGCGGGGACCCCTGAAAGCACAGGGCCTGGGGCCCAAACATTGGTGGAGCTGGGCCCACCTTTATGATTATTGGTGGGGCCTGGGCTCCACGGGCCCATAGAACTCGCCGCCCATGCTTGCAGACGTGCCTGCGGAGGGTTCACTGGGGCGGCATTTTGCCGGCAGGGCGGCAAGCGGCTCCGGCGGACCTTCCGCAGTCATGCTTGCGGGAGGTCCACCGGAACCGCGGCAGCAGCGGACCCTCCGCAGTCATGCCTGAGGCAGGTCCACCTGTCCCACGGCTCTGCTGGACCTCCCACAGGCATGACTATGGAAGGTCCGCCGGAGCCGCCTGCCGCCCTGCCGGCAAAATGCCGCCCCAAGCGTGCGCTTGGCGCGCTGGGGTCCGGAGCCGGCCCTGGTCACGGGGTTAGGAATTTCAAGGCCTGAGTTCTATTCCTGTCACTGACCTACAGTGTGACCATGGGCTAGTGCCTTCATTTCCCTTTGACACAGTTCCCCCTGCAATAACCTTGTCTTTGTAAAGTGTATTAAGAACTACTGATGAAAAGCCCTAGATAAGGCAAAGGGATTATTATTGTTTTGTCCAGTGTTTGCAGCAGCATTGAGTAAACTGTGATTAATCAGTGAGCTATTAATGCTCCTTCCCTTAGGGAGGGAGCTGGGAGGAGGACAGGAAGGTGGGAAGAACAGCCTTTTCCTCTCCTGCTCTATTTGTGAAACCACAAAGTCAAAGGAATACTAATTGGTGCTGTGTGTTGCATTTTATTGGCATGTCAGAGATATCATCTCCATTGTACTGTGTGACATTTGCATATAATTGTTGTCTATAATTAAAACCAGGTCATAATTAGCTCACTCTCTCATAGCAAAAAAGAAGACATCACAATCAGCTCTTTCTCTATATGATGTTCATGCCAAATGTTAACAGCAATACAGACACAATGGTGTACATCCAATGGCAACATCATCATCAGAGATCCTCTATGCATCTCCATGTGTCACTTGCTAAATGAGACCGGGGCATATCATTCACTGTCCTACATGGACAAATGTTAAAGGGGTGCCAGACAGCAATCTGCTACCTACCAGCACATTGTGATCACCTTAGGTAGGCAGGGCCAGCAATGGAATTAAGGATGATTGCAAAGAGTTTGTTTACTCCCATTTCTTTGTGGGGAAAAATTATCTAAAATTATTGACCATTTTATGCCCCTTTTTTTTTTAAAGCAATGTACGAAGCAGCTTCTTAAAATTGGTGCTGTGGAAAGATATAGTGGTCTTTTTATTTTTACATTCCCTCTGATAGTACTTATAAATTCTAATACTGCCTCTATTTCTCTAGCAATGTGGATTTGAACTAGTGTTGAATGAGTGATTAAAACTGGCATAATGTCTGTCTACACTTTATGCATTTGTATATGGATGTACATACATATGCACACACTGTATAGACATTTAGTGGAATACTATGAAATATCATGCTTAATAATTAAGGCGTCACCCTTATAGACAGGTATGCAACATACATAATTTCACACACACACAAGTGTCTTACTGAAGTCAGTGGGACTACTCAGAGTGAGTGAAGTTAAGCACTTGCATAAGTCTTTGCAGGATCAGTGCCTATGAGTGAAAAGGTGTGAAGTGACTGATTCACTTGATTTTAAAAGAACAATGATGTATTTTTAGAAATTTATATGGACAGTATCTGCCTTGAGGAAGATCTCTCCATCAGCTGATTTAATCAGTGGCTCCAAGGAGACTTATTTGAAACTTGCCCTGGAAAAACTCCATTACTACTTTGGGTACCTGTTCTCTCAGTTCGTTTTTCTCTGCAGAAAATGTTTTTGCCAAACATTTCACCATATCATTCTTTCTCTAATCACAGAGTATCTCCTCCTCTTCCCAGGGCTCTGTGGGAAGCAGTGGGCCTAGGATAGAGGGAGGGATACATGCTCAGTCCTCTCCCAAGCTACAAAGGACAGAGGAGACTAATTTAATTATTCCATATGATATAACTTTAGCTTTTCAAAGAATTTTGCAAACATCCCTAATGTTACCCCAGTGAAGTAGATAGATAAGTATTATTCCTGTTTTACAGATAAGGAGAAAGGGAGTTTACCTGATTTTTGCCCAAGGTCAAAGAGTAAATAATTGCCTAGTACTCTTGCCTCTCAATCAATGCGTAACCAGCAACCCACAGTGCCTCACTTATACACACAATTATTTCACCATAAGCCCTTCATAAAGGTGGGCGATATGTGAATAGCCCCTTTTTCCAGATGATTTAACAGAGGCAAAGTGACTTAGTCAGTGTCACACATAGGCCCAGAATTAGAACTTTGTTTTTAAGCCAACTCAGAACAGAGAGCAGGATTTTCGAGAGGTCAGTGGTGAGTGCCTTTGAAAATTCCACTCAGGATCTCACAGCCAAGTCACTGAACTTTTTTGTGTGTTAATTGGCTGGTTGAAACTTTTCCAACTTTTCCCCTTGGAAAATGCTAATTCGGCTTAATTGAAACATTGCACAGGAATGTGTTGATTCTGACAACATTTGTGACAGAACCCAGGCAGGCTGGCCAGCCCAGGTCCTGGTCTGCCCAACTCCCCACACAGCTGCCTTCCTGGGATGTTGGGCAGTAAGAGGCAGCGGCTTGTGGAGCTGGCTCCCCAAATCCCTGAACAGTTGCTTCCTGGGGTTTCCTGATTCCCCTGGCAAAAGGATCTTTGGAGGCAGCTGCCCAGGAAGCAGGATGCCTGACTTGCTGGGGCAGCTGCCCTCCCTGTCCTCCACAGCTCTTCAGGAGGCAGCCGCCTGGGGTGATGGGCAGCCAGGACCGATGTGAAAAAATCTGTTTGTTCTCTCAGAATAGAATGTTTCAGAATTTTGCATCCTGGACAGATGTTTTTGCATGAGGGAAATTCCCTTTTCCAGTCAGCTGTAGTGTTAATTACCCCACCTGAAAAATACATCTTATAAGAATAATAATACTTTGCGTTTACATTCTGCTTTATCTTCTGTAGATCTGAGTCCTTTAAAAATGTGGGTAGGCACTGTGAACCCTGATGTACAGGTGACACAGCTGCAGTATGTATAGAGATTTGAAGCAATTATTTTGAGAGACAATATAGTCACCATATTTTGGGTCCAGGAGGAATTTTCCCCCCAAGTCAGATTTGGAAAAACCCTAGGGTTTTTTCGGTCTTTTTCTACAGTGTGGGGTATGAGTCATTCGCTGGTTTGAACTAGAATAAATGGTGGATTCTCTGTAACTTGACGAAGTCTTTAAATCATGATTTGAGGACTTCAGTAACTTAGCCAGGGGTTATGGGCCTATTGCAGGAATGGATGAGTGAGGTTCTGTGGCCTGTGGTGTGCTGGAGGTCAGAGAAGATGATCATGATGGTCCCTTCTAGCCTTAAAGGCTGAGTCTGTGGCTAGGACATACGTCTACCACAACAATGATTTGTGTCTTGTTCTCAAGTTGACCACAAACTTCCTGTCTGACAAGTTACTCAAGCTTTCTATGGCTCACCCATCTATAAAACCCATCTATAAAATAGGGATGGTGATAATTTGCCTTCCCTATTCCTTGGAGGTTTAATGAGGCCTCGCTAATTAAGTTTTTTGAAGTGCACTCAATTATTAGAATGGTCAGTGGAAGAAAAGAGTGAGACAGGAACTTAGGATGTCCTGGTTCCAAATCCTGCCATGCATTCCACTTCACCAGGAAGCATTTTGGTGGAAAATAAAACAGGAACAGACGGATTCCCAAACCCTGGGTTTCCCAAAATATTATGAACGATGTCTGAGCAAGAGAGCAACTGAAAGGACTAGATAGTTGACTGTAAAGCAGAATTAGTTTTGTGCACATGAGGAGTGCATTTCCTTAGGTGTACCCTTAATGTGTGTACATTAAACCCCAGGTCCTCCAGACCAGCCCCACACAGCTTGGCACAAGTATAATAGGGTGAAGGGGCAAAGATGAATTTTAGCTATCTTATGGCTCCCCACTCCTGTGGGTTGAAAATAGAGGAATGGGGAGGCACTAACTTCTTAGAATAAGCAAGTTTGTTCTTAAAAAAAAAAAATTAAAAAAAAAAAAGATGAACTCTTTGGCTCACACTTGTTGGTTTTAGGGTGTGTCTACGGTGAAACCCCAGGTGTGATCACAGCACCTATAGACATACCTGGGGTAGCTTTGATCTAACTAGCTCAAATAACAGTAGCATCAGTGAAGCTGTGACAGCACAGGTGGCAGTCTGGGCCATCAACTCAGCATCCCTTCTGGCTTCACTGCTATTGATTTGGAGTCAACTAGATCAAACCTAACTTAGGTATATACTGCAGTCACACCTCTGATCCCGCTTTAAATATCAGTGATTAAGTATATGTTTATATAGTGATTAAGGTTCATTTTCCTCAGCATTTCCATGCAATTCACAAGATGAAAAAAGTGCCCATTTAGCTATTCTCACATTTGAAACACTTTTCAAATTTCTCCAAGCTTCCAGTATGGATTTGAGGGATTGAATAGGAAAAGACCAGTAGGCCTCATGACAAGCCTACTCTCTTTCAGTCCATGGGGGGTGGGAGGGAGACTGGGGTTAGAGATATGGACTTTGTCACTGGGTGAATAAAAAGTAAAATATATAGATTCAACTTGAGTTTCAATTCAACCCACCAACATATTGATTGAGTCTAAAGTATCCATTGCAAGTGGGAACATGGCTTTTGTTCACAACAATTTACAACACTTTATGATCTATTTCATTGCATCATAAATGTACTAATGACCAAATGTTCCATGAAACATCATAAAATGACATGAATTACAACTGCAGTCTATCTGTGAGTGACAAACAGGGGAAGCTGGCTTCAGCTCAGGTAATGTTGGCTTTTTGTATGGCAGGTCTTCAATGTTTCAACAGCTCTGGCCCGTCACATTCCACTCTCCCCATGGGCCAAATGAACCATCATTTAGACTCATGTAGTCATTTCAGTAAGATTAGTAAATGAGGTTTTTTTCCATGTACACACTGCTAATATTTCCAGCTTTTTAAACATTTCAGAATATATTTTAACTAAGGACTAAAGTGCTTCTGTGACACAACAATGCTTTACAGCTAATGTCTGTTCACTTCTAAATTATTCTAATGTATGTTACTTTAGGTGCCATTAAACTGCATGCAGTTTCATCAGAAAATGTTCAAATCCCATAATGGGTGTAATGTCTTGTAGCCACCTCATCCATTCCATCTCACTCTGGAAGTCAGAAAGCAATTTCCTATTTTCCTATGCAGGAAGTGGAAGAAGACGAAGGAGGGAATAGTCCAACAATGGGCCATTGTAGGGCTGACATTTCCAGTATTACCCTTATTCTTGGGAATTTATTTTGCTATTCGCAGTAGTTTTGATCTCTAAGGAAGACATAGACAAACAATGAAATGGACAGACATTATAAAACGGATACAGAGGCAGACATCCCTATAACGTTTCAAAAGCATAGCACACTGCACAGCAAGAACCATACATGCTGCCTGCAAAAGACAGTTCGTACAGCAGGTGGGAAATCACTACAAATATGTGGCCTGGTGGATAGAATACAGGAGTGTTGGGAGACTTGGGATGTATTCCCTGCTTTCTCACTGACTGCCAGTGTCACCTTCAAGTCACTTTTATCTCTGCCTCAGTTTCTCTATGTGTGAAATTGGTCTCTTGTTCAGAAAGCGTTTTGAGCTCTCTGGGTGAGAAGTGCTATATAAGTGCAAAGTATTATTGTTTTATCATGGGCAAAATACAAGAACTAATTTATATCATTTCCTAGCTCCAGCTCTGCCTTTTCCATATCAGTTTTGGTTTAGGTAGTGGTGACATCCCAGAGACAGCTATCTGTAATTGTACTGTATCTTCTAGATTTTTAAAAATAAAGTCCACTTCGTGTTCTGCTGGCTTTACATATGGGTCACAAAATCATCCAAGAGCGTGCCTTACCTCTGATGCCGGACTTGAACCGGCTTCTTTTAGGATCCAGTTCAGAAGTGTGAGGCACGAGAACTCCGTTCAGTTCCTCTCTCTCTGCTAATCTCTGCTTGTACAATCTTGGACAAAATCACTTCAAGGGGTAATGTCATTTCAGATGTCACATTCCCACTGCGGGTTAAGGGGAGGAATAAAGGAAGAGGAAGGGTGGGTCTTGATTTACTCTTGTCAAACTCCTACCAAGGAGACTAGAAGGAACAATGATGGGGAGAGGAGGATGAGAAGAGGGAAAAGAGAGAGGATTGGTTGATTTACCATTGATCTCTCAGGCCAAATAGAGAAGATATTAGAAAAATGTAACCACCCAACCACCAGCTGTTGTTAGGACGGCAGCATATTGAAACGAAGATGAGGGAGGAGGAGACAGAGGTTGTATCACCTCTGATATTACAATCAAACCACACTGAACCCTGACCTGTGCTTTAAATAGGGCAGCATTAACAAGTGTGTGTGGGGAGGTACTGGGGGGCAGAGATGAAGAGGAAAAGCAAGGAATGGCAGCTTGTCTAATGTTACTGTTCCTCTCCATAATGAATGGATTGATGTAATTCATACACTAGTTCCAGGATAGGATTTTACAGTCCCCAAAAACCTACCCACTCCCAGGTCAGGTATGTGGAAGTTTGAGTGAGCAGTCAAGGAACTGGATAAGATGATGACCGGATCAGCTATAAAGAGGTGTTTTATAGAAGGAAAGAATTGGAACTAGATTGGAAGGGTGTGTGTATGGGGGGCTAGAAATTAAATTAGATTTGAGGTCAACTGAGGAGGGAAAGAGATGACATTTGGTTTTGGGGAGGGGAATGAAAGATTGAATATTTCCTGAGTCGGGGCTGAAAGCGATCAAAGCTTTCTGGTCTAAGAAATGACATGGAATTTGGGGGGAATGGAAGTGGGGTGGGGGAAAAGAACCTGATTGATGAATATACTTCTAACAAAGTTTTGATTTGGTATTTTTCCTATGGAACACACCAAAGTAGAGTAGAACATCAGAGTTACGAACACATTGGGAATGAAGGTTGTTTGTAACTCTGAACAAAATGTTATGATTGTTCTTTCAGAAGTTTATAACTGAACATTGACTTAATACAGCTTTCCAACTTTGTTGGGCAAGGCAGAAGAAAAATGCTGTTTTTAACCATGTTAATTTAAATGATACAAGCACAGAAACAGTTTTCTTAACATGTCAAGTCTTTTTTTTTAAACGGTACCTTTATTTTTTAGTAGTTTACATTTAACACAGTACTGTACTGTATTTGCTTTTTTTTTATCTCTGCTGCCTGATTGCATACTTCCAGTTCCAAATGAGGTGTGTGATGTAACTGATCAATTTTGTAACTCTGGTGTTCATAACTCTGGAAATCTACTATGTACCCAAAAGCAGATGTTTCAAATAAAGCTGAGGGGGGTGGGGGAGGGGATACTCCAGATCCTGTCACCCCCATTTTCAAGAACTTTATCCATTTTCCCTGCAACTTGGTTTACAACTGCTGACCTTCCAACAGTAGCTTTACTTTCCTACCCAAATGGTGTAGTTAACTCAAGGGCCAATCCTCTGTAATTTAGGCCACTTCCAGCCAAAACTGCTCAACAGGATTAAATCCAACTGATGTCAACAGCACTCCTCAGAATCAGGGGTGGCCAAAGCTATTTTTCACCTTCCAGTGGGGCCGAAGGTGTCAGTTTTGTAAGAGTAGAATCCATAATAGGACTCGGGATGAGTTGCTGAGTGCCCTTGGTCTGGCAGTCATTTAGCGATCAACTCAGCAGAGTCATATCACAAGCCTCACTAGTGTGTATTACATGAAAAGTAAATTTGAGACTCGTTCAGGAGACTGCAAAATATGAACCTAAAACTGGAACATTGCTAGTAGTGGGGTACATTAGGCTGTATTTGCTGTTAAATCTGGGGCATGAAATAGCTGTTATGTTCTCTCATTTTGTTACCTTCCAGCAGGCTGGTGATTCAGACTATTATGCAGTGTTTAAGAAAGGTGATTAAGAAAGGCCTGACATGGCCTCTACAGTGTGTTTGTTCTTTGGGCTGTGACAAACATGGATGTTCACTGTTTCTGTTATTAAATTACAAAATATGTGAGGGGATTATTGCTGTAGCAGTGGAAAATATGATCCCTCATTTAAGATAAAAGCTTCAGTGGGAGAAATAACATCAAACTGAAGATAGCGTGAAAATAAATACAGTGCCTTGGGTCTACTTTAATTGGAAAGTCCACTGATCATAGTAGATCTATTGGAAACATGTGGGCTGATGGAACAACCCCAATAGTTCTTTCCAAAAGATTCTGAATAAGAATTCTGGATCAGCCCAACTTGTACTAGAACAACAATGGCTAGGTACTAGGGTTGGTTGGAAATTTTTTGGGTTTTTCCCATGGAAAATTGTGACAGAAAAATCAGTTTTGTTTAAATTTCCAGTTGAAAATTTCAATTTTTCATCAAAAATCTGAAAAATCACTTTTCTCCACCCAGTTTTTGGCAACTAAAAACTGAAAAATTTACTGAAAAACCTAAAACATTTTTGGCTGAAACCTACTGCCTATTTTTTGTTTTTCAGGCACAAAATATCAGGTGTTTTTCATGATTTCTGCTTTCCTGAAAAACAAATTGTTTATGCAAAACTCCTGTTTTCCTTGGCAAAAACTTTTGGTAGAAATTGTTTATAGAAAATTCTTAATAGGTACTTAGTAGGGATCAGTGAATCATTTCAAATAACATCTCTCACAGGACAATTCCCCTCAAATCTTCACTCAGAACTTAACTCAAGACCGTTTTCATGATTAATGTTTTATTTTCATGACTTTTGGTTTTGCAGAGATCAGTGCTAAAATATGACTAATGCTGTTCTTGTTAGATTCCCAGCCCAGATGGGGAGACCCAAGAGGTTTTCATAGTTTGTTTAGGTTTGGAATCTTGTCTAATCTCTCTGCCTTTGGTTTGTACTCCCTGATGGCAGGGTGGGTATTTTGGGGTTATCACTGGGCAGGGTATTTTTTGATGGGGGTTGGGGCTGAGCATTTTGGTGCGTAATCTAGGATTAGGTAACAATTTGAGGTAGGTACAAGGGGCCAAATTCAGAATTTCATGGAATTGAGCCGATTTACTACCGTGCTTTATTTGCCTCTAAGGATATAACTACACTGCAATAAAAAACCCAGTCTCGGAGCCTGTGACATCTATACTGCTAAGAATTGCAGTATAGATGTTTGGGCTCAGGCTGGAGCCCAGGATCTAAGACCCACCCCCTTTGTGGGGTCTCAGAGCCCGGGCCCAGCCCAAACCCTAACCTCTACATTGCAAATTTTAGCCCCACAGCCTGAGCCCCATGAGCCTGAGTCAGCTGACCCTGGCCAGCTGCAGCTGTGCCATGGGTCTTTCATTGCAGTATTAGATGTACCCTTCGTGTACAGCTAAACTGTAACAAAGGTGTGGCACACAGGTGTGCTGGAAAGAGACAGATGTGTATTTTGTAACCCCAGTCGTCTGGTGTGGATCAGGGTTACAAAAGGTTATACTCCTGTCGCATGGCAGGGCTCAGTAGTTATTGACTCCAGTGGCTACTGTTACAAGATCTTGCATAAGGTTCTGATGCTAATTACAGACTAGCAGTTGTGTCTACATTGGCAGCTTTAAAGGTAGCAAAATTTAAAATAACACCACATAATGTAAGTGATGCTCATTGAAGGGAAGTTTTCCCTTTGTTGTCTTCTCCCCCTGACACCTATACTCGTACCCAAATGTCTCTGACTTATTTATGATTATCTGCTATAGGATCTATTCCTGCTCCTGCTCCCATTGACTTTGGTGCCAAAAATATAAGCAATTCAGGGCAGGCACTAGGACCAAATTCTGATTGTGAGGGCCAAAGAGATTCTACATATTTTAATAAGATTTAAAGTCACCTGTATTGATTTATATTTTAAGTTTATCGTGTTTTTTAGATGCATTTAGATAGGTTGTTTCTATGTACAGTATTGTCTTTTCACACCCTTGTGTAAACTAAAATGATGTAAATGTGACAACAAAATGCTAATGAATTGACAATTAGTGTATTGTGTTGAAGCTGGCTGTAGGCCTTATGAAATGGTCTGGTGGGCCGTAGGTTGGACACCCTTGCACTAGTGTAACAGAAAATTTGCCCCAGAACCACCTGCTTTGCTTGTAAAGCATCATGCAAAGTGATGGCATTGTGATGGGTTCAATCACAGAAACTCCCTTGAGGCTGCCCACTGATGTGCCAAAACTACTTCTGCCCCTGCTTTCCCTGCCAGATTGAGACTCCAGAGCCCTGCCTGGTTGTGCCAGACACGCTTGCTAGCCACAAACGTGGACCCACATCCCACAAACTGCGGGCTTAACTGAAAGCAGCTTAAGAAGTGTTCCTGTCTCAAACACTCAGATGCCCAACTCCCAATGGGGTCCAAACCCCAAATAAATCTGTTTTACTCAGTATAAAGCTTAGACAGGATAAACTCATAAATTGTCCGCCCTCTATAACACTGATAGAGAGAGATGCACAGCTGTTTCCCCTCTCTCCCCCTCAGGTATTAATACAGACTCTGGGTTAATTAATAAGTAAAAAGTGATTTTATTAAAAACAGAAAGTAGGATTTAAGTGGTTCCAAGTAGTAACAGACAGAACAAAGTGAATTACCAAGCAAAATAAAATAGAACACGCAAGTCTATGCCTAATACAGTAAGAAAACTGAATGCAGATAAAACCTCACCCTCTGAGGTATTCCAGTAAACTTCCTTTTACAGACTAGTCTCCTTCTAGTCTGGGTCCAGCAATCACCATGGTTACTGTCCTTTGTTCCAGTTTCTTTCAGGTATCCTTTGAGCGTGGAGAGGTTATCCCAGGGGCTTAAATAGACTTTTCCTTGGGGGTGGAGAGCCCCTCCTCTCTCCTATGCAAGGTCCAGCTCCAAGATGGAGTTTTGACGTCACCTGAGCAAGTCTCATGTCCATGCATGACTCCGTTTTTACAGGCAGCAGCCATTGCCCACATGCTATCTTGAATGTCTTCAGGAAGACTTCTTATGTGGATTGAAGTCTTCCAAGATCCATTGTTCGTTAAGTGTTTCTTGATTAGGCACTTAATTTGCACATTCCTTTCTCAAGAAGCTGACCAAATGCTTTACTAAGGCTACTTAGAAATCAAGTACACAGCCAATATTCATAACTTTGAACACAAAAATGATTCATGCATACAAACAGGAAGAATAGATTCAGTAGATCATAACCGTTACAGAGAGATGTTACATGGCATATGTAGCATAAAACATATTCCAGTTATGTTATATATACATTCATAAGCATATTCCCATAAATCATTATGGGGTGCAAGATCACAGGCATTACATACATAAAAACACTTTGTTTTCCTTATCTTCAAAGATAATGGGTGGGACCTCTAAATCGCTGGTCCTTGTTTTATTTTTAAAAGGTGTGTTTGAATGGAAAATCACTTTAAATGCAAATGCATTTCTTCCTAATGCATAGTGCCTCACACCTGACTTCCAGTCAATTGCTTTTGATTAATGTGGCTTTTTTGAGGAAGAATGTGTGTTTGTTTATTATTTTAGTGTTTGGCAAGAAAAGTTTATAGTGGATTAAAATGAAAAGAGAATCAAATTACAGCTCTTCCTGCTTCTCAGATATTTTCACTTTCTTTAAAAAAAAAAATTGCAGCACAGCAGAACCTAGCAGGGGCAGGTGCAAGGCAGATTAATTAGGTTTGCATATTATCGAGTGTGGGTAAAGCAGTGATCTCACACTTCCCATCCAGTCAATGAGGGGAGTGTCACAATAACTCTTTCCATTAGCACTGGCCCAGGCTGCACCTGAGATGGCTTTGCTATAGTCGCTGGAATGAGGAAAGACTCAGATTCTGAGCAGGGTGAGAATCTCTAGGAAAACTACCTCTGCCAGTTCCTGGCTACATTGAGCACACATTGCCTGGAGCTACTAAAGATAGCTGCTAATGCCTTCTCACTGAGAGGAATAGACTGCTCCCAGGTCTTAATTTATGGGGATTGAGCTATGAGCTGCCAACACCCTTCATAAGGAGTGGCGACCTCTTTTATAGCTCCTTGCAACTGGGATCAATATCAGCAGCACAGCATGGCAGTGAGAGGAAGGATTGAGAGGGTAGTAGCAGCCTTATTCATAGCCTTCACCAGTTCCTCCTCACACCTGTGCCACTGGCAGCAGTAAAACTGCCATGGCAGTAGGGAGTCTTGTCCTGCTACTCTAGCACTGGCGTCAGCATTGACTAGAGGAAGACTGACCACAGTAAGAACTGAGCCTGCCTTGTATCAGGGTCAGTGGAACTGGAGTTAGAGGGCCCATGTTATCAGGAGGGACTGTTATTGAGAGGTCACCAGGAAAATAGAGGATGCTGAGTTAGGCTGGAAACAATTCAGCCCCAGGGACAAAACAGTCATGTAATCCAGTGTGCAAGGAGCACAAAAGTCTGCAGAGTAGGGGTATCATAGAACATGCAGAGGCCAGTACAGCCCAGGTAAGCAGCATAGCGGTGCTAGTGAAAGAAACCATCATGCAAATTACGCATCTGTATAGACCCAAAGCCACTGAACTAGGTATTGAAAACTAGCCGCTATTCACTGCCCACAATTGCTGACATCTTGCCAGAACTCTCCAAAGCCAGAATCTTTATGGTCTGTGATTTGAGGAACGGGTTTTGGCTCATAAGACTGGATAAAGAGTCCAGCATACTGACTGCTCAACACCATTTGGTTGCAACAGATGGCTGCACATGCTGATGGGCATAAACCCAGCACCAGAGGTGTTCCACAGGAAACTAACCCACGTGCTAGAAGGACTGCCTGGTGTAAGAGTAATTGCAGATGATATCCTCATAGATGAAGGGAGCAATGATACAGAAATTGAACAAGACCATGACAGAAAACTACAAGCTTTTCTATAGTGATGTAGGGAGAAGAATATTAAACTCACTCCAGAAAATTTTTTTGACTGACACAGTATGAAGTGACATGCATTGTGCATCTGCTCACAGCAGAGGGACTGAAAGCAGATCTCAGCAAGATCAAGGTAGCCAAACACACGCCAGCTCCAGTGGATGTGATGAAAGGGGTACAGCGCTTCATAGCAATGACAAATTTTCTGTTCAGGTTCTGTCCACACCTGGATGCAATAGCAGAACCCATAAGTCAGCTCACAAGGCAGGATGTTGAGTGGCACTGTGCAGGTTCTCCAGGAGCAAGCATTTACCATGTTGAAACAGATAACAGATGCTCCTGTCTTGAAGTAGCACAGTCAGGAGAGCCACTGACACTCCAGTGAGATACACTGGGGAAAAATTGGGTGTAGTGCTCTTGCAGGAGCAGCCGGTTGCTTATGCCAGCAGAAACTGAACAGAGGTACGCCCACATAGAAAAAGAGCTTCTGGCTCTGGTATTTGGAGTTGGAGTGATTCCCTTAGGACCCTTTCATGGTGCAATCATACCACAAGCCCCTAGAGAGAATCCTGGCAAAGCCCCTTCTTAGTGCTCCAAAGAGACTGCAACACGCATTGATACACCTCCAGTGCTACCAGGTGGAGATCAGATATTGTTCGTGATGATTAATAGTATTATCTGGCATCCTGAGCAAGGCACGTGTGCCCAGTATCAGCAACTTGGCAGAAGGGATCAGGAAACTGAATCTATTAACATGCTTCACTATTTCCCAGTTTGAACAGCAAAGCTGATAGAAATCAAAGAGGCTACAGAAAAGGACATCCAACTACAGGCAGTCAAGAGAGTGATACTAGCAATGTGGCCAGAAGACAAAACCGAAGTACCTGTAGGAGCAGAACCATATTTTCAAATTGAAGATGTGCTGACTGGGGAGGATGGAGTCATATTTTGAGGACAGAGAGCTGCTGTCCCCACTTCACCATATGGAGAGAGTAGTCCACGGGTTTCAATAAAGTTCTGCTTGTTCAACTTAACTTGCATGAAACATGTCTTACTGCTGGGGGCTGGGTTAGGAGTAATGTGGAATTTCCAGTGTCCTCAGGGGAGGACGACATCCCCTGCACCAGCCCTATGGCACAGCACAGAACTTGCTCTGCCCTGGGCTACCGTAAACTGTACAACTGGAATGCTGATTCATGGGAGCAAAGTTTACTAGAGTGGCAATAAGTGAGGTTTGCCATTTCATATGCAGTGTTCATTGTGTCTCCATATTAACTTGTGGCCAGAAAAATAACACAAGGTGCAAGGAATAATCTCATCCGATGTTAGTGCCTGCAGCCATGAAACCTCCCAGTTGGATCTCCTAATCTAAGCAACATTGGGCCTACTCAGTAGTAATTAATATTACAGCCTTGCAGGATTATTAGGCCCAGAAATTAAGGGCTTGCTTGTGTTATGCTCAGTTGGAAGATGTAATGCTGAACATTGTTATTAAAGGTGAGCCTAACACAGTTTCTAAACTGCCAGCCCCTACGAATGTAGCAATGTTTGAAGACCTAGTAATAGAGATATGTGATAAAAAACAGCCAGTTCAAATGACATCATCACTGAAAGCACCATTCCCTACCTGAAAGAGGGATTTATGGAGCAAGGGGTTTAATACCACACCTGAGTGTGATGTGAATCCTGTCTTGCCGTAGTGGCTTTTCTGGAAGTGGAAAGTTTGGCTCTTCCACATTCCACTGGAAAAGCTGTATCTTGAGTTGGGTCCTGTGGGCAGTTGAGCTAGCTGGCTATTTCTAGTGTTTGTCTGACTTTAATTACTATGGAATATTACAAGGAAGAGAGAGAGAAAATAGCCTTTACGTTATAAATGAGGATTGCCTTCCTGAGAGTCACTGGCTGGGATACTGTATTACAGTTC